>NC_060250.1:28171123-29421123 GCF_921293095.1 Ischnura elegans | reverse complement strand
TTTTCTAATATCTCAAAGGGATAATCTTCCAGTGTTTTACTTTGCTAAGGGAGGTCAATTTGTGCGCATGATGTACAATCGCAAACCACGGATTTAATTCACGCAAATTTTCATTGTTTGCAATTTTCTCCAGTCTCTCTGAAAGTAATGTAATTTCGATAATGAAAAGGCTTGAGTGCACGTTCTGTGCGGATCGTTAACTTTTCAAGATCTCCCATAAGAAGAAAAACTGAAATACGCTGTGAATGAAAGTGTATGTAGTCAATATTTAAAACAGTATATAGTCCTACACAGTGGCGGATCCAGGATAGGGGCAAGGGGGACTAAGATTACGATTTTATCTAGTGTAAATTAAATATGCAAGGAGGGGCTATAGGCCCTCCTAGCCCCTCTCTAAATATACCTCTGAATTGTAATATACCCAAAGTAAATAAAATAGGCCCTAAGTTTAGAGCTGATCTGTATTTAAATACGTTAAAGAAGATAAATATTCAGGAAAATATAAATAAACACTTTTGTGAAAAGAGGTAACACCCAAAATACTTCGCTTTCACCTAGTGTGTGTTTCGACACAATGGAGAGGGCTATGGCCCCCTTAGCCTCCCGCCCCCCGTAGATCCGCCACAGATCCTAAAAAATTAATGCCAATTTGGTCAATACAACTCAAACCTTGTAGAAAATGGCTAATGTAAAACGATTTTGTTATTTTTGCTTGCACTTTCATGCAAATCTGGCAGAATAAATCGCAATTAGAGTTAGAAATATTTTAGTCTCCTGAAAACCACTTCAAAATCACTCACTCATATGGAATGAATTTGCCTACTTTACGGAGTGTATCGTCATCTATATCATCTTTATTTGATATACAAATTATAAGACATGTATTTTATGTATATTGCAAAAATAGTCCAACCTACTCTATTGCTAGATCCAGCGCGTATCTAATGAACCAATGAAATGGTTTTTGCTTTCTGTGCACTCATAATACTCTCTTGTGGAAAGGCTGTTGAGTATCATATATTTTTATGAACCTGCCAAGGCCTTTTTTAATAACGTTAAATTTTTTTTGCTCATCTTGTTTAATTCCATTATATGTTTCAAAATAAACTGGCCGAGGCTTAGTGAATATTGCCATTTCTATATACTTGACATCGAAAAAAAAAACAAGAATATTCATCCTGTTATACTCATTTTATTTCGTTCATATGATAACTAACCGACCTCAGTTTTGTGAATGTTGTCTTTCCAACTTGTTTGGCGGTAGCGAAAATCATCCTCATTAACGTCATATTGAACCAATACTTAGGTGGGATTATTATAAAAATAAAGAGTGGAATAAAGAAAATGCTTTATTGATCATGAAAAACACTTTTGGTTTTTCTGAACCCTTATTTAAATGCAGCAAAAGACAAAATAAGAACAACTCAAGTTCTTTTTAAGTGAATTTGGAATATAGCCTAATTTGGTCAAACGTGTTTGTTTTAATGCTTTTAATCGGAAGTATAATTTCAACTCCATGCTTCGGTTTTTTCAAATAAATATTTTGTGCCATGAAAATTAAAGTTTCATTTGCTAAATTTATGTTATCTGCCTTGTTGTACCTCAAATATAATTATTTTCAGAAACTAAATAGTTTCAACCCTGGAGCTCGTTTATTATTAATTTAAATTGTAATTGTACTTATCGACACTCTTCAAAGTTGATATTGTATTTAAGTAATAAGTATTTTTCAATGAAGCATTTTTATCTACTTATATATTTAATGTAAAGCCGTCTCTTTGTGGAGTTTAATTTTAAAGTTATTTTGCGTATTGAGGAATTTTAAATGCAGCTGAATCCTAGAAATAGCAAAGCCTCTATCTTGTCGGCCTTACCTCTGTCTTGCTGTTTGAATGACAATTAAGTTAAGTCAATATTTTTAATAGCCGAATTTATTATATTTTACAATAGCTATCCTATTTATAAATCTACTCTTTTCTTTTCCAATGAGGTATGATGTGCATGCTTGGTAGAAATCGAAGTGGTAAAGGAACATTTGTATTGTGACTCGAGGAGGAAGTACCTCCTTCGTGGGCGCCTCCCTTATTTTCTGTTTCGTTTGTGTTTTTTTCTTTTGATACGATACTCGTATTTAATGGGACCTTATAAATTGAGGTAAATATTAAAGCCTCCATAGCAATAGCGCCAATGAGTGTTTATTATTTCCACGACAATGACTTGCAGTGCCTAATTTATTTATGCAAAGCTATTGCTAATGCTAACTACTAATTTACTATGTGAATATCTGAAGTTGCTAGGATTCGTAATAGGTTTCAGGTTTCACTTTTTATGGACCCCAAGAAGGTTAAAGATATACCCATTGAGAGCCTGCTTGCCTTCAGCAAGGACGTCGGCCTCTATAGACTATCATTGACTGGTGGCTGGCACAATGAATCTTGAGGTCTTTGTGCCTAGGTGGCCCAGCTACCCCACCTAAATCCCCGATCAAGTGTATGGGCGTTGTGACAACACATTTTTAATTTCTCACAGAAGCCTCGCCGTGGACATATTAGTGGGAAAACTGATAATATTTTTTCGAATTTTACACACTGTAGATTTGGATATATTCAGTGATGAACAATTTCATTGTACTTATGTACAAAGGAAATATACTAACTTTGTTTCTATTGCATAATATAATTTTTTATAAAAAAAATGAAGAATATTAAATTGTGATTGAAATCATTGGACAAAGGATTTTTCCTGCTCGATATCAGCGTTAAAATTACTTATGTCCCAGATGATTGCAAAGATAAATATTTTGTGGAATATATTCAAAATTTAAATTTCCCCCGCACCAAGTTTACGCAATAGTTAGACGTTTGTCTACAGCGACCCCAGGAGCCAAGTTAGTGAATCTTCGTTCATCGGGTACTTCTTTTCCTTGGTTCCAATCTCCCTTAGCGTACAGGACGGAGAGGGGTGACCGGAGGACGGGGTGGGAGGCAACGTTCTAAGAAACTTGGAATGAGGAGGGAGACCGCGAAACTGGTGGTATTCTCCAAAAGGGACGAAAGGAACACCCTCCAAAATCTACTTTGAGTCGGGAGTCACTGCCTTCCGGATCGAATTACCGGCTGTAATGTATTTCTTGGCCCTTCGATCGGAAAGTGAGGGTCGGGGTTATTCGATTGGGAGTTATTAATCCTCAACGTTCTTGTTCCGAGTGTTGTGTTGCTCCGTCTCTGCCTCTCCCTCTCCAATTTTTGATTGGCTACAGTGCAAACCTAACCTCTGAGGTGACAGCTACGGCCAGCCCTACCTTCATTCTGAACCGTATGCACATTTAACACCTTAATCCTTTAAAGAAATATTATTATGTTATTTGAAGACTCATATTTGAGTTTTCTTACCATTCTTTTTTGTTATTGTCAAAACTCTCTATTCTTGTAGTCATTTGTTACGATTTCTTTAGACCTTAAAACTTTAAATTTTTTCTTTGCTGATATGGAAATTTTTATCGTCCTCTTGTCAAAATATTTTATTCTTCTACCCTAAAAATATATATTTATCTCTGATATTGAATACTTAAAATAATGATATTTTGATGTGCAGAGCTCGAAATTCGATTCATTTTTTTTGCTATTACAGGTTATCCTAGAGCATTAATTAACATTCATCCATTCAAGTGACCTTAATTGTCGTGTACCAGAGGGTTCTAGGTTAGCCCTGGCGTTTCATTCTTTGGCCCAATTTTAGAAATAGCTCTCTTTACGTTAGCATACCAAAATAACCATCGTACGTTGAGTCTCCTATAATCCCAATAATTACCCTTCAATAAGTTTCTGTTTCATAAGATTGTTGAGAAATAATTTTGTTTTGATACTAACTGTTAAGAGTTCATACTTTAAATGTGAAAGGAGAAGTATGAATTACCTCTACTGATATTTGTTTTACCATTATACTTCTATTCCTTATCTCTAGATAAATGAATACAACCCTTTAACTCCCACCAGAGTTGTACTGACGAGAAATAGATATAATTGCGAAGATATATTTTTTAAAGAAATCATCTTGTTTATTTTACTCGGCCTTTTCTTTCTTACTCGTTGCCAAAGCAATCTGTACGTAAAACGTATGTGCCCAAAAATGACCTCTAACCTAATGTGGACTGAAAAAGGCTGCTTCTCTCACAATTATGACGGCTTCCTGAGGAATTGTGTACAAATTCGCAATAAATTTCGCACTAATAAAAATGAAGGCTCAGCGTGCCTCCGATGATACGAGGCTGAAATAGTTAGGAAGTATCACTACCTAAAATTCATGCATATATGTACTTTTAATACAATTTTTCTTGCTTAAAAATCGAGTCAATAAATGTTATGCCCTCAGAAAAAAATCGGGAAGAAACTCAAAGATATAGCGCCGAAGCGTAATTCTTAGAAAAACAAGTTCTTGATTGCTTTTTGACCTGCATCAAAGAAACTACGTTACTTACGGGACAAGGATACTACTTATTTCTTAACTAGGGGAGAAAGGCAAGCGTAGCCCCTTCTCAGCCTCCAACTTTCATCACTTTATAGCCACTTGACGACCATACTGTTCTTAATGCTTCCCTAGGGAGAGGTTGCGTGTTGGAAATACCTTTTCGCATACACTTAAGTACCTTTACTGCCTCTCCATGGACTACATATTTCACAGAAACATAATTTGTCACAGGCTTGGTGACAGGGAATTCCAAAGCAAAAACCGAAAGAAAAAAGTAAGTCCTTCATAGTTGTTCCTGTAATGATGTAAAAGGATCTTTCAGTATTTTCACGAAACGTTTATCTCTTATCCTTAGATTTACTCTCTCTGGTTTCGGATTGAGTTAAAATATCGAATTCGTGAGTTTTAAAAGTACAAATTCAACCCATTGAGCCTTTATTTGATGAATACATTATTTTCCGTGGGGTTTAATTGAATGCTCGAGATTTTGCTTATCAATAGAGCAATGTAGTGCGCTGCTGGCCACTTAAAATACAACACCGTTTGACTATTATTGTATCATTGTTGATGTATTACCAAAATATATAAATGTTTCATCTATTAATTTTAAAGGAATTGTCTCTTGAAGGGATTTATTAAAGTGGCATTGCTTCTGCATGTCTGAAAATGATATGCAATAGCAAAAATTATAAATGTTGATATTTTATTAGTAGAAATTGAAAATAGCATATTTAATAAGAGTAACTTTTTATTATTTATGGATATTATGGGGTTTCGTAACGTAGCTTTATCTTCTTGTTATTTTTTTCCATAATTGAGAGTTGTCAAAAAGTTAAGCTTGAAGTTATTTGTAAGACATATATGTTATAGAAGATGTATTTTAAGTTCGAAACGGAGCAATGCCACCATTTCATTGATAGTGACTATATTTAGCCACGTCTTTCTCCACTCTCACTTTTATCCTTTCTAACTCAGTCATACCAGTGGAAGGTGAATTTGGATAGGCGAGGCCAAAGCTGACCTCGCGCTAAGCCGCAGGCTTTAGAGGTTCATAAAGTGCAGGGGCAGTTCAGGGATGGCCAGTTCCTTCCCCTGGGTCACTTTGCACTTCAATGACTTTATTTTACGCATATCCTAATGCCTTACTCGAGTGAATAACACTCAAGGTAAGGGGGGTTACTTATATCGAGGGTTATGTTGGGAGGTGTCCGAAAGCTTCACTCTGAATTATATCTATGGATCTCTCTATTAGTTGTCCAGTGCTCTATCCGGGAAGCTATCATAGTTGAAAATAAATCGCATGATCATCATAAATAAATTCATATCAAACAAATACCTTAACAAGAGGAAATATAGCTTGGCAGGTTATAGGGAGCCTCTTGGATTCCCTTTATTATCATTTGAATACGTGATGAAAATTTTGAGAATAACTGTAAATTTTGCATTCATTACAAGTTTTTTACAAATGAATAATAGTCTAATCATACCTTTCGTCCACCGCAGCAATATACTATTATTATAGAATAAAATATGGTTACTCTATAATTAAAACGCAGTAACTGAGACGTTTGAATTCTCTCTTTCAACACTCTCTTACTCCGATCAGACAGAAACGCTACTAATGCTCTACTCATCTCAATTTGTGTCATGAAACACTTTTAAACCTTATAACTTCATACCGTGGAGTATTCAAAATTTGTAGAAGAGATCTGTGTCAATAATTGCCTGAATCTAAATTATTAACATTTTTGCCCGATATTGTCATTTGTATATTTGGTATATTTAAAATACATAGTAATGTTGAAAAGTCTACTTCACATATCTCCAATATTTCCATATAATAATAAAAGTTTTTAATAGGACAAACATCACCAAAGATGAAAACATACGATCGGTGGAGGGGGAGTGATGCGTCCTTTTAATATTATCACTAAATTTTTCTTGCTGTCTTCCTTCCCGCCTCGTTGGGTACTATACATTACTGCTGGGCTCGGAGTGGGGATTTTCGGAGCAAGTATTTGCCGTGTTTAATCGGTGCTACCGATTACACTTGACTGTCGAGGAATTTTCGAAACTGCCATCATTCTTACCATGTCACCTATGAACCATTTAATAAATTAGAAGCATCTTACACTTGTGATCATTAAAACTAGGGGTAAAACATATGGAATTCCTTAGAAATAGTTATCCCTAATGGTTGAGATTTTAACTTATAGTGTGCTACTCATTTATGTGCAATGAATAATCTGATGAACGAGTGTTCTCTTAACAGATAAATTTAAATAAAAAATCGAGCTGATAGAAGAAATATATCACAATTATTTATTGCTTTTGTGTTTTAATTGATGTTCAATAAAAAAGAGATATTTGAAGTAGTGTTAAGTTTTTATAAATCAGTATTAATGATGAGAATCAAATTTGGCTGTAATATTTTGTATGAATGGGGGCTTTTTGAAATTTGTCTGTTTTTAAATATTCATGCATATTAATATGTATTTTAATGTTTTTCTGAATACATAAGAAGATATGAGTATAAAAGTATTTCATGTCCATCAAACGCTCGCTAAAAATAAGGTGAGTCAGTAGGTATGATAGCGCGATCTTGGGTCTTAGCGCAGGTAGCCATGTTTGACTCACCGCTACTATAACGTCCGTTTCCTCCGAAAACTACCGATTCCTCCGATTACCTTCGTTACCAAGCCTTGCCTCCGATTGACGCTCGACCTCCATCGATTGTTACTACCAGCGTTGGTAGTAACAGAGGCTTCCGAAGAAAACACTTCGTTAGTATTCAGCGACTCAATCACTGGAAAACTGCCTCCGGTTCGCGGCAGTACTTTATGTCTCTCAAACGTAGGCTTTCAAATGCCCATGGCCCATAATTCGGACATGGAGTCCTCGGCAAGGCTAGGGATAGGGATGGACGAGGGTTCCGAGTGTGGCTCAAGCTCTTCCTCCGCCTATCAACTCTCGTCCGCCCCTGGGGATGGCTTTCCCTTGCCGTTGACGCGGAATAATGCATTACGTCTCATGCCGAGGGAGCACTGAGTGCAAGCTATTCCAGCGGGTGAGTCCCTCTGCAATGTGCGGGAAATTGCCCTATGTGCACCAAAGCCAACCCCAAATACTTCTATCCCCCCCCTGGCAACGGAGACGGAATCGCATGTGATTATTTACCAAGCGGCCACTAGATACTCTGTTATGGAATCAAAATCCTTCGAAATATTTTTAATCGCACATCAAAAGATGTTCAAATAGGCTGTGACTGGGTGGGAGATGTTTGTGACTGGAGAACATTCTGCCATATTATTCTGACTTGGAGGATACCGAATATATTTAAATTATGCATTCTTTTATAAAGTAGTCTCTGCCTGATACTTAAGCCTGTAACTTGAAGGCAATACTCACTTAAATGCCATCATTACTTAATCATGCATGCAAATTTTCTAATGGCAATAAATGCTACGTTTTAATTCAAAACTTCGTCACTTGGAAAAAACTAAGCCAAATGTGTTGCGTAAATTCAGCTATGAAATTTAGAGTACTCAATAGTGCTTCTTCTAATGAATGAAATATGCGGTTTAAATATGCATAGGTGTATGATTTTTCTTTCTGAGATTTAAACAGGCAATAAATATGAAACATTTGAATATTTTATCAGCTAATTCTAGATTTCTCATGTTGCGTAAGTATAATGTTATACTTTGTAAGTGTTTTAATATCAAGGCTAAATATTTGCTATACTTTTCGGGAATCAATGGAAAGTGATTAGATGAAGTTTTAGGACCGCTGCGGTTTACGGCAAGCCCCCTTCATTCTGCCTCTCTCAAATGCTAATAGGCAAGCCACCAACCGCCGTCAGTCAAACTGCTTTGTGGTCCCCTAGAGGCCGCCATGGTGGGCTCATGCATAGATAACCTCCTCGCTTGGTGCTTGGATCACTGGTCATGAGAGTATGTGTTCATGTGTTAATTGAGAGATCGGGCTAAACTTCGTATGGTTCTCGCTTTGTAGTTCTTTCAAGTGCATCGCAATCGCGTTCAATGGAGATATCCTTCCGTCTTTCAATCGTTGCTAACAGGGAAAGGAAACTCATTTCAAATATAAGTGCATATTTATTTCTTAATATTTATGGAAATTTTCGTAAATTTTAAAGTTCTTCAAAAGATATCATGGTGATTAAACGCAAAGTAATTATTAAAGGCAAGATTAAAATAATTGTAACCCATGCAATCATTCTATTATGCTGCTTTTTTAAAATTTCATTCGCGCGTTTGTAATTAATATGGGCGAGAAATGACGGAAAAAATCCGTGAAGCCTCAGAAAACATGCTATTCAATGTATAATATTATATGTGTATTACTATGACAACATGTCGCGGAATATAAACACCTTCAGTGAATTGTTAGGGGTAAAAATGTAATGCAATAATTTATGCTGAATGTGTGAAATTTTATATTTAGTCTGTAGTTGAATTTATCTTTTTTTATACTAAGAAACATGTATAACCAGAAATGTCGATTATATTTAGAATCACTTACATTATTTTTGTATTTGCTTGAGAATCGAAAAAGAAATGCATTGTAGAATATCTTAATGTTAGCAATTTGGAACGATAAAACATTTAAGTGAAAATGGATGAAATAAAAAGTAACCAAGAAAATAAGAAAATCCATTGAAATACGTCACTATATTTTATTCAGCACATATTTTTGATGGATAAAAGGTTATCAAGATTCATTATATCATTCCAAAGATGCTTCCGCGAAAGTTAAAGGAAACATTATACTGCATGAAAATTATAAACCATACACCATGCACAATGTCGTTCATGATTCATGAAACGCTGATACCATTTCATGAGGGTAATGTTAAAACCTTAATTATCTAGCTAATCAATCGTTACAGTTTGTAATTTTTTAATTGCCTTTACTACTTCATTTTTCATTACTTTGTAGGTTGAACTTATAAAGTCTTTACTGCACATTTCAATTTTTCCATTTTCAACCGTTAAAATTGCGGGCTCCACAATACGATTCCATCATAAAAACTATTCCCCCATCTCAAATGAACAAATATTTATCTAGTTAATCCAGCGTACCATCACTTAACTACATCTTCGGAAACTATTATCGTTAATAACAAGAGTATATAACGTGACATCATAGATAACGAGTGACTTCTTACCCTGCGGTAAGGAGTCATATGGCGGCAAAGCCACTTTGTGAGTTACCTTCCTTAGGGTGTCCTCCTGTAGATATAACGCCGTTAACCTGTGGCGGCATAAATTACCACTTTCCGCCTCGAACGCTAAATCACGCTCGTACGCTGTAAAATAGCACTTATTTATGCGAAAATTCCACTCGCACACATCGCCCCCGAGAAGCGCCACCTGAGGTTTCTCCCTTCATGGGAAGAACGGCCCCCACCTCACTAATCGTCCATAAATTCCCACGCCATCCTATCCGATTTTGGGGACATTTAAGCGCTGATGATGGCAAACACGTCAAATATACCGTGATGTGCGTAGAATTTAAGACACCCTAAACAGTCATTAATAGCGTCACTAAAATGTACAATAGATTTTGATTTAAATAAATCAGGACATGGTAGGAGGATTTTTTTAGTTTGTAAATTTTTGACTCAAATAATTTAATATTTTTGAAATTTTTAACTACCAAATTAAGAATAACGAGAATATTTAACATTAATAGGTATTAGCCTTATGTTAAATCCATAGTAGTCCAATTTTGTTTCAAAGTAACATCAAAAGAGTTTATATTTTCAGCTCCACGCAGGAAAAGTTTAAGCCGTGTGTTCCTTTGTAGTAATAAACTTTAATCATTCTCATTGCCATATGGGTAGCAGCATTGGCAGTACATTAAATGTTTCAAAGCAGCATCGAGTCATTCCCGTGCTCTTTCGACAAATTTTCACGCTAATTACTTTTTCATACTAGAATATCAAGATGGAGAAATGGTTAGATCAGCTCACGATTCACATTCCAAATTATAGATGAGGACTTGGAAGCCGTAATTTTGGGAGACACTCACATTTCTATCTATTCGATTCAAAAATTCCCTTTTATCTTTATGAGCCTTCGAATGCCTTCCGCTTGACACCCATGATTTTAGTCGAAGGAGTTTATAGCAACGGTCGTTTCCAATAAGTGTCTCCCTAATTTTGATGCTGTTCTCAAATGACCTCTTTGGATAATTCCGCCGATAGGATACTTTTTATTAATCAGGATACGCTTTCAACACTTAGAGCTTATTTTATGCAATCGTTTAATCTGCGCTGACATTATCAATGATATATTATGAAGGGTGAACTTATAGTTTATTTCCCATTTTAACGAACATTATTCTACAAAAATAGTGCAATTTATTGTATCAACTTCGAGGTTAATGATGGAGTCTTTTTTTTTCTATATAAGTAGGTATCATGTCACATATTACATCTAAAATAATTATTTAGTAATTTTCTTATTAAGTAAAGCAGTCGACCCGATAATTAACTTTAATTAACCAGTGCGATTAAAATCCATTGAGAAGACTATTTAATTTTATCTTTGTATGCAGTGATACTTCATATTCAGTTGCCATATTATATAATTATAATCAGATGAATAGGTTTGTCAAAGAAATGAACGCATAAAAGCCAGCGATTTATATTTTTGGTTGGATGAATTTTGTTAATATTGGAAGTAATTCTGCGGATATTTTCAGTGTTTATTTTTGTGAATTTGCTAAGGTTAAAGAATTTATCAATTAAAATATATGCTTTCAAATGTTTCTATTTAATTTTACTACATTTTCTCTCTGTTTGTCGTTCTGTGGATTCGAATCTTAAAATCAATTTTTCGCCCACTTCTGCAGGTGCCACAGCTTTGTGTTTTGGCATGGTAACCGAGTTTAAATGACATCACAATATTATAAAAATAATTTAATCTTCAACTTCTCAACACCCAATAAATTACTATCAAAACATCTCTAATATAGAACAAATACTAATACTGTACTATGTAGTGTCTATTATTTTAGTACTTTTTGACAGTAAGGTAAATATATCTTTGGCCTAGCTTTCTATTTACATTTTTATCAAATATGTAAAACTTATATAAAATGGCAAATAAAATTTTCCTTTAAGGTTTCTTAACTTTACGCTTATGGTTATTTAAACAAGTTCCATTTTTTTAAACAATAGGTAAACTAGTACGTATAATATTTTCCATTATCGGTTATTTCGTATAAATTCCTTTCTTTATTTTTTGTAATGTAACTTATAGGATTAATCGTAATTATACCCAGCGTGAATTTAAATTGTATGGGATTCACTGATAACTTACTAGTGTGTAGGTCAAACTATCGAAGCTAGCAGATATTCTCCTAGCCTCCGATCCAATCACGCTCTGTGCGTCCGTGGGGCAGCAGTATGAAGTCCTCTACGGACCATTGGGGAGAACTGCGAGGTCCCCCAGTTAATGAGTTTGCACATGTATAAGGCATGGGTAAATTTTGACGGTTTATGCCAGTCATGATCTCCAATTCGTAATCATATCCATGTGGAAATTCAGCAGCCGTATCCTTAGCAGCATGCAATCAGTGTTACTATCGTGTATTACGTGTTCTAGAAGCTCAAGGATTTAACAAAGTGATGAGTTATGATAAAAGAAAGTTGCGGTTTTAGACATGCGTTATATGAAAATAGAATTACCAACAATTTATGTTTTTTTTTGAAATTTTCGTCTCAAATAGGTAATCAAATTATAAATAAATTTAAATACATGCGCTCTTAGTCGCTCGACAGGAGAAAGACCCGGCGTCGTCATTAGCCTACATCTAACGGAATGCGGCAAAGGGACCACGGCTAAACGCCCCATCCGTTAGTCGGAGTGCTGCACTTAAAGTGCCCAACTCAAGACACTCAAGTAGGGATCGGGCAACCTCTTAAAAATCTCTGCCATCCCATCCCTACTATCTTCCTACAAATAAATGAAACCGAACCATTCTTTTATGATAATCCTCTATTAAGATTTTTTGAGAAAACTAGCGTCGGCACCGGTTTGGCTTCTACGGGGAACGAAAAAAATACAGACAACATAAAAAAACAAATTCTCTATCATTTGTTGATATGTGATGAATTTTCAGAGAACACAACTCAAACACCATGAGTATATAATGATATAATTGGCTCAAATAACCGTCAAATTAATTAGTAAAGCCATTCCAAAATATTTTCTGGCAGCAAAATTGGAAGCAGGAATTTAACTGCATTGAAAAGTCACCTTGTCTTAATAGGATAAAATATTATTCTATCGATTTTTATCCTTATCTACTTGAGAAACACCACGGGAGAGTAACTATTATAGTTACTCTTTTTTTTATCTATTTTATATTTTATTTTTAAATTATTTTTTACATATACCTACTTAATTAAAACAAATTCTCATTAGTGAAATAGATACTTGCGCACCTATTAAGTACACTAAAACGCTACACTTAAAGCTTTTTCATCGTGAGTGTAAATAAATATCTTTCTGTCGTCAGAGACGCATTATGGTCAAGATAAATCAAGTTCATGATTGCTTTTCATTCAGTTTCTGTATCTTTGTGCAGTAAATACGCATGAATGTCACTTGACAGTGAAAACGTTAAGATATTAATCTCGATAAAAGTAAACCAATTTTCGGGAATCTCATTTGCTATCACGATTTGTCGAGATTGGAAATATTTGAAGTTTTTAATATGATATTGATCGAAAAAGACGTTTGTTTTCAATACAATACATAGACGAAAACTTTTTATTCAGAATTGTCGTAACGGACTGTATGTGAACGAGTTTTGTGTGCACATTTTGTGGTATTTTTTTTCATCAATAAAGGCAATGCAGCTTTAAAGAACATACTTTCTGGTGTAATTTGCATAAAAATAAAAAATCAAGTTTTAATGGAATGCATCTTGGAAACATAATGAAGATACACTTTTGTATGTTCCACAAGAGTTTTTAATACCGAACCAGGTTTCGGCAGTACACACTGTCATTATCAAGGAATGTATCTTCTATAAGCTGATTTTCGGTGGAACCTTTTGTGATTGGTAATGCACTTCGAATGAAGCCGATTTACACAACATATTCAAGAAAATTATTTCTACCTCCTATTCTGATCCAAAGTTATGTTCTGACCATTTTGGTAAGTGACGTACCAGAAACACGCCTTTCGTTCATCACCCCCTAGCTTTATCTCCCCCTGGAAATTTCCCTTTTTTGCACCTCAAATCCAGTAGTTTATTGAGGCCCCTAATCGGAGGAGCATTTTCTGGTAATTCTTATCTACTTCGCTTCGTCTCTGCCGGCGCCAAATAATTAATCCATCCTTCCCTCTAGAAGCCTGGATTAGCCACTGCCGACGAGGATAATCCTTTCTCATCATCCGGTGTCATGTTTTGTAACGAGGTACTCGGAGATAGAATTAGTAATGAAGCTTATGGCTTCAATTTTTCCGAAATTATTTAATCCCTTTTTCTACATCATGGAATGTTTTCAGTTCTATCCACGACTCATGTTTTCCGCTCTAGTTTCCTTCTTCAGTATATGATTTGTTATTATAATCGCTTTGTCCTATAAATTACTGTAACTCTTAAAATGTAAAGGTCTCTTCTCTTAACCCTTTAAAGACCGAACTAACTTACCAAATGATTTTTATTATTTTTTTGCACATTCTATATATTTTACAGCTAATTAAGAGATGTTATGAAAGAAAACCCGAGCAAAAATTTTTAAATGCGTTTTCAAGTATGTTCCCAAATGGGAACAATGGACACTCCAGTGAATAAAATTTCAAGGTTTTACTTTTTTTTGAGCATGTATATTTTTCGAAAACATCATCAATGTGGTAAAAAATACATGTAATAATGACTTCATTCTCAATATACAGTGTATAAATTGCATTTATGGATTACTCATCATACATTGAAAATCAGTGAAGAAGCATTTTTTTACATTCTGTGCATTGGAGGCGAGGGAGACTACGACTTTTTTTTGCAGACTACGCATCTTCTTTGTGAAGATTAATTTAGAATATGCACCCAGATTTTCTTCGTTTCACTGAAGAGTGCGTCTTAGGTCCAGGATGAGAGATTATTTTTGGGCGTAATCGCATGAGACTTGTCGCTACGCCGCGGAGAAACTCCAAGTGCGTTTTCGACCCTTTTCCATGGATTTCCCTATGCAAAAGCCATGCACTGACGACACTCATATTCAAAGCATTTGAAAACAGATCCCACCACCATTTCTTGCTTCAAAGTTTTGGCCTGTAGCTACTCAGAAGTTTGTCCAATACATCAACTCCACCCATTCCCAAATTATATTTTTTTATCAATTGCGGTTGTGTAATTTCTATCATTTTCCCTTCCTTCCTAGAAAATCTCTTTACAGAATTCAATGGCTCATTAGGGTAGCAGTTGGACCCTAATGTAACCACTGAATTATCATTCCATCGACAGAAAAATACCACTCCATCAGATAGGAAATCAAAATCCCCTCGGTGAGATTTTGTCATCACTTTTGATGGTTTTAGCGGGCATTTGGCTATCCTTCCTTCGCGAATTGTACCTGTTGCCTTTATGCTTCTATCTGCCAGTTCTACTATCAGTGAGTGGGATGAAAAGAAATTATCGAAGTATAACTCAATTTGCTTAGGGTGCTCTACAACAGCCAAAACATCGTATACTACCCTACTTCCCAGTGGTCCAGTAGAATTTTTTTCTTTCCCTGCACATATTTGCATCGCATAGGGATATACTGATGATGAAAAAATAATCAAGATTTTGTACCCAAAACGAATTGGTTTTCCTTTGATAAACATTTGGCTCGAGTGATGGCTGTAGTATGGAACCATAGATTCGTCAAGGCTCATTTCCTTATGGAAGATTCCAAATTGCACGACGTTTTTTTTTCCAACTCTCTATACAAAGGAGAAATTTTTCCTAATTTGTCACCCTTTTGCAACATGTTGTTATCGGACAAGTGAAAGTATCTTTTCATGTCTTTGAAAAGATTCCTGGGCATCACTGATGGAATAATTGGAATCGAAATATCCTCTACCGAACAACAGTACAAATTTTCTTGGGGGACCGTGTGGTATCCACTAAACAAAAGTATTCCGAAGAACTGACCAATATCTTCCCACGCACTGCTGTGGTAAATAACTTGAAGAAGAGTTCAATCGACTCCAAGGCAACCAGTTCCTTCAGATTCAGGAACTGAGGTTCTGACGGAATTTCTTTTTCAAATTGATTCAGCTTCTTCCAAATATTGCCTGTGAGTGATACAATCATTCAATTTTCTGACTTCATGACTTAGGAATATATAAATTGAAAAAAAATGAAAACTTTTGAATTCTTAAAAGATGCTGAATTGCAATTTCAAAAAGAACATAACTCCGCAACGAAGTAGGAGGAAAATTTATTTTACCGACCTTTTCCCATAGTACTGCTTTTCTGTTTTACTCCTTTCCTTCCACTTAGACTGTCTTTCTCTTTCTCTCCATCATCACCAGTGTTTGGTAGAGTGAGGCTAATTTTCCCACATGTATCAGCCGGAATTATTTCCTCTAGATCATTTTCATTGACATCTTCTTCCGTCAAACGGTGGTCTTCTTCAGGAGGAAGCTGGCACAACTCGTATTCCGACAGTTCATCGTCACTCAGAACGTCTAAATATTCGACTACTTCTTCCAAAGTAAGAAACTCCTTTGAGCTTATTTTATCAGAAGTGTCTAAAAAAAGTATGTTTTTCAAAGATAGTAATCACAAAACCGGCTCTCAGAATGATTCAACAGAGGACCACACACTGGACGTCACAACCAGAAGGAACAAGGCACATCGAAGAACTAACCTCAATGAAGCATTTAGAAGAAGACTGTTACAACTCACTTGGGTTGACTGAGTCTATTTCATACCACAATGTCCAACAAGTAACTACAATGTATTTATATAGCTGCAAGCAGTCTGAGGTGGCGAATTCAGATATAATTAGGCCAAGAAGCGGCAATGTTTCAAAACTCCTTTGTATGGGACGAAACAAATAAAACCACAAGAGTTTAGGGATATCTCATCGGAGGCAAAAAACAGCAACTGACTTAGATATGCCGACAGTCCAATGTTCCCAAATGAGAACACACCTCAAAATTTTGTTGTTGCTTGAAAAATAAATACAAACTTGACCAAAAAACTAAGTTTAACAATGTAATGTATATTGATCTTTTGAATAAATGAGTATTTTTTCTTGAGAGCGAGTGTAGAGAAAAATATTGGATAAACCGCACACTTACTACAGAGGTAATGAAAATAACCAACTTTAAAAATGTATAATTAACAACAAATGTATGAACAAGTCATACAATGCATGCCTTGTTCATACATTCATGTCCATGCAATTCACTTTAAAAAATACTTCCATACTTTATTTACATAACAAAAGCTATAAAATTAATCACAGATACGAAATATAATTTTCATGAATTTTTATAAATGTGTTCCCAAATGGGGACATTGGACTGTAAACGGTTATGTATTGTTTGAATATTTACTTTTCTATTTCAGTCATCTATGCAATAAAGGCAATATTGTTACATTAAGTTACCTTTTCACTCTCAATCCCGGAGAGGTTTTCCAATGTCATTTAACAAACAAATGGAATGCAGTAGGTATGCATGGTTAACCTCGATTCTACCTCTCTTGGATAAGTTGTAATTAAAAGTTAGGGATAGTTTCATGCTGGTTTTGTTTTCATCATCTACCTCACCTTTCTATTTTAGCCGTCGATCCATACTTCCATACCATGAATCATAATTTAATTCATAGTTTCGCAGTTACGCTGTTTTGCCTATATTTTAATCAATGTTGAAAAATCAAAGGGTATACATTCCAAATTTGGAATTCAATTCTATTGATCAATGTTTTGCGGTGAGAGTGGGTACATTTATTAAGGCAATTTCTCAGATTCCATATTCGTTAACGTGACGTAATTAAAAACCGAAAATCTGGGGCATTCCTGAAACCCATGTAAAAAATCAAAAAAGTGTACTTTCCAGCATAGTAATTTCCCTTATTTTTCTACCGACATTGGTGTAAGCATCTAGTCACTTTTATAAGATACCTATTAAATTACTTTTAGGCCAGTTTTTAGGTTTATTCTGAAGTGCACATAAAAATTTTCTCATTTTCTGATTTAAACTTCATCGTCGGTGTTCTAACTGCTATAATATTCATATTGCTTTTAAATATCCCATCTAATACTTTTTTACCCTTGATACACAATCGTGGTATTTTTCATCAGCTGTTATAGTAGCTCTCGAGTTGAAAAATATGTATTAGCCAACAAAGTCTTTTACGTTATAACAAATTTTGAATTTAATTACTTGAATTGAATTTAATCCCATGTAAATTTTTATAATTTATCAATTTTCTTTCTCTCGAAAATTTTATTCCTTTTCCTAATTTTATTAATGTCATAAATATTTGAAGAAACTATATTAATGCACTTGTGTGCTTTTAAAGCATTCCTCATATTGACTGTATTTGTGGAAGTGAACCATGGGTGAACTAGATTCTAAATATGTTGATTTTCATAGTTCCTTAAAATCTCTTTATATCGAGGCAAAATATAAATCTATAAATACATGTTTAAGCAGTTCTTTCATTGATTTAGCCTACCTGATGGCTTTTAATGCTATTTGAACAGTCTTATGGAACGGAAAAAGGAAAAATGACTTATTTAGAGAGGATATATGGCTTTAGAGCTGCATTGGAGTATGAAGACACTGACATTTCTCCAAAGTAAAAGGTGCTGAGTAGGAAAAGGTCCTTTCAAGTAGAAGAAGATCATTGAGGAGGATTCTTCCTTTTCGGAATGGAGCACGGGAAACAAATCAGCTCTCCAGCTCCACGCGCTCTGGCTGCTGTCATCCCTTTCCTGGGCAACAGGGCGCGCTGATGGAGAGGGATTGCGCCGGAAAGATTTACGCACCCCAACCTCCCTCTCCTTTTCCATCCATCGTCGAATTCCATTTCCAAACTCGTTACACATCGAATTTTTTCACTAATATCTTCAAATCTTGCTTGAAAACTGGAATTTATTGCCTATTGAGTAAAAGACGCAACTAATATAACTTACGAAGAACAATATTCTCTCAATATTTACCATTTCGATCCTCTTTTGTTAATTAAGGATGTAAAATGTTTTGTCTCGGAAACAGATGTTTATGAAAATCTGGTATCACTACATGGTATTGGCGTAAAACCTAAATTTGATTGCATTTTAATCTTATTAATTTTTATACTGAGTTCTTCATTCTTCCTATGACATGCCATTCGTATGATACGGATTCTTTAGGATTATATGCTTCAATCCAGTCACATAAACCAGTAAGATGCTGCCTTTGTAATCAGTAGCAATAGTATTCATCTTTAAAAATCAGTTTTTTGTCCTTGATCGAGAAAAAAAGTGTTTAAATGCTAATATTTGCTCTACTCATCGCGTTTTTGTTAATACCTAAGTGTATAAAAATTGATCGAAAATGTCACATAATTGTAAAATATAAACTAAGCGGCTTGCAAAAATCATCCATTTTTTATGGTATTTTAAGTCGCACTATATCCTAATCAGGAATGCAGAGAGTACTGGAACAGTGTTTTATGTCGTTATACAGGTATTTAGCAAAGTAAATCTCAGTTTAGTTTTTTATCCTTTTATTTCATTTTCGTTTATTATTATTTTAGTGGATTTTTTAAGAACAATACTAAGGAATCGGTCAAGATTCTACGGGGAACAAAAGAAACACAAAGAACACACCGAAAACATTTTGTTGCAATTATTTTTTTCCTTTTTTGCAATAATATAATAAAAGTTAATTCTGTTTAAAGACGATGCGAGGAGCTGATTTTAATAATTTCTTTCGACCAAAAAGGGAAGCATAGTTTTTGATACTACTTCGACAATGTAATGTCACGGAGTTTTTTCTAATAAAATAATATAATATAAAAGAATTTTTATTAATTGAGTCTCAAGAGAGCATTTTTAAATATTTAACATTTCTTTGTTGGCGTCAATCTTTTTGTGGCTTGGAAGGTGTCGAGTCATCATTAATTGGTAGAAAATGGATAGTGAATGGGTTAAAAGGAGTTTGAATGGAGGAGGGTGAAGTAACGTGAACAGATTCCATCAGAAAATTGAGTATCCATTGTGAGACGTTGAACGCTCTTTTTTCCCATACACCCCAGGCACCCATTTCCAAATTGGATTAAAATCTGAAATTTGTATCCCACGATACCTGAGGGTTTCAGCAGTCCTTCAAACGATTAGTAGCAGAAATAAAGGAGAGATGTTTCGAGATGTTGTGAAGAGATGATTTTAATACTTTCCTATGCCCAAAAAAGGAAGTATAGTTTCTGATTCCTTTTCGAAACAATAATGCCACCGTGAGGAAATTTCCAATTATTTTAATTGAAACGGAAAATCATATGTAGACTTTACACCTGATGGTAAAACAAAATTTTTGCATTTTTATTCTCCTTTCACTTCATGTGTTCTATTGTGGCTCAATTTTTATGTCCATCATTTTTTTATTTATCTCTACGTTTTTCATTTATGAACACGTTTTATGACGACAGCCAGAAGTAAACTAGTTTGCTTTTACAAATATTGAGCTTTCCTGCAAATATCACGAGGAAGGCCTATTAATCCGTGCATGATGGATGGATTTCTCATGAATTCAAAATGCACCGAAATGTTTTGAAAATGAGCTGATTCCATACCCAAAAATGATACGATTCGTGATCATACTGGTACGTCGTTACTTATACTTCAGAACCTCGTCCTATAGATCAATTTTCATCTCTTTCCTCAAGTCAAATTCTTTTTTCTTCAATTTCAGGCATCCGTTCTTAATCACTTCAGCCGAAACTAAAAAGTCCTGATTGGTGTTATGTGCTAATATATAAGCACACACGTACCTTTTAACTATAAATCAATAGCCTTATTATGCCTGTTTTTCCCACAGAAATAAGTACGTGGAAAGCACATTTTTCATAACCTTTTTCCTATAACGTCATTTAGGTAATGGTGGCACCCGCTTTGATTCCCAAAATTTCTTTTCAGTTTATCTTCTGATATAATTTTCATTGCAGCTGTTTCATAATATTATCTCATTTTAATTCCACCCTGAAAACCTGAGAGGCGCTAAACAAGTGGATATTGAACAAGTTCCCTTTTCTTAGAAAAACTCTAAACACGTGGATGTCAAGAATTTCCTTAAATGTGATATGAAAATATCTTTTCGAAATGAAGATATTTTCTGCTGAGCAAAAATAACTGTAGTGATCCCATATACATAACTCATGCCTTAATATTCCCGTTCATCTCTCAGCAAAACCACCTTTATTCGCCATTCAATTATGTTTTCCTTGAATTTGGGCGTCCGTCGCCCCCTCAATGTCTTAAATTATGAATTTAGCTGGGACGATCCGCGGATGGTCCGAGCTTGAATCCTCACCTATACTCAAGGCCACTCTTTCAAATATCGGTCCATCAATTATATAATATTACCCTATTTAATACAAGTGGAGTAGTAGGCTGGCCTGTCATTATTTCTTGTATATAATTTTACATTTACAATCTTCACACCGAGTTTCTGAAGTTTCCCCTTGCTCGTGATAAAGTCACCAAAGCAATTCACATTATTCACGGGAAATCAGCCGGGTAATGATGGTCATTGCTGCCAACGTTTCGATGGCCTTCTCTGCCATCGTCTTCAGGGCGAATGATGGACCTGGCGAAAGAATGGGTAAGCTGAGAGGAGGAAAGAACTCCAAAAAAAACTTACCAATCACAGACGACCTGACCTCCCCAACGGTGTATATAAGCCCGGCAATAACCAGGTCCACCATTCGCCCTGAAGACGATGGCAGAGAAGGCCATCGAAACGTTGGCAGCAATGACCATCATTACCCGGCTGATTTCCCGTGAAGATTTCATCAATAGCATTCGCCGGGAAAACACCAAATCCTTCTTCAATTGAAATTTTTTTCTGCCTAGAAAAATTGCAATAGAAACTTTATTAGAACATAATTTTTTCCTACTAAACCTCGAGACACGTGAGATATGGAGGTACTATACCCTTAAAATAGAAAATCACGCTATGCTTGCAATTTTAGAATTGTTTGCCCAATAAAACAATTTCAGCGACCCTCGTGGACATCGGTTCATTGTGCCACACCTTACCGTGTAACTTTTCCGTGCCACTCGCTTCGCTCCAATTATTTCTACCTCGATTTTTGGGCCTTTAATCTCGAATGAGGCGTGAACGGTCCGAGGCTGGACCACATTGCCGTCCTCACCTCGGCGCACGCACTCGCCTCGACTGTCTCATCGTTCCCTCGCATTCCTTTCCCCTCCCCTCTCCCCTCTCCCTTCTCCCACCCCTCCTCCGCTTCCGACGCCGGCGACGCCTTCAGTCCGCCGGCCGAGCCCGCACCGCGAGCATCGCCCAACCGAACCGCGGCGACGCCCTCGTCTCCACCCGCGCGCGTTTCATTGTTGTCGTCCGCGCCGCCCCGACGCGAGGCACGCGGCAACTCGGGACAACGGTTCTGTAACTTGGGAACTTGCAGCCAGTGGCTGGCGTCGATTTGAGTGGGAAATACCCCCCTCTCTTCTCCCCCAGAAAAAAGTTCATTCCCTCGCATCAACAGTACCGAATCCTGCATAATCTTGCTTCCATGAAGGATAATCTTCCATCATATCTACTAGCCAAGCTCATCTCCTTTAGAAGGCTACTTACTTCCTGCATCTATGAAATTTCCGGACATACAAGTCACTAAAAACTAAAAAAATTAACATCTGTGCTGCCTACCTATTCTCTGACGCCAAAGGTCTGTCCACAGTCGGCCGCCAATCTTCCGAAAATCTTCTCTTTTATACTCTTATTTGGCCTTACTATCGCGTATAAATACGTAAGGTGTATCGCATCTTGTGAGAGTAAACGTTTGTGCCAGAGCGAGTGTCTCGATTCCGTAGTGGGCGAGAATTCCAGGAAGAACACTAATTTATAAGGCTCCCGAGGGCCTCTACGGTTGCGTCTAACTCTGCCACGTGAAAAACATATTCCATCCATTTTGGTGGATTGGTTTCGACTGCAAGGTATTCTGATATTACCATTTGAGTCCTAGGCGGTGTAAGCAGCTTGGCAACACGGCTGAGGCCCAGAGACGCTCCCTTGCGTGGCGGAAGGTGATTGGACTTGTCAAGGAATTGAGGGCAAGAATTGCTTTAGAAAGACGGAAAGGATTGTCGCTCGAAATGGGAGGATTTACTTGTGTGTTGTAAACACTACACCCATAGGATACTCGTCAGTGATTCGTAAATGGCACATAAGAACACGAAAGCTCTCGTTGAGGAGCTGAAAGGAAAGGAAACGGGGTCAGAAGCCGTGAAGAGGTACGAGTGGAGGAACATCTTTGCTCCCCTTGATTGAAAGGGTTCCTCTTTGCTCGGCGGTGCAACGAAGTCTTCCTTTTTCCTCAGCCACGCCCTGTGCACTCAAGGAATATACATTAGATCCCTCAAAGGAATTGGAAAGGAAAAAGGATCCTTATACTTGGTGGTCGTCGATCGTCAAAGTCTTTGGTTGATTTCGAATCATTCAGCCCTCCATGAGTAGAGTTCAACGGTCAATGCCCATGGAACAAAGTGCAATCTTATAGTGCCGCGGGAGGTGAAGAGATACTCGGTCGATGTGTTTGTTTTCTCTCGCCCAACTTACATGCGCCTCGCCGCATTCTGCTGTTCATCGGTGTAAGTGTGGTCCGTCGCCAACGGAGCATATTTCTGGGTTACGATAATCCTCTCTTCGTTCGCGACTCCTCTTCAAGCAACGATTTGAACTCAACGCTACTCTTAGGCACGTGTGCTTCGCTGTTCTGAAGAAAAGTTTTTTTAAATTTCAGTTTTTTCCTCAAGATATTTTCCTCATTTAAACTCTTCCCATTCTTCCTTTCCTAAATCCCTCGATTAAAATTCTTTATTTCCTCTTTCACTCCAACTTGCTCTGTGGTGTTTCCCTGTCGTTAGAAGAATTGCTTTTTCAAGCAAATTCTCTCGATTTATATTAGAAAGTGGTGGGTCCTGAAAGTTACTAAAGGTGGTTACGAAATTAGTTTTCACCCCTTTCATCACACTGATTAAAAAATGTTCGTCCTGTCCATTTACCAGTTTGTGTCATTCATCTTAGAAAAGATGTCTCCACCCTTTCTGTGATAACGTCCTGGTATCACCGGAAGGCGACGACCATCTCGTGTTTCGGGATTAAAGACTTTCTTAAGAGGGTCTGCTCGAGCGGCTAGCATTAATTAGGGAGGTAAATTGCTCGCTTTTCCTTCACGGAGGAATTAGAAAAGTCCCTCGTGGTTGTGAATCCCCACCCTTATCTACTTCCTCAACCCCTCCCCCCACTGACCCACTCACCCTCCCTCCCGTCTCTCCATTCAATTAAGCCGAAACTTTCCTTCAACCACCACCACTCCCGTCTTCTTTCTAGCCCTAGAATGTAGCGCCCGGCGATCAATTACTCCTTGGGCGATTAGAAATCTCCCCGCTTTGGCGCTGAATCAACACATTACGCGCTCGATTGCACCTCTTTCACCGTTGTCGGAGGAGGCAGAATTATTGAATAGTTAAATAGGAATATCCCGGGGGCAACGAGCGCAATTTGTGGATCATTTATATAAGGGCGGCGAGCTCGCGCTTACAGATCGGTCACCCCCTCAAGAAATCCGATTACCCACCCAAATTCTCCTTTCGGTCTACGCCCTGGGTAAATATTTTCGACCTTTCCCTCGCGAATTGAGGCTGGCTGAATAAATTCGTTGGGGATTCCTCCGGGATTTTTTTGTGTTCCTTTTCCGGACCCTTTTTTTTTAAAGCGCTTTTGTTTTTAAATTCCCTGAATACACTCCCAAGGGACAGTGAGAGAGGGACTGAGCTGCTCTTCATACGTGATGGTGGAATAAAATCCAGTGCGGTGACCCTAAAAAAAACTACCGTCGTATCAGACCCGCACCCCTTACCGTACCTCAAAGTATTCTCAGCTCTCGCTCTACAGCACATGCCACAAACGGCAGGGAAAGATTTTCGTTTAAATTAATGTTTAACCTCGTCCTCGGAAAGTTAAAACTCCGTCATTGGATCTCTTTGCTGTAGAAGAACAGCGTGAGGTGGCACATTTGCTTCCGTTGGGATAGAAGCTGGTTGATTCCAAGGATATTTCAGTGCAAATTGGTACTTGCCTCTTGCGAAGGGCTTCCCCGTTTGCTGAGAAGGCTTCCTGTGTTGAGTGAACGATTTTCATGTGCTGTGGAATCGGGCTGCATGTTCATTAGAAAATTTTTTTATTAATGGGTATTTATTTCTATGCCGTGTTTTAAGCCATTAGCACGGACTGTATGGCCTCTACTCACACATAGGCAAATGCTTTCCGCTAATTTTACCTCACCGCTGAGTTTTTAATTCAGATCGGTATTTGAAAAGATTCCCGTGAGTAGCTCAGTGAGTGAAAATTAATTCTTCCTAACCTTTTTGAAAAGACAAAATTTATTAGTGCTGGAATAGGGCCTGCGAAATTTTTCGTTACAATTTACTTTGAAAGGATTGTCCTGATAATCATCCAGAACTTTCTCCCTGCTGCCATTCGGGGTAAATTATTTTTCTTGATCTTGATTTCTGAGTTGTTGCATTCCTTCTTCGACATTTTTATTTTTCCTGTACCCGTGTGTGATTTAACCCACGCTCTCTACCACTCATCTTTGGGCGGAGAAGTGGTACGAACATTGGTTGTATTATTTTAAGATGAAATGTTTTAGTACATGTACATAAAGATACGCTGTTTTGAAATAATATCATGAAAAAAAATAGTTGTGAAGCGAGATTAATTGGGCTTTGTTTCTGGGCATTTTTTCTTTCTAAGCTATAATCCCTCTTCCAAAAATTTTAACGAGTTTATTGTTTGAAGACGGTTTTCCAGATTGGCCAATCGAAAAACCCGCTCAGCCGAAAATCAGTATTCGCCCCAGTGACGAAGTGGACTTTTGATTACCGGATAAGGGTCTCTTCGGAGCAGAGAGGACACTTGGAGGGTGCTGGGGTGAATTTTCCCCAACCCTCGACCCTCCTCTCCATATTCCTCTTTTTTCCACCCCCCTTGCTTTCCCTTGCGACTAATAAATCCCGCTCCTTTTGCTAGAGGGTCTCCCAAAACTTTCGTATTCCATCCCACCCTTCACTCCTAGTTTCACCACCCACTGGGGAGCACTTGAACACTCTCGCCGTGACTTTACACCCAAGCGTGATTCATCCCAAGAGGTCATTGCCCTTTCTCTCTCCTCTCCCTGCATTGCTAAGAAAAAACCTGTTCAGGGCGAGCCTGCGAAAATATTTGTCGCATTTCGTTTTTCCTCTATTTTCTTCTCGAGAGATTCCTTGAAGAAGTTTGCGAAATGCGCGGTATCTGGGCGGCCACTTCGCAAGTGTCCTGAGTCTGTGCCGTCGTGAGATAGAGAGAGAGAGAGACGTAAGGATCTCTCGTCGTCCGCTTGGCCGGTCGCCATCTCCCTATCTTCTCCCTGGAGCCAGTTATTGCTTTCTCCGAGGCCCTGTGCGATACCCAAGGGGACAAACTTCCACCTTTGGCCCTGTTTCTCTGGGGATGTTGTAATCTGTTTGCTGAGGAAGAAAAGGGTGAATCCCATCTCCTCTTTCTCGCAACCACACCGTAAGACCGCTTTCATCTCTCGTATCCCCTTTCGGAACATTCCTCACGGTCCTACTTCTAGCATGTTGGCCCACCTAATCGTATGCTCAGAAGATACTCCAAACTGGAGCTTTAATCTTGGCTGAGAATGGACATGGGCTCTAATGCTGAATTGTGTTGACTGCAATATCACGTATAAGCAAGAGGCGCACGTCATATATATCTTCTTTTCGTATTTTTTTCTTTGTAGCTTCATTCTGTTCCCTTGTTCTCTCCCTAATACCCGAAATTGTTCCCTTGTTCTCTGTCCACAATAAAACCCTTGTATTTTCAAAGTTACGACGTAAGAAGTTAGTCCATGTGAGGTGATGTAGGTTGCATAGTATTTATTACCAACGCAATTTTTATTTCGTCTTTTGCATCGCTTAGAAGAGGTTTACATGTGTGGCAGATAATATTACTTTGTTCGGTGATTACTGCTAAGTAACGTTCTTCACCACGATCAGGACCGCTCGAAAAGGTTCAGCACCTGGAAGAGTTATCAACGCACAGTATACTTCTCCTTACTAAAGCGAATATCCTTCTCAAAAACATCTGTCGCCCTCATGCACTAAACTTTAGTTGAGTGCTCTGATACTCAGCAGCGCCAGCCCGCTGAATCTAACTACTACACGTCCAGTTACCATTTACAACAGGAGGTTATAAAAAAAAAAAACAAAATTGGTTACTCAGAAAATCAAGTTAACACTTTGAGACACGTAGTATTTTCATTTGCGAGTTGCGAGAAACGCAGGGTTTTTGTTGATTTTTAATAAAATCATTTCTTGATCCGAAAAAGTACATTTAGGAGACACTAAATGACTCCATCTTCCATGCAATAAAACCAGATAGCTAAAGAAGGAGACCAAATAGTTCTAAACAGACTTCTATTTGAAAATATATATCCCAAAGTATACTCGGGATTGGGCTTCGAAGTGCTGAAGAAGAATTGATCATTATCAAATTTTTAGTTGTATTATTGAAGGGCTTATCGATTTATTGTTCATTTTTTTCTTCGTTGAGGATACAGCTTACCTAGCTCACACAAAGAGACACGTGTCAGAAAAATCATTTTTATGAGAATATCAGCACATATGCGAGGAATTTAGGTACTTAAATAAGGAACTCGCTGAAACTCTACCGATTGGTTTATCCCTCCGCTATATCCCAGTCGCCCAGGCCATTGCTGCTATAATCAGGAAAGCCCGTTCCTCCGTCTCCCGACCCAACGCAAATCCATTGATCATCAATCGTTGAGCAGTACGCCTTTTATCCCATTTAATCCTCGCCTTGCCCTTAAACCCCTGCCCTCATTCCAACCTTTTCCCCACCCTTCCGTAACCACTCGCCCTTCGTCTCCTTCCGTCGGAATCGTATAATCCCCTCTGGACCTCTCGCTCCACACCCGTGGTCTGCTTTAGAAATAATACACACCCAACCCCACCCTCTTTACTCGGACTCCTAGTGCGTCGCCTTCAAGACAGTCTAGTGCCATTTCGCCCTAACTTCCAACCCTTTCTCTCCCCCGATATATAGCCAGCTAATGCCCAGCACTTTCCCCTTCATCGTAAAAGCTTCCTAAGGATATACGGAGGCAGTTTCGCGCGCACCAAACTGGGCGTAGATGATGATGAGGTCGCGTTTCTTTGGACATTCAGCGTAATTCTCATTCCTCTCTATCTTTTGTGGACATCAATTGAAGTCGGAGGCGGAAAGTCAGTCTCTAGTGATGCTATGAAGATACAAAGGGCGATATACTTCTGAGATTTAGAGGACTGCGTTGATTATCCCTGCCACAAGATCACGTGCTCCCTCTCCCTGGCATAGGAAAGGGTAATGTCTTGAATCCTACTGTTTACCCTCGGTAACAAGCTCTTTAATTCAGTCTAGAGCAGTCTATTTACCTAAAATCATCTATTTCATGCTACTCAGTATTTTTTACTATAAGATTTCTTCCTATAGTCTTTAGCTTACAGCGAAGAAAATTGGGCATTATTTACAAATGCCAATTTTGAACTTTTTTGCCGCCGATATAAGACAGATTGCGAGTGTTTGTGTCCTCCTTTGTCATAATTAGCATCATTTTCAATTTTGGTGAATAGTGAGTGAAAGATTTTTTGAACCGCAGTCTGTCAACTGAGAGGTTCTTCCCGGTCTCCATTCTTTTCTGCCTTTTCATTCTCAGTCACTTCCATCGATTATCCTTCCGAAATCGCAAATTTCCCCAAAAATATTCAAATCAGCTAAGAGAAAGGAAAAAGAGGGTCTCTTTTTCTCCTTTGCATCCACCATCTATCAAATCCAGACCCGTATTCCATCTTAGAGGAAGGAAAAAAAGCAATCCCTTGGCCTTGCAAATAAGTTCCTGCTCATAAATTTGATTTTCGACGCCAATTTTTCGGTTTTAGGGTTCGAAATGGGCTCACATGAGATCCATCGCATTGCCTAGCCCCATTCTTACCATTCAGTTGCCCATCTCCCACTAAGTGACCTACCTTCTCAAATTCCGTGCTTACCTGGCTTGGTGAAATCGTTCCCATCAAAATCATGGCAGTTTAGTCACAGGCGAATTGCTTCTATTTTCGAGGCCACGGCCGATCGACGAGGAGTGAGAGCCTTATAGGGCGGAGAATAGAGTTTTCCGTCAGGTGGGAGACGAAGCAAGAGAGTTCTCTCCCTCTCCAAAACCCACCCCCCTGTCCATCACTCCGTCATTTTCCAATCGTGGAACTGATCGAACAGCGCCTCCTTTGGAGACTTAAGGGGACTTCTCCTTCCCCTCATCGCCTTCTCCAACCTCCCTCGTGTCGAGCATTTTGCGATTTCGCCTTCGGCTGCAATTTCCATCAACCTCTCTTCGGTGCTAAAATTACTTGGTGGACCTCTCTTCTCAAAGGAGGGCTACAGTCGTTATAGCAACCTCCTTCAATCCCAGAGTAACGTAAATTTGAACTAAGAAGTAAAGTCTACTTCTCTACCGCTGAGGTTCTCGATTACAAAGCCCCGCATAAATCGCACTAGCTTTTCAGATCACTTATCTTTCAGTACATAACCTGTACTCTATTTTCCTCTCCCTTCAGGCTTCTACTCTGTTTTCATAGTTATTTTGGGACCGACCCAGCAAGCCCACATTCAGCTACATCACTGATCATTCTTCGTGTTTCAAGCTCAAAGTTAGCTTGACCCAATTGTGCATCTGTTGGAGTAAAAACTGAAGTGTTTATCCGTCTATTCTCATATTATGTTCGTCATTAATGTTAATAAGTGCCTCAGAAAAACACAAATTCTTTGATCTTGAGCGAAATTCCTCCAACTAATATTTATAAGAGATTTTCATAATTTGTCGCATCTCTATTGCATTAGCTATCTGAGTTTATTCCTCCTTTTTAATTTTTGATTACATGAAATAGGTTTATATAAGGAAAACATAGGATGCGGAATGTAATCAAAAGTTCTCATTGGAAGCGATAATGTTTTATTGATATTTTCCATTTGTGGAAAAAAGTAAACAGCTTCGCCTCTCAGAAATCCATCAGAAATGTGGCTTGGAACAAGTTTACCAACAATATACTTGTACTATACTTGAATTATTTCTATTGATACCCTTCCTTATTAAGCCAATTCCAAATCAACGACAGTTTTATTTTATCCGAAGATGGT
Organism: Ischnura elegans; assembly: GCF_921293095.1. Classification (NCBI taxonomy): domain Eukaryota; kingdom Metazoa; phylum Arthropoda; class Insecta; order Odonata; family Coenagrionidae; genus Ischnura; species Ischnura elegans. The sequence continues at coordinate 29,391,151 of NC_060250.1, read as the reverse complement.
TTAGAGACAAAAATTGCCAAAGTTTTAAGGATAGTCTTTTCATCCATACTACAATTCAAAAAGGTGACTGATATTTGCATTAAAGTGAGGGTCTACTGAATAACGTGCATTGAATAGAAATCAAAGCTTAAAATATGTGATTTTCGTGAAATTGCGCATTAAACGGATTTCTTATACTCCTCACTCTCGGCTAACGGAGCTGACGAGCGAGACCTCACATCTCTCCCCATTCCTCTGTTCAGTCCTTCCTCGGCATTATCACGATATATTAAGCCGTGTTCCTCTCCTTGCCAGTCTCTACAAGTGAATAATTAAGAATGCCTCATATGCTGAGATAGGCGTGGAGGAACCCTCTCCTTTTATGCCTACGTCTCGTGGCACATAGTGCAGACTGCAATTGTTTCGCGTCCATAGCTCGCGGTGGAGCAAATTCATAGCCCAGCCGGCTCTGAACTCAACGGTGTGAGACTAGAGAAGGCCCGGAAATAAAAGGACCCGGGCCGCTCGCTACTTCCTTTGCTTGGGAGTCCACTCAAACCAACCCTCCCCGCTCAGAACACTCCACCTTTTGCTATCTCAATTTCTTCTTGCCCAGGAAGTTCCCCTCAGGGCTCTCGGAACTACTTGTGTTTACATTTCCGTTCATTCCCTGTGAAAGTCTCTCTCCACTCCGAGGTCGAGGATTGAGCGGGGAGTTTTAAGGCGGCTCCCGTGGGCGCCAAAGAGAGGAGGAAGAGGGAGGAAAACTTTGCACTCATTCGTCGCGTAAGCGCACGCGCTCCCTCTGCCCTCCCTCGGGAGAAGACTCGTGGATTTACCACTACGCCAGAGCAAACAGTGGAAACAAAGTGGACCTGTTCCTTCTGGACACGTCTCCTGCGTCATTCAGCGTGAGGGCTTACCTCATAAGAAGAATTTATTTTACATACATATCTCTTTACTGTATGAAATGGACCGAGAAATATTATGCACGTGTTGGACTACTATTAAAAGTTGAAAGCGCATAAATAAATCGACGACGCCGATCATTGATTGACTACGGGCGTTTTCTGTGGGTAAATATCCCGTTGAAAGAAAAGCAGGTAAGAGTCGAGTAAACAGTCCTCTTTTTGATAGTAAGATCAGATCAGCGGGAAATAATATATTCATCCAATACCCTGTTGAATTAGAAATGAGTTTACCAAACAGGTTAATCCCTTGTGAGCATTTGTGATCGAGTGACTATTGGTAGAATTTTCCACCTCTGAATTAAGGGCGCTTGAGAATTCTCAACGAATGACCTTGAGTAATGCTCATGTTGTGACACTCCACGAAGTTGGGAAAAATGTTTCATGACATAACCTCACTCTCCTAGAGGCCTGAATTCAATTAAAGCTTTTATTTCACTCGAATTTAATTTGTTCTTGTCTTCAAACGCTCAGTAGACACTGGTTAAAACAGAGAAACTAGCGTTGATTGCTCGTTCAAGAGCCAATTCTCTAACACAACGGAGTTGACGTGAGAACAACCAGGTAATTTCACCCGAGAGAGGGTCTGTGCCACAAGAAGGAATCCGTCACTCCCTCTGTCTCCCTATTCTCTCCACTTCTCTTTTCCTCTTCTACTCTCCCCACCGCCTCGTTGAAATGGAATCTGCCACGCGGAACGTACAGAATGACAGACTCCGATAGGATTTCCAGGCGGCACTGCTGCGTCTTCTCTCTCTCTTTCGACGATTGGAATTGGGAAGGTGTGTGACTCCCTAACCTCCCACCGTCCCATCCTTGTCTTTCAACTGGAAAACACACTCTGCGTATGTTACCACTATCCTGAAAACCTATCTTCCTCCCCTCGTGGGACTTATTCCTCTGCCTGAATGTACAATTTGAGTCATAAATTACTCCCAGCTCGTGGTTACTATTGGCTGAATTGTTTGGCCGTCCGTCTTAGTTTAAACTCAACTCTAAGCGAGCTCCAATCTTGTTTAACTTTTTAGAGTTGAATGAAAAAAATAAAAGTAGTAACTGATCTTGAAACATTGGAGCATTTGTAAAAGCTTGGCTCTTGAGCGATCTTCGACAACACGAGGGTCGATTTTAGTCGAGAGCTCCGTGAGCAGACGTTCTATTCTCCATAGCAATGTTGCTTTCGAGGTCTGTGCGTTGAATTTGTAGATACAATAAGTGAACTCACCCCATTTTTACCAAGCCCATTCCCCCACCGAAATAATACACTGTTATTTCTTGAATTTTCACTTTCCCTCCATCAATTTACATTACAGGAACCCACTTCCCGTTTTAAAGAGAAAGGTGAACTATTTAGCCGCGTTTTGTTGAGACACAGCAGGTAAAATGAGATAGAACATTCCCAGGGTTCGACAGTCTTACCAACGCAATTAATTGGTTTGTGGGAGTGCGAGTTTACATCAACCCATATATCGGTGGTTTCCCTCTTCCTGAATGCTATTTAGACGAACTATTAGCACAATGGCTCATGAATGGAGATTCATTGGACATAAATTAGGAAGAAAATAGCGGATATACCGTATGGTCTCTAAAAAGCATTCTTTCTCACCCAGAGCGTGAAAGGAAAACATATTTGCTTTCCCTTACATCCATAATGATTGCTCATATTGCTGTATGTTGTGATTATTGTCAGGATAAATTTTGATTTTGATTAAGGTGCCTGCTTCTACGATCGTTTCTGATCCCCACAAATCTCAGTGCTACCGTATGGTTTTCATTCTTTCCTGCAATTATAATTTACAAACCTCTGTATCTGATGACCAGCTATCGTTTCCAATATTTTACTTGTAGCGTGGCCATGAGATGACCAAGTGTTCTTCTTGAATCCCCAAAACCTGACGGTTTCTTAAAAACTGAAAGTGTTACATGAGTTGACGCAAATTTTTCTTCGATCGCCTTAAATGGAGGTACTCGTGACATCTTGTGGTTGAGTGTGATCAAGGTGTAGGTGTCATTTCAAGGAATTAGGGTATAGCTATTCAATCTTCCCAGAAGAAATTATTGTCTATAACCAGCACACTCAACATCGATGGAGCTTATGAAGCATTTTGAAGACTGATGATATGCTAAAATTACAACACGGAAATATATCGAAAAATATCCTTATGCATAAGTGAAGAGGATTTCGATGTGAAGCAGTGCTTGAGCCAAGTGTAAAGGTATTTAAGTTCCAACGTCGTTTCATCCCACACACAAGAACCATCCTACATCTCGAAGATCAGTTCGCACCGATATTTGGGCGGTGTCACGAAATAAAGAGGCAATGGAAAAATGAGATGAAAAGATAGCTGTTTTGCGATCCCGTATTTTAATCTAGGGAAGAGGAAGTGAAGGCCGATTACAATCGATAATCGATCTATTTATCGCGACCCTTCAACCTTGTGAAGCTAAAATCGACCATGGCACTGGTTCTCTCCTTCCTCGTGGTACTCCTCGCATCCGACTCGGCGTCTGTGGTGCGGCACGCCTCCTCTCGCAACCACTCGATCTCCTCCGGCGGAGGACCGCACCACGGCAACGGCCTGCACCACAACCACTTGTTCGGCCACTCCCCCGGCAGGGAGCAGCACCAGCTGGTGTCCCTCCCACCGCCCCCTCTGGGCGAGATGATGCACCCTGCAGTGGAGGAGAACGTGGTGCTGGTGCAGGGTCGGCCGGTGGAGCCGCTGGTGTGGCCGGTGAAGCGGGAGGCGGTGGTGGAGGGGGAGCTGGTGTTGGGGGGCCTGATGATGGTGCACGAGCGTGGCTCCGGGGGCAAGGAGGGCGAGAAGGGCTGGTGGTGCGGGCCCGTGATGCCGCAAGGCGGGGTGCAGGCCGTCGAGGCCATGCTCTACACGCTGGACGTGCTCCGTGGGGTGCCGCACCCGAAGCGGCCGAGGGGTCGCTTCCCTCCCGCCTCCGGATCCTTCCTGCCCGGCATCTCCCTCGGCGCACACATCCTCGACGACTGCGACTCGGACACGTATGGGCTCGAGATGGCCGTGGACTTCATCAAAGGTCAGTACGGCCATACGGTACATATGATAATGTCATTAATTGTAGCGGGCGTAACTTGGTGGAAATCCATAATCGCACGAAAAGAAGGATCAACAACTTTGCTATTTACACATAGTAATTTATTGACACCGACCATGGTTTCGTTACAGAGTAACATTATCAAGGTGAAAAATGCAGGTAAATATATTTCTGCATATTTCATTTCTTGACGAAACCATGGTTGGTGTCAATAAATTGCAAATGTGGAAATGGCAAAGTTGTTGATTTTTCTATTCCTGCCATCTGATAATGATTCTCGAGCCCATTGCCTGATGTTATTATTCTTTAAGAATAATATAATCCTTCTTTACTCGTCAGCAATGCTGAGATGCTTTCATTTCTTTCTCAATCATTTAAATTTCATATTCAGCAATTTGAGGAGAGAAACGGAAGAAGGATGCGTTATTTAAGTACCATTCAAAATGTAAATCCTCTTGGACTCCATCGACTGGCGGTCGAAAAATAGCCATAAATACAATAAAATAAAAATAAAATCATTATATTTCACTTACTTCTGGCACAAAATACCTTCCGTTAGATTTTGTGCTCTGTAATGCTGAAATAATATTAACGTATCACAAAATTAAAGTGATTCTCAGTGTGATTTAAGGAATTTGACAACATTGAAACTGAGGTTGGTGACTAAGTGAGACTCGTGAAGGTTGTGAGGAATTTTTTGTCGATGGGCTCTAGTAGCTGGAAAAAAATTTTTAATGCGAAACCTCTTGCGGTATGATAAGGATGAATTCTGATATATTCTTCCAGGCATTCACCGCTCTTGAGATTCTCTTTCGATACTTAGGCGATACAATTGTCCCTTGCAACATACATAAATACCCGGGTGAATAGAGCTGAATTCACTGGAAAAACATTTTCTTGAAAATCTTAGAAATGAACTTTCTGCATCGTGTATATCCCATTTTACTTTTAAGTCTGTAACGGATGTGATCTGTACTGCCAATTCATTTTAACCTCATTCACGCAAATTAAGGTTTTGTTCATGCAGTTGCAACCTTGTCATTTTAATTCATTCATCAATATTATTTTAATGTTGGCGTTTTCAATTCCTGTGCACCCTTTATCACTTAATCAAAAATCCTCGCTCGAGACTGTAGGTTTTCCGTTTCTTTGTACCTTGACGTATTATTTCATAGCAACTTCCATCAATTAGTCAATTTATCCCATACGACGCCTTTTTCTTAATTTTTCCTTAGTCTTAGTTAGGGTTCAAGCGGACTAATACTTTGTGAAGAAGCAGACTAATTTATTGCGGTATTATTGAACAAATATGCTATCCCTCATTTCGAGAGTCCAAATATCTGCAAAGTTTCAAGTAAAATCAAAGATTTTAACAAAACCTGGCCCTTTTTGTGAAAAAATAGTTTTTGATGGAGATTCAATAACAATTTAATTTCCTCATCTCCTAAGTACAGGACTCAACATGACTATAGATACAGTGTGTTTATAAATGAATATCGGGGTTTTAAAGCTTTATAATATTTATTACATTATACTTACAGTTATAAATTATATGTAAAATTAAAGAGCAACTCAAACAGTTTTGTTTTTTTTTTGCAACAATGCACATGGGAGTGAAATGTTTCCGTCGCGATACGCTAGAAAGCGGTAGTAGCAAATATGGCGACTGGTAGAGAGCGTTTTGTGTTTACATTTTGCAAAGACTGAATCTTTGGAACGTGCGTTCCAAATTAAATTCTGTTGTGATCCTCTAAGTGAAAATAATATCCATAGATGGTATCATCAGTTTGAGGATACAAGCTGCCTTTGTAAAGGAAAGAGAACGGGAAGACCTAGAGTTAGCGAAGAGACTGTTGAGCGAGCGAGAGAATTGTTCACTCGTAGCCCAAAGAAATCAGTCCGGAAGGCTAGTTGTGAATTAGAAATTCCTGTGTCCACTGCTTGGATCCTTTAATCCTTCATTTATCCTCGGACCGCATCTCCTTGGAATCCAGCAAAGTAGAACACCTAAGCTGCTATTGTAGATATCAATTTATCTTTATGTTTTCGTAGATAGTGCGGCATGGCATCAAATCAAATTCAATTTACGCCAGCCGACAATTTAATTTGGCTAGGAATGATAGGGAAATTCAAAGGCTTGAAATTTTTTTTTCACGGACATTTGCATTGAAAATAGCAAAATGATTTCATTATGAGTTATCATATTTAATCATTAGCATTTGGAAGAATGTACATCTCTCTAAGAGCGTCATTTCAGCATAAAATTTACGACTTTTTTGAAATATATCCAATCAATCGAAACTGCATCTAAAAAAACCATAATTATTTCTTCTGCCAAGCAAAATAGTTTCATTTCCTTAATAAAAGCATTTATATAACCACGTAATCCGATAAAAATGCGTGTTTAAAAAATACGCATTTTAACTTTATATGCTGTAATATAATGACATATTACTATACGTTTTACTAAATACTGCTCGAAATATCTAAGTTAAAAAAAACTCTTCGTCTCGGTAGTGTTATAACCTAAAGGTATTCACGGATTCTTGGAAAATTTTAAATGCAGGAATTATACTTAAATTTCTGTAAAGTGGAAGGATACATGAACTATTCGCGACTTTCCTTATTGAGTCGGGAATAAAAAAAAAATATTATTCTCCCTTCTTATTTCTTCTCTTGGGCTTGCGTTACCTCTAATGAACTGCAGAATTAATTACAAATTACGAAGCTATTGCTTCTGTTCGTCAGAATATTCTTTCTCAGCTATTTTTACATATTAGATAATTATTTACGTTTGCCATTTAAGTTGACCCCATTATTGCAGCGTAGGTAGACACTGGAAATGTGGAAGGGAGTTAACCAAAGAGGATTTACTACGCAGGAGAAATATGCGCCTGAAAATGATAAATTTGAAGTGACTTATTTAAGCACTTGGGGGAAGTGAATCATTAAAATATTTGGTTCAAGTATTTTACCTTTCCATGAATGTTATCGAACTTGAGACGGCACTAATAACTACTGTATACGGCAAAGTTAACAAAGTTTTATTACATAGATTTCATTAGACATTATTTTTTAAAAATTGTGGTAATCGGATGAAAAAAGCATGTAAAGTAGTATTTATAGCTTAAAAGAGGTCTTCAATACGGAAAACATTTACTTGCAGCAAGTGTTTCTACCTACGAGGGAGTTGGAAAAGTTCGGAAAAATGTGAAAGGGATTGGAAAACTTGGAACCAAGGGAAGTTTTTGTAGGACTTGGAGTGAAAGACGGAGATAATTTTGAATTGATACGAAAAAAGAAGAATTTTGGTTAACAGAAGGAAGTATCTAGTGAACAATTCTTATGGTGAACTAAAAAGGAGTGTGAAAGTATTTTGCTTCCATTCCATTAGTGAAAATGGAGTAGGACAGAAAAATCTCATTTTAACACCATTTCATTTAGAATTAGAAAGTTCCCAGTAAAAATTCAAAGCCTTCAGTAGATGGAAATTTTTTTGAATAATTTACTCTGTTTATTTAGAATATTTTATTGATTTAATGCCGTTATTCCTCTCAATTAGAATTGATCAAAGATTACTCAAATCATTGCGTACATTTTTAAATACGTCTATCTATAATTTTTCAACTGTTTGTACCCATTTTCATTTTTTTACGTCGTTTTAGTCGTAGCATTATGTATCTATTCGATATGATACAGAGGTAATCATAAAAATTAATTTTATTTTCAAGTTTATGAACCTACCCACTACTTGGTGAGAAGGAATTAAATAAATTATTAAAATGAAGCAGTGTTCGTGTTTTAGTTTCCTATTGAATAATTAGCCATTTTGTTTTCAGGAGGCTGTTTTCAACGGTTAGGTCGTAACGATCTATTAATTAAAATAATGCTAACATAATGGCAGCAGCCTTATATAGCGGTGGGTCGCCCTTAGACTTGCTCTTAAATCTATATTTTAAGGCATTATGTAATTTCTTCAAGTTGTTGCATTGAAAAGCACTTAGAATCATAAAAAAATAGCTAAGAAAGTGTTTAAGATATTTTATTGTGATTTTCTTCTTATATATCATGATGTACATGTACTACAATGGGAAATGTCACAAAAGAAAGGTCGGTGAATTTCTGCGTATTCATATTCTTGAATATTGCTACTAGAGATGACATTGTGGCTACAATTAGAAGGTAGTTACCCTTGTCGCTGGATGGAAAAGATTGTTTACTCTTAAACTACAATGACTATTAGACCCAAATAATATTGAGATTCAGTCGTCATCGAACATTTGAAAAGAAATTTATCGCCACCGAAAGCCATTAAACTCTCCATTCCCTGGTGAAATCACCATTCCCGTTCCTCAAGAGCGTTATTTTTCGAATCGATAAAGCTTTTAAAGACCGGAAACACTCCTCTACGGGAGAAAAAGATTTCCATGTTGTGGTTGGTAAAAATTCAGTGAATGAACGTTCGGGAAAGAAGGAAAATGCCGTTTAGCATGGTCATTTACCCTCCTAAGCGTGAATCGGGTACATTTTCTTTTCCAGCATGCAACCGAGAAGTGGAAGAAAAAACTGGAATCTTGATATCCCTGCGCAATTCAAGAAACGTCTCACGAATAAATGGCCGCTGGTGAGTTTTTTCTTTCATATTTTCCACTCTTATGTGCTTAAAAAGTCCTTATGTACATCTCTAACGTATTAATGACTCGTTTTTCAAAGTTTATGCTGGTTTACCTACGTTCAATCGGAGAATAGAGATAAATAAGTACAGAAAAAACTTGCCTATATCATGTAAGCGTAAGCAAATGGCTATTGGAGAAATAGCCCTGGGACCAAGTCACGTTATGCATGCATGCGGCTCTCTTGGTATAGTATAGATAACTTTACGAACTTATTACGACGACTATTGAGAATTTTTACATTAAAAAATAGAGAACCTATTTAGAATTGGTATCTGCGCATTGGCGCATTAATGTTATAGCTTCATTGGTCAATTCAAAGTTTCTCGGCGGATTCGTACTTTTTGCTACGTTATGAATTGATGGTAGTGCCATTAATTTTCGGAATTTGAAAGCCATTTACATAAATAGTATGAGGTAGGAACCAATAAAAGCCGGATCGAGCCATACCAATTTCTTTTTTTTTACCACCTTGAGAATATTATTTCAATTTTCCTTAATTTCTTACCCAATAAATTTTTATCTTACTATTTTTTGAGCTCTTAATCGATCACATTAACACCATAAAGAATGGAAATGCCACCCTTAAGGAAAGTGATAGCATTTCGTTAGTGTTCGATGTTATTCCGTTTTTTTCAATAAAAATATAACATGGCTTTCCTTAACCCTCCCAGGCGGTGAAGTGTACTTAGCATTCCTCCCTGTTGGCAAAGGCAGCTACAGGTTAAGAATTCACGCTTAGCTACAAACCGAACTTGATGCGTAGTTTTCCGCGGCATAGAGTATTTCCTAACATTGGTCTAAAGTAGAGATGGACTACTTAAGTGACCTTGCGGGTCACTTTGGGAATTTCAGGCACAGAATGATTGGCCAGGCTCTACATCATTGCACCGTATTTAATATTTCGATGGATAATTTTCAAATAAATAAATGTACTAATAATTTATTTTAATAGTACATTAATTGTGGCTTTTGTGGACGACACAGAATCTACATATTTTAAAAAAGAGTAATGAACTTAGCGAGCCGGAAAAATGTATAAGGTGGACCCTTGAACAGGGCCGCATGCTGGCCGCCCCTGTCTAAAGGGAGCCAGCGAGTTTTCTCCCGGAACCTGGGCAGAGCACCGGTCGTGGTTAGTGCTGGTGGCGTCACTTCAAGGCTATAGATTTCGCTCCACGACCTTCCCTGATGTTATTGTGGGTCACATTGCTGGCAAGAGCAGCCCCCACCCAGTGTCGTGGGACACTCATATCACATCCCCTTCAGCCACTTTCTCCGTCACAGCAAATGGACGGCAATTCTCGCCCCTGGAATAGATATTGACGGAAGTGGTGGCGGGTGACCAGGGTTGGGGACAAATATCCCTAAAGGCAGCTCCTCTTCCAATCTGTGTGGTATAAATTTGTGCAGCAGGAGGAAAAGGGGTAGAAAAAAAATATGCCGCTGGGGATGGAGGAGATAATGAAATTCCATCGCTAATGAACTGCCACAGCAGGCTCTGCCGACGTTTTCTCACTTTTTAATTAATTGGCAGTCGAGGGTAGGGGATGGTGAATTGTCGTGGACTCCCTGGGGAGTTGGAGGCTCCGACGGGGGGCGAGAATTTCTCGTGGGCACATTAATCTTCACAAATTATTGATGATGGGCGAATTTCTAATTTAAAGTATCACTGTCTTGTGAAGTGTAATGTATTCTTCTAAAATTTTTGGAAACGTCGGAAGCATTAACGTTGTTTATGGCATTTGATGTAGATGATTTTTTAGCTACTGTCCGAAGTGGGGTTTACAAAAGATGTACCGCCGTGGAAATGCGTCTTTCGCATCTCCCAAATTTCCATTGAATAATCACTGATTGCTATGTTGGATGTAATTAACCATTTTTTGTACTTTTTAGGAAATGCACAAATTCACTTAGGTCGAAAGTGAATTAAGCCTTCGTTTCTCGCATGGCGTCGACCAGGTGCCAAGCCATTTTCTGTCTTTACTCACATCGTGTTTTCAAAGTTAGGAAACTGTCCTTCCTTGTATCTTATTCTTTTATGCTCCTGAATTAGTCACCAAAGTTATTTTATGTTTCGTCAAATTTATTTTGTTATATTAAGTTATATTTTGTTATATTTTGTTATTAAGAATATTTTGTTGCTTTTGGCGTCTGGTACACGCCACGCGACAACACGCGCAATACGCTTTATGTTGTTTCCTTGGTGATATTCGTTGCAAAGTTTTTGAAAGCGTTTAATAATTTAAAAAACATTATAAGCAACTATATAAAGCATTTAATTTGGGGTACGCGACTTTTTGCTACACATTTATGATTTTTAACATCATAACATTATTTAGATGTAATAAAGCTGTAAATAAACCTGTATTAAGTATTTTATTAGTATTTTATTAATATCAATATCTCCATCATTATTATACATATATTTGATGCCTATGTATAAAATTAAGTATTATATGAATGATTTTTGCAGTTAAAACAATTATTTCTTTTGGCATGTATTTTCTTTAACCATTACTAAATGGCGTCTGTGGGAAGCCGCGCGACAAATGGCATTCCAAAATGTGACGCGACTGACGGAGGATTAAAAAAGAAAAAAAAATTAGTAGGAATCATCAGTTGTAATTTGAAAGACCTAAAACAGGCTGTGAATGATTGGAAATATTATCTTCAGTTCACCTCTAGCATAGAGTGGTCATAGCATATAGGCGTTAGTCAAAACTTGTAATAAAAACAGTATTCGGTGTTGCCTTATTTGACACTCATCACTTTTTCATATATAATTACTCATATAAAATTTTATTTCCTACCACTTGATGGTCAAATGCGTGTTGCTTTCCATGTAAGTTATTACGTTGAACTATCACCAATATGTTATTTCAGATTCGGCTTGATTTTAGTGTCTTGTGCTCAATTTTTAGAGTTGGATTCTGCATATTTCCATTGGCGTGTGCGATTAAGTCATAAAAGAAAAGTAAAACAATCGCTGAAAACAATTATTTAAATGAAGCATGTTTCTTGTCAAAAATCTGTCTAGCTCTATAGTTTTCTAAGCATGAGGCATTTTTACCCGATACTTAATACACCAGGGTTTTTGGTGTGTTGTTAAAAAAACTTCCGCTAGTATCTGTACTTCGTTCAATGTAACAGATTAACTTCTCTCTCAGTGGCCTCTCCTTAGGTTTCATGAATTCGTTCTTTCCTCACAGGGAAGCAGTTCTTCATAGCAGCTAGTAAGTCTTATTTCAATTCGATAGAGTACGCAAGTGTCCTGATAATGATTCATTGTGTTCTTTTGTGCTCTTAATGCATATTAAATTTTCAAAACTGTTTTATGTGACATAAAATTCTTATTGCCGTTAAAATAAAAATAAAAACTTAACGGCAAGAAACACACGCTTTCATTTGCAACTCATTTAAGATCAGGCTAGAAATAAATTTAACAAGAGTCATGCTTTTCTTTCTTTATCCTTGAAATATATAAACTACCCTATTTTCTTCATGACTGATCGGTGTATTGCATGCATAAGAGTGCACTTGAAATTTTTTATCAGATCATTTCGAAATATATTCTTTAATAAAACTCATTTCACTCATGCTTTCTGGTGAATATATTCCTTGCTTGGCTTGTAGAGATATTGATTTACGAAATTATCATTATCATATTGATATGAAGTCTCTGTGCCTCTTTATCGATTATCGATCTTTAAGGCGTAGAATTAGGGTTACACATTTGTCCACTGGAAGGAGTAATTTTCATCAGCACGACCTTTTGACAAATAGATACGATTAAACACCATTGTGCACTGTAGTATTGTTAGACATCGTGGTGCAATGGAGTATGTACTCTCAAGCTTTATGCATTCTCGTCCTTTATGCTCCTCAAGATGACAGAAACTTTAACACATTCCTAATATGATGGGTATCATATATTGCCTATTCAAATTCACGATTATAGTCTTTTTATGGAGTCCGATAAACAACATGAAGCCGAATCTCAAGTTTCTAAGTTTAAATGAAACCTAATCCGGCAGCGTGTTTGCAAGCTGTAGTGTTCTAACCAAACTTGGTATCAGTTTTATCTTTCATATGTATACAGGGTGTTGTAGGAACCCGGATGAATCCTTCCATGTAGCTTCCTATATCGCCATGGGCTCCATTTGCGGGCGATAGGAAGCCCGGTTACTAAGTTTGAGAGTATGGCGTCTCCTCTTACCCTCTCACCCCAACCTACACTGAAATTCTCCCTCCACTTGATTCTGAACGAGTGAGAAGGAGACAGGCACAAGGCGAACGCTGGGAGTCTTGGAAAATATACCAGTCGGGCCCTGAAAACCACCGATGTAAAGAAAAGCTTTAGTTTCTTTCGATAATAATTCTCTCAAAAACTTTTATGAAATGAAAAAAGTTTACTAAGTGGCCTTTATCATGGTCCGTAAGCTATTGAAAGAGGACATAAAGAAAGTTGCCGCAGAATACGGGGAGACGTGGCTCACTCCTACTATGCATTTTATCGAGTTCCAGCAAAGATGTGTCCTTTTATGAAGGAGTAGGTTAAGAGTTGGGGGAAAAAAGCACTACTCATTGGATGGTTGAACGCTCTTAAAGCCTTATATTACCATCTATATCTTCTATAGAATGGAAATATCTGGCCAACCTTTGTGCGTAACACAGATAATTTCTTCCCAAAGTGGTTAATATCAACTGTTAATGCGAAAATATCGCCGGAAAGAAATTTTTTGCCTTCGAAATTCTGAATCCTTAGTATATTGTTGAGAATTTCTGAATACAGTCAATTTTTATAATTTTTCGTCTATTAATTAGGCCTTTTAAACCTTCTAGAGGAGTAGGCATTAGATATAATAATGATCGTTGAAGATGTCGATCATAATTTAAAGTGAATTTGACATTCATCATCAGAACTTGGAGGTGAACTGAATTGAAGATAACAAAGAACCTTGGCCAAAAAAAAAAAATTAATGGAAAGCAGTTTTTCTCTCATATTGCTATAGAAAACGCAGTGCGTTGCTTCAATTTCTTTTCAAAGTAAATAATATATATTTTCCGTGCCTACCACTTTTTTAGCATAGTTTTTCCCTGATTTTTACTTTTAATGCTGTTTTTCATATGACTACTGGTAGTTGCTAGGAATTTATAAACTCACAAATCATAATGGTGGGGAAAGTTATGGAGAGGTAAGTGGGCAATAGAGAGAACGCCCAGGATGCAGGTATGGTAATCACAGAACCGTTTCATATTTGATTCACGTTCGTATCGTATTTTGTAGAGGATGTGACATGGAGCCAAAGCATTGAGAAACTCAGTGGAGCGAAAGTTTTTGACTGAGTTCACGAGTTTCATGTCAAAGGTCAGGCGTCGGAAGATGAGATGCTTGAGATCAGGAGAGAGTCAAGTCCTTTCGAGGGCACTAAGCTTATGTGTTTAAGGTGGTAACGTATAAAGGTAAAAGTAAGTTGAGAGGTTGATATTATGATGCAATATTTTAGTGGAAAGGTTAGCATTAAGGTCATGAAATATTAAAATTGAACATAATAATAGTGCACAATACTATGTGTACCTTTACTTTTATGTTATCAAACTCTATGTTACTATAGCATTAAATAAATTATTCGCCGGAGATCACTAACATTTGCTCAGCGCTTATTCTATTTTCTGGAACATTAAAATTGCCATTTTAGAGCGTTTGGTTGGACGATATGTGAGTTTACACGTCAGTTATTTTTCTTTTGGCCGCAGACTAGCCTTTTGTTATCTGTTATACTAACCTTGATTCTTGAGTTTTGCTCTCCTAAGGCAAGTTATTAATCCTTGTTTACACCATCGTACCTTGCTTTGGCCAAGAGTGATCGATTCGGTGGATTATTGTTACTTGTTGTAGCTGTTTATTTTATACTAAAAAGGTGCAATAATAGCATTTAATGTATTGCGGAAATTTTTGATATAGCATGAGTACCGTATGATAAGTAGCGTAAATGGCCATTTACAACATCCTGGAAAGCTGAAAGTCCGTGGTTCAATTACCGGCACGGAGGAAAATTATCACATGATAATTCATGTAAATATACTTTCTTATTGATATTCTCTCGGTACTTTTATCCAGGCATTTTGAATCAATTAAAGAAAATGCAATGATTGGTGAGATATTAATACTTTTCTCATTTCGCTAAGGACTGTATTCCTCTCAAGAATAACTTGGGGCTTCATATCGATGCGGAAAGAGTGTAAATATTTTCATTTTCTCAAGAGATTCGTCTCTAGGAAATCCTGATTGATTAAAACAATTAATTCTTGCAAGCAAGCTGTGATGAAGTATTTTATTTCTTGTGATTTTGAATTTTCTCAATTATTTAAGGGGATTATGGTGAAACTTAATGCACACAAGCATTTAAAACAAACAAGCATTTAAAACAAACAAGCATTCAAGTTGTAGACTCATTTGCCATTAATGAATGCGATGGGAATTTTTCTCGCCGGCATTTTTTTTACATAAACGCTTGTGTCATAGGTAATTGGGTTAGCTATTGGGAAACTTACACTATTAAATGGGAAAAGCTGCACAAAATTTACATAATTACCAGCTAAAATCAACGCATCTCTTTAAAGAAAAAGTGGACATTTCGCCAACTACCGCGGCCTCTAGTGTCCTTGCGATTATTCAGTAAAATATTAAAAACTCTTTTCTTTCAATGCGTCATGAATACTGTCCATGGCTACGGTATTGCAGGCGGCTTCTATTAACGTTGAACAGCTACAATTCAGGAGAGACCCGCTTGATTGGAGAGTTGCGGCGGTCCAATTGGTGTGTGGTTCACGCCCTCGCGGCTGAATATCGTGCATTCCGTCCTGCCGGAAAATTACAATTCCACCCCACCGTCCATGGTCAAGGTTAATAATTGAGCATTGTCTTCCGTGCTTCATTAATTTCACACATACCACGAACATATAGAGCGATGTGGAATTTTGCGGGTTGTGTCAGCAGCGATGGGACTTTCACGACGCCTTCTCTTTTCTCGCCTTTTAGATGATTATTCATGCACAATAGGAGAGCTAGAATTGTTCTATTTGACCCCATAACGCCTCCTAGCGTGAAAAATATGTGACAAGGATTAATATACGACCCTCGCGATGAATTAAACGGGAACTTTGAGAAAAAAAAAGCAGGCGGATTAATCGCTTAGAATCGTGCTTTCACCGCGGTCGCCTTCGTCACAGTCGCCTTTTCATTGCGATCATTAGTGAGAGGTCGGGTCTTTGGGTTTGCAGCCATAACGAAAGGGGTCATTAGAAGAGGGAAAGAAATTGGGAAGGGTTCATGCCAGAAGGTTAGGGTAGGGGTGGATACTAAGTAGATAAATGCCGCGGTGGAGGAGAGCAAGATTGGTTCCCATTTGGTCTAGCAGATCTAGCTGGACGCATCACCACAAATGTGGCACCCGATTACTCTTAGTAAAGCCAGGATATAATTTGACTCTCCGTTGCCTCGAAGGAAGAGGTAATGAAACGCGTAAAAACTTTAATTAAATTTAAACACCCCACAAGACGCCCAGGGATATGTATAATTTGCTCGAAAATGCTCCTCTTTCTAAAATTGCAAATCCATTTATTGCATTTAATAAAACAAAGCACCTCCATGCGACATCACTTGTAAGAGGGTTCCATACATATGGACACAATGCAGAAAATAGCTGAATGATGTACAAAAATATTTAAAATGCTACAAAAAAGAAATATTATGGCTATTGGCAAACATTAAACTTAGCAATTAAATCTATGCATTCCACCTTTTTGAAGACACTGGCATTCACGCCAAATATAATGGGCGTAACCAGTAAGAAATTTTTAATTTCCTCTAGTAACCATGCAAATAACTCCTTATTTAATTCTGCCACTACTTTAAGATGTCCAAGGTGTTTTGGAAGGCAAGGAATAGTGTCTAGTACATAGCTTATGTTTTACCACACAAATTGCACTATTTGTATGAAGCCAATACAGTGTGTGGTACAAGGAATTTTATATTCTTTATTGCAATAATTTTCCGTTATAATTACCCATTTCCTCAAATAGTCGGCACTTAATACTTCATGTTTTTTTACGAAAATGTTTAAATTCATAACCAAGGCCTTTATCTCCATCAACCAATTTCAATATTCTCAAAGTATTAGAAGCTATTCCTCAGACTGTTACTCCATATCTCAAAATACTTTGCACCATTGCCTTTTACATCAAAAGTTTTATAGATATAGGCAATATACCTTAGAGTATGTAAATTTGATACGCATAGAGCCTTATTTTTTAATTTATTAATACGGTGTGGATATTTAAAATGTTAGGCTATTAAATAAAAGCCATGGTACCAATATATTTCTATCCGTTTCAAATTGGTACAACTTCAATTAGCATCTCAAGTGATATCTATTTCATACGTTTACATATAAAATCAAATACTGGGATTTGGAACAAGGCCGCGTGAAATATCAGTACTTAGATGCCAACAAGAGCAATTTTCCATGCGTTGAATTTGGTTACACGTTCAAGCTAAAATTCCACAGTTGTAGTTACTTAGAAAAGCCTCTCTTGAGGTACCGCGGTGTTCTATTACGGACCCACGCAACAGCAACTTATCGCTTTGGTTAATGATCCCACAGAGTGTATGCTGGCTGAAACTTTACTAGTTTCTCGTTTATGGTCGACAGTCGTAAGCGTATAAATGATGTCTGTGGAAAGGATGAACTGAAACTAAAATGTTTCGGTCAACTCATCACACCATCTATATCTAGCTGTTAAAGCATTATTTGACTCACTTAAATCAATTTTCATTCATGCGTCAATTTATCGGTTGTTCATTATATCCGTTCCGAAAGTAATGGTGGAAGACTCGTACCTAATATTCATGGCTCCAAGAAAAAGAGTTCTGTATAGTTTTTGCTCAATTCATATGTTAGTTTGTCATATATTAAAATGCGAATGGCAAATGAAATTAAATACTACGTAAGTTTTATGACATAGAAAAATCTCACGCCTAGACATTTACTAAAATGTGAATTCGTTGAATTCCACTTTTTATTCTGGCTAAAATTGGGGTAACAAATTCCGTTAATTTGTAAATTTTACTCTTTCATGAGACATTTGATAATTTGGAAAATTTTCTTTTTTATGTGCAGTTATAGGGTGAAATTCGAGACACAATTATGCGTATACATAGTACCGATCGAAACTAGTAAAAATATTCTTAATATTTCACGGAAGAGGTTCGTACTGATACGACCATTTACATCTAGCAATGCAACCCCAAATAATAGAGGATCCAGAGAGTGGCTAAGGTGGATTATAAATCCCCAATTGAGTATCCATTATATAATAGATAAAATGGTTATTATGTTCATACCCCCACTGCTGCTGGAAGGTTACCACCAGGCTTTCCATCTAGCTTTCCCTCTTGTCCCTATTTTGGATCCGGCGTTTACACCCGTACAGATAAGTTAGTTTTAGTACAGGGTAGTTAGAAATAAGTTAGGGTGCGAAAGTATTTTAATAATATCCTTATTCTTATATTAGGTTGGGGAAAAAATCAATTATATTTGCACGAACTTCAGGACATTATTTAACATGCTTTGGATTGTCCGATTTTGGTCAAATATACACCATTTTGTTTGATAATTTGTTACCATTTTAATAGTAGCCTCAAAATGCCTAACTAATAGAAGTGTTGGTATTTTTTGGCGAAAAACTATGGTACCCGTTTTTCTTTATCTTCTCTTGATACCAATTTCTTAACACTCAGGAAGTTTTGCAATGAGAGAAAAAGATGATAATCGCTTGGTGCTTGGTCTAGACTATGGTGGATGCATTAAAACGTTTCAGCCAGGTTCCAGGTTTTTCTGGCGAGTCACTACAGATGAGTGTGGCCTTGCGTTGTCCTGATGGAACACAACGTCTCTCCCGTTGCCCTATTCTGGCCGTTTCTGGTCAGTCGTTAGCTTCAAAAGGTCCAGTTGTGGACAGAAGAGTTATAAATTTAACGTTTTGCTTCATGGGATTAACTCATGATTAATGATTCCTTTCAGGTGCCACCAAATGCACAGCAGAACCTTCCTGGCTGTTAGTCCTGGTTTGACCACCGATTGAGTAGTTAAACCGCTTTGATTAGGGTTCTTTTTGCACATTATTGTCGTATGCAACCCACTCCTCATCCCCAGTCACCCTCCGTTTAAGAAAAGGGTCGTTGTCATTCCGTTTGCCTTAGGCTTCGCAGATGGAAATTCGATCCATGATTTTTTTGTGTTAATTGGTGTGGCACCCAAACATCGAGCTTCTTTTTCAATTTAGCTTTGTACAAATGGTGTAAAACTGTATTATAGTATTATAGTCGATCTAGTCTATAGAGCTCCTGGACGATGTTAGAGCTACTAACATGCCGGTTAACCTCGTTTTTTCTGTGATTTTATCGACATTTTCGATGACGGGCCTGCCCGAGCGAGGTGCATCTTTAGCATCAAAAATTCCTGAAAGGAATCGGCAAAGCCAAAACTTCTCGTAATTAGCTGGGACCATAACCAGCATATAAAATTTCAGCCACCTGGCTTGCGTTTTCGCCTTTATCAAAGAAAAAATGTATAATGTACCGAATTTTCTCGTTGTTGACCTCCATTTTTAATACCCTGTAACTAACAACTGAATGGACCAAACAATGAACAGCAACTGAATTTATTTAGTATGAAATATCACCTTGACAAAGAGCTTATATTTGAAATCGTCTGATTTATACTTTACGAGATATCGATCACTACAGCCATCAACCTACAAAATAATGGATTACTTTCCCCCCAACCTATTATAATTTCCTTCAAGTGCAACCTCCTGAAGTATTGCAGATTAAGACATACAGTATGCATTGCCCAGAATAAACTCGGTACTAGAATTAGCACTCAAAATTTATCCAGGTTTTGCACTTCATATCTTTTTTGTATCACACATTCTTTAATCATTAGTTACTGAGCACTCCGAGAAAAATAGAATTTTTTCCATTAAATTCTTTTTGTCGGCGCCCATGACCTATTATAACCCTTTTATATTTACAAATTTATATTTAGTTTATATATATATTTATATTTTTATTTTATTTTCAACGTTCAGATAATTGAAAGATTTCCTTTTCGAGAGAATTTTGGTCTCAACTTCCTACTTCTCAAGCTTCTTCTAATCATCAACTGATCGGTTTTAGAGCTCCAATCACCACACGTTTCCAGCTCCTCGAACATTCGTCTTGACTCTGCGTCTCCCGTCTCTCTTGGGAACCATATCTCCTCGCCCTCGGTCTTGCACTGCCCGCAGACTGCCATTCTGCGGAGTGGCAGAAAGAGCTGCCCAACCTCAGCTCGGGCGTGCTAATCAGACGGAGTGGCGTCCGTCGCCATGGGAATCGCACGGCACGCGCGCGTCCCGTCGCTCGCTTGTTTCGCTTCCTTGACTTCCGTTTGGCAGCGTTGGTGGGGCCCCTCGGAATACAGGAAGCTGGTCACGTCTTGGGGACAAAGGGATGGGCCCCGGAGTAAATTGGTTTATGACAGGTGGAAGGGGGGGGGGGGTGGCCCTACCTCTCACCATGGCATCGCCACTACCACCTTCAGTTTCCGCACGTGCGAACGGGAGGCGACACTTTTCTAACCTTTGAAAAGTTACCGAAGTCCCCCCCCCACCTTGTGTTCATGATCATCCCTTCCTTTCATAGCAAAGTTCTTCGTGAGAAGGGGCGTGGCAGGGAGTCCGTGAGTGCGGGACTTTGGGTGGGCCATTTCGTCGGCCTCACGTTCGGCTAGATGTTAAGAGGACCTCGCGCTTTTTGCGTTGAGAGAATGTATTTCAGTGACACTCCGCCCATGGGAAAGAGAGTCACGTCCGTTTCGTCCTCAAATTTAACTTTCTCCATTTCTGCGTGGTACTTCGTGTGGGGGACGCTTTTCAAGACATGGGTCCGGGCAGGTATATTATTCTCTCATGATATCGTTTCGGGCTCGACGTGGTAGAAATGCTATATATTCATGTAAATAAAGGAACAACAAATGGTAATAAAACGTATTATAAGATTCGTATTACTCGTTAAAGCTAACATTGTTTTTTCTATTTCATCATTTATCCTCTGATTTTGTGATGGCCAGTGTGTGGACGCTTTCGAGTGTTAATCCGAGTTTTCGCAGAGAAATTATCTCAGCGAAAGGTTTGAGACAGTTCATTTAAAAAAATGATTAATGAACTGTAGTGTAGAGTTACATTCATGCCTCAAAGTTAAATGAGATCTGATATTTTCAGAATTCCCTTATGCATTTTTTTCTTTCTACTATGGAACGCTAACAGAGTTACAGAAGCTACTTAGTTATATTAAAATATTTTTTAATTAATTTTTTATAAGTGTTGGAGTTGATGATAATTCACATATTTATCAACCGCTTAGTCTATGTTGTCTCCTTAAAAATTTAATTGTTCACTAATGTTCTACAGAAAATGAGGAAGTTTTGCTACTAACGGATGCTAGGAGCAGCTCATGGATTTCTGCCATTTTAATTGAAAATTTCCGCCTTTACAGTCACAAGTTTGCATTACTTATGTTAACGCTTATATTGTCTGTAAAATTCAGTTTACACATGGTGATCACTTTAGCGACTAAGCTGAACTGTAGTGTTTGTATTGCCAGCGGATTATCTTCACAAGGCGCATTTGTTGATTTGATCGAAATAGCTCCTGATATAATCATACACGGTCCATACCATATTGTATCAGCATACTATCAAACAAAGTAATTTAAATAGAAGTTATTCTTAGATTAAATTTTATATTTATGTACCTTGTTGTTTCCCGTTAGACATGAAGCAGCCGTTCCTTTTTAAATTCAATAATTTTACCTTACATGCGTAATGCTGAAATAGGTACCTCGTTAAACTTTCGAGTAATATTGCCCCTACGATGAAGTTTGACGCAGTTAGAAAAACTGGAAAATTTTGTCATTATCTTGCCCTGGGAGGTCTATCCGAATTCATAACTCAAGGAAGCGTATTATCTTTCGCCGAGTCCTCTTGAAAGAAAAAGCTATTCCTTAGTGAACAGTGGGCAGTCTCTTTTACATTCCCAAAGAATGCCCTGAAGTTCACTGTGAAATTAGAGAAAGGAGAGGTTGAAGCAGTTGTGCGTGATGAATATTAATGCTTCTTTTCCTTCCTTAATTTTCCTAATCTAATCCCTCCATTTCCTTCATATAACCGGCATTGCCTTGGACATATTTGCTCTGAGTTTCTATTTTTCATTCTCATAAGGTCGGAATTTTTTCTAAAGATGTCGTTCTCAATTTATATTCCAAGGTAATTTTTCACGATTTTATTTTTCATTCTGATTTCCGTACATGTGATGGAAATTATGTTTTATTTTATCCAATTATATACTTATACGAAATTCCCTGTTGTTAATGTCTCCTATCAAAATGATTTTTCCTTCTATTACACATTTTCGCAGATGATATCACGCTGCAATGCCTTGAATTAAAGTTTTCCAGAAAATATCGCAGGCATATGTGGCATATAATAGGGGTACTTTTTCGATGTAGATATTGTTGCTATTTTATGTCTCTACAGTAAGGATTGATACCCTAATACTGGTGAGATATTTACTTCGAAAACAGTTACTTTTTCTTACTGTTAAGTGCTCACAATCAGGTTGCTTTGTGTAATAATTGAGTTTTTCATATGCTCATTATTAAGGGAAGCCTATTTGAGTCTTATTATTATGATAACATTGATACTGGAGAAAATATGAGGCTTGAGATTGGAGTTGCACAGCAATAGTAGCTGCTTTATAGGTGGTATTTATTTAGTCTAGCTTCCGTCGGCATTTAATTTGAAAAGTGAAATTATTTGATGGATATATGCTCAATTATTTTTACTAATGATAAATCAATTGCCTATTATTAAATTTTGGATAGATCATTGATTTGAATCTATTTCACATATTTCATTAATTTTTGGTGTCGTACACTTTTGATCACCTTTTCCTCTATCTGCAATCCAATTCAATTCAATCCATTTACGGAAATTCTTACTATTGATTACTTGCGCGTCTTCCACATTGACCCACGAGTGATCTCTGACTCCCACGGCCGTTTTTCCTTCTCTCATTCTTTTTGTGGATCAGTACCAATTACTAGAAGCATCAAATGATTTCCTCAGTACGTGGTGGCCTTTGGTTTGGCCAGTTAGTGGAAGCCGTTTCTAGGGCGTATCTTTTCCCCCCTCTGTTTTTCGAGCTTCAACTTGCAACACATTGGACACTGCAAAATACACTCAAAAGCTAGCGCAGCTATCTCTTCTTAAGTGAGTTCAAATGAAAGAAGAAACAATTTATTTTCGATCTCAATTATTTAAAATAAAATCAACATATATGATACAAGTTTTCAGAAACAGTTCTGTCTCTACCCCCATTTAGAATATATTTCATAGAATAATAAAATGTTAAAAAATCCCTTCATGAATTCATTCGCGTGTCAGATAGATTCTATTGATCCAGTGGGTATTCAAATTTTAATTTTGACTAATCCATAAGATAAATATGCATGAAGTCGGTGACATGAAATGTTTTATTGTTAGGTTTTAGGTGTCATTAAGTATTTAAGCATCAATTTATTGATTATTATTTATTCATAAGCAGATTTTTTCCGTGATGTTCTTAGTGACCTATCAAAGTTGTATAAGTTATGGCATGACTAGAATAACTCAAAAAGACCTCTGCATAATGAAGTTGTGGGAATGCAGTTTTGATCAAGGTCACCATTTAAGTATAGAAAAAGGGGGATATGCTGCATTAAAATTTGTGGTAAAACAGAGGTATGTTAAATGAACTCCTTCAAATGAGTATGAGGGCAGATGCTGTAAATTCACTGAGGGCTAATGACATAATATTGGACCCACTGTTGCGATATTTGCAATGGCCCATTGTGTGGGTGTTAAGTTGACGGAAAGATACTTGAGTTGAGTAATTTTGAAGAAATGCGTTAGCGTCTCATTAATTATGACAAAAACATGTGAACAATTTTTACCGATGCTTGTATTTACGATGAATGGAGTCTGTGGAGCTTTCATATGATCATTTTTCAAAAATGGCTCAGTGAAATGAGCCGCTGTAACTCTATTGAGCGAAATTCATGGGTAACTCTCAATTCTATATCGCACCTCCTTTTGATCATCGCTCGCTGAATAGACCGATTATCTTCGGAGCTTCCTCAATGGATCACCGTTCGGCGATTCATAAAGGACTCTTCAATCCTAATATTACAAATTTAATAAAGACGAAATTTAATATTTAAATTGTGACCAAGGAAATGGGATAAAAATCTAATGCCGTCACCAACTCAAAAGAAGCGAGTTGCAACTTTTGCGATATCTTATTTTTAACTTACGAGAAAGATGATGAATTGGAAAGATATTTTTCCTTCATAACTTACATTTTCCCTCCATCTACTGATTTATTGTAATGCAATGCGATATCCGGTCTGACAAGGAGACTTTGCGTAAGTGATGTCAAGAAAGAAGATGAAACCTTATTTATTTGAAAGTCGACTCTTAGGTAGGAATACTGTTGAAGAGTTTTGTCCGTATACGCCCGGGTTTGAGAGGAAAAAAAACATTCAAAAATAATAAAATACGGTCACATTGAATTTAATTTAAAAATTCTCTTTCTGCTTCAAGTTTGCCTAGTGGTATTGTGCTGCGTTCATTTTTTGAAAGACCAGGGTTCGAGACTCGGAGAGAGTAAATTTTTTCCAGTCTGCCACCTTCTCTATTTTTTGTAATCTGTTCCATCTTCTTCAGATTTGTTGATTTTAAACGTTTTACATGTTTTTTACTTGACTGCTTTTTGGGAATAAACCCTAAATTGACCTTTATGTCGCCTAAATTCATCCATACAGGAGTGATAAAACTGTGGTGCTGGCATAGAAATGAAGGGAAGTTATTTTCAAAGCAAAAGATTTTAAACATACTGTCTTCGATGAGTTTCCCAGGTTCCATATGGGAGAGAGATATAAAAGAAGGAAGAACGAAACTCGACAAGCTCGAAATGATCGACAGATGGGTAAACGATCGCTTTGTGGAAGCCAGGAACAGGAATGAGCCGGTGATTACCCGGGCTTTACAAGAATAGGCTATTTAAGCGTGATTTCAGCACATATATCCAGGATTTGGATTCTCTGCCAGTGCTTCATGGGTTGCATCTTTCAAGAAGAGACACCGAATCGTGCAACGTAAAATAACAAAATACGTGTCAGCGAGCGAGCAAGCGTCTGCTGAAGAAATATTACAAATCAGCAATGACGTTTCAGAAGTAAACAAAAATCCTGATCTCCAAATATGATAAGGATTCCGAAAATAATACAGATCAGACCGGGCGTCCGTAGAGGGGGATATAAAGAGAACGCTCTCCAAGAAAGGAGAGAAAATTATTCAGGTGGTTCTTGGGAGCGTGAGAAAAGTAACACACTCATATACAGCGCAGTATGCTAATATAGCCTCAGGAACGCTGCTTCCTGAAGGTTTTTATTGTGCATGTCAGAACCTGGAGGTGATTTTGGTCCATACCACACATACCACCATACCACATCAAGACTGTAAAGAAGTTGGCACGGAATGTGGAGGAATGAATATTTGCAGTATAACGATCTTAGGATTAAAATAATATGCTGGTATGCTTCAATCGTTTAGCCTTCTATACTTATCCTATATCCTAACCGACAAATTACTTAGAGGTTTTTCTGATTTTTTGCATGCAAACAGTATTTTTCGTGATATCTATGCGTGTGATGTCTTAATGATATTTGCTATCTTTTGTGTGTACTTAATAATCAAAATTTATATGATTAGACCTGGAGCCAATTATGCCGTGCAATGAGAGAAATGATGAAAAATGTTCCATATTCCACGTAATGCTTAATGGGATCAATCGGTATTTAGCGTCTCAAAATGATACCTTAGTAAGGAACCTTACTAAAGTAATCAAAATGATACCTTAGTAAGGAACCTTACTAAAGTAATCAAAATGATACCTTAGTAAGGTAAATGATGGTCCAGCGTTCAAATCACTGGGGCTCTATGTGGAAATTTAGTGTTTAACACTAGAAATACCGGACTTGACACCCCCCCTAGAACTACCGAATGGAGTCATTTTGACTCCTGCCTTATTATTGTTTATTTTTGCTGTTTATGTCTGTTTTTATTGATAGATTGCATTAGTTTATCATTTTTGTTAATAATTGCAATATTTCAGACGTCGTTTTAACAAAAAATATATTTTTTTTAAATGCGAAATTCGACAGTGTTGCTTTGAAATTCTTTTTTCTTACATGTTATGTTGTTTTAATAGAATTATAATGGAGGAATTGGATAAAACAGCAAACGTAGACTTTTCAACACATTTTATCATATTGTTTGAATGATCAAAAATATTACTTAGGCTACATGGTAGTTGGGAAGATAATTAACTAAAGCAAAAAAATGCAGTTGATACGCCACGCATTTGTCTAAGGTGCTTTAGAGTTCAAGCATTGTCGTTCATTTTCATTGCCCACACAAAGACTTTTGGCAGGTCTTGCAATTCCCAACTGATAGATTATTTTTGCACTTTGGTTTTGCCTGGAAATAATTTTTTCGCAGAAACCCGTCAGAAGAATCTGCGGCATTGGACACGCAACGATTTTATCTACATCTAACATGAGGATCAGCCAACTCTGTAACGAGCTTTTTCTAAAACGTCTTGCGCGAAATGTTATAGGTAGTCTCAGTGTACACTATCCATGAACACCTGCTAAGTCGGGAGTATTTTCCAACGAGTAGATAGGCTATCACTGAGTAGACGTTCTTGTGGTATATTTGTGATTTCATCTCTTTTGGTTCTTCTATTCTCTTTTATTTACCTTTCCCACAATGCTAGTACCCTGGGTTTTTTTGCTGTTCAGCGAGTTTGACTGAGGTAAAGTAATTATATACAGTAACATTTCGCCCTTTTTCAGAAATGGTTGCATTGGTTTCAGTACTGCTAAACGGCAATCTGCATGAAGTGAATTACCTTTTCCAACATAAGGGAAGGCATTTGCAAGATATTTGCTCTCCTTGTCAACAGGTAGCCAATATTCATGGCCGTATTTGTCCGGATTAGAAGGAATGTACAGAGTGAAATATACCTAATTACACTGGGAAAAAGTTGTTCATCAACTATAATGTACGGACCAGGTTTGTAACAAGCAATGTAATTCTCTATGAATCTATCGTACACTATTGAAAAGAGGGCAAACTTGACAGTTTTGAGCCGCTGGAATCAATTAGATTTCTCATCAACTCTTAGACATTGCAAAATGTTAACAAACCTAGTCGTTCGTTGTAGAAAATGGTATTCCCCAGTCGTTTGACCAAATACTCTCAATAGAGTAATCATTTGTACCTGGTATTCCTCGGGCATAAAATATGGCTATACATGCAACTAGCTCCACATCGGAAAGTGTAAAATCTTCGTAATTTTGCCTGCGTGGTTCCACAATTGTACATCGCTTTATGTGAGTCAGTATAAACGAATCGATATATAATCGTATATAATACCTTTTTTTGTAACTACCTATGAAAAGGAAAGTAAATGTGAATTACTGCTTATATTTCGCACGCGTTTTGTCTGAATCTTCAGACTCACTAGAAACGTTTTGAGGAATAAAATCCTCGACTTCGTCACAGCCGAAATGACCTTTTGTTTCGCGTTCCGATTCACCTTCCGGTATAGAATGCAACATAGATAGGACTTCTTCACGCTTTCGCCTACTTCTTCTAGCCATACTCCCAGTCAGGAAAAATGAAATCCTTGCTTCATAGGAGTTTTGCAGTCCACTCGAGAGTTCACTGGATTCACTAATGCAAAGGACAGCGCACGGTTTTCCTGTGCGGCACCCGGCAGCCAGCGCTGTCAGAGCCGAACGTGCTAGGACAATAACTTTATTTCATTCTACTGATTTATTTTCCTGGTTCATCAGTATATCAATTTTACTGGGGAATCGGTATATCAGAGGTACTGTTTCATATTTGAAAATCAACTTCCACGCAGTCAAGGCTGATATAAAAGTGCTGCAGCGCAATGCACAGTATTAGCGGGCGGCGGCAAAGGTGGGCTGCGAGAAGGAAGGGGTAACGGAGGAGGGACAGACACAACGGATTCTTAACACATGGATTTGAAAATGCTATGAATTGCATATTCACCACTTTATCGCAAGGTAAAAGACTATCAGGACATTCACATAGTTTGTAGATCCAAACACAGACCCGTAAAATAAGAAATGCTTTCAAAGTCTCGCAAATATGAGCCAAAAGGAAAATAATTGTATATTTAAGCCTTTGATTGATTTATATTAATTATTATTGACATAAGAAGAGATAAAAACTTGTATAAATATTACTATTTGGTGAAAAGACAAGCAAAATACATTAGGGAGTCAAAATGACTCCCTTTGGTAGTTAAAGGTAAATTTTGAAAAACGTGCACTATTTTATTTTCTAGAATTATTTTAATCGCACAGCCTTATTTTGTGTCGAAAATGAATAAAAGTCACGGAATTTCAGGCCGGAATTCGGAAAATTTTAGACAGGGCAGAGAAATAAAAATGGCGAGGAGTCAAAATGACTCCATCGGTAGTTCTAGTGTTAAATTATTTATCTCGCGTCTCAGTTTCCTGAAGTAGAGCTAACTTTTGAATTCGTATAATCAATAATGGAGTAACACGTGCATGTAAACTTTATATACTCCAGATAATATATCAGTTTTACACAGCATACATATTTTCTTTTGATTCAGACGTGATAATTAATGCGGAGTTTCGTCTTTTCTCTTTGCAGGTAAGCATTCTCGTGAGTCGCTTCCTCGTCGTCGTTGGAGATGGGAGGGGAAGTCTTGAATGCGGCTCGTGCCTTGCCGCCATGCCTGCGGCCCGGACGGGCGACGTAAGCCAGCCGCGATCTCATAAATAATTGAAAGCGTTCGTTCCGCATTCTCAGCTCGGCACTCGACGCACGCCGTCCCCCGCCAAAGTGCGACTCTGTGCCTCCTCTTCCGTGCCCTTTTGCACCCCCGAGGCTATTTATAATCCCTTCCTCTCTTTAGATGTGACTCGCATCTGCTCCGCGGATGTCAAGCGCGTCCTCCCATCCCCCCACACCTTCCGCACTCGACGCCTCCAAGGATTAACTCTGTAAGCAGCCCCGAGATACAATTTCAACGTTCATCAACCTTCACTTATTAGTATTCCTCACGTGTTTCTCGGATTTTCTTTGGATGGCAAACTCATCAGGCAGCAAACCACGTGTTTTTATGCTTATATCGAATTCGAGTGGAAATTTAACTCTCCCAAGTTTGTAAATGCCGTTTTAAGCCGATTTGCTGAATTTAATTTTTTTATAACCGCCAAAGTGACAGTTTATTCATTCAAACTGTCGTATGGCGTAATATACTGATTCTAATTTTCAAATCAGCATGGCTTATATTGTCTCAAGATTTTATCTCTTTTTTATAAGTTTTGTAAATGGGTGAACTGGAGGTACATTGATAACCATAACATGTATACTAATAAATAACCTTTGCTAACAAGTAGTTATTTTCTAGATAGTTTTGTTTTGTGACTTTTGCGTTTTAATTTTGTCAATAGAAAGTTTTCTCGTCTTTGTGTTTTACCAAACAATTAGCGAATCATAAATAGCCAGAATAACGTTTAGAAAAATTTCTACCAATTTTTATGATTGTTGCAATTTTCAAGCAGCTTTTGAAAGCAAGTTTATAAAATTCTTCAGCCTTTCCGCGCAATAGGGATTTCGTGTTAGCAGCGAATGATTATAGCATATTCAAGTATTACTAATTATTAGATATGATGTTGAATATGATGTACTTCTATGCTACTTACTTCCATTTTAAGGTAAAAACAATGGCCATAGAGGTAATCTTGACTTACGGTGAGATGAAAACGAATAAAACTATATGAATGATGAGGTTTTCAGAGAAAGTGTGTTTCATAAATTCAAACTCTTTAAGTCTTGGTATTTTGCTATGCTGTGTAAATATTTAATTAAATGGGGTAAAAGAACTTGTGTTATATTCATCCTTGAGTGTCTAAGGTCCAATTGGGAGGGTGCCTTTGACAGGTGAAAATACTTTTGTATAGATTCATTAAAAGTATATTTGGTACATCTAATTACAGTAATTGTTACTTTTTAATTAACGACAATTATTTTCCTATCCCCATATAGTGGCTGATTGCCATCCACTTTATAACTTTAAACTTTATGGTAAGAAATTCAGATGCGTCGTATGTGAATCAAAACAAGAAATATGTCATTCTGACTACAGTGATGCATTTCAAAATTAATCTTTACTATCCGTCCTAGTGGAATTGTGACATAAGTGTGTTTTTCTGTGTTGGAACGACTAAAGAACTTTCATTTTATTACTCACAGTTCAATTTTCTCTTTTTGCTAATTATATTTTTCTGTTTCTGCATTTAAGTTTATTTGCATGCATAATATATCCGAACTTATTTTAAGATTTACAAATAAATTTTCATGTACATTTTAAAAGAATTCCTTTTTTCAATGGCATTACTTACTAATACTAAAAGCATTCGAAAAATAGATTAAAATAATCAACCGATTGTATCTAGTTCATCCTATGTCCACTAAAACCCTCGTCCGTTGCTGTTACCCACTTATTTCTTGAACCTGCCATTCCAGAGGAAGTGAAAGTGGCGAATTGAATAAGTGATGATGAGGACGATTATAATACTATCGGTTATAATGAAAATCACTTCCAACCGCGAGAAAGACTCAAAAGAACCTGGTGAAACCTGCTTGGATGAATTTCCATTTTATTCCTTTGATTTTGATATTTCAGGCGTAAAACAGGTGTCATGCCAGCCTTATAAAATAAGATATTGAGATTTTATTCGATGGCCTCTGAATCATATTCGGAATTGGTTTGTGCCTCGCTAAGTTCTGTTCCGTCGCCTTATCTTCAATTTATTTTCATTCAAAAACATTTCAAGTTTCGGTATTTTCCTACCATTGAGTGAAATAAGGGTCTATTATAGGCCACTTAACCCAAGATATTAGTTATCATTCGTTATTTCTCAAAAAAATTAAATAACCTATTCCTAAACATTCTTTCTTTCAATCCAGTTCTCAGTGACGAAATTTATTTCTCGGATAGCTTGCAATGCACTGTAAACATATATGAGAGGTAAAAAGGAGTTTCCTTGCAACTATCTATCCGTCTCTACCACAGCGGACAATTTGCAATCACCCGTCTCCTGTCATGTTGATCTACATCTGACTCTGGAGGGAGGAAATAAATACTCATTAAATACTAAGTATGTCTTTCATATTCTGATTTTTTATTTCTGTCTATGCAGAGCCTCAAATTTTTATGGTTATAAGGTCTCAAAATGAAGGACCCTCAAGATTGAATTGTGTAATTGGAAGTTTCTAACCCCAGGAGTAATTGGTATTTTCATTCATTGCTTAAAATATCACATCCCTGCTCAATAAGGGTCAGTGACTTGGCTGTTAGATGGAAATACTTGTGATTGAATTCACTTTGTCATAAACTGGGTGGCAAAACAATAATAGTAATAAAAATAATAATAATCATGAAGAAACAGTGTGTTTTTTCATGAGGTTTTAGATGCATTTTGTTTATTAGGAAACGTTGTCAGGCGGCTAAAAACTCGCAAATTACTCATTACCACCAATTACCATGCCGGCTAAATTTAAATAGAGATTAAAATGCCGTAATTTTGGTATTAATTACTACGAGCGAATGACTAATTAAAATAATATAATTGTTACAGTAATAATAATTATATTTTGCATAAGAAATTAATTTAGAAGACCAAAAGAGAAATTAAGGCTATTCTACTTGCTGCGCTATTTTAACATAATTAATTTTGATCACCTTATTGATGTGACCTTCTGAACCCAGCAAACAAGGGGTCCGAAAAAGTCTCTTTCATTTGAGCTGGCAATCACTTTTTTGAACGACGGTAGTTACGAGAACTACGAAGCGCTCCAACGGGGTAAATTATTACTTACTCAATGCCTATTCTTAGGATTTTCGGCGGGAACGCAAAGCCCTTCCCCTGTCTTCTCCTCCGTGCGAAGTCAGATGCGGCCCCTTCCGGTTCATTTCTTCATCTTCAAATCCTCCTCTCTCGGTTGTTCATCTTCAGGATAAACGATTTTCGTCTGGATGACCTCTCGATGAAAATTGCCCTCGCGAAGTCGGATGTTGAGTTCTGTCTTCGTAGGCCGAAAAGCAGCATGCACCAGATGTTTAAAATGAATTGAAGGGAAAACTTTTTGGATGCTTCAGAGACACCTTTGCGAGAAGAGTAACCTTGAGTTTCATTTAACATTCTCGTGGCTGCGAAGTGAATCGGATCATTGAAGTCTATATTTTATCTCATAAATTTTGTTATTCGTTCGTAAAATAAAATTTATATACTCTTATCCTTTTTATCATAAAAGATAAAATAATTGTTGAGTTGCCTATCCGTTGTGGCTTGTTGTGTTTATAGTGGTAGTTTTTTTAATTTCAGAATTAGGTTGATTATTTATCTATTTCATTCGTTTTGTGTTAAATTAAGATTAATAATTTCATTTTTAACCCAGAAACTTCGACCGTTGAAGTAAAAAGAAAGCATCGCAATCAGTGGGTAGAAGTTCAATGAATGAAAATTCTGAAATAAATAAAAAAATTAATAATTAAAAGCTTTAATTATAAATGTATTTATTTATTAAAGCATTCACGGCTTATGATGATTAAATAGTGACATACGGATGTGGGCCGCGAGGTGTGTTGGGTTTTTCCCATGCGTTTCGTGACCGACTGTCGGTCGCAAAAATGTCGGGGCAAAACCAGGCATACCTTGCGGCATACATCCGTGCGATACTTTTTAATCTAATATAAATGTGCTCAAAACTGTGTTAAGATTTTGATGCTGATTTTGCTTTTTCAACCGTTGAGGTACCCACGTACAATTTATTTCAATGTCGCCATCTCAAGATTTTATTTAATAAAAAAAGGACAGACTTGAACTAGCATAAAGCTGGAAAACAAAAGATTGAGCAGGATAAAAATAATTGCTACTCAGGCAGCCGACTGATCTGCGGTGGAAGAAGAAAGAAAGGAATCATAAGTAGAATAGCAACAGGACATCCATTGTACAGATCATTAAGTATTCTAAAGAGAGGAATACGTCACTATGAAAAGGCTTTCAGATAGGAAAGCGTCAAGGAAAGCTTCGTCAAGCCAATCTCTCGATGGTTGGTTTATGATGATGATCAAGATACATGCTGCACAGGCACATAAATTGCTGTTGGTAATTTTGATATGAATTTAAGGGGAGTGAGCATGGGTAAGTATTGAGTTTTACGACGTATTAAGAGTAGCACTTTCGCATCTACATCATGGTGTCGTGGAAACTGCTATGGATCTCCTCCGCCCCTCGATTATCCCTCCTCTTGGCTGGTTAATATACCGTCTCGTTTTCGTAACTAATCTCAAAGTCTATTTTGATCGGGTGTTGATGAGATTTCTCGAGAGTTAACGATTCAAAGAACTCTGTCGGATCTTGAGTTGGCTATAAGTTTGTTTTCCTATCGTCACTTATGTTATTTATCAAGAGATTTGGTGGAGGAAGTAGCATTTGCCTTCAGATAATTATGAAATGCTTTGGAGGCATGAGCGAATATTTACGACGGAGTGAGTGTTAATGATACACGGAGATATAACACCTCTCACCTGTATCTTGGCTTTACTTGAAAATCTTCTGTAGATATTATTTGCTTCTCGATGATCCACCTTAGCAGCTATATAATTAACCTGTTCGTTTACATCACTCATTTCTACTTCATTCCATTAAATTTGATGAGATTTTGCGAGAGTTAACACATTTAATAAGTCCTCCAACACTGAGGTGGCATTGGTTTTTTGTTATCATTTTCACTAGTTATTTCGATCAACAGATATATTGAGGAAGTAGATAAATTACTTAAGATAGCTATGACGCGACGTGCTTAGACCTAAGGAAATATTTATGAAGGACTTTGGATTTTCTGATGTAACAAATGCAGCACGTCCTCATCTATATCTTGGATTTGCTCGGAAGCTCTGATGTAGATCTCCTTCACTCTTTAGGATCTATCTTCTTAACTGGTTAATAATCCTTATCATTTCCATCACTCATTTTAAAGCTAATTTTTATCGGGTGTTGATGAAATTTCCCGTGAATTAACGACCGGAGAAATTATTTATCTCTCCACTTCGTTTAGATGCCGCAATTTTAATGTGAAGGTGTTCGTTCGACTGTATTTAAGTGTGCGCGTTATGAGTTTGAAGGGAGACTAGGACGAGATGTTTCAAAGGGTGGAGAGGTGGGGTTCTCCCCATTCTCTCATTTCTTCTCCCACCCTTCAGAGGAGAACGGCGCTAAAACTTTGAAATCAGCGAAGCGATGAGCAGCAAAAGTTTCTCCAGGGCCCATGCCAACCATCCCAACAATGTGAGCGACTTACGTAACGACTTCATTTAACTTCTGAACCATGGAGATGTTTCGAAATTAATATATTCTTCGGGGAAACTGAGGCTAAGAAGCTGAAATTAGTGCTATAATTCATATACTTAGGATTTTGAGAGGCGGAAATACTCGGAAAAATTATGACACGACAGGAGAGTGGAAACCTCTTGCACCCATCAAGTGAGTAAATCCAGGAGTGAAGGTTTGGCTTTTCAAAAGGGTGGCTACCGAGATGGAGAGTTTTCCATATAGAGTGAATGAGACGCCAGAGGCATGGGTTTTAGGGAGAGAGGAGAGATAAGAGCATCCGGCTGCGATTTATTGATTTTGAGTCTCCATCTCCTCAGTCGGAAATGGGAACTTGATTATAATTCAATTCACATAATAGCTGCACGGGAAAATTTTAGCAAAGTCGAAGCTTGGAGGTTGTCAAGCGAGAAAAATGTTCCACATCTGAATACATTTACTCACCATCTTATCACTCACTGCTTTACTCAGTGCGTTATCAATCTCTAGTGAATATGGTGTAATTCATGCTATACCTTAGCGGTTCCACTATTAACTCATAAATATTTATTTCCTGGTTGTATAAAACAATTTTATGCGCGATGTTATATCTGCTGTTTTTCAAATTGTTACTTTAAAATTTTAATTTTTAGTACGATAATTGAGAATTTTTGAGGCTAACCGTCAAAATCCAAAAAAATGTATTATTTACAACTGAAAAAATTGGTTTAAGTTTAATCTTTGATCAAGAGTTTACTGTAACTATCAGGAATTACTCAGTTACAAATTTATAATTTTCACGTATTCATTGGCATATTTTGTTACTCGACCAATTGAGGGGTAATGGTAAAGCACATCGCATGTCAGCCAAGGCAAAAAAACAACAGATACATAACGATGGAATTGTGAGTTTTATATCTGGAATAAAGAATTTAACCAAATGGTAAATGCCCCCTTCATTGAGCTACGCCATGCACTGTATTGAAAAATACTTGAAGTTGGTAATAAGAACCCTCAAAAGTCACCGGTAAAATGATATTGTAAGTTCATAAATACCAGTTATTCAATTCAATATAACCTCAGAGCGATTATTATGCAAACAGTGGATTTAAGTGATATAACTTCAATATAGTACTGAGGACATAGAGCATTTCATTTACGATCTCCCATACCTACCCGTTCTACCCGAGCATACCCAAAACATCTCTATTGATTCCTCGTTTCTCTTGGACCGGGGAATATGATGGCTTTCATATATGATGTTCTCGGTGGCCATGTGGAAGATATCTATTTCCAATCGCCCAAGCAATCTAAGCCTCGCGCGCAACCTTTGAGTCTATAGCTGCTGTCAGTCTAATTCTTTTAACATCTGTGTTATGCTTTCTGTACGACCATGGAATTTTCTGACGAGAAGCCAAGCTTTCCTTTATTTTTAATAAGCTTATAGATTAAATTTTTCTGCACCGGATTCCATGTACCATCCTATATTTCGCATCTGTCAAATTTCTTATTAAACTCCATGTATCGATGTCCATCTTCCGGATGTATGTCGCATCGGTTGACTTTTTTTTAGCAAGAATAAGGTCAAGAAAAGCCAACAGACGCGACGTACCTATACCCGAAAGATGGATGCTGATACTAGACGTGCGTGAGACTGCAGCAAAAACTGCATGTTGTTTCTCTGGGTGATTTCATGCCACTAAATACTTCAATGGTGCTTCGCACATCTGGGCATCCTATATGATGGATGTTTATGCTATTTTCCTTACCATATGTCATAGTGGTGATAGCACTCAGTGTCTATTCGAGAATCCAGACTAGCAATACGCCAGCTATTGGTCGGATTCGGAAGTAGAGCTCTGAGGATGCCAATCATCTACCAAAGGAAATCAAATTGGCAAATCATTGGGACTTTTGGGTGTTTACTGATTTCTATGAATATATATTTGGTAATATCCTATCAAAACGTTGTAATTAATATATTTTATGCATTCATGTACAATGCCGTTTAGTTGCCCTTCATTGCAACAATTCATCATTTACTTTTACGGCGCGCCGCGGCGGTTTGTTGGTTTAAGGCGTGTACGGTAACCTAAGTAATCAACTTTTCTTCTATACTCTGCTAATAATGGTGTGTTTACGGGAGTCACGGTCATTAGGAAGTCTTTGAGTGCTCACCATGAAGTAGTAGAGGATATTTCAGCTGTAATTTATTAATTCCTGAATATTTACAGCTATTTGTTGTTGCCCCTAGGTGTCGAAATGCATCCTCAAAGCCAAGAAAAATCTACCTTAATACCTAATATATTCTACTTTAATTTTCGCAGTGGCTCAACGAATCATCCTATTTCGACTATGTTAACATCACAACACTTCCTTGATGCGTCGGCAGTATTGGCAAATTACGTCACTGCCTTCAGCGCCGCCATCTCATTTGAGTCTCGAATAGTGTGTACCTTCGTTTTTATTCGTCTCCTGATGAAAAATAGAAATTTTGCGCCTCACCGCCATGTTCATAGTTTGCAAAGGTGGCTGCGCCACCTTTTATGTCCTCGTGATTAACTGTCAAGTTTTCGTCCGCCGCCACTTTACATCCCCCTCCCCCGTGCAGATGGCGTGGATGTGGCAGTGCGGCTTCAAAATGGCGCCCGAGCAAATGAATGCCGAAAATTCTTGCGGCCCGTTTTCCTCCCGGATTGGCGCCTGTCAGTCACGGGAGAATATCAGAAGGCAACGGCAGATACGAGCCTCGCCCTATTACCACTTCCTCAAACCATCAGTTATGCGTGAGATTACGGGAACACTCGTTCAAAGGAATAATCGACTTCTGGCCATGGAAACAAGATTGAAATGGCAAAATCAAAAATTAAATGATTATACGACAAGAACATTTGTATTCATGTAGAATTTTTAGTTAAAAAATTCCAATAGACTACAACACTCACAAAATAAAGAAGTATCAATATGTTTATAAAATGTATTTATGAGTGTATCATTGCTTCTTTTTTCAATTTCTCTAAATGACACGTTCGTTTGGTTTCCAATGCTGGTCTCGACCTTTGGTCGCTACTGAGTCACTTGTTTTGGGTGGTCTTGTATATATTTAGTCTTTGTCATAAAACTAAAACAGCGCACAGGTTGCTGAGATAGAAAGAACAAGTGACTAGCACCCGACAC
Organism: Ischnura elegans; assembly: GCF_921293095.1. Classification (NCBI taxonomy): domain Eukaryota; kingdom Metazoa; phylum Arthropoda; class Insecta; order Odonata; family Coenagrionidae; genus Ischnura; species Ischnura elegans. Next base: position 29,353,628 of record NC_060250.1, on the reverse strand, counting down.
ATTAGTTTCGATCATTGATTAGGATGACGAGAGGCAAAAATGAGAAATGAGGGTGAAGTGTCGGTTGATGTTCTCTCCAGAGAACAGCTTTCTAGAAAAAAATTAAAATTCGCTCGAGGTTTTACTAAAAATCTTATCGGAATTGGACCTATTTTATTTCGAAAATGTGGCATTTGGAGCTTAGGGTTAAATTGAACATGGCCTGGCCAAATCCTTGACTCATGTGTCAAATTTTGTTTCCTTCTTTTCGTGGGATACGAGGGAGATGTTCTGTCATCGATGCATTTATATTGGGCTTCAGTCTTCCATGATTTTCAGAACTTTTTTCAAATGATTGATGTGTTTTTCACAGTTATCTTGCTAATTTCCCTCATTTTTCCATCCGCACATCGCATTTTGCTCTCTTTCCTTTCCATTTCCATCGTGAGAAAGTCTCCGGGCACCTTTGCTAAATCAACCCTTGGGACCATATTCCACCCTATTGGACAATAAAAAGCTTCTCCTTGGCAAGTAGTCACACAGATATTACCTATATTCATATAAAAGCCATTTCGTTTTATTCCTCCCGAATACGATTTATCCAATGGGATCCACTGCATCGGGATTCAAGAGGTCGTGGATGCCTCTCGGAGACTATTTAAGTCTTTGAACCCCAGTAAAATCGATTGACAGTTTGTGAGGATATTTTTATAATATAAATGCTTATACCCATTAAATTTGGGAAATATGTACTCGCTATAGCCATTATTATATTATATGTACAGGAGATTGGATGTATGGTCAATGGTCTATCGAATATCAGTAACTTTCACAACTTTTATCAAGAGTTAATTTTGTAGACGGATTTTATATTCAGTCATTCGGCCCATCTTTGGCAGTTTCTTGTTACACGGACTTGAAACACTATGCATTGAGGTCACTATCAGAAATGGGGTTCAAATTGTGGGTGTAAGTATCGTAACTTTTAATATATTCATTTAAAATGCAGGTAATATGTCATTAACATAGGATTGCGGTCAATTTACTGGATGATATGCATATTTTGACAACTTTAATTAATTTCCCTGCCACCAATAGTTATCTATACATCATATTTAGTATTTTTTTAACTCTTGCAATTGTGTTATGCGTTAAAATTCTCAGTAATTCATTTAAAAAATGATCTTGTTTTTAAATTATTCGTCAACTTTAAACTATCTTTGATTTTGTAGATAGTTCGGAGATTATGTACTTTAAGATTATATACTCGTCAAGAGTTTTTTAATCGACATTCTGTGTATTAACGCTTAAGTAGAACACATAGATAATAGTTAGGAAATATTAGGTTTCATATTAGTATTCGTATTAGACCATGATAAATTTCCAAAAGCAAGATTTTGGGCCATCAAATATATGTATGATGAAATATTATAAAATAAGTACGATTATGAATATTTAAAAAATTCAGCTGAAAAATTTTATGCCATTTTCTTTTCGACACCATTGATGCTTATTTTTAATTTTATAATTTCCTTAATGTAGTAAAAAGCTGAGATATGGTTATGACACGTAATATTAGCCTTTCAATCTTAATAAAACCGACTCAAGATTTAATTGGATGAACGTCACATAAAATAGAGGCGGCAGAGACGCAAAGTGTGCAAAATTTTGGATAAAAAGTTATTTTAGCAAATGAATGATTCTCTATCTGAATTCACGAGTGTTTCTCGAGCTGAAATGATATTCACCAGTTGGATCTTATTTATTGTCTCTAAATTAAGCAAGGCACCCGAGTTTTTGGAGCTTTATTTCTCAACATTTTGGAGAAACAAATAAGACTATGAGAATGAATTTATTATACAATAAGTATCTTATCCCTTTAATAATTTTCCCCTGTTATAATTTTTGTTCACAATATTTTCTGAAAAGTTTTTTTGCGCGAACCCAGTTCACCAACTACGAGCATTTAATGTGACTAAATTTTTTTCGTATTTGATAATGATTTTGATACAAAACAAATAGATTTATTTCTAACTGTTTACCTAAAACGAACTGTTTTTGACATTAAAGGTAAAGAATGTTCTAAACTACCCGAACCTTTGCGAAGTTCAACACTAATGGCTCACTTAAATATTGATTGCTACTGCAATATGCTACTGAATGTGAAAAAATGCACTGATGATCGGTTCTTGATTTTTCACAAAAGGAATTTTTTTAATGTCCTCGTATTTTATATAAGTGTACACGGTTTCATTTACCACAGCTGTGGATGATCAAATACCTCTAAAGTGGTATTTTCTAATTGAACATATCACTCCATCTTTAGAATTAAATGGCGGAAGTAAAATATGAATGTAATGTATCGGCAACGTTTCCAAAGAACTGATTTTGCAGTAACTATGAACAAATTTGTTACGAAGTGTTATAATTGTACTTTTCTAACCAACCATCAGTTATATATCTTACGGTTAGTGTCTTGGTATGCACAATTATATTTTAAAAACTTAAAATCAGTTATTATCGCTAAATGATCAATATATCCTCTGTAGAATTACACCTTCCTGCAGTGATTTTGCGCTGCATATATACATTTTTGTTGCCTATACCTTATACGCAGAAATATTAATATCATCATATAATATCATATAATTATCATCCCAATTGGCCTTATTTGGTAATGTGTTGGAGTTAAAGTTTAGGAAATGAAATTTGCATTTATGTGTTTCCCTCTATAAAAGGCTGGCGTTTCTTCACACTCGTAAAAGTTTATATACTGAATCAAATTTGCGTAAAATTATCTCAGTTGCCAAATATTTTCATTCAGTCTGCAGATGCATTAAATAAAGACATAAATTGGAGTGACTGAAAAAATGAAATTGCTTTCAAATGCCTCATGGTTGAAATTACTATTGCTTAAGGCTTTGTTTAAAAGTACTTCAAAGAATGATTCCTTTAAAATTCAAGTTTTGAAGTAATTTTTGTCTGACTGTATATCAGTGGATTTCACGAAATTGTCAAATGGCACAATATCTGATTTAATATTACCTATAGTACAGGAATGAGAATTACTCCACCTAGTAATTCCATACTGGTCATCCAATGAGAGTTTATTACTGCCTTAATTGATCTGCGTATAGGGGTTTAATATATTTCATGATTCGTATGTGATACCCGATTTACCTGACGAAAGTTAGGGATCTGAAGATAACTAGGTTTCCACTGAACGTTTTTTGTTAACGGTTGAACGCATCGTAGCTGAAAAGATAGTGAAGCAACTAGTGTATTAGTGAATACTGATTCAATACTTATTCAACGGGCACACAAATTATAAAAACCCAGTATTGTCAATTATCGTAACCTTCCATAGCGTTGTTCCTGTTTTTTTGGAAGGTCATCTCATATTTGTAACATGCTAAGTACATTTTTCTGGCATATTTCTTCTAATGCCACGCACACTCTAAACTCGCTTATCTGGGGAAAGTTCTCTCCTTGAACTGGCCTTCGCGTGATTTTGCGCGAGATATATCGGCGAAGGCCATCTGTGTCTCGTCTTTCAAGCAACCCTTCTTTCGCATTTTTTCATGATTGCGTGGAAGATTAAAATAATCTAGAGTGCGATGAATTTTATGCCTTTTTCATCAGTCATAGTAAAACGCTGACACGTGCCTGATCGCACCCTAGATTGGCTGCTCCGGTCAGCTCATTTGGGAGAAGTCATGTTTCACTCATTCATCTCAATAATTTCTTCACCAATTGTTACAAAGACCAATTATATATCAAATTATTGTTATATATTTAGTATTTTAAAAAATATTTATCGTTTTTATTAGAATATAAGAGGGATAGGATTGTAATGTTTTACTTATTCACATTCTTCTACTTAATGTTGACATTAAATCATGAACTTTCCCGTTTGTTTTGTGTACGGTTGAACGCATCGTCTATGAAAATATAGTGAAATAACAAGTGTATTCGTGCCATTCATATTTTCTAAACAACTTAATGGCTTGACTTTTTGAATATGTTATCCATGTAAAAACTTACGTTCTCTAGCTACGCGGAATGGGTTGTGTAACGTGTGGCAGGAAAAAGAGAAATGCTGTAAGCACACGTTAATGAGAATTGCCAACGTTGAGTTACGAGTGTGTTCGGCAAAACAGTTCGTTATGTGTAATGGAGCAGATAATTATCCATTCTGCCTTGCGGTCCCTGATGCAGCTGCATCAAGATACGCTTACATAACTTAATGCGACGAATATCAAGGGGTACCCGAACTCATGGAAGGGGCACGCAATATTTCATAGTTTTCAATGAAAGTTGTAAACATTATCCCTCCTCCTTATTACCTTTGGAGACCAGTTTTCGGATTTAAGATTCTATCAGTCCAGAAAAAGTCTTCCCAACAGTGTTTAGTAAACTTCTACTAAAAATACCGTTTTATTTTGTAAACAGAGTAAATTTAAAGTCACCGATTTGGTGCGTAAAGGGGTTTATTATGATTCATGGTTCATATGTGATACCCGATTTCCCTAACGAAAGTTAGGGATCCAGAGATTACGGGATTTTCATCGTCCCGTGCCCGGCGGACGCCCGTTTTCGCATGAATGAATTAATCCTATCATCAGAGCTGTATGAAAAATTAGGAGCCCCAAGTCACACTCCATAAATTTATGCATAGGGTTTTCTCAATTGAATATTTGGTCAGCCAGCATGAATGGTACGTAGGAACCATTATTGATGATCACCTATGGATATAGTCTCTTTCTTTTGCCAAGAGTTTCTACGAAAAAACTCAAATAAATGTTTCGGCTCTAACGTTGCTGTGTTTTTTATTTGCTTTCCTTTATTTTTATTTCATCCCAACCGTAAATATACAAATCATTTTCAGTAATTTTCTGGCTAAAGCCATTACTATCGTAGGACTCGTGTGAATCCTTTACCATTCTTCCAAGCGGCAGATGTAGTCTTAGAGCCTAGTCTTCGAGGTGTTCTCTTGTGACTCTTGGCATGCTACCACTGTTGACTGCGTCCGATCTGACTTTTGCCCCTTGTAAAGCGGATATTGCCAAAGAGGGCCATTGAAACCACTTACACCAAGAGTTACCAACCACCATTTTGTTTAGAAAGTTTAATTCAGTGCTGCGATTTTATGTAATGTTGTGGAGAAAAAACACCCCGCTCAATGATAAATGATGGATTTATTGCCTTCTTTAAAGCGGAATGTAATAAATTGCTTAGCATGTTTTTTTATTGAAATAGATGATTCTATTCTAAGGTATGTTCCTAACCTTATGTTTCTCTCGCTGGGCTTCAAAATGGGCGCTACCTAGATTTAAAAAAAATTTCTATGAGAGCGATGTTTACTGCTGAAAACTGTTGGATCGTTGCGGTTTCCATCCCAGGGACGGGGATTTTTTTTAGCGCTATCGCCATCCCATTCAGCAGATCTAACTGTATCCAATTAAAATGAACGCTGCTGCGGCTCCAGAATGGAAATAATATTTTGCTGTTAAAAAAATAAAGTCATGCATAGCGGTATAGTCGTGGTCTTGGTCGGGTTGGAGTATGCTAGAAAAAAAATTCTCTCGGGAGAGAAATAAATCTGTTGCCGACGTCTCCGTTGAAACCCACTTGCTCCAGTTTAGCAGTTCCAACTCTCTGGAGCGAGTGGGAAATGGTGCTAGCGTTAAAAATGTAGACTCAGACCTTAGGATGGGGCGCGCAGCGATCCATAATATCTGTGCAGGACATTTTACCTACTGAATGTATTGAGTGGCAAAATATTTACTCTAATGTAGTTCGAATTGCATTGACTAACTTTTTTGTCTCCAGATTTACTAGCTTTGCATTAATTTATGTAATAAATGATGACATTGACGTTACCCGAAAGCATAAGCAAAAAAATTATTGGATTTAAAATGTGGTAATACCTGTAAAAAGGAGCCTTCAACTACTTCAGTCTATGAAATTATGCAAAAATTTTAGAGGTGTAAAATCCGATCCTATTTGAATAACTAGATTTTCCATTTGATATTAAACTGGCAAGAATTTTTCCGCATAATAGTTTTAATATACAGCAGTATAATATATCTTGACGAACTTAGCAAAAGAAGAAATCAAATAATTCACAGTAGCATGATGATTTCCAAAATTCGCTTACTCGCATTCCTATTCAAAATTTTAGGAATCAATGACACCTCATCTAAGAATTGGACATTAAATCACCTTTATTATGTATCTTTCTATTTAAAATCTTGCGATTTCTGAGTGTTGAAAATGCTTTTGATACATTAATCACAGATTTCATAATTTAAATTTTATTTGGGGGAGTAAAACTGAATGGTTGGCCTCAACCACGTGAGGGTCATATATTTTTAGCAATTTTAAGATTTGCGTCCTGCAGCTAACCGTTCCTCTCTCTCCCATGCTGGTGAGTAGGTACCTTGAGTTCCTTGTTGCTCATCTTTCCTGTGTCTTTCTTTATCCGCCTCAACTACTCATTTCGCTCCGACGTAAAACTACGCAGAACATCTTGACTCCAGTTAATGTAGTACTCAGACCATTATTTTCGCCTGCATCTACAGTCCCATTCACATTGAACATTATTTGCATTTTGACAGAAGAACATCCGTCTATTTTTCACGCCAGTCATTCCGCACCGGCATTATTTTATTGCCGCCCTTTCACTTTCACGCAACGAGCGGGTTTTAAAGAAAGAAAATGTGGCACTTTCACTGAATTGAGTGGGTTGGCTGAAAGGGAGAGACACGATGAGGAATGAATCGCTACGTTGACGAGTGGCCGTCTGGGTTAAAATGTGTCGCTATGGTGTCTCCCCTGCTTACTACCCACCCCTCAACTCCTCTCTTTCCACTACCTTGGCCTCCACAACGTGTAGCTCATTTTTTTGGCGCCGAGGCATATCAAGAGAATGACAAAAGACTGCGATACGGTTAAGGAGAATAAAAGACTGAGAAAATAAAACTTTTTTTCTAAACCGGCGAGAAGGTATTTGTAGTTAGCAGCGGAACAGTCATATCGAAGGGAGTGAGAGAATTAGCGAAATGAAAAAAGCGATTTCGAGCGCAATTTCTGTAGCATTCGCGGAGTCTTCGATTGTGCTGCCTTAGCATTGCCTCTTAGTGACGACGTAAGGAAGCTGAAACGTCTGAGAAGGTAGGGAAGGTAGGGAAAGAGGGGAAATCAAAGGCTTCATTCTACGGCTGGATCCTCCCTCTTTTTGAGAATTTTAGGAGTACGTTCACCTGCTTACGATTGGGAGGCAGGTGTACACTTAGGATTTGAAGTGCATCCTCTACAAAGTAAAATTTGATGAGGCCTACTTATTTACTCACAGCAAACATTGTATTTTTCGCTTTAAATAGGCACTTAGGAATAGAGCTTAACTTGGTAGGGTTACTTCAAAAACTTTAGTGTGGCCTGATTAGAGTTAGAAATTTTCAGTAATTGGCTTGTAGAAAGCGTTGTAAGTTTCTATTTCAAGGAGCTGTGGTAGTATAAAGTTGTAATGTGAATATAATTACACGCATTGATAAGTGAGGACATAGGGATTGAGTTTGAAATTGTGCACGTTGGATGTATAAAAATCTTCGCTTTTCAAGATACACTATGCCCTCCATGTTAAAAACATTTGTTGAGACATTAAGACTCGTTGTAAGTAGTTTACAATGGTATCATCTTTTAAATTTTATTTAGTCGTTATATTTTAGCCAGGTCTATCACTCATTTAATACTTTTTCAAATGTTTACAGATCATCACAATATTAATTATTCAGTCGTGAATTAATTATAGTGATTGCCCAATGATTTATCTAATGCAATAGTCGTTAAAAAAGGACTTTCCTATTTCTTCAGCTTCAAATATTATTTAAGAATTTCGAAGGGGGGGAATGATTTCAGCTTTAGTTATTTCTTTTGCTGTGCATATGTTGTGTTTTATTTAAACAAGGCCGCGTATTTCTTCATGTTAAACGCGTAGATTTTCTGATTACATATTTTATCTGCTGACTTTGTTTAGTTATGTATAATTTCTATGGGTTGAATTGAATTCATATGTTTTCCTGAAATAAATACTACTCTTTTTGGAAAATTTCTTCCTATTTATCTTCACTGACGGATTTTTATTGAAATAGGTTGCATGAAATCATATTTTAGTATTGGATAAAAAAATATAACAATTTGTCATATCGATGGCATTTTCGTTAGAATTACAACTGATGCATGCTTTTTTTCATATCTGTATGTTGATTACGTACCTATTTAATCTATATTTTTTCCATTCCCGTAATATTCATTAAATAACTATGGTGTTAGAGTATGATTTGCATAGTCTGTGTTCATGTTTCTCTGTGAATAGTGTGCCCTACTTTCGGAGCTCATTTTCCCGTGCGAAGGGTTAGCGATCAGTCATTGCATGCTAATTGCTCGTGCATGAAGCATAAGCTTCTTGCGCCGCCATTTTATGACGCGGCTCTTTGGAATCGTCACGACATTACCGCATTGAACAAAGGAGGCGAAAGAGAGAGGCTTGAAGCGGTGTAACCGTAAGCCGAGACCGAACCTTAACTCCACTGTGCTCATTAACGCTCAATTCACGTTGCAGCGGCCTTCAATTCGTCCCCGCATTTGTGCAGAGAAGCGCTACCGTTCGTGCTGTTCGTGCGAACACAACACTTCAGTCAATTGTAATTATTTACACCGTCCCAGCAATAATTAAACTTAAGCAAAGGAAGAGAACGTGTTTTGGGAGAGGATGATGTGGGTTTTGGTTGAGGTTCGTGGCGGAAGACAACTCGTCCGTGGCTGCACTCCTGCCGATAAACGTGTATGCACCGTAAACCCATGCCAATGTTATCCTCTCCGTTTCTAACCCTCCAAAAACACACACCCAGTCTACAGCCCATGCATTCGTAATTTTAATTAATGGCCTTCCCTGTTCCGGTCGACATTTCAGCCAGACGGAAATGTAACCGGGGCTCGGGTGCTCCGATTTTCGGATGGCAATTCGTTGTCATCGCCTAGGGATTGCACATGTAGGATTCCCTTCCGCTCCACGCCGAGATAAATAGATGTCAGGGTCTTTCATTTCTGGGTGCTGCACAAAAACCGTTTCGAGGGCACTGTTATTTTTTACGAATTTATAATGCCTTTAAAACCCGGTCCCCTATTCCCTAGGTTCAATACTGTCATTCATTTGCGATTTATGGAAGTTAAACTCAGGAGAAGACTGTGTTTGGCGCGGCCCAATATGCTTCCGTCGTTGTCCATAAATTGTTTTTTTTCGTCGGCGCTGACTTTTTATGAATAACTTGAATTGCATTCCTTTCCTGTGCTTCATCGGAGTCACGCATCTCTGAGGATTTGGATGTACGGAAGAAATGGTAGGAAGTAATATTACCACATGGGAACTTCATCGTTTTCAGTCTTGTTTCCCATTATGTTTTTGGTAGTGTATTAGGGATATGTATCCTGAAAATAGGAAACATATAACGTTAGATTCAATACGGAGGAATCATTGAACCACGGATTTAGCGTTTCATATTCTTAAGGCATGTGTTCTGAATTTTTAGTGTCAAACAAGGGGTGGGTTTATTATTAAAATGGCACACCTTAGAAGTAAATGCTCTCTCGGTATTTTAATAATCCTTTAAGGTTGAAGTACGTTTTTTTGGGAAACCATTTCTCATCAAATTAAATCTCTTATACAAATCGAGGTAAACGATGTGTGATATCTCGTTATTTTGATGAATGCATTAAAGAAAAGCTCTCTTTGATTTCATTGTATGCATAAATGTTTTTTTAGTCATCTGTGAGCATCGAGTCTTGGGCTCGGATATTTTTCCGTTAAAAGTTTTCTGATGTAAATATTGTTGCGTATAGATTACGTATTAGCATTTGATTTATTTAGTCTTTTATTCCCTTTTTCATAAATTATTTTCTAACAGCAATAGCTATATGTCAATATAAATACAGATAACTTACTCTATCATCAGATTCTACATGCCCTCAATCTCTCCATCACTTTTCCACTCGCTTGGTTGCGCCCTTTTTCTTCTTCCAACTACGCTGCACACTCTTTGTTTTTTTCTCGTCGTCGGCTTCATGGCAATAACTTTTCAAAACAGTATGAACGCAAGCATGTACTTATCCTACCAATTCTTTAACAAATAGCAAATTTCCCTTAAAATTAAATTCTTCCTGCTATTGATCATAAATGGTGGATATGAATCACCTCTCTGACCGCAAAAGTGAAATACTTTTGCTATTTTAGTTTTATTTTACTAAAAAGATATGAAATAAAAGATATTATTCTCGCTGTTAGCGGCAGACTTCATGTGCCACAGAATTTACAATGAAGGACTCTAAAGAATAGCTGAGCTGATAGCGGGAGGTATGCGGGTTTGGTATGAGGATAGAAAGTGAGGCTACCTAGGTTATGTACCGATGGCTCCGTAATTTCAACCGAATGCTGCTAGAGAAGGGAGGCAAGCTCTGGTTGTAAAAGTGTGGTAAGGGAATTTGAGGTAAAGTTACATTCCAAGTTAGGTAATTTTTCTCCGTTCTCAAATGGTTGACGCGTCTCATTGTGGCAAGATGCTTGACTTACTATTTAAAATCTTTGCTCTTTTCTAAGGCAATAGGAATGAGGAAACAACTCTTTCTCTTCAAGCATAGCTTGAATTATTTTTTGTTTCTGCTCAGGCACATTTGAAATGAAGGACATATGTGGACACGTAATGAATTAATCCTTACGTTGTAGCTTAGGTCTTTTTTTCCATTCAGTCTCAATGAAGAATTACGGGATGTAGCTAGAAAGAGACAATAAAAGCGTCTGACTACTTGAAAATTGCCAATACCATCCAAAGTAATCCAAAGTATATTTTTGAAGCTGATACTCTCTCTAATTAGCACTTTCTCGCTAATAAACCGAGAATTACACTATCGATAAAAAGATTGGTCAACAGAGATGGGGTGTTTAATTGAATTGATAGTTATACGGTAACGAAAACACTTTGTCTAACTTTAAATAGTTTTAATACGCGTTTCAAGTCTCATATTCAAGTCCTGAACCTAGTGATGAGTGTGTGAGCTTGAACAAATTGCGTGGTCATTACAATGGAGAGAAGTTTTTCTTTTAGGATTTTTCATGTAAAGTTTAGGTGTCATCAATGACCACAAAGGTTACATTTTTCTGTGTTATACACAAGAAATGTATAAAATGTAGGAAATTATTTTCAATCGTATTTATTTTCAACTACATAGTTTTAAACACATATTTATTCAGCATACTAAGAGATACTCGACACCTGAAAATAATTCCCTCAGTGTTTTATATTCAATTATTTAAAGTTTATAATATGCAAAAATATTTTATAATTGCTATACTACGTGAGATATATACTAATATATTGAAGCCAACTGAAATAATAGTGTATGCAAGGACTCAAGGAATGCTATGTATATAGCATGTTGAACGCAATCATGGGCAAAATCAATTTATGTCTTTTTTATTGCCATATGATTAATTAGTGCAACTGTGTGTTCTACTTCGATATAAATAATACTTGTTAGCCATGAAGGCTAAGGTATGGCTAATTTGTGTAGTTATATTTTGCTTCCCTGTCACTTTCCAGTGACCAAATTTAATCCAACCTAATACTCATATCGTATTATATATATCTGAGCAGTAAATTCATTGTAACTTTTATGGTATTCGTTTAATACGCTACATGCAATTTTTATGGCATTATTTTACTCTCCATTGCCATATGTCGGGATTTTCTCGACGTTCTTCTAAAGCAGCATTTTTTCTTCCCTAATGCAAAAACAAGCAGGTTTCCCCTTACATTGGATAACCGTCATCCCCTTCAGGGGCAATTGAGCGAACTGACGCGGTAATGAGGGCCGGCAGCAGCCTGTCACGCGGCATCCATTCAGTGGTCTCTTGCTGCGCAAGTGATGCGGCGCGTGTCTGGAATTTGCGCAGTGGCCCGTTATCCCGTGCGCAGAGCAGGCCTTGTAAGTCGTGACGCACGCAATGTCCTGTCTATCCGCTCTTTTTTGAAGAAAAACTCCCATAAATCAATTTGTCTACCACAAAACAAGGAATTAATCGAGGTGCACTTGCTCTTGAATAAAACGTCCAACTATGGTAGTGTAACGTGTCCCCATTAAAAAAAGAAGAGATAGGCGCAACTTACTATTTCAGGGCTAACAGTATTAGGCTACAGTATTTTCTCAGCTGAAATAGGGCGATATAACCACATTATCGTATGTGCTTTGTCAAATGCTAGAATTTTAATGCATGATAATCATTTTAATTCCCGATGATAAGGTGGTAATAAAGATAGACTCAATTATATGGTATTTATAATTAAATTAAGTAACCGAAGAAATGAAAATGTCAATCAAATTGTGTGGTAATTCTACCTTCGTGGAAATAGATCACTTTGAATAATTTTAGAAATTGTTTATCAAAGTCAATTTTTAAATGATGCAGGTAAATTGCTATATTTAAATTATATAGTTCTGGTAAAAATTTCGGTAGCTATAAAATATGTGCCATCCTCCCTTGCTCTCATCATGCCCATCTTCATCTTATGCGTCAAGAAGTTTAAAGGGACATATTTTTTAATTATTGATTTTGTCACCACTGAATTTTTAACATTTCACATCCGTCATCACCACGCATGAATTGTTGCCACTTATAACGTTTCATCGTATTTGTAATGATACATTGATATTGTATTTGGTAACTTTTTTAATCTTATTTTATGTCGCATTTTGTCATATGGTTATCACGATGACAAATCCTCACTTGAGAATGTAGTATCTTCTTCCTGGTATTAAATATCAGTGGCGTGGGTTTATCTCCTTCATTTGCTAATTATTGCTGTTATATCCAGTTTTTGAGTAGTGTTGAAATTTGAATTGCATTATTTTTATGTTACCCTTTAATACTTTCTAATTTAAACTTTCCTGGGGTGGCACTTTTTGCTGGCGCGCTGTCAGTCAACTTAGCCGGGGCGGTTGACTTTTTAAAGCCTTAAAAAATGAAAAAAATGTACTGAAGCATAAAATTTTCAATATATTTTGTTGGTATTGGAGTAATTCTTATTGATAATATATAAATTTTGTCCTCTTTGGGAACATTTTTTCAAATGAAATTTTTCCCTTTTCGGCTCTTTCTCAAAAATCCGATGGGCAAGTAGGAGAGGCTTATTTGACCTCTCATAATATGTAACTTTATGTCTCTCTGGCACAGAAGTTATTATCATTAGATAGATGCGACTCTTTACAGAAATTTACAAGTCATGCCACTTAAGAATGACGTAAAAGTGTGAATTATACTACTCAGCTTAGCCACAGCATTTTATTACCTTAGTTTCTATTTCTTTGCAGTATTATTTGAAAACTATTGTAGTGTAAACGCTATAGTTATTTTTAGACTCTGTCTCAATTTTCCAACGTATACATCTTCTTCAAATATGCATTTTTATGCAGCTCTGACTAAAATATATCCACTTATGGTAAGCAATCAACTTAGATGGTCTACATAATTTCGGGGAAAAAAATGTATTCAGTTCGATAAAAATTTAAATGTAATTGACAAATTTTAGATTTGCTAATCATAATTTGATAAAAACTAGGTGAATATATTTTCATTTCAAAATGTTATCGACGCACTGCATTCTTTTAAGGTACTCGTGCCTTCTTGTGAAAAATATCATATATTGTTTTATACATTGTTACGACTTGTGCCATTTGCATCAATTACTTGTAATTATCCGACGCAATTAAAATCGACTTGCATGTACGTGACCCTCTGGGAGAAGCTTCTTCTGTATTCACCGTTAACTTCCTTTATTAACAATATTGGATGAGTGGCTAAGGGCAATATGGAAAGCAGATATTCGGGGAAAATAGCAAAGCTGAATGTTGGCACGTAACCACCGCTGTCAGGGGTGTTTGTCAGGTTATCGTGTTATAGGTAGCAGATTCAAATTATATATTGAGGAGTTTTTAGTTTTAGAAAAAGAAACTTTCGTGTTTAAAATAAAAAATGGATTCATAATTTTTTATTTTCAATTTTGATAGAGCTTGAACAATAAATGATATATTTCGCTTTCCAAAATGTCTAATTTTGCAAAAAGTCAGCAGTACTAACCCTGTCGCAGTTAAGTAGATGATGTCACGAGCTCCTTCCGAGTGGGTAAAAGGTACTTAGCTTCCCCTCGGCTTTGTTCATCGACCTCACGCAGTTCGTTGTTGTTCACAATCTTGTGAGCGATTCCTGTCCTCAGTGAGCGATTCTCCGTGAACGAATCCATGAATCGGAACTCAAATGACGTCACGAGCTCATGAAATGTGGGCGGCAACTTTCTAGTTTTTTCTCTAAAAAATGAACTAATGGCTGAATGAAGACAAATTTTTTCTCAATCTTTTTCTTCCATCTCAGAATTACTACTATGGATCTGAGAGAAGAATTTTATTGGACACCATTAGTACATAAATATAGACCAGTTTTTAAAAAGGCTATATTGTGTGTATTTCATTAGCTTGCCAATTGTAATGCAATTAAACGCATCTCAACCCTGTTGGCCTTAGAGAAATCGCATTTCCACATAATGTTCACATTCTATACATTGAAATGATTCCTTCTCACGTTGTATAGACACGTGTTCTCGTATTCCTTTCATAATTTAATTAAATTGGAAAACCGTTGGACTCGCAGTAAACTGTACGCTGAAACGGCATTGTTGCACCTTAAATAGATGGTATTGATGGATTAAACTTTTATTGATTACATGCAATGCTGTCTAGTTTGAAGAAAGAAAACGAGACTTAGATGAAAGCAATAAGTTAAACTGTCCAAATATTTGTTACTTATTCCAGTTTACCAAAAACTTCATCAATTTTGTCTGAAATGTCCTTTTTTAAATATTCCATCAAAAATTATCCTAAAAAACTTACATTTTAAATAAAAAAACAAACCAATAAAATTGCCATCTCTCAACTATGAGTTTTCCACGGCAGCGAAAAGACATTATTTGGGCAATAGAGGCAAATTGGTGCTTTGAATTCGAAACGTATGTTTTATATTTTGTGGCTCTTACTACACGTGCAACTTGAACAATTATTCCGATCCGCCAACTTTTCTTCTAAATTATTGCTTCTTGGACATGCTGACAGAGTAGTTGCGTCTCTTTGTAGAATGCGAAGTATACCATTTCGTATATCACGTTGCAATTTCACATTGCTTTCAAGACGTTACATGTGCGGTATCGTCATTTTTAATCCCTGTTTCCTCAAAAGTTTGAACCTAATTTCAATGTTTGTCTTCCCAAATAATGCTGTAAAGTTCTTCATCACAAATACAGTGTGACCGATAACCAACAAAAGCAAATCTTACTGAAAAAACTCTTTCTCCTTGGTCTCCATAATATGCGAGGTAATGGTTATTTTTATCTTCTGATGAAAACTCTTTGTTTTGACTAAAATTTGAGGAGACAATATTGTGGGATGATGAATTATGTTTATTGCTCTCCGCTGCTCCCCCTTCGCATTCAGAATCGGCCGTGCAACTCTCCTCCAAAACATGATCTAGCCCAATATCAGACTCCACAAAGCTAAATTCGTCGTTCGGTAGGTTTTCTCCCGCCTGACAGATCGTTCTCCAATCAAATCACGAGAGAATAATCATTTAGAGCTATTTTCCAAAAAAAACAATGTAATATAAATAATTTAAGAAGCATAACATCACCACCTACTAGATCCGAGGTAGTAGTTTTTTAACTTATCCGTGACAAACGCTCGCACATCTATACCCGTCGAGCGGTTGCACGAAACTGAGGGGTGACAGGAAAAGGCACAGGCACGGATAGATCAATAAAAGTTGTGGCGCCGAAAAACGTACGATTATTTAAACGTTGAGGTCTATGAGACCCACGCCAAGAAGATTCTTTTTTTTAATGGATCCTATCTTGTGAATAGATATATGATCTTTGTAACTCATAATAGTATTTCTCTGACCCTCCACCATAGAAAACTCATATTCTCTCTCATTTTTTGTTTACTGATTTTTTTGCGCTTTTACTGTGAAAATAATATGTTCAGGAATGAAAACAATTTCTTTTTTTCAGAAGACCGTCCATTATTCATATGTTCGCTTAGCAGTTACTTTCGTACATTTACTTTACAAAAAGAGGTCGATTATTGGTTGAATGAAGTTATAAAGGCATAAAATAGATTGGTTGAATGACTGAGAGGTTACTTAAATGTCTATATCCTCAAATCTGTACGCCTGAGGATAATGGTACAGCAATCATCAAATGAATGCTAATCCTTATCTAAACTGATCTTTTGCGCGATGCATGGTGGCAAGAAAATATGCTAGAAATATATGTATTTCACAGACATTCACTCGTTGAGTCTACCCACAGAGAGATGTTGTAACTAATGCCGTCAAGGATATAAACACTATTCTAATTTTGTATGTAGTAAACACTATGTAATGTATTCTACACATGAGTATTCTTAATGTGAGTGCAGTTTCAATGAATGTCCCAATTTTGCCATAGCATATACGATATGATAGGTGTAAATAGAGAGAATAAATACTAAAGAAGATTATATCTCCTGAAAATGTTGACTGGGGAGATATGAGAATATATCGATGGCTACGTTCTGACAACACGTATCTCAAAAATTGCAACTTTTCAGGAGAGCGAAAGAAACGATTTGTATTTTTAATTGTAATCGGAAAAAAAAACAAAAAATTGATAAAACTGAAAAAAAAGCATGCATTTGCACAGAAAGAGTTGTTTTTTGCTTGAAATTTATTTGTTAAATGTCACAACACTTTGTTTAAGCTACCTGTCTCAAACCGGCCAAATTTTGAGATATGTACGTGTTGCTAGAACTTAGCCATCGATATGTATCTTTATGCTTTTTCCTTTTGCTTCACTTATTTTTCAATCCCTCAATTAGTTTTATGTTCTCCTCTTTATAATACTCATATAAAACGCTGATATAAAATTTAGAATAATACCTAATTCAGCTTTCTTTTTTTTTACACTTTTCATATAGATGCAAAAATTCTTTTTTTGGAGAGTAGTTAATTTTATGGAAATTCTTTGGTGTGAAATCATTAAGGCGGTTATCGTACCGTATTAAAAATGATCTATTCTTTCGCATACAAAACATGCTACAAGTTATATTCCGTCAACTCGTTGCAGCAATTTGTGAAAAAATCAGCCTTACATCAATCAGCTGTTTAATCTATTGGACGTGGAATTTCTGCATTGCATAGTTCTGATCATGAATAATTCTACTTATATCTACAATAATGGCACCAGTATTTTCTGACTTGTAGTACACAGCCTAATTTCTGTTGCCCCTTCAGTCGCATTTTAATTCATTTTCTAAAGTGTCCACGGCGCGGTGATGAGTGCAATGCGATTCTTTTTTTATTATTTGCATTGTAATGCTTGTAATTGCAATGAATTGCATTGATAAGTTATGAATTTGATAGATTACACCGTCATGTAAATTCATTTCGGTTAAAACCCCTAATTCCATCTTATTTCCCCGTGAAACTCGGCTCAATTTGTCCATCAGTGACAGGAGTGGCGACTTTTGTAAACCTATTTAAATGCACGGTGGATGAAAACACATTTAGAGGAGTACTTGGAGATCCCCTTTTGTAATATTCGTGGATAAAATATTTCAGGATGAATGATCTTTTATAACATCCACTTACTATGGATTGTAAAAATGCTTTTGCCGGCCTCTGTGGCGGCGGGATACAACCTTTTCCTGCCAAACCGAAGGTCGCTGGTTTGAGTCCCGCCTGGATAGTTTTCCCGTACTTAGAGCCTGGATGTTCGTTATAGTAAATTGTTCTTTGTTGTAGACCCAAAAGAATAGGCAAATTGGTGCTCTTTTCAGGGCGATGAATATAATTAAACAAATTCTTAGCAGCCTTTTTTTAAAAACTGAGTGCGTCTTAAATTGGTTCATAAAGGGATTCACGAGTGGTTTTAAAATCGATTAATGAGTGAGTAAACCAATTATTTTTGTTGTCACAAAGCTCGGATGAAAAAGAGGCGTATTTTGAATTAATGCATAAAATCTATTGATTGAATTGCTAATGGGTTGCTTAAATTTTCTTTGCCCTCAAATATGTTATATAGTATTTTTAAATCGCAAAAGTTATATATGAAATTTCCAAACCGAAGTTCGCCTTCGAATCCCGCCTGGGTAGCTTACCCCTACTCAGGACATGGAATTTTGTGATAGCTCATTGTTCATTGCTGTATTCCCCCGACGTAATGGACAAATGGTATTATTTTTCGGGGTGATGGATGTAAATAAATAAGTAAATACTTTGTAGTTGTTTTAGGAATCGTCTTGACTTTGGTTCATAAATTAAAAAGGATATTGCGGAGTGGCTTTGACATCGATTTACGAGCGAATGAACCATCTATTTTTTGTTGTCACTCTGCTTGGACGGGAGAGAGGCGTATTTCGGACACAGGCAAGTTTAATCAAAGGGTTTGAGAGTTTCCGGCGTCAACCATGACCCTTGTCCGAACCTTTTAAGTGGAATAGTGAGTCGCCCTCAGGGGCTTTGGGGGGAAGCAGTCACCCCGAGGGAGGAAGTGAAGTAGTAGTGGGGGGGGGGGGGGGTGGGTTAAAAGGGATCAAGGGGCGTGTACCATGCCCCCTCCCTCCTCTCTCTCTCTCTCATGACCACATTCCGTTTCCTGTGAATCTCATCCCTCCTTTGGCTCCTTTTGTCGAAGCCCCGCCGATGCCCTATCGATCAGTTATCG
Source organism: Ischnura elegans (assembly GCF_921293095.1). NCBI lineage: Eukaryota > Metazoa > Arthropoda > Insecta > Odonata > Coenagrionidae > Ischnura > Ischnura elegans. The sequence continues at coordinate 29,334,792 of NC_060250.1, read as the reverse complement.
TCCAATATGCGTAGCAACCCTTCGCGTATGCCTATCCCCTCCGGCACTTATGTCTCATCAACAATCACAAAATAATACGGAAGTACAACGGGGTGATATTAGAGTATGAAGCTCTCATTTAAGGATATTACATCGAACACACTTCCTGTTTTCATATTATCCTCGTAATTACTCGTTAAAAAATGTATCCTCTGGTGTTTTAATATTTGCCATGAAAATGCTGTGTTTTAACCGTACGCCAGTGAACAATAGGTAAACCCTCAAAAATTCCAAAATTAACAAAGCGTTCCAGTCTGCATGAGAAATTAATCAACATGAAAAATAAATATCTGGTGTGGGGCACATTATTATAAAAAAAAATTTATCATGTTCGATGTTTTCCTTGCTAAGCCTCAATGCTTCCGTTTTTCATGTTTGCTTGGGTGCGAATGGAATTAATACTACGAGTGTATATTGTCACCTCAATATCCGCGCAAAATGGGTTTATAAGCCCAATGCGTTACCTGTTCGAGAACTCTAAACAGATAATACGGTTAACGTGGTGAGAAAATTGACTACCGCTGGTCAACCTAGCCTTTTTTAAATCCCTTTATTATATTGAGTATAATCGAATCCAAATACCTATAATGTGGGAATTGGGTCTGGTCAATATGTTTGCATTAATATCTTTGTTTAGTTTGAGAATTGAACTCATCGACGCTCGACTTGCCATAGTTAAAATTATACAATTGTGGAGCTGGCAGCAGAAGAAAAATGCTATTTTGACAATGAAGGCAATGTTGATATCATAGTGCTATGGTACTAATATCGTAAAAATTGTGAATATAACTAATGTTAATGTATCTTTCATCTTCTCCAGCTTCTGAAAACACCCGCCAGCTTACATCATATTACACACCTTCATACCTGCTCCTCGCACCCAACACATACTTCCCTTCTTTGGTCGCCCTTCATTTTGTCTTTCACCCATGCGATCTCTGTAAGACTAAGCTTTTACCCAATGAATTTAATCTAAGCTATTTTATATTAAGGGAATTTTTTCCCATTGCATAAATGAAGATGGTTACCGCTGACCATTCGGTAACTTCACACAGCAAGGAATTTTAAATATCCTTACACGTATCCAATTTAGTTACAAATTGATAAAACGTATTGCATATATGCAAGGATACACTTGATCAACTGGTCTGGGGGGAATGCTTATATATACATACATAAGCCTTATGTAGTATGAACTGAAGCATACTACACTGAATCACCAGTATGCTGGTATGCTGGTGATTCAGTGTAGTAAAATATGGGCAGTCAGTCTGGTGAGCTTATACCCAAGTTATGGTCAATAGCATTATTAAAGTAATCAAACAAGAAAAGTTATTCTCTAATTAAGCTAATCTATAATTAAGCTAACCTCTCCAAAAAATTTGTTTGCATGATACAATTTGGTAATGTTATATTTGCATAAAATGTTAAATATTATACAATGGAAATATAATTATATTCAAAGGATCGTCGGCAATGTATATTATTAGAAGTTATTCTAATAACCTGGTATTTCCTTTTGGCACGGTAGTTTTTAGGACGAATTTTGCCAAAGTTGCTATGATAATCATAATATTACGTTACTTTGTGGTACATGGTGGGACCCGCTGCATATCCGAAACCGTGGTTTAGTGGGGCGAGTTATAAGCGATTGTTAATGTTGTTTCTACACTCGATCTCAGGCTTGTTGCGAATGTTACCTGCCGTCATTGTTGACAGTGGGGCTTTTACATATTTTCAAACCCAAGGTCGGTATTATTTTGAATCAATCATTTGTAATTATAACTTCACACCAGAAACTACTGTGTGAGCCGTTTCTTGAACCCATGGTAAATCAGGCAATTGGTCGACTAAATCCCGGAAAATGGATTTTCCATCTAGATGTTACTTGAAAGGAGCTCGGAGTATTTATTTTTAATTATGATGGATTTTTAAATTAGCAATATGACTAAAAGTTATACGTACTTCCCGTCTATTGTATTAATATTATTACGTAATTCGCAATATGAGCTTGGGGGAAAATTAGATTTGTAATACGATAACTTAGTTAACTCTTCCGTTGATACAGGAAAGGCATTACTATATTCAATTCATTTATTTGAGACTTAAGTGAAAGAATAAATCGATTTAAGAGGTCACTCATGATTAACACCTTCCATAGCAAATTTAATCCATATGTAAATATCGCATAAATGTTTGTTTATCTGTCTCAGTACCATCGAGGGAATTGTATTTGATATGATGGACTTAATGGACAAATTAAAATATAATGATTTCAATACTATGCGTGGACAAACAAGCCATTTTTTAGATATTTAATGCATATTTAGGATAGAGGAGTAAGCTGTATTGGAATATCTCTCGATTTCGGAAGTAATATCTCTTCATAAATAAGTGTCATCAATCATAATTTTATTTGAGGTAAGTACTCTATTTTCAACGGAAATTAAGTCAGCATTTTCAGGTCCACCAATAGGTTAAATGGATAATTTCCGAGGATGATATTCTCAGCTAATCGTGAGTTTTTGGATACGCCGTTCAACATTTATTATTATTTGTCTGCATCCACTACCTCAACACTATTATCTGCTTTCATGCTTAAATATGAGTAAAAAGAATGCAGTTCAACTCTTTGTGTACAATTATCATATCCTATTTGACTGTTGAATACGGGTCTCAACTCATTTGAGAACTAAATTTAACACGAAAATACGTATATTTCAAAAACGAATACTTGGATTTGCCCTACCAGTAACAGCTTCTACGTTAATTGAACCTGCTTGAATTATATCTCACTGATCTGTAAGACTATTGATGTTTCCATTAAATGACATTTCTTCTATGCCAAAAGGTTCCCTTCCTACCTATGTATTTATTCATAGATAGACAAATAATTTGTCGAGTCTTAATTATCCAGTAGGTAGTTACAGTCGACGATGAAATACGCCCTCAGAAAAGAGCCCTTCGGAATAAACTGCATTGCACAATGGTAGACATACGTTTAAAATGGCTCTTGTGAAATAATTAGTCAATTTGGCTTGGGAATAAATCTTATGGGAGAGTATAATTTATGTAAGAACACTTAAGCTACATTAGGCTACATTTTTGTCTTTTGATACATATTTACATATCCTGGATATATCATCTTTTACTCTTTACTTCTCTTTTCTGTTTTACATGTATTGGCTTGAAAGTTTACCGAATCCACATAAAATGCGCTATAACCAATTTATCTCATGCAGTCATCGAAGGAGGCTTTCTAAATATAAATACAAGCTATAATGGGTAGTTATGAGTCCATATATGACCACATTTGAGTAGATAAAAGAAGCATAATAGTACATCCCTTGGATAAACACTTGCCTATATTTCCCTCCCAAACTCTACGGCAGCAAAGGAAGAGTGCATCCCTCATGTTTTGGCGGCCATTAATAACTTCCCTTGAAGCATAACACTGCTCCTCCTCTTCTGCTAGGAAAGAAGATAATATTTCACTCACTGTATAGATCAAATCTGCTGATTACTTTCCCTAAGCTTTGACATGCTACGTACCTTAATCAGACAAGGAAATCGATCTTCATCCCAACTCTTGTTTGTGCGGCAAATGTGATTGTTAATCACTAAAAGACTGGTTGCAATGACATTGCTCCCTATTTTTTCCACGAGTTAGATTGTGCTTCGTATAGCCTGTAGCAGAAATTATGAGTGATAAACTATTATTTTAAAGGAAAATAAATCACCTTTTGATACGGTACGCTTCGGAGAGAGAACCATTGCCCTTTTTGCGTTCCAAGTTCCTATCTAAATCTAAGTTTCAAACTAAGTTAGTAGCCCATGATTAGCTTGAATATAATCAAGTGCATACGAAGAGATAACTAAAAGTGCAATCTCTATAAAAACTCGTCCTGCATTGACATGTTAATTTGACTGTACGGAGGGAGCCGTAATGGGAACTACCCGATTTTATATATTGCTGATGCATTGAATTTTAGAATTTGCTACATATACACTTGCTACTTATATGCTTAATAATATTGTACTCTAGTGATACTATCGAATAACTAGGAAATAATAAGAGCTTAAAAAAGAATGAATTTACTTTTATAAAACTTTTGTGGCTTGAAAGAAAGGGTACTTAAAAGTTTTATATTCGAGTTCAACATTTCCATTCTGCGCACATATGTACTTTTATGTTTCAGGTAAGTACTAATGTATAAGGCAACAGTTTCATTGTTCCATGGGCTCTACTTGCTCTTAAAATACATATGGTACGTCTTTATGGGTTTCAATTATTTCAGAACCAATAGGCATACCAAAAAAATATTTATTCTGAGTGTCACCATTTTGATAGTTAAGAGATATAGAACTAATGCACAGAAAAAACGTTAACGGATACAGGAAAAAACGCCATCCAACATGCTTGTATTCCTTTGTGTCAACTTTTAAAATAGAGTTTATTCTTTCCTATATCTTTTTTCGAGAATTCTGATAGCGGCTATCCTCTCATTCGTTTGTATCTCACTCTCCAAATATATTTCATTCCAAGGTAGGCAGATGAAGATATTTCTCTGGCAGATTGTGTCCCCTTGAGGGAAGTATTTTAGCGAAAACTTTCGAAATATTATTCGAGAATTCAGGCTACAACATTTTACTGATAAAATTTTACCTACTCTCTGCAATAAATTTTATGTGAGTTTGAAACTTGAGGACTGCGTCCCTGGAGTTTCGATGTCAGCTCTTGGAGTCGTAATTTTAATCTGAGATCTATATAACGAGAGAATATGCTAATTTTAGCCACTGAGAATATTTTATAACACACTTGATGAAATGGAAGGTTAGGGCTCTCAACTTCCCTCAACGAGGTCTCTCTCGTGGGAACTGTTTGTCAACGCAATGCAAATCGCAGCCCCCCGTCTCCACGTCACCATGGCAACAAGGACTCATTCCCTACTCAGCAACTGGAGTCGCTGCTCGAAAGAGGAGTTCAGAGGTCACAGAATTTGTTGCACCCGTGACCTCTTACACTACATGAATATTCAATTCCAGGGAAACTATGCGGATAAATATCATTGCTGGCCAGTCCAAATTCATTCCAGTGTGGTAGTTTTTTTTAAGCAATTTGAGAATTTATCCTAGCATTAAAATAAAATCGAGTGGGTGTCAGGTTGGAATCAAAGTGATGTTATCTTGAAACTTTGTTATTATTGCCATCTGGATTTCACAGTTGTGCCTCTGCAAAATATTACTCTCTTTTGCTTAGGTAACCTAACACTGATATTTTATCCTGAGTACATATTTCCCCTCTGCAGTGATCAACGTAAGTATAGTTTTTAGAAATTTCTGAAATTTTACTTAGAGGAGCTTAATAGTTATTTATTTTCAAATGACCAGAACAGGTTTTGAGTTCTTGCTAGTCTTATTACATAATTAACGTTCATTGTATAAGTTGCAATTTTATAAATCGCCAAACTAGCGATAAATTTTATTTTTCAAATAAAAATGTGCTTCCTTTGCGTATCTGTGAATTGGTACTGGATACTATTAGTAGAAAGTATTTGTAAAATGGATAGGAAGATGGAGTAAATGTTAATGTTTGGGTAATAGGGGGAATTTTTGGCGCAATAGAAGTAGGTGGGAAGCTATGATATAAGTTGTGGATAAAAAATGATTAGGAACAAAAAGGAATCCAGACATTTCACTAATGGTAAGGACAAGGTGTTACATTTTTTCGGGAAAATAGTACGAATTCATAGTGAGATGACAAAACATTCAGGAAAGGGCCTGAATTCTGAACTCCAAATTTGCGGCGGATGTTATACCGTTTGAAAGTCCTAGCTTTCTTCTTCCTTTGCGGGGCTTTTGTGAATTAATTCATTGGCTGAGTCCCGGAGTCCCAATTTATTAAACTTATTTTGTAGATGGAAAGGTAATAATAGTAATGACGATAAAAATGCTTCCAAATTCACCCGTTTTTTCGTTGTATTGAAATAGAAAAAAGCGGATGTAACCTGCCCCTTTTCATATGCCAATGACGTCATTGGAGCACTGACTCATGTACTCGTTGAGGTCGGATAATTCTTTGAGATCAGAAATCGCTCATAAGCCTGTAAATAGAAAATTACGGAGCGTAACCCATGCGAATTGCATGGAGCCACAAGGTGAAAGGGAAGCGGCCACGAATTAAGCAAGAGCTCCTGGCGTATGTGAAGGGCTGCTGAGTGTTTGCCGCTAATATCTCTCGACAAATAGGAAAACGAAAAAATAGGGGTCTCGTAATTATTATAAATGTATCACAAAACGACAGTAAATTGAAATAATGAGAGTTGTGATCCCAATCGGGAGGTCCGGTTTCTAATCCCGGTCAAGGCCTGATTTTTTCCCTCCAATGGAATTTTCACACCATAGTGAAGTAGGTTGGCGTGGGTGTTGGATTAAGGCCATTTCTACACGTGCCAGCGAGACGACAGTTTTGCATGGTCCACGCCACCACCAAAAGTTCCCGGAGGGCCTCTTCAATAGGCAACAAAGCGCCGTCCATCCAAAGGCAGCACACTGTGTCCTCCGCCTCCCTCCTACGCTACATCTGGCACTGCAGTCCTCAAAGTTCGCGTCCTCCCTCTTTCTCAGAACTGCCTTGCGATACTTTTCTCATCTCTCGCGTATCTCAAAAAAGCCTATTCTTCTCGTTCTATGTATTAATAAATCGTCAACCGATCCACCATTTACAACATGCTAATGAAAGAAACATTGTAAAATGCAAATAAATCCATGAACTTTAGATTGATTACCAAAAATGAAAAGCAGAACTCAACAAGCATAAATAAGTAATATAATTACAATTATATGTAACAAAACTAAAATAATTAGGTGGTTTGAATAAACATGTACCCAATCAATATCAAGCCAATATGCGTATTTTCCAGTAAAATTTACAGCATCAATTCTTAGTTAGTTAGCTTCTAATGTTGCAACTCCAAGAAGGCTAAATAATCCAGAGGAGCCACATTTATCTCGAACAGTAAATTCAAGAAAAAAACTATTCCAATGACTTGCGAAGGACTTGCAATAGTTTTGATAGGACTTGATCTTTATCTTCCATCCCGGCAGAATTTTTTGTCAGAAGTAAGGGCCCCCGCGCACTGGCAACTTTAATCACCGGCAACTAAACAATTTAATCACCCAAGAGTTGCTCGCTACCGCGCACTGGCGATTAAATAGTTGCCCCTCAGCTCAGTTTACAATGGATCTCGTGAAAGCAAGTTGTGTTGTTGCGCTCATTTTGAGACAGCGAAAAAATAAGCAAAGGAACAAAAGGTTTTGGGTACAGTATTTGTCCTTGAGGACTATCCTCTTTTTAGAGGAATTTACATCAACTATACTGTACGTAAAATTGGTAGGAGAACTTTTGTTTAATCTAAAATGTTGTTGCCTTTAATTCCAATTCATTTATCAAGTTTTTTAAAAATGATCACAAATTCAATCACCTAAATATAATAGATATCTCAATCAAATTAAATAAATCTGGTTTATATAGGTACCAGGAATGATCTTCAATAGCTTTAATCGTAAATTGGGCACTAGAGAAGCTGTGAAAATGGTGGAGTGGCTATTTAATATGGGACCAGATATCAGGGAAGATATACATCCATCTAGTTATACATGGAAAGGAGACTAAACTATTGAAAAGAAACTATGTTGGATCGAGAAACACATGAGGAGGAAACTCAAGAAAATTAAATATGACGCGAGCTAGGACGGATTGGGATGCAGTCAGTAGCGTAAATATGGGGGGTGAGGGGATAATTCCCCCCCAAACCGTTGGAGGAAAAAAAAAGATATTTACAAAATAACCTAGTATTGAAATAAAATAACTTTATCTGCTTAAATATAAATTTTTAGCGCCAAAATGATGTGAAATGTATATCGAGGCATGTCATTTTTCAAAAATTTTCCCACCCCATGCCATCTCATCCCTCCCGCCCCCAAAGCATATTCCTAGTTATGTGTCTGGCTGCAGTACAGCATTCTTTGGATTGCCATCACGATTTCAATACTGTGGAATCTTTGGGTATACATATTGTTTTCTTGTTTTTGGTAATCCTCTGTTCAGAATCACCTACTTATCTTTGACATGTAAGTACGATTCCTCTATTATATCCATGATAAATTTGAATGAATTTTACTTTATTTCCGCCTTATATTAATTGTAATTTGCTTCGTTCAAACAACTTTCATTTTATAATGCTCACTAGTTTTAAAAAATGTGAAATTTATAAGAACCTGAAAAGAACCTGAACCAGAAAATAAAGAAGAACGTTAGGATTATATTTCAGCATTAAATTTTAAACGAAAAAAGTGGTTCTATAGAGTAACCCACACCTGTGCAGTAGGGCGGATCGCAAAAATCGATTTTTTTTCAAATCCATCTGGCCCAATGAAAAAAAGTTGTGGGACCGATCAAAAATAAGGCCTGAAAAATTTGAGACCTGTACGTGAACCCCTGACCCTCGCTCAAATGCAATTTAGGGGGTGAGGGTCAAAATTCGAAAAGTATAATATTTTATGGTCATTCCCTATAGATTTTGCCGAGTTACTGCCCTTCTAGGGCAAATATTTCGTGCATTTTGACGTATCTGCCACCGTTTAGCCACAAAATGCCTAATTTGAGTCCGCGTCCGCGAAGAAAATATTCCAACGCCCACGCAGCGTCGCGGATACCACAGCCGCAGGCCGATCCCTTCCCCTCCACGCTCGCTTCTCCCCCTCCCACGCCTCTAACACAGCATAATTCATCCCGCGCATGCTGCTAAGAGGTCGTTTATCTTTCATAATATAAATCAGAAGATGGTAGACGGTAAAAAACGATGCGTAGTGAGACGACTTATCCCTTCTTTGGCGCCTCGTCGGCGTTAAACAAATCGATGTTACCAACTTTTAGAGAAGTGATGAAATAATTTTAGACCTGCGCGCGCAGGAAAGGAGACTACGGTCTTGAAGACGCCTCTCGAGTGGCTATGAAGGTTTGGGAACTTAGGTTATGCACTTCTATTCCGGTATTGTCCGACAGCTGTGACTAAATGGATGAATAAGGGTGAAGGCCGCCGGCGTACCCTCCCCGCTCCCCTCTCGAACGCCCCAGATGCAGCACAATTCACACCAAGTGCGTCTTTCTTCGTTAGTCTTACTAATATCTGATTTATCAGCATCGTCCAGTGAGGAACAATCACGAAGGAATTATTCAATTACCTGCTTTCCAGTCTGTATTTCTTATGTTATTGTCATTCCTTTTCTTTTGCTGCTGTCAACAAAGTTTTGTAAATTCTTTCGCGAATCTCTCGTCCGTATGCATAATAAAAGGAATATTGAAATTTAAATTTGAACTTTCATCAATAGATTTTTAAATTCCACAGCGCTAAGCTCGGATAAAGCCGAAGGAACCGGAGTCTCTCTCCAATATATCATCAGCGGGTAGTACTTTACGTCGATATTAAAATCCAGCAATTAAAAAATATCTCGAATTGGTCGCCAAACGCATCCTTGCGGAAACGCATATTGGGTCCCTAGATTACCCTCCCAACGTTTATGTCGCTAATCCAAGTCAACATAGTGCAATTAGCAAATTGACCACTGTAAGGGATGAAATACGATTTGATGCTTTCCCGGCGAATGGTGAGGGTAAACTCTTTTTGGGGTTCAACAAAATTTATCTCTTAGGATGAGCCCCCAGTCGGAGCTTGAAATGTTGGCCATTATGGAAAAATTAACCCGGTGGGAATCCCGAGAAGAGTCTACCCACACTGCAAGGGATGTTGGAATTATGCTTATAGCAAAGGGATGATGCCTCCTTTTTGGGCGGTATTCGCTTGGTACCATCATAATCAAATCCTTTTTATTTTTGTGTATCTAATTTTCACTCGGAAAGGAATCGATAATCGCAGATTTTATAACTTTTGCTAATCCTCCGACGGGGAAGGCAAACCTCCAAAAATAGGACCCTGTTTCTTCAACTAACACCACACATTCCCCTATAAACTTGTATTGATAAGTCCTCTTCCCTTTTTTCATCAGACAAGAGTATAGTCTTTCATTCCAATAAAATGAGACAGACCATTTGGTGACACCTCTCTTTTCTTATTCACAGTAATTAGCATCTTTTTCTGTCTACGTAAGTAATTCCGGTACACTAGCTTTGATATATCTTACGAAGTTATGACTTTTGCGTCAGCTAAAGATTCGGAAACGATCATTGCTGTTGCTTGGTTCTTGCATATACCTCTATCACAGTTGGCAGACGCATTTTCCCCGAAGAAGTTCCAATTTGAGGTTTTAGTCCTTAATGTTTATTTCATGAGGAAAGTAGAGATACAAATCGGCTAATTTCTCGCTATTTTAATTTTCTTCGGATGAATTGATGAAAAAAACTTTTGATACTATTTTCCCGTGCAAGAATTGACGATGATGACGCTCGCCTACGATTCCCTTTTTTCCTAAGTTGTCGAGTTTCTTTAGGGATCAATCCAGCAGCCATCATCTTTCTCTTCGTCAGATTGTCTCTCAAAATACTTCTCACTGGGGGAACCTTATGCTCTTCCATGCACTTACACGCAAAAATATCGCATAATTTAAAATATTCCTTTAAAATTGTTTGAGTCTTATACTTCAATAAAACCCTACTTTTGGCCTAATAGTAGTATTAGATTTTCCGTAAGTTTTAGTACTTCATGTGGTACCGCTAAATCTATTTAGTCACATTCATAATGGAATAGAAGTGCATAACCTAAGTTCCCAAACCTTCATAGCCACTCGAGAGGCGTCTTCAAGACCGTAGTCTCCTTTCCTGCGCGCGCAGGTCTAAAATTATTTCATCACTTCTCTAAAAGTTGGTAACATCGATTTGTTTAACGCCGACGAGGCGCCAAAGAAGGGATAAGTCGTCTCCCTACGCATCGTTTTTTACCGTCTACCATCTTCTGATTTATATTATGAAAGATAAACGACCTCTTAGCAGCATGCGCGGGATGAATTATGCTGTGTTAGAGGCGTGGGAGGGGGAGAAGCGAGCGTGGAGGGGAAGGGATCGGCCTGCGGCTGTGGTATCCGCGACGCTGCGTGGGCGTTGGAATATTTTCTTCGCGGACGCGGACTCAAATTAGGCATTTTGTGGCTAAACGGTGGCAGATACGTCAAAATGCACGAAATATTAACTCGGCAAAATCTATAGGGAATGACCATAAAATATTATACTTTTCGAATTTTGACCCTCCCCCCCTAAATTGCATTTGAGCGAGGGTCAGGGGTTCACGTACAGGTCTCAAATTTTTCAGGCCTTATTTTTGATCGGTCCCACAACTTTTTTTCATTGGGCCAGATGGATTTGAAAAAAATCGATTTTTGCGATCCGCCCTACTGTGCAGGTTAGCTCCAAATTCGCTGCAGGAACGATTGGCGCCGCCTCAGTCGAACTTAAGACTCGATTTTTTGCATGGATTGCCGAATCTTTCCGTAAGGGTATATGACCGTTGGTTGTGAATTTGTGGCTTCCAAATACAATCCAGAGCTTGTTCAATAAATTTAAGTACCGCAAATAATCCCAAAAAGGTAATAGGGCCAGAGCAACATTTGCAGTAAAATTGAGAATTAGGAAGAAAGAACGGCAGGAAAAAAGTAAAAGAAATGGTGGCGTCGAGTGAAGGTGCAATGCACATACCGAAGCGGGAGGATACATCAACCTACCCAATGTGGTTTTTTTAAATAGGAATCCTATTTCAAACAGCAGAAATGAATGAAATATTTGAAGGTGACGACTTGAACGAAGAAAAAGAAATGAATCAAGATCAGAAACGTAGATGGAATGCAAGAAATTCCAAGGCCCAACAATATATAGTCTCTACAATAGAGATCCGTGGTCCACCATGTAATATGCTGTGAAGCAGTGGTAGCTGGATAACCAGAAAGAAGAAGTATAGGAAGAAAAGAATTTCGAAGAATCTCAAGAGTATGAAGAAAATGTAATGAAAGGAATCAAATGAAGGGAAGGTGTAACTATGTAAATAAAACATTCTGAGGTAGTTGTTTATTTACATTATGCAAGTAAGTGAATTTGTAAATATATGGCTTCCAAATACAATCCAGAGCATGTTCAGTAATTAATATTACCGTAAGTAACCCCAAAACTTAAAAACTATGAGATCTTTGCAAAACGCGTCCAGCAAAACACTTTCCAAGATGCGCTCCGAACAAGGGCCGTCAAGCAACTGAAAAGTTGACAGTGCGCGGGGTTGGGTAAGCATCCACGCGATCTATTCCTGCCGGCAACAATTTAATCACCCTCAGAATAGGTCCGGACGCAATTATTTAGTTGCGGCAACTAAAAAATCGCCCGTGCGCGGGGCCGCAGTCAATTTCGTGTGTTTCATTTGAACTTCCACAAAGCAACTAAATAGTTGCTTTGAAAAAGTTGCCAGTGCGCGGGGGCCCTAATTTAGAATTCAAGCCCTTGAAAATATTTATTTTTGGCTTACCACGAGGCGGACATTTTTTATTTCTGCCTCTGGTCTCTTAACCTCGTTGTTTGTGGTCAAGTGGTGTCCTTCCGCATGAAACTTGTTGATGTGGAATGGAAGTTTCACCTCATAATTCACGTAACAAAGGTTTCTGTCGTCATGAAACACGCATTTTCCCAGCGAAGTACGCTTTAAAATTTTCATTCTTTTTAATTAATGGAGGAAACAATTACAATGTCGTGAGACTAAACGTAAACCAGTTATACTTAGAATTTTGAAGGTACGTTTTTCATTTATAAACTACATTCTTCTTACGTCACTTTTTATGGTATTTTCTTTCCCATTTAAATTGCTTTTCTTTAATTCGGAATACATTCTTTATTGTATACTGTCCGAATAAAGTCTACTTCAATCCATTTCAATGTTTTGCTATCGTAACAAAAAGTGGTTTCGTCATATATTTTTTGAAAATGATGTTTTTCAGCTGGCTATTCTCCAAGTAGTTAAAAAAGTTTAAATCCTAAATAAAATTCTTTATGATTTTATATTTAGGTGAAGTGTAGAGCGTGATTTTATTTAAAAATAAAACTAACTTGTCATTTTTCAAAACATTTAATTTCATTTGACGAACTGTTTTGTTAACTACCCATTTTTAGAGGCACAGATTCTGTGCGCGTTCTATTTTAAATTTTAATTATTTTTGCAAAGGTACGAACGGTTTATGTGTTATATATTTAAACAATATTTATGATTTAGACGCCCCGTTAAATTGTCCATATTAATACTTTCATACGCAAGAATATTCCCAAGTAACCTCAAGCTTGTGGGAATCATACAGAGATTTCGTTAATATTGAGGGTATAGCAATGCTTATCGAGGCACTTCGTGTAGAAAGTTTGACATTTTAATGCATGATTCTCTGGTTCATGAAGCTCTACTAATTTGATGTCAAAAACTCTTGAGGACAGAGAATGGTTCAAAAAATGAGCATATGCTGTAATGTTTCTCTTTGGAACTGTACCTGAACCGGAGAATAAAATGTATTTTGGAAAAAAGGATTTCACTCCTTTGTTAAAGTTACCTACTGATTTCATTTACCCTTCAAGCTAATTATACTCGCTCAATTCTGAGACTCTAGGAGTAGGTAACATTTCCCCCTTCATAGTCCTACTATGAATTGTGGATGTTTTTTTTCACAACTCTTCAACAAAGTTCAGCTTCAAAGTAGTAAGTCTTAGTGGAATGGTAGGTGTCACGGATTGATTGGAAGCGATTTATGAATATAATGCATCTTATTGGCGTCAAATGGGTTTGTTCACCAAAATTTTCAATGTCATACAATTAATTTCAATAATGAAGATGCAATTTTAATTGTGATTAACATTGAAAAATAGGCACACACACGTCTGACTCCCAATTCCTTTGCTACCTCTTGAGATGCTACGATATAAATATGACAATCATATCCCGTTCTAAGATAAGTTTGTGACGGTACTAATATCTGCGGAGCTGACAATCGCATCTCAGCACATCTTCGGCCACGTGTATCTATCTATATAACATGAAGCCCCTTAACGACCACTCATTCATTCATTCACGTATACAAATGTTTGGGGTGAACGAGACGAGATACGGCAAAAAGTCTAATGAAGACCCCCTCTAAAATTGTCTGAAACCCCAGGAAAAATTATGAAAACACTAAATTTACAATTATTTATCCGTCTATTCATATAAAATTGAGTGCATGGGGATTAGTTCAAAAAATGGCCACCAAATTCCAATGGCGGCGCGGCAGTCATACAAACGGACAATCATAGCAACATATTTGTTTATGCAAACAAGAGGAGCTAAATTGGGAAAGAAGATAAGGGGAATGAAACGAAAAACTGATAAATATAAGGTAGGAAATTAAGAAAGTAATAATTGAAGTGTCTATTTCTTTGCGTCTTCTTTCCGCAAGAACAAACATCTGTTTAAATCAAAGCGCATTCAAATCAAAAGCGGAGAAATGTAAGTTAAGAAATTAGTTGTTGTTTTTGGTATATTGCATCGAGAGTGTGGTGGTTATTAATTTCAAAGTTAACAAGTGCTCTAAATGCCATATTAGAAATATGATTCGTGCTGTTGACTATAGTTCGTATCTTGTTGGCGATACACGATTGTAGTAGAAAGACTTCTAAACAAGTCTTACATAATATAGGTTGGTAAAAATGATTTTATTATCGTGTTTTGTGATGGTGATAACTTTTTATTTTTGTTTACGTTCTTTTTTCCGTTAATTTCCTTTTTAATGTACAATGTTATCCGTGAGCTGCAGGAGTGAATAGGCAGTGAATAATACAATATGGAAGATAAGGGCAAATAAAGGTATTTCTTATTCAATTATTTGTCTTGCGTTAATCACGTTTCCTTGAGTGACTAAGTTATTCAACTGTGAAAATTATCGAAATCTTGACATTCACAATGTCTTGTACACCAAAGGCTGTGATCCGTTACTCACTCCGTTCTCACCAGAGTTATTGCGCATTGCGTTTTGGATATTAAAGCTGAGATATTTGTGTATCCCGATTCATTAAAACTTTAAATAGAGGCATTTCTGAAGTGAAATCATTCACGATCACGATAAATAATCTAGATATTGATATTCAGTCCCAACGTAATTCGCTTACGAAGGGGAACAGCTGTTACATCTTATTCGTATATCAAGAATTTGGTTGTTTTGTGGAAAATAATTAATAAACGTGTTTTTCATTGTAATTCGTAAAGTCGTTATGTTATGATATTACGTATGCATTGGGTGTTACAGTGGAACGTGGTCTCAACGTTTTTTGTATTTGAATTGAATAAGTTAGAGAAACTCGTAGAAATTTATTTTACTTTTTTAGCCCCTCAGAAAACGTTTCTCTTTATAAATATTTACATTCACATTGTAGCCTACGTACCATGCGCTCGTTTTACGTGAAAGTGGAAATATCGTTTATACCTAAGCTAGCCAGCTTAAAAGTAAACGATCCTTAAGTAACAAGTAGCAAACAAAAAGTGTAAGACCTCCCACAGTGAGCATAACAGGCCGGAGGCCTTTTTCGGGGGGGCCTAGGGGGGGCAGAGCCCCCCCAGCGAGCTAAGCGAGTCTATATAACATGAAGCCCCTTAACGACCACTCATTCATTCATTCATTCACGTATACAAATGTTTGGGGTGAACGAGACGAGATACGGCAAAAAGTCTAATGAAGACCCCCTCTAAAATTGTCTGAAACCCCAGGAAAAATTATGAAAACACTAAATTTACAATTATTTATCCGTCTATTCAATTAAAAGTGAGTATAGGGATTAGTTCAAAAAGTGGCCACCAAATTCCAATGGCGGCGCGGCAGTCATACAAACGGACAATCATAGCAACATATTTGTTTATGCAAACAAGAGGAGCTAAATTGGGAAAGAAGATAAAGGAAATGAAACGAAAAACTGATAAATATAAGGTAGGAAATTAAGAAAGTAATAATTGAAGTGTCTATTTCTTTGCGTCTTCTTTCCGCAAGAACAAACATCTGTTTAAATCAAAGCGCATTCAAATCAAAAGCGGAGAAATGTAAGGTAAGAAATAAGTTGTTGTTTTTGGTATATTACATCGAGAGTATGGTGGTTATTCATTTCAAAGTTAACAAGTGCTCTAAATGCCATATTAGAAATATGATTCGTGCTGTTGACTATAGTTCGTATCTTGTTGGCGATACACGATTGTAGTAGAAAGACTTTTAAACAAGTCTTACATAATATAGGTTGGTAAAAATGATTTTATTATCGTGTTTTGTGGTGGTGATAACTTTTTATTTTTGTTCACGTTCTTTTTTCCGTTAATTTCCTTTTTAATGTACAATGTTATCCGTGAGCTGCAGGAGTGAATAGGCAGTGAATAATACAATATGGAAGATGAGTGCAAATAAAGGTATTTCTTATTCAATTATTTGTCTTGCGAAAATCACGTTTCCTTGAGTGACTAAGTTATTCAACTGTGAAAATTATCGAAATCTTGACATTCACAATGCCTTGTACACCAAAGGCTGTGATCCGTTACTCACCAGATTTATTGCGCATTGCGTTGGATATTAAAGCTGAGATATTTGTGTATCCCGATTCATTAAAACTTTAAATAGAGGTATTTCTGAAGTGAAATCATTCGCGATCAGGATCATTAATATTTCGATAAAATTCGTCATACTAGCCCCAATTCATGCTTAGGCGCATTTGTTTCTAGATATTGATATTCAGTCCCTACGTAATTCGCTTACGAAGCGGGGAACAGCTGTTACATCTTATTCGTATACGATATAAGAATTTGGTTGAGTTTTGTGGAAAATAATTAATAAACGTGTTTTTCATTGTAATTCGTAAAGTCGTTATGCTATGATATTACGTATGCATTGGGTGTTGCAGTGGAACGTGGTCTCAACGTTTTTTGTATTTGAATTGAATAAGTTAAAGAAACTCGTAGAAATTTATTTTACTTTTTTAGCCCCTCAGAAAAACTTATCTCTTTATAAATATTTACATTCATGTTGTAGCCTACGTACC
The DNA here is from genome assembly GCF_921293095.1 of Ischnura elegans. Classification (NCBI taxonomy): domain Eukaryota; kingdom Metazoa; phylum Arthropoda; class Insecta; order Odonata; family Coenagrionidae; genus Ischnura; species Ischnura elegans. The sequence goes on along the minus strand of NC_060250.1, from coordinate 29,317,676 downwards.
ATGCGCTCGTTTTACGTGAAAGTGGAAATATCGCTTATACCTAAGCTAGCCAGCTTTAAAGTAAACGATCCTTAAGTAACAAGTAGCAAACAAAAAGTGTAAGACCTCCCACAACGAGCATAACAGGCCGTAGGCCTTTTTCGGGGGGGCCTAGGGGGGACAGAGCCCCCCCAGCGAGCATAGCGAGTATATGCATAGAATTGTGCGTTGACGTTTACTCTGATGCTTTTGATTCTCTTCTCATTGAATGCCTCTCCCGGAACGAGCAAATAAACCAGAACGGTAATTACGACACAAATTCATGAAAAGAAAAAGGTAACTATTGCGGATATTATTTTCAGATAATGAGCAAATGACAAGATGAATTAGACTTCTTTTAACGCTGTTGCCTAGCTTTCCATTTGATCCTCCGTTTTCCTTCGATGAATTTTAATTTCGGGTATGACTGAACGACTCCATTCTTACTTGAATATCTGACGCAGTGCCTTCAACGTCGTTGCACAAGAATTTGCTCATCATGGAGAAAGGAGCCTTTTCTGCTGCGTCACCTGCCAGCAGTCGGTGGAGTATAGAGATGGGTGGACTGAGAGAGTGCACCTTTCCACCAGAGTCACCTCGAGAAGTATCAGCAATCGAAATAAAATGCTACAGTCGCTACCTCGTTTTTACTATCTTTTACTGCATTCAATTGTTATTCTCCACGCCACACCACGTCACCACAAATCGCCATCCCGTACATTCATTCGGTATATTTTGTCTTTCATTATAAAATGAAATAATTTATGTAATGAATTAATACTAAATAACTGAATAATACATCTTCAAGAGACACTGTGAACATCATCTGTGAACCACTCTCTGTTTATAAGTCTGCAGAAACGATTAAGTGAGAGAAATATTTTGGTATAGGAATACATTTTCCCCAATAATAAACAGTACTTGACTTAAAGAAGTGCTAGATAGAACTCAGCAATCACATATCTCCAATTTGTATCTCGTTTTTGGTTACAGCTGTTTTCTTTACACCTCTCGCTACATGACCATGGAAGCGGCGAACGAGTAGTTTGTACTTGCAGGTACTCCGACTGTATTATATTTCCAAACCTATGGAGTGTTGACAGAATCCAACAGGATTTAAATTTATTCTGTAACAAGATTGGTTGTAAGTTTCACGAAAACGATGTAAGTAACATGAACAATATTTGCATGAAAAATTCAAATTGAAATTTAGGAGAATATTTTGCCGTCCAATGGCATCTTAATTGCGCTAGGGAAGTTGGAATCCAAATTTGTCTACTACCTCTCTTAAAAGCCATATGAAATCTTTTTCAGTTGATATGATGTTAGGAGTAGAAATTGCCGAGAGAAATCAAAGAGACTGGGCAACTACGGAATACAATGGCTATCTCGCTGATTTTCACTTATTTTCAAGTGTACTTAAGTTTCAGCACCAGCAATGGCAGAAGCCAGAAACTTTCCGACATAAGATAGTGATCTGAACGAGTTAAGTATGGTAAAAACATGTGAACCCATTATCCACTAGAAGATCAATATCCCTTCTGTATATAACGTAATTTTATGCTTAGATACGAGTTTTAGGTGCAAAAGAAGAGTTGGAAATTGAGCAATGAAATCTGGATGCTTCACGGCTTTTTTGAAAACACGACTCCTGATTCGACAAAACTCGCTTATACCGCAACTAACCTCTATATATAGAGATTGTCCCACCATCCTCAGCCCGATGGACGCACTTGGTGGCTTAAAGCTCAGCCGCAAGGAATTACTCATATGACGAGGTATTTCGGATTAAATACCATGAAAGAATTTTTTCCGTCCTTTGTCATAACTGATTCATGATTTCCTACTTCAACTGTTGCTCAGGTAATGCTTAATATTATTACTTAATTTTTGCAATAGTAATAATTACATAATTTACCTATTTGTGAGTTAAGAATTTTTTCTATTAATTAACACATGTTATTCTGTGAATGCTTTGTGGTAATTGTTAAACTATTGTTAATCATTTGTATTTAAATTTTCTTTATATAAGCTAACATACTTCAAATTTAAATCCATAAAAGTAAAGATAAGACAGTTGATGATGTAATACTTTAAATCTACTGCGTCAACAGGATTGAAATTCAAATTATTTTCCTTGCACTTGCCATGCAATAAGTGAAAAATCTTCGATCAATGTTTTACAATCGTTTTGTTCTAATACTATTGAGTCTGGCAGGATACTAATGGCAGGGAAATGATTAGCAAATTCAAGTTATTTGCCTTTGAATGACAAATTCTTCTTATGTTCGGATCTTTTTCTGAAATTTAATGTGATAGAAAGCTCTTCATCCTCAACGTATTCATAAACTCATTCCTACGGCTTCTGGAAGTCTGCGTTAATGTGGAGAGGGTGGGAAAAATCGGAACCGCGTCAAAAAGAGTGATGATCGATATCCGAGGAGGAGAAACTTACACGTTTTCATGAGGAAAGCGAGCCTTCATTGCGTAGTAGTGACCCGAGGGATTTTTTCAGTGTCTTCTTAAAGGAGCGAAGGACGAATGCTCGTCCCTCGAATATCGAGAAAGCAATGTCCGTGAAACTCTCCCGCGTGCTGCCATCCCCGAAGAGAGCATGAGACACTCTTCTTTCACGCTGAATCTCCACCCATCATCAACTTTCCTTTTGTGCACACGCCAAAGGCGTTCATCTCTTCTATGGGGAGGGTTTTACCCACGTGCACACATGTCTTAAAGTAGAGAGGGGCGCTGCCTCTCACTGCACCACACTAGGGAGGCAGGATAGGAGACTGTGGATATATTATTATCATTCTACTCTAGCCTGGAGCGAGACTATAAAACCCTGCGAGGGAGATGAAGATTGTGTTTTTGTCAGCGCGGCTAAGAGGGCGAGAGTGCTTGGTTTCTCCCAGGAGGGTAGAAGAAGTACATATGTATGTATAGAAGAAGACACCTCACTCACACCCTTTGATAGTACATAAAACGTGAGACGCTGAGTCTCCTGGAGATGCTGGAGGAGTTAATATGGGAGTGCCGTGAAGGACGCGAACGTTGAGGAAGTAGGGCACACGTTTGGTGGACGGCCCGAGTCAGCGCTTTCGCCGGGAGCTGGCTGAAATCCATGTAAACATATATTTCTGAAAAAAATTTTCATCGGGATAAAAAAATTGAATGATTACTCTTCCTTACGTAAGTTTATGCATATTTGTTGTCCGGGTTACTCATTGGTGCATAGTTTCTCCATAATACATGAGTTATCTCGCATCGTGGAACAAAAGTTAATCGGTTTCTATAAAATATTTTGCAAAACGTCGTTATCTGCATCTTCTAGACTTGACGAATTACGAAAACGTAAACAAGCCCACGCACAGAAAGTGTGTTTCGCATTTTAAAAACAGGGAGAAGAGGATGAAGGGGTTAAAGTTTAAGGTAAGCGTTAGAGGGAAAGGATGAGAAGAGGATAGGATGAAAACTTCTCGGGTTTCTGACCCTGACCCGGTTGGAAATCCGAGAAGCTTTCATCCACGCTATTCACCGGGAAAAGCTCAGATTCTTCATGAGAATAGGATACATTTATTGGATGAAAAAGAGAGGGCCTTATTGTGAATTGATGAGGGAAGTTGGGAGGAGACACTAGCCAGGATATTCGGCAATAAGCGTCGTGTCGTGTCAAAAACCTATCTTGGCTGGTATAATTTTGCAATAATAAATGTAATCACTGTATAATTATTGTTATAAATTAAACGAGAGGCTCGCTGACATAATTCAGCAGTGATCGCCCAATAGCAGTTGAGGCTCACAAATTTGAAACTGATCCCTGAACATCTTTGAGGAATTCATCTTAAGAAATATTTCCTTTTTAATGTTTAAGAATTGCCTCCTTTCCTCAATATCTTTCTCTCGTGAATTATTAGCATTCCCGATAATTAAAGAATATCGGGGAAAATATTTTTAAATCAAGTATAATCTTATGTCTAAAAATTATAGTAGTTGCTTCTAGTTTGACAATGGTGCCAGTTCTCCAGAAGAGATTTTCAGTTGCCCAAATGTTAAATGCCGCAAAATTCCACCTTTCACCCAGTGCCTTATTCTTCGATCCCTTACCGTTGTAATGGAAGACTAGGCGATCTTCCAAGTTTCTCTAGCAGTTGGATTCTGGTGCAGTCTTTACCTCAACTCTACTTCAATGACAGCGATATTCAAGCCGAGGCAGTTAGAGAGAGAGAGAGAGAGAGAGAGATTTAGACTCGAGCGGAGGAAATGCGATGAAACAAAATTATTTTTGCAAGGTTTTTTCAGACTTTTCACTTAAACTTCGGCCCCAGTGCACCTCTCCTAGATAGATGATGCATTCTTATTCGGTCAACTCCCTAACGCTTCAGCGTAGATTCATCATGCACTAAACAAACCACCACGATCCCAAACCTATAGCACGTGTGCTTTTATGCTGTTGCTTCCAAATACCTCGAAAACCTACCACCACAAGGCTCTTTAAATATTTGCCCAAGCTTTGATGCTTGCATCCCATCAGAGAGCTATCAGTTTTTGTACCACTGTGAATTTCAAATGAGGTCGTTTTTGTTTTTAAAAATTGCTTTTAATTATGAAATGAGTGGAAAAATCTTATGCAAAAGCATGAACTGAAAGGGTTGTTCTCATTATTACAATGGTTTTCAATGTTTTATGAAATCTCATTTGCAAAATGAGTTCTCATTTTCGATTTTATAGCAAATATGAGTCCTCACGTAGTGAGGCATTGTTTAAATTTTGTGATTTTTAAAGCATGAAAAACTCTTTAGTTCCGCATTCAACATTTCTCTGAAAATGCTTTTAATCTCATTCCATCACGTTTTAAATTTCCTTTATATTTATCCGTTGAAATATCCATGGAAAATAAACGATTGTTTGAGGTGAACAAAGTTTCCTCATTATTAGGAGTAATATGTCTAGTCACTGCCTCCGGGAGCGCATTACGTTCCGGCAAAATAAGCACGCCGAAGCTTGTATAATAATTATGAATAATATTGGAAATAAAAAATGTGAAAACTACGTCGAGAATTATTTTCATTTCCAGTTTTTGGAGGATTGTTCCAATAAATTATTTTTTTTAGTGGAACCTTTTAATTTTCAAGCATGTATAATTTTCTAAAATATAGATTGCTTATTTAAAATACGTTTTTACTCTGAAGCTCTAATTTTGTAATGAGCGTTTTAGTTCCTTTTAGAATTACATTTTGACTGCAGTGTATACTTGCATTGAATGAATATCTAAAAAAACGCATGCCATGCCTATTTTAACTTCCTATGGGCATTCCAGATAGGAGATACCCAATTCTATTACTGAGTATGATTGTTTTTATCTATGCAGTAATGGAATGAGGTGTAGTAGAGGACAGGGTAAAATGTTGGCGATGCACAGGCTATATAAGAGAACCATGATCGTTAATCTTATTAGCATAATAGTTATTACACTTAATGATGACTATGAAATACCTCTCGAGGTAAAATTGATTCTAAATTATTGTTTCTTTCCGACACAATTTTATAGCATGTGCCAAGTGGTGCTTACTTTGCTGGGGAAACAAGAGAGTGGGAAAATTTTTCTTTGTCCCATTAATCTTGGATTAGGATGAATATTAAAAATTAATCTGGAGAAACTGTGCTATTTCATGAGCCACTTTGAATCATTTTTTACAATATTTCCTGAAATTAGGTAATGTTATTTCATAATTTACAACGTTCACGATATTACTTACTAATTTTCCGACACCTTTTTTTACCAAGGTTAGATGCAACTTTTTACTAATTTAAAAAGACAAATCTCCCTTTCCAGCGGCCTACACTGAATGGGTATTGCTAATTTAAAAATTATTATATTATATTGAAGTTTTCGAAACGTTTTAGGTAGGCGCGCCTAAAAATTTGCCTTTATTTCATGTGTTCATGAAAATTTTAACAGGGGATTTCAGAAAATGTTTTGTATCTCATTCAACTTAAAGGCAAATTTAGAAAAGTGTCTACTTGCTACATCCTGTATATTTCTAAGGTTGGGTTGGGTTGCAATTGACTAACGGGTCACCAAAATACGGAAAAAATGTGACTGGTCGAGGGAAAGTGTTGCTTTGCTTGAAAAGGGTGAATCACTTACTCTCATACGATCGTATTTTTTCTCTTTTTCTAATTAAAACTCATGAAGCCATTACAAACGTTTACTTCTGTTTAAATATATAAATTACCATGTGTAAGAAATACTTACGCAAAACTTTTCTGTGTGAGGCGAAGGTAGAATCCCGTTAAAACTTGGTAGCCCCAGAATATTCAGGGAGGGGAGAGTGTGTATGGTGGGGGAACATAGGACGGCGAAGCACCTGGACACCCTTATTACAGTTCCAAGTTCCAATAAAATACGGAAATTTTAACCTACATCCCCGTGTATCGGCGATAGACTGACCTTTGCCTAATACCATCATCCGCGGAGGAACCGCCGAGATCTAAACGGATTATAAGTATCTAACAGGGTCTATTATGTAACCCTTATAAATATCTTATTATTTGTAAACTCTCAAGGTGATGGATTTAGTTGTAAAAATGATACGCTAGAAATGAATCCAATTCAGCTGGACTAATGCGTCCTCATAATGTCTTTCTCGCCGTAACGGTATGCTCGGCCTCCGAATTTACGGCTATGTCTCGGAGTGATGGACCGTAGGTGAGGAATGCGCTCGTCTTCTCGATGATTACGGTGGGCACACGGATGCCTCTCCTACCTTATTGTTCAGCATCATCATTCCAAAAATCCCTCCTCTCTTTTCATACCTTGCAGGAGCGGACATCCCGAGTGCAATTTACTGCCATTGTCATTCATTTACTATCTGCAGAATACTTTCCACTTGTGCATAAGTGCATAAGGCGATTTCTTCCCATATCCTAGCCATAAATACCGTAAGTCTTTTTCGTAATTATTACCATTTAACTTACAACTATGAATGAGACATCATATGAAAAAGAGCCTCTCGTAGTCTAATATTATTGAAATTGTTATTCCATTCGCTATATAATAAGTACCCACTCCATATGCGAGTTTTTCTCATAGCTTGATTAGTGTCTTGGTAGCAAGTAATAAGACGACAGATACAATCCAGTTTCTTAAGTCGGGTAGGAAGTTTGTAGCCTAGGAACATGCACGTGATTCAATGTATAAGCCTTCAGAATATAATATCATGTGGTGTAAGAACGAAGGAACATTGAGGCCGTGTAAAGAAACTATCTTCTTATTGATGGTATTCACGCTAATTATGAAGAAACACTGCACGAGAATGCACTAACATGTACTGTTTAACTATGAGTTGGTCTATAATAGATTGTATAACTTAACCCTATCAGTAATATTATACGATAAATACTTTAAACACTGATAATTGTATTCTCTTTTAGGTATACCCGCATCACTGATCGGATTATTGGTCAACAGTTTCGTCTCCAGCATCTTTGCTCTGAGGTTTCCAAAAACGCAGGAGAGATCATTGGCCAGTAATCCAAATTGTGAAGCCGGTACACCGGAAGGTGAATATCCTTTGACATCATGGACCGCAAAAGTTTTAACCTATTGACCCAATATTTATTGAAACAGTTCGGAAAAGCCTTACTTTTATGCTATAGTAGGGTCGGATATCGCTGAATACCATTCTCTACCGCAGTCATCCTTTCCCATCTGTAGAACTTGGTACTTTTTGCTCCAAGATCAAGAGGTGTGTAGGCCAATGTCTTGTCCCCTCCACCCGATTACAATCGTATCATATATATATTTTGACGCGAGCGCGGATACGTAGGAATGCGTTATATTTCTGAGAAACATGGGCGCGTATGCATAAATGGATGAGGTACCATTTGGAGGTGGTTGTAAAGCGGAGATGGAATGCGGGCCGATGAAATGGAGAGCGCGCATTAAGACCGCTTTCGTCCCAAAACGGCTACGAATTGCTCTCCATAAAGCGCGCGGATAGATTCCACCTTCTCACTCACCCCTTTCCCACACACCATCTTCACAGCCAAATCCACTTGCTGAAGAGAGAACGGCTGCCGAATTATGGGTCTGGGGTGCTGCTTCAACATCTGCCCCATTCTTCTGGTAGGGATCAGGAATGCCCACGCAGAATGCGGAGGAGTGTCTGTCATTTGGATGAAGATCTGCTTCAACGCACCCGCAATTCTCCGTTTCCTAATAATGTGCACTCAGGTGTTTAACGTCACTCGCTGTTCTCTTTTACAACGAGCCTTACGGAGACTTTGGGGTGAATCAGGTGGACATCCCGTTCTTCATTTGAAACCAATCCAAGTAACTGAACGCACTACGGATCCATTATTTCGTAGACAGCAGATTTAAGCTTGCAAACTTTTCTTGGTCCTCGCTAGCATCTCGGACATATTGTGATTTATTTCAAGCTTGCCGCGTGAAAAATGTCAAAAATTGTCATAAGAATTTTTGATCACGGCAATTAGTGTGAATTTTACCGCAGTTGGCGTGGCAGGTTTGAAATAATTAACATCTACCGCCAAGCATGGGGTTAGCAATGGAATCGAGTTCACTTTTCTGAAGTGGCTTCTTCGAAGCCCATATTCCTTCATGTTGCCATCCTTGATGGACCATAGAGGGCACAAGCAACACCTACGACAAGCACTATTGAAGCTCGGAAAGCCGAAGGCCCATGGTCCGATTTTCGGTCGTGGGAAATTTTTTCTCATATTAGATAATGTGAGTCTCGGACCAAAGTTTGGTGAAGACCCCCACTCAACTTTACGATCTTCTATCCTTTCCCTATTTATAATGTGTTTTTTTATTACACCCTTTATAACAACCTTCTTGTGTTTTAACTTAGGATTTCCTTTGCCTTTCTTGCCGTTTCATGAAAATACTACTGCTTTTTTAATTACCTAGTCCATTTGAATGGTGCACTGTTCACCTTTTCCAGCGATCCTATATGCGACTTAAGATTTTATTACGGTTCTGACCTATAGCGTCATTCAAATGTAAAGCGTTTTCGGGAACTGTTAAAATGTAATTCATCGCGTATCCTTCTTTTGCGATTCTATCGTTTATTTTTTTCCTAGCTATCGTGGGAATGTAATTACGAAATAAAACGTATATGTCATCAACCGTTAGCCGGTACTTTGCAATACAATATCCTGAATAGATTAAACTTAGCTTGATATAAACTTACAAATGGTAGACATAAACAATCTAATTGGAATCTAAGTATCAATACTTGAAATAGTAAAAAAAATGAGCAAAGGAGTATGCGCACATACATTATAAATTCTCTGCTAATGGTAGCCGCTATTGACGAAAGGCAATCAAATATAGATCATTTGTTTACAATTTAATAGTTGAGATTAACTCCAGCTATAATAAGCATAAAAATAAACATATGAAACATAAAATAAGAACCGGCGGAATACTAAACTTTTTCAAGCATAACATTTAAAGAGTGATCAAAATACCACATTCACAAAGACTATGTCATTGATAAGGATTATATTCCCTTTTTATGCGTCAAATGTTCTATTATTTAAGCAGTGTTACGCTACTATTGATCAAATTATAGAGAAAACATCAATTATTCATCGAGTACCAATTCATATTATTATTCTGTACCTATCACTGTATTTCACCCTACACTACCTCATAAACGATAACGCATCTAGCTATCATTTTGCCAATTAATGCCACTGGAATAAAATTTATTTTTCCAGTATAATATCAGGAAATTGGTCATTAGGTAATTTAGCATGGGCAGAGGGAATGAAACTGCGTCGGAACTCTTATTTTACTGCTTCGTGCTCGCTAATTTATCAGGAAATGACCAAATAGAAAATACTCATTTCAGGTTCAATAGAATCGGATCATTTTTTAAACAATGAAAACACTTTTATTGTTTCCATTGCTAATTGCAAAACTTAATTGTTGGCGTGTTGGAATAAAAAGCATTCCCAGAATTTAAATAGTGCAATGAATTCATGATCCTTCCCAAGCAATGAAACACATTTGGTGGCTACTTATTTGTAATGGATAACATTTTATAAATGTCTGCTTTTAGGTTTTTCCATTTTCAAGGGCGCAGCATTATGTTCCCTCTTTCGGTATCCCAGGGGAGTGGATTTTTCTGTGAAAGCCCGCATTATTATTTTAAGCCTGCATCATGATTACTTTAAATTTTGGAGCTTTAAATATTTATTGAAACTGGATATAGTTTCACATATCAATTATGTTTTTTTGGAGATTAGAAGGCAGAACTCTGTACTTCTAAAGTGGACCAATATTGAATGAGACACTGGTGTTGGATATATGAAGTGATTGTGACATAGGGCTTTTCTGAATCTCCCGTATTTAAAAATAAGAAATAGGCTCTTTTTATTCTTTCATTTAAGATAAGGATTGTTAATTAGGTTATGTCTTGCAACAGACGAGTTGTGGTGATTTATTATGGAATCATTTAAAGTTTGAAACTTAATGGTGATATATTTTTGGTGCTGGTGAGCCAAATAAGTTTATCTGGATATGTTTGAGTGAATTTAACTAAATGTTAAGAAAAGGGTTATCACTTACACTTTGACTGGTCCTAAAATTTAGGCCAATTAAGATCTGTGTCACTTTCAACGAACTCTTATCAAGAATAAGGTACTATCTGTAAGGCTTTCCATTCTGCTCGTTATAAGCATAGGTAGCAGGGATGCTGCATCATGTTTGGCTATTTCAATTTAGTCAGCAAAGTGATTATAATAAATACTTTGAGCTTTTAATGCCTTCGCTTTCTGAAACCGTTCTTATTATATTGAAAAGCCCCTTGATGATGTAAAATTCCATATTTTTCACATTTTCTCAAAAGTCACTGCTTCTTGGGTTAATTTCGTACTAAAAGCTGGATACAAATGGTAGCTCCATTTTGCAGCTTATTCAGGCGTAAGCCTTTAAAGGGAGATCACCACAAAATATTCATGTGATGCTTTCAAGGAATTACAGCGCTGAAATTGCTCATTAACAGTAAACTAACTGCGTAGGATCAATGTGGAAGCAACCGCATTAGGAAGGGCGGATCAGTTAAAAGCCTGTTAGGGCCATTTGTAGCAATATGTCTCTTATGGTCAACGCAAAGGTTTTCATTCCGTAAAAAAAAACTTCTGCTACCCGTTAGACTCGTCGTAGCCTTTTCTTCCGTTCCCGTCATTTTTATATTTCGCGGACGATGCGCGCGCTACCACACGGGGTCGTTCTGCAGCTCGGTCGCGGAGATAACTGCCGGAACGCCTCTGGGGAAGAGGAAAGCTTGGACCATTGATGAGGAGCCTTTCTTTGAAGCGCCTCCGGGATTATCTGAATTAGCGCGTGCGCTGCATTCGGCAAACAAAGGAACGCTCAACTATAATGTAAAAGGAGGGTAAAGGAGACTCCTGAGGGAAGTGTAATGGAAATGTCACACAGAAGGTTCTTTTTGATCGAACATTTTTTTAGTCATCGTTCATGGTGTGACGAAATTGGCAGCCTTAATGGCTTTCTGTATAATGGTAAAAAGGACAACAGGTTTTTTCTAATGAAATTGTGTCAAAATTTATCCACGAAAAGTTTTGAATAGTAACGCCATTCAAACGTAATAAAATTCAAAAAATCTTCCTGGAGTATATAATTTCACCCATTATAACCCAATGTTGCTTCTTATTAACATCAAAAATGTATACATTTTCAGCTCTGTTCAGGAAAGTTTTAAACTACGTGGTATTTTGTGCTGTCAAGTTTAATGGCGAAATATGTTGCTGCTAAAATAATTATAATTGAGTAGAAAATTTTCACATATTTGAAGTGAGAAGTCTCGAAATTTAATTTTTCCAAAAAGCAGCTCTGGTTTATAAAGCGTTAATAGTGCAGAATTTGGTAAATGTTTATCCCTTTCAGTCGCGTTAAAATTTTAAGATGTCAAAGGCATTGCCACACTCTCGTTGTTATTTTTTGCACTACATGAAATGCAGTAGATTTAAGTGGAGCATGTTTAATGGTGTGTCGATATTTAAGGTGATATATATAATAACAATACTAAATAGGGTTACATGCATGAAATTTTATATCACTCACTTCAACTATTTGTTTGAAAATAATTATTTGTAATAATAAAATGGTAGAACATATTGAAACATGATTGTCTTTTTTTTCAATTTTAGAGGATGCGTCAATCCCCCTCTAATTGTCATGTTATATTTTTACTCGAAATATATTATTTATTTTAATATTATGTCTTCTTTTTGAAAATTCAAATACACAAATTTGATCTTTGTGAGCATGTACTAGCACCCCATACATAAAACTTATCAACTTTACATAACACGGATGTATTATTTTCAAATTTAGTTGCAGGCAAACGTGTTCATCTCTTGAAGATTTTAACATAGCGGAAGGTTTTAATGAGTTATAAGTTATAAAATAAGGTGGAGGGAGTGAATTCTCTGTTCTCTTGAATGAAATTTTGTAATAAATTTTACTTTTAGATTGAAAATTTTACTTTCCTTAGAAAATTATTGACGGAAAATACTCCTGCATCTATTCCCTGGGCCTTATGAATCTTATTTCATTTGAGTCAAGTCTAATTATTTAAAAAATATTAGATGCGGCATTCATTTTTCATGGCACGCGGTATAATTTCCACCCCGGGAGCCTATCACAGCCCTCATATGCTTCAGCCCTCAGCCGCTTCGCGTCATCTCACGGCCGTGGATAGTATCGCAGTCACGCAGAACAAGCATTCTACATTGGAAGGAACTCGGAATAATCTCGGATAACAGCGACGCAGATAAGACCGTTCATTTTGCTCTGAGCGCCGGAATGAGATAATTTCAGTCCACGGTGTAGCATTGCATTGGAGTGACAGATAAAAGAGCAAAACTTCTTCTCCGATGTCCACAACCTCGTAAATCAGTAGCGAGCACTCTTTCTCGAGATTATACATAGGCATTTTTATTCATCTCGCACGATTTCGAGAAGCGCGACTGGGGTTATGATTTTTTAGTCAATACTAGCAATAGATTGATGACTGGTCCCTATTGCTGAATTATCGGAAAATTGAAGATGAAAGACAAAGGCAGAAAAGTGTGTATATCCTCTGTTCGAGAGGTCGAAATTATGGAGTATTTTTTCAGGTCAAAGACCTTTAGAAAAGTATCAGTTTGAGGTATTGGCCTTACGTGAACGACGTAATCGAAACGTTTTGGCTTAGAGACCCAGTCAGGCCGCATTTTCAACCTCTGATTTCTGCCTTTACCATGTACCAAATTGGGAGTGTCCTTGTTGACAAATACCTTTAGAAGCTATCAGTTTGAAGTATTAGCTTTTAATATATCGCGTAGTCGGATAGTTTTGGCTTCGAGTTCCAGTCAGGCCGCATTTTTACTCTGATTTCTGTCTTTTACCATCTACCACAACACCGTTGTCCTACTTCTGATAAATGTTCCTATCCCTTTCCTTCCCCTTCCATGAATGCATATTTATGTATGATTACGCTTAATGCGTTATGTGAGCGAACTCGGGGGAAAATTGGTTCAGCGTAGCAAACAAAATAGTACTTGGCGAGTAAGAAAAGAATAAGTTGTTAAACACACCGATAAACACCAACAAAATATGGTAAATTTAGAGGCGCAATTTAGATATTCTCAACGAAGAGGTTAAACTAAATTTATATTTTATGTGGAAAGTGAATTGCTTTGTATGCGTACCTGTGGGTGAGAAAATGACGCAATTCTTTTATAATTCACTGCCATTATTACGTTTTCTTCCTTACTACGCAGTTCGACTCAATTTTTTGTTCGCAAATTCCAGAATCCGAAATTCCACAAATTTTGTTTCAATATTAAGAAAAGGGAACTCTCACTGTCATCGGATAAAGCACTATGGACACTGATCATCAGCAAACCTGAAATTTTTATTTAATATCCCAAAAAAGTAAATGTGAAAATTACCTGAATTGGATTATGAATCTCCATCTTCATGCTTGAGTGAGTCTAATAATTTTGCACGCTTTTAAAATCCTTGCATCTATTGTCAGCATCATTAGAGTGGTATTTTTTGTGCTTCCACGCTCAGTACGCTGCTGGCCATGAATCAGTGGGAAATCAATGATTGCGACAAGCATCGCCCTTTGGGTCAATTGCATGCGTCTAGCGCTTGCCAATGTGCAATCGGTTGGCGGGAAAGCGTCTAACTGTGGCGTTATCATCCTCTTCGGAACTGATGGCGTACATTTCCCGAAGCTTTAGATTGCATCTGTTTCCTGTTCCTCAATCCTTTATCTCATTTCCCGGAGTTGGGGGTATACGTTACAGAGAGAGAGAGAGAGAGAGAGAGAGTGGAGGCATTCGCGAGTTTGCAAGTAATGGAGATTGCTGAAATTGCTGATGCGATATGTTTCTTTGCAACCCATGGAGTACTGGTATCCAATTCATTTGTTAATTGCCGAGAAAAAACTTTCACAGGTGAAAAGCTCCAGGCATAAAAAAACTAAACTTAGGCACATCATGTTGAACATTTCCTACAAGCTTTACATTTAATGGAGAATTTTTTGTGTTCTTGACTTTTATTTTACTGCAATAAAAATTTATTTGATTATTTGAGTATTAGGTAACTGGAGCAAATTGTTTCCGTTATTTCATTTTAATTCGTTTAGTAATCTTTATTTTTTTTCTTTCTCTTATGCACTCACATAAGAGGTTGTATAAAACAACATACCGCGTGAAATGAGTTGCAGAATTATGTTTCTTGGTGGAATTATTACGATTACTAAGAAATATCTTAGTGGTTCCGTGTCTATATTAGAAACTTTTATGAATGAATTTAAGTTTGGAGTGTAATCTAAGTCATTCGTGACTACTTTATGGATATCAATACCATTCATTGAAGTAACCGTAACAGATATTTGAGCAAAGTTTCCATGTTTTCCATTGAAAATTAATCCTTACATATCTGGAGTCGAAAGAGGTTCTCTTTCATAAAACAAAACCTTACTTTGTGGCAAGTTATCCAGCTATTAAATTTCTGAATTATCCATTACCGTAGCGTATACCAGGAAGCTTTGCTTGGTCAAGATCCTAGAGGCTAAAACTAATACATAACTAAGGCTGCCTTGCAGGACATGAAATACCACGACGCAAACAAGGTGTATGTAAATCGCTCGCATCATATCCTGTGAGAGTCGATAGTTCAGCTAGCTTGAACGAACATGCAACTCGCTTGGACTAATTTTAGAGAATAATGCAGACCTACCTGTGCTGCAGCATTTTCGGAACATCTCACAAGTTCGTCTAATTTCGGGGCAGTTTCCCGCGGTGTAAGTACCTACAGCCTATCTTGCTCATCTCCGGTTTCTCTGGAAACGAATAAAACGTGAACACCTTTTGGCCTAAAGTTTGGCTGGAGACTATGTACGGTTTTGCGTGTAATTTGACTGTTACGGAGAACATGGCTTTCCAGAATCCCTTAAGATTCAACCAGAGTAAAGCCCTCTCAAATCGATTGGACAATAAAAGATTAGGTCGAACGATAGGCAACTGCACTCGGTCAAAATGTAACTTCTCTATTTAGAATCTAACCAAAGGAGAATCATTGTTTTGGATTCGTAAAGTTTTCTTGTCAAGCACACTTCAATCTATAAAAAATGTCTCAGCATTGAAATTGTGAATTAAAACGCTTCTTGGGGCAATAATTCGGTTGGCGCAATTGGTTGCCCGTTAAACGTGGGAAATGGGATTGATAGGCATCAGTAGCGTAAGAAATACGGTCAAACAGTAAAAAAGGAAAAAAATGAATAGAAGACCTAACTGGGCCAAGATAAATATCGAAAACAATGTGTAACAATCGCGTGTTTGAATAAAATCGATAAAAATTGGTGTTTTCAGCAGAGATTAATGAGTCACAACGTAAAGAATAATTTAAACGTAAAATGCAGTAAAAGAATAAAATACTGTAGAAAAAATCTAATCCTAGCCAAATTCAGTGATTGTACAAGGCAAAATTTAACACATTCCTAGCGATGAAACCAGCGAAGGTAAAAAGCTCCCAATTTATCGTTGAAAAAAGATAATGCCTAGGAGCTCAACGTATCCTGAATGCTTAAGTGGCGTTTTATCGTAGATAATGAGGCAGAAAAATATTGATTGAGTACTTAACACAGGGCTTTAATGTGAGTGTACCATGGATAATTCTTGAGGCCAATGATATAATACGACGTTTATATGCAATTTTACCTATACGAGGCTAAAGGATTTTTTCTGTGAATAAAGTTTCGTCTCTTGCACATCTGACATTAGTGAGGATTTTTTTTTGTCATTTCAGCGTGGAGTATAGTTAGTTTCATCCATTTTCTTAATACATCACTCATTCACCAAACAAAGATATGTCAATTGGCAAGCGCATGGCCAAAAGATAGGGCCAGTGACCCGTCTACCCTCCCACCTTTCCTGAGTCAAGCAACCACCATCTCAACGATCTTGTCATATACATGTGCTGCCTTTAACAAATGAATTTAATGATGCTCTCTTTAGATCGAGGTACGCTGCATCATTGGCGGGCTGTACTCCACAAAATGAGACTGATAGACCGGTAGCGAGGACCTTTTTGTGAGGGAGGACAAGGAGGCGTAATTCGAAGCACTAAATGTAAAAAGCGAATCTGTTCGTAGTAACGTACACGGGTGCAAATGTTCACCCAGGGCGAAATTCACCATGAAGAAGTCATTTTTTCTCAGCCGGTATTTGAAACCTGATCTTGCATTCACAACGCCACATTTGAAAAAAATGCTTTCATAAACGTCGTAGCTGAATAGCATAAAAGTAGTTATATTCAGCGTCAACACCTTGAGATTCACCACGGAAAGAGATGGCATTTGGTGTAATTGCCATACTTGACCGGCAGTCGATAATTCCGGGTTTGAATCATGGCTGAGCCAGATGATTTTCTGCAAGGTGAATTACAGCCTTCGTGTAAAATTGGTGTGAGGTTAGTACTCCTGTGGCGAAATGGGACACAACACGGCTAGTAACTCAGCCTCACTTGTTGCAGGGCTTGCGATATCCGCGACATTAGCACGCGTTGCCTTTTTTCCTCGTCATCGGACTCAGTGGAGTGGTAACATCGACGCATTCCGGAGAGACTGCAGGCACGAGTTATGGTTGGTAGGTGTATTAACCACCCGTTATAAGGACGTTTATGCAAAACGATTTAATTGAGCTCTACGACCAGATAATCCTCCTGGACACAAACAACCCTGAGTGGCACAAATAAAACCACCACATTCCATTTTTTTTACTGAATCTACCACTTCTGGCTTCTTTCCTGGGATCCGTGGGTTATGAAAGATTACCAGTGGCTGTAAAACGGAAAAAAAATTATTTACCTGGTTGGAACACTGTTATAGTGCTTTAATTCAGCTAAAATAACTCTTCTAACTATATAGATAAACCCTGTGTTAATATAAACGCAATCTAAAGTTATCACCAAACACCACGAAATAAACAGTTCATATGTAGTTCAGCCTCTGTCAATGATAATGGCCATAAAAACATGATACAAAATCAATAAGTGGAGGAAAGAATTATGAGCAGGATTCCGAAGGTTGAAGAAAATGCCGACCAATTTTGATGACGATGATTATCCATGGAAACGTTTTTCGCTCTTTTCTTCAAGCGGTGTGGATTAATAGCGTGAACATTATAATATTTTTAAATCGAAAATGTCCAATATGTCATCTATTTTAGACAAAAGGTTCGAATTTCATTTTATTACGAGACTCTTAGCTAATATGAAGTGCCATGAAAAAGTTACAGCTTTCATTAAAATAATGCCGAACATTGATTTCCGTTTCATTTGGGCATGCAAATTAGTTTGCAAATCACCAGTTTGAATGCATTTGATAGAAACCCATTTAAGGAAAAATTAGTTGACAAACTAAAAATAACTTATGTTATGCTTGTACATCCTATATTTCCACTTCGTTCCTTTATATTGTGAGGCATATTGTCCTATTTTGTTTTCACGAGATTTACCCTTATTGTTTGTGAAGCATTGGTTTTTACTCCTGTCAGGATGTTAAGCTGGGGACTGAGGCTGGGGTAATTCGTTGAGGAACGTAGCCATAGCCATGGCGTTTACTGAAGGTTGGTCCATTAAAGCCAGCGAAATACTGCGCCGTGACTTTTCCCCTTTTAGCTTTATGTACGAATATTAGGTCGAGGTGTAAAAATAAAGCGCGAACCGCAGATTAAACGGGACGCGTCCCCGGGCCGGCTTTCTCATTTCCTCTCGGGCATGTTTTCTCAGTCCTAATATTCTCCGCTCTGTTTGCAATTTCCCAATTAGCAACGGTGCCGCTCCTCCCGCGTCGCGACACGTTCGTGCTCTTGAGGGTAAATATTTTGGGGACGGCCTAGGTTTCCTCCTAATGGGGTCATCCTCGGAGACGAGCAGTGCAAGGAGATGCCATTTCCACTGCGTATACCCAGTTAGTTGCATTCCGGAGCGGGAGGGACCGTGTAAAGAAATACATGAAGGTATCTAGGTCAAACAAGTAGGCCAACTTTGGGAAATACAGACGGAAGTATTAAATCAAAATTTTGGTCTTTAGAGGAAATGCTCTTGTTTCCCATTGGGCGTTTTCACGAATTAATTCTACCATTCTCAGTAGCTTTTGTGTGCTTAAATGTGAGGAAATGTTTGTCAAAATCTATGATAGTTAGAATTGCTCATCTCAAAGCACTTCAAGGGCTTTCCTTTTTTTCCGTCACCTCCTGACTCAAAATGTGGGCGATAGATTCACTTCGCTGGAAAAATAGGGATGAATGGTATACAAAATTCTATCATGCTTACAGAGTAAAATTACGTTACATTGGTGAGAACCTGCTAGTGTGGTACTAATTAGTATATTTGATTTCGCAAACACTCTCAGGACATCGCCACTGCGCGCTATCAGAAGTTGAGTCTTGTTTTCGGACTGATAAGTATGGCCATCGTAAGGGCAATTTAGGAAAATCTTTTTCTTGTGGTATCATAGTTCGACCTACCCAAAATTTGTGAAAATCAACCATTATGTGATAATTAATTCCTAAACCAAATACCGATGAATTGAACGCTTTGATATTTCCTGAAATCGATTCGAATCGGTGATGTTCAGTTCTTATCCACATTCGCAACGGGTTAAGATGCCATTAACTAGGTTCATTTTTTTAATAAAATGAGTTTTGCAATATGAAGTATTTATTTAAATAAGAATTGCACAAACACCTCCTCAACATAATGCAAGATTCATTTTACTACAGTGAACGAAGTTTGCAGATGAGGCCTATCATTTTAAACTCTGAGCAGATAATGAAAAGAGACCAATATCACAGTGACAACACAAGGGTATCTTTGCATTTTAAAATTGCTGCTCCTAACAAACAATGATGTATTTATAATGCATGTATAAAACCTGAAAGAAATTAGTTTTTTGCGCAAAAAGTCATAATTGTAAACCTACCAGAAGAATTAAAATCACCACGAGTCGGGTATTGATTTAATTTCCTCTGCCGAGAGTATTTGACAAACGGCGTGTTAGAAGGTGGCGCAGGCCATTGTGAACCGATGTTTACAAAACTCAAGAGGGCAATTTGAATCACACTAATTAATTAGTGCACACGTAAACCACTAATTACCCAAGGCTACAAATTATCAAGAGCCATGTCCCTAATAATCAGTTAAATTGAAGACAGTCATGCGGAAATCGCAATTTTCTCCATAAAATCCGGTCGTGATAATGTGGCTACTTTTTAAATAACTTTATTATTTAACCAAAGAAGAAGTTACTCTCCCTTGATCTATCATCGGATTGGTATTTGCCAGAATCTCTATTCCAAATTAATTCCATTTATTCCTGATATTTTGGAACATGAAAGCTATTCACTAACTGAGAGTAATTATCATAGAAAGTGAAAACTACCGAGCGACCGACAGATTGTCATTATTACTATATATTATATGATGAAATGCTCAAATCTTAATTTTTTGCGTTGCTTTAATGTTTTTTCTATATTTTTGTGCCAATGCAATTGCTAAATATTTGGTAATGTGCTTTCATTTATTCTTCAAGTTGTTTGCTTGTAAAGCTTAGAACTTATGTGGAATTGCAATATAGCATAAAGGCACGGCAGGTATCAAGAGAAAATGGATAAAAAATTGGTTGTTTTATATCAAATGAAAGAAGCTGAATTATTTCAGTTACTTACGGGTCATGAATGAGTTAAATGAAAATAGTAGTTATTACAAGTAACAAAAATTTCTGACGTAGATTCACTGCTCTTCCAAGTATGAAATCCGAAATTGTCGGTTTCATGTTAAAAATAATTAAATCACTGCTTGAGGCCTATCCAAACCTTAGGCATTTAATTTATTAGGGAAAGTCCGTTAATATTTGCGGATATTTTCTGTTTAACGAAGTGCATAAATTGAATAGACTCTTTATTTTTTTTATTTAAAGGATAAGTTTTAAATGAAACAACAGCTTCTTCTCTGATTGATTTTTCCTGTCCCTGTTTGCTTAGCAGTAAAAACATCCCTTTATGTGGCACTGACGGGGTGAATTTGGGTATTAAACCCATTGTACTCTGTAAAAAATTACTTATATCTCTGTGGAATTAACTTGATTAAGTATCTAATAAAGTATTGACATTGGAGTTAGTTTCATTTTTAAAACATCTATTGTAAAGGTTCCTGCAAAATAATTTAAGCCGCGGATCCTGTTAACTGCCAGTCTAACCGTTAGGGTATATGATGTGATAACTTAGACATATTTCTATCAAAACCGTCAGAAAAAAATGCACCATTAATTTTTATTATTTAACATCAGACCTTCTGGTTGCTGGATAAGTTTTGATACATACGTGAGGTTTTTATTCGATAAAATTGTAGAAGATATAACCGTGTTAGTTTCATTTTTAATACACCTAATGCTGCTGGATATTTTAATCTGAGGATCTTCTATGCTTTCAGTCAGACCATTCTGAAATTCCTTCTTATTATATTTTTGATCGAATTGCTAAACACACTCATGTTTGCCTGATGTATTAGTATGCTCTGTGGCTGTGGGGACAACGGCTCCGACGGTCGCCGAGGGCGTGGTCGTGTTCGAGCGGCCGAGGGGGACAAGTATCGTCCTCGACTTTCATTTCCGCGGCCTCCGCCCGTCCCATGTGCCGCCCTTTTGGGTAAACAGCGCGCCGCTGACGTTTGAAATATTGCGTCGGTGAGATACGGCAGCGAAAGAAGCCACACAAGCCTTGGATGCCTAATGCTCATACCATAGTCTTTTGAATAATACCGGCTGCCAACAATTGTAGCTCTCTATGCTATAAAGCCGGTTTCACACCACCCAATATTCCTTGATCAATAAACGTTGAACAAGGAAAATTGACCGTCAAACTGCGTCAAAGATAATTCAAGACGGCAGATCAAGAATACTTGATCAAGAGTCATTGGAGGGACTTTCACACGTTCAAAGACTTCAATGATGAGTTTGAAGCGCTGCACCTGCAATACGGAAAACAAAATAGCAACTTAATGCGACTTGAGCACATTTTCTGTGGTTTGCCGGCAAAAAAAGTGTCCGAGTGGTTCCGAGTACTTAAGCACTATGGATGAGAATCACATAAATGTTGTGCGGCTTGGATTAGCTGTGGCCGTTTTAGGCGTTGGCATTCAGGCTCAGAGGCGTAGGAATCGGCGCAGGATGTGGTCGAGGAAATGGATTAGTAGGAGAGAAAACGGAGTTATGAGCTTGCTGAGCAACGAGTTACGGACTGAAGATCCGGAATCCTTTCGGAATTTTTTGAGGATGAGTGAGCTAAATTTTAATGACTTACTTGGGAGGGTGTACGGAAAAATATCGAAGAAGGATACAGTGTGTCGGCAGTGCATACCTGCAAAGCACAAACTCGCGGTGACGCTTCGATTTTTAGCGACCGGTGAAACCTACAAAAGCCTTCAGTATTCCACCAGGATTGCACATAATACCATTTCTTTGTTCGTCCCTGAAGTGTGCACAGCTTTGTATGAAGCTCTAAAGGACGATTTTTTGAAGGTAAGTTAGAGAAGTTGATGCCTTACCTTTAATGTACCAAAGTAACGCATGCAGTAACCTTTAGAAAACCTTGACGAAGTACTGAGTAAATACCTATTTTTGAATGAAAGATTGCTTCTCTCAGGTAGAGGGAATATATTTTTGGGCAGTTGTTTTGAGGTGTCCAATGAAGGATACTTGTTTCAATGTTTTTTTTTTGTTTCAGGCACCAAACACTGCTGCAGAATGGGAAGTTATTGCTCAAGACTTCCAGAAGTTTTGGAATTTCCCTCATTGCATGGGATCCCTAGAGATAAATCTCCACTCACATTTCCCTGTCATTTAACCATTGAAAAACAATAGAAATTGGCCTATCTGATCACAATGCCCAGTTTTTATACTCCAGATTTCCCCCCAAAATATCCCCGCATATTTCCTTACTTGATTAAATATAGGTAATATTCTCTACCCCTCACAACATGGCTTCCAAAAGGGTAGATATATATCAACAGCTTCATTTCATTTACTTCAGTCCATTTATAATTCCATAAACAATAAGGAAACCATCATTGATCTATTTCATGACCTGTCAAAGGGATATGAGTCACCAGTTAACCTAGGGACACTTACGAAAAACTGAGGGAAATGGGTTTAAGTGGGGTGGTATCAGAATGGATTATGTCATTCATTTCTAATAGGAAGGAGTATGTAAAATTAAAGTACCACCTTACGGATGGTAATGTTTGCACCTTTAAGTCCCAGCCACTAAACATCACCAAGGGTGTCCAATAAAAGACCTATTCTAGACCCTTTGTTATTCCTATTCTAAGCCAATGACTTGCCTAGTAAGATTAGTATAGGCAATTTAGTTACCTATGCTGATGATACAAATCACAACTCAGTACCTCCTCTCTAAAGTTAATTGATTCTGCTGCAGACCAGGCTACAACGAAAATGGTAAACAGGGGACCCCAAAACAATATTTTACTGAATGAATTTCACTACAACTCCTTAACTTATTATTCATCCATAGCAAACCACCCATAGGATTGAATATCCAACAATCAAAATTAATTATACACTGGTCAGTTAGCAAAGAAATAAAATTTCTTGGTATAATCTTAGCAGAAATCCTGGACTGGTTGTCACATTAAAATTTTGTAAGCATCTACATTCTAGGATTTACTTATTAAAAAATTGCATGGAACTGCATCCCCCAGCATTTTGTTAACTGTTTATTATGCATACATACCTACATTCTATGACTATATTTGGTATTTCATGTTGAAAAAATACTTCTCCAGAAACTCTCTCTGTAACTCCAGAAAAGGGAAGTAAGAATAATTGCCAGAATTATAAAATGGGTGGGCCTACTCTCGAGTTAACATGGATAAATATGAAAGACAAAATATAGTTTAAGGCATTTCTTTATTGACCTTACACTAATGGCAACCCTTTCCTAACATGCCAATCATTTAAATATTGAACGTTATATTTTAATTTTACAAATCGAAGTTTAACTTAGAATTCGATTCTAAAAATTGCCCTCATGAAATTTAAATTATTGACTCCCTCATGTTTACTGATCTTGGATTCTGTAATATTTGTCAAATCCCTTCCTGAACTATGTACCCTAAACGATCAAGAAGAACATCAATACTACCTTCCCCAACAGGTTAAATAACAACCAATGTGGATGATATACATGCAGAATTGTTGAAAAATTAAGGTAATAACGTGAAAGACTGATTATTTGAAGCAGTATATTAATTAGAAACATTAAGGCAGAAGGTTTCACGCAATGCAGACCCATTAGCATACCTTAAGTAGGAAATGGAATTAAGTAGTTAAATCAAGTTATATCAGGGCAGACTTGGTAGAACTTATACATAATATCTTGAATAATTAGCGAAATAATTTCCATCACAGATGTCACGTGAATGAAATAAATAACTACTTAAAAATAAATGAAGAGAAGAACTCAATTCCTGATAAGGAGAAGTAAGCAGAAGTGAATCATGCGGAATGGAGAGGGAAATAAGTAATCCAGGGTTGGACTGGAAAAGTGGCCAACGAATAATTCATTCTGAAACAAGGAATACATGAAGGTAGCTATTGAATATCTCAAACATGGCAACCTGAGGGTGTTAGATTCAATACTTTTTAAACCAAATTTGTCTTGTCAGCATCACAATAGGTTCCTTTTCATAAGGAAATAAATGTATCTAAGTAATTCAACAGCAGAAACAAGCGTATATGGTCAAAATCACTTTTTATGGCTAGACTTGAACCTTCCCTTCAACTCAAATCATTAACACCTTACCTGCCAGCATACTTGCAAACAAGAGGCTTACATCTACATATGTAATATCCTGCAAGCCAACTTCGGGTGTTTGGCAGGGGGATAAGCTTATGAAGACTGCATTTAGGAAATGATTAGGAAGAGAAATAGTATGATTATGCATGTACCAATAATAAACGAAAACATTTCTTCTATGAAAATATCTAGCATTTATTTACAGAATTTTCAAAGTCCAGTACTTTAATTTTGGTCCTCTAAAAAGGCGTTCATTAAAACATTATTAATATCGCAAATTGCCTTTTTTCTCACAATAGCATTATCTAATTTGTCGAGCTCCATGCCAACGAAGAGGCCAAAGTGCTCATTAGAGGTGTGTCTTCTTTTTGTATCTTCAAGGGCACTAGAGGCTCGCTCCAGGAACTGTCTAATATCTGGTTCTTGGCCCCTCTTCTTTGCCATACGGGCTGACCCAGTAGTGGGTGTATCCACCTTGTCCAAGGCCACAAAATCTGTTGCTTGCCCCTCTGATGATGAACTCATTTCCGCTACCACACAGCTACCGTTGTCAAAGGGTGATATAACTGGGCTCTAAAGCAAATGAAAAGAGATCATACTTGAATTCACTGAACCAGAGAAAAATAAATGGATGCAACTGAACAAGCACACCACAATAAAGAGTAGGAAAAATCATTTAAAGGCATTACAGCCCTTCAACATGGTAATCATCAATTATATCAACCACATGTAATGTTGATAGATAAATATAAATATAATGACCATCTGCTGACACTAACAACTAGCCTCAATCAGGAATTCAGTAGTATAAGTTGCCAGACTAATCTGAGGGATACCAACAAACTGCAGAGAATAAGTGATGACATTGGGACAATAAGTGCATGACAAAGATACAAGGTTCAAGGATTAAACTTGGTGATCTGGTAGGTTTTGGGGCACTTAACTGAAAATTTTTGGCATAATATCAAGTACACAGATATAAGACAGATATCAATAGTGACTGATGCACAATAAATGTTTAACAATGTCAGACACAGTCATGAGGATAGAATGAAATTGGTCCAGGACTGAGATATGATCCATTGGGGGAAGCTGAACTCTGACTACCAAACAAGAATGCATCCAGGGGGAGAGATCATACTTGAATTCACTGAACCTCAGGAAAATAAATGCCCTGCCCCCCTACCAACATGGAAAATGTTTCATTGTGAATTTATTGTATGACATTATGTACCACCTCCCTCCACAATTGTTCAAAATTAATTTTTCAAACATATATATATATTTTTTAATAATTTCCACTTTTCTCCCTTCCTTCATTGGTTCTAACCCCTTCCCTCATGAATTAGAATTCAGGAAGCTATCCCCATCCAGTTTTAAGCCGGAAATGCCCTTTTACCCAAAAGATTGTGTAGTCTAGATTTAGAGCAGGAAGATCAACAGAAGACAGTACTTCCACAGTTTAAATTGCAGATAAGTTAAGTAAACTTTTCAACATACACAGTACTGTTGGACCTCGAAAAAGCTTGTTATAATATTCCAATAGTAAACACAGTGGGAAGTGGAAATTACTGAAACCAACATAAATGCAATGAAAGCACAGGAGAGGTTTACATGAAAGTAGCACTGCTAACATAAATGTATGTCTGCACACAAATTACAGATGGAATTAATTAACAAAGGGGAAGTCACATATTAGTCCCTCCTTACTGAATTAGAATATGGCAATGCAAAGCACAGGTCATAGGGTGGTAAAGAAAATATAGTAACCTGTCGTTGCTCGTTACAGAAAACTTTTTTCGTGCTCGTCATTTCAGATAAAGGGTTTCAGCCCTTGGGTTTCAGATAGAGAGGGA
The DNA here is from genome assembly GCF_921293095.1 of Ischnura elegans. Taxonomy (NCBI): domain Eukaryota; kingdom Metazoa; phylum Arthropoda; class Insecta; order Odonata; family Coenagrionidae; genus Ischnura; species Ischnura elegans. Next base: position 29,291,370 of record NC_060250.1, on the reverse strand, counting down.
ATATGGGAAGCTGAGATATGAATAGAAATGAATGAGGATCAATGTAAATAGAGAAATGGAAGCTAATCATGGGAAGACAACATATTTTTTTAATATCCACTGTATGAACGTATATAAAATCTAATTTCACTGAAAGTCATGAATGGGACACTTAGTTCAATGACTACTCACCTCACAGCTGCTTGTAGACCCATTGTCATTACCCACTTCAACTAGGTTTGAGACACTCTGCCTGGGCATATTGTGCCTCTCCAAGAATTGCAATGCATTATAGCACCACAATGTGGGCTTGGGGATGTCATCCAGGCCAGCTCCACTTTTCTTCCCCTTCCTCATCTTATTTCTTTCAGCCATAAATTGGGTCCGGAGACCATTAATTTTGGCCCTAATATCTTCCTGGGATGTCCCGGGTCGCACCTGAGAGTAAAAACAGGCAGCATTCATAATTTGAACAAAACTCAAGAGGCGATATCGAAGAAGAAACTGCTTCACGATTAAATGTAAACATTTTAATGTAAAGAGACTTAAAGAGTTACTACATACTAACAGTCATGGAGAGGGACGATTGGCGATGGTCGCCCACACCTGATAATGCTAACGAAAAGCGAATATTATTCTATAACAATTTTAAATATCACAGTCTTACTTATGACTAGTTCTCTTAGGCATGGAGTTAATTTCCACCTAACAATAAGTAGGATGTTTATATACGATTAACCCGGGAAAACTTTTGATATTATAAGCTTTAAAGTTCAATTAAAAGGAATCACAAAAGAGAAACAAAACACCCGGCGGGGAAACTCTTAGGAGAATGATTCTGTAATTAATCTCAGATTTTTCCACTAGAATCGATTGCTAAAGTCCTTCCGTGCAAAGAAAATGTAACCGTCAACGCCAAAAACAAAATGAAAAAAAAAAAACGAATTCTGTAATAGATCGCAGGATCACAGTACAAGTATTATCCACATTAACGAAAGTACCAAACTTATCACCGTTATTAAAAGTCACTTATTGACGTTCAAAGTTTGCATGTTTCAAGAACCAAGTTTTCTATAAAAAGGAAACCCAGGATACGTAGAGTTTTATAAATGCAATTAGCATTTTGAGTTCAGCATTACAGATGAACCACATCCAATTTTTGTAACGAAATATTTAATAAATTTATCAACATCCCCCAACCGAGCATCAGTTATGATGCAAAACTCGTCTGAATTGGTGAAATGAACCTACACCTCAAGGAATAGTGAATCCATTAAGATAACAAAGGTTTAAAATACACTTGGTCCGTAGGGAAAAACATCACCATCGACCCCAAAAAATATAAGTATTCATTAGCCATTCTTAACGCTAAACACATCACCGCTGCACATTTTACGGATTTCGCACGAAGAAATTTCGTCTGAGAGGACTACCAAATTAAAATGTTTGTCGTTCACACGTAGCGTAAAATCGTCAACTTCAATGCATTGAAAGATATAATACTGAAATAATTTACTTACATCTGCTATAAAAGCAGCCATCTCCTTCAGGGCAGTATTCCTCTTCTCCTTGTTGTGGTAGTCAGGGGATGATACCTCATAGAGGCACCTATTTTCTTCGTATGCAGTAATTAGAAGCTCCACTGCTTGCCTACTCCAGGAGGCCATGTTGATCGTTGTAATGCGGGACGATGAGCAGGAGAAGCAAGTGGCATTCTGGGAGGGCCAATGGTCGCTCGCTATTGGCTGAGAGACTTCAAACTGATTCAATATTCGAGAATTTTTAGAACCGTTCAAGACAAGAGAAATTTGATTGCGAAGAAGCCTTCAAAGAGGTTTCAAGACAGCATGGCCGCTATCATGACGTTTCAATGACGTCATGTCCATTCGAGAAACCTTGATCGATGAATCTTGCTCAGAATTTGAAGCAAAATTTGACCGTGTGAAACCGGCTTAAGCGTTTGACTATACCTATGCTTAAGTTTGTAATTGTTGATTTTCTGATTGCAACTGACTTACCTCTAAAAATTCATTAAATTATTTTTGGGCCGAATGAATGGATTAAATATTTACGGATTTTTAGAGGATGTTCGCTTACTCTGGTATGTTTTCACGATTAGCTCTAAGGTAAAGAGGCCAAATAGCTGTTGAAATCATCTTTGAATAAAAGAACTGGTTGTTTTAGGTTTGATTCAGTGGAACTTTTCCTTCAATGTCCTATTGGTTAAAATATTAATTTAAATATCCTTGGCCATAGCGACTTAAAAATATGGAATCTTTTAAGTGGAAAATGCATAGGAACTTCCATTCATAATTAATTGATTGCTGGCCGGAGATGAATATAATCATCCAATGGAACAAATTGCGAGTAATCTTACACTTCTTAGGTATAAGTACTCTTTTTTCTGTCTAATATAGGGCGCCGATGAAATTATTTAACTATTTCTTGATGTGGTTATCCGTTAAGTTTGACAAAGCAGCTCATTGCTCATTAAAGACCTGTGAATTTATTCTATAGTTAACACATTTATTTGTTGCCACTCATACTTTTTACAAATAAACCATTTCAAATCCAATATCATTAAAAAGCAATAGTAACTCACACCTATTTTGTGTGCCACCACCGCACTACATCAAAGCTGCTATAAGTAAGTCAACAATACTCCATCCCCCAATCAAGAATTTCCATTTTGTTATTGCGTGTCAATGGCTTACCGTTATTGCAAAAATTAAAACTAGACCAGTACGCTGATTTTTTTTAGGTCAAATTTGCCTTCTCCGTACAAATTTCAGCCAAGAAAACACTCGGGGAGTAATAGACGGTTTTCTTAAGTTTGCTTTCTGGTAAACTTGGTGCACTCTGTGTACTCTCTATAAGTCACTTATGCCCAGTAACGATCATAAATAATGGAAAAGAACAATCCAGGCCCGAATTCTTCTATCTCCCAGAATATAACTGTATTGCCTTGTTCTAGATGAAAATTAAGCCGCTTTTGAGAATTAAGGTGTCAAAAAATTAACACAGTGGAGAAAATAACAATATTAAAATATTGCCTTAGTTCCATAAAAATGAATGAAGCTTTTCATCGGTTATTTTCAATGGTTGGGGAATCCACTTTTTATATTTCTATATTTTTCATTTCCTTCACGTCGTGAGGCCAAGAGCCTATAAAAAAAGTTGCGTGAAAGTTTTATTAAGTAGAAATTAATAATGAAGCATGTGGGCGAATTTATGCTCTTAAAATATTTTCACCTCACCCACACTATTTGAAGTAATGGCATGCGCTTGGTGAAAAACCCTTCATTGCAAGTGAAAATTTGCTCGATGCTTCTTAAATTCTCTTAAATTTAAAATTATTTTAGGGATTTTCTGTTTTGCCTTTATAGTTTCAGAATGGCATTGTCGAAAATAATGTAGGCTTTGAGAGGTGGTATGTGAAATAATCAATTTCTTGACTGTCAATTGTGAAAAATTGCCGATAACTAGCAAATACGTACAATTCGGATTTCAGATGCGGTTTAAGCTTTTTGTGGGAAGTTGGTGTCTCGGGAGATGCGCACGCATTGGATTACGATCTGGGATCAGGAGGGACGTCAAGTTCCATTGATTCTGGACCTCTATTCATTTCCGGGCCGGAGTGCCGCTGCCTCTGGTGGGCAGAGTGAGTGAAAGGGGTGAGGGAGACGCCCTTCGATCGCTCCCAATTATTCGAGAAAGCCTCAACCGAATCGCGATTCAATCAATCCTGCCCCTCGGCTGAAGGGAAAGTTTACACCGTGCCAAAGTTACCTGAGCTTCGTTAGTCCCAGTTTCTGCTAATTTTGGTGGATTTTCGTTAGCAAAAAAAACTTCGGTTCATACATACGCATAGGTACTTTTTCCTATTATTCAATCCTTATCCTTAGCCAAATGAAAGTTTCAGTGCAGTTCAGGGAGATTTTAATTTAAACTCTTTCATTGGGGATATGAGCTTTCTGTTTGATTGATGTTCTTTGATCATGTATTATTTACTTCTTCTACAGTTATTTTTACAGCGATGATTATATGAAAGGGGGCCATTTCATTGTCCGGTTTCTTTAAATGGTCATTGTATTTGCAACATCTGTTATTTTTCCTAATTTTTCGGTTCTTTTCCTTAACCAAATTAAATTTTCAGTGCAGTTTAGAACCTCAGTTTAATTGACAAGCATAATAAATCCAGGCGTACTTTCATAGTCACCTGGGAAGTGATATTTACTTATAATGCTTCATTGCTGAAAAACCGGGTTTTTAAAATCCACTATGACTTTTATACTTTTTATGCGTCTTATAACCATTCCATGGACTATAAACGCTTCAAATCCGTTAATATTTTTCGAAGACGTTAAGCGCGTCTCGTAAATTTCATTGTAAAAAAATGACCATTAATCACAAAATTTTAAAAGCGCTGCCTCTCATAAATCCGTAAATGTTGCAGGCCGACGATGAACGTCTTGAAAAGCAATTAGTCTCCTCTCGATCCATTTCATCTTATCTGATGCATATTAATTCAAGAAAATGCTCATTTTATGTTCCTATTTTCCATTTTATACTCCATATGAAGCATCATAGTGGGCCAAAAAAGCATGATTTACGTTCACCTTCAAAGAGGATATTAATTACTTTATGCCTTTATGCTTCATTTATTAACGTCACGTTGAAATAATTGGTGTATGAAGAGCATAAAGGAAATTTATCATTATCTGTTACTCTCGTATTAATGCAATTGTATAAAAGTTTAAAAAAACATATGGTTTGAAATTTAAATGAAAAGTAGAACTATCTTGTACAATAATTTATATGATAATCTAACGTCCCTAAGTTTTGAAGGAAGTTTCAACCGTGGGGATATGCTATTCATGCGTACAATTATCAAATATTCGGAGATGCGTAAAATGCGGAGTAGGCAGTTGCATATTCCAGTGATATGGCTGAGTAAGGATTAGATGGCTCAGAAAAACTTAAGTACGTTCGAGCTCCGTTAAAGCGTTTCTTTCAGCTGAATTGTATCGTTTACTGCAGCGTAGATGGATTAGATCCGATGGAAAGCGGATTTTAGTACGACTACGCTCAACGCTTCCCAGTTAAAATTCCCAACTTTATGGGTTTGCAGCGGAGCCACTGTAGCTTTCTGGGAAAGAAAATCTCATGGGGGTGGAAGAAATATTGATGGCATTGAATAAGGATACGGCTTCAGCTGCTTCGATCTGTGTAGCGGGATAGCCTGAGGCAGACGGGCCGCGTTTGTTGTCGCTAGCAACGGCTGCGGTCGTCGTGACAGGCGGCGCCAAAATCGACCGTCGCATCGCAGCATAGCGAACCGGATACTCCGCGCGATTTATTTCCAATTCCCAGCGCAGCAGCTCGAATGCCTGCTACGGTGCTGGCGCTCCTTCCCTTCCGGCATCGCTTGGTGGTGAGGGGCGTGAATAGCTGGAATAGGGTGTCTACTTCAAAGGGTGACGAGACGGGTGGGGGGCCTCCTTTCCCACAGTCGATGTCTACGTGATGCGTTAGAGAGAGAGAGCTTGGAAAGCGCCCACGTTGCAAACGTACAGCTGGTAAAGTGATGCGCATAGTTGTAGCATTAGAAAGAAGACTCTTGGAGAGGCGTTTTATAAATTGTGAGAAGCACAACTTGCATATGGATTAGAGAATGAAAAAGAACCGAAGATATTATCTGCAAATTTGCAAAACAACATCATATACATTAAAATTATAATGTGGATTCCACGGGTTGTTGGAAGTAAATTTTTTCAGTAGAAGTATAATTCTAGTAAAACTAATGAACTCCTCACTTTTTGTAATGATTGACCATTTCCAATATTATTATCTGTTTCGATTTTATTAATAAAATGACTAAGCTCTTGTACTTTCGCATGAACGTTATAAACTTTTATTAAAATGTGCAGATAATGAATCTGATTACAACGTAAAAAAGATCGGATGCTTTCCCGGCGTATGCTGGTAGTGAAGGCTATTCGAGTTCTCCACCGGGTAATCTCCTTCATGGCTGCCGACGTTCCGGGGTAAGAGTCGTACTCCATCTTCAGGGCTGAGTGTGATGTGATCACAACGTAGTTATAATGTAGGGATTTTCCTTCATGCTGAAATCCAAGACTTGCCAAATAATCATCAACCATAGTACTTGCTTACCTTTATTTGAATTACAAAACTGCCGTTATCTTCAAATATTTACTACTTTTGTCTTTCTCTACCATCGATATAATTTATCGCCATATATCTTGCTTTCGCCTTTAAAAATCGTACAAAAAACCTCTAATATACATCTCACACCATAATTAGGGTAGGTAAGCGTATAATATGGTGTATAATAAAATATATATCAATAAAAATATATAAATTAAAATATAATTCAATTCTTAATATTCCACTGTTAGCCTATTTTTCAGGCATAATTACATCGTAAAAACGATATGTTTTGGGGTTCATATGCATTTTTTCTGGCTGCCATAATTATGCATTACCTTTCCATGTCGCGGCACTTACTCAGGCTTATTTGACGCAAGAGTACCAAAGTTATACATGTTGTCCGTTATGCAATGATGTAACGCTCGATACTTTGTATGGTGAATAGTAATATGCTTGTATATTTCTACGTCAGATATTCTAAGTAAAGATTTTGTGGACTCCGTGCCAGTATTAATTACTTGATGTCTGCGTGATTCGCTGGAGAGAGAGCTTGTAAACGCCCACGTTGCAAATTTACAGCTGGTAAAGTGATGTGCACAGCTGTAGCATTAAAAAAAAGACTCGTAGAGCGACGTTTTGTGGATTGTAGTATCAAAACTTGTAAATAAATCAGTGGATGCGGAAGAATCTAAGAGACTTCCTGTCAATTCGGAAAACAAGATCATGTAAATAAAAATGAAAATGTGAAATGCAAGGTAGTTAGAAGTAAAATTGTTCAGTAGAAGATTGCCTTAAGTACTTGAACTTACTTATTTTGTGTAATGTTTACCCTTTCCTTAATTTTTTGATAAAATGGCTACGATCTCCTGCATTCTCGTACGATTATGTTGACATTTTATTTTGATTTGCAGTTAATTAATCTGATATCAGCGTTGTTATATCACTGGAATTTTACTTCATGCAAAATCCAAGATTTGGCAAATAAATATCAATTTTCTGATCAAGAGGGAATTTCCTTCCTACTTTGGTACGCATTTACCAAATCTTAAAATCTCCCCATTCATATTCTTTATGCTTAACCGAAGTGAGTATTCCATTTTCATATTAAATAAGAACGCTTCCGTAGCACCGATCGAGTCCATCGAAGCACTTCTAGTTCCATGCATACAGAAATCCTTTCATGCCGTCACTGGAAGCTTTATTAACGTCCACTACGGCCATAATTCCTTAGAATTCTTTTCTCTTGGGAATTTATTTCAATAGATGCGCAAAAATTTGGGAGAATGAAGAAGCAGTTTTTGTAAAGAAAAGAGCAAGTAAAATACGGAAGAATTGAATAGCTTACGAAAATGATGAGATCTCTTTAGGCACCTAACTTATCGCCATAAGGGTCCTGATAGGAAATATAGAATCATTCGTATAAATTCACGGATTCGTATTCATGCAAAACTCTCAATAAATATTTAAATCCGTGATCCTCACTCTAGTGTACCCTCTATTGAAACTTTCCCCGCTGTCCATCGAATATGACTGTACTTATTAGGACAATATTGTAATTACTTTTAATAATAAAGGAAGCTCCCATTACGAGCAAATTGTCCATTCTCGCCGGTAATGGCTGTTTGCATATCTAGGAGAGAGAGTGAAGTATAGTTCCCTGAGTATACTGTAATGGCCTTAACTTTACCTGGTAGTAGAGAACACTAGAGAAGTTGTTTTTTGTCATTTCTTCTCCATTGCTCCTGAGGAAAACTATTTTTAATGCACTGGATCCATGTTTGATGCTTCTATTCTAACACTGCATTCACATGTTACTAATGCTAATGCTACTGAATCAAAAAAATAACACTTTTTCTAATATTAAATTCATAAGTTCACTGTATGAGTAGGAGTGAGTCGTCGCTGTTCGCGTTATATGACAATATATTCGTTAAAAATTGTATACTTGAGCATCATGACGCAGCTTAATCTCATTTTTGGTACTTAGAAGTATAATGTACCCATCATGATGTTTTTAATGCAACCCGACTTTCTGTGTTAAATCCGACGCAACATCATCACCTTGGGGATGATATCGCATCATTAAAATCCGGATATGATTAAAATTCATTTTTTAGATAAATTGAACATATAGAAATTGAAGATAGGTAGGCAAATTACGCTCCATCTCTCTTGAATCTTTGGATTTTATTTCGATTATGTAGCCATAATCTCACTCAGTAATTATTTGGGGATGAAAATACCTACGGTTTAAACGTATTATTCGCCAACGCACATATCAAAATGGACCGTAAAGGAGGAAGAGTGTTGTTGTCGACTATTATGCTGGCTAAGTGATGAGTGTGAATGATATAGAGCTCGTGGAATGGGGTAGGATTTCCGCGGAAAGTGAAACTAGAGTGGTCGCCTCATCCTCCCACCATCTGCCGTCTGTCCTCCATCCCCTCATGTGGCATGGCAACCACTTCCTCTACCGCTCGCGCTGGGCCTCAGAGGAAAACTCTTCCCTTTCCAGAGGCAACGCCGCTTTTTTTTGGCCGTGGCGCAGTGATGATCGGTTTCCTGATAAATTTCCCGAGATCTGGCTTGTACGTGAATTGAATAATCGTGAGAGGAGATACTTTTCCCGCAGGAACAGTTTTTTTTTCGTTTAAACTCAACGTATATTCTTGAAAATGTCCGAGTGTAGAGAATAGAGTGTAGTCAATGTTTGCCTACATCTAAAATTTTAAATTAATTCCACAGGGTAAATTCAACTGACACAGGCGTGATATATTGGAAGAAAGACATATTGAAATGAAAGGTATATAGTAACTTTATGAAGGTATAACTTTATAATTGTATAGAGGTGTAATAATTTTATTGTGGAAAAGTGCAACTACCTTTCACGTGAATAATTCCTCTGGATTTTCTCATAATTAAAATAATCATAGGAATGATAATGGCAAATATTTATCAGTGTATACTCTACCTACCATTAAAATTCATAGATGATAGCTTAATTTTTAAAGGAGTAACACGCAACTAAAAAGGAAAATAACGAACAGGTGGCGGTAGTAGTCTTCTTCAATCTATTCTCTATTGCTGCTTTAAGAAGTGCAAAATCTGGTTCTCTTCTTACTTTTTATGGTATTTAAATAGCGCACTCTGGACGCATTTCATGGCATTGTATACCAACTGCATTGCCTGAGTGAGATTTATGTCCTCTCGGGTTTAATGAAGATCTCCTGTTCACATTACATGTTCATGTTATATTGTCCTCATTTCCTCAGCTTCACAGTGGCAGCAACCACGCTACGAATATAAAGACTTGTGGAGATGACGATTTATTCGTCGATGCACTGTTCAGAATCAGCCATTAAAGTAGAGTGCTGTGTCGTTAAAAATTTTGTTTCCTTAGGAAACTTAAATGGATCAGTCCTTTCGAATGCTTAAAACTTCAAATGCTAAGAACGGAGTGAGGACTGTGTGTATGGAGGGTATTGAAAATGAAAACCATTAAATAGCGGGTAGAATAGCTATCGTGTCGACTCGATGCAGAGAATGGAGCAAGCAGCCGGCTTCTAATTTTACAAAGAATAAAATTTCTGTTTAAACAACGTTTCACTCATATTGTACGCCTAGCGAATCACTGTCAACAAGAGACTGCGACATGAGACACCAATTGGCCAGGCAACTCGAAAAGGTAGCTTTTCAGTTTTCATAAACTGGCGCGGTAAAATTAAAATTTGGGTATTCGTTCCGATTTTTGAGTTTTCCGGATAGTGAACTACGAAGACCGTTAAATGGATACCTGAGAAGTCGAAAACGGTATTCCTATTGTAATAGTTGAGATTTTCGCAGGACGTCGCCTTTCCAACCCACATTGGTGGCCGTCACAGCAAAGAATATCAATCCCATCATATCCAAGACGAGTTGACTGATTATGAACTCGAAAATAGCTGTAGCCTTATCATGTGCATAGCCGGAAGGCGGTGCTATGTGACATACCTATTGTGCATTAGATTTTGCCACAAGTAATGCATGCTCTTCCCAGACGGGGCCTGCAGGTGATTTTGCCCGGTGAAGACTGCAATATAAGTACAGGGTTGTGATCGGATCATCGTTCGTAGAATAGAACTTCAAGTATAAAGATATTTTAAACTTAGCAGGCCGAATTTTTTCCTCATATATAACCAATGCAGAAATTACACCACTAGATTGCTGTTGAGATATTATTCCAGCTCTTACAGCTGCGTGTAGTACAGTGGATCAAATGTGAGCAGCAATATTTCCACTTACACAATACCTCTGGGAAATTATGTCAGAATCAGTTCTAAATTCACTTTGGACTTCCTTTTCCTTGGTTTGGTAAATACCACATCGTTAGCATAACACTCATTACACGTAGCATGACATTAGCTTTCACTCAATAGGTTTTCGCAGGTTTTTCACGCCCCCCTTCTTGTGTGGGCGTTGTCCAGCAGTGGATTTTTTCGTTGAAGGATACCACACCCTTATCCTCATGTTTTTTCCCCACAACCATAAATCTTTTTTACACATAATTTTCACTTATAATTGTTTGTATTTTTTGACATTTCACAAATAGTGAATATTGTATATCTTTTGCATTGTAAACGTTTATTTTCCGTTTTTAAATATGCTTGGATTGACGCTATCGAGGGGTTAGGTGGAAGAGATGACTTCTTAGTCTCAACCTCGCCCAAATTAAGACATATTATCATTATTATTATTTAGATTTTCCTCATAAACGTCAGTATCCTCAAAGTTTTGACAGTCATTCAAAGACGACAATTATGAAACTTTTGATACCGATGGCTAAAGTTTAAGCCTATTATTTTAATATTACGTTAAGCCCTTTCTTGCATTTTATTACACAGCAATGTCAATAGTTCCATTCCAGCCAATTTTTGACCTTTCTGATCCACAAAAAAAACTGGTTCTCTAGGCTAGGAACCTTTTTTTTTTCCTTGGAATATACATCATTGGGAAAGTTTCCCGATTTGCAGAAGACCACATAAAATAATTTCGTTGCCTCCTCAGTAAGAGATTTCAGCATGTCAACCTTTGTTTTCTGAACTACCGTTTTACTCTTCAGGATTTTCCTCATTCCATTGTATTTATCATGCTGCGTGAGATGAGTTAGTATTACTTATCCTACCCAAGTATTCAGCAACCTGCCTATGCACTCAGAAACTTGTATGGGCATTGATTGGTAACCAAACACCATCTGCCACGCGTCTATGGAGGTGGCTCACGAGGTAGCATGTAGATTAAAGCATACAAAATTCCACCCCAGGACCTTAAACTAACCTCTGCAGCGCTCCAAAAATATCTTTAGCATAGAATAGATCAAATTTATTGAGCATCTATGACGAATTTCAGTAATTAACATTAAGCTACACCTTGTAGGTAAAGTTATTACTGAGCCTTTCACGATGAGTTATACATAATCTCATGGTTTCCGGGGTTCTACTACATTGTTTCATATCTGTTGTAGACCGTTTCGCTAACAATCCCTCCAGCATCTCCAGGTCACATGTAGAATTTGATGCGAAATGTACTGTGACTATTTCGTCAGGCCCATTTTGTACTTCACTCCACTTCTGACTTAAATACTGGTGGGGCTACCGGTAGTAATGTCGTCATCAGACAATAAATAACGTGGTGGAAACCCGGAAACCATGTTATTAGTTAGAAATAAGCAAACCCGCTGGCATGTTCAGTTTAGAAGTTGAGTTCGATGCAAAATTGACCAGACGAAATGGACATGATAGGCCAAGTTTTGAATCGAACTCCTCATATCACCTAATGAAACTTTCACTGCTTTCGCTATCGTGAAACAATCATCAGACATGAAACAACGCTATGAAAACCCGGAAACCATGATAGCATTAAGATATCCTATCACCTGCGATAATAGGCCATTATTGGAAACAACTCGTTCAGTCTCATATATTGTCTACTGGCGAATTCCATTAGCTTTCTTTACGACTGGTAGGAATGATGACGGAGGGTTGGACGACTACGAAAAGTGGAACGGAGTGGTAGCCTCCTGCCATCTCTTATCCTTCCTCTTTTCGTGCGTCTATCCGTTTTCTCTGCCGCTGAGTCCCAGCAGGAAGCGCTCCCACCCTGCTGCTTAATGGAGGCAACAGGGAAGGAGAGGAGGAGGCGTTGAGAGGCAGCCGCCAAAATTCTCTCCCCCCTTTTCCGTGGTGAGGCCTCGTCCTTTTGACTGTGACGCAGTGTTGATGGCTCTCCCAAAAGAATCTGAGATAAGCCTCTTTCTGCTCCTGCCGTTGTCACTTCAGAGTAATTAATTATGCTACTTTTTATGCTACAACACATTTTCGCTGGTCTATACGCACCCTTGCTTTTGTATGATGGACGAAAGACGTGTTCTGCCTTTTGAATTTGCACACAGTGTTGGTAACGTTTTTATAAAATTTACGTAATCTTTCAGAACGTTACCTACATACTGAGAAGTCATGGTGGTGGATGCTGAGAAAAGGTGTTTAGTTATCTAATTAATTTTAATTTGTTCAGAAGTTCTCCACCACTGTACATCTCCAAAACGATGCACTGTAGGTCCGGAGGAATTCGAGAAGAAATTTTGAGGTACTTCAGAAAGTCTGGGGGCTGGACGGTTACCTAGTAATTTAGTATCAATTTGTCAAGATCTCTTAGCATTTTACCGTTTTCATTTTTAAATTTAAGGTGGGCAAATATCTCTTTTTCTCTTCTCAGAACCTCTTGATAGATATATTATAATTTCCTTCCGAGTAAATCATTGATCCAGCATCGGATAATCACCGCTATGGACAAGCATATTTTTGTTGTGAGTAACAGCATAGAGTAAGTATATACTCTATGGTAACAGGTTCAAGTTTAACTTAAAGAAGACAAGAGTAATAACTCGTTTTGTTGCTTTGCATTTCGAAGTTAAAAGATCAAATCTTTGCGAAAGATTTGGAGGAGGAAGAATTTATGATTGTGGTATATTTTACATCGCGTTTCTTTATGAAAACGATGAACGAACTCGCATATCGATTATTACGTTTGAACCGCAAAATTTAGTTGAAATGCTATATTCTGGTTAAGTAAATAGGTTAAATGAGTCTTAATTGAGAATTGGATGTATCTGCTCGTTCCTGACGCAGTAAATGACTGCTTCATGTTTTCCCATTTTGGCTCTACTATCTCACAACGCTTTCTTTTCATTGCGATCTCTTCCTTATTCAACTCGATGGCCTCAAAATATCCTTTCCAGGACCTCTTTCCCTTTCCCCTGTCTTCTAAACCACCCAAAAACGCAATGTCAATAATTCACTGCCCGCCAAACCTCGCCTTTTGCCTGCCTTTGATCTAAATGTGTTGCTATTTATTCAGTTCTCGATTGTCAAATTCTATTTATTGTTTGAGGTCTGCCAATTCAAAGGGTTTTGTGCTGTTTTTGGTGGCAAAAGGTAGTATATTTAAAATGTAAAAATGGAGAAGTGAGGTTTTGGGAATGGAATCACAGTTAAATTGCTTATAAAGAAACAGAATCTGTGAATTGGCTAAAAAAAGATAAGCTAGCGAAAATGAAGAATAGTTTTATTTAAAATAAAAGCATATAAACAGTGCAGTTGAGCTTATTCAATCACATGCAGGAAAACGATTACCTTATACTCTATCATTTTAATGACTTTCTGCGGTAGTTTTAAAGGCTTTTCGATCCACATTCGTGAGAATGGATTTTATAGCCTCATGCGGAAGTGAACATCACAGCGTCAAGCCTCCGTGTTTTTTTTCCAATTTTATGTCCACTATTCCATCAGAAACAGATTAAAAGTTAAGGAAAATGTGGGAAAGACATTTTGAACCTTTTCTTTCAACAGTTATAGCGTCGCTTGTTATCCTCTGTATTCCGTGATGAGGGTCGCACTGCCCCATACCCCTTCCCTTGATGATAAATTGAGAAATGTCTCCGGGTTTCTGTGGGCGGATGTGTGGAAATGTCGATTTGTCATGGGTGCAGAGACACCGTACTTCAGTCCCAAATGAACGGGGGAGTAAGGGTACAACATGCAACCCCTTCCATCCTTATTCCCTGACTATCCTCCACGTCCAACCCACGGGTCAGCTGCTTAACACTGTCGTCTTAAACGATCCTTTTCCTCTGGACGCTGCTGTCATTTGCTTGCCCGGCATGTCCCTTAGAAGCTAAGTAACAGCAAAAACTCTAATGACAGGGCTCTGATTTGATTAGCTTGGTGTCACTTGTTCATAGAGATAAATATGACTTTTGACAAACCTCGTCCTGGCGTAAAAAATAGGCGTATCTTAAGGCAGTAATATGTGAATTGGTGCATTTGTATTGAAAATAGTTTTAAAATAGAGGCTTTTGTGCCATAAGTTACTCTGAAGATGATCATAATTTCCTCACTCAACCTTGATAAATATTGTGGGAAAAAAACATGCGAACAGTCAGCGTTATAAGGCATTGAAAAAGTAAGGCTAGACATTTGGAGATTCAGATGATGTTACTTTAGTGACGTATCTCTCAATTAATTGTTATGAAGATGATTCAAGTGCTGCCAATTAATAGAGGTACCCTTTACATTAGTAATGCGCGATGATTATGTGAAATCTCATTTGCCAAATTGATATGAAACCCATCACTGATTCTTCGGTTCTTGAAAATGAATGTACATTTTAACTGTTGCTGATATTGGAAAATTAAAATAAATTGAATTTATTTGTATACCATTTGGCTTCAAGTGAATTTGGAAATGAATTTCGGAATATTTCAGTTTTCTGAAAGTCATCATCGTAATAAGTTAAAAAACTTAAGATTGGTTTGACGCAAATGTCCAGTCTCCTCAACTGTCTGCTAGCCTCATCATAGCGACATATTTCTTCTCTTTCACATTCATAACCTATCCTATATAATTCTTACGGCGTCGTCCCTTGTTCTTCCTACCGGTTATCCGACCTGATATTCCCCATCAGGCCGTCACGTCTCATGTCACCAACAAAGTTGTCCCGTCTTCATTATAGGGAGGGTTTCCAGAAGACTTTTCCCTTATAGCGCTCCTCTACGATTTTCCACATCACTTACTCGGTCAAATTATTTTATCATATGAAGAGTGTTAGAAAAGTAAGAGGGGACTAGGAATGATGATTTTCATTTTTTAATGTCAAAATGTTTACGCTAACAGTGTCTTAAGCTAATGTTGACAAAAGTGATGAAATGCCACACTCTGCTATTTGAATAAAAAATAAAATTATATCACTTTAATATTCTACAGTTGATAAAAGGCGCATTACTAAAATCCCACTACCTATATCTATATCCCAGTTGTGTAATTAATTTTCAGACTCTCTTGTGAAATATTTGTTTTTCATTTCAATCTAAATTTTGGATCATAACTGTTTCATGCATCCATTCACTGTAACTTGTGAAACGAATGGGGTTATGGTGTCATCTGCTCGGTTCGTCAAAATGTTTGGTAATTCTTTTGTTTCGTTGCTTCTTCTGTGAGCGTTCCGCGTCATCGGCTGGAGTTTCGGCTTTTCATGCGCCTCGTCCCTTTGTCCCTTGGTCCGGTAATCCGTTGGATCGGCCGGCGAGCGACTCCGCTTTGTCCAATGAAATGATACGCGGCCCCGATTGAGGATGGTTCTGCCCGATAGTTACGGAGATCTCAGACAATGCGCCTTTGTGCCCTGCGCTTTGATCGAACGGTCACCGATGCCGCTCCACAATGTTCCGCTTTTGCCCGCGGAAGGTACCGCATCCCAGCATACTTCCCTACCACCCATAGCAGAGTCCCATGGGAGTATCAGCAGGCAGCGGTGGTTTCACGTGCAGTGACTCCTTAATGTGCCCTCTCGTTTTCTGCTGAGGCACTGAGAGCGTCTACACTTGACTATGATACCCGTCCCTATTTAATGCATGGTTAAATGCATGCAATATAATGCTCAAATCTCTAACGTGCGTTGAGTTTAAGAGTTGATTATTCGTAAGCATAATGATTGCGGCCAGCATGTTTAAAATTGTTCGTTAACAGGCGCCACTCAACGCATTTGACCAATTCCTTAAAATGGAAGCCGGAACTCTTTGAATCACTTGATAAAGACGTATAATTATTACAGATTTCATAGAAATTATTGGCTGTATGGAAATAAATTCAAAGGTTTAAGTAATAATATCATGGATTTCAGTCACAGATGAGGCGAAATATTAGGTAAATGTATTTACGACTTCAAAGCTTTATTTTTTATCTAAGTTTAAAATTTAAAAAATACGATAAAAACAAGCAAGAATATCACTCATTAATGGTATATTGCCTACGGAATGGCATAATTTGTGATGAATATCCAGCATATTTATTTAACCATCCCCTAATGTCTTCTGAAAATGCATCTACATTGCAAGCATTGAAATGCACCGGTATATTTCTCCCTGATTTTGTGAGAAAAGTTTGACATACCTACATGCTTTTTGAGAATTTCCACTTTCACTGGAGGAATATTTTTCAACAGTTGACGTTTGTTTACAAGTTTTATCTGTGTTTCGTATAACTGTCCGACCAGTCCCACGAGGAAATATAATAAAAAAATTGCAAATAATGATTTCAGCAACTTCTCGTTGAGGGAAGGAATAGCTCACGACAGTGTAGTAACTAACCAATTTCGTGAAGTGAATGCACGAGGCCAAGTATCAGGGAAAAAGTGGCAGGGCAAAAGTACTTGAAAGAATCATCGTATTTGCGGAAGGGTGCAGGCCGTTGGCTGTTTAGCGAAAATCGCTCGGAAAGTCAACGACGGATGGAGAGATTGGAAAACATGGGCCTCTTATTTTTTTTTAATTCTATCGCAATTGATAATTTAAAAAAAAGGTAAAATAGCCAAAAGTAGAACAGCCAAATAGAAATGTATGGTTTACAGTCCTTTTTTGATGAAGATAGAGGAGGTGACACGAAGGCAGAACATCTTATGAAGAATAGGAAACTTGACAGAATAAAAGGAAGTAGGTTAGAGCTGGTGAAGTCATTTAGGAGAGGTAATTGCTATCACTTGCAAGAATGATCAACCCCTGCTCACGAGCTTTCTGTACCACCTTCTGCACTTCCTGGAATTAATATTGTAGATCGGTACGGTCGGTCGGAAGTCTCTCTCGTGACCCAAATTCAGCACGTGCAGGGAAGAGGAAAATCATTCTCCATTGTTCTCTATCAAAGACGCGTCTCGTTTCCATTATCTTATTTTGTGACTTCATTCTCTTCATCCAAAATGGAATCCCATTAATGCAGCGAAATACAACTTTGTGAACATTGCCTTTAAAGAAATATGCCTTCAAGTATTAACAGCATATTACAAACAGTTTTTATTTTTTTAAGAAGTATCAAATTTATGAAAAATCAATATTTTATGGAATGATAAAGTGAGACGGAAAGTAAATCAAGAACTTTTGTATTAATCTTTTCAATTTTTTGCCTAGTGTGGGAAAAGAGTTTGAAAGGCATGCAAGTTAGGCATTTAAACGAGTTTTTTTAAATATTGCGCTTAAAAGATATCCAACCCGATCAACATATCCAATACATGTTGATGGGATAAAGTAGCTACCAATTTTTTCACCTTAATGGACTGTGTAATCCCTTAACTATCGGAAATACTTTATATCTTTAACTATTATTAAAATCTCTAAAAAAATCTTAAATGTGAAATTTGGTGACCCCTCTATCATTGCTAATTAGATTAGAAGTCCTCTCAATGTGTTGGGTAGGAGGATGAATCCCGAAGCTTCAATTGAAAGCCACGGGGCCTATGACCTCTGCCCCTCCTAATCTTCACAATGACAAGAGTGGGGTGGAAGGGGAGGTTGGGTAATTGCCCGAGTCAATTAGCCCGCCTACTCCTCTGTGTTCCGACGCGCACTATCACAGTGGGCACGGATTTCGTGTGAGGGAGGGTGAAGGGGTGGTAAAGTAGCTTCTGTGAAGGTACAGTGTTGGGATTTCCAGGAGTTAAGGAAGGTGAACCGAGGACCGTGCATTAGTTTTGTCGTTTAGATATGCCAGCTATACCTTTCAGAGTGGCAAATTGTATTTGAAAGGACTTGAGGCGAAAAGACTTGAGGCGGACGGGCCAGGGAGTCACCAAATTGGGCCATGGGACTTACAACGTCACCTGAAACAGCATCGTCCCTGTGAACTTGTGCTCCATACTGAATTTCCCTTTTTTGTCCAGCTCGAGAGCAACTGAGAAGGAAGACCTAACTTTTACAGGCTGGAAAATTTGTATGAGCTGGAGAAATAAAGGGGTTATTTGTTCCTCATCTTCTTATGCTTACGACATATTAGCATCCCAGCGTATCTATAAGGAGAATCCCATAATTGTTAAACTTCTTTCTCATATCACCGCTAAACTTAATTTGATGTACAATCATGATTTTCTTCCCTTTCACTACATTCTCATATCACGTAAATATTAATAATTTTTGTCCCGTAATTTTTGATAAAACGTTTTGATAACTTGGTTAAATAGTCTGGAAAGTCTGTGAAAGCAGCCTAAAGAACGTGAAGAAATTTCAGTTTGGTCTACGAGTTGGTGTTGGTTCCAATTCAATTCTCGTATCACATGGTCTAGAATTTGGGTGAACACAATGAGCGTTCACATGATGGCATTCAAGTGGCATAAATTCCTAACTTTTTTGGTAAGCAAGTCAGTGCAGTCTTGCCAATATTCCTCACGCTTTTTAACTGGGCTTTTCTCTCTTATAAGTTCAACTGATTCAGACGTTACATAGTGAAAGTTCGACATATTGAAATAAAATGAATTTTTAATAAAATTAATTTTCCCACGAGTTTTTAATGCGTACGACGCATTTCGGCTCACATTCATTCTCTGATACAAGATAAAGGTATAAATGCCATGTTCCTATGTACCATAGTGTCTTGTACCAGAGGTTGGCTCTGTGAGCCGAAACGCGACGTACGAAAAAAAAATTGTGGAAAAGTGCATATTCATTTTATTTCAATATTTTCTCCTATGCCCTGTCGTGTTCTCATATGAAGCGATAATGCGTGTATTGCCCCATCTCGTTCAAATAATACCTATCAATAGAAAGAAAATATTAGGAAAAGTAGGTATGTTGACCTATTAAGCTGTAATATCCGCTTCGTAATCAAAGTTAGTCCTCCAGTTAACTAGAGTCGCTGTTCCGAAGCATAAAGCTAGTGGAATTACTTACCGCATTAATATAGTATGTATTTTGAGGGCATTATCCGAATAGACGAAATTCATCATAAAAAATGTAAAAAAGTGTAAAAAATCTTTATATGATGGAATGTGGAAATGTATGCAATGAAAATATTGTTTTTTTCCTCTAGATTGAATAATTAATGGTAGGAAAATAGTATGTATCGCGAGTGGTTAGCAAAGTTTCCATATAATATTGAAGAAATTTCAAATTATGAAGTATAAGGCTGTACGAGTTGCTTTAGTTGATGATTGCATAAATTAACTTGTATGTAGATCGAATTTTTTAATAATATTTTGGGGTAAATGCGGTAAACCAATGACTTATTCGTTCACAACGCATTTCTTGTTTGACTTTGAAGAAATTATTTTCTCTCGGTTGCTTGGCAATTGGAAAAAAAATTACCTAGATGATCATTGCCATAGTCTATCTATTTCCGTTGCTTGTGTGCTTTATATTATTACTATTATTACCCATGGTAGCTACTAATACCTTTCTTATCTTTTCAGGTGAGTGATTATACAACCTTGTAGTAAGGCTGTAATCCGCGGAGTGCAGGTTATTCTCAAAGGTTTCATCCTATTGGGAGGGTACAATTCTAAAGGTAATTGCATTGAATTATAATTACTTGATTGAGTCTTAAGTTATTGGACTGTTTGTATTTCTTTTTTCGACGGAAAATTATGTCTGCGATTATTTACCAAAACCATAGATCGTCATAATTTTTAGTGACAGATCTGGGCTAACTTTTAAAGTATGATCTATTGAAATTAATTAAAAAAATGCGATGCTTTTAACGAAATATCAACAAAAAAGTAACATTTATTGATTCTTATTCTTCCATTCACTATTTTCCTCCTTCTCTAGTGCTCTTTTTCTAAGCCAAGAAATAGACTCAAAGAGTTTAGGTACACATTATAACATCCTTAGTATTAAACCAGTAGGTTACCAAATTCATTCTAGCATTTCTAGATAAAATGTCGAATACAAATGCATTTATCAAGTTAGACCGGCTCTCCGCTGTTGTATTTGATAGCGTTTATCAATTTATTGTTGATATGATGCCTTCACTTTCACCGTTGTTGTTCCCTGCAACGAGGTCTTTCCCTATGTGCTGAGAATAAGTAATGAATGGAGAACAGTTCCATAGTGATTTAAATTGCATTCGTCCTCGTTCTTTTTCTTTGTATTTTGGAGTGGAAGGATCTGCTAATAGATTCTTTAAATGAAAGAGAGTTCAGGAAATGGCATTCCCTTAAACGAAGGACTTATCCTTTTATCAACAGCACTCCTACGTACCCTAACCACGAAGGAACGGGAGTCATTGTTATCTTTAGGCCGGGCGTTTGCCCGAGCCTCTCCTCCCAAATGATAATATTTGCTCCGCAGGAATGCACGGGCGTAGTTCTTATTATTCTCTCGTACACTCACATTGCTTTTCCTCCGCGTGGGTCGCAGCCGAAAACCCTGGGCCCCAACCTTTTGCCCTCCCCCCTTCTCGCAGCCATTCATTCTCTCCGGCTGAATGATTTCCACTCTCTTCCACTTCCAGCCTCGCCCTCGTCCACGGAGTGGCCGGGGAAACCCTTTGAAATCAACGAAAGGATTTCTCGATCCCGCATTCTCTCTCCACCCCACAGGAAAGCGAGGTTTTTCTTGCCCTAAACGAATAGGAGCCTCAGCGGTTCCTCATTATAATATCCTCTCTCCGTTGTGGGTATTTCGAGAGAGTATTCTCGAACACATCCAAAAATTAGCATCGAAGAATTGCAATTAGTCTCCGTCGGATTTTATCTCAACCCTTTCTTGTGCTGTAAGACATGAGCTTACTACCGTAATTATAATTATTATAATTGTAGGTTATGTTTGAATTTCGGATGAATCACCTCCTAGTTCCGGAGAGGTTATCTCACTTCTCTACGCCCTTTTATAGGCTTTATTATATCTTATAATTAAAATTTTCAGATTTAAATTAGGTTCAGTACAATAAATACTCAATAAATTTATTTTTCCCGTGTAAAGATTATATACATGCTCGTATTTGAAATCTGGATATTTGATCTCCAGCAGCTAACATTCAATATGGATCACCCTTGATCTTGACTTAATAGTAGCCTTAATTTGTCTAAATCTTTTTCTTGTGTCTTGTATTAATAATGCTGATGATGCTTCATGCACAATTCTATAATTAATGCTGTGGAAATTTTGCTATCATTTTATTTCACGCAAATACCTGCTATTCCATTCCCAATTATAATTTTACCACCGACCGTGCCTTGCCTTTTCCACAAGTGGCCGGAACCATTTGAAATCAGCAATGTGATCCTGCCGGACTCGTAGTCACCTTTTCTCGATGTTATCTTGACCTAAGCGAAAGGACAGTTAATCATTATAACTCCCTTTGAGTGCAATGGTATTTCGTGGGAACATACTTTACCACACGCAGGAATCATCAAAATGGGTTTGCGCTAATACTCGACGGGGTGCACGCTTATCACTCCCCTGGGATACCACTTCCTACTTGAAATTATTTATAGATATTATTTGTACTTCCCAACTAAAACTCACGTTAAAATTTTATGCATTTTAACGCTGCAACAACTTGAGCCCATTTCTCGGCTATGATATTTCGATGGATCTCACTCAAAAATAATTTTCAGAATTGTGTATCTGATGGCAAACATTGTAATTAAACGTTGTAGCATATTCAGGTGCATGATGTGGCGGTCAAATGTGATATAAACAAGAAGCTCATCAGGAAGAATTTGTGAAATGTGCTAGGTTACTTAACTCCACCGTCGAGTGAAATACTAGTGCAGTAGGTGTGCGGTATTACAACTTCAATGATAAGATATAACACAGAATTATATTTTTCTTGTCTAAATCTCTTCTCTCTTCAGTAAATGGGGATAGCGGGTAAAAAGTTTTTCATTCATAGAAGAATGCGAAAGCTGAAGGAATTTGTACTAAAACCAGTTCGAAGGGTTCCTAGAATATCCCATGAGCTTAAAAGAA
The DNA here is from genome assembly GCF_921293095.1 of Ischnura elegans. Classification (NCBI taxonomy): domain Eukaryota; kingdom Metazoa; phylum Arthropoda; class Insecta; order Odonata; family Coenagrionidae; genus Ischnura; species Ischnura elegans. Next base: position 29,268,953 of record NC_060250.1, on the reverse strand, counting down.
AATAATCAAAGGAAAATGTTTTTGAAATGAGCTGCTTAAGAAAACTTCTGCGATAAGTAAGAAAAGTAACTGCTGCTTTTCAAGGTCTTCTGTTTTCTGAAAGAATTTCAAATCGTAAGATAACCACTGAGTGCTGGGCCATTTCGTTTTTTTGCTTTCTGTTTATTCAGGATTGTTACTTTTGTCTCTGCTTTGTGATTTTATATCATTGAAGGCCTTTTTTAGTTCCATCTTTTCCTCTGCAAAAATATCCCTAATCTCAAACTTCTCCTTCAAAAAGCATGAAATCCTTTGCTCTGTCTCAATTCCTTTCGTAAGCAGAACTTTTCCGTCATTCATGTAGATGATGAAAGAAGTTATTCTTTCGCCATTTAATCAAACTTTCTTTTCATCTGGGTCTCCATTTAATTTTTACCTTTTCGACCTTTTTGCCTTTGTCTCAAAATGCATAATAGGATTTAACTTTACTTAGTGAGCTATTGCCCATTGTAAATCTCTCATTTGTTCGTGGAATTCACTCACCGCACTCTAATCAAAACTATTATCCTCGTCGTAAATCATCATGCAGATTCTGGTTGAATTTTATAACACCCTAAAATCAGTTTTATTACAGGATTTATAGTTATTCTGGAAACAATTTAATCTAATTATGTTAATCAAGTATTCAGCGAGCTGGATGCGATTTGTTGTCAATAGATTAACTAGATTAAAGATTAGATAGACATAGATAGACGTTCATGATGCTTTCACGTTATTTGAATTCGTATAAATTTTGCCTTTGGTAAATTAAGCGTGAAAAAAGTTTTTAATAGATAGTCAAACTGTAATAACAATTGAATTTATTGGAAGCTTCTAGTTTCTAGTATCGACTCTTGGAGAATTATACTATCGAAAGTAATCACTGCGCTTTATGAAACGCGCCCTCTTCAGTCCATTTAAATATAATAATTCATTTCAACGATTCTCAATTAAACGTATAATGACTTCCTCATTAGAAATATTTTTCTATCTTTTGTTATATTTCAACAGAACATATAATATTTGCTTTTTTCTTTGGAACATAATTATAATTTTGTCACATTGGAGGGTGTACAGATGTTTTATCGTTCCAATTTCACTATGAATGTAGTTAATCACATGAAAATATACCGTAATAGAGGGAATAAAGAAGACATAGCTTTGAAATATAAGCTGCATTATTTTTTATGGATAATAGGAAAGTGGGGTGTAGTAGTTCAATCCAAGTTTTACCTCTGGTCTGATTTTTGGCATAACATTGAACACCTCCGTCAAATATAATGTAAAAATATAATGTGACATGTTATCATTAGCAAGGATATGATGCTTTAAATATGGATTTCAAGTATTTTTGATGAAAATTCTTCAAGTTTGGCGAATGAGTATGCGTTTACCTATAGTCTGCTACAACGCGTTCGGTTAAAGGTGTTGTACTCAAACTATTAAACTGATGAACAAACCATAGGAAGATCTCCCTACCCCTCTATGGGGATGAAAAAATGACCTGATGATTTAGCTCTATAGCTAGCTTTCAAGAAAATACAGCTGTAGCAAAGAATATTGGTTTTCCCTATTCTTACATGTTGCTGCAGCAGGTACACCCATCCCATTTTCTAAATCTTTACCCATTAACTTTTAACCATTTCCGTACGTTTTGATAGTATGAATGATACTGCATCATATAAGTGTGATTGAATTTTGTATTTTTAATTAACATTTTGTTACTGTTTTTAAAAGTATAGAGACTTAAAAAATCATCAAAAATGTAATTCTGAGAAGTAAAGTGACGTTATATTTCGAAGAGATTAAATACGCTATTGGCAGCACATTTGGCCAGACGCTTTTCACCCAATATTTATGAGTTAGCATTGGTTATTTAAGTCAATACGGGTTTTATGATGGCTAAAATAATGTTCATTCTAAAAAGGCGTTTGGTGAGCTCTGGACACAATATATCAGTGAAAGTTAACTCATGGGGGCAATATCTATGATAATTATTACGCGTAAACTTCCTATGTCCATAGTGTTTCGATACGCATGGAAAGTTGAGAATAAACGGGAAAAAGTCGGTGGCAATGGACAACTACATTTACAAATAAATTACTACTAATGACTACAATTTTAAGAGTAATTTTCTCTCCTTATCATTCTTTATTGCCACCTTTGCATTGAAACAAACAACGCCAAAACTCGCGGAAATGAAGTAATATCCTGGTTTAGCCAAAGAAGCATTTAAGCAAGCATAGTTCATGTAAGTGCAATAAATTTAGTAGCAATAAATTTTTAAGCAATAAATTTGGTAGCCAATCGTAAATTAGTTTTAAATTGTGAAGCTATTTACGAAATTGTAAAGTAAATTAGCTATCACGTTCAACTATTTGGTTCATAAACATATCTCAGGACGTATGTAGACACTGTTAAAAAAGGCTATTGGAATAAATTTCGATGAAGTTTATCAAATCCACAGCAAAACACCAAGGGAATTCTAATAAACAAAAATGTGACTTTTCTTGATGACGGCAAAATTACATTGAAACCATGAAGTTGAATTTTAGTGTTTTTGTGGATATGTATTATTTTCCTCGTATTCTGATACAACAGCATGGATATTTTCCACATAATTACCGAAGATACCGCAGTTTATAAACGTTTGATTGTTTCTTCCCTGAAGTCTCCTATAACGTGCATGGTAAATCTCTTTTAAAAGAGAACAGTTGGTTGCCCTGTCAAGACTTTTCGTGCGAAGATGGATTCTTTTTACTCCCGCGTCTCTTCTCCCTTCCCACCCGAAGAAGAGATCCTTTTTGCACGCTTACCCCTTATTTGTGGAGGCTCCCACGCCGGAAATGTGGCCACCCTGCATGCTCTTTCACAAAGGGAGCACTTGCTCACTTTATGGGGACCACGGGCAGAAACTCTCCCATTCGCGGACTGACTAAGAAAGAGAGGAAGTGAAGAAGAGAGAGGAGGGCGAAAGGAAAGTGCTCTGCACTCTTACGCCCTCTATCCGCTCGCGGAGTCTTCTTCTTTGAGACTTTTGGAGTAGTGAAGCACACAACCCTTTCTTCATCCCACGCCCAACCCCTTCGGGGACGGGGATAGAGAGTTTCGTCAGGATGCGGGCTTCAACATCATCTCCTCGACTTGCCCTCGCATCAACCTTCCCCTGCCTTTCTTACGAATCTCTCGGCTTTCTGCTTTTGATCCCGTACTTCCCGGGGATTGGGTTGATGTAGTGCCAAGAGTGTTGGCTTCCCAACTCGTGGGCTGGGGTTCCAATCCCGGCGGTGGCAGAGGTTTTTACGGTCTGCCCGATCCCTGCTTGAATGTTGTGCGGAGGACATTTCAATTGCAAAAATCCTTCCGCCGGATAGAACGTTGAGCCGTGGTCCCCGTGGCGCCTTTCGTTAAGAGTAGGCTAACGCCGAAACCAGGTTTCTCTCCACCCTTCCCTCGCGGGAACTTCTAGTTTTCCCAGGTCATGCTCTAGACTTCAGAGTATATATACGGTAAAGAAAAATTACAATGCGAAAGTTGAGCCCTGGATTGCTGAATCTAGTAGGAACTAAAATTATTGATGATGTTTAAGCTCAAAAATCACCATTTTTAAACGACAGAATATTTTAACCACGCGCTTTGATTGGTTGCCGCGAGCTTGCCCTGTTGCCGAATGCTCTGGATAAAAGAAAATGCAAAACATTCGGAGTCCATGAGTTGCCCAAAGTATCCATAAACAGGACAAAGTCGTGGCCATCCTGAGTGCCTGGCTAAAGTTTCTGTAGCTTAAAAATGGTGCGTTTTCCACCGGAACATCATAGGTAATTTTGGTTCCTACCAGGCATCAGCTATCCAAGGGTTCACATTTCGAGACTTATTTTTTCACCACCCCGTAAGCATAAGCATGGGAGCTCAATCTCTGGCAAAACCATCAAACCCCCGTTTCAATTTTATAACGAAAACTTAAAAACATGAATAAAATAATTGACCTCCGAAAATAAATAATAATGGCCAGAGACGGATGGAAAAATATGGGTATCTCTATTAAAGACTACCACTATTGAAAACAGTAATTTAAATGGTGAACGAGTCCATTCTGGTGACCAGCATATGGAGACAACATCGCCATTGACTTTAGCTATACGATAATCACTTATCGTCAAGGTGCAGGCTCCAGCATCTCTCTTTTCCTTGACCTTGTTTTCTTTCTTTCTTTCACTGCATTCCTTCCAGATCTCTTGAATTTTCGCTTCAGATTCCCTTTTTCTTACTTTGAGTTTTCCCCGAGCAAATATAACCATATCTGAAGATATATTCACTTCAAGTTAGATCTTAGAGAAAACATAAGGAAGCGGACTCAAGTGTGGTAGTCCTTGAAACCCCCCGCGTCAACGCTATAACGGGAACATACATCAAGAAGTATATAAAATACTTGATCTCATATGGTAAGAAAAACGCTCGAGGTTGCTTGGTAGTATTCAAAAGCTGTGGCCAAATTTCGAACCACCAACCCAAGTCCTCAAAGTATTTTACTACCCTAATAATTCTCCTATTTCGTTTTTGTAATACTTGAGATTAATCTTTCGAAAAAAAGAGGGAGTGGGAAAAGTAACGAATGATTAACCTATTACATTATCTTCATAACAAAACGTTCTTTGCATAATTTAATAATTGTATCATCACTAGATCTGTTTCATTATCACGTTCAAAAAGAACCGTTCATTTTTAACAAAAACGTGAAAGTAATTAAAAATGAGCCAACCTGGGGTAATGTGAAAGGCCGGCGGGTGTCAGAGAAGCGGTGACGCACTTGACATGAGCTCGTGGCGCCAACATCTTATTTGAGAAAAGGTTAAAACCCTCGTTTTTTTCGCAAATTGCTTGTAAGTAGGCGACATGATGTAAGTAGGGCGTAGTTTTGCCCACTTTGAGAAACAATATTTTTTAATTTGTTCATGCCAGCCACAAGATGTGGTTATTCAGAGCACTTTTCCACTATTGGTACTCTAATAAAATGGGTAGTAAAAACCTTTGACCTATTCCTCCGCAATGGGATAGCTCACTCAAACAAGAAATAGCTATTAATTCAAAGAATTAGGTAAACGAAAAGAAAATGTATGCTCCCACGGAAAAATATCTCCTCTTAATTCATCCATTCTCTTTTAATTTAAAAACGAGAAAACGGTGAAGTTGCCGCTCCATTTTCATAAGTTGTTGACGTCGCTACAGCGCTGGTTCAATTTCATTGAGAACATTTTCTAGAAGGGAAAAATGCCTCAATAAGAGTATGAAAATAAACGAACAACAAGAGGCTAAGGTTCTAGGGTAATAGATGCATCGTCAGTGAAAAATAATACTCGCGTGTTACGCCCTAAAGTGTGTATCAGCGATCAGCGACAATTAAATGTACGGTTGGAGAAAGAGATACGGATGGGAGAGTGAGCAAAAGGATGAGGAAATGAATGGCCAATGAATTGCGTCACATCGTAGAAATATTATCCTTAGCCTAATTGGCCGTATCAAATTATCAATTCATTATGGAGAGTGGAGGAAGTCGTTCCTCCGCCAACTTTTTATGGGCCTAGTGTGTGGCTTATTTTTTAAAATTTTATCTTGGAATCTGAATTTAAACCTCTCTAATGGGGAAAAGAATCTATGTGCTGAAAAAATCAGGCTCATTATTTTACATTTAAAGGCCACTCAAAATTACTACGGGAAGCGTGGTTGCCTAGCCAATAGAGAGTTTTGCTGGTGACCGAAGGTCCAGATTTAAAAATCTCAGGTGAAGACTACCCTAAATAAGTTCTACCAACGGTAAGGTGGCCTAGGGAAAGAAACTGGACTTTCTACATTGTTCACAAACCTGAGGACGAGTCATGTCTTAGTTCTACCCTCAGATGCCCGTACCAAACTGAGGTTTGAATCGCCTAATAAGAGTAGGAGCGTTAAATATAATGTTTATTATTTTTTTAAATAAATATTTTATTTCATTTTCTGCTGGGTATTAGGAAACATTAGGCATATTGAGGGTCGCAATTTCGTCCGTTTGATGTCCGATCAACCATTTTCCAGGTATGGCACGTTTTATAAAGGAATGCGGCTGATAGCTGTGCCCTTAACGCCCAGCCCGGTGCTCGGGTATAGTCAGTGCAGCTCATCTGATTGGTCCTGCTACCCTCATTACCCGAAGTCGTCATTCCTAGCAGCTGTCTAAGGAGCAAATATCTATACACAACACTGGCAGAATGTTAGTTTTTCTCTTTAACCTACAGCCAAAACATCTCTTATTTACTCGCGTCCATCTTAGATTATAAGCCTAAGCAAATTTCACGTTATGATAGATACTCCAAATCATGTAAGTTATCCTGTGCAATTAAAACAAAATTGGTAAAATGATTTAAATCACATGTTAGTTTCAATTAGAAACGAAAATTTAGTCTTGATAGAAAAACGGAAAGTTGGGGAAGTAAGTGATTCGTGCACGAATATTTAACAATCCAAGATATACATGCAGCCAATATTGAAAAATATTGTAAGTTTTTGACTATACATGCAGAGTTATTTTACTTGGTCATTGTCAAGCAGCCGGAGAACTAAGCTATCGAAACTGCTATGGTTCCTTGTGGTACGCAAAAAATATATCTAAAATTTATCGATTTTGCAGTCTATTTTCCTAGTCTTATCCATGTAATCGTTTCTGTCATAATGATTAGACTCTCTCGATAAATTTTGAGCATCAGATATAAAGTATTCCTCTCGAAATTTTCTCAATATATTAAAAATAAACATTTTTCAGTTTATTTCAGTTTCAAAATTCACTAGGGTCATTGCCTACTGCGCAATGTCGGAAAATTTCGCAGGGACTTGACATTTTTATTCGCAGTCTTCCACACCTACCGGCTCCCTTTCCTCTTCTTTGCCTTAGTCCGGGATCTTTTGAGGAGCGGCATTGCTAATGAGACCGGGCGCAGAGGGTTAAAAGGGAAAGTCTCTTCCCACCTCTTTTGCCGCACCCCCGTTGTGTGGGCGCCGCATGCGGTGCGCTGCATGCCGCGAATGATTTCCCAACCCCTGGTTCGCAACCTCGCCTCCAAACGTCTTGCCTTTCACGCATTCCTCGTTCACGGTTAAGCTCTACTCTGGGCGGCCCGCGACAGTGTCTCGAGTTCTCAAGAGACGATCCTTCCGTTAGAGCATTTTATTTTTGATGATATGAACCCCCTGATTACGCTGATGTTACTAAATTATTGCCTTGTCTATCCTCATTTGAGGTTTTTATTGCCTATTAAGCCCAATTGTTAGTATACATCATCGTCAATCAACAATGTGGAGGTTGGTGAGAAGTAGCTCTCCAATCTCTCTCATCGATTTTTCATTTTGACGCTTTTTCTCTATTTTAAATCCTTATTAACTTGCCCGATGTAACATTTGCGGAGTCACCTTTCTTCCCGTCCATCTGTCGCTCGACGATTTTCTGCATCAGGCTATCATGTCACATAATTATATCTTTTGTATAATATCTAGTATTAAATAAAGTCTTGTCGCCTTCATTGTGTATTTCTAAGATTTCATTTTTTCCCTATCCTTTCAGCATTGAGCTTGAATAATGCAAAATAAAATTCCTAACCATGTTAATGCTAACGTTGGACAATTTATGGTGTTTGTTTCGATCATTTTATTAAATTTTTTCCAAACCACGCCTTCTTTATTCTCACAACGAGCAATGGCATGCTTTTATTTTTGAAAATAACTGATGCAAATTTATTTCATGAATGCCAATGTGAAACCGTTGGCGGTGTACTCCTAAATAACTGTATCCTTTTGAGTTTGCGCCTTTCGAAATAATCATATTATAGGAGCTAAAAATCGATATGGGTCTAACCCAGGATCTGATCATTTTAAATGCAAAAGCAATGACGGCAGATTTATGAATTATCGTAACTCCATTAAAATATGTAGTTTTTCGTAAATTATTATGTCACTACGGTGAAATGATCAGTATAGGTAATAATTGCAATTCGATAGAGTGTAAGGTCAACGTTGACTAAATCAATGCTCAATGTGGTGTATTTGTACCTTTGCTAAAAAACTAAGTTGTTTTTTAAAGTTCAAGGTCGTAATTTCCGAGGTAATTTTAAAGATGTAAAATAAGTTTCTGAGCAATGACGTTTACTGTTCAAATATGTTTTCCCTAATGAGCTGTTGTTCATGACTGTATGAGATTACCTCACTTTTTGAATTTGAGGAATTATTTTGCTGGTAAAATATATTTTATCTCTAGCGATATAAATGATTGAGTTTTTAGTGTTCTTTATTAAGAAAATGTATTTTTTCATTGTTAATAGCTTGATGAAGCACATTGTATGTGATAATCTCTTCTGACTTCTAACTAAGGGAATTTAAATGTTACATTCCGTCGAGTTTTGGGACGAAATGTTTTCAAGTAAATTTTGGGCTCAACTTGGAATTTTTGGCACTCATTTGGGACATTTTCGTGCTAAGCAGTCGCATTACATAGTGTATTATTGCCATAAGTTCATATTCAAATATGTTATTAGCCATTGGCGAATATAAGATAGGTTCGTATAATTTTAAACCTGTTAATTTAAAGCCAAACACAGTTGAGGAATATTAAGTTTTTGTGCTTATCTAATGTAGGTAATGCAAAAAAATTAATTATAAAAATTTAGTATACGCTAATTTGCACGTCTATTGATGCTATTTAGGATTAGTTATTACTAGATAGAGGATATGCATTAAAATACCTCAGGTAACCTCTTGAAAAAATGATGATTTTATTTTAGCTATTGTTAAGTCTTATCAAGGCATCTTTGACACTCATTAGAAATATTTGCTCTATGCTATGAGTGTGTATCTTATGGGTCTGTCTGTCCATCTACTACCACTTCACCCTCTTAGAGGCAGAGTTTTATCAGGAAACTTGCCAAAAGAACCGCTTAAAAGGAAGCCTACATATCCATTACAGTAATGGTTAAGCCTTCTTTGCTTGAATAAACACAGGAGAGATCGAAACATTCTAAAGCAGCCATTAAAATCGTGAAACTCCGCTTAATTTCTTCCAATGGTGCTGCAATTAACCCTTAAACCTGCTTTTTGATGTGCGCCCATCAAGTTTATTCAAACTCTTCCCCCCGCGTCAAGCAGCATGCTTTTAATTTTATCATTCAGCCATCTTCTTTCTTCTCCCATGGTTAGCATTGATCCGCAGTAATTGAGCTGCGTTCTCTCTAACGAAAGGTATTTCATTGTGATCAAGAGCTTTTATCCTTCCGAAAATTAACGTGAAAATGGATGAGAGATTCGGTAGATTCGTATATAAATTTCCATCAGAAATGTGTGTTGGAAGAAAGTCATGCATTTGAGATGAATCGACCTCGGCCGATAATGAATACCTACCTCTCCTTTGTTATCGTTCACTTTGTTGAAAATCAAGCCTCATTTAGCAATGAAATCGCCTTCCTTACCAAGCAAACCAGATTGCAATTCCTTTTAGATATCTCAACTCTTTGATGTGATTTATTTCTTAATTACTGAACTCCGGAAATTCGGTATAACTTGTTGAATATTCGGTATACTCGAGAATATTTTTATGCATCGAATCTACGCATTTCCTTTTCTATATTATTTTTATATCTTTTTATTTCATTTTTTTCCCATTTCGATATCTATTCTACACTGCCTTTAATCCGTGGTGGTGTAGCGCAAAGCTGAGCTGCTGAGTGATATGATCAATTGTTGTTGAAACCATCTTGCGCGGCAATAAAAATTCTGTTCACAAAATAAATATTTCAGACTTGTCTGCAGGCGGCCTAGTGTGGCATCATCTCTGAGATGAAACATTGGAAAATTATGCCCAAGGAGTCCAGTTTAGAGCGAAGTAAGAGAAAAAGTGGCAGATCAGTGTGACTATTTTCTTCTAATCTGGTTGAAACGTTCTTGATTGATGGAGGGAAACTACCTTCTGGATCGATTTTTACATGATTTTAATAGTCTTATAGATATTGCGCTTTCTAATTTTTCAAGATCAAATGAATTGTGAACGTAAAAAATGTCCTTTATTCCTTCCCTCAACAATTTCATTGTTTCATTCCGAGTTTGGATACTTTGTTTTGTACGTCTCGTGATACTATCAGTCCAAGCACTACTAAAAGGAATACTTTAATACTTGAAATTATTTTGATGCTTTTGATATAAGGTAAATTCTCACTAGGGATATCTGGACGCCATTACTTAGGTCAGGTAAAAACATTCACACACTGAAGTCAATCCGATTGTAGAAGGTGGTAAACAAAAGTGATATTTATGTACCTAATACCAAAAATAAAGTTAAAATATGAACTAAAACGTCTGAATTTGAGTAGGTAAGGAAAGTTTAATCTATGATCCTCACAGTCATTTTACACAACGGAAGACTATTTTATAAAATATATTCGTACAGGCCTGTAAAATAATATGAAATTAAAAGAATATCTCAATTGAAGCTTGCAGTTAGCCAATTCTATAATAACTCGCAATAACGTTTCTCTCCCTTAAACTCAGTCGGCAGGTTTCAAACACATATTATTAAAACAGTGTAACCCTAAAGGAGGAGCTTTGTCTGAATCCCTAAGTGAGTAACATCTTTTCTAGGAGTGGATGAGGCCAGTAGGTGGACATGGTATCAATTTTGAACGGAAAGTGCTTTATTTGGCTTCTGATTTTGCACTCCGGTTGTGAGAGATATCAGGGATGGATGAAAAGCATTATTAGGTTTCTTAAAAGAATACCATTTCAGGGTATTATTACTTATCTACCTAGCAATTTATAGGGATGTGGTCTCATTTTTTCAATACTCAAAAAAATCCAAATGGACCTATACATGAAGATCTGCTTCTATTAATTGATGAAATGAGAATCCACAATAGGAATTACGATTAACGCATATAGAGTTTAGAAAAATCGTTAGTGCTCTTTTCACTATTAATCCATATCCTAATAATAGTGGAGTATACATTTAAGAACCGAAATAACTGATAGAGTTTCACGGAAATAGTAGATGTATGATCCGTTTTAATTCTAATGCAGCCTCCTGTCAATCTTAGGTGTGCATGATGCGCATTGACCACCTTGCCAAAATGGCCATGATAAAAAAGTATGCTACATCGGTAGTTATTAAAATGAACTACAGATTTCCCCCGATCCTCGTCTTAGTATCCTTTTCAGTAGTTAAGGAAATGGCTTTCGCTTTAGCACGGTATCAATAGCGAAGGGGAGAGTGGATTAATTGGCCTTTACCTTGCGCCCTTGGATGTTTTTGTGAGGAGAGGCTCCTGAAATGTGGATGGGTGAGGTAGTGGCCCTTTTGAAGGTGGTGTTGGCGCTTGCTTATCCCTGCTTCCTCCTCTCGGGGTCACATTACGGAAAGATGGTGAAGGTGGTGGATATTGGAAGGCCCTTCCTAAGAAGGCGCTGCCCTCGCTCGCTCGCTCGACGAGGAAGTTAATCTTTCAGGCGACATCTGTGAATTCTCCTTCCCATATTGCCCTACAAATAGCCACCTGTCCACCACCCTCTTTACCTCGGGTTAATATCTGAACCTGGATTGGGAAACTCAGGAGATGCTGGACAATACCCTCCTTACTCCTCAATTTCGTCTTTTAACCTAAGCCCTCTTTAGGGTGACGTGTGCTTCCATCACCCCTGTGGCATGTCCTAGAATCCTGTTTGAGGCCTTGCTGGGTTTAAAGGTGAAAGGTGAAGAACTTGATTCCCTTCAAATTCGTTTTTACGTAAGGAAAAAATCTTCCGTTTTTTCACGTTTTCGGAGATTCTAAAAAAAACGATCTTCTGGAAATAAGGGTTTATTGATGCTCCTCATTTTTTGCAAGGGTAACGTTTTCGTTGCTTTCTTGTCATCAAAGCTTTCACTGTTGGGTTGCCTCCGGCTTCGATCTCTGAGGAAAAATAGTTAAGGAGGCCGTTCGATAGAACCCATTCGCGCGCAAGCACCGTTTAAAAAACGTCGTTGAGTGTTGGAGTGAAACTCACTTTATGATAGCATCTAATTCGTGGAGGGACGCTTACGATGGGTTTTCTTGACAGTCGAGGAGCTAGGAGAAGGAAATAAGTATGCTTGAATCACAAGATATCTGTCCTTCACAGTTCAGTTCATGATTAAAAGTCCAGTATTTTTAAGACTAAGCATCCCTCTCTCTTGAAGGATATTGTTGTACTAAATTTTGATGCTATATTACTCTTCCTAAACTTATGCTATTATCTAGAAATTATCCAAACATATAGATGTGCACAATGCAAGACTTTAAAGAAAAGGCTGGGGAATAGTGGCGTAGTTTTGCGAGGGTCCGGATGTTCAACCCAACCCAACCCAAGCGAGGGTCCGGATCCCCCTCAAAATATAAAAGCACACTTATTTTGCATCACAAAATAAAACAAAGTATTGAACAATCATGAGTTTGCCAAAGATTTTGAAAATCATGAGTTTGCAAAAGATTTCTTTGAAAAAAGAAGTTTTTTCGATAATGAAAAGTGTTCAAATCCGTTTATAACCCTCAACTTAGCAGCCTGATTTAAAAAAAATTTCCCCCTTGATTTGGACCCCCCTCGAATAAAATTCCTGGCTACGACACTGCTGGTGAAAAGCCTGATTTGGAGCGCAGAATTCTCCTACGCGGTAACGTAGACGTTGAGGAAAGAGGACCAGAAGAGACCAGAAGCATTCGAAATGAGGGTCTAATGGAGTATGAGAACGGTGAAGTAGGCAGAGAGGATGAGGAATAATGAAGTGCATTTCAGAGCATATAGAGTAAACCTTTGACATTTGCTTTTTTCCGAAATATAAAAAATGTGCAACTGAGAAAATTCTTTGTAAAATATTTCAATTCTTGGTGCAAGAAATTGTTTTTCTAAATCTCCGTTATAAACTTTGAAATTTTCAAGATGATGGTGCAAGTTATAAACAAGCATACGCCACCAAAAAGAATGATCAAGCCGAAAGTATGCTTTCTCTAAAGAAAAAAGCCTATAATCCTCGAAACCATCCCTGCCTGTATCGCACGATTCTTGGTATTGCACATGTTTTGATCGGGTTTCTTGTTACGTTGTCATGGGAAGCATTTTTTCGGAAGATGGAATTGAAACGCCGCTATCAATTTTTGACAATGCATATCTAAAAAAAAGGTACAATTCCCGTAATAAATGGAAATAAATCTACCCATGGGTCTTTCGTCTTCGCACGTTATAACGGGTAAGGTATGCTTTATAAGTAAAACGTAATAATGCGTTGATTTTAGGAGTAGGGAAAATTTATTAAGTTACGTTCTTCTATCCTCACAGTACGCCGGATAGGCAAATTCTTTCGTCTCGCAATTGAAAGGGATTTTTTTTCTGTATTCTCTAATTTATTAGCAGTCTCTCTAGGATTTTCAACTTAAACGCAAATTGTGCCATTGAATTCCTCAGTTCTATTTCAAGATGGCATTGGCAATATGCCATCATATTATGTAAATAATTATAATAATGAATAATTATGGTATTATGACTCCTCATTATGTATTTCTTTTCACGTGAAGTAAAAGAGCATGGTTAATGGGCTGCAGCGTCGCATTTTAGGGTGTGGAGTCCCCAACTTATTTCTTTCTTACATAGTATGTTAATACTTTTAATAATGGGTAATTTAGGGTGCTATGGCTCTGCATTATGTGTTTATTTTCACGTGAAGTAAAAGAGCATGAGTAATGGACTGGAGTGTCGCATTTTAAGGCGTAGAGCCCCCAATTCATTCCTTTCTTCACATACCCTCACTCGGTCTTAATGGACTATTTAGCATATTTTTTTCTTTCGAAAAGTATTGGTGTGGAATGGAAGAATATTTCGATATCCTGCGACGCCGCAGTGCGCTTCCGATCGTCCATAATGACGGACCGGGGACTCGATAATGATTCCTAGATGGTACGTAACGTTCGTTAATAGTCCCCTATCTGACTAGGTCAAGGACAAGTCATCTTTCGCCCTTTCTAGAGGATGATTCCGCATGGATTCCGGTCGCTGGTGCTCCCTCTGCAATTTTCTCCTCCATTGTACAGCACCCTTTCCATTCAATGGCACCTTGGTCGTAGGGAAGAATGCACGCTGGGCTGGAATCGAAAGATGTGAAAAATTTGTAGTGTTTTTTTTTCCTCCCGGAAGCTGAGAGTGCATTGATAATCTCAGACAAACGGTGGTTGCGATATCGATTTCCGTTCACCTGAATACTCACGCATTGGCGTTTTTTTCAATCGTAGTTGAGCTGCACTTATTATGGAATAAATGCCCCAAGAGAGTTTGGCCGCAAAATTTGATGAGAAAATTCATGGTCCATTCTTCAGGGTCGTCTTATATTCTATTGATAACTGCTTAATCGTTTGATTTAGTCTTTTAAAAATATTTCTGACGTCTACTTTTGTATTTTAATTTTATATATTATGGATATGTAAAAATCAGGCCTAAAAATTCATCACGTATTTTTGATAAATGAGGAGGAATAATTCCGTATAAATACCGACTCCATGCTTCGTGGGGGTCTTCTCCTCGACGAATAACTGCGTTATCTTTTAATTCTGTTTAAATGCATTTATGAATGCTCTGACGTAAACATCTATTTTTTAATATTATGTACAGTGGGCATATAAATATAAGTCTTAAAAATTCACAGGTTTTATTTTGCTAAATGAAAAGATATAAATTATTTCACTGGCGTCAAAAATAGATCTTTAGTAGATGAATTTAAAAATTTTTTGAAATAAGTAAATTTTCAGAGAAATTCTGTGGATATCGCAGATTAACACGTTAGTTTTTATATCGTGTGGAAAAGTTAAATCATGAATTCGCCTTGGTGCCGTGGTTTCTTCTCTCTGCATAACATGAACTACTATTGCTACCCCCCTGAAACACTCCATCAGTAGTATGGCTTTGCCATTGGTAAAAGGGAATTAGGTGAACTACTGGCTCAACTTTGCCTTTGATTACATATTACCCTGTTAGATGATTGTAATTGAATAATTCCCGATTCCGCTGCAATCATTTGGGCAGATCAGAGTAGAAATGGGAGTAAAAGTGCATTATTTTTAAACTCTCCACCACTTTTAGCATGCATTGTATAAAGTTTACACCGGGGAAATCGATTAATTGTGAAATCCACCCTGCCGCCGTGACGGAGTGCTTTACTAAATCAGAGTTTTTTGTCCCTGGTTTTGGTCGAACATCTAAATTTCCGTCGGATAAATTTTAAACGAGGCATCCTCGTAATTATTCAGCATTTAACTTGAATATAAAAGCCGTTCATATAATAGAAAAATAAAAACAAAATATTTAAACACAGCAAGATTTCTTTGCTCATTGAGGACCAGTCCGTCAAACAAAGGTAAAAAAAGGAGCTATTCTATTCGCTACTCATTGCTCAGTGTTTCATTTTATCGCTTCATTTACTTGCGTGATTTTTTCCATAAAATCAACAGTCCAGTCTCACTAAGCCCATCGACTATGTCTCTTATGATAAACGTGGTGGTAGTATGAAACCGATATACGACTCCGTCTCGGTCTGATAGGAATCCTTTTCGGTTTTAGCTGCCCAAATGCGATTCTCATGGAGATGAATGGATAGCAATATTCCAGTGAAGGGTTTGAGGATCTCTCTGTTCACTCACGTTATCGAAGGCATATTCCCGTTACAACATTTATCAGAATCGGGGTAAAAGTGATTTATCTTCGTCGAACTTTCTGCTGAACGTGGAAGCTATGCCAGAGTCATGAGTTTCTTGAGCGTACTCATGTTTGCCCAGAAGACTACCTATGCTCGATACTGATCTGAGTAATTGCGATCGGTTATCATTTCAAAAGGTTGATTCCGATTGGATTGCAACGCAATCGGAATTCGTTGTTTGGAAAATTTTCATTCTGACGACGATGTAGGTCTTGGTAGGGATGTTAGTCGTAGATGGAAATTTTCGAACCCGCAATGAATTCCGATCGCGCTGCCATGGCATTTAGTTGTAACGTTTTGTATTCCTCGAAAACTTCACAACTATGGTGAATAAACCTTACTTTTTCTCAGTTCTCTCTGCGAAAAACTCGGGAACGCAAACACAGGTACACCCGCACGCTACAAATTTCATTAAAATACTCCCCTATTCTTTCATCCACGCCCTCAACAACAAATACAGCAACAACAACTTCTAATATCACTTGTTTCATTCTTTTTCTCCCATTAATTGTTACATTAACATTCCACTCAAAATTAATTGCTACAAAATATTAGTTGTTTGCATATGAAGCAAAATATTATTCAAGTACTTATTCATAATTATTTTACTCTCATAGGAACCCATTAATGGTGAAAGGTAACACCAGGGGATTCTCATCTCTTTTAGGTAGCATAATGCCTTTTACTACTGTCTTCATCACTATCTCTCGCTCCTTCTAAAAGCCTTGGTACAACTACTTGCTTTAATCCGTTTTGCTAAAAAAATGATTAATTGATATCTAAAGCATGCATTTGGTGCCTGGTGTATCTCAAACGTTTGGTCGGTGCTAATAAATTATAACCTTGTTAACTTAATAAGTATAACCTTGGATTAATCATTTCTTACTTATTTATTCAACCATTTATTCATTTCTTGCTACCTATTATTCAACCATGATCACAATCTGTTCAGTTTATATAGATTTAGGAAAAAATGTGTTTGAAATCAACGTGCGGCGCTATATTTAGATTAAAATAAGCTAGTTTTTCAATAATAGTAGTAAACAATTTCTTAAATTATGACAATTCTTGCAGCTTGAGGGGAATCAACAAAATTATTTGAATTCTTCAATACTGCACTAGGTTTAAAATTCAAGCGTCTTCACTTAGGAACACTTCCTTGAGTTGCAAATCACTTTTTGCAAAATGCTTAGACATACAGTCTCACATGAGACTAACTGTGCCAATTCAGGCATTCATTTTGAAACAGACTGGAATCAACTCTGCTATCCCTAGCTAATCTCTCTCTGAAATACATGAGACCTTATCCCTGGTGTGCTAGCTAGTCTGGAAAAAATGCCTACACGGTTTTTTGGGTAAGCCATTTTGACAATAGAATATCACAATATAATGAATCTTTTGAAATATTATATGAGTTTCTTTCATTTTTATATTTTTGAAAAACCTGCCTCATTGAAAATCCACTATGTAGACAATAGTATATGTGGGCATTCTGATTGCCGTAATTTCCAAAGAAGAAAAATAAGTGTAAAAATTATAATAAATGTTAATTAGAAATAGGCGATACCCTGTAAGATTTTTTGTAAATTTAATTTTTTTGTGGGAAGACAGTCCTTTCTCACGATGAGTTGCGCTTCATTTTTAAAGCATACAAAGTATAAGACTTGGTCCACAGCTGCAATATTTAGGGGGATGTATTTTTTCTGAACCACATATGTATATTTAAGGTTGTAAAGCTTGCATATATATATTTTAGACTGTACCTTTTGTCTGAAGATAATGGATTAGAATACCACTTTCATAGACACTCGGTACCAAGGCGTGGTTTCTTGACAGAATAATTACATTTAAAAAATGAAATTTATTCATTTCAACGAAGTTTTAAGGATTAACATCCAGAACTAATGAAAGCATTTTATGTCCCCGCCTGCAAAATGAGTTTCATGGAATGGGTAGACAACTAAAACTTAAATGTCTATATAATATCTATCCTCGATCGATGATAATTTAACCTCATAAGAGATTACTGTATGCATTTTTCACAAACATTTTTTAAACTTTATTAGCAATTAGTACATTTACTCTAAAGTTTATATATATCTGCAATTAAGGTTCAAGGTTAAACATTAGTGATGTAATGTGAGCAGGACCACAGGTCATCGAATAATGCAGCAAAATCCACTTCTGCAGCATCCATGAGTTTCTGAAATCACAATTTTTCAGTTCCCTCCGGCGAAAGATTCGGAACAAGATACCCGCATACCTCTTGACTTCCCCCTCACTCCACTACATCGAAGGCCTTCTCGTCATCCTTTTACTGCCTCCATCCCTCTTGCATCTGACCTCCGTTGCACGGCTGCGGGCAAAGGTACCGTGTTTGCACGGAAAACGGCGTCTTCGAGTCGTATTGGAAAGGATTCCGTAGGTTAGTAAAAATATTTCCCTCATTTTTCTCAATCAAACTGTCCGAGGGTCAGATCAATACTCTCTATAGCAGGGGGATCTGGCTGATACCCAGGAATAGCCGTCTCGTTATCGGGAGAAAGAGAGAGGTCACCTCTGATTTTTCACTCCGTCGGAATCCATTCTAGAGGAGGTGCGGCTCCATCTTTCCTTGCTACTCAGTATCCCGTCATCATTCTTGAACCTTCCGTCCTTACCTTGCAGGTAGTGTAGTAAGGGCACTAGTGAAACACGATGAACGGCACTTATACTGTCCCTTTATAGTCGGTAATATTTTCTATATTTTCCCAAAGTACTAAGTTGAAACTTTGATTACCGCTGTGCACTTTTCAGCGTTCATAGAATGAAATTTTCAACTGCTAAAAATTTCAAAATTTTACTTACGAGGAAACTTTGAGGCCAAATATTCAAATATCAGAGTTGATATGACTGTATTTCATCTGATCTAGAGATTCCAGCATGGGAGCCAAAGTGTAAATAGGTAATATGCTACGAAAAAAGGCATAAAGAGCGGTAGCGATTTGTATTCTACATACACCGTTTCATGGACTCCAGAACAACTAAGGAAACTAAGGATAGCAGGGTGCTATGATTCGTTCTTTACGGTTTGGGGGAATAAAATGTTGATGGAAAATAAACAACGTAATGTAAGTTTAACGCCAATATCTCTGAAGAGGGGGGAAATTATATTTTATAGAATGATAATTGAGGTTTAACAATTAATTAGGAAGGAAAATTGATTGTTTGAACTATCCCACTGATAATATAGTTGAGTATCCGTATGTTTGGTAAACTCAATCGATAAATAGCACTAATAGTAGTAATGAATACTTTGTCGAATATAGAGCGTTAATAGGTATATTTTTCAAAGGTTTTTTCAATGTTAAGGTTAATATCGTGCTCCCAATTTCTCTTCACCCGCGTTCAATAAATTAAAAAGGTGGATGCAATTTTATCCTGAATGATCCTGAGCATTATTCAATGCTCCACTACCCATATTTGGAGAGATATTTTATGACATCTCAATGCATCATTCAACATAACTCCAGGAGCACTATGGGTTTATAAATACAAACATTTAGTCGGTAGAGGCAGATTTGAATGGGAATTATACTGCATAACTCGTAAATATCTAATCATTTTATCCATCAACGCATCTTTTGAGGAGAAGTTTCCAAGAAGCATAACGGCCCAGTGTTTTCGTGACGTTGAGCAATATTATTTTCCAGGATTTAGCGGTACGGTGGTATTTCACCACATGCATTCAATGGTTATTTATTCCCATGATATTGAAAAAAGTTTTTAACTAGCACAGTATTCACTTAACAATAATTTTCATGGGCATATAGGTACATGAATACTATACCTCCTCTTTCAACATGTTTTAAGATTTATGGCAATATTGAGCGTGATGTATAGTACTTGGTAGTCAAGATTTGGAACATATTTATCTATAAACAAAGTCATAGCCTATGGCAATGATTGATGCTCGGTGATTAATTGTATCCTTATATTATGACACGAACCAAGTATTAATTACTGTAAGATGTGATAGAAAATTTTCTATACTCCTTCGAAATGCAAGAAAATTCTTATTTTTGCGCTACACCTAGTAAAACGTTTATATTCCTGTATCAATTCGACCTAATTTTTTCGATAATTTAGATTGTAAACATTTGTAAACTTCGCTGACAACTCAAAGCCCGTGGGCACGTGTTTCAGAAGAGCATGTGTGGAGGGGAAAAAGAGCTCGTTTTAGAATGATAACGCGTCAGCTTGGTAAACTTCCTCTCTCGTTAAAGAGTGGAGAAGGCCTTTGAGGACTCATGAATATCCAATGGAAGAGAATTCTTCGGTCTCTTCCCCTCTCATACCCTCCATTCTCCGTCGCCGTGGAAAAGAGACAACCGGAGGATGTTCTTACTCGGCCCGTAAAGGCGACTGCCTCGGTATGGGAGGGAATTTGGGGGGGAGGGGGGGGGGGGGGAAAGGGCCGCAGGTTACATGACCCCGTTTCCCCTTGCTCCACCTTAATAATGCATTCGTGTGTCGGGCGCGCACCCTTGCTGCCAGAGAGGGATACAGAGAGGGCAAGAGGCGCCCTTGGGGTGCAATGGGTGAGGTACGGAGGCAAAGCGAAATCCTTCCGGCGCATGACAACGTGTTACGCTCCCCCCCGTCGTGTTTAGCCAAGCCGCTCAACCGTAATCATAGTGGATCCAACACTTTCGTTTTAATCCCCCATGATGATTAAGATGCTGTGTTTTTTTTTAATTTTCCCCAGTAACAGGTGTCAGATTCATCACATGTCACTTACAAATGAAATATATGTGTTTATCAGCGTAAATTGGTTTCCGTCATATCCTTTTGCATTGTTTATCGACTGACTATCGCTTGATTATTATTTATCAATAATTACATCACTTACGGCTGATGTTATACTAATATTGAGGAATAGTTATCATTGCGGCATGTTAAATATAGAATGATGCATTTATCGATATATTAGTGCTTGGACGATTGGGCATCATTTTTTCATCTAACAAAAATTTAGGAAAGGTCAACCTTAAATTTCGTAGAAACATTTTGCAATTGCTATTCTCCAATATTTTAATACAGACGATAATCTTTTCTACATCGTGTCCAAATAGTCCATTATTTAAAGTAGATGTTAAATAGATTATAAACATAGATGTTTTGTGGTAATTTAACTGTAAGAGGCTTTTTATTTTCTAAAACATAAGTGACCGCAGTCTGGTGTTTCAATTTCACGAGAGATTTTTACGAGATTTATATCTCATGAGAGATACGTTTCAAAGGAGATATATCAAATATTTTCATGTTCCAGTGAGACAGAAACAAATATCATAAGGATATTACCTACTTCCTAGGGAAGTAAAAACACCCAGCTTTGTCTTTGCAAAAACTGATAATCTGAATCTGAAGAAACTAACTTTGGTAGCTGATTTTTGTTCTATGGTGGTAATCCGATTTGAAACTTTTATTATCTTCTCATGTGCGGCAGATTGCGTCTTCTTGTGTACTGCTAAGCCTACTTAGATATAGCGATGCAGTAATTGATTTATGAAACCTGAGGTAAACAAAAGATGCCTCTTTGTTTCTAGGCGGCAGCATTGATATTCTACAAGTTTTCCTTCTCAAATTTTTCCTGTCTCCCTAACTTGTGCAGTAGCTACATCACTGGCAACTGTATGCGTTTTCTCTCAAATTTTTTGGCACATCCCTTGAGGCTGTAGGCAATATGGACCCATGAGCCGCACAAAAGTAGGGGAAAAAACAATTACGGATTAAAAACCCAAGAGATACAGCAAAGCGGAGAGCGCGACCTCGAATCTTCTTTCAGAAGTTCTTCCAATTTCGGGGAAGAAAATAAAAAAGTGGGAGGGTAAACTTGTTAGAAAATTCCCATCTCTTCTTGAAGAAAAAGAAGGAAGAAAGAATCGTGGGTTTTGAAAAAAAACATAAGCATGTTACGCTGAAGATAACTGTAAATTGCGGTTACGCGTGAGAGCCGGTATGGAAGAATCGCTAAGTTAAAAAAAAAGAATTATTATTGAGGATTGAGGTGGAATAATTCGAACAATGCTTTTGATTACATTTCTGAGCTCTAAAATATTGGGATAATATGTTTGCATGGAAACCCTGCTATGAGATAATGCAGAAAGAAACTCTTGAATATTTAAATCATGAATGCTGGAAGCTCTAAAACAATTTCAGCTTTCGGCAACCACAGTCATTCCATGATATCAAACGTGAATTCTTTGAATGCTGTTTGGTTTAACATTATGGAATGTTTGGAGTTAAGAAGACATTGACTTCTTGGGCTACTTTATTACCCTGGTATAAATTTAGCTCGTTTTTTGTAGCTCCAAAGGGTGTGTATCGTTAAAAGTAATATAGAGCTTCATCAGTACACCGCCCTAATACTGATTTTTCCAGTTATTTACGTATTATCCAGTGTGCTGTTACAACTCATTATTTTGGATGTATTTTGAGAAAAGTTACAAAAACAACAGTTGGCCTCATTGCGGCAAGTGAGTGTAAAAGCAAAAGTCCAAGGTTACTAGGCTACAAATATCTTTATTTTTCACCAAAAATTGGCTTCCATTATATCTAATCATAATGCGTATTGACTAAAAATGTATGGATGATTTTTGCTTTTAGTATAAATCACTTACGGCTGTTGTTTTCTGTAAATTGAGCTACAGGTATCATTAAGGAATGTAAATTAAAGATAATTATGATGCATATATTGGTGTAGAGCGATAAAAAAATTAAAACTTTAAAATGAAACATGATAAAACGGAATGATAAAATAACTTCTTTAGTAAATTTCTTGAGGCACATTGTTGTTGATAGCAGGTGGATATGGATATTAGTTCTTAAAGTAATAAATACTTTTTAGTTTTTTCGCATCCTACTTTGCTGTATTTTGAAAAAAAATTGTTTTAAGTTTGAAAGCAATCTCTTCATACCATTATGGATGCAGTATCTACTAGGCAGTTACTTAGAAAGGTTTTTTTTTACCAGGATGGTTGAGAAAGTAAAAGAATATTTTTGAATGCATTAATGTATGGAATTCCATGAATGCCTTATGTAATGGAATTCGGTAAGGTAATGTGAGTAGTTAGAGTTTTCGTTTATCGTATGTGAGATTTGATTATAATCCATATGAAAGGCACATCTCTCCATCTTTTTTTCAAGAGCTGTTCCTTAATTGAAACTATATCTTACTTCCAAGCATTTAGAGGAGGCTTTTTTCTATATACAACCCTACATTACATGTATGGAGTATTCTGTAGTATTTTCTCCAGCATACCATCCTTATATTTGAATTTTGGGTAAGCATTGACTACGGTGTACTCTATTTATGTGCCTTGAATATGTTAAGGTGATATTGACGTCAGAATGATCGTTTCTTTGTGAAGTCGTAAATATGCGATCCAACCTGTAGCCAGAGTTAAGTTTCTTTATCATAAATACTACAGGAGATGTGTCGTCCCCCATTTTCAGGTAGTTATATGCTCTATCGCTCTAATACTCTCTAACTTACGTCATTAAAATTTTTATCGAGTGTACTATTACGTCCCGTTTATCTTTTGCAGCTGTAGTTCTATAATTGATTACTGCCATTTGGACACATATGGTTTTTATTCTAGATTTAAACTAATAGTGCTATATTTTCCATCAATTAAATATTTGGAATTTATAACTGGCCTATGCACACTTTTGGCCGTTCTTTGGGGGTATTCTTGCATTGTAAAATTATTTTTAATATTATTTTGACTTCTTATATTTTTTGAAAATGGAGTTTTCTCATATGAAAAGGTTAAAAAAGGGCCACATTATTTTTTAAGGCAAGAATAAGCTTTTTTAAACTCGATGCGAGGCGTCATTGCGGCATTGTTCTATACTTTTCTGCTGGTCTGCTCCACTGGCACTGTTTTCACCACCCTCCGCCGTGCGACCCCCTTTGCCTCATAAATCACGCCGTCGCGGCAGTCTCTGCGCTGCTTTCCATTCCATTTGCTCCTCCCATCCTTTCACATTCCTCTCACCCACAGAAACAACCGTGGCATACGTGCCTTTGCACCAAAACTCGTCCCCACTCTGTAGACAATGTGGAGTCAAGGCCTTAGTCGGAGAATTTTTTCAGGGGGGGACAGGGGTTCACCTGAGGAATTAGTACATTTCGGAGGTGAGGTAAGTTGAAGTGGGTACTCTTACTTAGGGATGAGTCGAATCCACTTTTTTAGATTCAGAGTCCAATTGCGATTCTTTCAAATCGATTCCCGATTCTCGATTCCGATTTTATCGATTGTTATTCATACTAACAGGTGGGATATTGATTTTTCAGTAGCATTCCTTAAATTTAAGTTTAAGAATTGAATGAATTAAAATAACAAATAGTAATAATAAGTATCGCAAAAGTATGTTTATTGAAAATGGTGAATAAGTATTATAGCAATATGTCCTCATCTTTAATGAAACATTTAGCTTTCTAACTGATTCATATGTAAAATCTTAATTCAATAATGTGCACAATGGCTCAGGTGTGCTGCAGCATTAATGCCCCAAGCTCTGTCTTTTTACAAAAAAAAATTGTCTTCCTCGAATCAATGGAAACAGAATCGACTTTAGGTGATTATGTTTCCACCGATTATCGATTGCTATTCCGTACTAGAGAATCGGTCGAACCGAGAATCGACATTTGGAGTCGATTAACCCCTTAACCTTACAGTATCCCACAATAATTTCCGGGGGAGTGTGAATACCAAAAATCCCACCCCTCTCCCTACGGAAACTATGGAACTGAGTTGATGGCAGTGTTTTAATCGTGGATTTTCGAGTTTACGGTTTACTTAAACTTAAAACTAAATACGGCTTAAAAATTTTATTAAAACAACAAAGGATTTTTTAACGAGTAAGACCGGCTCCACCCACCACCAGAACCGTGACTGAAGAAGATGAAGTAACCTGAATACTCCCTAATGGGTGAAGCAGGTTTTAATGATGACCAAATTTTTTATGGATTCTCAACTATTTTTTAATGTTTCATAAAGGCTAGCCGTCTCAAAATTACGACTAATAGCGTTGATTTTAAAATTAGAGTTCATTTTTGTAGAATGCATCAGAGTCATTTATTGTTAGCAATACATTTGTTTGCATCATTGGCGTGGGTAATCCCCGGATTAAATTTATCAACGTATTTATCCACTCAAATGGGAGGGACATCCATGGTAACTAAGAAATATGGCAAAAATCCATATCCCTAGCATAATAATTATTTGTAATGCCATCTGAACACTAAATTGCCTTTAAAGAGAGCTATAAAGTGAAACGAGGAGCCAAGCGATGTAAAGTAGCTTGAAAATCGGCCGCGGAAATGGAGATAATTCCTTATTAATTGCATAATAATATTATTTCTATGAAGGAATTACGAGAAAAGTCATGTTTTAAAATACGGGCTGGATGGAGGAGGTAGAAGAATACTAGTAGGTTATCGATTATCCTCTATCAGTTACGCAGCGGATAAAGTGGGGTTATTGAAGTAAATAATAACTTCAAATAATATTGCAACGTACGAGGTAAAAACATTTGAATGAAGAAGACAATATTAACCAATGCATTTAACTAAAAATAATCCTTACTGCGTGGTAAAAAAAATGGCTTACCCTTTCTATGAATGGGTTAATAACTTTATAAATAAAATCTGTGATAATGAAATACATCCTCCATCGCTTTGGAGCAATGCCTTGTAAAATTGCAATACAAACACAAAAAAGGGAAAGAAATATGAACGGGAAGAACCTAACTGTAGGAGTAAACAAACGTCCTCGAAAACTGGCAACACGGCATGAGACTGTAATTCTTTAAGTATGCCAGTGAATTTAAAACATTACCTCGAAACCGGTGAATATTATGAACCTGACTACTTTTTATCAACCTAGGAAAACGTAAAGGATACCTTGATGGTTCTTGAAAAAGTTAATCTCCGTCGTAGTAAGCAGGAAAAAAGGAATGTGAAGAAAATGCAGGATATATTCCATGCATCTTGGAATAAAAAAAGGTTACTGGAGGGTAATTAAATGTCTGAGATGAAAAAGAACTGTCACCGTAAATTCTAAACAAATTTCTTTAGGAATTTCTATGAACGACATTGACGCAGTGTTTATATCAGAGAAAAGGCTTCAAAGGACTTACTCGACAAAAAAAGGCGTACCTTGAATAATAGTTTACTTAATGTCTTTTGAGATATTTTTGAAGTAGTTACAAAAATATTAATTAATATAAGCTTACCAAATACAAAGGGCAACTGAAATATTTTCATTTTTATAATATTCGTCTTCTTTTGCGGCCACATTCACCGCATAAGCAGACTAATTCTTTCCACACCCTCATAACTTCAAAGTACCTTTTACTATCTTTTCTCGGAAACCTAAGGGCAACCAAAGAAATCAGGTGCATCCTCTAAGATAGAGAAAAATGGAATTTGGCGGATAAAATACCAGGATTCTTGGCAAAAAGAATCGGAATGCATATTTAGTTAAAATAAGTGGTTGAAAAGTTTATTATTAGTGTCACTGTTGTACTTTTCGCATTTCTACGTGGTATGTAGTTGAAGTCGCCCGAATCTCTCATTGGGTAATGGCTGATGTATTACTGATCATTGGAAGTCAAAGCTTGTTTTCAGATCAATAGGCTTTCGGAGCATAGTTCAGGATTCCTTAAAAGTAAGCAAGTTTGATTTTTATTGAAATTTTGTGGAGCATTACAATGAGAGCGCTAGATCACTCAAAAATATTTCCCATGGCATATATTTAGGCCGAGGTTTTTAAGTGGGCCTTATAGTCGATATCCATACTGCAATGACAAACAGGTCTTAAAAATCGTGTTACCTTGTCACTCTCGTTTTGGAAAGTTCATTTCGTTCTTTAGTATAATTGTCTTAACAGATAGCTTTCTATTGCCAAAAATATTTTAGCCGGAGCTGCATAGATATTAAATTAGATATTATTTTTTTCAAAAGGAAATATCTGTTTATTAGAAATATTAGAGCACATGCGAATATTTTATTAAAAGGTCACATGATATGTACCTTATTATCTGGAAACTTTGAAAACAGAACTGAAAAGTTTGTAGCCTAAGTAGATGGGAGAAAGCAGGTGATGAAGTGATAATCCGTAGAATCAACAGTCATAGAATAAATGATTCGCTGAATAATTTTATGTGAAATTGCGTGAAATTCATTCGTAGCTCTGTAAAGCATGTATATGCGAATCCAGACCGTCTGTACTTTCCTAGTCTGAAGCCTTGTTGCCTGATATCTGTAGCATTGCCAGATGAATAAAAACGCACGATTAATGTTCATCTGCAGAGATAAAAAAAATTGGTCACCCCCACTGGTATGAGGCGCGAAAAAAACCGCTTGTCGGTGTGGGATGAAAGGTTACAGAAGATCCTGAAAAAAACCAGCCCTTGTCCAGGTGTGAGTCAACATTCGGTGAACAAATAGAGGGTATATTTGCTCAATTCACCGTCAATCCAGAAGTACATATACTTTTGTATCGATCGGGGTTATGTTGATGCGAAATAGCCATAGGGACGCATGGATTAGCGATACAGTGTGAATGGCAACACGAAGACACTCTCTGGAAGCGGCAAAAAAATCTACTTCTGAGGATTTCTCTCATTTCGGGAGAAGCCATCATTCAGGAGTGAAAGGATTTTTTGCCTCATGGACCTCTCTGAGCCCTGATATGACCTCCCTAGCGATGCGCGCGCCTCAGTGAGACGAAAAATGGAATTGCCTGAAGGTATAGGGGTCACTCCATGGCGGTGTCCCTGCCCTGAAATTGGAATCGCTGATTGGTGGGCTTGGTCACGCGACTAGGTGGTAGTAGTATCATTTTTCAAGCAGAGTCATCTGCAGTGAGGCTCCGCGGTCATATACACGCTATTAAGTTGTAGTTGTGTCACGGACAAACCAGCCTATGTGAGTCTCAATATTGATTTATCTGAGCCAGCCAATACCTTTCTTAGTGTCGAAAAACACTTTCGTGCAATTTTTCTTATGCAACTTCCTCGAAGTACCATCGAGAATTCAGCATTCGCAGCGTCCTTGATGACGATGTTTTAGCTGTACAAATACGTAAATTTTGAATAAAGTGGACCCCGGTTAAAAATAGATATTGATTATCTTTATTTTATTTGCAGTTGAGCCGTGAGGTATTATTTTAAATGAATGCATATTGCGCAGAATTAAGGCATCCGTCAATATCTCAGTAGACCATTGCAGTCTCGAATTGGGTACATATCGAATCTTAACTTATCATCTATCCCTAACCTGATCAGCTAACTCTCATCGAGGATACCCTAACTGCCTCGACGACTATGAGGGAAAGTAAATATGTATTTTGCGAGGTACCGAATCATTATGCTAGGTAGGTAAATTCCTAATAAATGATTGTTTCTGTGAATATGATTGACCCTGATAGAATATACTTCTTAAGTGTCTCTCTCATATAAATACTTACATATTTTTACCAATAGTAGTAATTTTAAGCACTCTAAGTTTTGAATACTAGGGTACGATTTGTAATTTGAGCTCTATCAAACTGTGTAGTGGTTCCTTCTTGTCAGCCATGTATGGCAATAAGTAGTGTTTTCTCCTCTAGCTGGAGATAAACTGGTCATTCGTTAACACATAGCTTTCAACTTATACTACAGCCTCGATTATAATTCTTGAAGAAATAGAGACACCAGTTGAGGCTTTCCGTTATTAATCCAGCAGAGGAGCTCTATAATTTCCTTCCTTTTCAAAATTCGACGACCATGCAGTAAAATTGCCCGTTGTTTTTTTAGTTAAAATTTCGCTCAATGTTATATCATTTTACATTTTTAAATTTAATCGGGTAGGTATTCGGATTCATAATATTTAATATTAGATGAAAAAATAGTATTTCAGCGGGTGTATCCGAAAAAATACTATTTTATTACAGGGTAGGTCGTGTTTTTACATTTGCACACATTTTTAGGGCATGAAAAATAGCTCATGCTCCTTCTCAATCATGTTTTACCGTTAACAATTATGCATAAGGTGGATATTGCTTTTTAATTATTTGAATATTATACAGTAGAAGATGAAACTACATAAATCCTCGACTGCAAGAAAAGCTTAGCATTTAAGAATGCTAACTGGTTTGTGGATGCCTGACGATAATATCCAGCCATAATATTGCAGGCATTAACTATTGGTACTAGCTGTGCACAGAGCATGCTTAAATATATGCGAAAATTGCACTTGTTCAATTTAGGCATGTTTTTCTTTGATCTCTTTCAATTGATTTTCTACACACAGCACCATTCAATCCAGGGAGAAAGTTCATGAAGTTCACTGGTTGGTTTGAAATGTTCGTCCTCCGACAGCTCAGTCATATTCCTATAAAAATGATATTTAACTCATTTTTTCATCAATTCGGCCCATCCAAGGAAGTCTTGTCCCATTTCGAGCTCTAAGGTCGTTTGAATTTAATTGAAATTCCTCGATGGTCATCGCTTTCCCTTTTTTTCAACCAATCCAGAAGCAATAACGTGCTAGGTGCTGAATTATGTTGTATACCCTAATATAGTTCTCACGTGACGAATTTATGATTGAAAAATTACGGAAAATTGCTACGTGGCCTTCGTCAGTTTTGGGAATGTGTCAAATGGGTAAAAACGTATCGCAGTCTATGGAAAATAGTAAAGGAGTGATTTCTTCCCTTGCGTGATTACTCGTTAGGCTGTTTCGTAACGCCACCAGTGTTTAGCCTATCAGCCTTCCTCCCCCGATGCACATCCGCCAATTTCAGACCGCGAAATTGCGCAATCATTCACCTTGGGTATTCTTTCTTATCCACGTCAACTTTCTTGGATGGTCAAATTTACCCTTCGAATGGGATTATAATTTCACCAACTGTACTCTCGTCACTCGACCTCGGAACAAAATTGCCTTCTCCAGTATGGAAGGAAGTGTTATTTTTTGTAGACCAATGAAGTTGTCAAATTGAGAAGTTTTCATTCTCTATCATTTGCTCTCTTCGAATTTTTAATGAATTACGGTCCGAATCATGGAGGTCAATGTGAAGTCTCATGGATAATCCATAAGTATAAATTTTTAACTAAGGTTCCGTTCCAGCTGCTCATTGCCGAAGTAATTGAATTTTCATGTAAACAGCAAAGTGAAAAATTATTTTGCTTGAGCAGAAACTACCGTAATAACTTTCACTATGTGTAGAAATTTTTCCTTTCAACTCATTTTATGTAATTCCTCTCTATTCGGTCCCCAAGGCAGGGCCACTCAATTATGCTTTTCTCATATTTCTCTTTAAATACCATAATGGAAATGTGAAAATAAATCTCTTTGAAAAAATCTAGTAAAATGATCAAAATAAGGCTGTCGGAAAATATTTTCTTCCTAAATGGACAGAGAATATTCGTCCTCTCTTTGAAGTAAAGCCTACAGTTAAAATAAAAGGAAAGGGAAGGATTAAATGCTTTTTGTTGAGAACAAAGGATGAAAAGTTTTGTAAGGCATAAAATTAGAGTTATAGCTCCTCTTCTTCATGAAAGGCGACGCTTCTTTGCCAAGCAGTCAGAATCTCGGCTAGGCGTCAAGAATTGGGCTTAAGGAGGTGACTCAAAGGAACTATCTTTATTCCTTTGCAGATGACACTGCGGTCATCAAGGGTAACACAGGGTCACAAAGTACTGTCATTTAGCAACAGACACACCACTTAATCCGCCGACTAAACGAGCGGGTTTTATACGTCAGAAATGCATGAACAATATTTTTTTGCTAAAGCTGTAATCGATTTCTTTTTTTTATGAATGATGATTAATATATCTGGTATAAATCAAGAAAATTCTTTACTTTTATGCTATTTTTGTTGGAATGAATTTTTCGTTCCTAAAGAAGCAAAATTACTAGTTGTTCGACCACCTCTCTCGCCCATTAAAGTCAAAATTATAAGCTTCTTAGTCATCTTTCGTACCAAAAAGTTCTACTGCTTTTTAAGGTATTGAAAACTTAATGATTGTAAACTATGCTATCCTTTATCATATGTTATCTCTGATGTTACTTTCTGAAACTGATTAATGATAAGCAAATTAAAATAATTGAGATAACATCCCATAGTCGATATTAATCCAAGCTAGGGTTTTGAATTTCATCAGAGTGCAATCTAATGAGTGGAATACCCTTATTCATAGATACAGTCCGATGAAGGGGATAAATGAGGAAAAAAGGAGTGACGAAACAAGATGTTTGGAGGGAATGGACTTTGGAGCACTTTTATCAGGAGGTTGAAGATGTAGGACTGAAGACTGAGGTGTTAAGATGGGA
This sequence comes from Ischnura elegans, assembly GCF_921293095.1. Classification (NCBI taxonomy): domain Eukaryota; kingdom Metazoa; phylum Arthropoda; class Insecta; order Odonata; family Coenagrionidae; genus Ischnura; species Ischnura elegans. Next base: position 29,237,811 of record NC_060250.1, on the reverse strand, counting down.
GCCACGAGTGATGGTAGTAAAAAAGGAGGGGTGAATGGGAGGGGAAAAGTTTTCCTGATTTTACCGTTTTCTCGTGACTTTAAAGAAAAATATGGCGTGAAAATTTCCACCCGCTCTTTGTGACTTGTTGACGTCGATGGATTTTCGGCTAATTATGTCGTTCAGAGAAAGTCAGTTGTTCAATGATAAAGAAAGCATCTCTCACAAGGAATTTGAACTACAGCGATCCACGAAGGGTCAAAGCGTGAGTTGTAGGAGTGGCAGAGAAGCTTGGAACCAATCGGCATCAACTTATCTACGAAAGGGTTAGGGCCGCCGACTTTTCATAGCAAAAAGCGAGAAAATGAGGCTACGGATTAAAACATGGGGATATGAGGATATTTTATCTTTCTAAGATAAACTAAATCATTATATATATTTTTTTTAATATTGCTGAAAGGCCTCTTCGCAATTTTCTGCTAGTTCAGTTTTCTCACTTTGCTAATTCAGTACAAAATCTGCAGATCGTTCAATAATTACTACAATTGATATCGCCAAACAAATTTTTATTTATTTTATTTATTTTTAAAAATATGTATCACCCTGAAAACAGCGCTTATAAGGCATGTTTGCATCAGAGAAATGCAACGAATAACAAAATAGTACGTTCACACACGTCCTGGATAGGGGTAACGTACCCAGATGGAACTCAAACCAGCGACCTTTGCAGTTCCGAACCTCCAACATAACATCATGACCAGATTCAAATACGTTACTAAAATGTCGAATATCCTCGTCAACACGAAAGTCAACCACCCGGAAGACATCTGAGGAGGATCATACCAGATTAAATACAGGCGCAGTGATTCCTACATCACGACTTCTAGAGCACTGAAATGCCCGAGTCCAAGAACACAGAAGGGCCGTAAAAAATAGACAATTCAGCCAGTCAGCGGTGACAGAACACCAATGGAGTGGACCAACCCACGATATTGACTTTAAAAACACCTCACTTTTGAATAAAGAAGGCCTCTATTACCCAAGGATCATCAGGGAGGCAAATGAAATCACCAAAACACCCAAGAACTTCAACCGTGAGGACGGCTACACTCTCTCCATCGCATGGAAACGGGTCTTCAAAGATCTCGACTAATCAGAGCATACCTCCGAAAAATAGGCGCCAAACAGGGCACACCTCCGAAAAACAGGCGCCAACTAGGGTGTATTTAAAGACAACCAATTTCTACCTCGATACTTCAGTGGACCTAAGGAAGTCAACTGAAATGCTGGCAAAATTGTGTCCAGGAAAATGCATAAACGCGGAAGGAAACCCATAAGAATCGCTGCCTACCCCGTGGACCTTTGGTTTTGCAGCCGATGGCTTTCACGGAGGCCGTCAATGAGAGTAACATTTACAATCCTTAATTTTAAATTAATTACTTAAGTTAATTACGAAAGTTTATTATTCCTCAATTGGTAGTTTTCCTAAATGTCACTACCAAAGCTTTAATAACATTCTTGCTCCTTCATTCCGATTGTCTAATGTTCGACGCATTCATATCGATTCTCAAATCGAGTGTATTGAAAAGGAAAATTGGCATCGTATCCGCTAGCTTGAGTTCACTTTTTTCAAGACCACCCAGGTGATCGGAATCGCCCACACCCAGTCGGGCGAAAGGGGCCGCTCGTAAATCTACGGAGGGAAGGGTTCGGTCAGGGACAGCCTTGATCTCGGCTGCAGGGTCAGGTCCTGGTCTGGTTAATTGGCGAGATCCCAGAGCGATGCGTAAGTTCGCCCACGGTACAAATCTCCAATGATTCATTCGTGTACGAGAAAGCTCCTTTCTCAAACAATCACCCACTGTCCATGGGAGATTGGAACCTTGACTGAGAGGACAGATCATTGCATAATGGAAGTGGTGGAATTATGAACTTTCCTAGAGGCTCATCTCGTCAAAGCAGTGGACATGTTGACTTATTCCTAGCGTATTTTTGAGGGCTGCAAAAATCACTTTCTTCTCGTTATGTCTGATGGCCCCCACGAGTAAATGATCAAGCAGACAGAATGATATAAATATTCATGGCTCTTTAAAGACCTAGGATAAAAACATTTATAGTAATAATGTTTATTATTCCATATTACTTACAAACAAAGACTTAAATATTACGGGCTTTAGGTAACCTAGAAGGCGGATCTGTCTTTAGGTCACCATCACTATACATTTATTTCCCATGCATTGGTTTAAATTGTGGAAAAAAAACATGTACCAGCATTAGCAAAATGATAACTTCGACTAAATATATTGTTATAATTATTAAATTTGGATTAACAAAATATTTTTTCAAAAGTAGGATAAGTTGAGCTATCTTTTTTCCGATTCATGCATGAATTAGAATTAATTTTTATTTAAACATACATCTACACCCCAGGGTATATCTTTTGAGCCTCTTATGTAGCGCTATATTAATAATCTCTCGTGAATGGAGTTGTGATAATGATGAAACAGTTTGAAGTGGTATTTAGTGATACTTTACGGCTAACGACTTCCTATTTTAATCTCAATTAGCGAACGGTCAGTTCTAAAGCTCTTTGAAAGCAGTAGAAATAGGTGAAAAATCTGGTTGCTGTATCGGTTGCATGCTCGAGAAACACCAAAATTTTCATGCTTTTCCAGAGTGGTAGGAAATTCACTAATCGCGAAAATTCTTTTTATATTTTTTCTTGACAGATTACACGTGATTAAGATTAGAAGAAAAAATGATTACTTCCTCAGAGCACGAGATGTTATTTAATACATTTCAAACCTTAACGGCATCAAAATTCACTTTCACTGCCGTAGGAAGAAATTCCTCCGGACAGGGATTAGAAACGAAGAACTTCCTCTTTTTAAAATTGTAAACTACATGAGAGATAATTAAAATAGCATTTTTTTATAAATATGACTATTTTAAATAAAATATGTTGTTTTTTTAGTTGTGTTATTTTAGGTTTATCTAATAATTTGAATGTAATGCCCCCTCGATCTTGAGTCGCTATGCTGAAGCCTAGTTACCCAATATGAAAATCCGACACTGCCATTGACCATCTGGGCCACTTTTATAGAATCGAACCCTGTAACTATCGATGTAATGGCAATGAGAAATAGTAACTTCGACATCGAAATAAATGCGCAGTGTTCCAGTAAGCCAATAGACCGTGGTTCGATTTTCGGTCAAGGGAATTTTTTTCGCAATGCAATTAATGTGGAAGAATGGCGCTCTCCAAAATCCTCATTAGAGCAAGCGTGATGAATTCAGCGTATTGTGCGCTGCCAATGTTTTTGCCTCGGAATTGGAGTGCGGTTTCGTGTTGAATTCATCGGCTACTAGTGCTAGCGCATTAGAAAACGCATTTCTATTTCTTATATTTTGGGATCTATTGCGTCCCTGCTTCCCCAACGGATGGAGAATCGCCCTGCTGTGCTTCTGAAAAAAAAGAGAACTATATCTGCCCACGCGGAAAATTGAAAGCCACCTATCATCCGGACTTCTCATCCCGTATTTTTTATCGCCCTCTGACCTCTTCACCTCCTCAAGGTCACAATCCTTCCACTTCTCACCCTTTCACCCACCTCACTCATAGGTGTGGATTAAGGTCACTGCTTTTGGGATGGGTTCACAATGCTCCTCAGATTGGCCGACGTTATAGGACTTTTCTCCAGAAACTAAAAATAAACCGTGAAACACGTAACTCGAAATAAATCATCGATGAGTATTGAACTAAACCGTGAAACACGTAACTGGAAATAAATCATCGATGAGTATTGACTACTGGCGATTAAATTTGACCTGAAAATCATATTTAATAATCACTTTTTATATGTTGTATCAAATTAAATGATTACTTTGGATGGAAATCTCTAATTATTCGACATCCAGTGGTTGATTGTAGAGTAGTAACAGTTTAATACTCTTTATTGCAACTATCAGTAATAATTTCGCATTAGTAAACCGAATTTAGGGCTTGTCAGTTCTCCTTTACAATCGAGTCGATGGACACGCAAAAATATTCTGTTAGGGAGGAAAACCTATCTAGGTGGGATTCGTACCCGCGAGCCCTGCGTTTTCAGGCGAGGACTTTACCCCTTCGTCACCGAGGCCTGATAGCTTCCAGTACCTAGAGAAAAGATAGATCGTACAAGTATTGAGCTGTATGAAATAGTTATAAACTAACCATATCATTAACATTTTATCAGGAACAGCAGATTTGAGGGAGACTCAAATCGCTTCAGCTCCTATACCCGGAAAACCACAGGCGCCGTGTGTGGCTTCCCACTAGCATCATCATCCCTCTCGGTTGACTTACCGACTGTGCACCACCGACCTCCCGCCCTTATCGCGTCTGCCCAGCGAGTGTAGGGGTGCCAAGAATGGAGGCCACCCTCAGACACCCGTCACCCACTTTTATGGGTCAAGGAAGGGTTGACTGTGAGTGTGGTTGGTCAGGCTTGCACCATAGCAGGGAAGACGCTTTAGCAAATGCTCTCTCGGGTACTCACAAGGAGACGGAGGTGTAATTACGACGCAACAGCTGACGCATAGCCGACCGTTTTCCTACAGTGGTGAGATTTGAAATATTGCTGAGTGCGGTGCAAATTATTCTTGAGATGCATGGCCAGAAGCGTAGGTAGCGAAAAATATTAGGAATTTTTTTGTGAGGCTTAGTGGCGTAATAAGGTTGGCCGTTGTCTAGGATCATTATTTCGCATTAGTTATTATTGAGGTTGTTTTTTAATGATTATCAGCGTAATTAATGCGCCAATCTTGGGAGCACACATTCTTAGGTAAAGAAAATATACAGTGGGTTCTTGACTTAAGTAAGTTATTTAATATAATTTTAATGCAATTTGGTTGAAGTTAAAAATGGTAAGACCGGAATTTATTGGAAACAAACTGAAATTAAATGAGATATTCACTGTTCTTGGTACCGAAGAAAAACATGTAAAGACGAAGAAAATAGTAAACGAAAAGAAGACCTTGAGGAATCCATTTTCTCGTTAGCTCTTCCCACTCCCACAATCACCACCTCCTCCCTACATTAACCCGCTCCCTGGTATATATAAGATCGCAAATCTGTGCATATTCACCTTTGAAGAAGACATAGTGCAATGTCGAAACCTGGGCTGGTTATTAAAACTTCTGTGGAACATACAACAGTGCATCTTTTATTATGTTTCCGGACGAAGAAATGCTGCTTTTGATAAAAATTCGGGATTTTGTCTTGGAAATTTTGAGTAAGGGTACCTTTCTAAAAAAGAATCACAAGGTAGTAGTAAATAATGAGCGCGTAAAAGATATGCTGAAAATTGTTAATAAAAGATATCAAGACGTTTGCTACCATTTTAGCATGAATTGTAGGAAGATCCTGATGCTTATTACAGATCAAATTATATAGGTAATGCAACTGGTTTTTTAGAAAAACAGGTTTAAGTAGCTGAGGTAATCAAGACATGTTTGCGGAGTTGGATATAATGAAACCATTGTTTTCTCAGTTTGATATTGAGAAAACCTTTCTCCTTCACTTTAATGCAAAGAATTGAGCTTACTCACAATTTATAATTATGCATACCTACTGGCTCCTTCTGTCTTTCCGTAGATGAGACTAATATACCTTATTTTTTTCTTGCTTGGCAGCTCGGTCGAAATTTTTCTTTATTATTAGGCTGATTGCTAGAAATTTGTCTGCACCCATTGCTTTTGATCCACGGAAATTATCTCTTCTTATTTTTTTTTAATATCGGAACGGTAATTTTGGTTTATTTTTGAGGTGATATTGTGCGTATTGATGTGAAAGGTACATATTCGAGGATTGATCAAGGATTTCTAATCTTTCATGTAGCCTTCGAGTTGGTATCATTTCCTAGCCAGAGTACTCTAAAATAATTGTGTCGCTATCAGCTCTCTTGTATCCTTGAAGCCGGCGATACTCAGGATGTATCAGTATATTTTTTTCATGTTTTCAAGTGTTATTTTTTCTGCGACGCATTTTTTATTTTCGTCATTCATAGGCATGCCTTTTTTTTCTTTTAGCTCACCGGATATTGCTACTCTCACCCTCATATGGCTCTCGTCCTATATCCTCTTGTATGAGTATGAAACTGCAAGAGAACGCAACAAGTGTCCTAGGGACCCCTTCTCGGCTTCTTTCCCAGTTCTTTCTTCCTATTCCTCGATCATCCAGTGCAACCTCTCATAACATTCTCTTCAAATCTACCACCTTCACTACGGGCACTACTTAGAGGAGGCCTCAATCCGTCCGATTGAAACTTTTTTATATTGCCTGTTTGCTTTGTTGATTGAGATAAGCTGATTTTTTATGCATATTCTCATATGATAAAAACGTTTATAATTTCTTTGTTCATTTGAGCAAGTCTAATTAATTGGATACCTATTTCACAATGGAGAAGTTATTTCTCTCGCATTGAAAATCATGAGCCTCCCCAATGATTTTGAAATACGTATAATTGAATGTTCTGTGTCGTTATTGCAAGTATTCAGTTCGATGTGTCAAATAGCTGGGCATCTTTCCTGTAACTATGGCTGATAAATCTGTTAATGTTCATTGTTCTTATTTTCAGGTACGCTGGGTCAAACTAGCTCTGAAATTGGCTAGAGAAAGCTGATAGTGACTCTGTTTGGTGAGTTCTCATTGCTGTTAATAATGTCGCAAAATTTATATGTTCAAAAAATTGTTTATGTGTTTCTAAACATGCCTATTTTAACTTCAAATAATATTTAAAAATTTCCATCTGATACTCTCCTCATTCGCGCAGAAAATTTATAACTACCATGGTGAGAGTTATGAATGACAACAATAGATGGCGTGTACATGAGTGAAATTACGAGGTTTACATTTTGATAGTCTAAATTATTAAGATCGATCTGATTGAAAATCAATGGACGATAAATTAGTGGCTTTAAACTACTTAACGATTCGGAAGAATACATTTAGGGACATTATTTCAGGGTTAAATGTGTTAATGGAATTTATTATATGTAAACCCATTTTAAGTAGAGAGCATAGGTTATTTAAGGCATTAAAACTATTTTTGCAAGGGTTGCCAGTAATTTGTACTATATAAATTCCTAAATCAACTTCCTGAGCCCATGATATTCGTGAAAGAGTTATTCATTCAAAACATACTTATATATTACCACTTTAATCATGCCACATCGAACGCAAATATAGCATGAAGGATATCACAACAATGTGCATTGACTCTAATGTCTAATGAAAGAGCCTCTTCTATCAATTCCAGAGCTTTGGCAAACGATGAAATGTTGATGATCATAAATGATCTTTAGTTGCTATATGAAATGGATTTATATATGAAGAGGCCGATAAAAATAATATGAACGTTATGGTTAGTATATAACTATATTTTTCAAAAAGATGCACAGAAATCAGCTCCGTTTCTGCTTCCAATTAGTAAATTCCCTTTTAAGCTCTTATCTCATATGAATCACTAATGCACATGGTTTGCATCAGTAAGCAATACCAGCAGTCGAAAGGGTTATATGGCTGATTTGACGTGCAGCCTTCCATTTTGCATAAAAATCGTCTGGGATTACCTCAAAACGACAATAATGACAAAAATTGTGATGTTCCCCATCTCAACGCCGACTGTATTCTTTTCCCACTTGTTTGCGATATCTGGCGGTAGGAATGGCCTTTGCCGATGAATTAGTCCGCCTTACGCATGCGTACTTCTTTTGACGAACTGGTACGAAGGCCGTCGCTCTCCCACGCAGCGACCTCTAAGGGCAGGTGGTCCATCGCCGTAATAACTGCTATCAGGGTGAAGTACGGGGAGAGAGACTTTTTTTATCTTGGGCCACCTGTGCGGGGGCGAAAGAATGGACTAAACAGATGCCTTCTCTTCTCCATGATAAGGTCCGTTCGCTTTTTTTTATTTACGTGGCTGTACAGGGCTTAGGAACGCTAACCGTTGTAATACCCCTTACACCATTGCACACGTGTCCTGAACACAAGTCTAGACCCTTTTTTTCCAGCGGGCACGAGGGCACTAAAAAATAAGATCTTTTAAACCAATTGGTCGTGCGTGTGCGTCCAAAGAGGGCGCTGATTAACACTCTGAAGTTTGTTTTAATAAATGAATGTTGAATATAAAAAAAACTTGAGTTGCGTGTCACATTAGTTTTACAATTATTTCCACCAATGCATGGGCGAATCTTAGAGTTATATATATAATGGGGAGGCCAGTGATCCTGCCAGGGGGATATGACCCTCGGAACACCCCGATAAAACCCCGGTATTCCATAGCCCCTTAGTGTTCGTGGAAAATTAGTTTAAATTGGCCTCTGAAAACAATATTTTAAGAACTATCTAAGGCTAAAATTTATTTGAACTATCGATGCTTTTGTTTTCATTGTACTTCGATGTACAGGTTTCGTACTCTTTTCGGACGAATTGTGATTTAAATTGGGTGGGCCAGGCTGTCTCTGAACCCCCAAAACTCCGCCCATGCACAAATGGATGCAAGTTTTTCGCTCTAATTACAGTCTGGTTATACCATAATTTTCTCGTTATGATGCGTAAGAGAATCACGTTTTAGGAAACTGATTAGGTACTAACACTTTTCATGGGAGCCTGCAGTCTGGGTGTTCATGAATCTATGTATTAGGTTTTTTAAATGGTTTTGACAGGTTTTCCTCCACTATTCAATTTTTTGATGGGTCTGAATGCTTACCTTTATATGTATTCTCATGTGTACTAAAGGGAATACCACCGTGCCATCTATATTCAAACGGAAGTTTTTGATGGAAAATACCTATATTAACCTTCACAGTGTGGTTAATTCTGAGTTTTTCAATTGCATTTGAGTAAAAACCATGTATAAAGATTTGATACTATCCTTATGATCTATGGGTTCAATGTATTTCTAGGCGTTTTTACTTCTCCTTTTTTGTATTTACTATCTTCAGAATTTATGTAACTCCTTAATTGCTTCCTGCTATTTATGTTCAAAATTTTGCTGCTAAATATTTCATATACACAGTTAATTCGGTTACAAGGTTATTATTGTTAGACATTATTTTATTTTAGGACGAGCAAATCAGAGAGGAAATCTTATAAAAAATTTATTTTATATTATCTATATTCGTAAACTGTCGTTCGTTATTCGTAAAATACTCCTTTCCGTACGTGTTAATCGATGTTGGCGGGTAGGATAGACTTGCTGCTTGGGAATTCTCAGTCGCCTGGCACATAAAAATTGGTTGAATTGAAAAGGAAGGAAGGTAGGTAATGAAATGAGTGCGGCAATTGAATGCCTTCACCACTTGGGAGCTTATGAAAAAAAAACCTATTCCCGTGAGTTCTTTTGAATGCGAGTTGAACTACTTGGAAGCTTGAGAAATGAGAAATGGCGCGGTGAAAGATTAATGGCAGCTTTGGAATCACTATTTTTTGCTTCTTATCGTAATATTTGCTCTCTCGGAAAATTGCTTGAGCCTCACAATAAATCTCGCGTACTAACATATCGTAACACAGTTTTCAAAAAGAAATTATATCGTTATTTGAAGGCCAGGCAAGGTTAAAAATTATATTATCAATCCTCGCTATTTTAATGTGGTTGTCTAACAAGCTATTTATTAAAGATCGGGCTTAACTTTTTCCTTGATGAGGGATAAAAATAAGCCTTGCCACCGATTAAAACAATTATATTTGCCATTTATATATAGTACAGAATTCATGGAATATGAAATAAGCCGCTCTAAATTTAACGGGAATATTTCCCCGTGTATAGGAGTGTTGAGGGAATTTTATTTTCCCCCTGACATTGTATTGGTAGAAGTGGATAGAAGGTAGCAGATTAGGCCCTCTCCCTACGCCCGTTTATTGAGGGAACTGACAAGGCTCGCAGAATAAGGAAAGGGAAGGAATCCTAATATGTCAACGTAAGAGAAGTTGTGTCAATGGTATGCCGGCAGCATGGGGGGAAATCTGCTGTGGAGCGGAGAGAGGATAAGAGCGGATGAGGCTGCACAAAAATAGAAGTTAATGTGTGATTGTCTTCTCTTTTAATAACGACTGTTGTATTTCCTTGGTCCGCCAGAGTGATGACAACGTCTTCTAATTCCCGTAGTTGTCCCCAGCGTCTCCTGAGCGTCTGTTCCTTGTCCATCTTCTCAAGTGAGGTGAAAAAATTTCCAACCATATATTCACCGCACCATGGTTTTGTATTCTTCTGAATCCCTCACCTTTTATTGCCTGTACCCATTCTATTTTATAGCTATAATTTACTATTGGCCAACTATTTGCGTCAATTATTTACTTCCTTGATATCAAACTTATCCATTTTTAATCTATTTAATCAAAAGAAGTATAACTTATGGTTTTGTTTTGTTTTTAACGGCTACAAAATCAATTAAAAGACTTAATATTTATTCTTACGGGAAAATAATGGATTGCGAGTAGAGACTTCGAAGCTGGCGTCTTTAACCCCTTCCACTTTAGGCAGAAGACTGTTATTTTTGCCAATAGTTAGAGAAGACATATTAAATTTTTTAAATCCAGTTTTTGCTTACGTAGTGAATATTTAATTTCAAAATACCAGGTGTCAATTCTTCATATTACGCCGCCGTTCATTCATCTATAAGCGGCAGCAGATTTACCTAAAAGCCGTGGTATTGGCCTTGATAGGAACTTATGATAAGTTTAACTGTGGATGAATGGCTGATATAAATAAAATTTATGGTGGATATTTGATCCGGAAATAATTATGCTACGCCATTACGCTAAGATTCAATAGAAATAAAACAGGAAATAGATTACTAGCCTAAAAGTAACTCAGAGTAATGAAGGAACTTCAAAGTAAAAACAGAACTCTTTACTGTTGGAAATGTGTTTTTATGAGTAATTGCATCCAAAGTTATTTAGCTTGAAGTTAAGCTGCAGCTAGAGTAAGAATTACAGAAGTACATCAGCTCTTTGAATGCTCAAATGCAACTCGGTAATTTCAGGAAGGCAGACCGAAGACAGAAATAAGCAATATAAATAGTAAATTTATCGTTGTACGGCCCTTAAATGCTTTTAATCTTGTAGGAATAGACTGTTCGAGGCATACATTACCCTTTAAAAAGCTGAAAGGTGTTTTTAGCTCTCAGAACGTCTCTTTTGGAAACCTAACGTATGGGGTCGCTTCATTTGAATTTAAATGTTAGCTGGAGGCGTATTCCTTCCCAAAGGTTTGCGGAGGTCCCACATAAATTATAGGAAGGTTTCGTTCCACCTTACGCAAAGCCCATTTTAATGTTTCGACTTGTTCCATTGGAGAGGAAGGTTTGGACGAAGGGTGAAAAAATCTCCGTTAACCTTTATAGTATTTGAGAAAAGAGATGTTTTTGTGTCATGTGGAATGTGTGATTTCTAATGCATACAGCATTCGTATGAGTTTAAGTGATAAATGCTAATTTTGTGACCATTTTGGCAACAAGGTTTTATTGAGTTGGTTTTGGTACTATCACATTTCAAGTAAAAAATACTTCCTTCATGAGTCAAAATGTATTGAGTTAACACTCGAAAACTTATTACTTTAAGTAGAATGACACAGATGTTGAAGTTGAAACCGATAGAGAATAAAATTTTGGGAATACTTAAATGTTGGCTTTTTCAAATGAGTGATACTTTAAAAGAGCTTTCCTCCAATTGACTCTATTTGATACAAAGAGAACTGTGGGGTGTAATTGGCCACTTAAAATTCGTGCATACGGAAATGTCCATGATAATTTTTAAGCTGATGTTTAAGTGGCGGTTTTTTTTATGAATTAAGAAGTATTGTGGTAACAATGCGAGTATATAGCATTTTGGGTTTTTTTGAAGGCGATACCCGGCACTTCTCTCGGTGTGCATAATGCAACGTACAGTCTCATTCAGCCCGAAAATTTCTCTGAAGGACCCTCGATTGTTCACCACTAGAACTCTGTCACAAATGAAAACAGATTAATTTTCACTGGAATTTCGTATCTATAGAACCATTAGCTGTGCCCGCCTCGCCAATAATAGACCCGTAGCATAAGTAGAAAACAGGTATGAAATATAAATTTTTCGGCGATCAGAATCTTGAATTCAATAGCATGATAAGTTTCGTATAAAAATATGCGCAAAGTTGAGAAAAATTAAACTTTTTCATGATTCGGAAACTTTTTGAGCGTTTAAAGGGATAAAGAAATATAGTTTTTTTCCATCTACTACCCCACATATCAATACTCATTCAGACTAGCAGATAAATACACCGCAGTAGGGTTACTAAAAACATGTTTATTTTTTTTACTGAACCATTTTACCACGATCAATACAGGAACGCATTCAAAAGAGACTAATTCTTTTGATGTGGCATAAACGTTTTGGTGAAGGTGAGGCGTACAATTTACGGCATTTGTACGGAAGTATGAGTTACATTATCTTTGTTTGGTTGTGAATTTCCCAGAAAAAGTCGAGCCTCGCCACCTGTTGGCGATACCACGAATTGTCGGGTTTTCGTTTTGGTTTTGTTTTTGGTTTGTCACTCCGAGAATGGGAGTGAATAGGCAGTCGTCCAGTGAACTTCGCAAGCATATGAGCAACCCCAGGAGAAGGAGCCATGTCGCGCCCCCGACGGGAACAGCAGCAGCGGTGAGTGGTATGCCATCGGCCCGGCTCGACTTTGATTTAAACAATTTACAGTCCACATTTAAATAATCACGTTCGGAAGTGATCATATGGTCCTTCGGGCCGGATTTGTCGTTGTAGAATCAGTGTTGGTGTTAGAATACTTTTGGTTTTCCCTTTTTTGGTTGGTTTTATTAGGGAACGTTGAAAATGCCAGCGATCGACGATGTAGAGTTTCGTATTGCATCTCTCTTAGCGAAGATGGGTCGTATTGATAATGTCGCTAAAGATTTCGAAAAGAATCGAGTGATGTAAAAAAGAGGAATTTATTACGAGCTATGACGGACCACGTGGATAGTCTTTTGGAGGAATTCAATGAGGGTATTTTGAAATTAGCCTCGTTGTACGCGAAACAGTCCCCTCCCGTCGAAAAGGACAAGGAATTGCGTAAGTCTACGGAGGAGTTCGAGGCTATGTTTTTTAATACTAAGGCAATTCTTCTGACATATTTCCCAGATATAGAGCCACACTTAAGGTCAACGGGCCATCTTGCGACCGGGGAAAGTAATTCAACTCATACCGTAGCTCTTCCTAAGCTCGATTTAGTCGCGTTTAATGGCGATTTAATGCAATTGCAGTCATTTTATGATGTATACCTATCTGCGGTTCATGAAAACCCGTCCTTGAGTGACGTGCAGAAATTTTTGTATCTCAAATCTATTCTTAAGGGGGAAGCTCATTCGTATGTTTCGTCTTTACCTGTGTCCTCGGCGAATTACTCGGTCGCGTGGGAGAGTTTGAAAGCGCGCTATATGGACTCAAACAGGTTGACTAATGCGTATCTGGAGGCTTTGTTCGATATCAACCCGATCACCCGGGAAGGTCAAGCTATTCGCAAATTTTGCACATTAATTACTGAGTATGTTGGTGCGTTAAGCGCTGTGGGGCATAATGTCGAAAGTTGGTCGGTCCCAATGCTTTTTATGTTGCGCCGCAAACTCAATTCCGTGTTACGGGAGCGGTGGGAAAAGGTAGCGCTCAACGTTGGTGAGCCTTCCCTACAAACATTTTTTGATTTTTTAAGTGAGGAAGCCAAGATTTTGGAAGCAGCCTCATCGTTTCATTCAGATGCTAGTCTGAATAAAAGGCCCCATAAGCCAATGCAATCTTTAAGAAAGTCTACTAGTATGGTTGTTAATACTGATAGACAAAGGGTCCAGAAATCGTGCCCAAATTGTTCGTTGCCGCATTCTTTGGAAAAATGCAGGAAGTTTTTGAAATTGTCAGTGGGATCTCGGCTAAGATTAGTTAAGGCTAAAGGGTGTTGTTTAGTTTGTTTCAGCCAAGACCATTATTTAAAAGATTGTGAATTCAAAATGCCATGCCCTAAGTGTAAATTGCCTCACAATGAATTAATTTGTTTTGCCAATCGTGAGGGGTCATGTTCGAAATTAGATAAAGATAATACTGCGGTAGAGCAGAAGCAGCAAAACCCTCAATTAGTGAGCGCAGACCCAGATGAGACGAAAGAAAATCCAGTTCGAGAGGTGTCTTCTTTCCAAACGTACACTCATCGGTTGGGGTCTGTCGTGATGCTTGCGACTGCCAGGGCGATCGTATTGGACATTGATGGCAATGGCCGCGTAATTAAACTCTTGCTTGACACTGCAAGTCAGGGAACCTTTATCACGGAATCTTGCGTTCGAAAGCTACGGTTGAATTCCAATAAAATTAGAACTCCTATTTTTGGGTTCGGAAATAATAATTCCGTGATATCGTCTGGAATTGTCAGTTTGAAAATGAAACCTTTGTCTGAAAGCACGTTGAAATTGGAAGTCAAAGCTATGGTGGTTCCTCATATTGCTCAATGCCCAAAATTATCGGTCTTTAATAGATCATGGCCTCATATAAAGGGGTTGAAACTTGCGGACCCGAGCTATTACGATGAGGAAGAAATAGACGTATTATTGGGGGCAGAATGGTTTGCGCGCGTGGTAGTTAACGCGCCGATAATTGGTCCTCCAGGGACACCAGATATTTTGCCAACTGTTTTTGGTCATTGCCTAATGGGGAAAATTGACAATAAAGCAAATCAAATCCGAGTGTTCTGCTCAACACTTGGTGATAATATTGAAGGTTTACTGCGAAAGTTTTGGGAGTCTGAGGAACCTCCTAAGAGATATCAGTGTAGTCCAGAAGATGATGCTTGCGAGCAGCATTATAAGAACAATATTTCTCGTGAATTGAAACAGTATGTTGTTCGTTTACCTTTTATCTCATCTACTCTTGAATTGGGGCAAAGCAATTGTTCCGCGCTGCAAAGGTTCTATATGCTAGAACGCAGATTAACTAAGAACTCCGCTTTACGCTCGAAGTATAACGAATTTATGAAGGATTATTTTGAGCAAGGCCATATGATTGTGGCAACGAGTGCCCCATTGAGAACATCTTATTACATTCCGCACCATTGCATATATCGTTCAAAGGCGGAATTATCGCGATTTAGAGTGGTTTTTGATTGTTCTATGAAAACCACTAATGGCATATCATTGAATGATGTGTTGCATAAGGGTCCCAAATTACAAGTGGATCTAATCGACATTTTGATGCGCTTTCGATTGCATGAGGTTGTGGTGATCGCTGATATACGCCAGATGTATAGAAATATTAAGCTACACCCGGCTGATTATGATATGCAACGAATATTTTGGAGATTTAGTCCCGAGGAAGAGCTCCAAGAATATTGCTTGACCACTGTGACTTATGGAATGAAATCAGCTCCATTTTTGGCAATTCGGACACTTCATCAGTTGGTATGCGATGAAGGCGCAGAATTTCCACTTGCATCTCGAATACTTCGAGAAAATACTTACATGGACGACATAGTTTCTTCAGTTCGAACCATTGACGAAGCATTAGTATTGCAGAGCCAATTAAAGAAGCTTTTAGATCGTGGAGGATTTGAGTTGCGCAACTGGTTGAGTAACCAGTTGGAACTGCTAGAGAGTGTACCCTCAGAATTTTGCATTCTGAAGCCAGAGTGTTTTACTTTTCAGCATGAAAACCAACCTGCCGCTGAAATTTTGGGTTTGGCATGGAATCCTAGGAAGGATAAATTTTCGTTTAAGTTTGAGGCTGGATTTGGTGTCATCACGAAAAGAACCATATTGTCGGAAGTCGCTCGCTTATTTGATCCACTTGGATTTATTAGCCCTGTCACATTTTATGGAAAATGGCTCATCCAGCACCTTTGGCATTGCGGACTTGAGTGGGATGACACTCCTCCCGAAGAAGTGGTTGTCAAATGGAAACAATTCCGACTTGAGTTACCACTCATTTCGAAATTTGAATTACGTCGTTGCTTGAAAGTAGACTCGGCAATCGACCTTCAGTTGCACGCCTTTGCGGATAGTTCGGAGAGGGGATATGCGGCGGTGGTTTATTTACGAATTGTGAATTCCGACAAGACGGTTGCCACGTCATTACTGATAGCTAAGTCTAAGGTGGCACCGATCAAGCGGATATCATTACCTCGATTAGAATTATTAGGTGTGGTTTTGGCTACTAACCTTATTGATTACGCAAGAGATATATTGCTCCCTCACTGCGTAATTTCTGATGTTGTCGTATGGAGTGATTCAATGGTTGCTCTTCAGTGGATCAAGTCATCTCCTCACCGCTGGAAATCATTTATCGCAAACAGAGTCACTATGGTGCAAGAGAAATTATCTCCGAACAAATTTCGGTATGTTCCATCAGACTCTAACCCTAGTGACATAGCATCGAGAGGAGCCCTTCCTCGTCAATTGATCGAGGACGCAGGTTGGGTGACGGGCCCGTTATGGCTAAGTGAACAATCGGAGGCATGGCCGAGGGCTCCCAGCCTATCTCGCCAAACGGATCGTGATGCCCTTGAAGTGGAAGATCGAACAATTAATCTCCATACGGCACTAGAGGAAAATACGCTGACTTGGTTGTTGATGTTTTCCTCATTTTCACGACTGAAGAGGATAGCAGCATTTTTGCTGCGATTCATTCATAATTGTAAGCACCCTAACGAGAAACTTATTGGTTATCTCACTACTGGAGAGTTGGACCAGGCTGAGGTGCGGTTGGTAATCTTAGTGCAGCGAATTGAGTTTCAAAAGGAATTAGATTTATTACGGAAAGAAGAAGTGCCAAGTCGCTTAAGAAAATTGAACCCATTCATCGATGAGGAAGGTGTCTTAAGGGTTGGAGGCAGATTGAAGCATGCCAAAATTGCATTCAGCCAGAAGCATCCAATGTTGCTTCCAAGTTCTCATCATTTAACGGCTTTGATTATCGATTATTATCATGAGACCTACCTACACCCTGGGTCACTTCATTTGCACTGCCTTATCCAGTCGAAATTTTGGATCATTAATGCTAGAGACGTTGTTCGTCGAAGAATATTGCACTGCATTAAATGTTTTCGTGCAAACCCCAAACCGAAAGAGCAGTTTATGGGCAATCTACCGCCCTCTAGATTGAAAAAAATGAATGCTTTCAGCATATCGGGTGTTGACTATGGCGGGCCATTTGCTCTAAAAATGGCTAAAATCCGAAATTCTAAGATATTAAATGGATATATTTGCTTGTTCGTTTGCTTTGCAACAAAGGCAATACATTTAGAGCTTGTTTCGGATTTAAGCACAGACTGCTTCTTAGCCGCGCTAAAGCGGTTTATCGCTCGTAGAGGCGCTGTGACAGAAATCCATAGTGATAATGGTACTAATTTTGTAGGGGCACAGAGAAGGATGGCGACTTGGAGGAAAGTAACGTCATCAACTGACTTCAATGACAGAGCCGAACGATATCTGGGTGGAAGAGGAATCACATGGAAATTCATACCACCGGGCAGTCCTCATATGGGAGGGCTATGGGAAGCCGGGGTAAAATCGGTGAAAAGGCATTTGGGAGCATCACTAGGCGGTCAAGTGCTGACGTACGAAGAATTTTACACGGTGTTAGTACAGGTAGAAGCTGTATTAAACTCAAGGCCTATTACTCCAGTTAGTTCGGATCCTAACGATTTTGAGGCTTTAACTCCTGGCCACTTTCTCCTACAAGAACCAATTTACGCACTTCCTGAAGAACTGGAGCATGGTAATAGTGGATTGGGGAAACGATGGAGTTTGCTGCAACAAGTAGTAGGGACATTCTGGAAGCGATGGCAAAATGAGTACTTAATGACTCTGCAGCGGAGAGGAAAATGGACCTCAAAAAGTGGTAATATCAAGGAGGGTGACTTAGTTATATTGAAGGAACCGAATCGTAGCCCATGTAGGTGGAGACTTGGCCGAATAAACCGTTGCTTCTTAGGGACAGATGGCTTGGTTAGGGTTGCTGAGGTTAAAACCGAGCAGGGAGTGTTTAGACGGTCAGTAAAAGATTTGTGTCCATTACCTCTAACGGGTAATTAACGTTTGAGGTCAGGATTTCGTTTTGTTTTTTTTTTGTAATGTTAGGTTTAGTTCTGTAGTTGATAATTTAGTGTTTCGTATTTGTGAACCTTTCCGAGGGCTACCCATTCCTATTAAGTCTCCTTGATGGCCCCCTTGGAGTGAAGAATAAGCAATCCTTTCCTTTTTGTTTTGTCTTTCCCTCTCCTTACCCAAAGTTGAGGTTGGTTTAGTTAAAGTTGGACTATATGATCACATTCGAAAGGTGAAGTAATATATGATTGTTTATCTATTCGATATTAATTTAATTGATAATTACTTTTGGTTTTTTTTTTGCTTTGGAACGTTGTTCCAAGGGCGGGGGAATGTTTGGTTGTGAATTTCCCAGAAAAAGTCGAGCCTCGCCACCTGTTGGCGATACCACGAATTGTCGGGTTTTCGTTTTGGTTTTGTTTTTGGTTTGTCACTCCGAGAATGGGAGTGAATAGGCAGTCGTCCAGTGAACTTCGCAAGCATATGAGCAACCCCAGGAGAAGGAGCCATGTCGCGCCCCCGACGGGAACAGCAGCAGCGGTGAGTGGTATGCCATCGGCCCGGCTCGACTTTGATTTAAACAATATACAGTCCACTTTTATTATCACGATCGGAAGTGATCAATCTTCGTTTCGCAGAATTTGATTATTTGAAATTATATCCTTCTGTTTTACGGTAAATTTCTTTTCTTGTGAACGTAAAGTATTTTAGTAGACATTACGGAGCTCAATTAGATTGATTGTGAGCTGCTGTATTCGAAAAAAGCTTACAGCATCGGCGAGCTTTCTTTAGGTTAAGTTTGTTAGGTTTTTAATCTAATGTTACGTATTTAAGCATATTTCCTATTTTTTTGTAATATTTAGACGTTTTCTTTATATTGTTCAGCTGAGGTCTTTCGCAAAACTTCATCTCTACGTTCAATTTTACAAATACTGCCTTAAAGTGAAGACCAACTACAGGAAGTGCTTAGATAGATGGAAGTGACGCTGGTTAGATACAATCTAAAGTTAAGCAGGACCAAAACCAAGACACTCGTTGTAAGCAAATCAGGAATATCAGCACATATAACCTTGGTTAATACACAGCTGAACAATGTAGAAGAATTCACGTATTTAGGAAGCAAGATCACCACGGATGCCAGAAGCAAAAGGGAAATTAGCAGTAGAATACAACAGGCAAAATTAGCTTTTAACAAGAAGAGAAAGACATACGTTTCAAAAAACATGATTACCTATGAAGATTACGATGAATCTACTCAAAACTTTTATATTGAGCATAATAATTTATGGTAGTGAAACGTGAATAATAGGAGCAGCAGAGAAAATAAGAATTGATGCTTTTGAGCTATGGTAGTACCGTAGAATGTTAAAAGTTTCATGGGTAGACCGGGTTACGAATGAGGAAATACTGTGCAGATTGGGAGTGAAAGCATACCTGTGGAATATTTCAACTGCAAGGAGGAATAAGTAGGTTGATCATTTACTGAGACATGATGGATTGGTAAAAAAATTTTGGAAGGCACCGCGGACGGAAAGAACAGCAAAAGAAGACCGAGGTTGAATTACGTTACCCCAGTAATGAAAGACAAAGGCTGCACCAATTACCTGGAGCTGAAAAAGCTGGCGGAAGACAGACAACTATGGAAGACTACTGAAAACCAACCCAAGGCTTGACTACTTAGAAGAAGAAGTCTCAAAGTAATTTCTAAGGTTATCGCATTAGTAACAGTACAATTCTGTGAAGACATTAAAAAAAAATAATTTCTCTAATGCATGTGAAGTTGTAGAGCGCCAAGTAACTTTTTTGCCTATCAAAATACCTTGGATTTCCACAATAGTACTTTTTTACCCGAGCTTTATCTCACCATACTCTTCAGTTGCACCAATCAGTCAAATGCACTTGCTTCAATTCTCCAGAATGCATGCAGAAAGAGCACTAGTGAAAGGCGTATTTGCCCTGGCCATGGGCGAGTTAGTGCCTGAGCCCTGTCCCGGCCTCTGCTCTCAGAATACGTTCTTTGCTTCCAATATTAATCTGATCCTGCGCATCGGATGTATCGTGTGATAAATATTGTCTCTACTTAATGATTGCCACATATTGATATGGAATATATGAAATTTGGTGATGAGTGAACGTTTCAATGTATGAATAAACATGAATTTCGGACCGTAGGTAGAGGTTTGAGGCTCCCCATCAATCAGCGCAAAGGCCTCCGTGAGTGACGCATCTTTTCGCGTGGTTTTTATTTTTCACGATATCCGAAATGAGAAAGTGGAGAGCATTGTCAAACGCTGTGACGCTACGCGAGCTCTTGATTGAAGGCCCACCCGTATGAAGCTCAAGCCTCGCAAAGAAAACCACGCTGGGGCCAC
Organism: Ischnura elegans; assembly: GCF_921293095.1. Lineage (NCBI taxonomy): Eukaryota > Metazoa > Arthropoda > Insecta > Odonata > Coenagrionidae > Ischnura > Ischnura elegans. Next base: position 29,217,352 of record NC_060250.1, on the reverse strand, counting down.
TCGCAATTCCTGGAAATGCGGATTTTTTTGTCTGACGTCAGCGGAAAGAAAAAAAGACAAAGGCTGTTACAGTGCATAAACTTTTTCAATGCATTCAGCTTTTCCATGCAAATATTTGCTTAAAAAAAGCGTTTTGTCCCAGACAATGAAGGAACATATTCAAAAGAGGCTGTTATTCTTTCGATATGGTTTTTGATGGAATGAATACGTAAAAATTACCGCATTCGTATGTCAACATGAGATTTATTTTATTTGCTTTGCGGAATATAGCTAAATAACAATAACCTTCTGTTTCCTGATAAATGTTCTTTTCAAGCAAAAGGAAATCATTTTTCAGTAAGAGGAAAACTCTTTTTTCCTGGCTTTGGACAAAAGGAGAAAAGTGGAGCAGGGTATAAAAATTTTGGTGCAGTTAGCTGTATAAGAATTTGTTTATAACTAACGGCCATATCGTAAAAATAACGAAATATGTTCGAAAGAGACCCGTTTAGTTTCAAAATGGTATAGACGTTTTCATGATTGAGAGACGCAGTAAAAATAATCGCATTTTTAATCTTATGAATAGCATTTTCTTCGTTTTATAATATTTGAGAAATTTCTGTATCCTTCCGATCATGAATATATCTTTTGTAGCTTTCCAAATGGACAGTTTTCTTTCAGTAAGGGTTAAATTTTTTTCTCTCATAGGTGGAAACAAAAACTCCATGACCATAATAATACCCCAACTACTTCGGAAACATATAAAGTTTTTATCTCCTTCGATATCACAGTTTTGCTTTGAAAAAAATTGGAATTTAGTCCAAATACATCTTCGTGCTTTCAATGTGGTAGGTATAGATAATTTTGACGAGGAAGGAAAGTTACAAAAAGTGGTATTGCCACAGATTGTCCTACCTTTTCTCTTTCTTCCAAAGTAAGGACATTCTTCCAATTGAAGTTTTTGCATTTTTCTCATAGTATATTCTTTTGCTTTGTTCAAACCCTTTGATCAACGAACTCTACTTCTGAGGCTAGACTTCAAATAAACAACTTCATGTTTAATTCTGCGGTATGCTATGAAACATTGCTCATTTTATTCGCAGTTAGATAAAGACCATAGATGTCTTGGATTTATTAGGCATTTATTATTTGCCAGGCAATAATAGATTTAAGATAATATGGGAAAGGGAACTCCAGAATTTCAATTTGGTTTATGGTAGCATGATTTAGCAATTTGACATTGAAGCATGATTTAGGAAACATATAGATATTTCCTGCTTTATTCTAGTCTTTTCGATCACTTTAACGCTCTATTGGGTCAACTTTCTCATGTTATAGGGATACGGCGTGTGAGTCGTTCCCCTTAACAGTTCTGTTGTGACTAATAAATAAGCTCTTTTTCTCCATGGCTTTCGCTTTTTTCACCGGGAGATAAATACCTCATGCTTCCATGTTTCAGAACGTTTTGATTACCGGTATAAACCTTAATATGTGTCATTAATTCATTTCCAATCGTAGTGGAGCATGATTTTCTATTAACGCGTGCTGAAAAAAGTTGCATTTTTTTCAATATTGCCATTAATCCTGTACTCCTCTCATTGCGGTGTTTTCATTCGAAGGACCTCGATATTACCCTGTCTTCCCTGAAAATATCTCTTCATGTGAGACTTTAACAAGCCGTTTTTAAACGATATGTCTTTTTACAAGTTAGGAGCGCTAATGTTCACTTTGGTGTTATTACCATCAATGAATCTGGATCAAGTTATCTCTTGATAACTTAATGTGACTTTGAAACACAGGGATATAGGGTTATTCTGATTCATATTCTATGATATCGATAAGGTCAAATAAATACAATTATTTATCTTTGCTAGAAACCTCCAACAAGTTTCCAGTTTTATGTAATGTTTTAATTCATTTTTACTTTGCTTTTTTTTAGCGTCCAGCATGAAGTTAGCGTTGTGTTGTGTAATTTTTAGCTACTTAATGTGATTTTGCTTAATTCCTATGAGGTATGTGGACAGTTCATTTGAAAAACTGAATCCAAATTGGTGAGTTAATCAATTATACTTTCATTGGTCCTTTGTGAACTTATATTAGTTTTCTTTTTGCATAATAATCAGCATTGACACACGAGTCATATGTCACCAAGGTGTGTCAACGACTTTCTCCAGGCTTTGGAATTTCGTGACGCGAATATCCGCCCACCCAAAGTGATGAAATTGATTTCAAGCTCTTAAAGAGTACTCTCGCTTCTTTGAAAGGGTTCTCTGAGTTGAGAGAGTACGTCTCACTTCCTGGATAAGAGAGGAAGGAGATGCAGCTTGATCACTGTCGTGAGAAATGGATTGCTCAAAGACGTTGCACCGGAAATCAGGGGAATTTCCGCTCTGGAAGTGTAGTATAGGGAAGTCTCCTTGTCAGAATATCGTCAAAAAGGAACGTGCTGGGACAGTTTTGAGGCCTTTTATTCACTTTCCTTTTTGGGCAATCCAATAGGAGGTTAGCTAACAAAATTTGTTGACGCAACATCGCAAGTAATGCGAAGTGGCAATAATTTTGAGATTTTAGATTTTTCTATGCTTATAACTCCTAAGCTATCAACTATACAACTCTAACTTCTACATTAGAAATCATAGTATAGTATATATTTAGGGGGACAGTCGATATCCAATTTGCTGTAGATAGAATGGCAATATTTTTTCGGACCCGCAATACTTCTGGGAGTTTACCCCATACTTAGTCCACCTATACTGGATCCGCTACCTACTGATGTTCGATAATGAAAGATATTGGGCTGATTAACGATAAATTTAATGTGCTGCATTCAGATCTCTGAATTCCACAAAACAAAGACTACATCCCCAATGTAACACCACTTAGGGAGCATAGCATCTTCCGAACCTCTCCCTGCTATAGTTCAGGCGTGACTGACTCCCACCAATGTCTCGCGCTACACCAGCGCCACAAACGTCAAGAGTCGGAGCAGTTACTAAAATCCTATATGCGCCTTCTCTTCTATTTTTAATGGCTGGTGCTCAAAAACACCTCACGCCTTTTGTGGCTAGGCTTGCTGGGAACTATTTACATTTCTAATGGTAAATACAGATATATTAGTTATTTTATACCACGAGTAGTCAGGACTCCAGCTCCATTTGAAAATTTGGCACTTTTGTTGTGAAGCAATAACCATTCAATTCCGATTTGATTTTACGGCTTATGTTTCGTAGCAGCGAATCATCGCCAAGTACAAACGCTCAATTGAAACACGTTCCCGGGTGCTTTTGTGAAGTATTTGCACCTGATGAGAAAATATCGTATTGAAACGAGGTTCGTTTAGAAAATCCTGTCATCTTAATAAATTATTGATATACAATCAATATAGTTGTAAAATTCCTGGAAGATAACCGTGTATCTCTTGCAGTACTTCTCCTAGGACCATAAAAATGATTTCTCGAGTGGTATTTATCTAAGTCACAGGGTCATTCATTCCTTCCCTATTACACATTACTTTGGATTTCCTCTCGATGTTTGCCCCTTTCATTGTAATCATTTTTGTTGATCATTGTAATAAATGAGATGTGTTTTGAGTTCTGTTTTATGTATGTTAATATTATTTTCTACTATGTAACATGCCGCTGGTATGAATACTACGGAACCTTCTGACAAGCCATGTGTCTCAGAAGGTCCTGATTTAAAAATGCAATAAAGGCAAATTAAATACTAGCCGGATTAAATTGAATAAATATCGGCTTTGATGATATAAATGAATCACGACAGGATGTTAAAATCAAAGTAATAACTTTTATGCCTGCTTGACGAGTTGGCTTTTAGGGAGTCACTCATTAAAGCGACAGTGCGTTTCTGGAGCTCCTTCACATTTTTCACGTCCTCTTGACTTAGTTCCATTTTATCAAATCTATTGCCAATGAAGATTGTGTTCATACCAGTTTAATCCTAATATAATACGTAATGCATCTGTTTAAAGTTATATTCTCATAAATAAATCGTTAAAAGTGTATGCTGAAAAGTTGGCCCTTTAAAGTAATTGTGAGCATAATTTATCCTTTTGAATTAACACTTAGTGAAAAAACGGGGCCGGTAGCGTTTAAATATCCATTGGCATTATAAATTGCACCTAGTGCCTATCCGTGTCATTTAAAATGTAAATACTGCCATCGTATTTTTTCTGCGTCATTTCTACTAAAAAATAGACCCCAGTAACAGCTACATCAGTCCCGGTGGGGTTCATATTGACCCTTCGCAGTGTCTGTTCATCTACACGTGTGTTTCGGTGGAGCTGCTTCTTCCTTGATATTAATCTGAATTAGAAGGGGTTTCAGTGAGAATGGGTTGATCGCGACGCTGAGGAATGAGGAGATGCTCTCCATCGTAGGATTCCTACGCAGTGCGTATCCGTGTTTGAAATTCAATATCACCCGTCGACTTGCTGCATGCCTTCATCAATTTCTCTGGGCGTCAGACATTGAGCCAATAAAGGGAATGGGAGGGGAAGGCAAGGTGGTGAGGGGAATTTTAAGAGGGGGAAGGGAAGGGTGTTTCGCATCGAGATGAATGTAATTCCAATACGGACACTGCCACTTTTGTGCATGGGATAATTTGGGATGTCTCAAATCGAGAGAAAAGTTGATCAGGTTGTATAATGAAATGTAAAAAAAAACTTTATAATCTATTTATATAAAAGATTATGTCTGTTTGTTTTCCGCTATGCGTTTCCATACGGGTGAATGAATTGCGACCAAAATTAGCACGTAGGAGCATCTAATGCTCTTAAACCCATTAGTACTACTTTCGGTTGCATCAGACGCGTCCTTTCCTCATTACCGTTTGTTACGTCACGTCATACAACTTCTGCGGTTGGTAATCCTGTCAGGTAAGCACGTCCTTTGACACGATCAAATGGAGAACATGACTCAAAGGATTGTACACTTAAATTTTAATACTCTTAGTGCAAATCTATCTGCTGGAGTATGCGTTCACACGACGTTTTAGATCTACGCACGCAAGAATACTCAAAGCTCGTTCAATTGTATTAGACTCAACTATGTGGAAGTTAACACTCGAAAATTAAAAGGAGACTTCGTTGATTTCCACTAATTTATCTTGTCTGTACGACATGTTTCGAACCATAGAGGTCATTATCAAGTATTTGATAATGATCCTATGGTTCGAAACATGTAACATGTCTCCTTTTAATTTTCGATACGCAAACCGTTGATGTGGAGCGGGATACGAGTGTAGGCTTTCTTGAGAGGACGAAATACATGTAATATTGCATGTAATGGGTGTTATGTAGGACCAGGAACATAGAAAATACAACAAAAAATGGCCAAAATCGCATTTCCTATTTTTTTCGCAATGCTCCACCACCTAATTTTTTTCCAATTGACTAAGTTATTTAAAAAAGCCACCGAAAAACATATTTTCTTTGAGGCCTTCTCAAAAATATTCTGTAAAAACACACGTTAGAAATTTTCAATTCGAGGCCAGTTCTCCTTGTCTCGCTGAAAATTCATGAAAACAAATGGACATCTGCCTCATCTTTCAATTGCCCCGAGCCGCATAAAAATGTGCTTTCCAGTCCGAGTTATCAAAAAAAAACAGTGAAAATCGTATTTTCGAGCTAGCTAGCCCTAGTGGGCCTCTATTGGACTGAAATTGTTATGAGATTAGTCGTATTTGATCCCAAATCGTATGCCCTCAGTACGGGAAAAATCCCGGAGGGGGGACTTTTCACCGTCTTATTCAGCTATGCCCTTTAATAGTGTACAACCTAGGTTTTGAAGTGGCACAAATGGTGGCGTAGGTGCCAGATTGAAATAAGATGTCATGACAAAGAAAATGCATCACCAGATGATAACGTGCTGCTTCGAAACGTAGGTCGTACGGTATTAAATTTATGAGGAACTATAAAGTTTTTTATATTTCATTATTTTAAGCCAATTCCATGAAGTCAGGCCCGAGACAACGAATTCTTCAGTTTGGCTCTGCAGTGCCCAAAGATTGTGTTGTCATTAGAAAAGAAATGAAGTATGAGGACTTTTCAATAAGTGACGAAAACTTTACAGATAAATATAAATACAAGACAAATATTTCAGCAATATTCCAAATTTACATGCTCTTTCTATAAGTAAGCTCCCTTATTTATATTGCATTTTTTCCATCGTTCCTACCACTTTTTGAGCTGGAAAAGAGCCTTGAGAGTAAACTTTAGTTTATGGAACATCCAGAAGTCGCAAAAGCCAGATCTAGACTGTGCGGTCGATGGGTGATATTAAGAATCCTCAAGCGTGCAAGAAATCCACTGCAGTGTGGACGATGTGCAGCCTCGCGTCAGCCCCTCAGCTGTCAAAAGACATATCACTTAACAACTGCTTGTTTTAGTCTCGCATGAAGAGATATTTTCAGGCAAGACACGGTAATATCGAGGTCCTTCGGATGAAAACACGGCAATGAGAGGAGCACAGGATTAATGGCAATATTGGAAAATAATGTAACTTTTTCAGCACGCTTAATAGAAATCTATTCCCCACTGCTATTAGAAATGAAGTAAACGACAGATATTAAGGTTTATATCGCTAATCAAAACGTTCTGAAACATGGAAGCATGAAAAATTTACCTCCCGGTGAAAAAAGCGTTCAAATATTCTAAACTATAGGGAAAAGAGCTTATTTATTAGTCACATCAGAACTGTTAAGGGACTCGACTCACACACTTTATCCCTATAACATGAGAAAATTGCACCAATATAGCGTTAAATTGATCAAAAAGACAAGAATAAAGCATAAAATATCTATGTTTCCTAAAACCTGATTCATTACTAGCCAAATTGAAAATCTGGAGTTCCCTTTCCCAAATTATATTAAATCTATTATTCCCTGGCAAGTAATAAATTCCAAATAAATCCAAGAGATTATCAAAATCTGCGGTCTTCATCTACCTTTGGATGAAATTAGTAACGTTACATAGCATACCTCAGAATTAAACATGAAGTTGTTTAATTGGAGTGGCAAAAGTAATGCCCGTTGATCGTAAGGATTGAAAAATGCAAAAGAATAAAATATGAGAAAAAAGCTAAAACAGCAAACGGAAGAATACCCTTATTTTTGAAGAAGAAGAAAATGAAGCACAATTTGTAGCAATACTATTTATTGCAAACGACGTATAGCCTCGCGTCAGGCTAATGTTAGGCGAATATTTAATACGCGCTATGTGAAGCACCACATACGTTCAATCTTAATACTGAATCTTATGGAATTGTATACGAAAACTTTCGGAACATAATACGTGATGTTATTCAGTGCTGCAACCATTCGCAATGCATTTTCCCTCGGGGTTCTTGATATCTTTAATTCTTGAACAGCTCTGGCATGTATTTCTCTACCGATTCGGCCAACATTTTATTTGTGCTAGGCACTGACTGAATTGCTTCTTGCTTCCATTTTTTTGCCATTACGCCTAAAGAAGTAATATCAATGGGAGGGAAACTGCTAAGAGCTTGGATGTGAGCGGAGCCAGCGCAAATGCTGTTTGTAACATGAAAAAAACCTTTTTTGAACGGCTAAGTTTTCAAGTAGTCATTTTTTGAAGAAAAAATGCAGTAGCTTGTTTTATTTTGAATATCTCTCTTTCATTTTCCGAATACTTATACTCTGATAAAGACCTTGTCATTCCCATTAATTGGATTCCTCTAGTATTGACTGCACCATTAAATTTGTTTCCGTGGCTATTGAAATGCAATATTATAACCCGAGGAAACATTTTACGTATCGAATGGTGGTTCAGGTGCTACATTGAGATAAGTTGTAATGACAGAGAAAACTCATTTTGTGGAAAGCATCTAGATATCTAGCAAACAGGCTGTTTGATTTAATGTGATTCTCTCAAATACAAATACAAAAAATCAGGAAAAGACGACTAACCTTATCTATTGAAGAGAGAGTGATTTTCGTCTCCTCAAACGATTCTCTGAATTTATTCTCCTTTTCCATGTAAATTAATAAGTGCAAGTAGTTCTAAACTTAGTGAATGAAGGTATTCATTGATTTCATATTTGTCACTTAAGGTATTTCAGCGCATTTTGGTTATGTGCACTAAAGAGTTGGTAGTGCTGGATGTGCACAAATCTACCCCATTTAGATTTCGCGTTTGGGAGCAGTATGACAATGGAAAGGTGTCGAATGAAAAGTTTTACTGTTCCATTTTTTGTAAACTCAAATCATATATGCTTCTATGCAAAAAGTTAACATGCACGTTGCGGAAAAAATTTGGCCTTGCGAAAAGTCAAAGATTTCTTTTTTTAGCGGAGTCGTTTAATATTTGATGACCGTAAGTTCTCAACTGCTGCTACATTCCTCTTGACCTGAACATATTTAAGCCTCTTTTGATGTAACATCCTGAATTGTTACTCTCAATGCACACTTTTTGAAATGAAATCCGTGCTTTTTAGTGAGAGGCCTTTCCAGAGGCGTTGAGTGGAGTGAATGAATTTTAGCAGGAACGTGACGATATTGAGATGAAGTATCTGTGTGCATATTTACAGACGCTGGAAATAATGCCGGCGAAAAAAAGAGTGGCTGCGGTTTTTTTTGTGATACGTCCGTGATATTCTTCGCCGCAGTACGAATTCAGAATCGTCTGCTTTCTCTGCATCTAGGGGTCTAGGGGTTCTTTCAAAGTCCCGTCCTGCTGCTGCGATGGTTGGCACCTGTCCAAGGTCTTCTGGCGTGCGAGAGAAAGGAACGAAGGTGGGAGAAAAACGCCCATCAGACTGAAGAGAATGAAGTTTCACGTCTTACAAGCAACAAGGATGAGCTTGGTTTCTTTCAGGACTTTTGGGCAGGCATATGTCAAGATAAGATAAAGATATAGAAGTGTTAGCCATTGGTTTATTTTTTTTTGTTTAGCTCAGCTCAGCGCAGACTTTTAGCAATGCGTGTTTTCTTTGAAGAATACCGACATGTTGATAGATTTACTTGAAAAGTAGAAATTAAAGATAACTAGGGAATGGTAATTTTTCCCAAATCAATGGTCTGTCAGTAAGAATGAGTGTAAAGTGTAGAAAAGTAAGTCCAGCTACTAAACTCATGGTTTCAACGAATTTACCCGTAATCTTAATGTTGAATAAAACTTAGTGACTTTCCCTTAAAATTTATGTATTATTTTACCCTATAAGGTTTCAATTTTAAATCAGTATAATTATCAGACGAATCTAAAGACTACATAACAGAATTGTTATCTTATATACATGATGCGATATGGAGCTGGGGCAGGAGTGGAGAGAAGGATTTCTGAAAAATGCAGAGAATTAAGTGTTACAGAAGTGTTAGACTAACAGAGAAAGTTCCTCGAGTTCCTCCACCAGATCTCTGCTAGGTGATATTAAATGAATATTCATGAAGTTTAATTTTTTTCAGCCACCAACGCTCAATACCCACCGAGATATTAGAGACGGAAAGAACAAGGGTAACTCCTTCAAGTATGCAACACGCAGTACAAGATTAGCCCCATGTGCCCCACTTTGCCCCATGTGCTCGATACTACTAATAATGCCAGTTCTACACGCCCGCATCAGCTCATCCGGCTGCTCAGTCAAATCGCTCAGCGCGAACCCATTCTCAAAGAGAGGCTTAAATCGACCCCTCGCCATCTTATGGCAATGACTGAAAGCGTAAGAACACTTGAGAATCGGGGAGCGCTGAAGCATTTCATGTAAAAAGTTCTAGCAAAGTAGATAATTACAGGATTTATTTTGGCAGATCAGTGAATTCCCGAGTTATTATATGTTGTACTTCTACGGAAGGAGATGAATTTAGAATAATGCAGAAGATTTTTCGTCGGCTAGGGGGATGATACATTCTCAGGTTAAGTAGAGAATTTTGAAGTTTTACATCGAAAAAAATCCTAAATATATATTTGGTATATTATGACTCCGTTAATTAAATATTACGACTGTTTTGGATCATCAATGGAATGTTGTGAAGGTGACCGCGAGAAGATGGCAAGAACGCTGACGAGAAGGCGACGAAAGGCTTTCAAATTTCTTGTTCACTGGGAACGTATGTTCCAGTAAGGACGTTGGTCTCATCCACAATCCCATTTCGAGCACGTGCAGCTAACTTTGTCATTTATGAGCTCAGTGAGAAGAACCACACTCAGAAGAAAACCGAACGCAACCAAATACTGGCGCCATGTGAGAGAGAGTTGATGACAACAGCGCAGCGTTTAACTTAAGCTGGGGGTCCCAGGCGAGATGATCCGACCCCCTCGACTGAGCCGTCGCAACGTCTCTACACGGCAAGGTGCCTAGGCGCTGAGCTGAGCGTGTAGAACGGGCATACGAGGAGCACTGACGGTATATTTTTGTGCTGCGGGATGCATACATTTCGGTGTTTTTCCTGGTACATTCTGTTGATAATATCTCGAAAAATATTTAGCAATGGTGGCTGAAACAAAAACTACAACTCATGTTTACCCATTTCCTATCATCTAGCAAAATTTGAACGATAATTTGACGGAAATCCCTTGTAAGGCCAAGGGAGGAACGTAAAGCAAAGTCAGAAATCATATCAGTCTTTCAGGCCAAGCAGTGAAACAAGGGTATACAATGTTTATGTCCCGGTCCCCAAAAACTATGTTTCCTCCCCGAGCTTATGTCATGGGATGTGCAATGTTCTTCTTTGCTTTCAGAAATCTTCACCCTCCTCCCTTCACCCTTTAGTTTTGATAGTCTTTAAAATGCAAACTCTGCTAGAGTTTTAGTTTACTCTTATGATGACGTCTATTTAGCATCGAATGCAGTCAGTTTACTTTTATAATGACGTCATTAGGAAATTACGGAGTCGTTTTTCCATCGATTTCATTATTATGACAGATAAATCAATGCTTTGCACATTTAAATGAAATGTATTTTTAACCAATCCCGGCTGAGTATCCACGACACACCAATTAGTTATTTTAATTTTTATCAGTGAGCATGGAAAACTGCGAATATGTGATTGTGTATCAATTAAATTATGTTAATATGCCGAGTAATAATTTCCAAAATATGACCATGCCCTAATAAGTGATGAAATTATCACTTGGTATTTTCCAAAGCTTTTCATATTAATTAATACATACTCATTGTACCAAGTGCGCATATTTAAATATGTACAATCTATTAGTTCTATTCCACAAATGAGATGGGCATTGAAATAGATTGAAAGTTTCACGGCTTGTGATGATAACTAGATAAACGAGTGTATGCAACCGTATGTTTAATAATGATCTACACGAAGTTTTCCCCTGTAATTCAGGACCATCAGGACTTCTTCAACGAATAAATTACGACTGAATTCGAAACTTTATGTTTCGGTTAGGTATGGTGAATGAAAGATCCGTTGCAGATTCCACCTTTAAACTTTCTAAAGCACTCTAAGGATTTCGGAGTGCTGGGTCATTGTCATTTGAGATGATAGATCCCTCGCAGTAGCGCGGGATCTATCATCTCAATTTATTTTTTTTTGTTGAAAATATTGTATTGTTTTTTTTTCATGCACCAGGCGATATGCACTGTTCACATTTGACTGTATATGTATATATATTTATTTACTTTTTTCTTTTATTTATCTATCTCAATGTGAAATGTAAAAATGTACTTATATTTTCTCATGGGCCCCAGTGCCTACGAAAATAAACGATATTATTATTATTTATCTCAAAATTATCTGGGGGGGGGGGCAAACCTCGTGCTTACCCTGGCGGGTATTCCATGCCCCTGAGGCTCCATTACTAATTGCGTCTAAAACCCGCCCTAGCCTTAATTCGTAGCTGCGTCCGTGCTTGCAGATACAACTTAGAAACTTGAGAATTATGTGAAAATGTTGTAATTCGTCCTGTAAATATTTAGTTTTTTGTGTGTAATCTGTATAATAAAATTCACTCGTGATTGTAAATAATGGTTATAAAATTGGTACCGGTTGAGTTGCAATAAGTGCTACGACAAATATAGGAAAGGCATAATTTTGCTCTCCAATTCCAAAGATAGTCTATTTTCCTGTCCCTCTCTCACACCTTCGGCTGTTAAATCTACAATTTTTGGTTTCTAAGCTATGATTGTTTAAGATCGCTCACGGATCACTCACTCATCCCATTCCCACCCTTGAAACGTTTCAGACATAACATTTCGTGATAAATGCTGAGCATGCGTGCTCATGCGGATTCGCTAAGAATCTGAAAACTAGAATTTACGCTCTGAACATGGTAATTTACGGCCATTTTAAATTTCAGCGATAATGTTACGCGTGCTCATGGAAACCTTCGAGAAAGTTATTTATTTCTGAAATCTTTTTTAACACTTGATTTATTTACTTTGATCGTGTTGACAGTGAGAAATAAGACATTTGAATGATAATTTCAACAATGAACGCTTGGGTAATTTTGATTGGAATTTTTTCATCCGACACCATTCAATCTAATACTGTTAAAGGCTAAGGAAAAAAAACCTTCCTCGTGTGCTTCAAGTACATCATACTATAAAACCTAGTATTTAAAATGAATTTCCTTTTCCTGATACTTCATCATTACATAAAAATAATACAAAATCATGAGCACAGGAATTACGTAATTGCGGCATTGAGGGACTATCCCGTTGATGTAAGTAGACAGACTATCTACCATCGTCTTATTACATCCTTTCGCTATTTTACCGTAAATGCATCTTTTTGTTTGCTTCCACTCTCATGTAGTGCTGCCAATCAATTTTTCACCCGTCTATGATTTGAAAAAAAAAACTATGAAATGTTGAGCAGCTCATAATATGAGCCGCATGAAATGCTTGCTTTATATTCTATTACTCCCTTAGTCATAACATGTCACTTTCAGATTTCCCGAGCGCAGTCGAGAGTTTTGCCTTGCATCCACGCCGTGCTTAAACTTATGAAGTTTGGATGTAGGTACCCTCATTTATCTTCTCCTTATTTCACGCCTGGATTCTATTTTTAGGATGGTGATAGAAATTGGGTATACTGGGCTCATTGTGAATTGCGATGGAAGTCTGGCGATTTTAATCCCCTGAATACCAATATGGCTAACCACAGTTCGCGCTTGCGATGCTCATATGATAAATTACCTCGACTCTCTTTCGCCTGGTAATCTCTAGGGCTGCAGCCGGCGCACTCACCGCCGTCATCTGTTTTCAGAGTAACAACATCGGTCACCGTGGTGCACTGGCTTAAAATTATCGTCTGTTGAATAATGAATCCCTGGGTGGCCATCTGTAAATAAAACCAAACCTTTCTTCTCTTGTATCCCGGCGCATACCGTGAGTGCAGTGAGGGATAATGCCTATATCCCTAAACCTGCTCCGAGCTTGACGCCAAAGATTATTAAGCTTGAGATGTACGGTACACAGCGTAAAATGTGTGCTGGCCGCAATTTTTTTTCCATGAAAAACTTACCCGACCTGAATACTTACGCGAATGAATGATACTTCGATGCTTCCATTTTTAATAGAAAACATGAGTAATCATCTTCACCAACCGCATAGTCTTCTAGTCTCATCGCAAAAATAGAGAAAATAAGGATGTCGATCATCAATTTTAGTTGTAGCATAAGCCGGTGATATACTTGATGTATATATGTTACTTGATAAAAAATCGTGACGGCTAATTTTCACTCACATCCTCATCTGAAACAAAAACTTATTGTTCACAATAAATCGGCAAACAGCAGCTGATTTTCACGATGAAATAGATAAGATATTAAAATATTATAGATTTGTCTTCCAGCTATCATATAAATTCAGTTCTGTTTTTTATAAATGGAGATGCATAATTTTAGGAAAACAAAATGTCTACCTTGTACTCAAAAATTGGTTCGGAGAACTAAATACACAAATAAGTTCGAAATAGCTTTTGATATAGGAATAAAAGCGAAAATAAGTATACCTTTTGCATGTATTCAGCGGATACTTTAAGTGCGTATTGGTGATTTTCTCCATTAGGTTTGGAAAACATTATCACCTAGAGACGTGATTCTGTTCTTGAAAAATATATCCACGCATTTGAGGTGCCTATGAAAAACTCTGTGATAAAATATTATGGTAGTGAATTAAACAGTAATGTGAAAATAATGCTTTTCGGAGGCAATATGGTGTAAGGCTTCAAAATATTCTGTGTTATTAATAAGATACTCACGTCATATCCCACTTTAATTTGTATAATTATATTTATCTTGCCGGTGCCAGACCTCCTCACCGACGTGAATATAAATTTTATTCCCATCATGTAGTCAGAGAGCGGTGAGATAAGCCACAGCTTCAAAGTTCCCCGTAATTTCTGGATAATCTTTGTGGCTTACCTCACAAAGGGTTTTATTAAATTACATTTAGGGAATAATTATGTGATATTAACTGGTAATTACCAACTTAAACTCAGCCGCAACAAGCTAATAAAAGTCTTACACTTGCGATTTCATTTCTGTGTCACATTTATTTTTTTTTAAACGATGAAACGCCATTCGTATGAAATCTGTTTTATATTTAAAAAATCTACTTTTCCCTGAGCAAAGTAATATATCGTAGCACAACGATCTCATGGAATTATGATTCTGTCCGACTCTAGCTAATTTTTTATTTTAGCAGTTGAATTAATTGCAAAAGTTGATCTGAATTTTTTAAGGAGAGACAATGACGTCTTTGCTTCGGGCGTGAATTCATGGAATCGACTTGGGATAATGAAATGCAAAACTCCTTTATAATTTGAAACAAATTTAATGCTATACGACCGGACCTAGGTTTTGACGTAGCACGTCACCATCTGGATCATCCACGTTGAAACCTAGGTTGTGCAGCATTAGCTCTTTAAAGCCCGAACTAAGTTACCGACTGAGTTATAATTTTTTGCATATCCTATTTATTTTACGACTAATTAAGATATTAAAGGAAAGAAAACCCGAACAAAAATTTTTAACGCGTTTTCAAGCACGTTCTAAAATGGGAACACGCCGCAATATGTTGCTATTGCCGGAAAAGTAAATGCACACTTGACCAAAGAACTAAGTTTAGCAATGATATATGTATCGATCTTTTGAATAAAACAGAATTTGTTGCTGGAGAGCGATTGGAGGGAAAAATATCAAATGAACTGCGTACTCACTACAGAGGTGATGAGAACAACCAATTTTGAAAAGGTAAACTTAACTGCCAATGCATTCGCGAGTCATGCGATTCACTTTAAAAAATACTTCCATACTTTATTTGCATAATAAAAGCTATGAAAGTAATGGCAGCTCAGAAATATAATTTTCATGAATTTTTACATATGAGTTCCCAAATTGGAACATTGGACTGCGAAAGGTTAAATTTATATGGAATTATATTTGTTTTTTTGAATTTCATTATGAATTTTATGGAGTGTTTGAAATTGGGTTGTTTGAGTCAATATTCCATTGTTAGTTGTAGGATGTTAGAATTAATGTATTATATTTTACCCTAGGTGCCTTTTCCGTTTCTTACTTTGTTAATAAATTGGTAGATTTATTATTTATATGTGTAAATCTAATGCTACCACCAGACAATAGCCTACTTGCAGCAACATTTAATAGTAGTAATAATGATAAAAGAATGTAAACGTTCATTGTAATAAGGCGCACGTCATGTTATATGATGTGGTGTTGCATTTTTGCGGCAAAAAAATAGAGTTTGATAAAAGAGAGTGGGAGGATATGCCTTGTTCCTCGGAATTTCTCAAAGAATGCTACCCTTAGCTCGTGGTTTATGGTTACCAGTTACTGCTGATATATCCTAAATTGATCGCACCATTTTAATTTTTTAAATAACGTTTGTCATCATCTATTTGAACATGATAGCCTGATACGTTATTAAACCTATTTGCGTACCGAGGTTGTAATGGCTTACGGCATCATTACTGTCGTCAATTTCCCCTTTTTTATCACTTGTATCCTTTGGCAATAGAGGCAAAAGCAGTTAACTCTAACAATTGTTCAAGGTTACAGATGGTAAAATAAGATTACAAAATAAAATAAGTAAGGGAATTCCCTTGTTGCTCAGCCACATCATTACGAGAGCCGAAATTCAATCCCCACAGACTAGGAACTGTTAACTTACAGATAGTTTAGTAGGAGGATCTAATTCCGATAGTAATAATATTAATTTAAAAAATCAGGCAAAATATCGCCGAATGAATGAAAAGAAAGAATATCCATCTGTTGAAGAGGGTTTATATTGGCGGAAAGATTTTCTGACTCAACGGAAAATATTAGGTGCTGTCTCCGTCAACTTCATCTCCTTACTACCTACCTCTATATTTATTCTGTATTTCACTGTATTTCATGTAATTTAGTATGTATTTCACTTCTTTCGTCGTGTTTTACCTCAGGCATTCCAAAATATCCCATGCGAAGAGATTTTTTTTACCAAATATGCTGTATATTCGGGTAAGAATTAGGCTCCGTCGTCGTGTCTTTTGACTATAATATTGCATTAGGAAGTACCTGAAAGGATTCTTGAGTGAGAATTACGGTATGCTTCAAAATTCTCTAATAGGCGATGCAAAGGTTTTGTTTTTATATCACGGATTGTTCTAACATTCACGGTCTTGTTTCGTCTTTTGGACTGTGGCCTCCCTACTGCGTAAAATTGTTTGGCTTAGGTCTCGCTTATTTCCGAAAGGTTCTAGTACACCATCAAATTCATTGGTTTTACTGTGCGTGCTTTTTTTTAGTACTATGAATCTCTCGATTACTACATGGAAAGCATATGGTGCTGATTACGGGTGATGATAATGATAAAAGAGGTTAATCTGTAGCCTATAAAGTAGACGTTATAGATGAAAACTGAGGTTATTTTCTTATTCAGGGGCAGAAGTTATTAAAAAAAAGACACAGATCAAAGGCACCAAAATGGCTGTTCCCCAGCGTAATTCATTGCTTGAAAGAACTTACCCTTTATATGCGTCCTGTTATCTTAAGCTTAAGTCTTTCCTTAGGTAATTAGCGAGAAATTTCTTCTGCCAAAAGCCCTTGAGTTGGCCGGGAAAATATTATACAGGCGTTCATGGAGTCTAGTCATGAGAGGGCACACAAATTGAGCGTTGCCCCGACTTTATTTGGC
This sequence comes from Ischnura elegans, assembly GCF_921293095.1. Lineage (NCBI taxonomy): Eukaryota > Metazoa > Arthropoda > Insecta > Odonata > Coenagrionidae > Ischnura > Ischnura elegans. The sequence continues at coordinate 29,200,238 of NC_060250.1, read as the reverse complement.
GAAGTCTCCAATACTGAGAATGGAGCTAAATCCGTCTCCACCCCTCTGTTGTTTGTTGACGGTGGTCTCTAATGACGCAGGAGACGTGGCCAAGGAAAGCATATCGTCCGGGAGTGCGTCCTCTCAGCCACTCTCCTGCTCATTTCACGGGAGAATATGTCTCTGAATGTGGTGGATGGGACGAAGAGGAGGAAAAAATCGAAAAAAAGAAGGACCGGAGAGGAAGAGATAAGAGATATTCTCATTTACTGAGAGAGGGAGAGAAAAGAGGCAGGGACGAAGGGGGGGCTCGGAGTTCGAGGAAGGGAAGAAGGGAGGGGGGTGGATTGAGAGAGTGAATGCACGCACGCACATGGTCCTCGTCTCGCACGCAATCACTCAGGTGAGAGAGGAGGGAAAGGTGTGGGTGGAAGGGGAAGAAGGTTTGGAGGGGAGGTGTGGTCTCCATGGTGATGTACGGGAGACTGTGATGTTTGTGGAGAGGGAGGAGAGATGAGCCGTTTCGTTCTTGGATTCGTTCATTTTGGATCGGATCTTCGTAACGAACTAGTCCGGCGAACCGGTACCTATTGTACGACGTGAATTCAATTTCTAAGGCCTCCAAATTTTTGTTCTAACTTCTAGTCACCCGAAAACTATGAAACTGGAGTTACTTCTCGAGGTAATATCCCCATAGACGTATATATTTTTCACAATCTCGACGGTATGATGTAGGCTCATTTAGGAGTATGATTCGACCACTGGAAAGTCACCTATATACATATTTTGGTTTGTTGTCACTGGATATTCTGACTTCATGAGAATTTCGCACCCATTTACGCACTTTCGTTACATCCATTAATCCATCACTACATGTCTCCTTCAACTATCTATGAATTTCAAATAGTGTCATTCCATGAAAATTCAGGAAACAAATAATTTCACGCTGTTCGTGTGAGGTAAAAGTCGTCAATTCAAACATCTTCATAAACAGTTCTCATTATAGTCGCTGCCGAAAGAGTTCTATTTGTCCTACAGTTCAGCCATTTATGTAACGCATTGACAAAGACTGCGGACTCATTTTATAACAATTCACATGCTGATATTTGTTTTCAGTCTAAAGAAAAAATGGAGGTCCTAGAACTTGAATATCCCTCGTATTTCGAGGAGGTGACCAACAGTTCAGATCATTTGCACCATGAAGGAAGGGTATGGAAGGAGGGGTGGAGATAGACCAGGCCTAAGCCTGCTCTTAAAGAAAGGCGCCAAGGGACCACGGCTTAACGTTCCATCCGACGGGCGGAGTGATGAGGTTGAATTGCCCTTCACAAAACTCTCACGCAGCGATCGGGCAGTCTCTGAAAATTCTATGCCACCGCCGGGATTCGAACCAGAATCCACGGGGTGGGAAGCCAACACTTCATTGAATTATGATAGCCTGGAAATCTTGCATTTATTCTTTGCAATTTTAATACTTTTGTTGAAGAAATTTTGTAGTAATTATATGAAAATAAGTGCGTGTAGATATTTTTCTCAGGTACATTTTAATAATTCATAATTAAAATGTCGTAATGCAGTAAGCCTTGAAATAATTATTGTAATTGGTAATCAATGTATTCTAAAAGTATTTTCCCATGGGTTATTGGAAAAAACATAAATAAAATAAATAAATCTTAAATTAATTCCTTATTCCAACTTGAGAAACGATTATTCTTTATGTAATGGATGGGAATGTTTTAAACCGATTCTTTTGTGAATGGGACCAAGAGGACCATATCTTGAGAGAGAACGAAACTTCTCATTCCTCCAATGAGGGGGGGTTGCCCCTCATCCCATACCATTGCCCACCCTCGGCCGAAGTGTAAATGAAAGCGCAGGGAGAGGGATGAGTTTCCCCACCCACCCCCACCTGCTCATGCCTGGGATGAAGTGGAGGAGGAGAGTGGGGGATGGTCCTCCAAGAGCGACCGTCACCATGGTTACGCGGAAACAGCAGCAGCGACCCCCAAATACCTCCCCCATTCCCAGCATCCACCTGTTTTTACTTTTTCTGTACTCTCACCCGTCGATATCCGTTTCACTGGGCACGTGAATCCCCCCAATAATAGGTACAAGGGACCTTTTTATTTATATTTTGAGTCTTGTGATGAGAAAAATATTTTCTCAACCACTGTTACTCTATTATTTTTTCCCGAAATATGTTCGCTTATAAAGTATGCATTTATTCAGCTGTTTTTGGCTCTACTTCGGTGAATTTTTTATTATTTGACCTTTTTTAGCATTCTAGACTATTTTATTAACCTTTCTTCCTCACTCTTAGCAATTTATTTTTTTAGGTAAATTTGATTTTTTTCCTATCTAACGAATACGCAAAGTGGAGTTCAGCCTTTATAAGTTGTTTTGAACGAACAGACGCTCTCACGATTATTTTAAGATAGTTATGCCCAGTAAATTTACACTAAAACACTAAAAATATTGCTCATTATAATTCATTCTCAGTAAAAAGTGTTTCCATTCAATGTGCATTTTTCTCAAAGGATTAAGTCAGAATTATCAGTAACTAAAAACTAATTATGATCTAAAAATTATCTGAAGGTTTCATTGACAGGCTAACTTTTCCATCCCCAAAATCTAACAAACATTCCATATGTTAAGGAACAGCCTCTTCCCACCAAAAAATCCTGATGCTGAAAAAAATTAAAAAATTAAGTCACAGTAACACAAATGAACACAATTTCACAAAAATAATAATCATTAAAAAATGGCGAAACATAATAATCTGTTGTACGCTAGGTTTATCTTTTTCATTTCAATGAGATATTTCATACGGACGCTTAAATATCTTTAATACGATTGCGTCTGATATCCACCTTACGAATAAGCAGACACCCATGTTAAATATAGGTACATTTTGTGAGGAATGGAAGAAGCAATATTCGTAGCTACGATATTCACGATATTTTCGGATTGAAATTAATCCGTAAATGAATGTACGCGTCGAAGTGTTTCTGAAACGATGGATTTAATTTTAAGAAATTATAAAGATCCTTCTTGTTTAATATACGAACTAACGCTAAGCTCTGGCTAATAGTGCAAGCAGCCATGTAATCCCTTCAGGCGGATCAAAAGGACTTAAACTTGACGATTTTTTTATTAAACCTTTGTCCGTCCCTATCCGAGTGCTTACCTTTCCAATTCCATTCTATGGAAATTCGAGCGGTTATTTTATATTTCCAAATTCGGCCTCCAGTTCGGATGACGTCACATATTTAGCCAAATATGAGCATTGTTTGGAATTTCAACGAGTGACCGCCTACGGCTCGCGAGTAACAGATCACTAATAGTGATCACAGTAACGATTAATTTCTATCGTTTTTGCATTGATAAATGAATGACTAAGTATTGGTGGAGTAAAAGTAAGATGCATTAGATTTGCTGATGATATGGTGGTTTTAGCCGAGGACACAGAGTCATTGCAGATATTGTTAACAGCGTTGGAGGAAAGAATGGAAACATGTTGAATGAAAATAAACGTTAAGAAGACTAAAGTGATAAAAGTGAGAAATGTAGATGGTATGAGGGTGAAGACAAAAGAAGGTGAAATACAGAATTTGAGAAGCTACAACCACTTGGGAACTTTGTTAACTGAAGACTGGAAAAGTATAGGGGAAATAAAAAGAAGGATAGGAAGCACGAAAGAAGTTTTCAAGAAGAAGAAGAAGAGAGCGTTGTGTAACAAGGCACTGGGATTAAAATTGAGAGATTGGTGAAATGCCATGTGTGGAGTGTGTTTATGTATGGATGGGAGACTTGGACGATGGGTAAGAGAGACAGGGACAGGATTGGGGCGTTTGAGATGTGGTTTTGGAGGAAGATGGAGGGAAAACGGTGGACGAATTGACTTAGGATTAATCGAGTGTTAAATAGGATAGATGAGAAAAGAACATTGATCGACAAAATAAATCAAAGGAAGGGTAACTGGCTGGGACATTTGATGAGAGAGAATGGAATTTTGAAAGTAGCTTTGGAGGGAACGGTGGAAGGGATCAGAGGAAGGGGAAGGAGAAGGATGAAGTTCATTGACAACATAACAATTGGAAGATATGGAGACTTCAAGGAGATGGCCTGAGACAGGAGAGAATGGAGACAGCATTGGCGCGGGGGACCTGCCGACGGGCAGAACAGCACAAGATGATGATGAAGGAAAATGAATGACTCATTGAACGATTCGTTTTGAGATTCATATGCTCTACTAATGTGGTCATTTTCATTAAGGAATCCAGGGCAATCCTTCCAGAAGTGACCTCGTTCTTCCTTCTCCCTTCCATTCGTCCGTCGCAAATGACACGGGCCTTATAGTCTCGTCCAATACGTCGAGGAGGGAGCACATTCCAAACATTCCTTGCCTCTCTCTCTCTCTCTACCTGTGACAATCGTGGACGCTCGCATTCACTGCACATTCGGATGAAGAGAAATGGGCAACAAAAAATATTCTTTGTATCGCAACTGCGAATATTGCTTCGTCCATTCCTCACATAACTCCTAGGTTAGATGCCTTATTGCTTTGGAGTTCGAAAATTGAGTCAGTAGCATTTCAGCTCATCTATCCCAAGCATGTGACATATGACGGAGGGATAATTTCTCGAGGACTTATTTGTATTTTTCGTTGCTGAACACGAATTTGAACTTTTCCAGCCAATTTTCTGATTGGTAAATTACTTTGCCATCATTATTCAGGAATTCCTATTTCATCTCACAGTCAATACTTTCGTTTAAAATATTCTTCTACTAAAACTTCTACTTAGGATGCGGAATAAGTATAAAAATACTTGAAACCTGTACAGTTCGAGAAATGAGTTGTAAAGTTGGGTAGAGGTGAGGGATCATTCTTATGTTAGCATTACAACACACTTTTCAGCGATAGATAAATGCAAAAAAATGTTCCCATAAACTAATATTTCAATAAAAAACATGTTCTTCTACATACTTCGATGTACATGAAGTTTATATCATCTTTTACTTTTCATCATCGTATTTCTTGATAGTTAATGACTTTTATTGCTTCCAAAGTTTTGTTCCTCATAACGTGATATAAATAAGCCCTACATTTATTTTTCAATTATAAAATCGTGTAATATTTTTATTGTGAATCGCGAAAACACACTACTAAACCCATTTTACATGCATAGTAGTTGCATTCAAAAATGTCCGCAGTAGTGTTTAATCATTAGTTCTCAGCGAACTATTTTTACTGAAGAGGCATTTTGAAGTAAATTATTTATTAATTTTCTTCAAAATTATATTAACAACGGGAACACGCTGCACAGCACTAGCCTCTGATCCGGCTTTAGGCTTGATAGTCGGAAAATAATGTCAAGGCATTGTATGTAGCAATAATTCCAATTGGTAAGTAGCTGCGCACCCTTTTCAGGGTGTCATACAATTAATTATGGGATAGTAGTTAATATTTAAGCAAAACTTGATCAAATCATCGTTAACTCTTGTAGTTAAATGATTCTACGACGTTCATTTATCATTTAGCACATTGCGACTGTGACTAGGAAATACAATGAAATGGAATCAAATGCTGCAGAAATCAAATTGAATAGCAAAATAAAATACCTTATTATAGCTTCGATCGAAACAAAATTTTTAGGAAAATATACATCTTTAATGAATTCTCACTGGAGATTTAAGTAGTAAGATCTGAATCCTGAATATCCTCTTGTTTTGTTCATATAATTGAATGCTCAAACCAAGAATAAAAATCACACGTCCATGTCAAGGAGGGCGTATAACTCAATAGAAGTGATATTTCCCTGCTAAAATAAAGAGTACTTAGTATTTACCTTGTAAAATGTTCTCTGCTTTCAAACAATTCTAAAGTATATTGTCCATGTTAGTGATTTCAGCTGAGAATTAATGTTGTTTCTCATATAGCACCTAAAATAAATGCGTAATTAGATTTCTTAGCATGTGAATTCATGCTCTGATTCTTTTTAATTTAATATAGGAACTGAAATCCAGCGGTAAAATTGAAAATGAAACATTCTTAAAAAGCATCCATTTTTGTTCTATGCACCTAATATTCATGGCTTTTCCTGAATATCTAATACAGTAAATAAAGTAGAAACTTCAGTTTATTGAACCTGATAGAGTGATGGTGCTACGAGTGACAATGACAATGATAGCAACGTTTGATCACAAATGTAGTAATACGGCAGTTTAATTTCTCGGTGAGATTAGCAGATTTGGATAATTTTTTACAAAACCGAATATTTGTATCTCTGGTAAAAATAAATCTTACATAAAATAATTCCTAGGTCTTATGATGGCGTGCTTTCCTTGAGGCCGATAACGCAAGGAGGACACCTCTTCAAAAACATTCTCGTGGTACATTAGAACAAAAGTAATACAGACGAAAACGTTTCGGCAATTTTGCAGCGCCAATTCCGTATATATTGGAGGAAATGAGGTCTCGGAAATGTTTAAAGTAGAAAAATATTTGATGCTACGCCATCCAATGAAGCAAACTCAGCGTAGCGCTAGTTTGAGTACCAATCCAAGACAGCATCACAGGGTTACAGAAATCACTTCATTTGAAAATCACAGGGTCACATTAAGGCCTCATTCATAGAGTCCGAGTGAGTCCGAACTTCGAGATGTAGACATACATTGCCCGCGGAAATGGCATATTGCACTGGAAAGAGCTAGCAGGAACTTGAGCCTGTGTGTTCGGTACCGCATGCCCATAATCTTACGTGAAGTCCTACTTCATGGCAGAAACATCATTGAGCACTCAACTTTGCCCATATGGCCAGCTGTCCAAATAATCGCTAGAAGCAACTAATATTTTTCGTGATGAAGATATTAATTGGTAAAAAGATCAGTTTACATTGTACGTGCATAATATATGATGCATCACTTTTAATACACTCACATTTAGTATGTAAAAATAGAATTATAGTTTCAATCCCTTGTCACTAGGAAGGTAGTCATTAACCAAATTGCAATACAACGTAAATGGTATAGTATAAAATATCTCAATAAATTACGAAAGTAGATATCTTTTAAATATTTAAAATAAGAGTTCTCCTGAGCCCGTAGCTTGCCAAGAAGTGCTTGTATCGGCAAAAATTAACTGATAATTAACCGATTATTTCCAAGCAGGCTTCCGCAGAGATTATGACGGTAGGCATCGTTTCTTCCGGGTTTCCTTCCGCGTTTATCCATTTTACTGTACGATATTTCGCCAACGTTCGAGTTGGCTTCCTCGGGTCCACTTCAGTGCCTTCTATTAACTAATTTAAAAAAAAGTAGTATCGTTATTTTTTTCCGAAAACGCTCGAGAAGAATATGACAGATTAGTCAGCACCACTGTCTTCGAGATCGAAAATTACACCTTTGAAACACCAGTGATCATCTTGGGTGATCGCCAATTCCTCTGCCCCGATTATTACGATTCAAAGACGAGTATTATATATTATATCTATATCGGCGTTCTGATTCATAGAGAGGATAATGGTGAGAATTTAGTATCATTATTGTTTTTATTTTGCCCCATTTTAATTATTTTGCAATGTTGAAAGCTGCGTTGACAAAAAAAGTTTTTGCTTCAGTGATCAACATTTTGGTATTACTGAATGTTTTATTCAAACGTGAATTTCTGTTGAATGCTTAGAATAAATTAATTATTATTAATGCAAAATACAAATTTAATTACAATTAATGCAAAATTCAATATATTCTATTAAAATTTTCCATGGTTAGTAAAATGGTATTTTTGATGGTGACATGTTTGAAAATGAAATTTTTTATTTTAATGGTGACGTTTTTGAATGATAATATTTTATATTGATTCAGTGGCATATATGAATGAACGCTAATGCATAAATGTTTCATAAATTTATTCACGCATCAAATTCTGTTTCACAAAATATTCCTTTTCGGAATCATTTTAAAAGATATAATGCGATGATTGGTGGTATTCGGGACGTTCACCTACAATAACTAATACTTTTTGTGACAAAACTAGCAAAATATGTTACATTTCCAGAGGAACACCGCAGAATTTCAAAAATTACCATTTCGTGATTGCTGAGGCGCCATCTTTCTTCTTCTTCTTCTTCTTCTTCTTCCTTCCAGGATTAGGCTACTAAGCCTGTTCCGGCTCCACATCACCATCTTTTCCTTGGTCTACCTATACTTCTCTTGCCAAATGGTTGATATTCCATTGCTTGTTTTGGAATTCTTTCATTTGGCATTCGAAGTAAATGTTCTTTCCACCTATGTTTGTAGTCTTTTAATTTTTCAGTGACTGCTTGGACACCCAGTTCATCTCTTATTTGTGTGTTTCTTATTTTATCCAATGTTGTGCAGCCTTTTACTGATCTTAAAAATTTCATTTCAGACGATTCTATCTGCCTTAATTCCTTCTTTTTTGGTACCCAACATTCTGATCCGTAGAGTACAGTAGGGACCGCCATCACTTTGTAAAATTTTATTTGTGTTTCTTTTCTTGTTTTGTTCTTTAGAGTTCTTCTGATAGTGCCACATATTCTCTGGAAAGTGTTAATCTTATTTATAATATCTTTTTCCTCATCATATGTTATGTCGCATCCTAAGTAGTGGAAGTGCGACACTTGCTCCAGGACTTGATCCTCAATAACAATTTTTGTTCTTACCGGGTTGCTTCCTAAAAATGCCATAGTCTTTGTTTTGTTTTTTGAAATTCTCAGGTTGTATAGCTTGCTCAACTCGTGTAGGCTGTGTACTGCCATCTGGAGTTTGTCCTCTTTATCTTGTATTATAACCTGATCGTCAGCAAACAGCATCGTATTTAAGTATTGAGATGGTCCTATTTCTATGCCTGGTGATACATTATTCTCTTTCCACATTCTTAGAACGTCATCTATATATAGATTAAACAAGGTTGGGGATAGGCTGCAACCCTGTCTAACTCCTCGGTTAATGATGATTTCTTGGGTGATCTGTTTCCCCGTGTCAATTACAATTCTGGTGTCTCTGTATAGACTCTGGGAAGCTTTTATCAGATGTCTAGGAAACCCTCTTTTCTGCATAACTGACCATAATATTTCTCTATTTACACGATCGAATGCTTTTTCAAAATCTATGAACGCTAGATGCGTTTCCAGATTGAACTCTCTTCGTTTTTGAATTATTTGTTTTAAAGTAAAAACATCGTCAATGCAAGATCTTCCCTTCCTAAATCCAGCCTGTTCTTCTAATAAAATGGTATCAGAGATAGCTTGTAGTCTGGTATTTATTATTCTACTGTAAATTTTGTATGCAGTATTTAGTAGACTTATACCTCTGTAATTCTCTGTATTATTTCTTTTTCCTTTTTTAAACAATGAAACAACCTTAGCCACATTCCAATCCTTTGGGATTTCAAGCTTTTTCCAACACATGTTGTTGCCATCTTTCTTATCGCATAAATAGAGTGAGACCTCAGAAGGTATACATGCAAGAGTGCGTATTGACTTCTGCGCATGAGGAAAAAATCTCCCACTCACGTGATTCTACGCACACTTCCCCCTTCACCCTTGTAAGAAACGTTTGGGTGATATTTATGATTTTTACATATTGGATAATTAATCATTAGTTTGTGTGGTATGTACATAGTTTTTTTAATTTCAAAACACTGTCAATTCTGCTTTCTTTTTTCTACAATTTTTGTGAATTGTAATGGATGAGTAAACTTAGATTTCTCCGTAGCTCATTCATTGCACGAGGTGATCCACTCGTAATCACGGGAACGAAAATTATAATCTCACCCAAATTAACCATATCACGAGGCATATGCTGGCGTCAACCATATGCTAAAGCGCAGCCAGCATGCTTATCCCTGTTAAGTACTTCAACCGAAGGTGAGACAGAGGATGCAGCCGTTGCATAAATGGGAGAAATGAAGGTTTAAGATAAGAGAACTTTTTTCTCAAGCAAGCAGCATTCCCATCCTTTGTAGTGAAGTCAACTTAACTAGCATTATTTCTGCAGGGTAACATGGAAAATAAAATTACGGAGATATTTTTCTTTCTTATCTAGATTAAAGAATGCAGAATACAGAGAACTTGCAATCGATCAATTGACATAATCGCATAGATTTCCCATTTGTGCCCTTAAAAAACCAAATTGGTGCAAATTTAATACACCACTTTCATTTTTCTATAAAACGCAATTTCCATTGAACCGCTACCTTGCAAGAAGATCTCTACATCATGTTCATTCTTTAATCCCAATGGAGAGTCATGAACAGACATTTGGAGATGTTATTAAAACAGGAATAAAATCTTACCATGGGAATTATTTATTGATGGGGTCATATTTCCTCGATCGTGGGGGAATCCTTAATTTCAATGAGAGTGAGGACAGGTCATGGAGTTCAAGCCAGAAAATTCTTTCAAATTAATTTCTTGGAAGATGTAGATTCACTAGATTATCTTGGCTACGAAACGCAATCTTCACTACTAGCAAATGCCCCGTCTGACTACGGCCTTCATTTCATGACTTGCTGTGCGCTACAAAATTGTGAATATAGTTCAGGAATTTTACTTCCTTTGATTATTCGAAATTATGATAAATGAGAGAGGTTAGGTAACTTAACAGCCCTATTTTTATATCCTAAGTTACCTAATTAAAGGTTAGTGGAAATCCGTAAAAAAATGTGCTTTTGCCTCGTGTTTTTGTGCGGCTAACATGAATGATTGACCCTTTTCTCCCTTATTATCAGTTGAGAGTAGATATTAATTTGAATAGGTGAAATTCATCCCCACAATCTATATGCTTTCATGATACTTTCCTAATTAGGTTTTTCAAATTCTTGAAAAGAAGTTGAGTGTTCACAATTATGGTAATTGATGTGGTATTAATTGACTTTTAAGTCGTACCTACGTTTTGTAGTCTAACATTCAATTCTAGTCTATTTAAAGTCTTGCATTCAATAAGTTCCAGTTTACTGGTTCATAACCTTTTAATGAAAAAAGTATTATGCTAGCGCGATTTGAAGAGTCAAATGCGGAGCTGTGATAGTCGAAACGGAGCATGTAAATCCTTACATCACGGCAAAAAATACATTTTCATCACGCAATATTTTTCAGAGGGCAATTTGTTTACATCGCGAGAAGTATGAACCTCTGTGCGTTTGTTACGCTCGATGTATGATTGTATTGTTGTAAAATTTATATTTATTAACTGTGACGTAATTTATCTTTTGAAATACTGAAAAATACATATTTTCACTGGAATCACTGTACCTAATGCCCATTTATACTGAAATAATTTGTAAGCAGTGTTCTTAATTCAATTAGAAACTGATTTTTTTATTTAGAGCGGTTAGTATTTTACATGAATACGTTGGATATAAATTATTTGATCGTGTCATATTTAAAAAATGTTAGTCACTATTCCAGTTTCATGCGATTCGTTTGATGCCTGGCACGCGTTTGTTTGGAACAGTTATGCTCCAGGTGCATATGAGTGAGAAAAGATTTATTTTCATGTTCCATTTACTTAGATATAACTCATTCCGAGATAATTGTTGGAACTATATATCGTTATTGTTCACTTCACTGCTCACAGCAAAAAGGATATTTCTCCTTTTGATCATTTTCACCTGGTTTTATTCAACTTGTGCATTTTGAGAAAGCAGGAAGTTTTGCCAAAAGGGGATGCATTGGGTATTCATCCAGGAAGACAACGCTCATAGCCTTGAGGAATAAATCTTTTGCCATGTGTTGAATCTAATGAATATATTTCCAGCTACGACAAAATATCTGGATATAATGCATTGTCCACGAAAACTGCAGTCTGATTGTTATCATTCGATTTCTGAGGTTTCAGCTTTTTCTTGGAAGACTTATATGGAAGATGGAAACTTACAATTTATATATTTCTTTTTTTATTTAGCTTAGTAGTGAAATTTTACCAGTTACTGTTTTGGAGCAACAATTGGCGCAGATTTATTGTTCTCCCTACTGGAGCAGTAATGAAAAGTAGGTTGGAATATTCGTCCCTGCACTTCTTTTATACTTGGACCTTAACAAGACTCCTCTTTTTCATAGGATTTAAATTTTATTTCACTCGTCTTAAGCAGATATTCTTGCGCAGAAATTATTTCCGCTTTTGTACTGAATGCATCCAGCCGCATTCCTTTGTCCATGTCCCACTAAGCGAGTATCTCTCCAAAAGCTTCTTTTCTGTATTTCATTCAAGTTTTTGATTCCGCAGTGAAGTTTCTGGTTCCATTAACTCCATGAAAACTTCATCAGTGCGTAGTTCCCTTGAAGATGCTTCTCGTGTTCGCAAAGCTGATTCTTTCCGGTAAGAAGCCCACGTTCCCAATATCTCTTGTTGCTCACCGTGAGAATAATACAGCTAAGAAACCACCAGAACGTCTCAATTTCTCTACTCTATTATTTTTTATGTTATGAGGGAACCGTAGTGAATAATTTATTGATATTTTAAACGAATTGCATTATTTTAGTTATTTTTTTGTTCACAAGTAGCCAAAACTTTTATCGCATGTGTTCCGTGCGACATTTTTTACGACAAGGTTGCAGAATAGGCTATGCCACGCATTTCTACAACAATAATCGTAATTAGATAGACTTTAAAATCATAAAAAATCATCTTATCTCTTCATTTTTCACTTCTTGAATACTGCATCTTGTTTAGAGTTCCTCTCGTGATTGTTCTTCCAACATGATTTCAAATTAAAACTCAATTTAAAATCACAATTTAATAGCGACAGCATTTTACCTTTCTATGGAGAGATTTTTTAAGACGACTAATTAGCTCTGTGAATTACTAATTCTGACACAAAGACTACAGAATATTTCTTATTTTTTTTTAGAATGAATACGACGCAGAAGAACCACATTGACGGGAACAATGGCAATAATAATAATAATGGAAAACATATACTGAAAAGCATTCATATATAAACTAACAGCAGTTTTCCGGTGATTGGTCTTTTTTTTTCCTTGCTTCACGTTTCCGGAACGTGTCGTTTTTCTTCATGATACCAGGCGAAAGATAAGCTCATACCAAACCATTCTGCGGAAGAATGTTGTTTACAATCAAATTTTGTAATGTTGTTGAATGCAAATGATGTATTCTTATACATAACTCAAAACCTTCTCTAATAGAAGTAACTGATATCTAATGTTCTTATGTATTATTTGTTTTTTGCTTTTTTTTTTAATAACCGACGGGAGTTGGCGGGCAGCGGTTCGAAACCGAAATAAGCTGTAAAATTTTAATTTTTTCGTTCTTTTTGCGACTAATTTTCGAATTAGGAATGCGTACTATGCAGGATACAGCCATATGCAATGCAGGGGGAGCATGCCGTTAAAAGCAATCCTTGAAACCCACCAAAGAATAATTACATTTGTAAAAATGACAATGCCGTGACATTGGTCAATTTAAAAGAAGCTCACCTTCATGTACGCCAAGCTGAAGACAATATATTCATCCAATAAAAGTATCCTAATTAAAATATAAAAATTATTCCAGCATGTTAACGAAATTAATTTGGCGTTTGCTCTTTGCATAATTTTTTACATATTTGATAAACTGAGGTTTTTAAATCAAATCTTCTGCTTTACATTAAGAGTTCAATAGTGTTTTAAGCGACCCTTGCCGCCATGACCAATGTGTATGTAATGTTCTGTAGCTTTTAAGACAAATCTTGCGGATATTTTCCAATTTGACTACAGTATTGATATAATCATGACGATGCTACGGTCTGATTTGGTTCCCCTGGGCGTTTTTGTAAGGTTTTCAATCGATGATTACAGCATTTTTTAAGATTCGTCCGAAGGAGGCACAAATACGAAGTGCTCTTACGATTCTCTCCAAAATAATCGCAATATTCTCAATTTCTACCTCCTTTCACTCACAATTTTTAACAGTTTCCACACGCTCTCCCAAACTCCCGCCCAACTCAAACGAAACACCCCTTAGAGAAACGAAAGCCATGGAAAGACCATATCTCAGAAAACTTTCAAAGCCCCACGAACTTTCCATAGCTCGGAAACATTAGATAATGTGGCTACATGTACTTGAGTAAATACGTCATATTTATCACCACATAATATGGATATTCTTTTGTGAAACTTAGGTTTCGCACGAACAGGAAGACTTCGGCGTCTTCGATCCGATCCCCCCGGCCTACTCTTCGTCAGTCAACGAGGCCAGAAATAAACTCGAGGGGTGAATTTCGCAAACTCTTTAAGTAATGGGGAACAAGCTTCGGAAGAAGGCGCATCAAGTCGACCGGAATCTCCTCCTCCCCCTTCCTGTGGTATCGGGAGAAATTAAATTATTCGATCGATGCTGCGGAAGTGGTCCGGAAAGTGGCTGTGGTGGTGTTGGGAAGAGATATTGTGGTTTGTGGACGATTGCGTCTGCCCTTGCCGAGAAATTGCGTTCGAAAACCGGATTGGATGATTTAATTGAGGCTCCCAACGTGGTCGCGGGAATAAAACGGACAAATGAATTGAGTTGCATGCATAGACTCGTTTAAAAAGTTAGCAGCGCCACCGTAGACATGTCGTTGCACTTGAAATGTGCACAAATTACGTTCCCATTGGGTTTGTTTGGCGTAGTTGTTTGGAGTCGAATGGTTTGGCTTATCGATGAGAATTTTTTCTCACAGTGAATTCAGCGCCGTCTCTACAGAACCAACGTATTTTAGACAAATCAAATTCGTGAATCGCTGGTGGTAAAAATCTATAGAATCGTAATGTATATGTGAAAGCAAGTTATCTGTTTTTTAATGATAAATATTTTGCGCACATTTGGATATGGTTTCAATGTTTTTGACCCGAAAAATATTTGAATCCAAAAATTACAATTCTTTCCTGCCATTAGAAATGTCTTTTCTGTTTTTATATTACATTAAGGAAATTTATAATCGGGTTTTGAGGTTATTCTCGTTGCCATTCTAGTATAGACCTCCGGTGATAAACTATGATAGTGGCTCCCCCGAGGTAGAAAAGTATTAATTTAACTCCCAAGTCAAGGGCCTGCAGTGAGCTGTAGACTTGTTGCACACGCTTTTATGAGACTTGTCCCGTGACAAGACTACAACTCTATTGGCAATTTGGTGAGAGAAATGGAGGTATCGTGACCGGAAGAGGAATTGTGTTAGAGCGAGCTGCTTTGTTGACAAATTTATTGGTTGAGTTGAAGAGAAAATATCGTAAATTAAGTAAGGGAATTTCAGGTTCACTAGACCAACTTTTTCTCATTATCTCAAATCATTCTCAAGGCGCACATTGCTTGTACTCCCTAAATCTTCGTTTTCTCTCAATAAACTGCAGGACGTGCTCGGAGCGTTGGTGGGTGGGCCTTCCCATTCCAAAGCCCTCTCTCCCACCCTCTGTTTTAACCACCCCCCGTTGAAACTGACAAGTTCTAGCACTCTGGCTTTTATTTCTCGGCGACTCAAGATCACTGGGGCCGGTATATTACCTCTAGGAGGAAATTTCCCCGTCTGGCGGCTAGTCCTCATTCCCGAAGGTGGAATGGAAAACGAAGTGGATGGGGCTTCGTGGAAGGTCGAGGTCATGTGAAGGAAAGAGTAGGAGTTTCAATTACTATAGGACGATATACTTACTTTTTAGGTTTTTTAAGGCAACGAATGCACATGTTTTAAGTAGACAATGCATTAAGTATTTGAATAACATGGATACGTATTACATAACAATAAATATTGATTAGATAGTCATGCGAGGGTACCTATACATGAGGACGTAATTATAAAAAATTATTTGACACATAAATTATGCACATATTCTGTGACTACACCTGGGTTCAAATCGGAAATATTTTTAGTAATACGCCTATTACTATACAGTGGACAATTAGCTTAACCTTTTTTCACTTAGGTTTGCATAAAAACTTTGATATAAGAAAGCTATCATAAAACCTTTTAGGCTGGTAAATACTAATGACATTAATAATTTAATCAGAAATATCATTTCTTATTTTGATTGATGTATTTAAGTGAATGTCAGGTAAAGTTTGTTATGCCATGTGGTATTCTGAAACGTGTCCGTGCCCTAACTGCCCTGTCACTATTGCGGTTGCTGGCCATAATTATTTCCTAAAAATATTAAGGATTTTAACAAAATGCCTTTGTTGAGAAATGGGTGACGACGGGCTTCTCTTGCAACGGCCTCCTATCTCTCTCCAAAGTTTTTCCTTGGAAACCTCGAATTTAATGCACTTTCGAAAAGTAAGAAATGGAAAAGATGTCTGTGAGTGTATTTAGCCAATTATCTTTTTAACGTTTAAATTACACATTTTACATATGTTATCAAATTCAAATATTAATAACATTAAGATTAGGCCCTAGTCAGCATATCTCTGTGTCAAAAATATAATGATTTCTCACCAGAGAAATTACTACTGATGAAATTTTGATGGACATTGAAAAATGTCAATGTCTCCCGGACTTAAACTGCTTACTGTGGTGCTTTGATAACTATGAAATTGTTTGAGCGTAAGGAACTTAAGAGCAGGCTTTTTTCCGTACGTTACCATGTAAATACGTAAGTAAAATAAGTGTGAAAATAAGTGACCCAAACTAGCCAGTTATTACCCTAATTTTTTTCCTCGGACCATCGTTTGAGTAGTTGGGAAACAGTGGGAACATCTATTTATCAACCCTATTCTTGTAAAGCTCCATGGTCGCTCGTTCTTCTTATGTTCACCAATCAGGAATAATTCAAATGTTTAGACGAATTGAAACCTCTGACGGTAATGCTCGCATTATGCATACATTTTGAGTATTTTTAATTCTTCCAGGATCAAAGATAAAGGTAAGTTAATAAAAATAACTTTGCGCTCACCTGTCCCGTCTCTCAATGATGATTATTCTCAACATCAAATAACTATTTAATCTTTATTCTAGCATCTCGTAAATGCTATCTTTATAAATTAGGTAATTGATAGAGACCATGAGTTACAAAGTGATTCAAAGAATAATTTAAAGGATTTTTGGCACTACCATATTAGGAAAAGACTTGTCTTTCAAATCGCAATGGGAATATTCTCTACCGTAGTTTTGAAGTTTCGGAGCTAAAGAGAAGGATAAAATTAGTTTGAAGAGAATTGAATTAGAAGCAAAAGACGGTTAGAGGCCTATTATTAGCCAATGTCGTATAAATTATTCGCGGTGCACATCTCTCAATCTAGGCAGCTGAGTGACTTTTTGATCCTTTAGATGATTTATACTGCACGCCCTTGTGAGGGATTGTTTATTGAATACATTAAGCTATTAAAATCATCTCCATGTTTGAAAGCTGTGTTAATTATAGATGCTTAGATTTGAAAATACTCAGATTTATTCATCGATTACCTAATTTTATCATAGATTTCTTAAGTGGCTTTATTCACATTTCAATCTAGTCTCCGCAGTGGCTATTGCGGCCAACCGGTTTTGTGATTACGTGCGGATCTTTTTTGGCGTGAAAGACGAAGTAACAGCAAAAAGAACGTTCCTATATAACTTTTTATTATTATCTCCTCACCTGTCCATGAAATTTTTTCTATGTCAGGACACTGTCTCTTGAATCGATATTTTATCTATCCTGCCAGTATTATGTTCAATATTTTGTGTTGATGACTGAGTAATGTAGAATACATTCATGAACTTATGCGTAGCCATCTCCTTGAAATTTTAAGATTCATGGAAGGGAAGATAAAAGAATATGCCAAAGGGTGATGTAGGTGCCCCTGCTTTCGGATTCCGCAACCTTCTCCAAAGGTGAAAGATACGGAATAGGTAAGGGTCCGTGCTTTTTTGAGCTGAAAGGAGGAGAAGGGCTTGGCTTGAGATATCGACCTGTCGAAATCGACGGGACTCCGAACACCGTCGGACGTTAATGTTTTCACCCTCCGGCATCATAAAATTATTGCACTACTAAGTGCTATGAGCAATAGGTATGAGCAAAAAAAGGCTCGTTCGTTTTCTTGCCTATAGCTATGTGAAAATAGGCATGCATTTAAATTTGAACGCTACAAGTTTTTGCTTAATAGTCATATTCTATGTACCTAACTGAGTAAACTGAATGAAATCATATCTAATTGAGTGTGGTTTAAACATCGGCTAAAATACCAGTGGAATGTTTCCGGCGCTAATTTATTCCCCGTATTGAAAAAAAAAGATCTCTCAAAAGCGATATCTTTTTATAAGTGTCTACTTCAAAAGGCTGAAGATTGGGAGTAGGTATTGCGATATTCTTTGGTTCAGTATTCCAAGTACGATCAAGTTATATGCTAGCAAAAGCGGCGTGTATTCATATTTTTCGCTGTAACGTGATGCCAACAGTTAATCATTTCAAGTAGGTACTATGTTTGCTTTATTATAATACAATCTCTAAATAAATATTAATAGTTTGATGGCGTGCAAGATGTAAAAATTGAAAAAAAGAGGTAAGAGGTAATCTCCGAAATCACTATGTTTACAGAGTTACCTATATTACAGATCTTGATTAAATGCCGCTCCGGCAACACGTTCTAAAATCACTGTGAGTTAGCCTATGCATTATTTTGAAATGAGACGTTGTGGAAGGTATTTTCCATGTATCGAAGAGACTGATGTAGTAATTATGTTTCTGATTTACACAAGCCAAAGTAAGCTAATATTCTTAATAGCTTCAAGGATGTAAATGGAGTAGTGTTCTTAGGCATATAGATGTCTTGCATCATCTAATTGGCAGGCAAAAACAGAGAAACCAATGTTTTATCGTTCACTATTTCTTACTTCTAAAGCAGTCACTTGTGTCGTTAATGGCTTTCGAGATTGAAGTCTCTTCTGCGACCTTTGACATTACAGTGGGATGCCTGATGAAAATTTTTGCTTTAAGTTTCCCGTTTGCGTGGAATGCTCGAGCTGCTCCCGGTCAATCTAATTTACACTCGGCGGCTGATGTCTCGGCTGTAACTGGCATCATTCCTAAAGCTCAATCTTTAATTAATTAACTCGTTTTCTCGAGTACTTCCTTGTTTATGAACTCCATCCTTGACTGGCTCCGAGACATCAAATGTCAAGTTTGAAGATCTTTCGGAGGCTGTCCTGTAAAACTACGTAACTGCAATGCACGGAGTTTAAATAGAGGTGTAAGTAGATAATAATGACTTGTTATCCCGTTGCACGAATTGATTACAATAAGTATGACTCACCAAAATATGTTAGGCATTTATTCATAATAGCGATTTTTAATACAAGGCTCTTAGACCGATATGGTGGAACTTAAAAGAACTGATGGGCGTATTTATATTTTCAATTTTTTCACGGGAAAATAGGGAAGAATAGCAATTCATTTAAAAATAAGTTTATGAGGGAGTTTTTTACTGCATGCATATTTGAGGACTTACGCTAGGATGAAATGCCTTTGCTCATTTTGGTTTCCTATTGCAGGTAAAATGCATATTCAATAAAATCAAGAATAATTGTTTTTTGTAATTTTTAGCTCAAAAAAACTATTTTTTAAATACTTATACTGGAAATAATGTGATTTATAATCTAAATATATTTTAGTCATATATGACAATTAGAAGCATGGTAAGCTTTATATTACATTTTCATCTCTAAAACTATCACGTTCAGGTAATATAGAATACAGTTTACGCTCAACTTAACTGTTTTGGGTTAATTGCCGGTGTATCGCATTA
Source organism: Ischnura elegans (assembly GCF_921293095.1). Lineage (NCBI taxonomy): Eukaryota > Metazoa > Arthropoda > Insecta > Odonata > Coenagrionidae > Ischnura > Ischnura elegans. The sequence goes on along the minus strand of NC_060250.1, from coordinate 29,180,552 downwards.
CGCAAACAAAAAGAGCATGAGAGCTGAAACGATGCGTATTTCCGTCTAATCACCTGAGTGTTTTATTTAATTCGTGTTCATGTTTCGGATAATATTTCTCCTCAGGCGAATTTTGCTCTCCGTTTTTCAGTGCTCATTCCAAAAGATAATTGAAACTCAGCATTTTTCACCTGCAATATTTTTTTCCAGGGTGGAGAAAATAAATATGAATTAGGGGAAGGTTTCATGATCCCCTCTTTTCGTGCGTACTCATTACTTTTCCAGTGGCACGAACAGTTCGTATTTGTATCACTTTTAAAAATACGTATTTAGAATTTAATTTGGAAAACAATTGAACTAGAACATTAAGTACTGCTAGTTAATGCTGTGTGGATAAAAACCAAGTTTTTGGCTGCGTAAATTGTTTTTATAATGGAGAACTTGCAAGGATTTTGTACAGCCAATTTAACTCATGCATGGTATAGAAAATCAAAAATCTTTAATATGTGTACTTTTCTTTAACCTGAGTGACGCATATTAATTGAACAGTAGCGACCTGAAAATAATAATATCGTTTTACGGCATTTATGACGCGTGACGTCATATATGCCGTTCCGTGGCATGGTAACCATGAGGCATAACAAAGTGTTTATCATTTCGAGACGCTGGAAAGTGGATTTACCTTAAGATATACATCTCCTGCGCTGTAGTAAAAGTTTAAAGAAGTACGTAAGAAGAGAATTATCGGCATGGAAGGTGGATATATTCGTGCGGAGTCCGGACATCTGCCCGAAGTCGACTCTCTCATAATGATGGAGTACTTAATGAGCTGTGACAAGTACACATCAGCTGAAATACGAAATTTAAAGGCTTTTCGGTATGTATTTTATATTATTTACAAGATAAATGAATATATAATTTGTTTTCATGTGAACTCTGTTGCAGTAGGTCGTCATTATTAACAAAGTTCTGATAATACATGTGACCTTTTCGCATTGTTTACATTATGAATCTTTAATCCAGATTAATGAGAAAAAAATACATTGAGAGCGCCATTGGACGTGTGCGATTACAAAGATCTAATAGTTTATGCCGGGAGAAGTGTGAGATTTGTCCGGAACATAAAGTTACGGCCAAAAATTATAATGCCACCATGCTGTTCGACGAAGCGTCGAAGACGATTTTGAGCCTTAACTGTCTCGATTGCACAGCGTCGTCAGGTAATTATAATGCTTCGGCGTATGATTTATTTAATACTAGTTATTAACTAATTCATGCATATATTTATAAGTAGCTGAGGCCACAGTTAATGGCTTTATAATTACCTCTATGTTATGATGTTTATTTGTCGTGGTTTCAAGTAACTCTTAAATTTAATGTAATTTCATCAAAGTTTAGACGCATACTGACGTTTTTTATAGACGAAATATGCACGTGAAATCGATGGTAATAAGTATAATAATAATTTGTAAATAATAAAATGTAAATTATTTTTCTGTAAGATGACTAATGATGCAATGTTTACCACTTCATGTTTAAAGGGGATGCAAGCATGCCTTGGCTTTCCTAGTGTGGCTCCACAACAAGAGCTTAGAGCCTTCCCCAACAGAAGTTGAGTGCTATTGGCGCAAACCATCTTTGTCTGGTGTGAGAAAACAACTCCTTAAGGCCACTGATCTAGGAAATTTGAAGCCTGAGGACCCAATTCTTGGAATTGATGATTTCAAGGACCGAGTATTGCTGGACTGAAGGGAAAATAACGATCAATGTGTTGTGTTGGCTTACAACTCTCCCTCTCACTCCCTTGAGCAGTTGGGCTTTTTTCATTTGGGCATTTTATTCAAAACTCAAAATTTGACCAATAAGTTCTATAAGGACTTCATTCAATTTTCTAACTCAGAAATGACCCTGCCCCTTTCTTTGCAAGCATCCTCATTGACTGTTGGGCAAGCATCATGTCACCTGTGGCATAAGTTGAGGTATGCACGAGTGGGTGCCTCAATGATTTATGCAGTGGCTAACTGTAAGATGGATGGTGGTGGTTCCCTTGCAGAGCAGCTGTTGGGTGCTCAACCTTATAAAATCACAGGGCCAATGAAGAGGGGGATGACCTATGAGGTGATGTGATTAAGTCATTAAGACGAGAGTTTTGAAAATACAGGGCTTTTATTGAAGGCTGAACTCCCTGAATTTGTGGCATCGCCTGATGCCATTAGTTCTGAATATGTGGTAGAGTTGAAGTGATTCCACATCTGAAAGATGCAAGTTAAATTATATTAGCAAATGTGAGAAAGTGGGTAGTAGATGCCATGCCCAACTGCAGCTCCAAATGTTGTTTTATGGGAAGGAAAAAGGAATATTGTGCGTTGCTGACCCTAAGTACGAAGTCAATTCCAAAATTGAAATTAAAATTGTCAACTATGATAAAAATTTAGCGAAGTCACTGGTTTACATGGCCAGGGAATTCTGGAGAAAAAATATATTCCTACTGTTAATTAAATCCATTTGATTTCAATAAAATGTTTGATTTGGATTTCACTTTACAATTTCTTTTTAAAACCTTGGTCCATTTAAATTTCACGAGGAGTCAACCGTCTATGTTAACAACCTATCTCTGTATTCCATAAGTGGAATGGTTGGATTCTGGATGGCAAAATGTAAGTAATGTGAATATGAAAATATGAGTTACTTCTAAACTTATAGTAAAATACTGATTTCAGAGGTTTGTAGAATGCTTTTAATGCCTTCATTTACAAGTATTGCTAAAATAATAGACAAGCTCTCACTGACTCATTAAATATCAATAACTAATCACACTTCTTAATTGTCTTATTTTGTAAATTCATCAACCCTGCAGATATTTTATTAACATTATTTAAGCTCACAACAAGATTTCTGACCCAATGGCGCGCCACCGGATCAGAAACTGCATAGTGATCCCAAGAACTTTTCACGCAATTTTTCTGACAAGTTGGCATTTAAGTTAGTACATTTAATTACCATACAAGGCTCCCCTGCCCTCCCCAAACCTCCGCCCGTGCTCCTTTTCCCCGTTAGTTCCTCCCAGAGTCCCGCAGGAAGCGGCCTGAACGGCGGCCCTCGCTGTAGTACTGTCTCGGAGTCCTCGGAACGGCATATGTGACGTCAGACCCTTGGAAACAACCACGCCCCCTCTCCAACGCCGTTTTTCGCGCCGTTGGATTTTCGACAACTTTGAGAATTTTTATCTCGGGAACGAAGCGTTACCTAGCCCTCGGGTTTTTGCGTTGTGCAAGATTCAACGTCTTCTATCTCCTGTATTTTTTCCAAAAAATGTGCAAGTTCTCCATTGTTTTTCGTGTTTTGTGTCCTTTTGCTGAACTTCATTCTACGGACTCAAAAAGTATTTTCGTCACCTTTTATCCAATCATACATAATGCCTTGAGCATTGTGTATTGCCCAACCAATGCCATAAATTTGCGACTAGGAGATACTTTTGTAGAATGCTAATATATTTTTTGTGGCGGGTACCGGTAGTAGCGGGTTCTCGAGTGCATCAGGTATATTCTAATCATCTCAGCTACTGTTGAATGGTTATTTTTATCATATTTTTCCTAATGATTAATAATTTTCACTCCAGCTAACGATGAAGCCGTATGCATCGAAAATTTTCAGTCCCTTTTGAATATGTTCCTGTCAATATTTTAGTTTGAAAGGTTTTTTGGGGAAAACATGTTTTTGCAGCCGCGTGGTGGCATAGTTAGTCAGTTGAAATTAGTTACTTGATGAAGATCCTCTGCTCTTACAACTTAATCGTATGAAAATTTCATTCGATGAGAACCAAGGAAAAATTCCTATTTCATGGTTATAAGCTGATGCTTTCATCGATCTCTCAGCTGTTCTGCGGAAAACTCGCTTAGACACTCAGCCACTTTTTCTCTCATGCAAAATCTTCCCCCTCCGCTCTGTCTTCATTTAAAACAATAGCCATTATTGGCATTCCTTTTGGACTCTCACTTTGCGTTATAAATAAGTGTATCGTTCGATCAATTGATCGAACTAGTTCAGTATCAGGGCACCATAACTCTCAAATAATAGGTGGAGAACAAATTCGGATAAAGAAAAATTTGGTAAAACTACTTTAATCCGGCATTTTTGCCAAGATGTACATTATTTCCGCATTTATTTCACTCGAATGTCGTCGGGCGGGCTGGGGGATACATGATACTGTTGGTGTTTTGTTGTTGATGGAAAGAGTGGACAATTAAAAGAGCCCAAATTTGAGGCACGTAATTGAAGAGTATCAAATAAGGGACTACACAGAGACGGCCTCAGACCGTCATACGGAAGCCTGGTTAATGCTACCACTTCTATCGCTTTTTAATTGGTTTAAAAATTGTCCGCGGCATGGCGATGGCAGCGTTTGGATACCTTCCAATGTTTGCAATAGGATTTTTTTCACTCGCGAGGAATATTGTTGAAAATTAATGTATTCAAGTTTTAAATAACCTCACGCGTGGGCGGTGTTTTGGGGGGGCAGAGGGAGCTTGAGCCCCTAAACTTAAATATTTTAAGGGTAACTAAACGTAGATAAACTGAAACGTAACTTTTCCAAAAAAAAGTACAAAACCTTACAATCCAAGTACAGTGAAAACAAAAATATCAAAAGTTTAAATAAATTTGAATCTTAGATAGTACTTGAAATGCTGTTTTCAGAGGCTTTTTTTAATATTTCCGGGGACTCCACAGTTTCACTGGGGGAAATTTCTATTATCCGCTAAACTCTCGGCAGGATTATAGCTCCCAAACCCCAAAATGAAACTCTAAACTTCGCCCTTGACCTCACGTTTAAATGTCTATTAAAGGCGTAATTGTGAATTAAACTGCGAAGTTCGGATCGCTCAGCCGTTACGATTACTGGATTTTTCAAACTCATTTTAATGAATTGTTTTTGTTGACCACTTATTTTGGGGCGGACTGGAGTGTTTCTCCATAGTGATATATTAGGGACTATATCACAGAAAATGATCGAGCGTCTCCTTCGACGTGAAAATATTTTCTTATCTCCCTCCGGTGTCTCATCTTTTTCGGCCGCCACGAAGATGGAGCAAGAGTCCTTATTTTCTGGAACTGCGCGTTGAACGTATGGCGCAGATGGCGTGAACTAAATAAAATATTAAGGGAAACTCCGCCATACGCAGCTGAGATTAATTGCTCTATTTAAAAAAGTTACCTATCGGAGTGATATGACATTATCAACTTAAAGGAACGGAATATTTCCAGGTTTACCTGATTTGACAAGAAAGAAGGCATCTTGCTCACCGTATAGGAATAGAAATTTTTGATATCTTAAACAAAAATAACTTTAGTAAATTCTACTTCAATATCAGGCTGAAAAATCTCTCAAGACTTGCGCCTCAATAAGCAACTATTCTCGGATAGTCAGCAGCTTCCGATACAACCCACAATAAAGTGACGCGGTGACTTATGCAGACTTAGATGTTATAATTAAGTGTTCGCTCCTAGAATATTTTAGCTGAAGGTAGGTACCTGAATAAGCACAGGAACTATTAGAGATAGTTGATGAGTGACTCTCGTAAAGTTTGCCTTCAAAGAATTATAGAATCTAACAACTACTTGCTGATTATGTGATAGGTTGAAAAATATTTAGTATTTTCTGAGTGATTTTAGGTTCCTTTTTTTTCAAGTTTTAGTGTGGACGATGATTTTTAATGGGCATATACTATTATAGCGAAACAAATTCATGAATTTGAAGGCCTAATTATTAAATGTCAAAAACCTTTTATCCAAGTTCATTCCAATCTTCTTATATTAAGGATGTGTGAGTAGTACTTTTTGGTCTTGAGTCGGGCTGAAAACTACTTGCGACTATCAGTCGAGTCGAGTATGGTAATTTCTGGATTTCTCAACGCAGCGATGCATGCTGCATCATATCTTCATTTTTCCAATTCCATTTTTCATTTTTTATTCTGAATGCTAAGCCTGATTTGCATAATTATAATAAAGATTGCATGCGTAAATGAATCTTGCAATATTTGATCCTATCAAATTCTATGTGTTACTTATTATTAATTCCATTAGAGTACCAACTACTCGACTCGAATTTTCGAGTACTCGCAAATGCCTATCTTTCACCCGACTTAATTTCTGAGAGTGTTTTTCTCAGTCGAATTGGTAGATTTAAGCTACCTATTCAAACGATTTGAAGCAAAGACTACATCAATATTTTCGATTAATCTAGCTTAAGGCCTAATTTTAATACTAAATTTCCACATAACTATGTTAATTCCCGTGTATGTATTTATAGAATTACTCGATAAAATATTTATATCTATGCGTTGTTATAGAATATCCACCAATGTTTCCCGGTTTATCGTTAATTAAGGAAGATAACAAAATTTAAAGAAACTCTTTAAAGAAAAAGGCCCTTTCGTTGTAAACACGAAGAATTCATTAATTCATCCAAAAGGGTGAGAGAGGCTATTTTTAAAGTTAAAAATCCCTCTGCCTAAAGGAAGTATTATTTTACCTGATATTTTCTTGAAAAGGTACAAATGCTTTCGTGTAAAATAAATTTCCCAAATTTGGGCTCTATCTATTACCATTTTTTCTCTCAATAATATGCTATTACGGTGAGATCCATCCAAATCAATTCTTAACAGTTTACGAAAACTTTTTTATGCCTCTTAAATTGAAGAAGTCGTTTCACGTCAATTTCTCCCCTTCACTCCACTTCACACCGCCTGCCACTCATTCTTTTACATCCAAAGAGCAAGTCAATGGGAGCGAGAAAAGTTTTCTTTCTCATATCAGAATAAGTGGGAGTTGGAATGAGGTGAAGCAGCTGAAGGTGTGGTAATCTTCTTCACTCTAAATATAGCAAGGTTTCCTTTTTTCACAATTCCATTTTTGTATCACTTTTTCCTTCGCTTTTCTCCTCTTCCGGGATCCATGAAAGGGGAAAGGTTCAATATTCAATTGACTATTTTTTGTAACACAATACGACTAGAATGCTGAATTATTCTTTATTTTTTAGCAATAGTTTAATCTTAAAACAAAATTTTTAAAAATTTCGTGGAGTTTTCTCGGGATTTCATTGGTTTAAATTGCTAGAAATTACGAAAAGTCTATAGTTAATTTCATATCATATTTTAATAAAAAAATTGGTTTCAATTTGAAATAGAAGCGGAAAATAAATTTCATCAATAAATTCTCGAAATTGTGTCAATTTTGGATTAATTTTGCAGCTACGAGAATTTCCTTCAAATCGGCAAAAACCTCGATTCGTTGTCCTTACCTTTGTTAGTGGCAGAATATTTTCAAATAACTCCAATATTGTTTCATTTCTATTAAATATGCTTTTGCTGCTTGAAGAAATGATTAATGTGAAAAGAAAACAGCCGTTATCTGAAAATATTGACCTATTACGATAGCGTTTGCTATGCAGGAAAATATCTCGCACATCATGAAGCTACTACTCTATACCATGCAGTAAATCCTTCAATATGATGGTAAACTTATACGCATTGCAGATGATTCGTCATTTTCACCTTCAATGTACTTCGCACCATCTCACCCTCATTCTTTCACACCCAAGGTAGGCAGAGCAAGCTGACGAGCAAAACAATGAGAACGGAGAAAGTTTTCTTTCTCACATGTGAAGAAGTGAGAGTCGGAACGAAGTGAAGCAGCAAAGAAGGTGCGAGAAACCCCTTCCCTCGAAATATAGCGAGGCTCTCTTCTTTCTCCACTTTTGTTTCTTTTTCCTTTATTCGTCTCCTTTTTCAGGCGACAAGGAAGGATAAATGCTGGAAAATTAAATTCTTACATTTTAGACGGTGATACGACTAGCATGCTGAATATTCCTCAATTTTCAAGTAAAGTCATAACATACACTCTAATAAATAACATATGTGTCTGGTAAGTTCAATTGGAAGTTTAGCGAATGCTTCGCTAATAAAATGAATTAGCTGTGTTGGTTTTGGAAATATTTCTAAACGAAGAAAAGTACTCTAAGAGCAATAACAACTAGAACAACTTGAGATGAAGTATTTACGCTTTTTAGTGAAGGTGACATTAACTAAATCCTTCAATTTTATTTCATCTGTATGATACCCACCGTATGTATGATGATATTCCATTTGCACTAATTAAATATGCAATATTTCAATATATTTATCATTTACTTTTGTAGTCTTATTTACTCAGTAATATCTGTCTTTTATCCTTCTGTATCTGTAGCTTCTAGATATCAGATAAGATTCTCCATTTATCGCTACCAAACTGCTGCGTACTATATACCGCTCGTTCTTTTGCACTCAGAGCAGAGCCAGACGACGAGAAAAACAATGGGAAGGGAGGGATTGTTCTTCCTCTTAAGGGAAGAAGTGGGGGTTGGAACGAAGGGAAGCAGCTGAAGAAGGAAGGAGAGGGAATCCCCTTCACTCGGAATGTAGCGAGGCTTCCTTCTTTCTCACTCTCCATTTTTGTATCTCTTTTTTCCCTCGCTCTTCTCCGCCTCGAGGATGAGGAGGGCGGGATAATAAGAGTGGAAACGCTTTGGAGGACAATAATTTGTCGTTTGCTCGTTTATTCGCGTCCCGTCCACCCTCTCTCCCCTGTTTTCCTCTGGAAGCCTCTCTGGAGGAAGCAGATCGAATTGCGTGCTGCTCGAGATGAGGATTTTTTGAAAAAAAAAGGGAGTGGTCGAGGGAGACATCGCCAAATTACACCCCGGAAAACATCACCTGGAAACGAATTGTAAGCCCTGAATTTAATTCGATCGAATGTCACGGAAAAATCATTCAAGTGAATTCTGAGGTGAATGTTATCCAGTGCTTGAATCATAATATTCAAGATTTGTTGAGTTATATTTGGTATTACGGGTCAGTTTGTGGAAAGATTCACCTTACATGAATCCGAATGCTGAACATTAGCATCATGTAATAAAATAATTGTAAGCCCATATTTGACTGTGGCATCTCCTATTAACTCAAAGGCACATGATACTAGTAGTAATGAAACATTTTAACTCGTAATGTAATGTATATTATTTATGATGATTTTCATTCTCCACGCTATGCATCAATGGCAGCATCTATTGTTGTTTCAACCATGTTAGAAGGTCATTGTGTGGAGGTCTTTTTAAGTTTATCTAAGGTTTTTCTGTCAGTTAAATCTTGCTTCAGATGTGGATCAATACGGATATTGGATTCCAGTTTTCGCAAACCATTCGTCATTAACAAATTTCGTTTTTGAGTGTTTTCTTCGTATTTTTTTATCACTTCCCTCACATTATGCTACATATAACCGTTATACTATAAGGATGCCTCCCGGAATACGCCGAAAGCACCCAAAAGCGAATTGTTTTTATAATTACGGACAATCGCCAATTAAAGGCCAAAGTAATACAACCGGGCAAATATCATCATAACAATCATATAAGCACGCCACTTTCCCTAATATTGGCCAATATTCGTTCATCATCATTCGTTAACAAGCTCTAGATTGATTTCGCGCAGCTTTCCATTCCGCTTTCCCACCCGTTCGCGTTTTCATAGCGACATATTTTTTCTCCGTATTTTTATTAGCAGTCCTTTGTAAGTTATTTGGGGCCGTCCCTTTTATCTAATCTGTCCTATTTAAGTCCGTCCCCTTCCCTTATTACCGTTCACCAGTCCTACGATTGTTTTAATCAGTTCAACATGCCTCATATTGTGTCCAACTAAGTTTTTCCGTCTTCTCCCATGAGGCCGATATCCAGGGAACAGGACAGAAGAGATTTTAGGCAAATGAGGGGATCTAATATTATAAAACGTGTTCATCGTGTAATTCTTGCACTCAGTGCTTACTTATGGGTAAATTTGATAAAAAATACAAATCTACATTCAGAATATGTTTACAATTTTATATTTTTTTGCATGCGTAAAAGAAATTTACCCTGATGAGTTTCGTTCTTTTAAAATAAGTGAGCTTGAATAAATAACAAATTTTGTTTTTAAATTGTCAGCATAGCAGATAGTCAAGTCAGTATCATTGCAGCGTAACCAATCATCGCTTGAGCAGATATTGCATTCCAAATCGCGTGCTGTGACTGAATGATAATAACGAAATAAATCGTTGAAAATATCCAAAAATTCGTACTGTCCTATTTGATTAATTGAGATTTGATTACTAATAGATGATCGGTGGCCTTATTTCTCAAGCCATAGTAAATATCTATATTGTAAGTATCGCGTTCAAGATTGCGTAATAAATATTTCAAAACAAATAGTTCCACAACGCAATGAATAAGGGCACGATATTTCCGGCATCCGAGCGACGCAATGTTTTGTCAATTGAGGTGAATTATAAATTACGAAGCCTAAAATTCTGGCACTTGTAGAAATAAAACCTAGGCGGTGGGTTTTGAACAAGATATTTTTAATTTTCGTGTATTTTGCTGATTATTTCTCTATCAAACGTCGCGTCATTGCGTCCCCAAGTGTATTTTTTTTAATTGGAAATGTTGTTTTGGTAAACTATTCCCTCAGTATCGTATAACAGCTAAATTTGCTACAGTGACTAAGGAAAACTTTACTTAAAAAACCGTAAATATCACTGCCACGTGGGCATTGTATCAAATGTTACAGAGGAAGAAAAGATGCCATTTTTCCTTTCAAAATGAATAAGAATACCTCTGTTCTTCCTCTCTCTTCCCAAGCTTGACGGAATCCGAAGTATGGACATGTTTTCTTTTTTTCCACCTTTTGCTTTTGAAATCCACCGCTTTGAGATCAAATGACGCGCGAGCACGGCTACGTTGCCTCTCTCGTATCCACGGTAACGGAACGGAACGCGTCACAGATTTATGAAGGGGAGGGGATGTAGAGATCGAGAGTCGTGAGACTCAATATTTCCACATTTTTTTTTAAAAAAGAGGAGACTCGTATATTCCGTAAATAAATTGATGTGTGTGGGCCGTGCATCAGTTTCCGAAATGGAGACGCGCATATTGATGCGCAATTTTATGTGCGTCAAAGGCGCGAGTTGCGGTTTTAACCGCTCGCGCCGCAAGTGACACATAAATAACACCTTTCCAGCCAGTTCCGTCGTATATTTATTAACTCTCCCTCTCTGTGCTGGATATGATGATCTTTGTGCTTTTTTTTTGGGAGAAATTTGCGATTTTTTCACTTCGGCAATGATTTAAATTGACATTCCGTTCACCTCCGACCCAATGATTACGCGTATCCGAGTCTTTATTCCTTCCTGGACTTTGATCTTTTGGCTGAGGATTTGAGGAGGAAGATTTGATGGCTTCATCTCGATTATAAAATGGCCGATGAAACCAACTAATTTTAATTTCAAATTGGTCACTCTTAAAAAAAAAAAAAAATGGTTAATTCGGTCTTGATATCTATCTTTGGGGCTAGTAATCTCTGGCCTTTGATAAAATGTTCCTGGGCAATAAATGATGTCCCATTGTAAGTTCGCATGTCTGGAAATCGTCCCCTTAATACCAGGAATGATTTAATTTAGCGGAATGATATATTTTGCCTTTTCACTTCAAGTTTGCTATCCTTGTATGTTCTTATATTCCTCTCGAGTATTGTAAATCATCGTTGATTTAGCCTAAGAACCTATCAGCTGATCTCCTTTCTTAGATTTGCATCGTCGTCATCTGTTCACGAGTAATACCCCACACATTCTTTACGCTAACTGTATGCTACTTATCCGCGACCACCGAGAGAGAATCTTCAGGAGGTCTCTCTCGGTGGTCGTGACTTATCTTGTTATTTTGAACTGCCGTGTAAATAGGATGTCTTAAGCCGAAATTCTTGTTGTATCAAGCGGTAGCGGATGCAGTAAAAACTCGAGGGGGGCGCAAAAGATATATTGCGTTACCTTTACTTTTATCCTCGCAAAAAATAATCAAGATGCATGCAGAGTTTGAGAAAATTGTGGTTCTGCAATGTTTAGCAATACCGGCTGGCCCGCAAGGGAGGGGGGGCGCGCCCCTTGGGCCTCCATCTGTATCCGCCACTAGGATCAAGTGTAAAACTCTTGATCAGCTCATGCGCCGTTAACGGACTAATGGGTCTTTAAATCCGCCTTGCATTTCTCTGAAAATAGTTTGTCCTAACCTATTTCAAATCTCCTATAATTCCGTGCTAAGTGTATAATAATTGAATGAAAGTAGATTGTGAAAGATAAATACTAGGAGGGAAAAATAAGATACGTTCATGTAACGCATAATTTTCGAATATGCGAATTATAACCGAAGTTACTAGCTTCCCTTTTCAAGATAGTCTCAAAATTTTCATCAAATCAAAGAAAAATTATTTTTAAATTTATGATTTATAGATCAAATAGTGCTTTATAGTGAGAGATATGTACGATATATATCGCTGCATTAGTATAGATATATGACAGCTCTTATGCAGTGTGATGAATTCATTGGCAAAAAAGTGGAAATTTGTTATAAAACAGTAATTCAAATTCCAAATAAATTTAGAAGCCGTTCGTCCGTGACATTCATCAGCGGAGAGCGATAAATTATGCAAATTTATCATTCAGTCCACAGTAATTAAACAATTTTCCTCCATTAATCTCCGACCGGAAGAGGACATTTCACAATTTTTCCCTTGAAAACGCGTTTAATAGAAATTTATAGGAGTTTTATAAAAATCGAATATAACCGTAAAAACAACTAACCACTGTGAAAGTCGGAGAGATAACAAATACAATAATTCAAATGCTGCAACGTTTGACTGAACTTCAACTAGTATAACATCTATTTTAACATCATTACTCCCATAAATTTGCATATTTTCATTGAATCTCATGACTTTGGAAAGCCGCCGAGTAGCTTGACGTTTCATCATTTTAGTGGCCTTAATAATTTTAATTATTAGCTTAATGAATGAAGCATGTTGATGATGTAGATAAATTAATCGTAAAGTATTGAACATTTTATTATTTAAAATCCTGTTTCAATATTATGCTCACTTGCTTAGTTGATGAATGCTTTCATAAAACTGCATGGTTTCTGAGACGAACAGCTTTTCTTCTATTATAAATCTAATGGAAAACTATTGAAACAAGTAATGCACGTCAACAATCGGATGTATGTGGGTATTTGGGTTTGATAAAATTAACTTTCTCAACAAAGATGAACCGTGTATCCGTTGGCTATGGATAATTGAGTTTGCAGTCCTATTGATAACTTTAAACTACGCAGAATGTATCGAAATTTATAACTGCCAAACTAACTTACTATATAACTGCCTAAAGGTAATACTTATTTTCTTCTTCGTGATCTACGTCTCAACCGGCAGTTGAACGTGTATTTACACCATTAAAACTTTTTCAAATCTCATTGCTAGTATGCGTGATGGCAAGCTAATAAGCCAAGTGGTAGTTGTAAGCTTTATAACGAACCCTCTCGTTTCTTGAAGGCCTAATGATGCCATTATTAACTATGACGGAATCGGGGAGATTGGAGTCACTTACGAAAGGTTTGGTTGGCTGACTACTGCTAGTAAATCCTCCTAAATAAATTCCTCTAACGATCATCCCTCGATAATATATTATGTGATGCATGCATAAAACTGAAGTAGAGCTAAAATTGAAATTTTGCCGCAGAATCATACAGCTAAAAAACTTGAGGCAGGTTAAAAAAATACTCCTATCACAGCGAGGTCTACTGTGAGAGATTATGTCACTTTTAACCTCATTTTAAAACTTAGGTACAGCCAAGCTGTTGTTTATTGCTTAAAATCGATTTTCCATTCAGTTTCTCGGTCCAGATGAGGCTGAAGAACTTTTCAGTGGGAAACTGATTATGTTTTGCAGTGGTTTGGAAGAGAAATTGTCGACTGAATCTGGTGCATTGTGGTGTGCATGTTTTTCGCAGGTGGAGCTTTCATATCCTTTTTCCAGGTACCGTGAAAATAGGTTATCGAGAGGCCAAAAAGTAAATCGTGCCCTGTACGTAATAAAGTACCAAAATCCGTTGCTGGAGCACTTTCCCGAAAATCCGGGCGTCAAAAATTACCTCTCTCGTTAAAAATTTGTCCAGAGAAAGAGTATATAAAATTACCTCGCTCTCTATAATTTTGCTCCAGTAAAGTGTCCCTGTCACCCCACGGCATCAATTTATTATTCAAAACCTCGGTCGTTGGCGTGCGGATGATGAGATTATCCTCCCGTGAAAACGAGTGAGCGTCGGAGCGCGTCCACGAAAATCAAGTTCGCGGCCAATATTCGATTCGCTGTTGTGGCCATGGCCACCAGGTGCGCGACAGTGCCCACATAGCACGCCTAAGTAAACGGGTTTCTGTGGTGTTTTCTCGTCGATTCACTGATGTAAATGTTACTATGCTTGTCCTCGGCCTTATCTTGGTGGATTGAGGAATTTATTGAAGCCCTCTTTCCAATTACCTTTAGACAGAGTTTTATGACTAGCGAAATGGTTAATTTGTCCAAAATAATTTATCTTAACAAGTAAATAATAGAATTTACCACAGAATTCAGACAGTTAAAGAGGTAATATATGCCATAGTTGTAGACATTATTTATTAACTTGAGGGATAGTGCAAGTTTTTATATATTATTATTAGAATTGTGATTTAATTCATAATTTTTTTAATATATTGAAGGATTTATTGTTCCTCATGTAAAATGAAATACCACAGTGTTAATGTGGTGACTTGGGGAAGTATATTCCAAAGAAGTAAAAATTAGAGTGAATAAAATGTCCTATTTCCTAGCAGGCAGACATTTTTTTCTGGAATTGGTCTTTGGATAGGAGTATGATAAGCAGTCATAAAATCATTTCAACATTCCAGCTTTCTCCTAGGGTTTAGGTGCATATCGTTTTTTTTTCGAGATAAGCCACCTCTAACTGCTAATAAGAGGGTGGAATTTCTGTTGCATGTTTGCTGTATATTCCTGAATTGTAATCTGTCTCGAGAAACGTATAATTCTGTTCATAAAACAACATTATTGAGGCATTGATCAGTACTTGCTTTTCTGTACTCCACAAGGATGTGACCTCATTAGAGTACTGGAGAGTAAGGATGAAAAAAAAGATGCAGTTTGAATAAGATGGACGTAATTTATACAAGAATAGCTTTGAGGATTCAACAGAAACTTAAAACCTAACGTTATCTGTCTCCACATGCATAAACAGGTTTTCCCATCTGCTTTAAATAATAATTAAATACAATCAACATAATCCAATGGCTGTGCATGGTGTGCACGCTGATTAAAACTCCAATTTCAATTCAATGTGGAATACATTCTCAACTTGATTTTACGTTGGCTCCCTTCTCAAACGAATTCGTGTGTGTAATACTTTCAGTATTTACACTTATTTTTCCCCAATGCATCGACGAAGAATCAAACTTTCGCTTGTGCAATTTAGTCTCCATTTTTCATTAGCATGCATAAGTTTTCAAACTGGTGCTGCCAGGACACTTAGAAAAAGTTTATTTTTAAGAGTCCGTTATAAGAAGGGTTTATTGAATGGTTTTTTATGGCACCTAATATTTACTTTGATGTTTGATACTTATATTGACAATGAGAGACAAATTAAATAATATTCTCTTAAAGAAATTTAATAGACTCTACGAGGAAAATAACTTCCTTCTTCCATCCAGAATATTTGCATTGGGCATGACTTGAGGAAGTCAAATCAAAATGAAACCCTAAAAACATGCAGATGATGTTTTTAAATACGTGGATTGCCAAAATTTAGCGGAACTACGAAATTTGGATGTTTCATTTGGTGCGTCATGTCACCTGTAGGTACTTAATACGAATTTAAAATGGCTTAGCATTGGAATTCTTCGTTGGTTTCTCAGAGTTTCAATAGGAATTAATAACAAAGCCGTTTGCGCTATGCCCTATGGCTTATCCCTGATTTTGATCCGAATGTGTTACATAAATTCAACTTTGCACCATGAAGCACTTCGAGTAAACTAATAGGTATATTTAATTCTTTTATGTCGACATAGGGATTAAACTCATATTTTAGAACCAACAGGATCCCGTAACGAGGAGTCTCTCCTCTGCTGTGTATGAACATGACGCTCCCTATCGTTTACTGAAAGCTTTACGCTGTAAACAGAAGGAGAGCCAATGTGTTCCTCCCATAGTGGTAAGTTGTTGTTGTCATTGCGAGGAGTGTTTGCGAACGCGAGATTCAAGTTCCCTGGTGACTAAAGAGTAGTCGCTGAGCACACCCCAGGGGTTAATTCAAAGCCTCCGCCACTAATATCGCTGTCGTTACAGACCGTTTTCACCATCCAGCTTCAATTAATTCTTGAGATAAATGTAAAGCATCCGAAAATTGTAATTTCCTTTCCTAACACCTTTCTATAATCCGTAGGGCTTTGTACATTTACTTTTCCACAGTGCATCAACGCAGAGTCAAACATTTCTTTGTGCAATATAATCTCCATTTTGTATTTGCAAGCGTAATGTTTTAAAACTGGAACAACCAGGACATGAAGGGAAAGTTTTTTTGTGCCAGTTATTCATAATATAGAGTTTATGAGATGGTTTTATGTAGCACCTATTATTTACTTTGGTATTTTATATTTTTATTTATCTTGAGAGACGAATAATATAATGCTATCTTATAGGAATTCAATGGGCTCTACGCGAAAACGAGCTTCCATCAGCAATATTTAGATTGGCCACAGTTTGAGAAAAACGCACAGACTGAATTTATTCTTAAGATAAATTTAAATAATCCTTAGATCTTTCTACATTGTTGCGAAATGACGAAAGAGAATGAAGTGGCTCAGTATGGCTCACGATCATTTTCCTGTTAAAAACCATATTCACTAATATAAAAAAATAGGATTCTGCATTGTACTGCTGAATGTATTTTCTCCAACTACATATTGTATGAATTGACTAACCAAAATCAGCATGCGTGTCGCTGACGGAAGGGTGACCCGAATTGCGCGGGGAAATAAGTTATAACTCGGGCTGTTTACCAAAATTTATTCTCTTGATGGCATAATGTATCGCTATGCTATAAACAAATTAAAATGCTATCAATGTTGCAGTAAATAGAGCTTCTTCTGTGTGGTCCCATTGAGTAAATTATTTTTTGGATTTATTCAAGTCATTGGAATCCACACCCTTCATATCGCATTCGTTTTTTGGCCGAGAAATTCGGCGTTGTAATACTGGCAGATTTTATACCTCGAGTGCTATTTAAACTTATATATGCTTTTTGAAACAATAAGAAACGTTAGTTTGCATTCAAAATGGCTTGATGAGATTATTGACAATATTCTTGTTATCGAGGCTAAGAGTTTCGGGTCGAAGAAATATAAGGTAATGTACTAAACTTGCTGGTACTTGGTTGAATAAAACGTTTCTGTGATATTAAGTAATCATCTGACTAACTTCAATCACATTCGTGGTTGACAAACCGTTCATATTGCGTCATCAACTTGAACGGTGTAAAGAAGAGGACGATGTTCGACTTAGAATTCACGTTGTCGTGAAATAGGCCAAAAATTAAAATTCCCTCAGAAAGATAACCAGTTTTCTCGAGAACAGATGGTGGTCGAACTAAATTATAGGGATACTTTTTCTGCTTGTTATGTATTAATGTATGCAATATATCCACTTATGTTTTACCATCCATTTATTTTGTTATTCTACCTGTCAAGATAAGTTTACATAGAACATTTTTCCAATCTCCTAGGCCTGCCTCCCGTCTTCAAATCAAAATAGGGCTCTGTCATTTTCATTTTATCTAAAATTCCCATTCTCTTCCTTCCTTTCCCTCGTTTACCCAATATTCTTCCTTCTAACATTGCTTTCAAAATCCACTCTTCGATCAATAGTTGCTCCATCCAAATCTTGTCACATCCGCATCTCAGCTAGAAACTGCCTCTCTTCACTCCTCCATTGACACTGGCACCCACCATGCCACTTTGTCCCTCCTAATCCTCTCCGTCCACTTGGCCTTCTCCATACTTCTCCAAACTCACGTATCGTACCCTCAGTCCTTTCTCACCCTCCTTCCTAAATGTCCATGTTTCCGCACCGTAAAGCGCTACACTTCAGATCAGAATCCTCACTAGCCTTTTCTTTATGCGTTGAATATCTCCACCTCCTCAATTTTTTGTACACTTCGCATTCCTTGCCCGCGATACTTTGCAATGCTTCATAACTCAAGTCTTCTTGTGATTAATCCACATTATATATCTGCCAAAGCTGGTCCATTGCCTTCAATAGAACATGCAATCCCATCGGTCACTGGCTTATCAAAAAACCATCATACCGGAGCTTCACTGATCTGAGCATCTTTTTCCAATTTAGGTATGTTATTTTCTCGCATTTTTTCAGTGCATTTGAGGAAAAAATGCATTTAATTATATCCTATTGCTATTTATAGATTTAGATCCTAAAAAATGCTCTGCAGAATTATAAAAATTTAGGTCTTTGTGATAGGTTTTGTTGCTTCCCGTCAATGAAGTCATTATAATGCCTGGTGAAATAAATGCTTCGTTGAATTCGCATTGTGCTATTACACTGAGAAGGTGATGCGTTTTTTGATGCTGATTTTCTGTGTATATTTTTTTGTCAACTGCCAGCAAGAGATAGGGAGCGTATTCTGCCATTGACAGTGCTTTTTTACCTCTTTGGGAATGTGTTTATGATGTCAGGGGACTCGTATCTTTTGACGCATCGGATATGGTAGGGTATTTGGAGAAGGCAACAGGCAGTTGAGGTCATTTTCGTCGTTCAGTATGGGTAAACATGGAAAAGGACAGAGAAATCCGGTGACAGAATAGCCTACTCTTAACGACAGGCACCATGGGGACAACGGTTTGTCCGGGCTCAGAGGTCGGAATGCTGAACTTCAAATGCCCCAAAAACGCACTTAGGCAGGGATCCGGCTGCTTCTGAATAACCAGAATTTGAACCTGGTCCTTTGAGATCGGAGACACTTTAGCCACCACACCATGCTGATCCTGTGGTTTAGGATAATGTAATGGACTTGCACTGTGCCTTGAGGTGTTCAGGGCTTTTGCACGTGCCCACAACTAAAAATATCAGCGCAATCAACTCTGATTTACCCACCATCCGTATCTATTCTCTAACTTCATCCTCTTACCCAGTTTCCCCTCCGGGTCGATTTCCGGTCAAGGCCTTGAAGGCGATGCCTTCCCTCAACATCAATTTCCTATCACGATAGGCTCTGTCTATTCCGCCTCAGGAGTATCGGATACATCTCCTCCGTAGAGATGAGGCCTATCGTGCTGGCAGTGAGTAATAGCAGTGTGCTGGGTAGTCTGTTTGCGTTGCTCGCTCCCTTCTCAAAGCCTGAGGAGCAGTAGGCTTATCTTGCTGAGATAGGGCTTCTTCAAGGACTCGCCCTTCTAGATGGTTAATTCTCAACCCAAAAACGAACCAACCTTAGGCTAGTTATGAAATAGTATGACTGAATGTGGCGCATAACTCAATAATTATTTTTGCCAGTAAAGAAACTGAAGAATTCAATTGATTCGGCTTTTACTTTGTAAAATTCCATGTTGAAATGAAAATACACAACCGTGGTAACTTTTCACTGGAAAATTATTTATTGGTACAACGCGTTTCGACGCTGAGGCGTCATTCCCCTCCCCAAATTTCCCCCCCTGTATAACCCTTCTCCTTCCCCCCCTGCCAGAATTAGGGTATTTATTGGATTGCCGATATAATAAACAGGGTACTTGAGAATGACGCCTCAGCGTCGAAACGCGTCGTACCAATAAATAATTTTCCAGTGAAAAGTCACTAGGGTTGTGTGTTTTCATTTCAAGGAAACTAAAGCTGGGATTCACGATAAAATTTTAAATTTCAATGAGTTATAAGTCATCTTAGTCTAAAACGTCTTGAAAAATATATTTGAACCATTCTTCAGCCACTCCCCAACAGTAGCAACTACTTAGGAGCAAAATAAAATCGCTTGTTTAATCTTTGTCCTGTTTACATGTTATTATTCGTTTAATAAGATAACTTGCCATGTTTAACATATAAATTAAAAGGAGGGAATGTGAAAATTTTGTAATATTTTAAAATTTCCCAATTCCCTAGCAAAATGGTGATTACACGGCAATTTTTCCCGCTTCCCTCATTATTCATTAATCTGAATATATCTGTTTGGCATAGCTCTACTCTCAATTCCCCCAACAGCTTATTGTTCAACAATTACATAATTTTCTGCTTTGCACCTCATCCTAGGTCTTCCCCTATAATCCTTCCTTATTTTTGGTCTTTTAACGATGAATTTAATCTCACCACCGCGTATCATGATGTGGCAGAATAAGATTTCCCGTCTTCTACTCAAGATTTTCAAGAGACTTGTTCCCTACTTTTCTTAGTACTATTCTTCCAAGCTACTCACACAATTCTTCCAATTGATGGAAAATGCGCTAAGAATTTATCACGAGGATTGCGCTGGATATCTTAAGTTGGGAATTTCGAATCTGGAGTCAAGATAGGAAGGTTTAACTCGCCCCAGGGGAGGGCTTTAACAGTCTGGTGGGGCGTTTCCATGGAGACGATGAATTGTTAGAGGAGGAGGGAGGGTGAACAGAAGGATGCTTATCAGGATGCACTGTTGTACTATATGGAGAAGGCCAAAGTGTACGCGTTTGCTTTTCCAAGCTTCGTATATGTGTGCTGTTATGCAGGGCACATATCCATGGGAGAATAAAGATCAAAATCTCGTTTCGATGGGTAAATAAACATATGCTCTCAATATTTATCTCAATCTACTTCAAAACTTGTGCATGCGTAGTTAGTTCGTTACCCCACTACATGTTACTTTAAGGCATTATGATACAACGTTAAATATTATGTTTCATGGTAGTTTTTTTAATTTTTTAGTAGATTACTTTAAACAGTTTTAATACAAGCCTAAATGATAATATTTATAATTAATGACCAGCAAAGCAGAAAAGTTAGCGCGGTAAGCGCTGTTTAAATTCTTGGACTAAATCATGGATACGCTCAAAATGCCTGACAGTTAAAGGAGGAGGGAGGGTGAACAGAAGGATGATTGACGGACTAGATACGTCCTATTAATTTAAAAACGTAATGCTTTCCCGCGATGCGATTTTATGCGATTAAGGCTAGCTGATATTTTATTTGTCTTCATCGCCCATGCTACTTGTAAGTGTAATATGATCATTTGTAATTAAATAGGCTATTCCCATAAATATCACTTGTAACTCATTCCAGATTTCATTTATGTTCGGAAAGACTTAGATATCTGCAGAAATATATCAATTACGTCCAGTCGTGACATTCCATACTGTCTTCGAAAATCAGTGATTACGTTGCTGGAATGTGCTGCTCCATTTCTAATGACAACCGAACTTTTAGGGTTTCACTACTTAGGCAGAAAGGGTTTCTGTACACAAGCCTATGATCTGTTTACGTCACAAAATATAAGCAATGGGGAAATTAAATTTTCAGTATATTTTTGGAAAGGATGTATCTTAAAAGTCATTAGGATGCATCGTCCATGCATGTGGTGATTTTTTAGAAAAAAATCAAAAGCTTTTTTCAGCCTGCGTGCAGTTTCTGACCCAATATACAATGAAATGTACAGTATACTGCTGCAAAGATTGTTCCTTGCGGTTTGAATGACAAATGCATGCTATATTGCATAGATATCTTCTTGAATATAAAGGTACGGTAGGAATGTTCGAACACTTTTTTTACCAATCATTTAAGCTATAATTTTCGGTATTGAGATGAAAAATCACGAAATGCTTTATTAATTACATAACCTATTTCTGAATTCGTTAAAGCAGTACCCTATGCTGCTTTCATGGAACGGGAATGGACGAATCGTCTCTTCTCCAACTTCATGTCCTTCACAACACAACTTCACAACACATCGTCCAGAAAGATTATAAACCAAACTACGCAAAAATACTAATCAGACAACTAGAGAAAATGTTCAAAAGAAAGAAAAAATAAAATAAAGTTTCCCATTGAATTGGGGAGGATGCGGTGTCTTTCCTGAAATTTAATTTATGCCAGGTTAAAGGGCAATTCATTCAACCATTCTTAATAGAAACTTTAACGGCTTTATTTCCTGGCATGAGATGAAGCAAGTAGGAGAGCTAGTAGGATGATGGTACTAGTGAGACACAAACCGGCATCAATTCTAGGAAAATGTGTATATTCAAATTCAGAAAGGGCTGAAAAAATGCAAGCATATGCCCGTTTTAGTTTTGACTTAAAACTACTTGAGTCAAAATGTATTCACTTTAGCCTGAGTGCTAATTAGCACTAATACTGTTATTTCCTAAAGAAAGGTGCACGCATGAAACGCAGCTGTTTTAACGTGTTTCTCTATTGCTACCAAGTTTCTTAACATTACTTGTTACTTACTTTTACAAGGTTATTTTTTATCAAAATACCGTTGATGGGATAGAGTAAATTTAGAACTTCCTAAGGTCTAAATTACTTTTTAGGAGCATTTATGGAGATAGTGACTCAATAAGAGCTTTTGTTGTCTTACATCAATTTAATATGGCCATCATTTACGAAAATTACAAATAACACTTAAAAATAAGGAGTAGCTAGGAAAAGATTTCGTCTATCTATTTTCCTAAAATGCGTTACGACTCTTCTAAAATCAATTACACGTTTGGTTTGAGGCTTATTTTTTGATTGAAGGCACGTGAGAGTAGTTGATCTGGTTCATTAATTTCTCACGGTTTTTCTGTGCTCATGTTTCTATCATAAAAATATCAAACCGAATACTGAGGTAAAGTTTGCAAATTTGAGATGCAGAAAAATGTTGGCAAGGGTCTATTTATTAAACCCTCACAATTTAAAGGTGATTGTACGATTAATTAACCAGTAAAAAGCAGCGAAATAAGAATGGTCAAGCTTGAGTAATGTAGCCTTTAAATTAAAATTAATTTTTTTGCGAACAAGAGTCTAGAGGAGGTGTATAAAAAAAAGCTAGAATGGGAAACATGGAATTGGTGAGTTTGCTTCGTCTTTTCTGAATTTCAAAGCGTCCAATGTGCAATGACGGGCGATTTATTTACCCATGGGGAGAGAGATGGTGTAAGGGGAGCTTACGAGATCACGATCGGCCGGCTTAAGAGGCTAATCCATCCAGCAGCACGGACGCACATTCTGTTGCATTGTGGTTCCCTCCCGTGTGTATGGAACTCTTCTCCCCTCGGGGCGATCAGTGGCGTGACCTCTCGTCCAATGAGAATCCTCGCAGCTGACCTTGCTTATCCCGGAGATCCACTCCTGACCCCTTACCTCTCACTACCGTGCGGTAGAGATACGGTAATCCTTGGGCACTAGCAGCCTGGGCCCTAATAATTTGCGCTGAACGAGAGAAGAAATAGGACCGAGAGGTTACTTATTTGAGTCTCTGGATTTCCGTTTTCCTGAGAGGAAATTAAATACTCGCCAACTGTTTTTCATAGTTTCCAACGCTACGCGTTTGATTATTTTTTCAAATCAGTTGCCATTTTATTTTAAGAAAACGTGCCTCTGATGCCTAAAATGTCGACCTAGAACTTAATTATGGCTTTTTTGACTTCCATCTGCATTGCCTTTCTTTATCTACTGGCATACAATCGGCATTCATACCTTGTATGATAGGTGCGCATCCTAGACCACTTGCATACCGATTCTTTAACATTATTGATGGCGTAGTTTAAAAAAAATATTTAAGATTTGGATGTTTATTGCTAATAGAAAAACTTTGGAAGTAGCCACGGAAAATAACAAATCATTATTTTAAAATTGGGATAAAGCGATACATCACGATTATGTTTGATCAACAATATGGTATAATTAATATACTGTATTTGCGTTGAATGAATCTACATCTACCTACTACCCCGCAAGTCTCTTCAATGGGCTTGTGGTGGGGGTTTTAAGACGGCAACCTTCAACAAATAGAAAGTAAATGCGCGTACATAGTTCCACCTTGAATTTATTTTAAGTCATTTATTGATCTAGGAAAACACAAATATCCTTACCTCTCCGTCCAGCAATATATCTCTCTCATAATCCATTTTCGGGTGTACGTCTGCGTGCTTAATATTTGTCTCAACGTTTCATTCCACTTACTTGGAACGTCGTCAGGAGAATGAAAATATAAACAGGGATGATGAATATAATTTAAGCCATGTGTGGAAGAGATATATTTCGAAAATTTAATAACAATATTCCACTTTTCATCTTCCTTTTTTATAGTAGATGTTTTAAAGAAGTTGGCTCTTATTTTATTTTTATTTACTTTTTTAAATACCTTGACAACAATGGACCAGTTTTTCCAACGGTACGATAGATGTTTATATTTTCATTCTCCTGACGACGTTCCCAGTAAGTGGAATGAAACGTTGAGACAAATATTAAGCACGCAGACGTACACCCGAAAATGGATTATAATAGTGCATCTAATCGCTGCGAAAACCTTAAAACGAAAATATCTCTCTTATTTTATCGTTTCTGTTTCTCTGACAAATATCTATCCATTCATAATTGCTATCTTCCGAGTTTTATGAAAGGTATGTGCAATAAAAATCGTACAAACCTATTGTGGTGATCATTTTATTGCAATGGACATTTTTTATGCAAGCAATCTAAGAAATATAGCGTACTAGCTGACCCGGCGAACTTCGTATCGCCTAACAATTAATGAACTTACAGTTTACTTACACCATTTATAAATCAAGAGCGGCTGTATCGTTTTTAATCATTTTTAATTTATTATAATGAAATAAGGATACAAATTCAATAAAACTACGTAAATGAGTACCAAAATTGCTTGTCAGAAAGACATTTTCTTTATTGAATCTACATTGGGTGGATCGGAGCACGTTTACGCGGATTTTTTTCAACAAATTTTCTTACGTTTTAGCTTAAGAAATTTTGGGCATTGTGGTTTAATAAAGCAGTTCATGAAATAAAAATTATACGAATTCAGTGGTTGGCTATTTGCGTTATTAGCTGTAAAAAAAATGTTTTGAGGTCCAAGTCCGTTGCATACAGTTGGCCCATTCAGGGGGGAGGTTGACACAACCCCAGACCGACGCTTGACTGATGCTCAAAATCGTGCAAGAAAAGCCCATATGAGGCAGCATTTGCATTAAATGACTTAAGGCGCGCCAGTTTTAGTATCTCTGTTTGGTAAAAATGCACTGCGTAAACGTACTGCATGCGTAAACGCACCACGGTGAGCCCTACACATTCGGGTTTAATGTCTTGTGTCAAGCACTTCTGATAAACAACAGTTTTTGTTTTGTTATCAGGCGCAAGATGAAGCAGATGAAGCTAAATAAATATAGCGAAGCAAAGCAGTGACGCAGCGAGGGGAGGTTTTGGGGAATAACCCCCACCCCTCCCCCAAGAGCTTAGAGAATTTTTTTATGAAAGATTTTGTTATTAATATTAGGGGGACGGATGACTAACAAACAAAACATATTTAACTATTCACACAGCCGCAAAACCCACTATTTTGAACTGTTTATCTATTTTGTAAAATGTCTGAGGGAAGTGCCCCCACACTTCCCGCTTACCTTAGCGAGTTTTCTATACCCTACAGACCCGTGGTATTAGCTGCGCCCAAAACCCCCTATCCTAGCTACGCAATTGAAGGGAAGGAAGAAATACAGAGGATGGTTTATCGACTCGTGAACATAGCACGTTAAATTGACCATGAGAAAATCATGGGTTTTCATTAGCACATGAGCACAAACAACACAAAAGCTGAAAGACTGACCATGCGATTTTTTTAATCGTTATCACGAATGCAACACGAATTGGAAATTGAATAAGTTTAAGCTCAAAAGGGCATATGAGTTGAGATAATGGAATCTACGGAATAAGGACTTCCTCACCTTTGAATTTTACTTTGAGTGAAGTTGCGTGAATCACATTCATTACCAATTATTTTAATCACCAAACACGTTCCGTTGGATAGTTATGGTTGGTTTAGGCTTCGAAAGATCATGGACACAGAAACTACATTTTTCTGTAAATCGTGCCTTGGTAAGCCAGGTATGTCCAAGGACTTAAAATATTCAGATAGATAGTTGGTGATTTCTTCTTCGTTTGTTACACATTTAAAAGATTCGAATTCATGCAGAGTACGAACTATTTGAATTTACCTCGTTTTAGTCATCCGCATCTTAGTTCTTGCTCGCTAAATCAACCATCTTTGATTCTTTTGGAGATCAATCATATTCTGGAACTCTTTGTTGATGAGCTCACTGAAACTAATTTGAAATCATTCCGAGGAAATGAGTTAAAACTACTCGATTCCTCGACAGGAACACGGACATTACCGTTTGTCAACAAATGCTTGGAGATTTGTTTACAAACACGGTAGTGAAGTGTCAAATCGAGCTGGGCCACGGCTGGGCTTACAATTAGCTCGAATTAAATTTTTTAAATGTAATTTCAATTTAATTAATATTTTGAATATATTTAGTAATTAAAATGTTATATTGTTACTAAATTCAGTTATCAAAGTGGTAAAAACAAAACAAATTATTTAATTTGTAGTTTTGACCGACTTATCAATTGTTGTGTTACTATAACTCCTAAGAGCATGTCCATAGGAAAGAGATGATTTTTTTTTGTGAAATTATCCTATTTTTAATAGCCTATATGTTAACCCCGCCTGAGACGAATCCAATGAACCAAATCTCATCGAAATCGGAGCAGCCGTTCTCGAGTTATAAGTGTTCTAACTAACACGATTTTCGACTTTCTTTTATATGTATAGATTTATGCAATGGCATTTTGAAATCATGCTTCTTTGAAAAGGGGATAAATACTGTAAGAAGGGTTTTTTTTATAGACTGACGATTCCTGATCAAATGTTACCGCTGGTAATTACAAGAGAAACTTAAATTCCAAGTGCTCCTTTTATTTCGATTCAAATTTATTGCCCGCTATAATTTGAATTTTCTCGTAGTTTTCCCTGGAAATTAAGAGTTCAACCCTTTTTTGCTGTGATATTTGCGTGGTGAAAAACGTAACTTAAAGACTATTGCTAAGTTTTAATTAACGTTGAAGTTCATTTATGGTTTGGTCATCAGTAGTAAGTAATTGAGATTATTGGCGGAAGCATTATTGTGCCAGATCATCCTTGAGTTTTATGTTAAGTACTCGCTTTGCTCGCTGGGGGGGCTCTGCCCCCCCTAGGCCCCCCCGAAAAAGGCCTGCGGCCTGTTATGCTCACTGCGTGAGGGCTTACACTTTTTGTTTGCTACTTGTTACTTAAGGATCGTTTACTTTTAAGCTGGCTAGCTTAGGTATAAGCAATATTTCCACTTTTACGTAAAACGAGCGCATGGTACGTAGGCTACAATATGAATGTAAATATTTATAAAGAGAAACGATTTTCTGAGGGGCTAAAAAAGTAAAATAAATTTCTACGAGTTTCTCGAACTTATTCAATTCAAATACAAAAAACGTTGAGACCACGTTCCACTGTAACACCCAATGCATACGTAATATCATAACATAACGACTTTACGTATTACCATGAAAAACACGTTTATTAATTATTTTCCACAAAACTCAACCAAATTCTTGATATACGAATAAGATGTAACAGCTGTTCCTCTTCGTAAGCGAATTACGTAGCGACTGAATATCAATATCTAGAACAAATGCGCCTTAGCATGAATTGAGGCTAGTATGACGAATTTTATCGAAATATAATTTATCCTGGTCGCGAATGAATTCACTTCAGAAATACCTCTATTTAAAGTTTTAATGAATCGAGATACACAAATATCTCAGCTTTAATATCCAACGCAATGCGCAATAAATCTGGTGAGTAACGGATCACAGCCTTTGGTGTACAAGACATTGTGAATGTCAAGATTTCGATAATTTTCACAGTTGAATAACTTAGTCACTCAAGGAAACGTACTTTTCGCAAGACAAATAATTGAATAAGAAATACCTTTATTTGAACTTATATTCCATATTGTATTATTCATTGCCTATTCACTCCTGCAGCTCACGGATAACATTGTACATTCAAAAGGACATTAACGAAAAAAAGAACGTAAACAAAAATAAAAAGTTAACCTTCACAAAAAATGAAAATATAATCATTGTTACCTACCTATATTATGTAAGACTTGTTTAAAAGTCTTTCTACTACAATCGTGTATCGCCAACAAGATACGAACTATATTCAACAGCACGAATCATATTTCTAAAATGGCATTTAGTGCACTTGTTAACTTTGAAATTAATAACCACCACACTTCCGATGTAATATACCAAAAACAACAACTAATTTCCTACCTTATATTTCTCCGCTTTTCATTTGAATGCGCTTTGATTTAAACAGATGTTTGTTCTTCCGGAAAGCAGACGCAAAGAAATAGACACTCCAAATATTATTTTCCTTATTTCCTTCCTTATATTTATCAGTTTTTCGTTTTAATTCCTTTATCTTCTTTCCCAATTTAGCTCCTCTTGTTTGCATAAACAAATATGTTGCTATGATTGTTTGCTTGTATGACTGTCGCGCCGCTACTGGAATTTGGTGGCCATTTTTTGAACTAATCCCCATACTCAATTTCATATGAATAGACAGAGAAATAATTGGAAATTTTTAGTTTTCATAATTTTTCCTGGGGTTTCAGACAATTTTAGAGGGGGTCTTTATAAGACTTTTTGTCGTATCTCGTCTCGTTCACCCCAAACATTTGTATGAGTGAGTGAATGAATGAATGAATGAATGAGTGGTCGTTAGGGGACTTTATAGAATATAGATTCCGTTTTTGTGGGAATTATAGATAAAATCAACGAGAGTTTTTAATCAAAGTTTGCCTAGTCGTGATATTTGCAGAATTTTTGCAACGGAAGTAAAAATAGAAAAATTTATTTTGTCATACGCAATTTAATTCAAAAATTTGAACAGAAACATTATATAAGAAATGTTTTGATGTGCCGCTATCCTTTTCCTGCTGCTTTTCACTTTAGAGGTCCATCAACCTTCGGTGTAGCTTGGCTACATTTCCTTCTCGTCTGTTTAATTCCTAAAAGTCTTGTCATTTAACATTAATATCCCTTCACTGGGGTCGGTACTTTCGAAATTCCTGGGAGTTTCTTGAAGTCTGTTCCGTCGTGAATTCCAGCAGTCCACAATTTTGTGGCCATCAAAACGCCTTTGACAACTTTAATTTACCATCCGATTTCTTCTTAAAAAGTTTGAAGCAGTGATAATGGAAGAATGTTGGCCCTCTTGCATTATAGAAGCCTTTTTAGGTAAATAAGCAAAATTCGAGGGAAATCGTTTACTTGTTACAGCTCTACTATTTCGTATCAATTATGCAGATCATACCGAGTTAATTACTCGGTAATTACCTTGGTATAATCTTTAAGTTTTACTGTATACTCGATTCAAATTTATTGATAAGAAGTTCAAATTCTAGAATATAAGTAATATTTTTCAGCGCCTTAATTTATAAATGGCCGATTAAAAACAATACATTTGTCCATAAATTGATCGTTGAATCTTTGCTTTTTGAAATTGAGGTTATAGAATGCATTCTTAAACAGCTCTAATATTGCAGTATCATCTCAAAACTACCATTAAAAGAGATTGATTAAGTGGCCATATTGTAGGTAACTTTAAAAAAATCATTTTTTCTGATATTTCAAATGACAATCGGAATTTCCGCTATTGAGTGGTACCCTCTGAAATTTTTATGCAAGTAGAATATCTACATCTACATAATACCCCGCAAGCCGCCTAAAAGGCGTGTGGCAGGGGGTGTTAGGACACCAGCCGTTTACAGCTAAAAAAAAAAATTAAGTGCTCAAACGAAGTTGGGACTAGCGTTTATTAAAGTCCTTTATGGTTCGGGGGAAAAACGAAATTGCATATCTATCCGTTCGGCAAAACATCTCTCTTAATTTATCACTTCTATCGGACCTGGAAATATAGTGTGGCTCTAATATTATGTTCTCTGTGTCGCTCTTAAAGATATCCATTCTCAATTGTTCAAGCAATCTAAGCCTAGCGCGCAGCCTCCGAGTCTCCAACGGCTCCCAGCCTAATTCGCTTAACATCTGGGTAACACTGTCTGTACGCCCGTAGCAGTTTTTGACGAAACGCGCAGCCTTCCTTTGAATTTTATTCAGTTCGCGGATTAAGTCTTTCTGCACCGGATCCCATATGCTCGCTGCATATTCAAGGTGCGGTCGGACGAGAGCGAAATAGCACCTTTCCTTTACTTTCTCGTCCGAAAATCTTCCCACAATACGCTTGACGAATCCTAATTTCTTCAGGGCTGTGCCGCAAATATTCTTTATATGTGTTCCCCACGTGAGGTTCGAGGTTATCGTAACTCCCAGGTACTTCACTTCGTCTGTTGCCTTTACATTAATGCCATCCACTGCATAAACATGGTTAGAGTTGGACGAATTCCGCAAGAAATGTACCGCCATCCATTTGCTCAGATTAAGTTTGAGTCCCTCTTCTCTTGGCTCCACAAATGAACGTTGTTTAGGTCAGATGATAGAATTTCATAGTCAGAGTGATCACTAATTTCGCGATAGATGACAGCGTCGTCAGCAAATAAACGTATTTTACTGCTAATGCGGGAGTAAATTATTATATATATATGATGTATATTCGTAATTTTGAATTATATTGGTATGTTTACCTGATCGATTTAGGTAAAATGCTTTTGCAACTCAGTGAAACTATTAATTTTAGTATTACCACTGCAATAACAGATAAACGATAAATATCCTCAATAACGATATACGAATAATGATAATAATCCTCAATGTTTCACTCTTGAAAATTTTCATTCTATCAACTTCGATATTTTTTCGAAAGCTTCGAAAACTAAACTTTTTATTTCGTATTTTTAACCAAATATGACACCTCATTAAAGGTGTGAAATTTTACAAGATGGTAACAAGCTTTAGAAAAATCGTTCACCACACCCGAGGTGGCTCAAGCCAAAACTCACCAGCATTTTATAATAATAGGACAATGATTGTATTTGATAACTCGAGGTAGAGTTAGAGAAAACCGGTTTGTTCTGGGAACTTGTTGTATGGAGGCATCCCAATGAAATCTTCACATCTGACGAGGCATCCCTTATATTCTTGGTTCATCTTCTGTCCATAAAACCAGCCTCAATTCCATCCACCCTTTCATCGCCCGCACGAACTGGAATGAGTGAGTGGGAAAGTGAGCCGTCTGCTCATTGAGGGCGAGAGACTCACACCGCACCCTATCGAGGTGAGCCGCAAATCACTCCCAAGAGAGAAAGGGTGCCTGCGTGGAAGAACGGTTTCTACTTCTCCCGAGAGGGTGCGGGCATATAGTCTCTCCGCCATGACTATGTGTGTGATTGACTGGTTGTGCGCCATCCTCGTAGATTCGACCGAGCAATTTTCCATTTTCCGGGCCACTGGGGCGGCAAACCGCCACCTCCCTCTCTCTCTCCTTCTCTTTTATTCTCTCTCTTCCCTTCTTCACACCCCTTGTCTATAGCGACCGCCGATTCTGCCGTCGCTTTGGTGGTGGTACGGGTCGCTGTGGGCGGATCCACCGTCTCATCCATACTCCATTGACTACTCTCACTCTACAAGTGCTAACCAATAGGGTATCCTCTACCGCAGCTGGCCCCTTGCAACCGCACCATACCCTTTTCACCGCGCCCTTTCCTCGCCCAATGCCCGCACCACCACCGAATGCCCTCTGCGGCCGACGGGACAGATCTAATTTTCTCCGTCGAAGTTCTTTACTGCGGTCGAACCCGGTACGTTTGAGTAGGGTGCCCTCATCTCAGAACCGGCAGGACGAAGTTTCTCGCAACCGTTATCAAATCTCATTCTTGCTTGGATGAAAGCTTCTCGGATTTCCAACCGGGTCAGGGTCTGCATGGTGTAGGTCCAGGGTCTGCATTGGTAGGAAAGGGCCTACACCATGCAGACCCTGACCCGGTTGGAAACCCGAGAAGCTTTCATCCACGCTATTCACCGGGTAAAGCTCAGATTCTTCACTCATTCTTGCTCCTTATGTTCGTCAAATTTTTCCGAAGAGATATAGCGGAAAAATATGTGGTATGATAAAAAAAATGTTGTCCTGCCCACTAATTTTATCTAACAGTTCACAACCCATGTTTAGATTGGGTAATAAGGATCATTCAACCCGATGGGATACCCGAGAAGAGTTTAACCGCATTGTTCGCCGGGAAAGCATCAAATCATATTACACGTGTTTCTTTGCTTTATTATCATCATCAGGTATACTGATGTACTGAGTACCTGATAATGATTGTACATCAGTTGAAACACGTGTTATGAATAGGGTAGTTTCCTTCATCAAAGAAAACGAAAGGCATTGATTGCGATTCGTTACCCACCATTAGTGTATTCATAATACACAAATTATTTGGTTTTTGAAATACCAGTTTAGACGAATGGCAAGGGTCAAATTTTATCCTCATTTGAAAAAGGCCAGATTGGCGCCCATGCGATTCCACTCCGCATGACGTCACAGGGACCTAGTTTCTACACGAGAGGATAGGAGTTATGCATCGTCTGAGGTTACCAATGCAAGCATGAGGCACAGAGCTCAGGGAAACATGTCTTAATAATCACCTATTAAAACTGGCTAATGTCGGAAAGTTTTCTTCGTTTGATAAGGTATTAATAAACCTTTTTTAAGCCAAGCGCTACCGTTCAGCAAGGTACTCAGCTATCCGCTAGCATCCTGCGACGTATCAGAGCTAAGCCTCGCCTCAAGGTCACCTCACCGGGCGGGAGGGGGAACCAGAAATACGACGTACGGAGATATTTCCCGACATTCATACTTAAGCGTCGCGTTTTCGCGCGCTTGAAAATTTTCACTTTTCATTTAATCGCGAAAAATAGATGTTGTCATTTAAAAATCTAAAAGCGCGAAATACGTACTCCAGGAGTAATAATCTTTCGATTAAGGCAATAAAAAAATAATAGGAAACCACCCTATTGCTAAATAAAATTAGTGGGCTGAACAATATCTTTGTTTATCATCCTCGTGTTCAGATTATAATTGGGCAGCGACGTTTGCGTAATCAAGACAATCGAGGTTATCCACATTTTGTTATTCCCTATGTTTCTACACATTCTTTTTAGCCGTTATACGCCACGTCTTTCCTTTTTCATTTCCATCTTTTATTTTCCAAACAGAATTGATTCAAATGAAACGGAGCGCATTTCTTGATTTAAGGTTGCGCGGATCATTGCAGCTGTATTCCTTGTTTTCAGGTGTACCCCACTAGCTATATGTGCTATATCTTGACGTTTCATGAACTCCCCTGGTGCAAATATAAGTTTATCATGTACGTCGTAAATAATGTAATTTCATTCGAAAAACAGCAACATTTGCATGCACTGATGCTCTCTGAAGTAATTCCTCGCCCGGAAATAAAGCTGTTTCAACAAGCGGTAGAATTTCCCTTACGATCAATGACGGATTAATATCGTAAATTGAGGGTCTAGTGTATTTTGTATTTCAGGTGCAATAATTTACTCTCCCCTCCTGTGACCGTAGGGCATATCAGTAGCATCGAATCGACCCTCGAATTTTAATTCTTGCAACCCTCTCGGTAAAATCACCTTAACGAGTTTAATGCCTTTACTTAACCGTTACTATATATTGTACACAGAAGGTAAAGAATAAACCCTTAAAGTATGCTATAAGCCAGGAATTCTATAAATATGTTTTACAAAAGTTTCAAATTCATTTTTTCTGCACACCAAATCCGTAGATGGGCCTCGAAGTTTTAATCGAGCAATACCTTCCTTTTTCCGCAGGGTCCATCAGCAATATCGACGGGGGTGCGGCGTCCGACTACAGCTGCAGCAACCGCTCCTCGTCGGTGCGCAAGGTGATCTCGGGCGTGGTGGGTGCCGCATCCAGCGTCACCTCCATCCAAGTCGCCAACCTGCTCAGACTCTTCAAAATCCCACAGGTGGGTTTCACCTCTCTTGCATATTTCCCTTCATATTTCTCTCCGCGTCGGGCGGCATTCCTCACATATTGATCGAAGGAGACATTTGTGAAGTAGGCGTTTTGTTGAGAGAACGTATCATTTAAGGCTCCATGATTTTCACAAATACCAATTTTTGCTTTGTTATCATTACTTGGAGTTTTTGAATGTGGTAGTTGGATCCAAGTGGCATCCAAAACCGTGAAAAGCATCACAAATTGCACTTTGAAGTTTAAAACGTGCAAGAGAAGGAAAGAGGACGCACGAAAAAAAATTTATCCGCAATAGTCAAGCAGTCCTACGTATTCCGACTACACGGTCGTTTTTCGATTTGAGCTTTATATATATTGAAAAATAATATAATAACCCGGTAAGTTTCAAGTACCTATACATTTATACCTCTACCTTTATACCAAGTATAACTTTATCATTTGAAGTTTTTATGCTTGGGATAACCTAGAGTGAAAATTTTCCAATGTGAAAATCTGTTTATTCCGTATACACTGAAACTTTCAAGACTATTTATTTAACTTATATTGCGCGTCACATGAAGAGAATGATCGAACAGGATTGATGCTTGCAAAATATAAAAAGATCATTTTTACCCCATCAGCACGTTTTCTCGATGTTGAGGCGATGTTTACGATTTATTATCCATTGATTGTGGTAAAACTTGTAGCAATTAACTTTAGTCATTCTCATTGTGTAGATGAATTCTAAATTATGTAAGAATGAGCGATAATGAACAGTTTTTTTTCCACAAAATGTAATTAACTTTGACCCAAGTTTTAATATTGATACTTCACTGTCATGATTTTTCCTTAAATTCCCTTTGTGGCAAAACACGTAATTATTCATCACTCATTCATGACCATTCTCTGATTTTATTTTCTTAAAATAATTTTTTTAATTCAAATTAATTATAAAACTATCATTTAGGAAGGACAGTGATACAAATCCATACTTTCCGATTGAAGCTCAGCATTTGCAAAGTTACAGCACCAAGTCATTACAATTCGAAAAATATTCAAAGAGATACTAGCTTAATAAATTGCTCATGCAATCCCACCGTGTCCGCGGTCATTTATGAAACTATTTTAATACAAAACTTAATTCAGTAGTTTCGCCTATCACTTTTCTTATTTAGACTTTTTCACCTCAATATATTGATAGTATTTTCGAATATTGGGCAATTTATTGAAGAGAAACAGCATGTAAGCCAAGTTGGGTGCCTGAAAATATTGTTATATAACAGGCCTTCAAAACATGGGTGAGTAGAATAACGTTAGCTTATGAGACCCTCCAGGAAATTTATAAGTAGCGATAGTCCATTTTGCAAGAATATAAGTACAGAATTCTATAATAACTAGGTACCAGTGAATCCTATGTCCACTTCATCTAATGGTGGTTCTCGAACCTTATATATTTAATTTTTAGATGGTAATGCTAATTACTATCTTCGTTATTACCTATCCGAATTCACCAATTTCCGACCGCGCGAAAGTCATGAAAAGTTTACGTAATAAGTAGCATTTTAGCATGTATGCTCAAATGAACTTAATGGAGCTTAAATCGTTGCAATTCAATTTATTTGCAATGGGTTTATGGAATACCCACATAAAAGTTGCGATCTATCATTATAATTATTCAAAGTGAAATAATGGCGGCATTTTTTCTGCCTGGATTTATGATTAAATCTTCTAAATTTAGGCAAATGGAAGAAATTACATTTAAAAGTAATCTTATGTATTTTCTCAAACTCTTTTATCTAATCGTAGAACTGAAATAACAGTAGAACATTCTCAAATTGCCATAATTACTGTGAAATTGCTACGACTTACTTTACGAATAACGTAATGGAACCTAATATTTCCGTTTTTTTCCAATCTACTATATGAATTTAATTACTTGAGCAATTGCATTTCGATACAAAACTCTAACTTGCATACCAGCTTTGTGCTGGTGTACGGAAGGAATCTTGCTTAGCTATATTGCAAAGTATAGCCTACTAAGATAGTTCCCAAGAATCTCAAAATTATCGAATTTTCGTTTGAAACAACTTACGTACAGTTACGAATAATTTTGCTTTGCATGATCTAATCACAAGGCATATTTTTATTCTGAAGGATATTTTACGAGTCTCTACATAGCTGTAAACTGGTTTTTTCCTTCAGATACTGTTGTTGATTTTCTCATTACAAAGGAACCTGGTGCTTGATCAAAGCCCCGTTTGGCCTTCATACGTAACTGCTGCCACAAGGGATGATTTAATATCCAGGAACGCGGGAGGTAATCGCACGCTTGAGATGTCATTGAGGGCGTACGCAAGGCTGCAGAGGAACAACGGCTCAGGTAATGAAAGAGCCGATATTGGAAGCACGAAACGCATTTCAAAAAAAAGTGATCTGCGGCGTCTTGGATATGGGATATCAAGAGGGCGAAAAAACAAAGAATGCAATAAAGCGCGCGGAGAGTTTTCTTTTTTCTCTTCCGTGGGGCGCACCCGTGCGGTCGTCTGAGGAATCATTTCACGCTCCAACGGTCAAATGCGAGGGAGGGAGGGATGTGCATGCAAGTGGAGGGGGAAGGGGTTTGGGAGTGAGGGGTGGCAAGGGGTAGGTCTACCTCTCTGAACACGGAATTAGGGTGCAAGGATGCACGTGGGAGAGCGGAGCAGATGCTGCAAATTGTTGTGGCAAGAGCCCGGCCCGTGGATGTCGACGTCATAAAGGGTCGCTCATGTTCCGGTGGCCGTTGAGACAATTCTTGTGCTGGGTGATATTACATAATACTGAATATTAGTACGGACTGGTCTTGTAGAATATCGTGTACCCTACACCTGCATTCTGATAATGAGTAATAGGAATTATATCATTATGTCAGGCGAAAATTTGTGGAATAAGATTAACATTTCCAATGAATGAAAGCGAAAACTTATTTATTCCCCGTAAACTAAGTTTGCGGTCGGTTTCGACCTTTTAAATTGAAAAAATAGTTTTTATTCCATTTAAAATGCATTTATCACCGAAATATGATTTTGTTCTTTCCCGGCGCGGCGTATGATACTGTTCTTACCTTTTTCACTGGGTCAGTTTATTATAGGCCGAAGTTTCGATGGTTGCCTCTCCCATCGTCCTCAGTACATTAGAGCAATGGCTGAGGCAGCTGTCGATACGTCAGCCTACAAAAAACTCACCCGGTGGAAAAACCGATAATATTTAACCATTATTTATGACCGGTTTCAATCTTATGAGTCAGTCACAAATATATTATAGTTGAAATAACAAAGTTTTCGCTTTCATTTGTGAAAATAAATGGACAAACGGCGTGGTTCACTCTGCCCCGAAATCATGATTCATCGAAAGAATTCAGTGTTTATGATCAAAAGGTATGTTTTTGTGTAAATTATTCACTATTCAGCCATTGACTTAAAGTTTTAAAAGAAGCTAATAATCTCGACCCCTTTCCATAAGTTGGTGACATCATTTAAGTTCTGTTTCGGTTTTGATAAGAGAAGAAATTACTCCATGATTGGAAACATAAAAAAACATGAAGTCCATGTGCAGGAACTAAGATAAGATTAGAAGCAGTTACTCTCTTGTCATTAACTCGTGAAAACAAATTATCTGCGACAGGGTTGGCTCTATAAATTTTTCGTCGCGAACATCTCGAATACCTGTAATAAGTCATATTTTGGACCGTGATTTGTGCATTATATTTTTACAAAATCAGTTGAATTTTTAAAAACGAAATATTTCACTTTAAAGAAATTTGATTTCTATGTTAAAGGTCTTTGTTTTTGCTTTTTAGCAAAGGAAATAATGATTTTCCACTTTTTTAACTCATTATTTGCAACTGCAGATTTAGATACATTTATATAATTTCCGAGTCTTGAAGAGCGTATTGTAGTTGGTTACTATAAGTAAAACTTTTCCTTAAATTTTTGGGTATGAAACACTTGCACCGCCAGGATCGATGTTCATTACGTCGACATTTATCAGGTATTAGATAAAAATGAAACCTAAATATTATTTCGCTGCCACGTACCTTGTTTTAATCAAATTTTTCTTTTTAGTGGCATTATTTATTATATTTTATATAATAGAATACATAATTATCGAAATTCTTAATGTTTAGTCTATGAATGCGAATTAGGCCTTTTGAATTTGTGGTTAAATTGCTAGGCATAGCAATTGCAAATTCATGTTCAAACAATTTCTGACATTATTTTTGCATGGAGATTACTTTTAAAAGCAAGCATCTCTTTCAAGAATTCCTCGAAAACTCCAATATTGCATTTTTACATCTGATTTATATTCATCTAATCTACATGACAAGAAAAACATTCGAAAGAAGTTAATTAAAACTATTTAGAAAGAAAGGTAATGATTATTAAGTGACTAAAGAGCTAACCGAATTCTCATTTGCTATGACTCCCGTATGAAAAATCACAATTATAATTTTATGCAATGAGGTATTCTCTGAATCAAAATGCCATGCGCCCCAGCTTCCGACATTTCTTTGTCAGAGGAGTTGAGCGCTGAAGCCTACGTTTCTCAAATATTTGTTCCCACGCCATTCCTAATGTTGGAAGCATCTGTACACCTGCAGATGTTACTGCTGAAATCAAGTTTCTCCTTCATTAAGTCAAGTCTCTCGAGATACGAAGGGGGCCTTGACGCAGGAGTTCGCTGGAATGTAATTTGGCACCATTCCATCGCACTTCGGAATTCCAAGATTGAGTGAGACTTACTCTTATTGGTCTGAGCTATTCTTACAGTCGATATCCAATATCACTCCATTTCTCTGTTCATGTTACCTAAAATCTACTTCCTGAATATTTCATCTTCATATAAGTCTTCCAATCACAGTGTCTCATATTTTTCAGGCTCTTTATTATATTTCAGATACCATTCTCATTTTCATGCATTCATGTTTCTATCTTATTAAGCACAAAATTCAATTTTGGATCATCGCCAGTCTTTTCCCCTCTCATCTGCTAAAGAGTTTTTCAATAACTTTACTCCTGTTATCCACTGTCTCGTTCTGTTTCTCAATTTTCTTGCTAATATCTTTATGTAATATCCTGGCGTCATCAAGCTAAGTTCGCTTGTTCGAATCCAGGCCTGAGAAGGTTACCATAATTCTATTGATTTGTTAAAAAAACTCTGTCGTA
This sequence comes from Ischnura elegans, assembly GCF_921293095.1. Taxonomy (NCBI): domain Eukaryota; kingdom Metazoa; phylum Arthropoda; class Insecta; order Odonata; family Coenagrionidae; genus Ischnura; species Ischnura elegans. The sequence continues at coordinate 29,141,369 of NC_060250.1, read as the reverse complement.
AAATGCTACATTGAGCAGTTTTCGGAGAGTTGAAGTTACATTAATGAAAACAATAAAACGAAAAATTTACTTCTATGCCAACCAAGCGAATTAAAATTCTCGATCATTTTAGTATTTTTTGTTATTACTCATAGTTGTAGGTTAGTAGTAGCTAAAAGATTCTTGTATCGTTAGGGAACTCTGTTCTTAGTGTACTATAATCTTATACTTGGCACTTACCTAAGTCATGAGAGTTGTAAGGTCAGGAGGTGGTAGCCAATATTTGGTGGAACCTCTGTGCGTTCGAAAAGTGCGGTGGGGATGATGAATACATGGACATTAGCTGACTATAATATTTTACTACCCAGGATACTTCAACATTTACAAACAAAATTAATTTGGATGGAGAGCGAATTAATGGAGTATTGAATAGGTAATAATAAAAGCGTTTCCAAGTAGGCTTCCGCGGAGATTATGATGATATCTGGTGATTTTTCCGTGTATTCTTCCGCGTTTATCCATTTATCCAAAAAAATGGATAAACGTGGAAGAATACCCGGAAAAATCACCAGATATCAATAATAAAAACGCTTTTTCTTGTGCTCAATGTGCATAGCATATTTTTGATCGCATTATTTGTTTCATGAATGCTTGCTCCGAATCAATCCATTTACTTTGGGAATAATCTGATGTATCGCCGAAAAATATCAGGATCTCAGCACACCAAACTTCTTTTATCCCCTTAGATGTAATTTTAAATTAATTCAAATTTAACTGCTATTTATTCCTGAATTTGAGTGACCTACTAGCTCTATTTTGAAAGATGTCATCTCATGAAATGTGGAAAGCTATACACATTTTATGATAATTATAGCCATCGTAATGAAAATTTGTAGGCGTCACATTTTAATGCTGAGGTTTGTTTCCAGCTCCTCAGTTATCTGTCTGCATGACCTTATTTTTGATACATTCCAATCAATTTCTTGAATTTTCTGAACTCGTAAACCACGAACTTTTGGGTAAACTAATGGAAATCCACTTTTTGTGACTTATCTGCTGACTTCATCGTTCTACCAGTTCCTCAATAGAAACTTTAAAGAACGAGATATATATGAGAATGAATGGTTTTGTGGTCGCAAACCATGCATAAATTTCAAATTGGTTGATTAGTCCCGCCAGAATTGTTTTGGAACTAAATTCATAGTTGGTCTATGCCTACCCTTATTTAAGGGACTGATGTATTCTAATAGCCCGTACTTCGCTCTAGTACACAATTCTGTTGTCTGTGAGTTTGTAAAATTTCTTTCATCCTTGCTATTTTCTTTTATAACATATTTCTATATTCCAAAATATTTTTTTAGCTTTCAGATTACCTTTCCACTCACGCTCCCTTCGATTCATTCTGTGCAACGAAAGAGATAATTTTAATGCATAAGCTTCATCAAAAATTGATTCGGGACATAAATGGTGCTGTGGATACAACATAATTACCCAAACCACTAATCGAACTATGGGCTATGGCCTAAGAACTTGGGTCGTAAGCTATATATATTGGCTTCCACCTCGAGCTAAAACATGAATGCTTATGAATTATTAATATACAACCGCAGACTAACTAGCGGCAAACCTCCATGGACTTCACCAATTAAATTACCGTGCGTTACTGTTAACTTATGCATTACTTCTTGCATTTTAGGTTAACAGATGTACTCATTAATTGCAACGATGTACAATATTTTGGCAAGCTATATTGCATTTAATAATTGGCATTTGGTATTATGTTTTTGCAAAGTGTTTTGGGATATTATATGCAATATCGCATTTTTTAGTATTCCGTTGGCAAGTTTTTTTTAACCATATTACCAACTGAATTATCCCGTGGTGTGCTGGTTGTGGATAATTTATATTTTCATTACGACGAATTTGGTTTTCTGGCAATAATTATATATATATATATATATACACCTCATTTATAAAATTTTTATGAGCCTTTTGGTTGAATACCTGACTGATAAGTTATTATTAAAGAAGAAAATATCAACAGGGGAGGTAAGATTTAATACAAATTCCTCGGCCCGGAAATAAAGAGATAACGTTGAGCATTTCAAGCAAAATTTTTGAATTTCAATTATATCCTTCGGAAGCGAGTAAAGAGAAGAAGAAAATAATGCCTGATAAATAAGATTAATTATTGATATCTGGTGATAACTATTCAGAATTATGAGTTTCAGTTTATTTTTCAAAACTTTGGAATGCTTTAGGAATAACCATTGAATTTTAATTAGCGGCTAATCAGTATCAAAGTAAATAGGTAATTTTCTATTGAATTTTAATCACCTATTTATTTTATTCAATGGGATCATATGAATTCGAAAGAGCATAATTTTTTTATCATCGACACTTGAAAATGCCCCCTCCTTTATTTACAAACATCCCGGTATTTCTTTAGATTTTTATTCACATCTAAATAAAAACGACTAAAATGGAGTATGAGTAAGCCACAATGGAGTCACTGTTGGCAATCATACAATGGTGTAAATGAGTGTCTGACTAATAGCTGTTGAATAATCAAAAAACAGGGGTATCAACAAACTTCTGGTGTAAATTACAGGCTTAATAGTTTTTTGCTGAATGAATACATAAGTACCATAAAAATGTAAAAAGGAAGTTTTGTGTTCACATAAAAATTAGGGATCTAGGATTAAAAGGGCGGTGAGTGTACCTACCCACAAGACTTACATATGTTGTACTACGCATTCATTATCTCAATCATAAGCCCATGGATTTGGCTGGTGGTGATTGCAATTTAATGAGAGACGCAAGTGAGGATTCTGGACCTTTTATCTGTATTGACTTGGGCCTTCACCAAAGAGAACATTCACCTTTTCGTTACGCTGAGATGTTGCGAGATGCCAGTCCGGGGGCATAGCGGATCCGCCGAGCCGTGATGATGCCCTCCCCTCCTTGGACGGCAGCTGAATCGCCCTCCTCCGCCTAAGCTCTTCGCCTCTACGGGATCTTTGTTGGTGGGCCTCGCTTCCTTTACTTCCCCCTCCCCCTTAAATCCCTTCTCCAAGGAGACATTCAGCGTCCAAATGGGTCTCCAACGTTCTTTCAAAGAGCAAATCCTTTGCCAATCTATGACCGGCCGATAACTTCTAAGATTTCTCTCATCAGAAGATCAGAAAGGTTATTATGGAACTCTTTATGGAAAGAAATCATTGAGAGACTTAGTTGAAGCAGAGAGTTCTTAGGAAAACGTTTTCAGAGGTGATCAAAGGAAGGGAGTTTATTGAATTAAGAACTGATCCTACTCGCATAATTATGCCAGACGACGTTTTGTTTTGTTGCGACGAGTCGTACATAGTACTGGAGTTAAGTTTATTCTGAAATTTTTTACAGAATTTGATAGCACAGCTAGATAGATAGCATAGATAGCCATGGAGAATTTTTGATGAATAATTTAATGGTGAGTGGACAAATAGCAGGGTCAGAGTCAGGAAGTCCAGGCTATCGCACGTCGGTACGGTAGCGGTGAATGTAGAAAATACCGCTTATACGGAATTTTTGCGTTTTGAGTCGGAGTTTTATGAACCTTAAACAGTAGATTGAATGGGTTCTCAAATAGGGTAGGAACAAGTAATTTTACCTAAACTCTGAAAAATATAACGCAGCAGCAAATTAATCAGTTTCAAATAACCTTTAGGCGACCCTACCAGCATTACTGAAGATCAATTCCTTGGTTGTATCACTAAAATTCTTGTTAAATCCTTACTAAATACTTATTAAGTCAGTGAGTTTGACATGAACCTCAAAATGAAGTGGAAACAAGAGTATCAATTAGATCGATGGTGCTTTTGAGGACCTAAAACTTAATTTGTGTTAAACAAATAGCACTAGGGGACTCTCAGCCGTTGAAAAATTTGTATTTATTTGATTAATCATATTTTCAGTGATGTTACATGAGAAGTTTTTTGTTCACTTATTTTTTATGAAAATAGAATATGTTCTAATTTTCACTGAATTATCATACGCATGAAGGTTCATTCACGAATTGTTCCGTCATGCACGGTGAATGATCATGCGCATGGCCATGCTAAATGATCATGCGAATGAAATCATTCGCCGTGTATAGCGGCCTTTATGCAGTGGTGCCATTGTGCCGGAACACCGTTCCGGCACTGGTTAACAAAAAACGTAATAGTCAAATAACACTTTTATCAATTTTGCCGTCTCAAAATTTCCAATATATATATATGTAACCAAAACAAAAAATGGCAATAAAATTTAAATAATAACTTGTAATAAAAAAACTCATAGCGTAATATTTCCCTTCTAAAAAAGCGAATAAAAGTACGTTCCGGCACTGCTAATTTTTCCATTACGTCACTGGTCTTATGTGATAACTGGCGAACGTACACAGATGTCGTTCTAAAATATATGATCGCATCCAGTGCATTCCCATTTACACCATGTTGCTTGGATCTATCTAATCTTATTAATTTGATACTCTACATGCTAAAATCATTATAAGGAATGTGTCAGTGACGGCCGGACGGACGGACCAGCTATATTATGCGTAACATTTCAGATTCTGCGTTGAAATTGCGTTTAGGAAACTCAAATTACTTTATTGGTCATAGGCTAGGTTTTTTCGAGGCTTCATGCTATCTTCAATTGCAAGCAGGCCAAATCAGGTTCCAGATTCCCATATCCTCGCTCTCCCCAACTCCTGAAACCTCTGTTATACTGAACAAGACCCTACTTCATTATTGCCTTCTCGCAGAGTAATCGACCCACTCGTCCGCGGAGTATTTTTTTCAGTGCTGGAAATCTCGACCATTTGACAAATCGAACACGTTGATGCCTATTGACAATTGAGGTCCTCGTTTTTTGCTCTTTCTCATCGTAATGGCGCCATTCAGCGCCACCCCTGACACTGGAGAATGGGAGAATTGCGTAGAGTCAAACGGGCCCAACGAGAACCCTGTCCCATTCAATCCCACCTTTATTTCGAAGGGAGTTCCTCCTTTTCATTATTCAAGCTCACTATCTGGAGTCTTCTTCGCTCTCTACTCTCTTCTCTTCCTTATTTTTTCCCCTCCGTATACCCTTTTCATCGGCACATTCTCACTTCGCCACTAGACTACAAAGTCGTAGTCTTCAGGAGAGGAGGAAATCTCAGACCTCACACCGTGCTGACGATGCGTTTCGTGCGTATTGATGCTCGACTTTAAGCGACTTCCTCTCATAATCGTCTGATCCTGGCCACTTCGAAGTATCCCCGCGTGATCAGAGTGCGTGATACGCATCGGAATAAGAGGGGTGAAATCATAGAGATTGGACTATGGGAAAAAGGCGGAACTCGGGAACACGCGTGAAGTTGGTAGCATCCTCTCTCAACGCCTAGTAATCTTAAACGCTTTTCCTTTCCCCTAACTGTTTATTGGGATGCTTCAATTCGTATTATTTTCAATGGAAATATGAATTTTATTTCAATCATATTTTTTCAAATGCACCTACCAATACTGACTTTAGGTTTAAGTAATGTTATATTTCCCGTATTTTGCAATTCTTTGAAAGTTTTTTGCTGCGAGAGTGATAGGAATTTAAGAAAACTTTGCTAATGCCGGTAAAAAAAAACCGAGCAGGAGTTGTACCTGCAATGATCAATTGGGAGGGGAAGCAAATTCTTCGCCAATACAACATAATTAGGCGCTATTACCATATTTATTTAGACTTATAAGTTCTTTTTTAATTCATTTCATGGATGTGCTTGAAATTATTTCTAGAATAATGTGAGCTCAGCATTATTTTCATCCATTATGAAGACACGAATATCAATTACGCTAATAATTGATGACCAAAAAAAAAACAACAATATTCTTGAAGAATGTAAAATTTTATTATTTAATTCGATTAAACCTATACTGCTTCTGTGATGTTTATAGTTTTAGTGGTTTTGAAGAGGTTAATTTTGCAAAGGGGCTAACTTTAATATCTATTAGCAATATGAAAGTGCACACAGTCCGGCAAGATGCAAAACTGGAGCATATGGAAAATAAAAATTATATTCAACTTTCCATACCAATACTTCATTTCCCAAAATGGTTTTTTTCATTATATAATTAAAGAACAAAATTAAAAACCTTTTTACTTACTCTTAAATTAGAAAGATCAGGAAGGTTGGGAACATTAGGAAATGATTGGTAAGTGGAGGAAGTCCATGGCAGGTAAATAATCCTTTCAGGACTGTGAAGTAGTGGAGGGGGGAAAAAGAAAGCCAATTGTCAAATAATAACAGTTATGTCATCTATTTAGCCCTTAATGGGTCACAATCATGGCAGTTAAAGATTCAACAGAAGTTAATGACAAAAAAATAAAAGATCATACCTTAGGTTAACGTTAATACTATTTCTAAGTCGGGATTTTGGTGTGCCGAAGAGTGGGATGAATTGTCACATTGTAATATTGAGTTAATAAGAGGAAATATGACAGACGAACACGTACTCTTTCCCTGGAGAAGGCAGTGGAAGAAAGTCTGCAGCTATGTTATTCGACCGCGTGAAATCAGGGTTCAAATGTCGTATAATTACACCCCGATCATTCCACCTGACAGAGAATATCTTGATGAGATAGTACTATGAAATTAATTTGAGTAAGTGCTCATAATGCCCGATAAAAATTATGCGCCGTTGCCTCCCAGAATGAAAGTTGCGTCTTTTTTTATGTATCTCAACTAATCCCTTCTTTACCACCGATATGCCCCCATATGCGGTGCCTCCGCTTTCTCCTTTTCCTTTGTTATTTCAATTCTGCCCTCTTGAAGCACATTGAAGGGATTTATCTCCAAAATCTAACCCATAGGCTACGCTAAAGGGGGAGGCAGCTTTCTTTGCGAAGTTGCTATTTTTCCATATATATCCAAACTGGGGGTGGGAGAGAGGAGATAGGACAACCACCCACCTACCCTTTTTTCCTCCCAGAGGGTGCTGAAAGCAGGGCTCCACAGAACTCCTCTCTCCCTCTACAAAACCCTCCCTTATTTCTCCTCCTCCTCCTCACTATGGTAACTCCACTACCCCTTGCCTTTTCGCTTGAAGGGAAAAAGGAGCGGAGTGAAGTGGAGGGAGGGCGGGAGATGGAGATTTTTGTGTTTGCTCCGGTTGAATGATTACTTTGGCCTCTGAATGTAATGCGCCTGCTACCCCATCTCCTTCCTCTCCTCCCCTCCCACTCCCCCCGTAACGGTAATTATTTTTTCATCAAAAGCACTACCCCCGCTCGACCTCCTCCAAGTCCAACCTCCCCCTCTTCGCGATATGCCGCCAAAAAAAAGAGAAAAAAATGAAGGAAGAAATTTGCCACAGTAGCGGGATTGCCCCCGTCTCCCCTTCCATTTCATATGCCTTTTCTGCTCCCCTTATTAGCAGCAACAGCCGAAGGGAAGGCAAAGCATAGAAAATCCTCCGGGGAAGGAAGAAAGCGGGAGCATGAAGGAGGGAAAAGGAGGATGCAATTACTCGCAGAATGGAATACAGTTTCCGTATTTATTTCCTCTCTCTTTTTCCCTTTGACGACCTTTGCCTCGGGACATGTAAGTGTGACGTCGTCATCACGTCACTCCGATGTCAAGACGCCCATTACGCGGGTCTTGTCTTTTCGTTTCTCATTTGTTTAATATTTTTCGTCAAGTATCCACGTCGTATCAGTGGAATGTATTCAAGTTACTTTAAATGAAATCATTCATTTCTCAATGTCTCCTTCGTATCAATCTGTTATTTATTTCCCCACGCAACGTTTATCATTCGAAAAAAACACAGTATCATGCTGTTTCTCTTAGTTTTGCAAGGTTTTTGAAAATAACTGCTATTGCAACACTTTTTAAAAAGTACAAGTAATTATTTATCGCGATACAAGCGAAAAATTATGAAGTCACCATGAAATAAAAGTTTAACTTGCTCTTAGCCTATTATATTCTTGCTCAAAATCGAAGCTGGCAAAATTAAACATTAAATTTTACTGAAAATTTTCCTTGAAAACTGTGCTATATTAAAACGTATCTCCTTTGATTGCTGATTCCTTATCGAAATTTTCCTTGAAAATTGTACTATATGAAAACGCATCTGCTTTGTTCGCCAAATCCTGCAATCATAAAATGTCTTCGTTATATTCTTGAAGGCGAACCGAGGAAATAATAAAGTTTTTAGTAGCAATAGATTGAGAAAATTTTGGATGGAATTCCTGCTGCAAAGTAGCGTAACTCGTAACACAAACCTACAAAGAAGTTCGTGTCTTTGAGGAAGTCATCGTTAAAGTTCATTGATTAGGACTGCATATATATTTTTGCTTTATCCTTGATGCCCTTCTTAAATATCCCGAATCTTTTCATACTCCAGCGAGGGCCTCGCATAAAAAAATAAGGTAATTGAATGTATCTGAAAAGGCTCAGGTACCTATTTGCTATATTGCTGGTTTCAATGGTTATTTGGTTAGGGTTTGGATTTCTTATCATTTATCCAAAAATACGGTTATATACATTAACGCACAAGAAAAAATAAACTGGAATATAAATTCGACGTTATATTTTTATAGTAAGTACGTCTACACTTAATAGGAATTTTTCTCAGGTACTTGAATCTAAATTATGTTTGAATCGTCAGATCGATACGTTGGATAGGATGAGCTTTGGAGCAATCCATATCATATGCTATTAATGCAAAAGTCATTCTTGTATTGCGGTTACTACATTACCTCGAGCTATAGATGGGACAGAGAGAGCTGATCAGATACAGGAGCTGAAACCCAGAATGAACCACTGGAAACGAAATAGAACGGCAGAATAGAATTTTGATGAATATTTTGAATGTTTAAATGATGCGATGGACACATAGATAGGTCGAGCAGATAAATAAAGCCATCCCAAAATTGTGAATTGACGAAAGTATTAATTTTTAATGAGGTAAATGTGCTTTATTTCGTTGTTCCTCAGCAGACTAATTAGGCTAACAGAGACATTAATGACTGCATTGGAGGTCATTTATGTGTTTCGAAGAAGCATCAGAAGTGATACGGAATAATAAGGAAGGTTCAACAGGTATTAGATTGTTACATCGAGATATAAATGGTGGAGCAGAGTTTATCACTAATTCCAAGGATTGACCAATGCTCGTCTGAAATATAATTTCCTTGACTTCTTCATATTATGAATGGCATGGCCACCGGTGCTGGTTATTGTGTAACAATTTTGTAATTCGAGACCTACTGCTAAACGTGTTCCATTTACTAAGCATATTCACCGTGAAAATGATTTTTGTCTGTCGGATAATCGAGACACTTGAGCTTGCCGCGATTCTTGCTGTCAAAATTTTATCCTTGAAGGTTTTTTGACTGTACGAGGTGATTGCAACTTCATCGCTCGTTATCTGTTATTATCAATCCATTTCATTCATTCGAACTTACAGTTTTTCGTTTCCTTATCAAATTTTCAAGTGTTTTTGAACGATAATTGAGGTACAAGCAGCCTTTTTCAATCTTAGAGCCATTAGCTGTAAGCACTACCGTACCCCACCCTTTTTTATATTTTTTCTTATCGGTTAAAAAGCTTTTTTTTCAATCTTGTTACGTGAATTGCACTTCATGATGAATTAATTTTGGGTTCTGGGAGATGCAGACTGAGAAGTCGAGAATTCTGGGGTTGTTCATTTCTCTACCTTTCGAATATTGAAAAACGGGTTTGCTATTTCCAGGAGTCATTAAATAGGCCTAGATGGGTTATCCATTCATGCCCAAAATGTGAAAGTTCTTGCGTGAAATTTGGACGAAATAACTGGAACCGTAGAGGCGTAAAATCGACGGCTTGAATACAAATGAGATAACGTATTTATAACGGCTACTGAGGTAACAGGTGTGCGACTTCGATTTTCATCTGGTAGCGATTCCTTTTTGAGAGATTTATTTGCTCAATAACCAAAATAAGGGCTTCGAGGTTTTGCAATCACCGGTGTCGTAGTTCAGAAATTTTCTACGATAGAGAATGCACCGGTGAAACGCCCTGTGCATCATTTCATGGTATTCGTGGAGGTATTCATCACATAAGGCTAGTAGAAATAGGCGGAGTGGCCTTGTGCTTACTAGAAGTCTCTACCTGAATCTGTAGAAATTTAAATTGTGCCAATACTCCAATTTAGCAAGCGCATTTAGGCACGATCAATGGGGTCATGCATACGAATGGATAATTCCACTGATAATGGATTATTATGCGATAAACAAATATCCTTCGCGCTGAAAATTACAGTGAAAGGAATTCTTCTATAACCTGCGTATTACTCGTAAAATTCCAATTTGAAAATTGTATATTAATCTTGCGATCAAAACGACCCATCGCCATGTTGGCTGAGCGTGACTCCAGAGTTCAGTAAACAATATGTTTACGTGGTGCCAATAGACTCTTTGTACCAGTTTTAGAAAAACCTATGTATCTATCTATACAATTAATTTTTTATGCTAATATTCAATTTATTTTATACATGTACAATTATATTAATATCTCTATACAACTATTTTAATATGTTAATTCCATCATCAGTCATGTGAAATATTTATCCTGAATAATTGAAAGGTTTAAAGAATGTAAGCATACTGGAAGATCCACCACAATCTCTACAAATAGCGTTTATTACTTTTTCATCCTCCTCATCCACGGCGATTTCCACAGTATAAGATTATTGTTCTCACTTAATGTTCTGGTGTCACCTTAGCCCCAACAGTGCAAATGCTCAAATTTATTAACACCTGAACCTAACAAACTGCTGAAACACCGTATGTCTCTCTTCCAGACCTTATGAATGCTTAATAAATCGGCGTAAAATATGATCCGTTGTATTTCTCCAAAACGTTAACTTCACGTATTTTAATATTGCACCAAGTACACATTAAAAGCAATGAGCAAATGACAGTAGTTAAATGAGAGACAAACTAAGCTTTAGATTACTAGCGAACGAGATTATTGTTATGTTACATTTCAATTTCGCGGCTTCTCAACTCCGCACCAAGAAATCTTCATTACTGGAGAAGAAATAAGCGGCTATGATTTAATCTATCTTCAGAATGTTACCAGAATGCGTCCTTACGAAGTCGGAGTAAACGATTGCGCAATGCAAGTACCGTAAAAACTTTCAAAATATTCACATCTGTTTTTCAAACATCCTTCACGCTATGAATCAGTATCGTCGTAGATGTTTGTTATCGTCGTTACTGCTTTGTTATTGCCTTGGGAAGTGCATGCTTACTCGCATTCTGACGTCACAGGGCGTTTTTGTAGCACGAAATAATTTAGTAATTTTTGCGAACTTTGATGCTCTCTAGCAACAAGAATATTGAGAATTATAAAGTCATATTTTGCATACGTTAATAACTTTAACTTACTTATCGAAACTTGTAAAAAAATTACCTTATTAATTTTAAGAGAGCACCCTATTATATAATTAGTTTTTTAGTCCCATAGCAGTAAAAGAAACGCAAGTTTTTGTGCCGGAGAAATTAGTTTATGATGGATTTGATTACGCCGTAGAGGAAATGATTACTCCAAAACGTTCTCAAATTGAGGGGACTACGGTAAGGTTTACCTCTAGCTACTCCACAGTTATTTGACTCCTGATTACCTTATCAAGTTGTCGTTCTCACTTTAAGGCAGCGTACTTAGGGAACTTTCAAATGTAACAGAAAACGCCATATGGCAGATATTTTCTAATAAATCGAATGTTTTATCATCGTGTAACATGATCACATATAAAAGGTAAGTAGAGCCTGTTTTGGTCTACCGATTATTCTCAAGAATAAAACACTTCGTGCATTAAGATTTATTATGAGTACGTGTCATTATGGTGGAGTCCGTGAATGAGAATAATAGGATGAGTACAAATGAAGATTACGCAATGATCCATTCTTATTTATTACATGTCCTATGGCATAAAAATTCATATTTTATGGATGTATCCTTTTAATTTCCATATACGCTTTCTTCATTTAGGCAGGCGTCATATGTGGGTGAAATGGCCCATTCCTCCATTTACTTAGGTGCGCCTGGAAGAGTCATGACAGCTTTTACTTTGCACCTTACCATGGACTTTAATGCTTCCATGCATTCACAGAGCTTAAATTTCGCCCTCTAATACCGAAGCTTAACAAACATGGACCATCACCTAGGTATTACAAAATGAACCGTGTTCTTTACGGAAAAAACTTGCTCTTGGCCATAGATTAACCATACACGTCACTTTATGGGTCTATGAAGATCGCATACGCGGGATGTGTACCGCAATTCTACTCCAAATTTATTAGTAGCAATTAGGATACTCAAATTGCCCATCACTCCACTCTTGTAGCATAATGCTGCGTCTATTTTTATTTAAGTACTATATTGCCTATATCTTTTACACGTCTTCGTCAAGTACAATTGACCTTGCGTGTTATCAGACTCATTATTAGAATGTACCCCTAGGATGCGGTCTTTGAAGGAGGTGGTACAAGAACCTTTTGAATGACAGAAATTTTTTATATTTTTCCAGTCTGGTACCAATAAAGGCTTCGCAATTTTGTGTCTAAAATTGAGAAATGTTTTCATGACAGGTATATTGATTCCGTAGAAGATTAAGTAATCCAAGCCCTTTTCAAATTGCTTTTGACTCCGGGAAGTTATATAGCTGTCATGGGCTTAATAACCTTCGTCAATGCTTTGCACTCACTTAATGTTTAGCACTTTGCACTCACGTCGTTTTGGAGCGATTAAATGAAATATAATTACTATGCATAAAGTTTTAAGCAGAAAATTAGTTATCAATGGGTAATTATCAGATCAGGTGACCAGATCATAAAGAATAGTTAAATACAGCAACGGATGAAGTACGCCATGAAAAAATATTTGACTTAGCCGGGATTCGAATCCGGATCTCCCGGTTGCCGGTCAGGCGTTTTAAGCAATTCCCTCACCAAGCCATTTTCTCAGTGTGAACTTCGGGATGGGTTTTACCGAACAAGATGTTGACGTCACAGGTCCACACTGTGGCACATGGAGCGAGGGTCGTGCTTACTAAGCCACTGTCGGGGTGAAAAACCCTTTTGATCCTGTATGGGTTGAGGAGTACACCGGCTTTTTACAATTAGCAGAAGCAAGGGACCTTGTTTATCAGAATAATATATTTATTTATTCTCATACCACGGAATACAGCATACATTGGCCATTTTACTTCGGGGTGTCCAACAAAGTTAACAATTACACGTGCACTATCAACCATGCCCTGGGTGGGGACATACCCTGGTGGGACTCGAAACCGCGACCTCTTGTTTGGCAGGCGAAGACTTTACCCCGCCACCACCGGGGCCAGCAAAAAATTATGACTAGCATGTGCCGTCATGATGCGGTCTTTGTCTGAGATGCTAGAGGTGGTAGGGGTAAGAGAGAACATAATGGAAATGTCCCTTGTCCCCTATCACATTCTCCTCTCATTCCGCATATACATTCCGTTCTCTCCCCCTACCTCTCATTCCGCGATCGGCGCGCGCCCTCACGAATAAATTATGAACGAGCCCGCCGCGTTGGCAATCTTCCCTGCCGGAATGGGCCGAGCGAGAACATAGGGAGGTGGGGTGGTCCCCCTTCCACCTTCAGATAGGCACACGTGGATGGAAAGGCCCAAATGCATAATGCATGGCCCGAGAACAAAGTTGGGGCCCTTCCGCCCCACGTGTCTCCTCACACACCCATTCTAACTTGCTCGACGGCTGCTTCGGGGCCCCCTCCGTCCTTGCAAGAATGTGTGTAAAGGCATGTGTGCTTTTTTCCTCTCGCCGCGGGGAGAATGAATTGGAGGAATGAAAGAGAAGAAAGGTCTCTCTCTCTCTCGCTCTTTATTCCCGACTTCCTCTTCCTCTGGTGATGTTTTGCTTCCATCTCCACGCGAGGGGACAGAGCCCTTCCCGTCTCGTCTTATCTGGAATGGAAGTGAGAGAGTGAATTGAAAATGGGAGTTCCAGAATGAGGGGTGCTCACATGACCCCCATTTTTCAATATCGCCGCCGCATGAACTATTGAACCTTTATCATCTCTGCAGAATTTCAACCCAATCGGTGTGTTTCCCGGCATATTTTATTAGCATATGTGGAGGAGACCGATGAATTTTACGATGAAGTACAATACAGCAAATTAAAAAGAGGTACCACCTTGTAGTTTTTCACAATTTTATTTTGCACAGAGCATTATTTTCGTGGGAAATACAAATGAGTTTGCTTGATGAACGTTGAAAGACATATCGGGGGTGCATAAATTCTGAAAAAGTAATAATTTTTACCTCTTTTTATTGAGTGAGTTCCGGTTGAAGGACATGTTGGGCGCTTCATTTTGACGCAGTTGGCCGGACGGAAGAGTTGGAAAATAGTGTAGCAATAACTACCGTGACATAAATTTAGCTACCCTGAGAAAGGCAAAACTTTTAAGATCCCAGGCAAGGTTTACTTGCAGTTGTAGGGGACTCATCTCAATAGAAACTCCAGCATATGATGTGAAACTCCTTGCTGAAATGCGTCATGCGTTTCAGGAAAGAAATGACTATGAATAAGTTACCAACCTGACGTATGAGCCAAACAGGTGACTGATAAGCATAATCAAAAATAAATATAAATAATGCTAATGACTAATAAATAAGAATCCATCATTGATGATATGGTTTTACGAAATGCTGGCACACATTAAGCCGATCACTTGGTGGGGAACGCGAGAAGCAATACTTGACGGACAATTTAAACATTATTGGTTTCGATAGCCCTAAGTACCTACTGCATTCATCTAGGAACTTCGTAAGCACTTACGCGAACAGGTGAAAAGTTCACCAAGGTTTAAATTCACCATGAAAATATCATTTAGTTTAGCTTGGACTATAAATCGGATCTACCGATTGCCCATCAAGTATGCTAGGACGAGGTTCCTTGGTGGTGTAGGTGATAGCAAACCTGACCAGCTACAGAAAGATTCTATATCAAATCCCGGCTCATTAAAATATTTTATGTCATGGTTAAATTCATGGTTAAAATTTCATGGTCAATTTCATGGTTAGTTTTCATGGTAAAGATGTAAAATAAGGTATTCATTGAAAAAATTAAGCGATATACAGTTAAAAAAGATGTAAAATAAGGTATTCATTGAAAAAATTAAGCGATATACAGTTAAAAAAGGGAATTCTTGGCAGCAGCTAAAGTCCTTCATCCATCCTACATCCACAGTCCTCCAGTCCTTCAATAGTTACGCGTACGTGTCTAGTGGTCGTCTTCCTCCCAACCCCGTCTACAGTGGATTGGAAGAATCAAAGCGTGTCCTCAAAATTGGATCCGCAGAGACTGGAACGGATAGAGAAGCCGCCGTCACATTCAAACATTCGAGAACTTGCTCCCCCCCCCCCCCTTTTCACGCAGGCTGCGACTCATTTGTCGCCTCTGTGAACCAATTCCTCCCCCCCCCCCCCCCGTCACTGATTGATTCGCTAGATCGCAACTTGTCCCCGATGCGAAGGCCTTTCTCCACTTGCAATTGACACCCACACGGATACGCTCAGCGGATCCCTCCGAGTTCTTTCGCGGCATTCCCATCCTCTTCGTGAGTTTCGCTTGCCACTGTGGACGAATCGGACTGGAACAGCGGCGTGTACAGATATAAATCCCGG
This sequence comes from Ischnura elegans, assembly GCF_921293095.1. NCBI lineage: Eukaryota > Metazoa > Arthropoda > Insecta > Odonata > Coenagrionidae > Ischnura > Ischnura elegans. The sequence continues at coordinate 29,125,677 of NC_060250.1, read as the reverse complement.
GGAAATGTATTTAATATTATTGATATACGCATCAGAAGGTATTGAATTCAACTTTGTGCGTCAGTCACGCATGGGTAAAAATTACATTACACCGAGGATTAATTGAATTCGCCGTGAAAAAAATCATATGGATTAAATCGGCCTCGAATTCTAATCACCTGTTTTCCGATAAGGTATGCTGATGTCCGAAATAAATCACTCAGTTGCGTTCCACAAAAACTTTTACTGTTACGACCCTGTAGTCGAAAGTCTGGGTCGGAACAATAATAAAGACCTTAATAATGACAATATTCTAGTCGATCCCCTGGGTCGGAACAGTAAAATTTTTTTGTAGAACATTAATAAATGATTTCTTTTGCACATTACATATGAGGACCCAGCAAGTGAAGCCTACAAACTTGATGTATAAGGCAAGCAAAGATGAAGCTTCCTTGGTAGATTTTCATATCCGACCGTCGATATGGAGATTGGGTTCTAATCTAGACGAAAACTAGCAGTTTTTTCTTCTCATATCAACAATGTGAATTATAGCACGCTTCGCAGCCTGATCCCTAGTTTAAGCTTTACCATATTTAATATTTTCATTTCTTTCAATAATATTATTTAGGAAGGAGTAGCACTGCTACCATTGCTCTACCCTCAAGCATGATTCATTAAATCAATTAGAACGACGGCACTTCTGTTACCTATACATTATTTTTCAATTCGGGAAGGCCGTGTCTCCTGTTGAATAAGCCCGTCTGTATTGATAATGGTGGAGTGGTGCGAGGGAATCGGATATTTTGCGATTTAAAGGAAATGTTTGAGGGTACGTCGGGTGCGTCGGGTTATTAGTCATGCCTGAGACCACGAGCGGTGGAAAAAGTGGATCAAAGTATTCGTTGAAAGCTTTTCTGTCCTTAAGTGATGGTGATTTTGTTTTCTATAAAGGTGTGAAAATTTATAGATAGATCTCGTAGATGGGCCATTTTAGACTTTTTGATGGTGAACGTGTTAGCCACCAGCCTAGGTGCCTCACTTTCGTAAATTCTTATTTATTCAGATACCTTCTTCTTCTTCCTTCCAGGATTAGGCTACTAAGCCTGTTCCAGCTCCACATTACTATCTTTTTCTTGGTCTTCCTATGCTTCTCTTGCCAAATTGTCGATATTTCATTGCTTGTTTTGGAATTCTTTCGTTTGGCATTTGAAGTATACGTTTCTTCCATTTTTGTTTGCAGTCTTGTAGTCTGTCAGTGACTGCCTGGACACCCAGTTCATCTCTTATTTGAGTGTTTCTTATTTAATTTAATTTTGTGCAGCCTTTCACTGATCTTAAAAAATTCATTTCCAATGATTCTATCTGCCTTAATTCATTCTTTTTTGGTACCTAACTTTCTGATCCGTAGAGTACAATAGTGATTTTATTCAGATATACTGCACTTATGGTAAGGAATTACGCTGCATATTATTTCAACGTTATATAAAATGATCAGATTCAAAATTACCTTAAATCTATTGGAGGCATAGAATATATTTAATAATTCTGGTAACTCTTCTTGTTCTTCTACCCCATCATTAAGAATCAATATCATCTTTGTCTGTGGTCATGGTAACCCCTCTTCAGACGCCTGTTTAGTGATCTCATCTCTCATTAATAGGTTAGAAACATTTGTTTTCAAATAAGTAGGGGAAAAGCATTAAACGTTATATTATATTTATTTTGCTTCTCAAGAAGTTCATATTTCTGAAATATATAGTATAAATAAGTTAAAAATCATTATAACCACTTTTAATACTTACAAGCTAGGCACATTCAGATTTTAGCTGGCGTTTGAAAAAATACTGCCTCCATTTTTTCTCCACGTCTCCACGGTTGATTTAAAAGCCGTGGTTGATTAAGTGTAATTTCTCATCTCCTACAGCTATGGAAGTCAGATTGGCTAAAATTCTCATTAAATCCATCAATCCTATTCTAAAATAGCGCGATCGTAAGTCGGCATCTATTAATATCACCCAAATTTGAGATGATGGAGTTGATATATTTCATAATTGGGTTTCACTCACATTGGGCTATGGAGTTAGCAATTTTACCCACATTACTGAAATTAATGAGCAGTATATTAGAAATAGATTCCGTTCAAAGTGAAAGAAATGGCTTTATCATCATCACAAAAGACCGAGATTGGAAGGTTGGCGTGCAAACGCTCCTTCATTCACGACCTTCTCTCCTTCGTCTCTATTAAACACCATCATGCAACCAGGAGGGGTATAAGTACCCTTTCTAAGTCATCTCCAAAGAGAAATTGATCCTATGGGAAGGATATCATGAGTTAATTTCCTCTCTTGCGGTGATTTATCAATTAACAAACAACGTCTTTAATATTTTTTGTTTCGCTCTGAGAATATGAAAAAATGCTATTCGTGAAAATATAGTCAATTCTTCTCTAGATGAGATTGTATAGATGAGATGCATGATATTGCAAATTTACGCTCGAATATTTTATCGCTGATGAAGTTTACATTCCCATAATCGACTACATATATTAAGATCCTAGTTCTTTTCTATCCATCTGGGCAAGCTCCATTTAAATCTTTACTCTTGCTTCACCGTATCTCCATCAATATTTTTGTGGGAAACTTATAATATTGTAAAGATTTTTCTTGGAAATTAGTTGCCGATTTAAGTGTACTCCTTTTACCGCTAGGTTTTCAAGATGCTGTTGACAAAATACGATCATATTCTTACAGGCAACCGTCGCTTTTACGAAAACACAACGCTCCGAAGTAATCGTCGATTTTTTCAGATTAATCCCTTTATAATCATATTCCCTATCAATATTACTCGTAGCCCATTTACATTCTTGAGGACCTTGGTCTTGTATTTTCGTTCCCTGTTTATCATTTTAAATTAATGTTTTTGCATTCACTTCCTTCGATTTTCAATGAATGACATATTTTATATCTACTTTTGTCTAATTCTTCTGTATAATTGTAAGTCCCAGCTGTTCTAATCTTACTTCTTAGAATAAATATTCATATTAACATTTTTACCAACGAATATTCATGCATTAAAATTATTGAATATTTTCATGAATGCGTATTTACGTGGAAAACGTTTTTGGATTCTCTATTAAAAGAGGAAATCACTTAGTATGCATTCTTAAGCGTGTATTTTTTTCATAAATATTAACCGAAATACGGTTTATTCCAAAATTTCTGTTAAGACATTCGAAATGAACGAAATTATTTCCAAAACTAACATAAAACCATCGTTTTACAGCTTAGAAACCTCATGTAGTGTGTCATGCTACATTTATAATGAAGTAAAGTGTAGCGGAGAGTACCAATTGGTTTGTAGTAATTGCAAAGGTGCCATTATTGGTAAAACTGGTAGTTTCGTAACTCCGACTCTAGGATCAAAGAGGCACCAACTTTGCAAGACATCTAATAGAATTTGTTCGTGAGAGTAATTTTCCATCGAAAATTTTTCACAGGACGAGAAACTCTGGGGCGAAACGAAACACAGATAATGTTCTGCACGGGAGGGACCACGTGATTCACCTTCGAACAGTTTAGTTTCGACCCACACACCGAGTACGAAGTGTGGTTGACAACGGGAAAACGGTTAACGCAAACTTGCCATTCGATTTTTAAGCTCAATGTTTTAACCTCTCTACACGCATGTCAAACATAGTGGGTCGAAACTATTCCCCCTTTTCCCCCTCCACTCAACTTCTGGGATCGAAACTTAACTATGAGTGGCGTAGTTTCGATTAATTTAGTTACATTCCCGGGAATAAAGTTTCGTCCCGGGTCGAAACTAAACTCCTTGGTGATTTTAATTTCGTGCGGGAACGAAACTAAACCTGAGCCTCGTATATTCGGTTTGATCCAAGTTGAAATGAAACATTTTCGTTTCGTTTGACATGCTATCCTTGGCAATAAGCGCCCAACGATGATACTTCGTATCGAAACCGGTCGCATCAACAATTAATTGTGATGAGATGGCGAGAATAGATTGGTGCACATAAATTGAGGATTTGATCAAATATCAAGCGGGGAGAAATAAAATTGTTTATAAAATTGTTTAAAAAATAAAATTGTAAGTAAAAACAGAAAGCTGTTTGAACAGGCCAAATGCGTGGCCTGTTCAAACAGCTTTCTGTCCTAATCAGCGCAAGAAAATTCAGGATGATGCTTTGCTTTTCCTTTAGATTTTACCGGGATAAGTAGCTGCCCCTAATACGTAGTAGCTAAACTGACGGGAATCTAATTATGTCCAGAATATTTTATAGGCTCCACACAGAGTATTCCTTTTTCAAAGATGGCCATGGAAATTGTTAACATCCTTGGGTAGAGAGCTGAGTGTGATCTTAGCCGGGAGCTCCTTTGTCGGGTGCTAGCCACTTATATTGCCTCGCTGCTTTTGCTCATCCCAGGGCCTCCATTTCCAATCGGTGAGGCGATGGGCCGCTTATCAGGGTCGCGCAGCAGCGAGAGGCCAGAGTGTACTCCATCTTGGAAAAGCGCTCAGCTCCACCAAAATCCCTAGACACTCCTCCCCCACCCCCACCAGCATGCTCATCCAGGCCGCCCCCACCCCTCTATTCTTACCTTTTTACGCGTCAATATACCAGCCGGTCTATAAATTTTCCGCTCGCGGGTCGCAAGGTCTGACGCCCGAATATTTTTTCTTCTTCTTATTTTCTTATTCATGCCGTCACATGCGTGGAAGGAGGGGAGAATGGTATCTGTTTTCATTTCACCGAACCTTTTTTTACGATTGAAATTTTATGCTATGTTTAGAAAATAAGTAAGGAGAAGTACTTTTCTGGTTTTAGATACAATGAACGTTACTACTGTGCTCTTTCAAATGTTGGAGGCAGGAACTCAAATTTTGTGCCAACCGCAGTCATTCTTTTCTACGAAAGGTGCATCTATCCTAAAGCAGTTGTACAACATCCGATAATTCGGTGCTCTGTGAATTTAGAATTTATTGATGAGAAACTCTTACGTGTACAAGGGGCACATATTTAATTTTACTCAGGAGAAGTGTGCGTAATATCTGACTCTTCATTTTTTATTTTCATTACTTGGTTCATAAATAATTTGCTGAATTCATTAAATACACTGTCACTATGAGCACCTTCTCTACCTGTAAATATCGATTGTACTAAAGTTTAAGAGAAAGAAGCATTCTCATTTTGTAATGCTCTTCAAGACCTCATTTTACCTATCTCATTCTTAAACCAATACAATATTACGTCACACTCAAGATCTAAGTAAAAGCTAATAATTCCTTTGGCTGCACGAAGTCTGTCTCTACGATGAAGTTTCGAAGAATGCATTAACATCTTCGTAGTACCCTGCGAGCCATCTCTAGAGTGTTCGGCAGGGGGTACTTAATCAGCCGGATGAATCATACAATATCCCACATAAAACTAGGATATATGGCACTAATGCATTCAAGTAGAATATAAAAAAAATTTAAGGGTATGTATTTAACATATGCTTATGCAAGCATTGTTGCATCTATCCAACGAAGAGTTTTTCAGAAGAAATACGCATAAAAACACTCGAAAATGATGGGATGCGAAACAAGTAGAGATATATGAAAAAAAATTCCACAAAAAAAATACAACTAATTGTTTTAAAAGATCGGAACGATTAATTTTTGATTTACGCAACATTTACCATCCCAAATAGAACAAAATATGGTATGGTACTTTTAATATCTCCACTCTGAATTATGTTCCCTTATCGTCGTCTCGTGATCCCTTCTACCTTGGCGCGATTGTAAAAAAGGTATATATTTTGAGAAAATCTCGGATAATAATTTAAGATTCAAGAATATATTTTCTTCTACGCCCTTTTAAAATATTCCAGCCTAGTTCGCGTAACTTCTTTGAAGCAATTCACCGTTTTGTAACCTGACCACTTAATCTGACCACTCCTCGCAGTACTCTGAAAACTGTCAATATCAATCCTATCAAGTAAGGGTCCCAAAAAACTGGCATCGTCTCAAATGTGGCCCATCTTTAGTCAGGAAGCTTATCTTTCATACATATCTATGACATGTCATCCGCTGGGCACAGGGAAATCAGGTCATTATACCCTGCATAGAATTCGATGTCCAATGTTTGCCTAAGCAAAAATGTAAGGAGGTCTCGTGCATAGGGCACTACGGGCTACGTTTCAATATGTCCCCAGAACAGCGCAGTTGGTCTTCGACAAACTCTGTCCCAAAAGAGCGGCCTCTGTTGTAAAATGCCACGTGCACTGAGATTTACTCCCTTCCCACATTCCTGGGAACGACGCCGATTGGCCACGGAGACGGGTACTTATCTTTACTCATTTATCTTTGTCCTTCTCGTCTCTCTTATCTTTTTAATTAATCCTGAATGCTCTTTCGTATGAGTTCATAAAATATGTACATACGTATGCATGCTAAAATTAATTTTTTTTAAATTTGTATTAAACATCGAGAGTGACTGTCACGTTAGAACGATAATGCGTAGTCACAGGCTACATGAATCTTATGCGTTAGGATTCATAAGTCAATATGGTTGAGCTATTCCATAATCTACGGGCGAATAGCCTTGTAATATGCAACGGGAAGTGGTTCTGTTACCTCTGAAATAGTCAAAGTAGAACGCAGTCATTTAGCATAACCTCCTTTGGTAGGGTACCGAAAGAATAAGAAAGCAGTTTCAGTTTGATATCGCTTGTATGCAGATTACCAAAAGAGACGCTCTTATTAGATGGACTCTATAATATGCATTTATTACCGTCTACTAATGATATAGCGTCTAGCATTCGCCGTGGTTCAATTTTTACGGACGAACTACGAATACGAGGCGTTATTTCAACTCCAAGCCAGTTAAAATTCTATCAGACCTCGAATGGTATTCAGTATTTCATTGCATTGTGCGCATTTAGTAATAGCTTACAACTCAGTTTATAAGCAGTGCATTCAGTGCTTTATAGGAACACCATTATGACTTTAAGTAGTGCTCTAGTGTAGAAATCTCAGTACTCAATCTTTTTTTCTGCGTAAAAACTTCGTTCTACATTTTTTACTTTGATGATTTTTTTCTATAGCATATTAATTGTAAGTGGAGGGGGCATGGTAAGTCCTTCCTAATCTACTTTGGTATTGTTTTTAGAGTTTTGGATACCTCATCGTCAGAATTATTTCTCTATTATGCTTATACTCCTGCCAATTTCCTTGAACACCATTATTGATTAGTTATTTATTTTCTCCTATTTTGCTAAAAAAATTTCTCTAATCATCAATTGGCTAGTCCTTATGATCTCATACTTATATTAATGCTTTATTAGTTTGTACTTGTTGAAACTTTGCGTGAAAAATAATCAATTGGTAATTATCTACCTGTACCATCTTCCTTAAAGAGAGAATTGTTGCTTTTATGCTGCCAAAGGTACGCAGATGGATTCCTAACACATTTCAGCAAGTCTCTGCAAGTAGCCTTGGTATCGTGAATGCGCGCAGAGTGAAAGAGAACAAGATGAGGCGATCATGCCATTAGACATAGCCTTCGGGTAAAAGGAATCCTTCTCGATATATAACCGTTCCATGTTCGGTCCACATATGTGTGTGATTCCAACGTAGAGACTAGTCCTTGCCGCGTTTCTTCAATAATATCGACGAAAAAGTGACTGTCAGCTGCGCTGCAGTAAAATGCGATCTTCTGAGACTCCCTTAGATACCGCGGTTTTTGCTCGAAAGAACATTTTAGCGCCTTTCATTTAAAATTCATTTTTCTCCAAGGAAACGGCGAAGTGGCAATATTAGTCTCAGCCACAAAAATATTTTTTTGATTTTATTGTATATGGCGCATGTTTTTTGGTACATTTTCAAAGTATGAGAGGAAATCGTTTTTTTAAATGTTGATAATTTATAGTTTTATGAGTCATCGTCACTTTTATATTTTAACAATTTTGAATTCAGTTTTTCAATATATGGAGATATTATTTTGATAATTACCTTCTAAAACACAATTTTAAATCCATCTCAGGTGAATAATTATACAAAATGATAAAATAAGCTAAAAATAGGATTTCAAATTTTTTTTTACGTTTATAACCTATTTTCCCAAAAATTCATGCGCCCCTGACTTACCTGATTTTTCTATACTAAAGTCGTTTGGATCTCCTACCGATTGATAGAATCAGACTAATGTCCAAGGTACTCATCACTGAATGATACACTCGCAATAGATGCATGCAGTAAACCTAACTTCCCAACATCGAGTTTCATTTCGTCTATGTACAACGAACATAGTACAAAAATGGCTCTTGTGTAGTTAACGGCTTTATATGGGCATATACTTACACTCAGTACCGATTACAGCTGGTACAAACATGAGTAATACTAATAACAATCAACTATTTCCCAGATAATCGCGAGTGCATAATCGCACATTTTTCGGCAGCGGAAGCCAAGTTGGTACCTACTCATTAATCATATAAATTACGCACTCTATTACGTAATTCGCTTCTATTTTGTGAAAAAATGTAATATTTATATACTGCTGTATTTTATCATGTAGGTAGCTATTTCACTTGAGGTTGAGATAACTTGAAATATAATGTTCTTCTTTTAAGTCGCGGACGTATGACGCTGATGGAAGCGTCACCCGCGACCCACATGAGGTCGCTCTGCATTTATGGATATGGGAGGGTTCACTGAAGCGAAGCAATCGCAAACTTCCACAGTTCGGTTGGCATATTGTTTTCTTTCATGTCCACACCACTTACTGCTTATGCGTGTGTGAAAGATACGGTGTGTAGAAAGGCATATATTGGGCAATACAGTATCCAATCTACGGCATATACGGCTGTTTCGCGAGTTAATCGTATGTAAATCATAACCTTGAAAAATGGATTTGGATAACATGCATGATATCCGAAATTCATATTCGTTGGCTAAGTTGTAAGAGATTATATCTTATCTTTATTTATAAATAAAGCCAAACTAATTCTTTAGATATTTGATAACATTTGGCATTTTAAGAAATGAATTTTGGGTGCAACTTAAGATTTAAAATATTTTTATAATTACTAAATTGGCATCAAATATTGATAACATGCACTCGAAAAGATTAGGATTCAACTGAGGAGTGTCTTAAACTGTATATTGCTCACAATTTTCAAATGAATAGCATGGAATATTTCGTGTGCTGTGACCTTTTGCAATATATGAATACAATCGACGAGTATGTTTTTATTTGAATTTATTTGTTCAAGTACTTTGAATTGTGTAACGATTTCGAAAGATACAAGGAATGAATGGCGGATAATTACGTATTAGTTTCATCTCCTTTATTTCCGGTGGCAGGTTCACTGAATATATAGCAAAACATCTTCACAGAGACTTACAAACTACTTATCTCTTCATAATCAAAGAACGGGATGCATTTTTATCACATTTAGGTTATGTTAGTTTGAACTTACCGATTCACCATTTATGAAACAGCTATGCTTGGATGGAGAATCAGTTTAAAGATATTTAGCATTTTTAAATGTTGCTATTAAATACGTGTTTTGTGCAAAATTATGGCGTACAATACTAAAATTCATGAAATTTTGTAATTGGAAAGAAAATTGGCGTAATAAGAAATTTTAAAAAGTCTTACAAAATCTGGTCATATCTACGGCCGAATTCATCTTAAGTTGAACTCTTTTAGCGGGGGTCTGGGGAACATAGTCCACCGAAAGTATAAAAGAAATATTTGGAACTCCCTCCCATTACTTCGATAAGTAACTTTGCATTTTGTGTAAGAATATGTTGTCCTTCGGTCTTTGCGGCACAATGGCTCAGCCATTTCCTCGGAAGACGAATTTTGGCGAAAATAAAATACTATTCCCTCTTCCTCCTTCTTTTTCTCTGAAGACTTCGATCCCGAAGGGTCAAAAATGACCCTTATAGCCTAGGGGTATCGGAGGGGTTGGAAAGTGTGTTGCTGCCCCCGGGGGACCATAGAGGGATGGCATCGTAAAAGACTATTTCCCTCCGATGATCCCATCCCTGGAAATATTCCCACTTTTCTTTCCCACCAGTTCATGGAAGCTGAACCACACCACATCTCTCCCAATTCGAATGCTCATCACTCAAGATGCATGGAAAAGAAGCTCAAAGAGTTTATAGAGCTCAAGGCTATGTAAATAACTAGATGCCTCACTACCCAATAGAAGTCTCCTAAATTTAAATTTCTTGCAAAGGCATTGCCTTTTATCTTTATAAAATGTGCCAATTTATCATTATTCATCGTTACATTAAGGCATTATTTGCTAACTATTTATATTCCTTTCCAGTGAAATGTAAGTCGTACATATCATACTATTTGCCAATAATTAAATAGTTTGTAGAAGTGGGGTCGATCTGTCAATACCGTTTTGATCACGATTCTTTCTATATCGATTTTAATTCTTGCTGCAAATACTTTTACTCGTCCAGCTCTTGCATTAGGTCATAAAATGCTTTAATTCTTTCGTTTTAATATTCCATTTGTACCTTCTCCATTTATACAGTCCAGTGTAAAATTTTGTACTGCTATGTAAGAGAAAAGGGATAGTTACGTTTTTTTACTTTGGGATATATGCACAAGAGAAGTTTGTTATTTCACTTGAGTGTTGCAGGGTGACCGCAGCTAACGCAAAATTCACAATATTTGACTCAGTTGCCATGCCTACGACCATAGAGTTGTTCTTTTTTCTCTAAGGGATTAATCTTGAAAGAAATGGTTAAATATGTTAAATGATGTCCATGCATTTTCAGGCCAAATCGCGCGATCGAATAAACTTTTAACTAAGAAATTTAATCCCAGTTTTATATAAACCCTGGCTTTTCTCCGCACTAACTCCCTTTAATAATTACAAAATATGTAAATTCAAGCTCACTGCTTCATTCGACGTGAGCAACTCCACGAGGTTTCTTTATTAATGGTAGGACACGTTCTGTGGAGTTAATTGTTTTAAAATGATTTAATTTAGTCTCGCCCGACATTAAACCATGAATTATGATTATTGTGACAATATTCGTCACTAATGAGGGCTCTGTGATAATAATCTCAGAGACGCAGCCCATCAAAATATCACTCGGATTCAAAATATCCATTATCACCCATTGAATTAGCAAATCATAATAACTTTCATCAAATGTGAACTTTAAATTAGGAATGGGTTTACACATCAAGGGCGGGAATTAAAACTGGATGATTTAATTAGAAAAATGATTTGAACCAGGCAGCTCAATATGGATCAAACGATGTTATTAATAGTGACCATCAAAGAAAATATTAACATTTTCAAAACATTATTCATGCATAAGCCATTTGTTTAGCAACTTTGGCGTGTTTTAGATCTACACGTATCGTGATATCCTTGAGATATGTTTGTAATCCCTTATTTATGCGTCGAGGTATGCATGAAAGTGGGTGGTGAAATATCTGGTGAAGTGTTCTCAGGTTTTCCATCGGGTGAGTTGATTGCACGACGACGTTTCGCTGGCTATCTCTGCCGTTATCTTCCAAGCATGAATAACGATACCCCTATTCTGATGAAATAATTTATTTATTGGAAATCATATGACGTTACTATTGTCATTGCAGTCTGAGGAAAATTATGCTTTTATTATGTCAGTATTTCATTTTTGCCGGTGAAATATTCATATTTCTCCTTTGAAAATATGTTTTCTTCATCATCCCTATCAAAATTGCCAAGCATATTGTTTTTGAAAAAGTGTATCTAACAGCATCTAAAATTAGAGTAGTTGTGAATCGATCTTGTGCCACCGCAATTTAATATACTTCAGTATAATAGCCGTAGGTGTCCCAGTTGATGTTAAGGAAGAAACGAAGGTGAGTTAATTGTGTTTAATGTCATGGGGCGTGCGATTTCATCGTTTCTCTACGAGCACAATTCGTTATTTTGTATCTTCATTGCATTTGCTTCTTCGCTTCCGAGGATGACCAAGAGGCAGCTCTGGCAGGGATTTATCACTTGATCGCACGCCATGAAGGATCAGAATACTGCTTTCATAAGTCCTTTATCCCTCACTTCTCCGCTGCAATTTGTGCGCTGTTGCTCCTCGTCTCATGGCACGTTGTCCAATTTGTTAATTGTTAGCCTAATGGATATACAAACATGACCATCAGGGAAAGATTTTAGTTAGTGCCTGTGCTTCGGCACTTGCTAAGTAAGCGCACTACACTGCACTCCCAGGATACATTTAGATAAACCTGTACTCTTGCTGAAAATGTACAGCGTATGCTATTGGGAAACATTTAAAAAATATTCAAATGGAAATTTGATAGCATGGTCGCTATCATATTGTATCTATTTGTGTTGATGGCTTAACGCGACGATTGAAAAGTGGTCTCGGAAGCTATGTGTGGTTCATGCCACGTTCATGCCTAGAAAATTATCAAGAACACTACTGCATGTAATATTAATTAACCGTATCCTTGGTGGGTAGGCTTTATAGTTACCACTCTGTTAAAACATAATGTTCTATTCATTAAGCGATGGAAATTTTTCTATGATGGTATTAATTCGGAACGTCGTTCAATTTTTACTTAAGAATGACTAGTGTCGTCATTCATTCATGGTGATGTATCTTTTCCTCATTCTTTTAAATCCAAGGGTAGCATTTTCAGTCAAACAGTGATCGGCAGTGAGTTTTATTTTACTGATGAAGTTATTACGATAGTTACTGTTGATATCTAATCTCGTTGTTATACTATTTCCTTGCTTTAACAACTGCCACAATCTAATAATCAAGTTGAGTCAAATGGAACAATCTGAATTACAAAGACATTAAATATTTCAGCAGGTATTTTTTTTCATCTCCTCCAAATGAAAATGAAACCTTCATGTTATTTCCTTGCGTGGTTGCTGAGGGACCTCGCTACCAAGCAAATATTCTCCGGCCTTTATTATTCGCGTGCGACATTTAATAATGATGTTTTCGCTTTATTTCAACTGAAAAAAATACGCAATGCAGATACCATACCGCACGCACAGGTTTGAAAGGAAAACAAAGTATGTGAAAAACGTACAATACGAGAGTTTCTTATTTAAAAATTAATTCCGACAAATAAGTATTCTTCACCTTCACCCACTGTTCAAATACAATGTAAACCTTGTTTTTTTCTTTCTCATGTTAATGCTTCTCTATGCAATCTGACAGGTCTTTTTATTATAAAAATTTTATACGAAATATGGGCATTGATTATGCGTATTCTCGCGTGGGGTTAGAACGAATTCACCTGCATGATGACCCGGAAGGTATTTGCAATTCAAAGTCTATTCTCTTTTTGACCTCATTATTTTCTCCGTGTATAAAGCACGACTTTCACTGAATATGTTCCTTTAATTAAAATACCTCAATCTTCTCCCGTGATGAATTTATGTATTTTAATCCACGGGAGTTGCAGCCAGGAAACTTGAGCTCTGAATTCATTCTTAACGTACAATTTGTCAAGGCCGTGGCGACACAATGTGGAGACCTTTATTTGAATCGCACTATCTCCATGCCGAGAAAAAAATGCAGTGTACACCGAACACCAATCGTCAGAATGGGATACAGGGTGTGTCCTGAAAGTAGTAGGACTGATTTTTTCCCACACACACGGGCGGTCGGACGGGAGTTTTCTGGGTTGTAGGTGGTGGAAGGGATTTTCTAAAAAAGCGCTGCGAACACGCGGCAGTCGGCTCTGAGCTCTTGCGGAGTGTGATCGTATTTCTTCCAGACCTCTGTCAAGTGACCTCGTCACGGTGCGTCATGGAACGTTTAGTGGAGCAGCGTTACGCAGTGAAATTCTGCGTTAAACTCGAGAAAAGCGGCAAGGAGACCCATGAACTCATCAAGGCAGCTTACGGGGATAGTGCCATGAGCAGAAAAACCGCTCAACGTTTGAATACGACCCAGAAACGAAGCGGCTAAGTGCAGAATGGCACACAGCGACATCGCCGAAACCCAAAAGAGCTCGCATGTCCAAATCGAAGCAAAAATCCATGCTCATGTGCTTCTTTGATTCGAAAGGTGTCATCCACAGTGAGTTTGTGCCACCAGGGCAAACCGTTAATGCAGCTTTTTACGTGCAAGTACTGGAAAGACTGCGAAAACGCATCTTCCGCGTCCGACCAGCTATCGCCGCTTCGTGGATCCTTCATCATGACATTGCGCCGGCCCACACCGCGTTCATTGTCGTTGACTAACTGGCGAAACACGGCGTGGAAACCCACCCTAAAGCCCGGATATCGCCCCCCCGGACTTCTTTCTCTTTCCCAAGCTCAAGACCCCTCTGAAAGGGCGTCACCACGGGTCGGTGGAAGCTCTCCAAAATGCCGTGACGCGCGCTGTTAAGGACATCCCGGAGTCAGCCTTCCAGGCAGCGTATGCTGCGTGGAAAACTCGCTGGCAGCGTTGTGTCGATACCCAAGGGTGCTACTTTGAAGATTTTTGAAGCGATGTACCTATATGAGAAATAGATTTTTTGTTCTCGACTCAGTCCTACTACTTTCAGGACACACCCTGTATATTTGAAAATCTATTAAAAAGCTAAAGGAAGTGGTTGAATACCTCTTGCTACTTTGGGACTGATGTAAGAGCATACGTCGCTAATGAGGGCAACAATTCCTGTGACAAAGCCGACTTAAATGCTACTCGCATTCAAAACATCCATTATCTCGCATTGCATAAACAGGGACCCTATTCTGTAAATCATTTTAACTTTCCTTACATGTGACCTTTAATTTTAAAATGGGTAAAAATCAAGTATGGTAATAAAAACTGCAAGATCTACTTAGGAAATAGATTTAAACAATGCTTTATTTCAGTATATTACACTGTGAAGAAACTCTCAATGTCTCAAACGATGTTAATATTGTGAAAATCAAATATAATTTTAACATTTTCAATTCTATCGGCTACATTTGTTTCTATAAGCCGAAATTTCATCATTGCTAGTAACTAGAAACGAATAATTTGCACAAAAGTTATTTCATATATTACTACGTGCTTAAGATAAACACATCTCTCACTTTTCTGGTAAAATGTCTGTAATCCCTCATTCACGCGTCTAGGTGTATAATAAAGTGGAAGGTGAAAGAGCGATATCCCTATCCTGATGAAATAATGGTATTTTTATAAATAATATAACGTTGCTTTTTCCATTCTAGTCTGACAAAAGATATGCTTACAGTAAATCAGTATGTCATGTATTTGCGAGTGAAATATTTCTCGTGTGAAAGTGTGTGTGTTTTGCGGGAAAAATCGGTTAAAAATCTAAGGAAGTGGTAGAATAACTCTAGCCTCTACAGGGGCTTACTCCATTTAGTCCCCTTGTCTACGACACTGGACATTGCCGCACTTATTGAGTAGACAGGGCGCGTGTTTGCCGGCAGATAAGCCGTCGCCTCGGGCTGGGGCGTAGCTGTGACGTGGCATCACGTGGCAGTGCGTCATTGCTTCTTCTCGTCGATATATGTCCCCGCGGCGTAGTTTTTTTCCCGCAGGAGGGCGATCAACGTTGAGTGTGCATTGTGCCTCGCGTCAGCGCCAGTGTCTGGGGCCGTAAAGCGGGACGCCCCTGTTTACGGCGATTTTTATTGAATGGATGAACGACGTAAAGCACAAGTCGAGTGAGCCTTGCCGTCCCGTTGTTCGGAGTGAGGGACCCCGGAGTGACCTTTCTCTTTCTCATGAAATTTCGTCCGGGAAGAGCTAGAAAGGATTTGTCACAAGTATGACAAAAATGATGGATTCAAGTCAAAATGACTTATTGACCACTCCACTGCCTCTTGTGCTACGTGTCATACAAGAAATTTAAGGTTTATTAAATAAAATGCTATAAAGTAACCGTGGGGAGCACTTAGTGTCAGATTTCCGTACTCATAACTCAACAGTGGCGTTTATATAAAGATTTAGTGCGGAATGCGGCTAAATCAACTGGAAAATTAATGTGGCCTTTGGTCGATTTTTAGTGAGAGTGAAATTTTTGGTCGCACGTATTGTCGTATAAATTTGTTTCGTGTGATTTTCTTCTTCGTTTTTTTATTCAAACCGTGAATCAAGGAAAAAGGCATTTTGGGATGAAAAATAGAATGAAATATAACAATGGAATGGAGAAGTAAGTTCCGTGAAAGTTACCGTGACCGCTAAGGAAGAACTGGACGTAATTTTTTCTACAGTGAGTTTAATTCTGCAAGTGAGCGCGACAGTTTGCTGTTAATTCTTCAAAAGGAAGCTAGGTGATGCCCAGCGTGCGTTAATATGTTTAAACGCCCCAGAGCAATTAAGCTAATTTCTCATGAAACGATAACTTGAATCCTTTGCTAAGTATTTTCGGTATATCGGCCTCTACCAATGCCGGATTTTATCTCGAAAGTTAAACTATATGGCACGCAATGCCTTCTTGCTGGATGTGTACTATTCGAACAGAAATTATAATTTTTTTGCGTGTACTGCATAGTTTCTGCCAGTTGCGGGTGAGTTAACTGAGTGACTTAAAGATTGACTCAAATTAGTGAGGATGGGTTGTAATAGTGACTTCTGAATTTTTAAAACGGAAAAAAAAACTCGCCTTAGTACACTTGAGCCCTGGATGCCTGTGAAGCTAATATCACTGGGCGCTTGCCTCAAGCCACCCGGCCACGGAGTTTTCTAAAGATACGGGCATACCCGATAGATTTCATCGAGTGCCGAATCTTTACTTGCGAATGCCTCTCGAACCCGAGACTAAGGGGAGAGCTGTTACACTTTTTCTATATTACCAGTATAGTTTCAAAAAATAACATCGGAATTCATATTCCGAACAATCGAAATCGCGAAATCTCTTTGTCAGTTGTTAAATTGGAAAAAAAACTAAGCAAATTATATAGTTTTGATCGACTTGACAGCTTTTGAAGAGTTACCAATTCCTAAAAAAATATCCTTCAGGTCAAGATTAATTTTTCCTGAGAAGTTTTACTATTTTTTAATATTCATTCTGTTATCCGCGGTTGAGACGAATAAAATAAACCAAATATCATTAAAATCGGTACAGTCGTTCTCGAGTCAAAAATAACACGATTTTCGACTTTTTTTTATAAATATAGCGATATTAAGAATTCAATGGTGATGTGGTTGGTAACAAATAAGTGAGTTTAATGACCATGATGTCCAGTGAAGAGAGGGATTTACCTTTTCGTGGAGTTATCGAAGAGTGTAGTTTGTTGGATATCGAAGGGCGATTCTGAAGGTTTTGGTACACAAAATAATGAATTAAAAGCGAATAGATTAAAAGAGTGGGAGCAAATTTGATACAAGGGATAAGGAGAGATAGTGTTTACGTTGATAAGAAGAATGAAATCGTAACCGAGTATTATATTCAAAATTGTGTGAGTTTCTTGAGTAGAGATATTTTTAGATCCCTACCTCACATGTGCTCCCCGAAATTTTCGCGGTGGAATAACGTTTTTAGCTGAGTTTTGAGTCTATAAAAAATAATCTTCATTGACTGCTTGAAAACACAAGACGGAGCGTGCGCGCGTTACATCACGGCATGGTAGTCACTGATGACAGACTGAGGAAGTGGATAGAAAAACTGTCTATGTAGGGGCTCAAGCGCAAAGTTGGCGAATATGATTGCTGTTTTAACGTCAAAATTCGATTGTGAATATACAGGGTTTGTCCGGAAAGTAATAGGACTGAGTCGATTAAAAAAAATTTTTGAGCCAATCGTTACAATTCTTTAAAAACTTTCTAAATAGGCTCCTTCTGCGTTGATGCATTGCTGCCAGTGCAATTTCCAAGCATTGAAGGCGTCACGGCAGTCATTCTCCGGAATAGCCTTAAGAGCCGAGGTGCATACTGCTTGGATCCCCTCTTACGTCTCAAAATGCTTGGCTTTCATCGGCCATTTCAGGCAAGGAAACAAAAAAATGTCCGGGGGGGCCACATCTGGGCTGTAGGGCAGTTGTAGAAGCGTAGGGATGCCGGCCTTGGTTAGGTAGCTGTTCACAAGAAAGGCGCTGTGAGCCGCAATTTCTGGTCGTCAGTGAGCAC
Organism: Ischnura elegans; assembly: GCF_921293095.1. Lineage (NCBI taxonomy): Eukaryota > Metazoa > Arthropoda > Insecta > Odonata > Coenagrionidae > Ischnura > Ischnura elegans. The sequence goes on along the minus strand of NC_060250.1, from coordinate 29,107,623 downwards.
TTTTGGGACCATCTTTGCGCACACCTTGCGCATGCTCAAATGCTCTGTCACAATGTCATGAACCACAGATTTTGATAAATTTAACATCTGGGCAATTAAACGAATGCTTAGTCGACGGTCTGAGTTCAAAACTTTGCACACACGAGTCACATTGTCGGTGTTTGTCGAAGTCGCAGGTCTTCCAGCACGGTCTTCGTCAGCGACCTCTTCCCGGCCCTCCAAAAAGGCCGGGTGCCACCGAAACACACCACTTCTTGCTAAATCAACATCTGGGTAAGCCTGCTTGATCATATCAAACGTTTCTGTCGCAGATTTACCGAGTTTCACACAGAATTTAATCGCGTACCTCTGCTCTAACGAACGCTGCATTTTCGGCTTGCACCACTCACAGAAACACGTCGGGCAAAAATGTCTGTCCTGATTCTCCAAGTGCTCGGAGACAACCGAACAGCCGCTCGTTCGTTAGCTATGAACACCCTCTACCAAATCCAGTCGGTGCGCGCACGCTCCGAAGTACAGTCGCGGCGGAAGAAAATCAGTCCTATTACTTTCCGGACAAACCCTGTATCAGGTTGCCAATGCATTGTTGAAATTAATAAAGGGGATTGTTTGGGGTGATTTGGAAAGATTAAATTGATATACGTTGATTGCAGATTGTGATCAACGTTACACACCTACATCACTTGCTTAATGCAAAAGTGTATTGCAGAATGGATCTAAAATAGAAAAACGTGTGAAAACCATATAAATCGTGTATCCCATACATATATAGTGCCCCGACATTTAGTACCTCTATTTACTCGCCGGAGAATCGCTTGTGTTCCGAAGGACAAAAATATGAGGAATACGTGGCTGATGCTCAACAAAATGGAGTAAAATACATTATCTATGTTGTCAATGGGATATTCTCAACGTAAGTAAACTCTTAAATCAGGGTTACCGTAGAGTATTATCGAGTCACCAGTTTTTCTCGGATGACCATCAAATTTACTATATATCACTTATTTCACTTTGTAAACAACTCTATAAATTTACCTATTATTCTGCTTATTGTTGGATAAAATTATAAGGAAAGTGTCTGTTTACGAGAATATATACTAATTACGATTAAAACACTGGGAAAAATAAGGAATGTAACGGGCGGCCGCCCTCTAGTCGCAAGGAGCCCCTAACAAGGAAAATTCACGATGTGTCTTTCGCCGATATCGTTCAAATTTGGTAGGATAGTATTGTTCAATAATAAAAGCACTTTTTCAAAATTTCTCGTATCTTTAAACCTTGTTACATAATAAACAGGACATATTATAGGCAGTTGAGTTTTTGACCTGAAAGCGAGTGTGTCGTGATTTCTCTCCATCCTTCTCCTGTGTATCGGCGCACGCTACATGAATATACGTGAAATATGAGGCTTTTGGCAAGATAAACTCAATATTTATCACTGTGATTCCCATAACGTTCGCTGCATGTCAACGCAAAACCTAAAATGTTGACTCGTTTTTGCAGTCGGTCTCGGTTCAAAAACAGGAACTCGAGTAGGTACAGCGTAAATAGTTCTTGAAATATATTTCTTTGTCTATCAAATGCTTTTTTATTAGCTTTTAATGATGGTGGTGGTTCTCGGGTATTGCTGTGTAGGTAACATTTTCACTCAACGTTTCAATCCCCCTACTGGGAGCGTTACCAAGTTGTTTCTCTCAGCAATATCCGAGAACTACCACCAACATTGATAAAAGAAGCTGTGAAAATCTTCATACCAAATCTTTTAATGATCATTTGGATCTCAATCTTGGACAATTACCGCGGTTCATACATTCTGCGCCTTTCCATCTGATCCTTCCTATTACCCTTCCGCTTTTCTTCTGTTCCATCCTTTCGCTACCTATATCCAATCAGTAAAAAATCCAATACAAGCAAGACGTCAAAATCAAAATAATTATCGGAGCCGTACGTTAACAAAGAAGTCGCTAATACAAGCCAGATGAACTGAATGTGTCGTTTTCGTAGTCTGCCACTAGGTGACTCTGACTTCAAAATGTATGATTGTCTGTACGAAATTAGAAAACATTCGAATTTCTATTCATAAATTTTACACATTCGTACATTTTTTCGTGGTTACACGGTGCATTTTCGCGTTCCTTCTGAGATTCAGACATTCTCACACGTTTTTATACATTCTAATGTACCGTGTAACCAGGCCTTCAGTGTATTCCTCCACTAAAAACTCATTTTCTTGAAAATCCAGCAGAGGTTGGAGATTTTATTTTGACGGAAGATGCTCGACTCGTCAGTTGATACCGCTTTCTATGCGAATTTATGAAAAGGATTACGATTGCAACAGTGACTCAAACATGCCACAGGTTTAAGAAATTTAACAATCGATAAAAATGAATATTTTACTGCAACATGCACCTTATAATTTAGCAGAAATTTACTCATGAGCATCTTCTCCCTCTTACACTCATCATTGTAATATAAATTGCGAAGATTGGCATAGAATAAGTTATTTGAAAAATTGTGTACATAATTTAAAATAAAGTTGAATTTTCAATGCTACAGGAGCGCAATATTGAGTGAAAATAATGATGTACGGCGTTCATATCACGTTTTTTTCAGCCTTTTTTTCTGCACCCTATTAGTGCTTTTTTTTAAAGTTCCTACTTTCTAACTTCTCTATAAAAGATTTTCTCTTTCAACTCTAGTTATTATTATAATGAATTATGAACTGGATTCACCAGTCATTGAGCTGCTTCTATAGGCCTTGCATTTTCAACTTTTTGTTAACTTAATGCCTTTTTCTCCTGGAATTCATCTATTAGACGAGGGAAGATTGCGAAGGCTTTCGCTCATCCAACTTTCTCATTTCCTTAGTAGATGTTTTCCTCATCATGGTACATCTGAGAAATGATCTCTTTCACCATTTTATGCATCACGCGGAGGCACACATAACATTTAAGGCAAATACTTTCTCTATGGAAATAAATGGATGAAAAGCCGGTGTTCTCAAGCGTTAAAATGCGAACTATGAGGATTTGAGGGTCTTCCTCTATTCAGCATTTTGCCTAAACTTGACAAATTTAATCATCCAGATTTAATTTTTCTTGGTAGCAATTATTTAGAACGTTTCTGTAGATAACACTGCTTGCCCAGAGTAATATTTGCTCGACGCTTTATGGAAATTTTATATCATATTAAGAAAAATAAAGCATTTCCGCACCAATTAGTACGCTCCATTAGTCACAATGCATCTTATTTAAAATGCAATTTCCATTTTAAACTAAATCGGCTTCCCTTACTCCTACATTTTTTCGAAAATGGAAGAGTTATTAGATCTCCATAAGAGATTAGAAATACTGCATGTGCTAGACAAACGGGAGAGATAAAGGGTAATGAGAAAGTTTTCAGATAATCCATTCCTCTGAATGCATATTCAGTGGTTCAAAATTAATGTCGAAACAAGAACGCCACTTTTCGTAATTAGCCAATCTTATTCACGAGATGATGCCTCGAATAGTGCTTTTGGCAGGCTTCTTTGACGAAAAGAAACATTTATTGTCACGAACATGATTCAATTAGCACTTGAGGACGAGGAGAGATGTTTCCAACGAAATTTCTCTCTCAGTAATTCGAATATTCCACGCTCCAAAGACAGGCAGAGGGAGCTGGAGTTTGATTTTTGTCTCACGCCCCTCGAGATAATAAACGAATCGAGGTTGCGTAAGAAGGAAGGAATGGAAAATTCTTCCTCTCGGCTCCATATTTAGCCCGGCCTTTTCGTCCTTGAGGCGTTATCATCAATCCAATTAAAGGCTTTGATCATGATTCGGGCGAGGGTTGAAAAATTAAGGTATATCCTCAATCCAATTATAATCTTCGATCCTGATTCGGAAGATAGGATAAAATTTGAAATCATTCATTTGATGGGTTTTCCTCAATTTCACTACAAAAAGTGGCTTTTGTTTGCACAAAGGGGTATGGGTTTGAAGGTGAACGCTTATTTTTGTAATTATACGAGCTAATTCTCAGCGTAAAGGTGGTAGATATTAATCTTCAAGGAAGAAAACGTTTCCTACCAGTGTTACAAAAACATATTTTTCTTTCTTTGCCACATTGCTTTCAAGTTGAAAGTTTCAACTACTCCATTATACTTTAATGCTAATTTTTTATCTAGATTATCACTATTATTTAAATACTCTTTCATATTTGGAAAAAATAATGAACATAAGCCCATAAGTGTAAAAAGAAGCAAACGGTAATATGCCATGAGATCTAATGCATGCAATATTCTATTAACCACTATCAAAGAACTGTAGCAAAAAAATCCCATTGGTACCAGTAGATTATTATCCCTCGCCTGAAAAAAGTGTGTTTCAAATCATGTATTTCCGCTAATCGTTTCTATAGCTTTATTTAGCTTAGTGCAATTAGATTTAATTAAAATAGATTTCCGTTTAAAAATTGTGCTTCAGATGACTACCTACAGTAACAAATCAGAGATCATAATAAAAGAAGGCTTAACGGCTCAGGGGAAATTTGCAGTCCTCGTCGTTCCCCAGGATCCTTGCTATCAATTATGCAATGTATATCTATTGGTAGTTTTATATCCATTGTCCCTGAAGTTAATCGATGTATCGTTAATTGGATCGTTCACTCAGGCATAGAATCGCAATTTATTTAATGAATACGGTTAAAGAAGAGAAAGATATGCTGCGGCAAAAAACGTTTTTTCCCTTCTGATTAATATTCTCGTTAGTTTAATATGAGAAAACAAGAATTTTGGCACCTTTTTTTATTGAAAACTTATGCCATTGGAGTTCATATACTCGTTTTCGTAGAATATTTCATGAAGGTTAGGAATCGCTGAAAAGAGGATAAACAGCAATGAACTTCACGTAGCCTACGCGTGAGACTTAGAAGTGTTGGTTGCTCGCTCAACTTGAATAATTGACGCCATCAACTTACCTATGAAAACGTTAACGCCGTCGATTTATTGCCGCGTATAACTCGAAAATTAGGTAACGGACGCTATCAATATTATAATCAAACATCGGAGAACCAGTTCATTATTTTTCCTGAAACGAACGATGATACCAAATACCATTTCAGCAGTGAAAGTTAGGATTAGAGAGGTGGATGGAGTGTCGACTTCCCACCCCGTGGGCCCAGGTTCAAATGCTATCGGCGGTGGAGATTTTTCATGGTATGACTGAACCCTGCGTGAGTGCATTGTGGAGTGCACTTGAAGTAAAGCGTAATTTCGCTAGAACGTGTAGCCCTGTAAGTTCCCAAGGCTCATTTCCATAATGGAATTAGTACCATTGAGTGCTCTTTGTAGGCTAATGCCGACGCCGTCAACTTTATATTCCCTACCGTACCCACTGGCGCAAATAACTTTAGCTATCGGTCGCCACATCCAAAAATCATACCATACCTTTAGATAGTGGTGCCAGTGCCCTCAAAACATTACCGGCACAAAGTTTCAAGTTTTGTGGAATGATTAAAGTTCCAGAATTGGAGCGTGGGCCACCCATATACCTCACTGCCACTCATCCCCCTTCCTCCCCTCCCCGTACTTCCGTCCGGATGTGGGCAGTCACCCTTACCGGAAGGTGGATATTGGAGAGGAGGTTAATTGATGAACGGAAGGGAAGCTAAACTAATGCTGTTTGGAGGAGACTTGAAAAAGTGGTAAAGATGCCGTGAGGGAGTGATCCATCTTGAAGGGAAGAGATCCTTGCGGAAAGAAAAATCAATTTTCGTACCCTCCGTCCAGAGATGAGGGCCATATTTTTCCTCGTGAATGCTTAAGATGTAGTTCACGGTTTTCGCGTCATGTATACTGTCGAAACTATTTTTACGATTAGATATCTCTGTCTGCTATCTTCTCCGGGCTTGGCTGTTAACATCATCATTAGCACCTTCAATGATAGGTCCCAATACTGTATTATTTTGTTTAATTATGAAACATTTGATTACGTACGTCATCATCTTAAGACCTGCAAATACACTTAGAGTAGTTTTTTGAACTATAAGAATGAATCATTGCCAAAAATTTCATATACATAAAAAAGTTTTGTGTGAGAAAATACAGGGATTAAATTTTCAAATTCGGGGCAGAGAATTTATTGACCTCGATCTACTTTATATGCTCCGAAAGTATTAATTTAATATTTAAGTACGCCAAAACGAATCATTGATTTAGAATCATGAACATGGTCATTTACCTTGAAAAAAAAACACAGACGGCGACATCGAAACTTTAGAGCCGCAGATTAGGTGGGAAATCTAATATGAAAATAGACTTGAGTAAATAATGAGGAAATTAATTAGAAAATTTTATTTCTCAGAAAAGTATTCTCTATCTTGCCAGAATCGTTGGAAAATAATTTTATTTGTTCAGCCGCTCGAGTATTGTCTGAGAAATGTGCAAAATATTCGCATTTGCTATCGTTACTATGCAAAAACTCCCTCCATGCAAAATTTGTCACTGTTTATTTGTATTAAAAGTTAAAGTTATAATTTATATGGTAACCAAGATGTTTTTGAGCCTGTTACGAACGTCGATAAACATGTGTGAGTTTAGGGAGGACATATGATTAAGGTTTGAGAATTCAAGCTAATAAATGATAATACACCGAGCCAATAACTACCATTTCAAGTTTTGCAGCGAACAACAGAGTAATTTTCCAAGAGTTTCTATTAGGATAAGGTTTTCTTATTCATTACCAGTTTTTATGGGATTTCATCCCCTAGATGTTGACTTCAGTAGGTAATATCTTATCCCGGCGAGTGACCCTAAAAAACTTCCCTTTTGCCTTCTTTGGTATCCTTAAAGAGGATATGCGTTGAGGTCGTAGCGTACCTCTAGATTGTTGCTCGGTGAGGATTTTTCATATCAAATTAGATGCCCAGCATTCTTTGATGTAATCCCAGGTATCCTTCAGGTTCTTTTGAAACACGATCCCATTATTTTTCTTTGAATTTCCTCATAGCATTATATGTATTCATGGGCTACAGATATTTTCTGCCACATTTCTTAACACCCTGTTGGATTTGCTTCAAGAGCATCTCGGGCTATTGAATATCTTTAGGATAATGGTCCCACATTCACCGCACGAGAAAGCAAGAAGTACGACAATCAAGCCCAGTAAATATTTTTTTCCTTCAGACTTCCTTCATCATTAAATAGTAGACTCCCATCTCCGTTTTCTCCGAACACATCTTCACTCCATCGTAATTGCTTACTTTCACTTTTCATATCCGGTCCCTTTGCTTTTTAGAACTGCCAGGCTTTTCAAGACCGCCATTATCTCATAAATAGCTTTCTACTGTATGATCAAGTAGTGATGCATTTTCGTCAATTATACCAGTCCCCAGTTCTTTCCTGGACCTTTTTCAAAATTATGCTGAAACTTACTTTCCTGTTGTGTATACTATTAATGAGTCTTGAAATCCTCCGATACCTGCGAATTGGCGATAAAAAATGTTATATTGGGGAAATAAAAAATGAAGATGCGTTCATAACATGAGAGAATGGAAGACAAGCATTTTATGGGAGGTAATTGTCGACATTCTTTTTTTATCATTTCCTGTATGGCCAAATATAAAAATAATTACCTTAATTATTATCTAAATAGCTTATACCATGAGTAATTTCATCTCTTTTTTATAGTTTTTTTCTGCTCTACATTAACCGATAAAACATTCCGGAGTGTTGAATCAATATTATTGATAATACTTAATCAAATACTTTTGATGACACTCAGGACTATCATCTTCATAAAGGAAACTTACGATCAAAAAATAATGTGTATGCTTTTAGGTTTAGCGAATGCAATTGAAATATTTAAATTCTCTTTAAATGTACCATTTTTAGTACTGATGAACCATTTAACTCCATTAAAAGAGGGCTAAAATCAATCGTCATCGTCATATTCATGTCTAATTGTGTGATAATTTACGTTTGCGATACGTTACAATGCCATTTAAATCTATAGAGACATCTAACAATGTGTATTATTAAAATTGATGTCATTCATGCTGCATAATAATATTAGCTGCTGGCTTGAGCTCTCTCAAAAGATAGAATTGTTAAAAAAGCGATCATGGGTTAAATCCGCAAAATTTAAATATTAGCTGGCACAGACTGATAAATGCCATGAAATTTGGCCGTTTAAAAATGGCTCTGAGGAAGCCACCCGCGCGAAGGAAATATATTAGATAGTTAAAATTCCAACACACGCTAAAATTTCCCAAACCGGCAATTTATACCAATTGTATTTTTTATTCTCTCTGCAGGTTTCCTTCTTTTCAACGAGCCCTGAGCTTAGCAACAAGCAGAGGTTCGAGTATTTTTCAAGAACCATTCCATCAGACCACTATCAGGTGAAAGCTATGGTGGAGATTGTTAGGCGGATGAACTGGTCGTATGTGTCAATTCTATATGAAGAGTCAAACTATGGCATAAAGGTGAGTCGGGATTTCTTTTTTTATGATTAAAGAAATATTTATGAGTATCATAGTGAGTCAATTCGCCGAAATTTGATTACTTGCAGCTTTACATGGCAATTATGTATCCTCCTTTTCGTTGGTTTTCACTTCTCGTCATTTATTTCTATTTGACGGTCGCAAACTTTCAATTATGTCATAAACTGAGGCACCAACATAAATTGAATGAAGATAGTTTAATATCCTTTCCTCAGCACTCTAAGTGCTTATTTGATGGTTTTATCCTAGTTTACCGTGAAAATTTTCCGAGGAAGACGAATATCGAGATTTTAAACCACCATCTGGTTTATACTAATAATTTTTCGTAAAACCGCCGGATTTAGCATGAATTAACTATTAAAAAACGAAAGTATTCCCCCGTGAGCCACTTTTTCTATGAATCTGTTCAAACTTTCAAACTTCAGCTATAAAATTCAAGGACCTTTTTAATTCTCTGCTTAAGAAATCCGCGCGCGTTCCTTACGAGAACAAATCATTCCTGCTCGACCTGTTTTTACCATGTGTCACTTCTCTAAAGTTTATGCTAAAAGATGATTATTTTTCAGTATATATAAATAATAACGTCTCAATGTTTCCCTGCATCTTAAATATGTAATTGTATCCTCATTTTTTTCTCCGACATATTTTTTTGAATGTGATAAACGGTCTAATCTTGGAAAACCTTCGCTATACATTTGATCAACATTTGGGTTTTACTGCGTGATATTTTAACTCATAATAGGACACTAAAAAGACAAATATTGACCGGGGACCATTAGACCAGTGTAGCGTCCTCGTATGCATTAACAATGTTGCGAGAACCTACGCTTGATGTGTGCATGAAAGTGTGTGTAAGATGTGAATCAAAACCACTCAATGTTCGCTATCATTTCCAGGCCTTTGAGGAGCTCGAGGATTTGCTGACCCTCCATGGAATCTGTATAGCGGTGAAGGAGAAGTTGGTGAAGGACTCGGGAGTTGCTGAGGAAGCAGCTTACGACTCCATTGTCTTGAAATTGCTCACCAAGCCACGAGCCAAAGGTATTTAATATCGCGAACATATATAATTAACTATTCCTTATAAAACACGCATGAAGTTAAAGTTCTCAAGTATCCGCGAGATATTGAGCTGTTACCTAAAAGACAAATGCTTATGTGTATAGTTGTGTCTACTATGGTTGAAGTGGAATCCTGGCGCGATATTCTTTTTGCGGGAAAATAAGCAAAAAGGAATCCAAGTATAAAATGTAAAATTTAATTCTAAAAAACTCAGGATAAGAAGCCATTACTAGAAAATGTGTAACCAGCGATGTTAGCTTATTCGATTCGATTATAGCTCATTATCTTGATTTGTAATGGTTAAATTACATCCATATAATGGGAAAAATATTAGTGAAATATTTTATCTTATTTTCATTAGGGCACTTAACTCAAAGTAATTCTTAAAGAGGTTAAATTGATAGGAGAGAGGTCGCTTTTAAAAACTCTTGGATCCCATCGGTTGTTATTCTTAAAATACCTTCAATTGTTGTTAAAATATGCCGGATCCTATCCCCTTTCCCATTTTTTGTAGGTTTCACGAATGCTATTTACTACCCTACATTATCCAGCACAACTCATTTTTCTTACTTCATCTACACCCTTATCTCAAAAGCGTTCATCCTGTCTTTGTATCTCTCTCCTTTAGGTCCACGTTTCACTTCGCTACAACGTAAAATTCCGCTCATCTTACCAGCCTTTTCCTAATTTCTAGAAACCTACTGCTGCGTAAAACCTATATCTTATTCTTAAATACTTCCTTTCCATTAGCTTTTCCAGACATAATCTCCTCCTCACTCCCCCAATCTTAAGTTAGTACACCTCCAAGTATGTTAGAATGGGCCGAAAAATGACTTTTTTTTAGGATCAAATAAGGCTCTGTGCGGGAAAGTTCCCAAGTTATATCAGGGTCTCAGATCGGGATTTTTTTTCAAAATCGGAAATTGTTAACCACTCCTGCCTCAGCCCTTACGTTTGAGATTCAGGCTGAATTTCGAATCCTACGGAAAATAAATCATTGTAACTAAGCTCATTTTACCAATAATCAGCGATGAATATAACATTAAAAATTGTATTTACGAAACTTAAAATTTATCTTAAGTTTTTTTATTGTTTTTAGATGGGTGAGAATGATCAACAAATTTCGAATGTGAGCAAAATGTCACCCACATCTTTACCGCGCCACCCAAAATGTCTGTCTCCGTGTGGCATCATTTCACAGTTTGCCTTTTCGAAGCCAAATTAGGGATGAATTAACAAAATTTTAATCCCTCAATGATCCTTTAGAGGGATATTACTCCCATAATGAAGCGTAACAACATTTTATTGCGAAATAAATGTAAATTTTGGGATATTAATGTATATTTGAGGATTTCTTTTGTCTTAAAAATATTTTGTTCATTACGATACTGCATAAAAAAGGTGGAATATCTACGCACACATTATATCTTCACTAGCTCTGTAGTGAAATTTCCCAGGTACCAGAAGGAAAAAATGGTTTATTATTATTGAAATTGAAAAAATGCTTTCAATTGAAAACAGAAGTTTTTCTTAGAAAATTGCTTGTACGTCCGAATAACACTTCCCGCATCCTCATCTCCCAACGTGAACCTCCATGGATGCGAGTGAACCGTGAATTGTAAATTTTGTGCTTCCTCCCAAAGGAGCCATCATCTTTGGCTCTGACCAGGAGGTGGCGGGTGTGATGCGGGCGGTGCGCCGGTGCAACGCCACTGGAAGTTTCTGGTGGATCGGGTCGGACGGGTGGAGCGCAAGGACTCTCGTCTCCGACAACAACGAACCTGAGGTGAGTAATTCTATTTATTTACCATGTTTCATTCCTTTTTAATTCACCTCCGTTTTACTTTCTAGGAAAAATTCAACGCTACGCCCAGCACATGACCCCGATGCTTCTTACGTATCTTCTCATAGACAAGTAGCTTTTTATGGGTTTCTGAAACTTTCGATAAGGGAAGCTGTAAAATTACAACCAAGCTATGTATTGGTTGACTTATTTTTAAGGGTGCTCCCATATTGTTATATTGTTCCGTATAAAGCCTTAAAATATTTTAGAGAGCAATGAGAGATTTCAACTATTTTATAAAATTATAACATTGTTAATAGGATACTCATTTTGGAGCGGTCCCGTTTTATGTGATCACTTATTTGGCAGTCTTTTACTCCATCTAGACATTTGTTTGGCTGGATGCATTCTTGATACGTTTTTCAGCCCTAGTAATTTCAGTGCCACTGCCATTCCCGCAGAATTGCGTTTGTGTAAGTTAGGGATAATTAGTTTCAACGGTGTGCTCATATATTTTATGAGTCTTGTGAAACCAAAAGTATAACTCTTTATATTAAGTTGCACCATTGTATGAAATAAAAATAGCTGAAGTGCCCGTATGAAGAATTGAAACTGGAAACGTATGGATGTAGAGCTAATTCAACTCAGGGTCAAGTATATTAAAGTTAATGATAAAAGTAAGGAATTTTATCGGATGATGTCATTCAATCACTAGGACATATAAGTCTGAAAATGTAAGAGCCAGCGGATAGTTAAATAAAATCTCATTGCTGTGAGCAGTAAGTAATATCATTATAGTAAATCAGTATATTTGATGCGATTGGTTGAATTATTCAAGTCAAAATATGCAGCAGCTAAATTAATTAATGACAGATAAAAACAAAGAGAAAAAGAATTCGTAACTTTTTTCGGAGAAATTAATTGAGTAGTTTAGTTAGTTTTCTTCTGAGTAAAATTAAATGTGAATAAATGTGAAAACAACTGTTCGGCTAGCAAAGAACGAGACCACTACATGAGTATAAATTTATGACTGGTACAGTTGAGGAGTTGAAATTCTGAAATGATTAATTCAAAATTTAAAGTTTGAAATAACCAGTGCCTTTAGAAATACTTTGTACATACCACCACTCTCACCATATAGATTATTTATATATATTTATATGTAATATATATTTTCCATGAAAGCATTTAATAGGTAAAATTACCTATAAATTAGTGTCACCACAATTATGTTAGTTGTAACTGAATTTTAACGGCTTCAACATCACAATATATTCCCTATATTGCGAAGATATTTAAAAGTACTAAATCAGAATATTACACTTTTTAAGTCTGGATCAACGCTCTCATTTCTCCATCTTTTACTCTTAAGAGGATCATAAAATACTGAATCCTGGAGATGATGGAATATTTTTATGAGCACTTAAAGTTTAGCATTGATTTTCCCATACAAGCTTCTGAAACAACTGTGGTGTTAAGAAGATACATTCGCTGCATCATCGCACTCTTCAAATGTTTCCCTGATGTTCATTTCCAATTTACAATATTTTTCTTTGCCTTTGAGAAAGGTTCCATTACATATTCGAAAATATTCTAATATTCACCGTGTAATTTTTCTCGTCTTAGGTGGAGGGAACCCTGTCTGTGCAGCCCCGAGCACATCCCGTCCAGGGTTTTGAAGAATACTTCCTCTCACTCACTGTTGAGAACAACAAAAGGAATCCTTGGTTTGTTGGTAAGGATATTTTTTTCTTTCTAGAAAGATGTAAAATTTTATCTTCAACCTGATTTTTTCGATAAATTATACGAGAATATTTTTCTTCTGTTCGAGAAGAAATGCAAATATTAAGCGGCAGACTAATCGTTTTACAGCTCACTTTCATGAATGGCATTTTTAGTGTTGCAGAAAACAAGTTAATGAAGGCATGGCTTAGGAATGCTTTGGAAAATTTCCCTTAAATAATATTAGTACTGGGACACATTTAATGCTCAAATTTTGTGAAAAAGCGCTGGTAATGAGTTCCATGGGGATCACTTCCCTCAGAATTTCTTTCACAGGCAATATTACTTAACATTGCAACTGCAAAATTGCAACATCAAAAGAATGCTGACACTTTATTAAATTATTTGTTCATCCTATCCCGTTTTTTTATTTTTGTAGGTAATGGCACGAATTTTATATTATTTATAGGCAGCTATTCCATTTAATTTACGAATACGGGAAGTGATATTGCTGCAATCTAATTTTCCCATCAAAGCTAAACTATTATAGGGGCAACTTCATGGAAATCTGATAAAATCCTTATTTGCTTAGCAGGTTGCGAGATTTTGCGTAGCGATGTGGTTTTCCGTAGGCGGTTGAAATTAGTACCTTTTATCAAGTATCAAGCTCTCATTCACGAAAATATTGAGGTCTAAGGGCTGGTGTGGGGAGTTATGATGGATGTCTAGGGAATAATGCCTATGAGAAACTAATCGTCCCTAGGATTGTAGCAGTTTCAGGCTAAAAACATTTATCTGTCTTGAGAAAAACACACTGGTTAAGACATTTTTTGTTTACAGCATTCTCACATTTTCAAGCCCGTGTAAAAATGTTATCTACTGTGCTGAATTTTAGTTTGATTTTACCGAGATTCGAAAGGGAATTATGATATAATTTTATTCTGATTTTTTGCTTATTCATATAATTTAATTATGATAGGTGAAACCATTCATTAAAAATTATTTATTATATCATTATCGGATCACGAAAGTGATAAGAGGCCCTTGGTGTTGAAATTGTTTGTTCAACTGTGAAAAACTGGCACGAAAAATTAAAGCATTTGTATAAATTCACCGAGGTATGCTTAAATCAACAAAAAATGAATAAATCAGTTGCAACAATAACCATTCATTATTTGTGTGTGAATCTTTGGAAATTGTAGTTTTTGTCAAGTAGGCAATAGTTATTTTTCCATATTTCTCATTATTTCAATTTCAGGTAGATTACTTTTCACATTCAAGATTTCGTAAATTAAAATGGATTAACCAATTATTTCCGACGTACCAGCAAGTATACTGTGTTTGTTACGATAAAGATTCACCAAGAAATTAGTGTTCGAGATAAACATGTATCCCCCAAAGATGTTATATATTTCGCTAGGAATTCTGGCGTTGGAAAGCAGCTTAACAACACCACCTTACGGGGTCAAATGGACTTTTCAAATGGTACATTAAAAAATAATAGAGGCATAGAAGTAAATAAACAGTTCATTGGATGCTACACATGTAGTAGGATTCTGTATGGGGGCGAGGCTTGGAAGTTTACAGAAGCAAAGTAGTCAAGAGTGGAAGCACTGAAAATGTGGTGCTGCCGGAAAATGATGAATATGAAATGGATCGACCGAGCAAGTTATGACAAAGTGCTTAGAAGAAAGGCAGTATAGCCTTGTAAAAACCCTATGAAGAAGACGGGGATCTTGAGATCTTATGAGTAAAAGAACAAATGTGCGGGAAGAAGGGCAAGGAATGGCCCCAAATGAGTTACATTGAGCAGTTTGGTAAGGATGTAAAAAAGGAGAAATTTGTCTCAAAGAAAAGGCAAAAAGATAGGAGAGAGGAATGGGGATTGTGTCTAAGCAGTTTCACCATTGTTGACTTGTGATGATTGTGACCCTGACAAGAATCATGAGGGTTCAAGGTGAACCCTCTTAAGGATACAACACACCGGGGCCGGGACCCAAGCAACGCCCGAGCTTATACGCCCGATCACCCGGGGAGGAGCTGGAGAGGAAGGAAAAAGAATAGAGGGGCCGCCGCGATGGGAGCCCGCTGACGCCTCTGGGAAAGGATAGGAGCGGAAGGGAGGGACGGGGAAAAACACCTTAAGGCTACAGAGCGAAAAGGGCCCACTAAATAGCGAAACCAAGCATACGCAATTAATTTTCTACCAATTCTAGTAGATTTCCCTATGAGGAAGAAAAATCTATCGATCGATTTGGTAGATATGTGACCCTGACAAATAAATGAAAAAGCTCATTTTCGTACATTCGCAGAGTTCTGGGAGGACCACTTCCGGTGTCGCTACCCTGGCAGCCCACTCACGCCATTCAACCGCCACTACACGAAAGCGTGTTCTTCCCGCGAGCGACTCACGCGACAGAACACGGCGTTTGAGGGACAGCTGCAGTTCGTCAGCGACGCTGTAATGGCCTTTGCCCACGCATTTAGGTAAGTACTTTGATTTTTTCATCCTAAAGGGGTGACGTAAAGTATTGCAACATAAACGGGAAACTTCAGTCACCTTGACCAATGCAGAGCATGCGTTAATTTCCCTAATAACCGTGATGAGTAACCTTAGTTTCCTTACCTGTTGCTGAATTCAGTGACCTTGAATAGTGTCAGTAAAAATTTAAATAATGTGTAATTACGGCTTGTTTTTATGGAAAAAGTAGCGTAATTTCCTAATAATTTATGTAAAGCCAAAACCGTTTGAATGCCTGGGAATACGCATTGATTAGTAATGCAATTCTATTTCCTGAATCTATAAAGAAAAAAAAGTTATAGGGGAATAATAGTTTTTATTATCTATTTACTGGTAGAAATAATTTTTTTTTCTGCTTATCATGTAATCATAAACGGAATAAATAAATGATGGGGTTTGTAAATCTCGGTCTGTGGCGCCAAAAGTTGCACCATTTTACGCAAAATAGGTAAACGCTTTGATTTCACGTCAAAGAAGAAGTTTGAAATAAGAATATACTAATGAGTATGGATTGCAGCATGTTATTATTTATCTGCATGATCGGAAGGATCGAATTGCCGGTCTGAAGGACAAGGCTTCACCAGTATAGGTCTTACTAGCATTTTTCATCTCCAGACGGTATTGTATTCATGCGTTGTTTAATCAAACACTATAACAGAGTAATTAATCGTAGAGGGCGTAACTTGGTGGAAATCCATAATAGCACGAATACAAGGATCAAGGAAATAGCAAAGTTCTTGATCCTTGTATTCGTACTATAACAGAGACTGAGTTTCAAAAATTATAGCTGCATAAATTGATCTCAATCTTAATTTCTTCACAAATGTTTTCCTATTTCAGAGACATGCATCGTGACCTATGCCATGGGTTACCTGGCCTCTGTGATGCAATGAATCCTGTTAAAGGCACTGAGCTGCTCAAGTATTTACGGAAGGTTGAGTTTTTTGGTAAGTTTAATTCAATTTTTTTATTTTTTATTTTAGCTGAAATTTAGGATGCTGAAAAGATATCATAGCTTTATGATAAAAACTTAATATTTCAAAATGGATGCATTGTATCAAATAGAAACGAAAATCTCCAAATTTTGAGTGTAACATTATTTTATTTTGCTTGCTAACCATTGAAGCGTATACCCATTTAACGTAAAGAAAATGAAATCCAAGATTTTGAGTAAGAATATTCTACGTAAAGGTGATGGCGTAGGAAATGTAAAGTGTATTTACCCTTTTTTCGTTAAACCATTGACTAATTCAATGTAGTACCTCCGAATAACTGCAAGATAAAGAGATTATCTTATTTTATTTCCACGAAGAATCATTGCAAGTAAAAGTTGCAATCGTGGTTGAATTTTCTGATGAAATATTGACAACATTCTGTCGATAAGAAATACAAAATGAAGTGATCCAACAGCTGAAGCGTATTCTGCTTGAACTTATAAGCCATAAATATCTATTTTTTTGTATACTACAACTCATTGACAGAACTAAAAATCATTAATAGAACTGAAAAGGGATTGCAAGATGAAAAACTCCCTCAGCCGGAACTCATTATCACCTTTCCTGGACAGCATCTTCATGACTCACCTCAAAAATACTGCCAAGGAAAAGTTTTCTTATTTCCTTCACGTTTTCTTGCGGTTTGTTGTGGACATATTTACCATTTCTAACACCAATAAGCGCAATCTTGATGTCTTCTTACCTAATCTCAACAGCCTTTATAAAAACGTTACGGCTGTTGAAACACTTCATCTAGCAATTCCTATTCGAGGCCGTAGAGCTCTAATGCTTATATACAGCTCTGTCAATTAGTTTCAGTGAAGTAAAACATAGATACTTATAACATACTGTATAGGCCTTGAGATTTGGTCCAAATAAGATGTTATTTAGAAAGAAATAAGGGAAAAATTTATACTTCATCTATGAATTTAGTTTACCCTATAGACGGCTACCACCCTCTATAAGTTGTCATTGATATTTTGCTTGATTTTTCAGGCCTAAGTGGTGACAAGTTCCGTTTCGATCCACAAGGAGATGGTCCAGCCCGCTACAACATCATCCACTTCAAGCAACTGAGCCCCGGTCGCTATAAGTGGGTGAGAGTGGGTGAATACACGGACGGAGAACTCAAACTGAACATGTCTGGTGAGATACGGACGATTATTTCCTCTTCTTTTTAAATAATATGACGGCGCATGGTTGTAAAAAAAATTAATTATAAGAACATATTTTTCAATCCAATATTTTTCATTTTTAATTAGCCTTTAAGTAGTTTCTTAAAAGCATTGTCGAAGGAACTCATGCTATTTTAATCCGAAATACATTTTTCGGATTCTTTTTTTAATTGTAATCATCAAATTTGATCATGCGATTGTTTGATTTTTCGTAATTTATGTAACGCATTTCCCCTCTTGAGAAAATATTCATACCGGAGAGCCATTTCTGTTGCTCCTTCCAATAAAAATATTTAATGAGTTATGAATCATTCTTTCAATATTATATCACTCCTTTAATATTATATTATCTCTGAAACTTTTCAAATTCCTGTTGACCATGTAATAATTGTTTGCAGTTTGAAACGGGGTAGAATGACCTAACATTATTTCGAATGCATGGAAACCACTCGCAAAGTCTGCCAACTTCATTTTATATTGTATAAAAACTTGAAATAGTATGGAATTTCCAAAATCAAAGGAACCCTTTTCATGAGTTCAACACATATTCTGTCATGTGTTTCCCTCTATTGTATTTCAGAGGTTCAGTTTAGGCTTAATCGACCTCAACCTCCGGAATCTGTCTGCAGCTTCCCATGTGAACTCGGCCAGGCTAAGAAGTACGTGGAAGGCGAGATATGCTGTTGGCATTGCTTCAATTGCACGCAGTATCAGGTTGGTGTCCATGAAAAATAAAGTTTACTCTCGTTGTGCATGTCACAGTTCATTTCGTACCACCTAGAATATATGGAAATAAAACAGTATTCAAAGCAAAAATAATTATTGTATTCTTATGCTTCATCTAACTTCTTCGTAATAGACAATCATTAGATAATAATAGAGGTTATATAAAATTCATAAGTAAAGGTTATATTGACATATGGTATGTGGGTAAAGCTTATTTGGCTTCTAATAAACTAGCTATAGCCCTAAAAAATGAGGCGTATACGGGTGAAGCTAATACCAAATTACTATGAGTCGTCCGTTCCCCTCTTCAAAAATTTAAAATTGTTCCCTCTCATGCACTTGTATCTGTACACAGTACTTAGAGTAAATGGTCTTACAACGGCCGGGAAAGTGGCATTTTCGCACGGTGTTGCCTTAGCGAGGCCCAAATTGTCACTGTTCAGAAGAAGTTGCAAGGCGTCTGCAGAAAAAAGGCATTATATCTAGATTTCATTATTTGTTTCTTTTTATATATACTTTAAGCTAATTTATTTCCTTACCAGGTGAGGCACCCTACGGATGAAACCCGTTGCGTGCCTTGTCCATTAGGAACTGTTCCAGATGCTGCCCACGTCAGTTGTCTCCCAATACCTGAGGTAAGATCTAAGACTACTCGCTTAATACTAATGCTATTACTTTGAAATTTTCAGGGTACGCTGTTAAGATCCTATTAACAATTGCCGGTGTTCCAAATATTCAAGAACTGTATTCAAGGAAATATTTAAAGGATAAAATTAACAAATTTGTACCACGGAAATTGTTGAACACTGTCGACTTTATATATTTTCCCTATGATTGAAAGATACACAGGTTTCAATCAAATAATCCGTCACCAAATACAAAAAAATAGCGTTGAAAGTACGATTTCTTTATTTGCAGTATCATGGTCACGCTTGTGCTCTTTGGTGTTTAAATATTCGATTATCATAATAATCAGCACTTAAACAACCCTTCCGCAAACCGCTGGAAAGAGAATATGCACATTATAAATCTATATGTTACACTGTAAGAGTGTGAGTAGGCATAACTTAAACATTCATGCAAAATGATTTCTTTTTACCGTGATTGAAATTAAATAAGCTGCATAATAGTTATAAACACAAAATGAAGAAGCATTAACGCTAAAGATAAGAAACAAAACTCGGAAGCATTATTCCAGAATGTTTCAGAGCAATGGCGATCTCACCTTAAGTGTGTTATGGATCTATATCTGGCGCCTACCTCGTCGAAGGTGGGTCGAAAACCCTCTTATCGATGTTTATTTCATTCAATTTGTATGTAATAGCAAGGTACGCTGCTTATGTATTTTATGTGTGCCTTGCGAGAGCATTGTAGTAAAATTAAATTCTAAATTATTTATTTTCCCGGAGTAAAATTCTGACCAGCCAGACATTTGCCTTTCTTCCTTCCAGGTGTACCTTCGTCCGGACAGTGGGTGGGCCATCGGAGCCATGGCGCTGGCTTCCTCTGGCATTCTGATCACTCTCTTCGTGACCACGGTGTTCATCAAGAATCAGTCGACGCCCGTGGTGCGGGCCACCGGCCGGGAGCTGACCTCCGTGCTGCTCGTGGGTCTGCTCATGTGCTACGGCATGACCTTCGCCCTCGCCCTCAAGCCCACGGACGCTGTCTGCGGACTGCAGCGCTTCGGAGCCGGCTTCTCCTTCACTCTGGTGTACGCGGCGCTGCTCACCAAGACGAACCGCATCGCGCGCATCTTCGCGGCCGGCAGGCGGACGGCCCGGCGACCCGGGTGCATATCCCCACGCTCCCAGCTGCTCATTTGTGCGGCCCTCACATCTGTGCAGGTGCGGAAATCGTTATTAAGGGTATCATTATTTGCAAAAGAGGGTTCCCTCTTTGGTCACCAATTTTGCCCCTACAACCATGCCTTTAAATGTCTCCTGAAATCTCCCTATGCATTTCTGATAGTGGAGCAAACCGATTTTCTCATCAAAAATATGGTAAAATCGAACATATCGAATCGAATACGTATTTTCTATATTGTAGAGAAAACCAGCCTAAATTTGAGTTCTTGAAGATGTAATCTGTCGAATTAATGTTTTTCAGTAAAATTCCCCGCTAATTTAAGTACTCTATTGCAAATATTGTGAATTTATAAATTGCTCTCTTGTTTAGCATATTATCGAAGCCGGTGAAATTGCGAGCATATTGGCTTCTAGTAGTAGCATATTGGCTATGGAGTCTCCTACGGGCAATTTTCAGCATGGGCATAGGACTGCCAAAATGGATAAGGAACGTTTTTGAAAAAACTAGTAGTCCAAGAGTCCAAGTCTCTCACGTTTTCGTTCATTACAATTCACTTCTGTCTTAATTCTTCATAGCAGTTTTGTTAATGAGGTAGTTATAAAGTGAACTCATGAAGGATATGCGAATGGCAAGGATTTTTTTTATTCCATAATGTTCCAAAAATTAATACAAAAAATCTATTGCAGTGTTAAGAATGCTTTTTAATATAAAACCTCACATATGTGAAAAAAAGCAATATTTTGGGATATTTTGTGCTAAAAAAGAACTTTAAAAATGGATAAACTCAATTATTAGGAAAACTTGTAGACCTACGGTGCAGTAACTTGCAATATCATTATCATGAGCATTATCATTTTCTAATGTTTTTGTCAAATGAAGAAAATTAACTTGGCATCTTTGGGAATATACCGAAATCTTATAAAAGTCGTGGTACTACAACAAAATGATATCACGTGGAGCTAACACTTAATTTTCGGTAATGGTTTTGGTTAAAATGGGCTCGATGGCATGCATCCCTTATTTTGCAAGATTTGTTTATTACTTTGATTGAGAAGAGTAAACCTCTTGTCTCTTTTTATAATGGCATCTGGTGGTAGAGTTAGGGGATCAGCAATAATTAATTCAAATAGCAGCGAAGAGTGAATTTCTTGGTTGTGTTGCAGCTGCTGGTGTCTGGCGTGTGGTTCATCGTGTCTCCGCCGCGCGCCATCCACCACCACCCGACGCGGGAGTCGAACCTGCTGGTGTGCGCGTCTCACACGGACGCGTCGTTTGCGCTCGCCTTCGGCTACCCCATCCTGCTGCTCATCGTGACCACCGTGTACGCGTTCCTCACGAGGCGCATCCCGGAGGCGTTCAACGAGAGCCGACAGCTGGGCGCCACCATGTACGCCACCTGCGTCGTCTGGCTCGCATTCGTGCCCACCTACTTCGGCACCGCGGCACACGTCCCCCTGCGAGTCGCCTCCGTCGCCGTCGCTTTCTCGCTCTCCGCGTCCGTCGCCGTCGCTTGCCTCTTCGCACCCAAGGTGAGCAATTCATTGCAGGATTATTTTCACCTCTCATTCACCACCATTACTATCTTACAAAATCGCTCAACCAGCTTGGACTTGAAATCAATGGTTGACTTCGATACGTGGGAATAATACTCGTATCAATGTGCAATGCTAACAATATGTCCTCCAGTATTAAAACTCTCATTTCACTCTATTTTTCATTTTTATTCATCATTTAAATCTCGGTACGTATGCGCGCGGTTAACATAAACCGAAATATTTATACAATATTAATAGGCAAAGGATAGAAGTAGTGGTGAGCTTAACAAATTGAAGCAAATGCGTGCGTATTTCTTGGTTTAGGTAGTTAGGAAGGACTTGTTAAAATGGTCACAAAATTTTTATTTTTGCCTTAGGCTTCATACAAGCACTATGTGTATGCCACTACTCATAAACTCCAAATGGCAAAACTTGTTCCATCTAAATAATTGACAAGGCAAATTAAAGACGTCTTCATTGAAAAAATAACTAACTAAACATCCACTAAGAGCGATGAAAGCGATTGCACTCGTACTTAAAAGTCCCCCAACCCCAAAAGTGATGAACCACGAAAGAGTTTGACACCGTCTGCAGGAATGCTACCATGGTGTTAGGGAAGGAGCAAGTACTTTGGCTTCACTATCTTGGTCCTGGGTCTTGCACCGAAACGGCCGCCCTGACGAGAAGTAGTCGTTTGACGAGGAAAAGAGAGCAATAGAATTTTAGTCTCCCGAGCAGGATCAGACCGCTCATTTTGGCAGCGTCGGAATAGATGTCATCAGAAGGGGCGGCTTTCAACCAGTTCTGAGTTTTTGAGTTCTTCAACCAGTTAAGCTACCTTTTATTTTCTCTAGAAATTTGAGGAATATACCGGACGAGGTGGAATATACCGGACGTATATGATGCGAGAAGTAGTACACATCGTGCGCACAGCGCCACCGCTGGAGGGCAAAGCCCGAACTTTTAACACATAGAAATGTTCGCTCTTGGCTAAATTAAGTATACCGGGTCCAGCCACGGTGATCAATTTTACGGCGGCACCCCTAATGCACAAATTGCGCCAAAATTCAGCAGAGAAAAAAACATGACGCCCTCGGAGCTTAACTGTCTAAAGCACTCGACCGAAAACGAGGGAACTTGTTTCGATTCCCTGTCAAAAAGAATGTTTTTTTTCTGTGTGTGGAATTTTCGCAAAATTTGCTAATTGCGGGTGACTCTCTAAAAGTTATCACCGTGTCTAGTCTCGATATACTTGGTAGTCTCCTTCACAAGAAGAGGCGGGATGGATGAGTGATTTTCTTGAAGTATGGTTCCTTATAGAAAGATAACGTAATTGATTATGAAAAGTATTTTACCAGGTAACGCTGAAGCGTTTAGAACTACACCGGCCGTCTCCACTCATATCATAGCATCTTTTAATCACAATTCGGCCTGCTTAGTTAAATCTGTCTACAAAAATCATTCTCTAGCATCCAAATATAGGTAGGACTTAACTTTCCTTGTAGTAACTACTTGAGTTGTCAATTATTCATATTGCCTTCAGTATTCCGTCTACAACAGAGTCTTTGTAAATTCTCTAACTTTTCTCTACCAGTTGTACATAGTGTTGATTCGGCCCGAGTTGAACGTGAGGCAGAGCCGCATCGGTGCCATGTCTTCGTCTTCGGCGGCGGCGGCGGCAGCGGCCACAGCAGCCGCGGCGGCCGCCGCCGCAGCCGGGAGCGGCACCACCACAGCAGCAGCCGTCGCCGTTGCGGGCACGCGCGGCACCGGCGGCAGGCCGGCGGATGCGGTGAGGCGCAGCAGCAACGCACACCACGGTCCCTCGTCACAAGCCGTCGACTCCGGAACGCAGAGCGACGGTGAGCTCGAAATTGCCGCACGAATATGTGCATCGATTAATTTTCTATCGTAATTTTAAAGGTGCTATTTGGGACACGTGTGCCGCATCTGGAGGATTTGTTGAACGTTACGATCAAATGTCAAAAGATTTCTTTTACGTCTTCTCCCAACCTAATTAATAATTAATTAGGTGGATAAATTTTCAAATGCTCCTTTCGCTGTTGTGCAAACATATTCCATTGCTCAAGTTTTTGCTTGCGAACAGCATGCACTACTTTTTCAAATGGAATAAATTAATAATTCACGTTAAAGTAGTTCGTGATTTCTCTTTAATGTTTGCTTAGCTTAATCGGCAAAATTGAAAAAATTTCATTGCATTCTATATTTTATAGCTTTTTTCGCTCAATGAACTTTGCCAAGTGTACTCATACAGAAAAAATGGTCTATTGGTGTTGATCTGACTTTTAGAACGTTACGCACTCCGCCAAGTTTGTAAATCCCTTTCTGGCTTATCATTCCGTCACTTCCATTTATTCCGCAGGAATTGACCTCCGCGAGCTGAGAGAGAAGGTCCCCTGTGCGGCGGGCGGTACCAAGGGAAAAGTCGTGGACTTCGATGACGGCACCGTGGTATCGAGGGGCACCCAGACGGCCATCAGCGGGTGCGTGGTCGCCGTAGCCATCAACAACAACAACAGCAACAGCGTGGGAAACGGACCAATGGTGACGGGCGACGTACCCTTGTAGCAACGTGCGCTGCCGCGGAGTAAATCCGCGGCCGAGACAGCCGTATGAGAGCGAATGTGGACATGATGTGTGTGTATGTCTGCGATTCTCTGTGCGTTTGTCAGTACGTCTGCTGTGTTTGAGTGAATGACTGATTTAAAGTATATTTGTCTACGTGTGTAATCGTCTGTTGACATGCGCTGTGATAGCGTATACGTCGAAGATAGTCGAAGAAAAAGAAGGCGAGAGGTGTGGACGCGAAATTGTGATCCGGAGTGAGTCCCAACGGATTAAAAGTAAAAACAAACAACCCCGGAATGTGCTTCACCAAATATATTTGTAACAAAAAGTATCAAAAAAGTGCTCTCGGTAGTTTATTCTAATAATTGTTTTGGAAAACGATCGTCGCTTTCCATGTAAAGCATTTGTAAATTATATTGACGTGATTCTTGTTCGAATTGATATATATATATATGAAAGAAACAATGAAATCGTTTGTCCTGTTCGGGTGAATGCGTGTCCATTTGTGAATATATTTGATGTTGAAAAATGTTTAAAGAGTGCACGTGCGTGCGCATGTAATTACATGTGTTGACCATATTAAAATATGTTTTTACCCAAAATTGTCTTTTGAATCATTAATTGCCAGCCTTCACCTTTGCCCGGACCATGGGAAATCAATGAAGAATTCGTATCAAATAAAATTTTATGAGGTTGGGTCAGATGGTATTTTTAAATAGGATACCAATTGTTTTAATTGAGTTTCTTGGTATTGTTGGTAATTTTTGTCTTTTATTGTGGGATTGAGGGATTCCATAATGTCTTTAACTTACTTTTCGTAGTTGAATTCCATTTTCTCCGGAGCGGCTTTTTTTGCATATGCGTGATATTTGACAAAATATATTCCTAAAACTAAAGGGCTGTACGTGAATTATGGTTGATGAACTTTATTTCATTTAAATTAACTCCTTTCGTTTTCTTTTACGTGTGTAAATTATGTTATTACTTCAAAACTTCAATCAATCTAATAATAAAAAAACAATTGAATTTGGATTTCTATTGGAATCAATCCGGTCAACATAATCGCAAAACATGAAGATAGTGGTTTCATATATAAGGAACGTGAGTATCATTAATTAGGAAGAAAATTTGGCATCACTACATTACGCACAAGGCTGACATCGTCATTTTCTTCCTCAGATAAGGTAAGTTAATGAAATACCTCATCAGCATTACCATTCACATTAATTTCATCCAAAACGTGATACATGTTTGCTTGGCTTCAGCATCGGTTTATTCATCCTTTGCATCCAATTTTATCGGTCAAAATTGTTTTATTTCCCTTATTCCGTGGGTAGAAATTTAAATCTTACGATAGAGCCATCACACTGCACATTCGCAATATAATCATCCATGTGTTACCAAACCAAATACAATTGAGTGGCAACTACTGCACGTATTTGATGATATTTTTATTTTGCAGGTGGATTATCTGTTTGAATTTCACATGTATGCATGTTAACTCTTTACCCACATCGTGTTTTCAAAGTTAGGAAACTCTCCTTCCTTGTGTCTTATTATTTTACGCCTCTGAATTAGTCACCGATATGATTTTATGTTTCTTCGCCTTTCTGGAATAAACACGAATAATTTGTTGCTTTTGGGATCTGGTAGACGACGCGACAACTTGAGGTACGATGCGTTGTATGCTAATTCTTTCGCAATATTCATTGTACAGTTTTTAAATGTGATTAATTAATTAAACATACCTTATTAGCAACTATTTAAAGAATTAAATTTGAGGCACGCGACTTTTTTCCTAAACATTGATGTTTGTAAACATTATTTAGATGTAATAAAACTAAAAATAACGTGCCTTAAGTATTTTAATTAATATGAATATTGCAGAAATGTTTCTCGGGTTTTCCACCGGTTGATGTCGTCCATGTCTCCCGACGTTTTGATCCGCGACTTGCTGATCATCCTCAGGGGATCTTCCGAATGAAGGAAGATCCCCTGAGGATGATCAGAAAGTCGCGGATCGAAACGTCGGGAGACATGGACGGCATCAACCGGTGGAAAACCCGAGAAACATTTCTGCAACTGATACGCCGGGAAAACCTAAGATCTTACATAATATGAATATCTCCATCATTTTTATGCATATGTTCGATGCCCACGCATGAAATTAATTGTAGTATGAATTTTTTGCAGTTAAAACTATTTATACCGGCATGTATTTTCTTTAACTAAATGGGGTCTGTGAGACGCCACAGGACAAATTGCGTTCCAAAATGTGACGCAACTGACGGAGGGTTAAGGTGGGATAGTCAACATGCAGATTTTTTTACCACTCGTGGCTATTATCCTTTGAATTTTTTCTTACAGGTTGTGTGTTTGAACTTGCACATTTAATTCTATCAATTCCACTGAAATATTTCTTCTAAAGAAAGCTCCTGTAAAAATAAAAAATAAAATATTACTCTATTTGGAGAAATGTATCAAAAATAAATTATGGATGATAACGTTAGGATTGATTACAAGACACCTCTCCATATTGGAATTAAAAGAATTAAACTTTGTAAGGTTCACTTTCGTATGAAAATAGACACGACCCGGGTTTAGAAGTTTTTTATTTTTTTCATTGATTTTCAATCACATTATTTTTTAGCAATTTCGATTTTCAAAACGAGTCCAAGCCGAAAATTGCCTTCCTTTGAGCCATAAACTGCGCTATATTAAATGCTGATTTTTATTTTATTTATAATAATTGCTTACCTTTTCATTATAAACGGATGTCGAGAAAATAGGTGGTTCATCATATTAAATACTATGGGTCATTTTCTGAAAGAGTGTAAATGCACCATCAACGACACAGTTCCTGAAGTTGACCTCGGTAGAATCTTTTACTAGGCCTACTACCAGAAGTTTAGGCAAACAATGATATAGCGATGTAGTATGGGAGCTGAAACCTTCCATATTTCCTTTGCCTCAGAATTCCAAATCTGCAATGGATTTAATTTTTGATCAAATTATCTTCAACAGTTTGCAAGCAAGTCGACATTTACTTTATTCCTTAGTTTTTTCCATTCTATAAACATTTTACCATTTCAATTCATCCGTAACTAACATTTTTTCCTATGCATTGATAAAGACATAATTTTGCATAAATAGTATATAACTCGCAACTAAAGTACCCTGAGAAAATCTGGCAAAGACGAATCTGCCAGTCTATATTTTAAAATTTTGACGGATGCAAATATAGACGGTGGCTGCCCCACCAACCATCGGAGTGAATAACGGAGTGAGTCAATCTAATTTTATGCTAAAATACCCGCAAATTATTAAGGAAATATTTCATAATTCGAGACAGAGTTGTCAGTAAAACTCTTCCACTGCGAAACGGGGAAATATAATCTGAATTTTATCTTAATGCCTTCCTAATTCTAATAATATCTTTTCATTTTTCGCGATTGTCAGAAACGATACATTTATAAGATCTTACATAGGTACCTTATTTTATCTTGTATTGAATTTAAGAGCCTATGTTATCTTTTTTCTGGTTTTAACATGGCAATAATATAGCACACAATTATAAAGAAAAAAATTATACTGTCGATTCAGTAGTCCCCCACCGTCAGCAATTTCCAATACTTCTCTTAATATTGTTGCTGGTTATTGGTAGCGAGTGTCATTGCTGGTAGAAAATGGAAATTGAATAAATTAATAACAACCTGGCTGAATGGGTCAGGTAGTTGGATTTTAATGGTCAGGTAGAGGCAAAAAATAAATACGTTTTATACAGAATAATTTCGGATAGTAATAGGATAGATTCGGATAGGATAGATTCGGATAGGATAGAATAATTTCGGATAGTAAAGCCTATTATCCTTTTTTTCGAAACAAGTCCATAAGTTTGTTGATCCTTGCTGGATACAGTCTTCATATTTCACTTTGATTCAGCATTTCATTTGTTTCATTAAAGGTAATATGGTGTTGCTGTTATCTGAGAAAAATACCTTCAGTTTATAGGAAAAAGGCAGCTTAAATGAAAATATGAAGTACATTGAAATGTTAGAAGTAAAATAAAAATCTTCATTACTTTTCATAACTAAAAATTAGCATACCATTTTTATGATAAATATAGATTACAACAACACAAAGAACCTCTCCAATGATTATCATGACTTTCCTGTGGGTATACAAATCGGAGGAATTATTTTGACCTGAAAATGCAGATTCGTATCATTTCAATAAACCTAAAAGTAAAACATGTCAATGACGCGGGTCTCCTGGTACAGAGTTTACGTATACCTAAGCTACTGCAAACTCACTTCACAAGAGTAATGTTTTGAAAACGGAGAAAAAACATCAAAACTTAAAATTTACAACGAATGTATTCGTATAAGATAGCTAAAAAATAATATTTTATTGTTTAAGCTATTGCTCGTGATCTATTTAAGCGGGAGTACCTTAAATTATCAGATATCTATTTTATTTACGCGCAAGAATTGATAGCCTTTCTTAGCTCATTTTATTACCAATTTATTAGCTGAAATTTAAAACTCTAGGTGAAACAAAGCATTTAGCAAAACATCTTTTAAACGGTAGAAATATAAAGGTATTTAAGTCAAGTCTTGTATACACATGAATATTATATGAATTTTTTATACAGGATCAAAATAACAAGCTCCAGCTCACGTAATACATGCATAATTTATGGTTAGTGTCGCGAGCTCAGTTAGAATATTACAAAAGAGGATCCTTAAGTCGGCCTCTAAATGTGTTGTCAATCATCGCGCATTTAAATTTACAAAAGTCGCCACTCGCATGGCTGATAGGACAAACTGATTCGAGTTTCACGGGGAAATACGGTTTAATTAGCGATTTTAACCGAAATTTATATACATGATGATATGATCTATCAAATTCGTAAAAGCTCAATACTATTCCTTGCAATTACCAACATTGTACTGACAACTATTGGAGAAATAATGGATCCCACTGCACTCATCACCGCCCCGAGGAAATTTTGGATTACCGATTAAAATGCGACCGAAGTGGCAACAAAAACCAGCCTTCTATGGCATAGAATTGGGTCTCAACTATGCAATCACCTTGGTCGCGACCATGTCAAGAGGCAATAGAACTAGCTCACGTATCTTCCTCTGCTCAGTGCTCAGAAAGAGCACGTTGTTCTCGTCTCCAAGAGGACTGCATAGAGGAGGTCCAATTCCATCTGACAGAGGGTTGATTACTCTTACCATATCGGTCCAATTTTAATCGGCTCTCAAAAATATCCGCAGGGCGGTGATGAGTACGATTCGAACCACTTTTTTCTAATATAATGCAGTATAATGTTTCTAATTGCAAGGAATAGCATTGAAAAGGTATATATATATATATATGATAGGTCACATAATTATGTGCATAAAATTCGGTCAATATTCCTAACTATGCCTTATTACTTCGCGAAACTCGGATCAATTTATCCGTCAGCGACACCAGTTGCGACTTTTGTAAACCCATTGAAATGTGCGATGGTTGATAGCACATTTAGAATTCACCAGGAGGATCCGCTTTTGTAATACTCATGGTTAAAGATATATGGACGGACGCACCAGGACATTATGACGGCCTTATGCACCAGTGTATCAGCTTCGTTTGAGTTGAATCACTTCCTCTCAGCTCCTACTAGACGAGGCAGACTACACCTCATGTCCCTTACCCCACATTTTCGCCGATTACCTCTTCTTCCCAATCCACGTCACATCTCTCTCTTTCCCCGTCTGCTTTCAAAAGCATTTTCTACCTAAGGACGTATGTCGTTCTATCTCCGAGTAGTGGCTCGTCGGAGGTGCAAATTTTGCTTTCGTGGTCCACTGAGCTATTCCACACGCTCAGATAACTACTAATTGATTAGCGCTCTAAAGTGAAGAGCAAGATGACGTTTCTAGGATATTTTGTTGGGAAGGAATAGCTGTTGGGAGATGTACTGTCGTTCACACTCAATCCCTAAAGATGACTAAGTAAAGAGTTAAGTGATTTTTTTACCTAGGGGAACTTATAAACGAAACGCAGACGTGGTAGGCGGTGTAACTAACTGTGAATAGTTGGAGAGCGTCCTCGTTATACGATATAACAATGCTCTTTAAAAATTACTCTTGCACCCGAGGTATCATTTCAAAGCACTAATCCCTGCAAATACACCACCAGTCCAGTCCATGTTGTGTAGCAAAATAGTGATACTTTAGGAAGAAAAGACGAGAATATTGGTGTTACTTATTTCTCAGTTGGACACTAAAACCTATCAAGGAACGAAAAACAATTATTCAAAATATTGAAACATTTTTTTCCGTACCTGGATACACGAAAATGAAATGGAAGTGAAACTGTTTACTTAATATTCAAAGAGATGAATATATTACATGCAAGGAATAGTAGAAAAATTCCATCGTTAACGTCTCCTTTTTCATGTCAATAAAATTTTATTATTATTTTTATAATCGAACTGAAAATATCACATGAATTCTTACGACGATAACAATACTTCACTCACAATAAGAACAATACATTAAAAAAATCAATTGTTCTCCTCTGACGTGAGGTGTGTCTCCTTAATTCTCCTTACCTACAACGTTAGAGTCAAACTCTTCACTGATTAATTCTTCTGCGAATTATTTTCCAGGAACATTATACTTACCGGTTTTAGTTCATAGGTAATGCCTGTGAGACTTTCATATTGACACATTCATTTTTTAACGATCAACTTTAATCAGGGTTGGGTATTTATTAAATTGAGTGAATTCCTTTTGGGTAAAAACATATTTTAATATAGTCAACACAGTAAATTACACGCGCACGCACTCACACTCAGGTAACTTTTTACCAACATGAAATATATTCACAAATATTATATATACACCTGAATTCACCCAAATCGGGTAAACATATTCATTGTTTTTCATATTTTAATTCGATTAAGAATCACGTCAATATAATTTACAAATGCTTCACATGGAAAGCGACGACCGTTTCCCAAAACAATTAACAGAATAAACTACCGAGAGCACTTTTTTTATCATTTTGTTATAAATATATTTTGTGAAGCACATTCCCGGGATGCTTTTACTTTTAATCCCTTGGGACTCAATCCGATCACAATTTCGTGTCCACCCATCTCGCCATATTTTTTTCTTCAATTATCTTCGACGAATGCGCTATCACTGCACACATCGACAGACGATTACACACGTAAACAAGTACACTTGAAATCAATTACTCACTCAGGCACGAAAGACGCACAGACAGACACACAGATATTCACAAACATACATTATGTCCACATTCGCTCTCATACGGCTGTCTCGGCCGCGGATTTACTCCGCGGCAGCGCACGTTGCTACAAAGGTACGTCTCCTGTCACCAGTGGTCCGTTTCCAACGTTGTTGCTGTTGTTGTTTATGGCAACGGCGACCACGCACCCGCTGATGGCCGTCTGGGTGCCCCTCGACACCACGGTACCGTCTTCGAAGCCAACGCTTTTTCTATTGGTGCCGCCCGCTGCACTAGAGGCCTTTTCCCTCAGCTCGCGGAGGTCAATTCCTGCAAAAAGAGAGAATTTATGGAGCAAACATACCTCTGACAAGTAACTGCGGATACTGTAGGAGTAACGAATAATTATAGAAAATTTCTCTCATTGCGTTACGTTTCTGTGGAAAGATTAGAAACACTGAAGTTAAGATTTTAGAGAACCGGAAACATAGCATTTACTTTACATGCCAAAAGTTTATTCATTCTTTCTCTTAGTATTCCAACATGCAGTTTCGTTTTTATATAATGAAGATTGAGTTACGCTTAAGAATTAATTGAAATAAGAAGCTTCTCAAGAGTATGGATATCAGATTATAATCCTTCCTTCGCCTTATCAAATTGAATGAGGAACATGTAGCTTACTGAGAAAGAGAAGTTAACATTAAAAGGATCATTGTGAAGTCAAACACTGAAGAAATTGCTCCCCCTCCAAAAGTAGAGTCTTGGTTGTTCTAAGATGAGGAGGCGTGGTTTATCGGTATTATCAAGTCAGTTTCAATTCGGGACTTAAAAATTTTTGAGCACCTAAGTGATTATACTTTTTTTTCTGGGACTGTACAAGCCACGATTCCTAATCAGTAGAAAAGAAGCCAGTATTTACCCCAAGATAGGATGAATACTTAATATTCTATCATTGGTTCACAGTTTTTTTTTTTATATTGGAGCCAAGTTTTCATTTTATGATGCTTAATTTTCTACGAAGCAATAATGCGCATGGACGTTGAGACTCAAAAATCTGGACGCCGTCATCGAATTTGACGGTCGGCGCGAAGTTCAGGTTAACGCTTACCGTCGCTCTGAGTTCCGGAGTCGACGGGTTGCGTTGTGTGGTGTGCGTTGCTGCCGCGCCTCGCCGCATCTGAAGGCCTGCCACCGTTGCCGCGCGTGCCCGCCACGGCGACGGCCGCTGCTGATGTTGTGCCGCTCCCGGCTGCGGCAGTGGCCGCCGCGGCTGCCGTGGCCGCTGCCGCCATCGCAGCCGAAGACGAGGACATCGCCGCGATGCGGCTCTGCCTCACGTTCAACTCGGGCCGAATCAACACTATATACACCTGGTTGAGAAAAGTTAGAGAATATACTAAGACTCTGATATAGACGGAATACTGAAGGCAATATGAATAATTGACAACTCAAGTAGGTACTACAAGGAAAGGTAAGTCCTACTTATATTTGGATGCTAGAGGATAGGTACACCTGCGGGTGAAGGAATTATGAAATTCACGTAATTATTACCATTTCCTTTGAATGTCGGAGGAGATGGGTCACAGATCAATTTCGATGGGAAAAAAGGAAGGAAAAGCACTTCAATATTGGAAAAGAGTGGGTATACAACTTTAATTTTTGTCGAGTTGTACCCTCTTAGATATATATCCAATTTCAATCAATGAACTCGGATGATATTTTTCAATTTTGAATGAAAAAAAGACGAACTGAGAGTGTAAATGCAGAAAAAAGGCGCTATGAGCCTTACCAAGGTGAATATTATCATCGCGTATTGAAATCAACTTTCGAGTTGAAGCTTTGACTGAGTGAACTACTTTTTAAGATAGCGATGGTTAATAATAGCATGAAAAGAGAGTGCTTCATTTCAGTTTCCATTAATTTATTATCGCGGGTCATATGGCCTATGAGATAATTTAAAAGTGCACAACAATGCAGTAAAAATCATTTGACAAGGGTTAAAAAAAACACAGCAGAAAGACTCAGTAAATGCAAAAAATTGAGAAAAAAAAACAAAAAACAAAAACAAAATATAAACCTATACATGCATATACATACAATTGAATCCCGAATGCGGGTACCCGGGTATTTAGCCACACAAAATTTTCAGACATATTAAATACATTTGAAACAGTATCACTATTTATTCAAAGAAAAATAGCCAGGTGTAACAGAAATACGTAGGACCAATAGAAAATTATGTCATGAATACAGAATATATTCTCCCCTCATCCACATCAGTACTCAATCACGTCAGCATGGTTAGTTATATTGGGGATTGCCATGAACTATCATTAAACAACTGCTCACTCATCTTATGAATATAAAAAAGAAGAAATGAACTACGGTAAACATGCGGAAACACAAACACAAATAAAGAATGTTTCCTGATTTATTAGTCTTAAGACATAGCAATCGCATAATTCAGACTCTTAGAATAATAAATTCAAACGAAACGCTTATTGACTAAAATAAAAACTTGGTGACAGTTTTAAAAAGTCCTTCCTAAATACCTTCAGCAAAAAATATGGTCGCATTTGCTTCAATTTGTTAAGTTCACCACTACTTCTATCCCTTGCCTATTCATATCGTATAAATATTTCGGTTTATGTTAACCGCACGCATGCGTACCGAGATTTAAATGATGAATAAAAATGAAAAATAGAGTGAAATGAGAGTTTTAATACTGGAGGACATATTGTTAGCATTGCACATTGATACGAGTATTATTCCCACGTATCGAAGTCAACCATTGATTTCAAGTCCAAGCTGGTTGAGCGATTTTGTAAGATAGTAATGGTGGTGAATGACAGGTGAAAATAATCCTGCAATGAATTGCTCACCTTGGGTGCGAAGAGGCAAGCGACGGCGACGGACGCGGAGAGCGAGAAGGCGACGGCGACGGAGGCGACTCGCAGGGGGACGTGTGCCGCGGTGCCGAAGTAGGTGGGCACGAATGCGAGCCAGACGACGCAGGTGGCGTACATGGTGGCGCCCAGCTGTCGGCTCTCGTTGAACGCCTCCGGGATGCGCCTCGTGAGGAACGCGTACACGGTGGTCACGATGAGCAGCAGGATGGGGTAGCCGAAGGCGAGCGCAAACGACGCGTCCGTGTGAGACGCGCACACCAGCAGGTTCGACTCCCGCGTCGGGTGGTGGTGGATGGCGCGCGGCGGAGACACGATGAACCACACGCCAGACACCAGCAGCTGCAACAGAACCAAGAAATTCACTCTTCGCCGCTATTTGAATTAATTACTACTGATCCTCTAGCTCTACACAGGGTTTGACCAAATGTGTATTCGACATAAGATATGAGCTGATTTATTGTATTATTTCAACTTTTGTAAATATTAAGCCATCCTTTTAATAATTTCAGGAAAAACAGCGTTGAGCTGGTAAAATTGTAAGCGTTCTCGACGAAAAAGTTGAAAGAAATGGTCGAAACCGAGTTGCACCCTGGTCGAAATTTCAATGCAAAACTAAGGCACTAAGTCGCCCATAAGTTAATTTTATTATTTAAAATTGTGAGAAAAAGACTAGGTACTTTATTCTTGACAACGAAATGTTAGCACCATATGATTATCACAGCTGCGAAGATGACATTCACAGAAGATAATGAGGAAAGAATATTCTGAATTATCTCTTTTATTCTCCACTAATTGCGTTATTAGCTAACACTTGATTTATTTGGAATTTAATTGATTTCAGCACAATGATAATGAATTTTTGTTAGCATTCACTACTTCGGATTCCTCGAATCCCTCCGTTATCAACGACGCGAACTGAGACTTCAGCAAACCCATTTCAAAGCATGGTGTGAGACAGCCTAAATGGTGACCGACTAGAGAATCATCTATTGAAAAATCAATGATTGCACATTTAAAGATTTCCGCACCTGCACAGATGTGAGGGCTGCACAAATGAGCAGCTGGGAGCGTGGGGATATGCACGCGGGTCGCCGGGCCGTCCGCCTGCCGGCCGCGAAGATGCGCGCGATGCGGTTCGTCTTGGTGAGCAACGCCGCGTACACCAGAGTGAAGGAGAAGCCGGCCCCGAAGCGCTGCAGTCCGCAGACAGCGT
Organism: Ischnura elegans; assembly: GCF_921293095.1. NCBI lineage: Eukaryota > Metazoa > Arthropoda > Insecta > Odonata > Coenagrionidae > Ischnura > Ischnura elegans. Next base: position 29,071,849 of record NC_060250.1, on the reverse strand, counting down.
CCGTGGGCTTGAGGGCGAGGGCGAAGGTCATGCCGTAGCACATGAGCAGACCCACGAGTAGCACGGAGGTCAGCTCCCGGCCGGTGGCCCGCACCACGGGCGTCGACCGATTCTTGATGAACACTGTGGCCACGAAGAGAGTGAGCAGGATGCCAGAGGAAGCCAGCGCCATGGCTCCGATGGCCCACCCACTGTCCGGACGAAGGTACACCTGGAAAGGAGAAACGCGACTTTAGTTCAGATTATATTTTAATGACAAGAAAAATAAATAGTTCTAAATGTAAGTTAGATACAATGGTCTCGCCTGGCAAAATCAATAATATATAAGCAGCAAACCTTGTTATAGTATAAAAATTGATGTAAATACTCAACCTTTAATAATTACACCTAGAATTTAAAAAATTGAAAATTAATGTACATTACATTTCAACCGCAACAACAAAATAATTTTGAATGAGATTTTGGACTCCACTACTCCGCTTGTAATGGCTTATAAATTACACATGTTTGGTAATACTTTTTTAAAGCCTAAGGCCTTATTACACAGTAAAATTTACACGTACGAGTCAACGTGTAAAATCATAAATGAAAAATTAAGCCTGAAATGCGCGGTGTAACCACCAAACTAGTATGAATTATGAACAGGAAATAGAATATATTCTGATTTAATTAATGCATTCGCATATGTTCCGTTCTGGCCCATAAAAATCCCTCACGCCTAGACACACTAACTCGTACTACTTTATATATCGAATATAATCCAAGACCGATATAATCCAGGAATAATAATCCTATTTCAAAATTTCGGATCCAGCCCTTGGTAACACCAGAGATTAAGACATATACAAGGGGAAAAAAGTAACTCTGAATAAATTTACTTCAAAAAGAGACATCTTGAATTGGCCATATAATGTGAAATTTTGTTTACGTTGGAATTACAATGGAGGAGAAAATGGAAGGAAATATCTCCCGATTGAAGACAAGAAACAAATACATATGGAAGATCAACTAGGACGCGATGATGAACAATCATAGGGAACTACAACTATGGAAAAGAAGGTTGCGGCATACCAATCTTAAGATTTAAAACAATGGATGCATATAAATTTGCCTTTAGTCATTACAAACCTCTTAAAAATAGAATGGAAACTATTGATATTTTTGACTGATTAGGTTTGCTTGCAAGGCGTAACAAATTTTTTTTCCTTCCAGTTACAAAAAATTCATTTGAATTTCCCAAATGTAATTCACTTTCGTTTACGCAGCTCGGTTGATAACAGTAGTTGTTTTCGAGAGAGGACTAAAATTAACTTTTTTATCTGCTGAAGTGCCTATTTTATTTCTGTTATTTAATGTGGAATCAAAACGCGTAAATGTGAAAATAGAGCGAAAGGTAAAATTGAAGATCCCGAATCTACAAATCTCGCAAAGGTCACGCACTAAGTCCGAACACTTGTACGGTACCTTATTCTACGGTACCATATTCTTGCCTAGCATATGTTCAAATAAATTCAATATATACGCTAGTAAAGCCCTCATTGACCTCTTCGTAAGAACTCTGAGGATGTGTCGCCGAAAGGGGGCTTTCTAAAGTTGCGAATGGACGAAGATACCTGGCTCAGTCAAGGGGGTTAAGTGAAGAATAGGAAGGTTTTCCAGTGGGAGCGTTTGATCCTATTCCAAAACCCTAACCTTGACATTGACCCAGAAAGCAGAAACGGGGTTGGTAGGAGAAGAGGGGAAGACTTTATCTAGTCCCTACTGATAGCCAGAGAGTTCTCTCGTCCTAAAATATTGAGACCGGGCGTAAAATACCTCTGGAAGGGCATCTTTTCACGAAACGGACGGGGGACTGGCTCAGAGAAACGCCTCAAATCGAAAAAAAATAGCTGGCCAAACGTAAAATTTTCCTCTTTTTACGGGGATGTTTTGAATGATTCTTTCGGATTCCAAAGGATTTGAAATGCACGCTGCTATAATTTTATTTACGATGAAAAGTGCTGTCATAGCAACTCGTCAAAAGTGTACCATTCTGTTGAAAAATGGAATTCGCGTGAAATAGATTGATAGGCTTTATATATATTATGCAAAAGTCAGTTTATAAAGCAAATTTTTTATGGAATGGAAAGATATCAGAGTTTACCATCAAAATTATAGCAAAAAATACGAAAAAACTAAATGGAAATGTATGATTAAAATTTTGAGTGGTTACGTCAATGGGCCATAAATAATAGAAGAGAGAATAGAGCCAAACTTAGCATTCTAAGGCCTTGGATATTGCTGACGGCACTCCACCTGCCTGACCTTTGATTTTGACTGCGAGGTACCGTGACGCAGGAAATAAATAGGAAAATAAGTTATACAAGCACAGCGACGTGGAGTATTCACATTAATATCCACGGGAGAAGAATTCTCTTGGATCGAGAATCGAACCATGGACTTTTGGCTTTGTTTCTTTCATTTTAGGCGATACATTTTTATGTATATATTTATATTTCATGTTGACTGATTGAATCCATTAATATGTTTTGTATGCCTATATCAGAAATCCTCATTGAATCATTTATATCCGCCTCTGTCGAGACAACTAAAATCTATGCCAAATCGGTTACCGTGATGCTCTGCAAATTGCAGTGCTAATCAAGAACCCTGCGAGTAGCGCAGAGGTCTGAATAGTGTCCGGTAAAGTCGTGGTTCGATTCCCAGTCCAGAGTAATTAATGTCTTTCCATGGCCATTTTTGTGTCTTTCACAACCGTGACCGCGGCAGATTGGAATTATTTGACGGGAAAAGATATTTGTGAATGCACGTGGTGGTGCTGTCACCTAGGGCATCAATTAACAAAGATAACTTCCAGTGTGTTGTAGATGGTTTCGTTAGTGGAAGCGGTAAAGGAAGGGGACGAGCAGGAGTGAGAGAATGGAGGGAGGTGGAGAGGAGAAGTGAGGAATGGAAAAGCAAGGGAAGCCATCAAGCGGGAGTTGAATGAATGTGAGTCGGCTCGAGTGGAAACCCGATAACTTTGCGGCATACCCTCGTGATCATGATTGTGAACTTCCCTGTTCTCCCTTTGGACATATCGCTCAAATCCTACTACAGGTTACTGACAAACAACAAAATTTACCGCAACTTGTGTGGATGGCATTTTTCCTACACCATTTCCCTCATGGTAGAGGCTTCCATTACTTCTTATCCTGTTGGCAGTTAGTCAAAATTGCGTAGTATTAAACTTATAGTAAATAGTATAAACTTTACGCTAAAATGAATTATAATTTGGCTAATTTAAATAACTTTTTCATGATGACTAAATGAAATATTCAAAATTAATAGCTACCTGGGTACAAAAGGTAGAAATATGTTAAGCATTCGAGATATATACGAGGGAATATTTAAGGAGCGCAGTGGTCTGAGTTGGAGTAAATTGGTGCCTACATAATTAATTATGATCGATGAAAAATTGACAGTTTTAGAAAATCAATGACATAATTACCGTTATATTCGGGATTACTACAAACATTAAAGTAAATTAGGGGCTTTGAAGCTGATATAAACTCATTCAAACTGAGAATGCTCACGCAAAGACATAGGTAAAGGCATTGAGATTTACTCAATCCACATGCTAAAGGAAATTAAACATTTGGCTTATATTTTGATTTTAGGACTCAATGAGTATCAAAATCGCAAATAATAAAGGTGCACATTCATAAACTACCAAGATGTTTTGAGCTAAGAACTCACCTCTGGTATTGGGAGGCAAGTGACGTGGGCAACATCTGGTACTGTACCCAATGGACAGGGCACGCAACGGGTTTCATCCGTTAGGTGCCTCACCTGAAAATAATAAGAACAATTAAATGAGGAAACATGATTCATACAAAGAAATAAGTGATTGAAACGTGAAAAAATTAAATGACTAAAAAAATGATGCATGATGAATAAAAAAATCCCAAAAGATACTCATAGAAATCCGACGTAATTGATAATATAACAAAATGATTTTCCATGTACATAAATGAGAAAAATACATCGCGTGCGACATTTTGTGTTAACATAATTACATGAATATAAGTCTTGCAAAACCTTTTCTGGTGCAAAATGAATATCTTTATCACTCCATCTTTACTTTTAGCTTTTTATGCATATTTTTTCCATGACATGTATAATGATGGGAAATTTTATTCATCATGGACAAGTACCTGATACTGCGTGCAATTGAAGCAGTGCCAACAGCATATCTCGCCTTCCACGTACTTCTTAGCCTGGCCGAGTTCGCACGGGAAGCTGCAGACAGACTCCGGAGGTTGAGGTCGATTAAGCCTAAACTGAACCTCTGAAATACAATAGAGGGAAACTTATGTGCTGAACATATGAATATTGTTCCTTTAATTTTGGAGATTTGATCCTAATTCCTGTTTTTAAACAAATTCGAATAAATTAGGGGGGTTCTGTATCACTCGTTTCTGAGATTTCGAAAGGCTATTTGATCATTTGATCCCATTTAAAAAGTGCAAAATATTATTAGCTGAGTTCTCACATATTATATATTATATTGGCATTCGAAAACTTCTGCAACTTATACTTATGAAATAGTTTTATTAGGGGGAACAACAGCAACTGAGCAACGGTATGATTATTATGAGTACGTGATGCATATTTTTTTTTAATATATCAATCGTATCATCAATTTTAATGTTTTCGGTTTCTATTAAATGGGCAGAAAATTATAAGTTAGAATGATTTAGTAGTAGTTCCTACATGAACATTTTTAAGCATCTTTTTGTATAAAATCAAAATTAAGAAATATCGGATGTCGATGGCTAAGTTCTAACAACACGTATCTCAAAATTCGGCTTGTGTGACACAGGTATCTTAAACAAACTGTAGTGACAATAAAAAAAATTAAGCAAAAAGCAACACATTTTTGGTAAATGTATGCTTCTTTTTCAGTTCTTTGGTTTTTTTTACTTTAGCTTACAATCAGAAAAATTAATCGTTTTTCTGTTCTCCTGAAAAGTTGCTATTTTTGGGATACGTGTTGTTAGAACTTAGCCATCGATATATTCTTGTCACTATTAATTCGCAACCCTGGGTCGTAATATTATTTTACAGGAAGAAAAATTATTCGTGCGTATCTCACCAGACATGTTCAGTTTGAGTTCTCCGTCCGTGTATTCACCCACTCTCACCCACTTATAGCGACCGGGGCTCAGTTGCTTGAAGTGGATGATGTTGTAGCGGGCTGGACCATCTCCTTGTGGATCGAAACGGAACTTGTCACCACTTAGGCCTGCAAAATTAATAAAAACATCGATGCCATCTCAATTCCGGTAGTCGTCTTCAGAGGAAAATAAAATCGTTGATTTCATAAACAGAAATAAAAAAAATATCCGATGATTTCAATATGAATTCAAATGTAGAGTTACATAACTTACTTCTTCACGTTTTTTTTATTTTTTATCGTCGGAAAAAATCGAAAGAGATAAATTTTCATTCATAATTTGAATGATGCTGAAGTGAAATACTTCTGTGAAAATGGGAACTAAAAAAATTATTTAGATATAAAATAAAATGAAATAAAAATTTGTGTAGCCAGTCATAGAAAAATGAAATATCAATCAAAGTTTGTGCGTTTTAGCACTTTATTCGCTCTCCATTTAAAACATTTTAAATATTCCAGTAAATATGTTTGAAATGTCCAAAATTAATATACAAATCTTAGGCGAGATGCATACACTAAAATATTTTGGAATGAAAATAAACTTACCAAAAAACTCAACCTTCCGTAAATACTTGAGCAGTTCAGTGCCTTTAACAGGATTCATTGCATCACAGAGGCCTGGTATCCCGTAACATAAGTCACGATGCATATCTCTGAAAGGAGTTAGCATTTATGAAGAGGATAAATTAAGTAGATAAACAAATCTCGAGACAACCTTAAAGACTTGGATTTCATAATTTATGGATCAGGAATTCCAAATTTTAAGCGATTCTTATTAATTAATCTCATTTCCACCAAAATTGCTCACAGTTCAATGGTCGACTAAAAACAAATACTTTTCACAGATTTATGTAAAATTAATCTTTAACTATTCATTATTACAACTATCAACGCATAAATAATTCCTTTGAATATGGTCAACACGTTCAAATTTTATTAGTTATGTACACGATTTTTTTCAAGACATTAGCATGTCAAAAGAGCAAAAAAAAAGTCCTTAAAAATGAAAGGATGAAGCATTTTGTTCACCTTTTTTTCTTGGGTTGTAAAAACACACACGTGCGTAAAAAGTGTTACACTTCATTGTATGAGCCATATATCCACATGCAACTAGTACCCTATGGTAAGAAACGCGCCTTGATGTTTTGGGTTATGAATTCAGAAAAATTGGTGATTTAATAAAATCATGTCGAAAAATCGGCGCAAGATATCGTGCACTGATGAAGCAGTAATTTAATGTTTATCAGTAAACTACGACTTTCTTTCCAGAATTTAGTGGCCGACAACCTCAGCAGTTTACTTGCACACTAGAGAAACGTCAACAACTGAGACTGTGGAGGATAGGCCAACCTCTGGGCGCTGCAACTGGGTGTGAATCTTATTGTATTTTTTAAAGATTATTTAATAGAGGTAAGGCCAATGGCACAACCAAAGCCTTCTACACAATAATCGCGAAACAGCAAAGCCTATAATTATGGATGACGTGCAAAGCTAATTTGTACAGAAAAAGGTAACAACCCTGCCAGAGTTCAAACCTGGAATCATCGTATTCGTAGTCATAGGCCTTATTTATTATACCAGAGGGCACTTTCATTAACAAAGAAGAATTAAATTGTTTAAAACCATGCTGCATCTGAGCGATTATACAAATCTTAACTGCCAAAAATGGATGCTCACACTCTCTCAGAAGGACTGGAATTAGCGTAAGAACGCATTTTTAACTGTTTCTAATTTGTACGGAAACAAATAAGCCGATAAATATCGTAATATGGGCTAAATATGTGCTGAAGTTTGTTTCCCCGGGAAAACGTACAAACTAGAAAAAAACATTATAACAATTTGATAAAATAAGTGCACGTATCACATGAGAAAATACGGAAATAAATAAAATATTCGGGCCACCTGAAGGAACTTTTACTCTTCTATAGTAGGTACATTCTTATTTCAAACTTATTCTCCGATGTAAAATCTAAGAAGGACGATTGCTAATGGAAGATCTAATAAAAACAATGTAAAAGCTAAGCTTTTACATAGAGTAAAATAGAGCCACTTGTGGTGACTTAATCCGAGCTTCACCAATAAATCAAGTGTCGTGAAAAATCATAATGTAGAGAAAATCGATGCATGGTATCGTGTATTAAATGGAACACTAACTTAATGGTAACCAAGAAACTTCGACTTTCTTCCACCATTGATTTTGATTATTTCCATTTTTGACCGCATACAAAACACAAAAGAATGCTTTTTCAGTAAATGGATATGCGAAATGGATTAAGTTCTCCATAGCTTCAATTTTTCTTTAAAGATTCTGTAAAATTTATCACATGTTCAATTCATATTCCCACGCACATGCGCGGTTTTGGCCTTAAATAAATTATAAGACATTTATGCTACTCTAGTATTTAATAATTCAAGTCGTATCTATGATTTTTTTAAAACTTTAATTGAATACTAGTCGAGGAAATTGAATTTAACACCAACTATGGAAATTAAGATATCTCTTTACGGTTAATTAAAGAAATTAACACAAGATATACAACTGAAGTCACCAATGACGCCGCAGAACTTTGCGTCAATAATGTAGGAACTTACCGGAATGCGTGGGCGAAAGCCATGACGGCGTCGCTGACGAACTGCAGCTGTCCCTCAAACGCCGTGTTCTGTCGCGTGAGGCGCTCGCGGGGAGAGCACGCCTTGGTGTAGTGTCGATTGAAGGGCGTGAGGGGGCTTCCCGGGTATCGACAACGGAAGTGGTCCTCCCAGAACTCTGTTAATGTAATAGAAAAAGCTCATTTAAGGCCTGGCTGAACTCTACATTAAAATGTACGTATTGATGCGTGCATACATGTACGAATTTGGTTGGCCGGGACGGGGGCATGAACGTATGGATGAACCAAACGTGAAAAGACTGTATTTTCTAATAATGCATTCGCAAAATTTGGGTGTTTAGACGGTAAATTTTTGCGGTTATTCACGCGTTTATACATTTAGACATTAATTCGTGCGGGTTATTGAATCGTGTAAGTAGGCCTCGAGATTTTACATACACATATTGTCGCTGATAAAAAATCTTAGTTCAGTCTTCTTACTGTTCGGTGGTATTGCGTAGGTGATTATAAGAAAGGTATTATATACTATAGAAAGAATTAAATACTCTATGAAGTATGATGCCGGAAAACATGATTTTTATTCTAATTAGACAAATTTTCTTTGACTTTTACTCAAATTAGTCAAACTTGATATTCAAGATGCTGTCACGATAGGGAAAATATAATTCATAATGTATCTTACCTATAAATGAATGTAATAATCACAATGAAATCATGGAAAATTGCCTCACTATTAAAAAACCTTGCCTTACTACATGAAGGATAATAAGAAATATATTAAGCGGAATGATTTTCAAGGGAAAAGGTCATCTATTAACTAAATTTAGTGGAAGTCCACAGATTTCAAGGAATTTAAATCTCAACGACATGTACTACGTATCTTCAATTTCTCCTCTAATGCAAAGGCCACTCACCTACAAACCAAGGATTCCTTTTGTTATTTTCAACAGTCAATGAGAGGAAGTATTCTTCAAAACCCTGGACGGGATGAGCTCTGGGCTGCACCGACAGGGTTCCCTCCACCTGAAAGAAATAATATTATGTTTAGAACCGTAGAAATATGTCCTAAAGAAGACATTGGGGAGAAAAAGGTAGACATATTTAAGTCTTCAGAAAATAATTCAAATCAATCTTAGGCATAATCAATACGGAAGTTGATTATTCCCTTACGTTGAAATGCATGCCTAACGGGAGCTCACTTAAATTCATTTAGTATACATATGCTCAGTCGAACTAAAATAATCAAATATCTAACAACGTGCAAATATTAATATTCTCGAACAGATTAACTACTGATGTCCAAACCACACGACTTATCACATTCATGAGGCGGTTATTATCCACATTTAAAATTTTATTGAATCTGCAAATATACTGTAAACTAATAAATAGAGCGTGACTTAAGATAAGGATTAGATAAGACCAGTAAAATTTTGACTCAATATTTCTTTTCCCGGCAAAAAAACTGGCGAAATGGCATTAAAACGATCGTATATCAGCAAATGACGTTTTCACAGGCTTTCACTTTCACCAAAATTTCACTTGAAATCGTAAATCTTTAAAAAAAAATTAGGCTGAGAAATTGGAAAGTAAATGTAAGTAATGAGGAAATATAAAACTTCTCATTCATTCGTTTTTTAATAAATTTGAAATTAGAATACGAGAACGTGGCACTTTTCACGAGTAGTTGATGTCATTAGAATGATACCTTGTTCAAGGGAAGGAACCGCGAACAACAGCGAAAACGGACAAGTAGACATGGTCCAGGCGACCAGACATGGCCCATGCGGTAGCATAATGATTAGCTGAGAAGGTCTTAGCCGCATGAAATTACTTTATGGCGTCATTAAATTATATGAGAAAGAGTTTTTACCGAAATTGTTTTGGTCACTAATAGCTCTAGCAGTTGATTACGGGTTTAAAAGTGGAAATATACTTCGATTGCTACCTCAACCTTAAACAGCTTTTTAAAAAGATTGCGAACGAGCCCATGGAAATAGCTAATTATTTAATTTTCTCGGAGGCTATATTGAATTTCCTAGGTATCACAAAGGTTAAATATAAGAAGAAAAAGGTAAAATATAAATGATGAAGAAATGCTTATTTACCTCGGGTTCATTGTTTTCGGAGACGAGCGTCCTTGCGCTCCACCCGTCCGACCCGATCCACCAGAAACTTCCAGTGGCGTTGCACCGGCGCACCGCACGCATCACTCCGGCCACCTCCTGGTCAGAGCCAAAGATGATGGCCCCTTTGGGAGGAAGTCACAATAAAACACATCGTCAGATTCAAAATCCATCATTAACTTTGCAATTACCTAACCTTGACCAATTTTTAAGCTAAGATACAAACTCTAAAGGCCGTTTTACACGGTACACGGAATTGCGCAGGTTAGAGCTGCATTAATTTCTAAAATGGCGTGGAATTGCGCGAATGCATGAACGAAATTAGAACAGGGGCAATTTTGCCGTCTCGCATCCACGCATTCTCGCATGTGTTCTAGCAATTCACTGCTTTACACGACGCAATTTTGATTGCGCCTTCGCACGTACGTCAGACTGCGCAATTCCGTGTACCGTGTAAAACGGCCTTAACGAAAGAATCTCCTACATTGATACTGTCAATTTCACACTCACCATGTAAATAGTGTGGCGCAGTGATGTAACAATACAATTATATCAGTAATAAATATCACAATAGATTAAATTATTTCTCATATTTGTAACTCCCCTATTGAGATTCTACATTTTGAATGGTGCCCGCAATAAGTTTAATTTATGGATTCGTCTAATGCTACTTTTAAATTTTTAGATGCCCACGGATATATTTTGAGCTGATTAAACTATTTATTTTATAAGGTACGGTAACGATTTAAGCATAGATAAAACCCATTTAAAAAGAGATTTAAAACATGTAATGACATGTGAACATTCTAATAATTTGTTGAATTAAGCCAAAAATTTGCTTGATTTATGACAAAGGTTTAGGCTTTTAAAACTCAATTAAAGTGGCTTTCCCAAAGATCCATTTAATACCTGCAACGGGAAGAGCCTAATCACTTTAATTTTATAAAAACGAAGAATTGTAGACATAGTTTTACTCATCGATCATAGCAGTAAACATATACGCTCCTCTATCCACTTAACCACAAAAGCAGTTTGTCTCAGCGTCAACCCAAATTACTACCAATATTATCTTTTATATATTGGTGCCCATTCATAAAATGGTTTTGAACTAGTATCATTGTGATGCGCATTCGCGGGGCGATTCTGAGGCGTGTGAGGCTGGTGGTCGAAGGCGAGTGACTTCTCGTGAAAAGTTTTGATTTTGGGATAAATATTTGCACTTCGAATAAGATCGAAGGTTTTGATGATGATTGTTTGATAGCCGACTTTGGGAGCATTATTTATAATGATCACTAAAATTATTACAACTTTTTACCATAAGAAACACCATTCTAAAATACCTTTGGCTCGAGGTTTCGTAAGCAGCTTGAGAACAATTGAGTCATATGCTGCATCCTCGGCTACTCCCGAGTCCTTTACCAGCTTCTCCTTGACAGCGATACAAATTCCATGAAGGGTCAGCAAATCCTCCAGCTCTTCAAAGGCCTAAAAGTTAGGGAGGATTAATTTAAATTTTGGCATAGGTATGTCCTTTCAATCCGTGCTTGAAAAATTAAAAGCAAATTTCCAATGACGTAACCTTGCATTTATAAACATTATATTGCATCATGACATATTATCTATAGATACTAACTGCAAATTTTGGCATACTTGCAATTTATTGTAGGATTCGCGAAAACCATGAAGGAAAATAGCAGTCAAAAAGCTCCCAAAAATCTTGAATCGAAGGAAGACATTGACGAATAAGTTATATAATTTTGCGTAATTATTTTAAACTAAAATATATTATGCCATTAAATCACATTATTAGATCAGCTCTCATAATTAAAATATTATCTATAATTATTACATTCTAACAACACAATCATTAAAATTAATCACATTACAAAATACCCTATAAAATTATACGCAGTTTTACTGTCCAAAGTTAAGGAGTTGAAAAATTAATTAATTTAGCTGAAGCTTGAGAGTATCATCAACGGATGGTGATAAAGAAAAGAAGATATATAACTTTTTCATCCGATGTACCCACTGCTGCCATTTTCAAGCGCGTTAAGTCTTTAATGGCCCATTAAAAAAAAATAAAAAGCCTCTTACCTTAATGCCGTAGTTGGACTCTTCGTACAATATGGACACGTATGACCAGTTCATTCGCCTCACAATCTCGACCATAGCCTTCACCTGATAGTGGTCAGATGGGATGGTTCTAGAAAAATACTCGAACCTCTGCTTGTTGCTTAGCTCTGGGCTCGTTGAAAAGAAGGAAACCTGTGGAAATAATTGCAACACAAGGCTTAATAATAAGTGAAATTTTAATAAATAAATACTTTAAAGACATGGTGTACACAAATATAAATTTTAATACAAATTATTTTGAAATATTCCCAAAATTCAAGCACCTACATCGAAAGTAAACAAATAAGCTATACTTGAGAGGCATAAATACTTGATACCAGTGAATAAAAATGATTTTTTGTCGTAAATTTCCATTTTTAACTCTTCTAAAATTACATTTTTCAAGGCAGTTGAAACTGTCTAGAAAAAATAAAAGATACTTGACAATTATTCACTGTGAAATCAATTTTAATTGAAGCTGCCTAAGTACACTTCCAAACATGATAGAAATCTGTAGAGTCGGTTCGGTAGTTATCAATTTTCTTCTAAACTGTTTCAGATTTTGAAGATGATGAATCTATTTAAATATATTTAGGGAATAAAAAAACGCCACTCACTATTAAAATTTGATCTCCTAAGTGTGGGCTTGTTTGGGTATCTTATAGCCAAATATGACAGACAGTATTTTCACGTATTTTTAAAAATATGATTTAGTGTAATACTAGGGTTTCACACAAATTCTCGTTGAATGATTGATACCAGGAAATTAAGCATGAAAATTTAAAGGCACATCCGAGGCAAGCAGAAAGTTTTTATGTATGTATAAAAATATAGAAATAAAATTTCATATGTTCATCAGATTCAGGCTTCAATTGGTGGAAGTTAGACATATTTAAATAAATAAAAAATCGTAATTTAAATAAATAAAAAATAAAAGCAGTTTTCCACAAAACTATTACTGCGTACAACGCGTTTCGGCTCACTGAGCCATCATCTGGTATAAGACACTGCAAAACATTTGAAAATCACCTTTATACCCTTAAGTTGGGGAGGATTTGACATCTTTGAAGAAGGGGGTGGGAAAAGGCATACAGAGTAGAGACAGTGGGGAAATATACAACTACGGGATGTGGAGAACACACGTAGGAAGGAGGACTCTAGTCATAACGGTAAAATAACGACACGTGGGAAGAACCACAGGGGTCAAAAATGGGGGGGGGGTTGAGAAGAGTGAAAAAAGGGGGTAGTGTAAAAAGAGGCCGCGTGTCGTTAGAAAAGATGAGAAGTAAGTAGCGACGCAGGAAAAGATTGAACATGGGGGGGTGAGAAGTCTCTTAGCGGGGGTGCTGGGGGGAAATTGCCAGCAAATGAAAATGGTCAACACAATACGGAGAGAGGGTGGTCGGACGAGTAAAACCTTGTGGATGTTGGGGCCAGTTAAGGCGAGGGTGAAGAAAGAATTTGACGATTTGTTTTCGGGTTATTTATTTATTTCAAGTTATCATCTCTTTACAACAAATCTAAAAATAAATTTTTAATATTTAATTTGCACATACTTGTTGTTATTTAATAAATAAATATTTTAGTATCCTTCTATAAACTATTTAAATGAATTATGAAATAGTAAATAAAAAACTAAAAAGAATGAAAAGCATAATTTGAAGATATTCAGTCAAATTTAAAATTGAAGCAAAGGCATCTAGATTGTCAGCAAAATTTGCAGTTTATTTTTCATTTGAATGACTTAACGCAATATTTAATATAATTTTTTATATAAGTTTCAATCACCAAGGGCCTCTAACTGTTGTCGTTTATCCATAAAATCTCTTTAAAGATACATCATTGGAAAAATACAAAACTAATGAATGATTTCAAATTATCTCTTCTCGTGCGCATCATAATCAATTATAAATAATCGAATTGAATATCATCAATCCAATTACAATAATCGAATTATACTAGGGTCGATGATGACACCTGGGACGCGAAGGGACGATGATAATAGGGTGAAAATATGAGCCAATGGACGGAGCAGGGGTGAAACGTCTTTCACTCGATCTCTATTGCTGGACCTCTGATTACTTAATTACATCGAAGAGAGATAGGCTAGTCGAAAATTCTCCTTCTCCCTTTTAGTCCCAGGAACGTCGAATTTTGAATTACGAAGGGAAAATTTGGTGGAAATTTCTCACGTCTTCGAGAGGAAATTGAATCACGTCCGTTAAGATAAATATTTATTCATTAAAAGGCAAAAAACAAACAGCACTATTTGAAGCATTCTCACGTGTATTGGATTGCCTTGAATTAAAAATTATTTAGCCTACTTTTTGTGAGAGACACAAGAAAATTATTTTAATTTTTCTTCTACATCTTAAACATTGCTTGGTAACGTGTTTCGTGATAAATACACTAAGACAAGGAATCTCATAACCCTTATACTTAATATCCTTATTTTCACTATATATATATATTTAAATTCCATAAAAAACGCTGTTTTTGTGTAAACCCAGAGATTTAATGATTTGGTTAAGATAAGATGCATAAATTATCCTTATAAGTTATTTACATTTACTCTCCAAACGATTAATTTTACTCCCACGAGGTACTATTTTTTCCATCTTGAATTCTAGCATCACGCTATCTGTCGCTTTATGATACCTTGTGCTGCAGGATATGAATAGAATTCATGGATAAAATGGAAATTTGTGCAAAACTCATCATCGTAGTATATTGAAGCGTTGCTTAGAGAATCACTGCGATTGCTGGAGGAATTATTTCAGCACCAGGATGGAGGATGAAATGTGTCGACGCGGAGCTTAAATTTTGATGTAGTATGCTACGTTGCACACGTGATTATCGGATTAAAAAACAGGGATACTAAAATAGTGTGCCCCCGCTTTTGAAACACTGTTTTAAATTATCACCTGGATGTTAACATAATAAAATGCATGAAATTCAAAAACAACGTCATATCTCATGTTGAGAATTTTGGAGGTTTAAGAACCCACAAGGTAAGCATACTATCCAAAAATAAGGAGATTAGTTTTATATATGAGGCTTCAAAATATGAGTGTAGCTTAGGTGGATAAAATAATATTTTTGGAATTAATAATACGGTCAAAGATTTTCTCCTTGCCCACCATGTTGCTTTTGTAAAGGCCAGTACACCTCCGTAGCATGTACCAGCCGTATTACGCCTTGTTTTGGTCGTGAGTTAGATCTAAGTTGAAAAACGTGACGTCTATTCCAGAAACTTGAGGTATTTAAGTATTCCTAGGATACCCCAAAGTGGATTGGAAGTCGGCCTTAGAAAAAGCCGAGACAAAATATACAAATTTGGCTTGAATATTCTATAACATTCTATTTCAAGATAAAACAATTTTTTAATGAGAAACAAGTCATCAAATTTACTAATGGAGCGGGTAGGATATGTCCCATTAGGAGCCCAAAAATTCCTAAACAGAAAACACGAATATTACAAAAGAGGATCCTCAATTATGCCTCTGAGTGTGTTGCCCCTCCCCCCCCCCCCCCCCCCCCCCCCGCCGCCGCGCTTTTAAATGTGTTTACAAAAATCGCCACTCGCAACGCTGACGAGCAAAGGGATCTGAGTTTCGCAGGGAATAAGGCATAATTAGGGGTATTATCCAAAGTGCGTATTCGTGGTTACCTATCCACTTTATAAATTATCCATGCTATTCCTCGAAATTACAAACATTATGTTGTAAATAAGATTCAAGTATAAAAATATAATTTTTTATAAAATAAAAACACTTTTTATTAAAAAGAAGAAAATGAAGGCCTACGGTATCTTAAATTATTGAAAACTTCAAATGTGATGTGATGAGAAAGTTAAAATAAGTGTTGAAATAGCATTTCAGGTATCAAATACGAAAAAAATTGTGCGCACTTAAGATTATAATATTAAAACTTGCCCGTCAATGTATATCAGACTTGTCTCCTAGAGAAAGCGGATATAACCTTACATGCGTCTTTGATCAACAAGAAAGCGAGTACCTGTATAACAAAACGTGGTTTAAAGTGGATCACACCATACTAATCGCCGCTCTGCGGACAATTTTGGTAGCCGATTTAAATGCGACCGAAGTGGCAAGAGGAATCAAAATTTAATGGGATGGAATTCGCCCTTCTCAATGCAGTCCCAGAAAAGAACCGTTATGCCTTCTCACTCAATTTGCGTTTCCCGCCTCTCGCTCCAATCCAGTGCAACTTTTCCACCTTAACTGGGGCTTTTTCCCTACCCTGTTCTTTCCACCTCCCTCCGACGATGAGTAGTAGAACTGGCACTCCGGCAGCGCCGATCGACTGCGTTCCCAGCATGGCCATGAGTCCACGCGAAGGCGCCCCGCCGATGACGCACACCGATTTGACGCAGCGCTCCCCGCCACGCGGTGGCTTATCTACCAACGAACACACGCACTTCCTAGCGTGGGTTCCAGAGAGTGGAATGCGCGCCTAATGGTCTTGTCAATCCCAGTTCTTACTACCTCCCGTGTCAGATTCTTGGAGTTGGATTCGCCGTTAGTTTCCACCGCAGCTTCGGATTTAAAATAGCGAATAAAAATTCCGAACTTGTGAAATGAGCATAAAATCTTTTTAGAAGTAAAGTTTAATTCCTATGGATGGTGTGCGCATGGTGAATATTGGTGATGGTTGCATGTTGGTGATGGCTCACCCGCTGCCAAATACCTCTTTAGGCGGCTTGTAGGTTAAAATGTGGATTTAGATGGAGTTCATTCCCCTTCTATGGGCAATAACTTAGCTGCAAAATTCTTTGTGAATCTAATGTGTTCTTTCACTCAATAAAGGCCTATGAAAGGCCTTCCTGCGGAAGCGGTCCTATGGCTTTTTTCCCTGAACCATGCGGAGGTTTGGTGGTATTGTCGCATCCGCGTCACTTCTAAAGTTCGTCTCCAAGCTTTCGTTTTTAACGGGACCGTGCATTTAAGATCATATAGAACATAATATTTTTAGAATTCTTAAACGTATTGTTAAGTAGGCTCAATGCAGAAAAGGCAATCAATATATTTGGCCATCAAAATGTTCCCGGCATTTTAGTCGAACTCAGGGCTATTTAGGTTCATTACATATCGACTTTTGTTGCACTGATAACTCTCAAATAACTCTAAAACTAACAAGAAGAGGTAAAATGGTTTCTTTCGTCGTCATTGCTATTTTAGAGCACTGTACCACTTTTTTTATGAAAGCAACGTGAATTATGGCTGATACTTCATTTTTATCCTTACTCGAGCATTGCGACAGAGACATAACACAAATTTTGATACTATTCTGGTTTTGATGGCCATGGAGCCTCTTTCTGAACTTTTGTTTTGCAAATTGTGTTATTGTTTTTAAGGAATCTTGTAAAGAAAATAATATCTTCGCCGAATATCACAGAAGAATAAGTATGAATCTAATGCGTTAAGATTGGCAAGCTACACACTTAAAATATAAGGAAGTCACTAGGAAATAATCCAGTCTTTGAACAGATTCACCGATAATTGTAGATGTCATCTTGTCTGCAAAACTATGAAGTGTGAAAAGAAATTGCGGATGCTTAGTATTAAAACCAGGGGCTCACTTGCTAGTTAGTGGGTCTCTTCGTTTCCACCAATAAACTACTGTTACTGCGTATGAGCATAGCATAAACAGAGTGGGCGTTTTAAACGTTTTCAGTTCATTAATGCCGACCAACTGTCATTTTGGTAGTCTGCATAACCATTTAATTTGCACGCAAGGGTGCATAAAGCGCATCTTCACTGGTTTATTTGTTTGTAGTCAAGGTATCAGCAGACTCGTATCCGGTGCAGAATTTGTTTTCCCAGCATTAGTGAACAGCGGTCATAATAATTCGCTGTTGGCCACGACTATTTATACAGAGTTTTTTTTTACTTCCTCACTGCGACACACAGGGATAAACATTCGTAAATACATCAAGAGGGGAGATTGAGGACTTTTTAATTCCCGGAACGAATTCAGAAGAATGCGAGAGAAATAGGGATAAATAATGGAGTAAAGAGGGGGGGACATTGAATTGCAAATACCCTCCGTGTCACCGCGGAAGAATATTCACCCTAACCTTATGCAAGGGAAAGCGTTTGAATTTCATTCATTAATGACAAAATATTAACCGAAATTCATAATAAGACCATTGTGTGTATTTATGAGTATCCGAGACAAAGAAGATAATTTTTCCATCATATTTGAACAGTCGGTGAAATGCAAAGTCTTCAAGAACAAGCATTTGTTCATTTTTATTATATCAACGTATACATTCTTTGTTTTTTTCCTTTGTTTTACCCTCTGAAATTGATGATTTCCGTATATTTTATTTATTCCTTCGTAAAGTTTCCAACGCATATTAATCACGGTGAGGAATTACTTGGTTTAATGTAACATATAGCACCACATATGTAATTGAAGCAGATAATGAAGAAGTACCTTTTCCAACAATAATAATGAATAAGTTATTTAGTATTCAAAAATGCATCCTGTGCTCAAACATTATTTGAGGGAGCATTCTGAATTAATAGCTATCTATATATATGCATCACATGCCTTTGATTTCCGAAATATATCCATCAAAATTATTGAAGCTTTGGTGAATATGAAAATATATAAGCAAAAGGTCCAGAAATAGCAATTTGAAATCGTGTTATTTGGATGTGGCATTATAGCAAAACTTTCTCGTAGTTTATTCCTCTATATCAGGAACTAAATGCTTAGTGTTAAAATATAGGCTGTGTCAGCAAAAAAGTCTTTTTTTATTGATGTGGCCATAAGATATGCCAACTCTAATGAAAATTTAACAAGCTTTTATAGGGAAGACTCATAAATAATTCTACATAAATCAAGGAGAAAATTCATCTCTGCCGGTTCATTTCCTATCAAGTAATAAAACTAATAAGTACATATTTGAACTTTAACGTTGTTCCTGTTCATCTGTGCAAGATTTTTTTAAAGATTTCTAAATTAAATAAAAAACTCAAAATTTGGTAATGCTGAAATTAGGTCTGTGAGGTTTAATATCAATTGTACAATTAGAACTGGTATTACACCACCATTTGTAACGTTTACGAAGAAAGGATTTCAAAACGCTGCGGTGAAATCGAAACTTAAAGCTTGGATGTGGTGTAAGGGCTCATATAAGCCATGAAAGATACTTACACAAGAAAGTTACTTCCACAATTTATTTCAAATTTAGCACCTAACGGTTTTGACATATTAACGGAGGAAATAATTTAAGCTTAAATTGAAACTAATGCAAATTCTCAGAAACCACTAAAATAATATTAAAGGGTGTAAGTTTCACATCATTTTACCTGGAAGAGTTTAAGAGAACTTAACAACGGAGTTTGTTGTCAAAACATGGGTGATCACCATGGCTCAGGGACGGAGGGAAACCGAGAGAATGCCTTTTTCAAAATTGCTACATCTTCTCATATATCCTCCACGGATCGTGGTAACATCACAACCAATGGTAGTCAATCAGCATTAATATAAAAAGTTTATCCTTTTTTAACTACAAAATATTTATTATTCAGGAAAAAATTCCATAAGAATAAAAATAATAAGTTATGAGGCACATTAATTTCAAATTAGAGGATTACAAAAAAATGATTAACTTTACATTATTTTGAAATGCCTAGGTAGGTACAATCTTTTTCATTGCCATAAGGTAAAAAAACATAACAAATGCATGAAGCCTAAGTAAAAAACGGGAAATTGAGCTATGCACCAAACCAGATTTGATACAAACAAAGAATACTCTTGTATTCTAAATTTAAAAATATTAACAAATGTATTGTTTAAAATAATTTTTTTTATCTCTTTAAATTAAATTTTATGTTTAAAAAATATCCCTTACCTAGTTATTTGACATAAATTTATATTACTACATGCATTTACTTGTATGGATACGCGGAGAACTTCATGATGCAGACTATGAATTAGAACTACACCAAGAACTGACTAGACATGAACTAGGTAATGACGGGGCGCAAAAACTTGAAAAAACATTTTTAAAAGGTTTTGGATGAAAATATTTCACATTAAATCTCACTCTCGATAGTTTCTCTTCGACAAACGTGCTCAATAACACCCAAAGCCACGAATGCGACGGTATTGTGTTCCTATGGCGTCTATGCTTCGAGGTAACCGGAGGACTTTGTAACCACGTACGGAAACTAGTACTCAATAAAAAGCTGCAAGAAGATTCCTGGGCAAAGTCCCATCTGTTGGTCGATATGCTGCGCTTAAACCACAAAAACAGGGACCGGATCGCTATTGAGGCATTTCAGTCACTGCGGAGAAACGCAGGAAGTTTGGACTGCGCAAAAGTTTTATTACCGACGAATTATATCTAACGCAATGAGCTGCATAAATTGTGATAATCGATGAATTTAAGTTAAAATCATATGATGTCGCATTAAAAACAAAGCATTTTCTAAATATCTTTGTACACTTCACATTATTTGCAGAAATATTAATTATAAAGGCCTGCCTTTATCGATAAAGTGACAAATAATATGCATATGAGCGAACGAGTTCGGTGGACAGGAAAGGAATACGTATGCGTGCATGGAACAAATTAAAACAGTTTCTATTTCATGTGTTTACACTCGTAAAATTTGGGTGGCTACAGGGTACATTGTCGAGTCCATTCTTGTAGTCACTCATTTACAAAGTTACATTGTGCATTAAAATGCATCATGACACTAGGCCTCCATAATGGGTTTAGTTTGATACAATTTCCAAGAACACAAAATTTGGTAATATTAACTTCAGACAGCAAAATATTGTATAAATTAACTTCAAGTTTGAGATAACTTTTTAAACCATTAATTCAGACTTTAATTCCAAGATAATTATTTCAATTGTACAAAAGTAAAGTTTAAAAAGAAAGGATTTAAAAAAGTTACGGTTAAGCTTGAAACTTGTGCCTGGTAGAATGGCTCCTTATTGGCAATGAAAGATACCACAATTTATTTAAAACTTAATAACGGTTTCGGCAGTTGCACCACTACCTTTATTTATCTTGTATCCATTTATTTACTCGATAATGGCGTAACCGCCAAAACAGGTAGTAATTTTAAATAAATTGTGAAAGTAACGAAGTGACTTTCATTGCTAATACGTTACGGTTATAATTTATCATCTATCCAGACGAATTAACCCGAAAATATATATCTGCTTGCTAAGACAGGTCTAAAAGCTACAAATGATAAAGGGAGGATTCGGCCTTTTTTGGTCCTCATCCATAGCGGTCATTTTTATTTCATCTCACCCGTAATAGCAGCGGAATACTTTTTTCATGGAGGAATACGGGCAATTCTCGATGACTTGTGAGGCCCATTGTGGAAATTTCTTGCGCCACTTGTTTCCTCGTGACCATTCAAAGTTTTTCATTCGGTACAGCCATGCGTTATGTGCGTTCCAATTGCGGTGGCCATGGCGCGGTTATCTCCCGTGATGAGTGGGATATGAGAGCGGGAATACTACACCTACTACCGAGGAATCGGGTCACTGGAGGGATACAGCCTTTTACGACGCCATCCTTCTCGAGTCCCTAAGGGGTAACATCCCACTACCCAACCCCTTAGGCTATAAGGGTCATTTTTGACCTGCTTGGAACCGAGTCTTCAGTGAAAGAGGAAGCAGGAATAGCATTTCTTCTCTTCCAAATTCGTCTTCCAAGGAAATGGCTGAGCTGTTGTGCCACATAAACGGAAAGGGAGACGTAGCGTTCGCAGGAGCGGCAAAGCTGCTTATCGGAGAAAAGAGGAGGTGGTATTGGATCAACCTCCCACCTTTTTCTTTGCTTCCGGCAACCTTAAGATCCACGCCTCACCCTCCTTCTTGGGCCCAAAGCAAATTCTTCAAACCTCCTGCTCATGGCTAGGAGTGAAGACGCGGCCTGGACATCAAACAGACGGACAAATCCTCCATTTACCTCCACTAATACACTCCCCCCCATTCATTCCAACTCCTTGAAAAGACGCAAAAGGATGTGACCTTTGACCTTCGAAAAAACTAGGCAGTTAATTGATCACAGAGAAGAGCGCGGAATACGAGTAATTAAACTCTGTGCACGTTTTAGGGCTGGGAAGAAGGGATTACGAACAAAGCCACCGTCAGCCAGTCTTTTGAGCACCTGACATATTGTTAAAAGAATTTAAGGTGCATATTTACTAACTTAGGCAAAAATTTCACAACGGCGCAGCCATTTCTGGATGTGAAAAGACGGAAATGACATCCTTAACAAAAAGGAAAACTGGGGGAAAAAAGTTCTTTCTTTCTCCATGCTGAGGAAAAAGTGTGAAGGCTAAAATGAAGCCTCATAACTTTCCGCCCTACCAGCCCAATTAATTGTTTTATATTTGGAAAAATTCATCAAAAAGAGAGTTGTAATTTACTCGAAGTAAATGTAAACTAGCTTTCAAGAAAATTGTTTACCATGCTAGTGTACAGTTAAGAATTAATAATGTTAGTTTGGGGAGGAGCACACTTCAATAAATTACAACTTCCTGCAATTCTACAAAAAAGTACAATCGACACTATATTGTTTAAGACATGGGCTGAACACTCAACACTTTTCTTTTTAAGCAACAGTTTTCTTTCAAAGAAACATCATAATGCATTTATGAGATGAATTCAAGTTCTAAGGGCTCCGATTTTTTTACAATAGGCTACTCTCTGACTATGAAAACTATGAAACTGGCGTTACTTCTCGACGTAATATCTCCGCAGACGTGCATATTTTTCACAGTATCGACGCCACGATAACATGGCCGTGGCGAAGGCTTCTTTGGGAGCCTGTTTTGACCACTAGAAAATCAGCTAGATTATTTCGGTTTGTTGTTCCTCAATGGTCAGCATTCATAAAACTGTCACACCCATGGACGCAATTTTGACTCATCCATAACTCCAATACCACACGTCTCCTGCAACTGCCGATGAAATTCGAATTATGTCACACCACAAAAATGCAGAAAACGAATGAATGCACGCTTGTAATGTAAAGAAAGCGTCGTCATTTCAGGTATTTAAAACAGATCTCATCCTAGACGCTGATGAGAGGGCGTCCTCCTTATTCTTGTGTGGAGGTTTATTCTCTGAAGGATACTACACCCTTATCCTCATGTTTTTCCCACAAACAAAAAACTTTTTTCTTACACAAAATTTTGACATATACTTGTTTATCTTGTTTGACGCTTCACTAATAGTGTATCTTGCATATTGTATGCAGTGTAAACGTTTATTTACCGCCTTCAAATATATTTGTATGCACGCTATCGAAGGGTTAGGTAGAACGGGCGACTTATTAGTCTCAACTCGCCCTAATAAACACATCTTATTATTATTATCAAAGAGTTCTATCCATCCTTCAGTCCTGCCAACTCTGTCTATTGGCAAAGATTGCGCGCTCTTTTTAAAGAAATACATAGGCTTTTTTTTGTCTCCAGTCCGGAGAAAAAAATTGGAGGCCTTAGAACTTGAATGCATCTCGTAAAGTCATAAAATTACATTTAACGGCATTTTACGTAGCATATGGAAACACTCGAACTCTGCCGGTCAGCTCGTCAAATTGTAATCCTAGAAAGGAATATGCCCCAGTCATTATGCCATGCTACGTTTAAGAGACCCTGTATTTAATAGTCCCAAGTACCTAACATTTTGCGACAGAAAAATGAAAGTAATGTATAGCATTGTAAAAAAAACTCTAAAATATTGTTTTAAGTCATGGGTACTGGCTGAAGGGAATATTATAACGATTACTTGATGAATTATTATTTTTTATTTCTTTTACGTCACTGCAGAAATTTCAAATTCTACTTGGATATTTATAAAATGCATATTTATTTAATCATGGATATTTATTAAATTTCAATAATTTCTGTTGTTAATGAAGATTTTTTGTTTCGTCACTTTCAATTCTATGAATAAAATTATGGAATAGGCGTGCATCAACAATCAACCACGAAGGTAGCCTCAGAACCTGTTCTTCTTTGAGGACAGGGCAGCTTTATGTATTGCCGGTACATACTTAGATTGTAATTTATTAATTTTATAATGAAATTACTCCAATGAAATATATTTGATATGATAAGAAATGTGGTGCCCGTTCTAATACGCTCACATTAACAGACAGTCAAAACAATGTACGGACTCTTGTTCTCCGAATATACTCACTTATCTTCAACATATGCATAACGACGTGGATATGGGCGCGTACGTAAATGCCAACTGAAGTGTATAAAGCCGCGATTGCCCCGGCTCAGTGAGCAATCCCATCTCGATAAAAATCAGGCTGATCCATAGCGTTCAATTTTCGTGGATTCCGTAGCAGTCGACGGTTGATGAGCAGGATTTTGACAGCCAAATAATTTTTTCAAAAAGAGTTAAATTTTGGCATGTTAACCGACAAACTGTCGTAAAAATTAAACTACGACCAAACTGTTAATGCTTACTGGAGCGAAATAGAATTAACCTTTGGTAGATTTCAACCTAGAATATCTGTATTCAAATATTAATAGTGGCGGATATTTTTCATGTTACTCGTTATCCCTAATGCAGAGTAGCTTGATGGGCAGGTTGAATCAATTTATTTGTTATTTACGTTATAAACTCCCAAAAATAGTATTGATCTGAATCACCCATTTCCTGAACAGAGATAACCGACACAGGCAGGACCTACATTACATCAAGAGAAACATTCAGCCGTGTTTCCGTTGGAAAATTTTCTATCCTTTCATATGGACAAAATATCTTTAATACTTTTCCTCCATTGCTGCAGAAATTTCTTTTGCAAAACTCCAAAACTGAAATGCACCCTTGTTGAATGTTACCCTTGGATATAAAAGATTTCAAAATCTATTTCAATGGTAAAGATGTTCATGAATTAGGACTAAGAAATAGGCTGATTGTTTTGGAAACCTATACGGAATTTAATTTTCAAACACCTAAAATTGATAAATGGAGCATAGCATAAGAAGTCAGCAGTGGGGTGCATTCTACGGGTGACCATTATTGAGTTGAGCTAAGAGAGAAGATCAAGGTTATTGATTGTTTTGCAAATGAATTGGATGACTTACTCATTAATAATGCCATATTTTCTAAAATTTATAAATAAAATTATTATTAGTTTAAATGATAAAAGTCTTGAACGGCAATGTAACGAAATATTTGTACCTCCATCTTTAAAACTTATCAAAATATAACTGGTAACTGCAGGATTTACTTTATGATACCTCTCCATATTAGAAGTAAAAAGATAAAACTTATACATTAATAGTGAACCTTACAAAGGTTTATTTTTTTACTTCCCTTATCAAAATAAGTGCTTTGTGAATAACAAAAGTTTTAGAACCAGAGAGAATAATTTATTCAAAGTCCTTACTCTTACTTTTTGACAATTTAAGTTCCATTTAAATTGAACTTTGATGGTAAATTGACTAACAATTTGAACCTCGTTGAATGAAGATTCGCTCGACTTATACGGGTAGGAAAGGCACATACAATGTTCAGCGCATCGCAGACAAGTGAGTGATATCTGCAGTGTATCGAAGACAAGTGGGTCTGCGATGCTTCAGAGCAGACTGGTCGATGATTGGTTCACAGATTGGGAGTTATCCAATGACGTATCTGAGGCAGAATAGACATGTGTCTATTTATTGTAAGGTTCCTTTTGGTGTTAAGGAACAGCATACCAGGCTAGACGTCTCATCCGGAAAATCTTGACTAGCTGCCAATTCCCGTTGCTATGACGGCAGTCCATAATCTCCAGTAAAGTCGGCGAGTCATCCAAGGGACATTATTTCTTTTTAATTTAGAGAAGAGGAAAGAAAAATTTCTCTTCGAAAAGACCAAGAGATATTTCTTTATTTCCGATTCTTTTTTCCTGCGTATTCGTGTATCCTTCTCATTTGTCCATGATACGAATGAAATGAAAAAATTATCAGACTGTTGAGGTATACGAATTTGCGGCAAGAATACAGAATTATGGCATAGAGATATTATTATCATCTACAAGGATGCTATGCGTTCATATTTCTTAGAATATTACTCAAAAGGGAGGTGATTCACACTAAGCCCTGAGCAAGCATCGTGTTTATTTAATGTCAATTTTTAATGAAACAATATGAAATCCTAAAGCTACATATTTTCACGGAATCTACCTCACGTTGTTAATGCACCAAATGGCTGGTCTAATATAAGTCATAACGGTTTTTTTCATCCCCATTCATCTGCCTAGTCAGAAGACTAATACATTAATATTATTTACGTTTAGTTACGACGACAGAAAAATTGAATACGACGAAGTCGTCGAATGAAAATTCGAAAAGAAAAAAGACCCACAATAATGAGAGAAGTTGAAAAATATCAGCTAAATTATGATCTGATTGCTTTTTTTATCGAAAATGTCTACCAAATTAAGCTTCTTGGTTTCATAATTTTAGAGGACCTTTGTAAATAATTTCAACGAACACTTCCTGGAGAAACATATAATTTTTCCATAAATAAATTTAAATAATCATATTTCTACCCACTGGATTTCGTTTCTAAGCAGAAACCATGAAGCCATATCATTATGCGAAATTTAATTTCCTCAACTTTAGTAATAAATGCTCAATTTCATAGCACAAGTTTTTTCACGTCCCCGCTTCCTCAATGAGTAAAAACGAATCTATGTTCACAATCAACCTGGAACAAATAGAATTCCTTATCGACACCGTGACTGAAGTCCGGCTTTAGAAAATTCCAAATACTGAAAACTAGGCAAATTATGTGATTATTTCTTCAATAGCAAAGCATTCAGATGAAAATTATGTATATTGCGATGTAAGACTTAACACAACGTCAAAAGTTGCAGTCTTGTCCTCAGACAATCGTTTCGTTTTAATGTGTATTCAATTATTTCATATTTATTTTATCCTAAGATTGAGGCACTGCGCAGTGTACTAACATTGGATTTGCTGTGAATTGGGACAGTGTAGCAATCTTAATATTGCATTCCTTAAATTTAATATGAACTGATAAGCCTTCCTGGGGGAACCCTTCCTCCTAATATTCTTTCAATTATATTTCTCACGTAAATTATTTCATAAAAGTGGTGATTATTCCAAATTTTAATTAATGAATGGTGTTAGAAACTCTCTGATTCATCACTGTTAATACAGTCCGAGACCGCGTCCTCCATTAGCACAGAGGTAGATAGCTACAACTTTGTTTGCTTTGAATGTCATCCACAGCTCGGGAGCAACTCACGGCTGCACGCAAAAAAAGGTGGTTCAGTGATTCCCCAAAGCATTCCTTTTTGTTTTACAATTTTCCTAAAAGAAACATAGGTATTGCGCTTTTATATAGGCGCTTTACCGATTGATTGAAAAGATAAGACAGGCGAGAGGACAAAGATAAATGAGAAGTGATAAGCGTCTTCTTCACTCCGCCAATGGATGTCATGAGCAGGGAAAGGAAAGCCAGCCACACTACATTTTCCATCAAAGAGCACAGTTAATGGCACACTTTGCTGTGCTAGAGGTGCCACAGCGAGGCCTCCATCATGTTGCCACCAACGGCATGGGCGTAGAAATGTGCCAGACGTAATCAGACATTTCCATTCGAGAACCAGAATGTGTTCCTGTATAATCAATTGATACATGGAGTATTGCCATGAACATATGAGTAACGGAATGATTACTTGAACACTACTGAAACGAATTTACTGAAAAACCAGGTAAACATCATGACAACCTAGTCGTTGCACTCCGTAGTAAATACTACTGCATAGAAATACCTGAAATAAATACACCAGTGATTTACCCGAAAGCCACGAATAGTTTATCAGTAGGTACCGGGAAAATAATTGCTATAGTGGGGAATTGATTGTGATCATTCATATCAGAGCTCACTTCAATGTAAATATTTGTCTATTTGTATCAGCATTCCAGAAATCATTTGGGTAATAAACTGACAGTGTGTGACTAGTTTTGGCTCCCAATGCCATAACAGACATGACGTTCTGAACTTGACGTTAACAACTATTTTTAAGGCTGGAGGGACTTGTGTATTTTCTGATGCAGTTTTATCAATGAATAAATAGCGGAAAATCTCATTATTTGCACAATTTTTTAAACTTGAATCAAGTAAAGGATGATGATTAATCCTACTGCAAGGAAAGGGTTAAAAAATTTCTATCCCTTAATTCTACTGTGAATGTTTTCCAAATTTTCTCGTGACACCATACCACATTTTTAGTGTTCATTTGCTACGAGCTATAGTTAAGTTCATTTCAAGTTAAATAAAATTTCAATTAACCTTTAACAAAAGCCCTAAAACGGGCTGATATAAAATATATTGCTTACATTCATGACGGATAGTAATTAGGAGAAGCTGAAAAATAATATAGCATTCCTAATTGTAAATACTGAAATTTAATTTTTAGACGTGGAAAGGAAAATTAAGAGCCTTCTTCTATGAGCACGTAAATGATTACGCAGCATATCTGTCACAGGTTCCAGTCACGTGGACATAGACAGTTATACTTTGACAACCTCATAGCTGGAGTACGCAAATTCGCATAATTATGTGATTAGCTCAATTTAAATTAAATTTCTGACTAACAGTTTAGTATAACACCTATATGATGAAAAGTGTTCAAATGTTATCTAACTTCAACAGTTACTTTATAGAAAAACCTGAACGGAACAACAAGATCCCTTAGGTATTTCATCGCTAAGGGCTGGGATTTCCCGCATGATTGAACTCGCTTCTTTCCTCCACCACTGGAATAATAATGCTGGTCTAAATAAATACGTCAATATTCCTTTTGTCATTAAGAAGAGTGTGCCTCAAAAACTTAAATGGGTAATTTGTGACGATTTGAAAATGATTAAATTTCTCCTTGGAGAACAAAAATGCTATGCCCTTGTTTATAATGTCTTATGGGACGGCAGAGACGAAGAAAACCACTGGTTGAGATAGGAATGGTCTGAGATAAACCATGACTGTTGGAAAGAAAAATGTCATAAATCCTTGATTTAAACGATATCATATCAATTTATACCCACTTCATGTAAGGCTATGGCCATATGAAGAAAACTTTAAAGATATATAATAAAAATAAGCAATTTTGACATACTTGGAAAGAAAAATGCCAAAAATCAGTTCAGAATTTTCGTTAGGCCATAACTTTTGCAGCTAAGCATAGATCCCGAGAAAATTATTAATTATGTTGAGCAAAATCTTTGGAGTTCAACTGCGGGTGTTGTAATGACGCAATCACTTAGGGAATACAAAGCTCTACTTATACAAAATTTTGTGATTTGGCCAAGGTAAGATCGGAATTATTGTTATCCAAACAACCCTATTTTTTATGTGGTAATAAAAATATGTAAATCAAAAAAATGTAGAGCTAGCACATGAGATACTTAACCCTTACCCCAAATTATGTTAATTCAGTATATTTTTTTATTTTGTCCCTTTGAAATTTTTGTATTTGAGCTTCGCTATTTTGTCGTTATTTAGGCAACGAATTATTTTTCCCTTACATTTAAATATTTTTTGAAAATTTCAATTTTTATTGGTGGGGTAACTGAGTTACTACTGGTGAGAAGAAGAAAACTTGTTTGTTATACGAGTTATTAATAAACATTGAATACAATAAATTTCATTATATTATAACTTCAATAACGCCAAATATTCTACATGACGGCACTTTTTTTACTTGTTTCTTCTTAGACTGTTAGACAATAAGCAGTTACAATTGCAAAATATGAATTATTCCTACCATTTCGCACAAACTCAATGCAAAAACCTAAATTTTGCCAATGATGTATTTATAAATTACACAAAATAAGATCATTAAAAAAGAAATATTTTGTTGTATTTCTCGGGAAAACAAATATACAATATATATAATTTCTGAATTGCAAATGGGGTACCAGAAATACCTCACACAGTCTTTCGCGTAAGTTTTCTAGGCACAATCACGGAAGGGATAAACAGATTTGGGACGCAATGAATGAATATGAGTATTTAGATTAAGTAGTTACGATACACGATTTACAAGAGACTAGGAGGGATGAGCGAAGACAAGATGAGGTATTTAATCATAATATGCGTGTGGGAAAACTACCAAGTAATAAGAGTGAAGGGTACGAACATGATGGCATATTATTTCTTGAGCCTTCAGAGAGCGTATTATGTCCTACGTCGTTCTAAAATTGCTCGGAAAAGGAGCTCTAGGAGTACTAACTCACCGGTTGTAATGTTTTTTATTCCAATAAGTGTAGTTGTAAATACGTCCTCCTATTATAAGAGACATTTTCTTACATCAGTTTCTCTAGAAATTATTTAAAAAAAAGTGTCAGAGTTTTTAGCATTGAATACTGGATGGTAAATAGCCGAATTGTAGCTAAGATAGCCGAATTTCTGAAAACAAACTACAGCTCTTACGCAAAAAATTATCCTGGATTTGGAATTTGGAAGACATTTACACCTAATGTGAGACCATCCAGCACCAAAATCTGCGTTTACCAGTGCAATGCTTTCATTCTATATTTAATTTTATTTACACATCATAAAAATAAGGTTGTTTGGATAACAATGTCAACCGCATCTTGGCCAAATCACAACTATTTTGCATGTATGTATCATATACGCATAATTCATTTTATATATACACAATATAGTAAAATGAATCCTTCCAGACTATTTTTCAGACTTCTGGAGATAAAACGACTCAAGATAGTTAATGCAATTTAGCATTGTCCATAAGATATTTTATTCGAAAAGGGAGCCCTTTGTTTGTGTCGAGTTCTGTTGAGAAGGGCCAAATCTTTTTGGGCTTTGGTGACAAAATGTAATGTATCTTCTTTAATGAGGGTTAAATGAGGGCCTTTGAAACGATATTTATCTCTAGACCTGGCCTTAATTTCTTTCTCACTGGGATTTACTCGCCCAGATTTATTTCTCTTCTTAAATTTATCCGGATATACATTCCTTTTTCCAACCATGGATTAGCGTTTGGAAAATGTGACTGATCTTATCTTACCCCTACCTTTGCGTGCAGTACTTGGTTGAAAAACGTGATGGATGATATGTTTCCAAAAAAGACATATGCTAACTTGTATTTTTTTAGTGAGCATAAAATACAGGTCAAAAGGGTAGACAATTTTCTCTGTTTCCAAAAAGTGAAACCTCTCTTCCAATCTTGTTGTAGTCACATATTAGCCTGTGAAAATAACACTATCAAAGAGTTCAAGAAGCAATTATTTATCCACATAATTTTGTATTGCACAAAGTAACTTTATTAATACCTAGTAATATCTATTATTTTAACGAACAAAAAAATATGATTGATTATACATGACTGAATTATAAAAACTGTGAGACTTGCATGTGAGTCCTATGCCTATATGAACGGAAAAAGGTGATCTTGGTAATTTTTCAAGTTTCCTCTCGATAAAACTGCGTTAGATATTTATTCACTTTGAAAAACCTACGGTCAATTTTGTTGAAACGCATTCGCATTTTATTAAATTTAGGAACCTTGAGCCACTTACATTTTCTAAGTGATTTATAAAAATAACCGATGTAAAACGGCTGCAGTGAAATAAAAAAAAACTTCCATTTCTCCCCTTTCCATGCATGTAACCGTGTGAATAAGAAAAGAAAAGAAAAAATCTCCCACGTTAGTCTTACGACCCACTCGCGGAAAATTTATAGGTCGGGTCGCATATTGACGCGTAAAGAGGGATTGGGGGATGGTTGCTGAGGAGATGTGGAGGGGGAAGCTTTGGAGGTTGCTGAGAGCCTTTCCAAGATGGAGGAGCGAATTCTGGCCTCTCGCTGCGCGGGCCTGATAAGCGGTCCATCGCCAACGCCGATTGGAAATGGCAGGCCTAGGATGAGCATGCCTTAAAAGCAATATGGGACGGAGAGCCCTTAGCAAAACTGATGGAGAGGCCTCCAGCCTCCTGCTCTTACTTCAAGCAAAACACAAACGGAGTAGAATAATTAAGTGGACGTATTCCTCGTTTTGGCCAGTAGTATTTTTGCATTTTTGGTGACGACATCCTACTTTAAATCTTAATGATTATCAATAAAGTATTTTACTATGTAAGGTAGGTTTTCTTGGGGTACCTAAGAAACGTTTTGGCTGCCTTACATTCCTTCATGTACTTTCTTCTCAAATTCCTAATTAGGCCTACCCTCCTTCATTCAATCTAAAAATCCTATTTTCTTAATTTCTCTCCCTCGTTTACTCAAAATTTTACACTATAACACTGTTTATACCACCCCTTCCCGCTAATCATTTGCTGAATCCATACCGAATATAAAGCAAACATTTTTCAACATTGCTTTGCAGCTCAAAAATGCATACGATAAAATACGGAAATTAATTTTTCAAATTTTTGATATAGCCTGGATTTTTCATCCAAAGAATGTCACATTTGTTTTACCAACGTAGGATAAGCGTTTGTAAAATGTGACTGATCTTATCTTATCACTACCCTCGCGTGCAGTACTTGGTTGACAAGCGTGATGGATGATATCTTTTAACAAAAAACATATGGGTACCTAAAGTTCCATATAAACTAAATTTAGGTCGAAGGTTACGAAAATTCTCTCCTTTCAAAAAATAAAACAACTTCTCCAATTAAATTGTAATTGCAGAGGAAATTTGGCTATGAAAAGAGAACAATAATAAAAACACTTACTATTATTTAGCGGAATATTTGACGGTGCTGAAAGCTTTGGAGTGGTTTGTTTCAATAACTTGCTGAGTAGACTTAAACTGTTTCAGAATTCACGGCTACAATCAAAATTTTAAAGCTATTTCATCCAGGGCCTTCATCCAGTTCTTTTCTTTTTCTTTAATTGGCGTCAATTTTTTATAACATCAGCATGAATTCGTGACCCAAGCGACCAGTCGATTGGAAATTATATATTTAATTAAGCCGGGTTAATAATTGTCATTCGGATTTACTGCCTTGAGACTTATAAAAACATTGCATAGCATTAATGTGTATTTTGTAAAATTTTATTTTAATTGTAAGACTATCTTCCTGCTTGCGTCACTGTAAAAATGGAGATTGGAGATCTATTTAGCCCAAAGCTCCACCTTCTCATGGCAAAAAATGGCTCTGTTTATAAATTGAAGCCACGATTTACAAAACGACGCCAGTCCACTTCGTAGAAATTGGGAATAGTTTTTTGGATATCTTTGGGGCTCATATAGCTGTTGTTGCTTTCTTTCTATTATGGATAATACAAAATGTAGCAAATGAATTTATTCATGGGGCATTTGAAGAGACGGCATTGAGAGCTTATATAGTAGTGCGACATAATAAAACTCGCTTTGTAACAAATCTATTTAAACATCGACTTATGAAGTAATTCAATCAGTTGTTATTCTGCCCAGCGAACAGTGTTACGGGTGAGCGAGTGATGGAGCACTTCGAGTTCGGGAATTTTTAAATCC
Source organism: Ischnura elegans (assembly GCF_921293095.1). Classification (NCBI taxonomy): domain Eukaryota; kingdom Metazoa; phylum Arthropoda; class Insecta; order Odonata; family Coenagrionidae; genus Ischnura; species Ischnura elegans. The sequence goes on along the minus strand of NC_060250.1, from coordinate 29,038,273 downwards.
TGGTCAGACGGCAGGAATCGCTCTTGTCTAGCCTTAACCTGATGTTCATATCTTTGCTCGTGCATCATCACCATGAAAAAATTCTGCCCTTAAACATGCAGCAAAGAGACATTCCTCACCACCTTCTACGATAGTGATTTAGTCCTCGTAAGTACCTTTGATTTTGATCTATGAAAAATGTTTTTCTGGAATCAATATTTAATTCTTCGTTGCTTCTAAATGGATGATTGCCGAATTGCCGAAATGTCATTTGAAGTTTAATTTTTCATTCTGTTAAATATCTTTTTTTATTTTCTGCTTTGAAAAACTATTCTTAAGCTGATATAGTGTTATATCTAGATTGGAACGCTATGGCAACATCTTGTTCAACATGCTGCCTGTATACGCTGCTGTTATAGTAACAGCTTGGCATCGTGATTAATCTGGGCGTATAATACCTATTTACTGTTTGCAATTGACGATAAAATAAAGAATGGGATATCTTCATACTCTTGGTACAGTTTTATTCATTTTGGCTGTAATAGTCATCACTTTTTCTGTAATCACCTTTAAATCCATCAGAATTTAGCGCGGAAAAGATAGTTTTCAGAGTTAGTATGTCAACTGCGATGTTTTCAACTATAAATAAGCGGGAAATGCCTACTTAGCGTTAATGTGATATTACCAATAATTGCCGTGTAGAGAGAGACAAATGGATGAATATCACGGCAGGGAGTTAAAAATAAGGTTACCTAGGGATGCGCCAATGTAGAAGAAGTCAAGATGATATTCAAATACACAATAGTTTTGTAAAGATAAGAGGTCTGTTGATACAATGCTTCTTTGAATTTAAATTGTCAAATCACTCACAATTTCTGTAAAGATACGGTTTTCGTGCCTACTAGGAGTCTTCCCTTCATCTTAAATATTTTTTGAGACCTTTACGAGGTAAGTTACTTACAATGAAAAACCAGAACTTGGCATTTGTTGCTAGCCGTTAACAAAATAACAGTGGAGACTTCGTATGAAGGAACAAAATGCTGCAATGAAAGGCTCTGGAACGGTATCTCAGATTGTGAGATGAATTAGCTTTCAAAAATTTGCATAGTAATTTGAACAATTCCACAGATACGATTCAATTAGACTTTTTCGAAGTCAAGGCTTAGTTCGCCCCAAAACATTAGCTTTCAGCGTAATTCTCTTCCACGGTAAGGGGACTAAAAAGGTTATGTATAAAAAGAGATTTGGTTTGATGTCTATCTCAATTTTTAATAGTCATCCGCTTAATTTACAGTATTATATGTGGGAGTAAAACAAGATTTTGCTAATTGATTTATCTTCTAATCTAAACTTTTGAGTCCTAAAAAGTTCAGCATTCTACGCATCGGTAACATGGACGTAATGGTTTTTCATGTACCTGTGTTTGCGACCTTGCGGGGAAAAAATCACTAATGAGTGTTCATCTATGTTTTTTCAAATAAATAAATTATTCCCGAAAAATATTCGAGGCGAAAAGGTTCGTTTTGTCTTACTGTTACTAAAAATTTGAAAGTTGCTACCAAATAATTGAAGATCTGCCCATGATGTAAAAAAAGGGTTAAAACTCTTTATATCTCTTTGTGTTTTCTGCAATTTGAAGGTTTACATGCCATGTTCACATTGAAGAATGAGTTCTTGATCGAACTTTTAATTGAAATGGAACATTTATTTCATGATGCTCTCCTCGATTCCTCAAAAGATCCAATGAATTGTCCACAATGAATGCAACATTCTCACAACACACCCACTCGTGACGAGTAGCGATCCGAATTCTAAGGAGAAACGAGCGAACTTAGGGGCTGGTAACCAAAATATATCTTTGAAATGCAATAATTATTATAATTCATCGAGTTCATGACTTTTCCATTCCTCGTGAGTGAAAGATACAAAACAGCAAATATTATAAATAAAGGATTTCTCTGCATTCATCATCGCGCTGCGGACATTAATGAAAAACGATTGAAATACACGTGAATTGCCATGAGCAAAAAATCCCTTCCGCCGGGAATCGATTCTAGGAACCAATGGCTTTCCAGGCCACTGCTAAGGCAACCACACTATCCAGATTCCTGAATTCTCATAACAATTCATGTATATTTCTCTGCCATCCACGCGGCTGGCTTCCAAATATTACACGATTAAAATACGCTCAAAAATCAAGCATTGCGGGATGGGTTGGTGCACCCACTATGAAGCCCACTTGTAACTTGAAGCTTGTAACTCTTGGAAACGAGTGGAAATCTAAGGGAAGAAAGGGGAGGGAAAAGTAGGTGTGAGTGGATGTCAATTGCAAGTGGGAAACGGCCGGGAACAAGTTTTGCGCCGGCGAATCAATCAGCGAGAGGGAGAAAGGGGAAGGGGAGGAATGGAATTGGTTCACAGAGGCGACAAATGAGTCGCGGGAATGCTGAATGAAAGCAGAGCCGAATCTCAAATTTGAAGGCATGTGGCGGCTGGATTCCTCTCCCTTCCCGGTCTCTTTGGAGGACACACTTTCATTCCGTTTATATCAACAATGTTTTCATTCCACGAATATTAAAAATCACATATTATACATTACACTTAGACACTTAACTTTCTAATTACGACAAATGACGGAATGGTGAGCCAACTCCAAAACAGTTTTTCACATCAATTTTCGGAATGCTCTTTTCAAAAATATTCAAACGGTTTGTTCCGTTGCTAGACGTAATCTATGTGTCTCTTTTCATTACCTGGTATAGCTAGTTCCAATTGAAGCTGATATATAGCATAAGCATGAAAAGTTATAATTTTTCAATTATCATGAGTTGGTTATTTTGTTATGGATTTTTGAAAAGCAGCAAAAACGGCCGGCATACCAGCGGTTTTTGGACCGGCATGCTAAGTGTTGCAAAACAACATAAATATACATTCGGGGAGCTGCTTAGGCTAGCGCCTCTTCAGAATTACAGGGGTTGAACACAGGTAGAGGAGTGGTATTGGCCCGGCATTCACCCAAGAGACGGCAGGAAACCCGTAAAACCACTGTCAGGCCACCAGGATACAATAGAATGTATAAAATATCTAAATTCCAAATGTGTAATTTATTGATATGAACAATAGCCAGGTATATAAATATATATGCATTGAATTTTGCTACTTGAAAGGAGACGACCACGAGGCGTAACTGTGTTATCGTTTAGGACGATGGGAAGTAACATGCTCGTTGGTAATTATTTTTACTATCCTAAGCTTTAGTAGAGTTTAATAAGTGAAGATACCTGTACTATTTCTGTTTTTTATCCACGTCCCATTTCTTGAGATATTGGCGGAGAAAAATCGTCTGTCTGAACCCTTTTGAAGATAATTATCACGCATATTTGCATGAATATGGAGTATAGACATGGCATGGAAGGCGTGGTGGTCCAGAATAGAATTTGGAAGGAAATTGTTCTGTAATTTTATGAGAGTTGCTGTGAGTATAAAGCATGAATACGCCTGTGGGAACAGTAAGCTCAACACGTTTTGGGTATATTTACCCTTTAAAATATGAAAATAGTGCACTAAACATCATCCTGAAAGGATTGGAAACTTTGGAAACTTCAAGAATTTAACTGAAACTTTTTATGATTTATTTTATCATTATTTATCACTACAGGATGAACATTTGTCACGATATCAAGCTCTGGTGCCCTAGTAACTGAAATTTTTTTATTGTAACCGTGAAAATCACTTAAAGTTAGCATTAATAGCATCTTCGGAATGACACATGAATTGTATAATGACTCAAGTATAACTTGTGGCTTTATATAGAGAAATGCGAACCTATAAAACCAATACCCTTCAAGGTCTCCTATCCATAGACCACGGCAGGCTGTGGTTGCCAGTTCCATTTCAGCTACTTTTTTTCTTTTGATCAATTCTTCATTCGGAGAATTCAACTTAAGATTCAATCTCTCTCGTGAATAAGACGAGGCGGGACAGTCCTGCCGTCTTCACGAGATGGAAAGAAAACACCGCTGAGGGTTAACGGGGAAAGGAGAAAATCAGGCCTTTCTCCTTCTTCGTTCCGTCAATTCACTCTCCCAGCTACGACAAGAAAAAGTACAATCTTAGAAATCTCAAGGCTTCTTATTACTGGCTTGCTGCTTTGTGACTGAATTATTCTGGTTAACGATGATTCCAATCGTTAATATTAGAAATAAGAATACTTTTTTTATAATAATATATTTATTTATACATGCAGACACAAATATTGCAATTACAGAACCAATTGTAAATATGAACATAATATTAATATTAAATAACACATAATAAAATTACATAACATTAACTGTAAAACGTATGAACATAATATTGTAATATAGCCGTATTAGTGTCTTTTAATCTGATTTCCCCTCAATTTGGTACCTATTATTTCGCGTGCCTCACATTACACATCAAATATGGAGTAAAATTTTTAAACATTAAATTTATAACATAAATAGAGTGAAAAGGATAATATCTATCTGCTTTGATCCGCTGCTTTAATGCTGACCTTAGTATTTTATGAGGGAGGATATTTATTAGGTATCTAATGACTAAGGCTTCGATAATGCAGCACTGAAAGTGGCTTAAAAAGGAACACACCAAATAACTCATTTATTTAACCCGAGCATTAGTTTGGATTGGTGAGGGTAAGGCTCACCCCATACTAAGCCTCTGAAGATATCTATATGTAGAGCTGTATGCCACTGGCGTGTGAATATTACAAGTTCAGGGTAGAGGAACAGTTTCTTTTGCTGACCTACCGCAGAATTGAAAATTTTGCCAGGGGTGCCTTGCTTCACCTGGAATTTTCAACCTTCATTCAGACGCCAAGCACTCAGCCTACAGGGCCTACAGCCTACTCTCCTATGCTATCACTAGAAAAATATTTCATTCGAGGACGGTTTTATTTTAGATAATAGTGACTAGAAGAATATTTTTAAAAACCCGGATGAAGTCTTTGGACACGCCTAAAGAAAATATTTGCCATGCCAGGTGTCCAGTATAAGGAACTAGCCCCCTACCCCGAGTGAACACCCTACCCCACACATGGGACTTAGTTTGGCTTAAGTTCTGTCTTCATCAATTGAAGGGAGAACTAAGCCTGGAAATTGCTTGAAATACTTCAATCGTGGACGAGGTCAACAAATCTCGCTTAATTAAAATTCTCATTATAAAACCCAAAAGTATCAAGTTCGGGCTGAGTTCTCCCAACACCTTTAGGTTGAGCCACTGAGTGAGTGAGTAGAAAATAAAATGTTAGAGTTATTTAAGTATACAAAGAATAGCCATGGTGATAACTTTTACGGGTGTCACCCGCAATGCACAAAGTTTGCGGATAAGGAGTTGCCAAGTTGCTGATATCAATTCGATGCTTATACCCTCTGACACTTTGTGCGAAAAATCATTCGCCTTGACCGGGAACCGGGACCGGGAGGCGAATGATTTTTCCTTGTGGATTTTTCGCACAAAGTGTCAGAGGGTATAGGCATCGAATTGATATCAGCAACTTGGCAACTCCTTATCCGCGAACCTCAATTTCGATTCACTTTCTCATTCGTGGTAAGACGAGGTGGGAAAGGATGGCGTTGTCCCCTTGCGCGAGGATGGAAAGAAAACATCGGTGAAGGAGTTTTGGGAGGAGAAAGTTAGGAATAAGAAGTGAGAGAGACCTTTTTCCTCCTGTATTCCTCCAATTCATTCTCCCCGCGACGAGGGGAAAAAGGCACACATGCCTACACACATTACTGCAAGGGCGGCGAGCCACGTGGAGGATTCCGAAGGCAGCCATCGAGAGAGTTAACATGTGAGAGTGTTTTTAGACCCGTGGGTCGAAAGGGCCCCAACTTTGTTCTCGGGACATGCATTATGTATTGGGGCCCTTCCATCCACGTATCTAAAGTAGAGGAAATAGAAAAGGGACCACCCCCTCCCCATGTTCGCTAGTCCCATTCTTGCTGAGAAGATTGCCACCGCGAAGAGGAACGTTCATAATTCATTCGCGAGGGCGCGCGCCAATTGCGGTAGGAGGTAGGGGGAGTGGGAGAAATAAATATTTATATGGAATGAGAGGAGAATGAGGTATGTCACATTCCATTATATTCTGTTTTCACTCCACTAGCTTTCAATCCAAAGATCGCATCATTTGGATACATTCAACTAATAAGTCTGGTAACACAAGGTTACTCGCGCCTGATTTATATAGAAGCATAACAGATAGAAATAGGCTCAACACTCACTTAATGAGGCTGAAAAATTGTTAATTTTCTGCCTTTAAGCTTCGTGACCTTGAATTTGCTAAGTTGCTTCAGAAAATAACCGTGGAATGGACTGCGACATACCTTCAAGGAAGGCCGCTTTTATCGCAAAAATACCGAAAAGTAGAATAATTTAAAAGGTCTCAACTTCTTCCTTGACCGCATCATTACCACACTCACTAGTAAAACGACTGGTTACAAGTGGTCACTCTAGTACGATTTTGCCCGAGGCATCTGCAAATTGTAGGTTAAATATGAACATAATTTAAAGGAGCATTAATGCAAATCAACGAGGAAATAGGTAAAAACGGGTGAATACTGTATTTAAGAATGTAGGATGAAGGGTGCTCCTTTCAATTATGTTGACAAATGGTAATAATGATTAAGCTACAAGTTTACCAAATACTTTTCCAAACATTTCATTTTAAACTAGTCAATCGGTTGCACAAGATATATCGTTGATATCTTGAAAATAAAACGCATTCCTCGGGCTGTAACTGTGATATCTTCACAATTAATTTCGTTCTTTTGCGTCAAAAATATCATCCTGACTTTGATCTAGATGGCATTGCATGTATCTGCACACATTCTCCAAATATTCTATGGATATTCTGCTATCTAAAAATGTATATATCTACTATATTTCCTCCATATGAAACAGGCTTCCTCATATGCTACGAAAAAGCAGGTTTTGCTGAATATTAAAATAAAGCACTGTAAAATAGTGATTTAATTTTCATGGATGATCATTTCACACATTGGTCTACTTTCTATGAAAAAAAACTTCATAAATTATTTTTATGCTTGCTTTTCAACGTTTACAATATAATTCTTGGTATATTTTAAACTTTTTGTATTCATAAGGTTGAATTTTTGGTTGTTTCCTTCTTAAAATATTTAATATATCCACTGCATATCACCTAAAAGAGAAAATTTCAAACCAAAATCAGTCATGGGAATATTATAATATAATAATTATTATTTGTAACGCTAACGCTTCCTCCAGCAGTCTAAGAGTGTTCACAAACATTTTTCATAGTAATATATTCAGTTCGACTACGGTTAGCAAAAAAGACTTGAAAAGCTGGTAATCAAATCATTTAGTGCCGTATGGCGATCAATTGGTAAACAACGGGTTGATAAGCAAGTAAGCTTATCGAGCTTTGAAAGTAAAATATTTCCTTAATTTTCGCTCTTCTTACAAAATAAAGCAAGAGGAAAGTAAATTGCTAATATTTTAGCATTCAACTGTGATCGATTTCCAAAACTTTCATATGTTTCAAGGATTGGTTAAGTATAAACTATACTTCAACGAAAATGTCGCAGTAAAAAAATACAAAACTAAGTGAATTCCAGTTATTTTTAATTTATATAATTTTTAATCCAAATTTCTTATTAATTCGCGTTTGAAATATTACCAGCATTCTTAGACGAGAAATAACTTAATGATGTACATTATCTAATTGGTATTAAATGGTAGCTTACTACGGTGATAATGACTCCTATATTTACATTAAAATATGTGTATGCAGGCGGATCTATGGCTAAGGGGGCTAACCAGTCTCAGATGAAAAATTTTAAATTCGTAGGTCCAGTTAAATGCTTGCCCCCCCCCCCCCCAATCCCCTTGGACATCCAATTTACACTAGATAGAATGACAATTTTCGTGCGCACCCGCAATACTTCTGGGAGTTTGACTCATACTTAACCCCCGTTGTTCCTATTCTGCATCCACCGCTGTGTGCATGAAATCTTTCCGTTGACATAAATACAATTTCAGGGGAAAATTACAAACTGAGTATTCCGATAGAATAATTTATCTGCAGATATCAATCCTTGGAGTAATACAGCGTAAAAATGAAAAAAATCTTTAAAATTCGTTATAGATTCGTCATCCGCTTCACCCGTTGAATGGTTGTCGCCCCATTTTTCTTTACAACGTGCTTTCGAAATCAAAAATGGATTTATCAGCTCTCACCATTTTTTCATTAATTCCTGTAACCCTTTCCGTATAACTTAACAGCTCCGAGAGTTGGCTTCACCATCATCATGTGCATTCTCACAAATGGAGATATCCTCTCATAGATTTTTTAATCCCTCCCATATTAAAATTTCACATGCTGTGCAATAACTGGAAGCCCAAATTACGAAAAGAATGTGGGTGATTGGGTAAATTCAAATTAATTACTAGTCTCATGCACATAGGAATCGAGGCATACATACTTTTACGGATTATGGGCTTTAAAATTCATGCAATAAAACAGTGTATTAAAGTATAATCTCTTAGTGAGTCTCTCTTAACAAAAAAAAGGACGAAATGTGATTAAGCGGGAATAATGATCTCGAAATATTGCCAAACTACTTTTTCCATGGCATTAAAAATCCCTGTTCCCACTTACATGGGCCCTTCGTATGTCTTCTTCATTATTATTCAACTCATGTAATGCGTTATCAGATCCTTAAGGGTACTCTAAATCACTGTTTTTTGTGATGTACTACTTGTTTAAAAGTTAAGGTATTACCAGGAATATGCGGAGTAAAACCTTATCAACAAATGTATATATCTCAAATTTGAAAATTTTACTACGGATTTCTCAGATGAAAAATTTTAAATTTGTTGGTGCAGTTTAATGCTCACAAAGGTATTTTCTATGTACGCAATTTTTTTGTGATAGAGTATATTTATACCAGTAATAAGTCACAAAGAAAGTCTTAATACGACGGATTGAGAAGGAGTAAAGTGTCCTCTTAGTCAACTCTATCACAGAGCATAATATGTAAAAAAAGAATTAACTTTTCCGAATTTCCAAATCTGGAATTCTCATATCAAAGAAAAAAAGAGCTCTTTAGTCATGTGGAGACCCTCACTCCCATGCACGAGTAAGAGGGAACTAATTTTCCCCGGTTCGCCAGGAATAAGATTGGAACTCAGTTTTTTTGCTTCCTTTCTCCCCTGATTTGACTTCCTAGATAACATGCCATTCTGTGAGTACATTCCGTAAGTTTGAAGGACTACCTTTTAATACAACTAGAGTGCAATATTTAAGTTTGAATTTTTGTTCGCTTGACGCCCGAAGTTCATGTCTGAATATATCACCATTTATTTTCATGACTTTTTGGTAATCACCATTCTGTCGCTGGACTGAAATGAAAGCGCAATTAGCCAATCCTAATGTTTCTCTCTTAATTGCCGAAATATCACTGAAAACTTTCAATAATATCAACTTATAAAGGATTGTGGGTAGTTTTTTTTTCAAATATACAAACGTCAACAAATGCCTTCAGTTTCTCAATACGAGCTAACAGTGGCATATACTGAAATAAAAAATGAATGCAGCTGATTGAAATGTGATTTGCAACACAATACTTAATACCACAAATCTTATTGAAACTGCTCTTGTGTAATTAAGCGCTCTGGCAGAAGAGTCAAAATATTCAATGGGCACTTAAATTGTTTATCAACACACAGTATACTATTATACTTTATCTTTCTAATTAGCTCAGTGTCCTTATTGAAAGATCTGACGAAACATTTTCAAGGTCAAGGATTATGTTGGACTGATCGAATTGGTTACACCACAGAATTAAATTATAACAATAAGTGAATTATTGAAAAAAATAATGGCTTGTAAAATGCTCATGCGCGGAATTTTTCTTAAGTATTCATTTTCCGATGCATTTCTTACCAAGGGTTCCCGGTCAGGTACAAGGAATGTGGGAAAGTAATTGCACTCTGAGTCTACTACCATCCCCAAAAATGGAATAAATTTTATGATGAATATATACGATCTTTCCACAACAAAGTGATAAACCTGCCTACGTGTATTAATACCCAAAAATATACGAAACATGGAAAAATTATCTCAATTTGGTCTACAAGGTGAAATAAATAACCTGATCTATGAAATCCAAATTAATCCAAGTAAAGTACCATGCGTTTCAAAAGACTTTTTTTTAAGATTCAATAAATAATCCTTACCATTATGAATGATATGGACTCTTATATTAATGCACTATAAACTCAAGAAAAGAATCATTTTCATGGGGGACATAATCCATGATGCTCATAATTTTAATTCAACGTTTTCAGAACACTCAATGCCGATACAATGAATAAGATAAGATAGTAATAAATTGAATACGCATGCGCACGGTAGGAGATCATAATCGAGATCCTTCTTCTTGCCAGCTAAATTGAACGAGTAAGTAGATGTCTAGGAGCAGAAATTGATTTTGCTCTAGTAGGTGAGAAAAGGCTAGTATAGACTATCCCTGGGAGTGACATTGTCAGTGATGTCAATTGATCGTGCGCCCCCGAGGAAACAGAATGCAATCAAAATGGAAATTATTTCCTGTTCATTATAAAGGTGCATCGACTTATGGATGGTGTAGACTTCTGCTTATCGGTTCTTTCCATCCATGATAATCATCGGTAATTGAAAGCAAACATTCGGCGTCATACGTTACCCTATTCCTCATTATTACGGTAGCTAAACCGGTTATTTATTCTGTCGGCATGGCGAATTCAGGCTCTGAAATTGCTGAAATAGTCTAAATAATAGTTTATTACATAAACATCATACATACATTTCTCTCAGGAGAAATTACATTGCAACAACACATGGTTCCAATGGCAGTTTATGAATTCCATAATGAAGGGAAATATTCTTACTATAGCTTATATTAAGCAACTATTGCTACATGAATAAGTATAAAAATTTTGTTTGCAATTTAAAAAAACCCTACACAAATCCATTTAAATGACTAAAGCTTATTGATATATAATTTGATTAATGTAAACAGATATCCAAATTGGGTACAATGTTCGAATGAGGTAAAAGAAACGTCGTCCTTATGTTTTTTCAGATAACATGTAGCTATGATTTCTGAAAAATTTGTGATACTTCCTTCTAGCTGAACGTACCTCACTGAAATGTTCTAGGAGAAAATGAAAACTTAAGAGCTATCTGGTCTAGATAAATGCTAACTAGATATTTCCGGAAATCAAATTATTTTGCAAAGAAAATAACTGAGCATGAGCCAACAGAATGGAATTAAAAATGCAATGACGAAATTCTATCTTTCCACCCGAAAGAGGATTCTTAGTAGTTTATGTTTTTTTTAAATAAAATTTAATTTATTACGAATAGGTTAAATTTACTCAGACAAAAAAGACAAAACAATGGCTTCATGTTTTTTTAATAAAAGTCAAATTATTGCGAATAGATTTCATTTACCCGTACAAAAATATGAAACAATGGCTTCGCAATTCACTGCACCGATTCATACGCTATCAACGATAAAAAATTATTTCCGCAATCTCAATGTTTTACACAAGATGTGGTCCATTAAAATGGACAGAAATAGGAGTTCACGAAAGCCGTGGTCACCACTGAAACGCAACTTCCGAAGCAATAATCTTGGCAACCGATCGATTTTAGTGGTGATTGTAATAGAGTTTGAAAAATAGAAAGACATCTATTTTTCCGCTCGTCGCCTACGTTTTCAGCTATTACAGGCGACAAATCAACGGTCTTACCCCTTTTGCAGATGAATTGATGACATCACGCGCTACTAGCGAGCGGGTCAGTGCTTCTCAGCTACTCTTCAACTCCTCGCATCTATCTCGCGGGGTTCGTGGTTGTGCACACCCCTATCAAAGTTCCTCCTACCGATGTGTGGCTCTCCCAGAGCGAGTCAATCATACACTAATGACGTCATCAACTAAAAAAAGTAAATAACGACTCCCGTAATTTTATTTGGTACACTTTTGAGAACGTCTCAATCGTTAATATAATTATATTCTAATTATTCCTTTACCTTAATCGGCTGATTCTGTTTAAAAAAATTGCAATTTTTGGTTTGACTGTACGACCCCACTGCCACTACAAATTTTATTCCCAGTCATACTCTTATCATAGCGTGTTGGGGAAGTTCACCAGTAAAAAAAATATAAGGGCCACCTTTTTGAGGTCAAAGTCAAAGAATCGTGCGTTCTTCGAGAAAAGGCAATTCAAGGATCTGCTATTTTATTTCTCAGAGCAAGTGCTCCGAGAAACGTGACAGCCAAATCCGCGATTAATTCTCATCGTGAGAATAAAAAGAACTTCCAGAGGCTTTAAATTTCAACGTTCATGCAATTACCTTTATCTATGCGCAAGAAGTAAGCAAGTAAAAAAAATATAAGATGAGGCAATACATCAAGAGATGGAACATATTACTTCGAGGATGTAAAAAGAAGATTGCCCCGTGGCCTTTGGACGTACTAAGTTTACACCTCTTTGTGACGAGGTTGGATACCTCGTTGATAAAAATATGGCTTACTTATGACAATGAAAGGAAATTCAATGCGCGGAGTTGTCTGGCTGATTTGAATACTATTTGAGGGCACAGTTTATCAGGTATTGAGAGAACTTATGAATCAAATTTTAATTAAGTTGTGGAAAACGAATGAAGGCAAGCCATGCAAAGGTTTTAATTAAAATGAATTAGTTTTCAATATTGTATAACCGATTGAAACGTAAAAAATGAGTCAACGATTGCACTAGTTGAGTCAAAAAATTAATGAGTCACGCTGAGAATGCGCTACCCGAAACTAGCTCAAAATCATACTGGCGATAAGCTAATCACGTTAAAATATATATCGAGCGGTGCTGGTGATCCGGAATTTTTGCCTTCATATCGACGTTACATTGCAACTACGTCATACCCTGAAGCAGATGTAAATTAAAAGGGAAGGGAGAAATACATGGTGATACTCTATATTTCTCTCAGTTCAAATCGCAAATCAGTTTTCCCTCCATCTCATTGTCGGCTTCATCCTTCTTGGCTAGGTTTCTTTCTTTCACCGCCGACGCTAATGAGGGTAGCAGAATGATGCATGAAATAAGATAGGAGGAACGCAATCTCGCCACAGTGTCAAAATTTCTTTTATTTTTTATTTATTTTTTTTCTCTTTTGATATTGTGTATCTCAAAGGGGCAGAAAATGGGAGTAACACGATTCAGTGTCATGCACACCCTTTCTAGTAATCCTTACATTTTCAAAAATTAAAATCTTGCTTGCAATATATTCGTTGTCTTCTGATTGCCATCTGTACGTGAACAATGCTAATGTTGCTACACACCTGGCTCAGAAACATGGTGATAGTGAGTTACCTACAATGATAGAGAGTTACAAACAATGATAGAGAGTTACCTACAATGACTAATATGTAGCGTCACCAGGACATACCTATACGGTAAAATAATAGTTTTTTTTCTAATAATCAATAAAATGTGTTAAATTGTAGCTCAATTTATAACACTCTATCTCTGAGGGGAGCATTAGATATAGAAAAGATTATCGTGCAGTAAAAATATGTTGTATGAGAAACATTTGTAAATAAATTTACAATGGTAGCTATTTTCTCTTAAATATTTTATCATACTCATGTCTGATCGTTCATCTTCAGTATTAGTTGCAACTTTGAGCAGTAACCTCTTCTTGGTACTTAATCCTTCCGAAGGGTTAGGGAGGACCTTGAAAGGTATTGCGCAAACAAAAATTTACGACGTCGTACAGTCGAAGACTTTGGGATTGAAAAAGTCTATCCATTTAAAATGGGTTTTCGTGAGGAAGAATGTAATATCACGACGCGTCGATAGTGTTGTCGCTTTGCTTGTAGCTATCATTACCAACTTACAAATTTGTCGTACGTCCTCTGTGTTATCGAATACCCAAAGTTAATTTCTGCCATGGATAATTGAAGAGGGGGGGAGTAGAATGAGAGTAAACGACCTGTGTAAATTTTCCCAGATTGCGTATTCGAAAATGAAGCCTTAACGTCGACACGCGTCGTACCTGATAAAATATCTTTGGAAATTTATAAAAGTATCTAATATTTACCCAGTGAAAGCCAAATCGATCGATTTCAGAAGGGGTTTTGTCCCCTCCTTGACAGATCTGACACGGAGGCGTCAGGAAAGGATCTGATACATCCTCCATGGCGGATCAAATGGGATGGTTCACTCAGACACGAAATAAAAATCAATCAAAAATATTCGGTAAATCAAAAGTTGCGAAGAAAAATTCACTTCAATCTGCAATCCCAACATTATTTTACTTCTCAGGTTTCCGCGAAGTGAAAAAAAATTTTCAATTTTTTTTAGTGACACTGCTTTCAGTATTACCATTATCAACTTCACCAGAGATCCTTCTTTGCTAGTGATCTTGAAGTCGAAGGATGAAGGACTGTCATCATTCGACTTTTGCAAAAACGGCCGAAGGATCACTAGAGAAACTGTTCAATGGCAATATTGAACGCGTTGTAGAAAAGTAATTCCATCATTAATTAACTACTTCAAGGAGAGTCACTCGTGGAGGGATTGAATCGTCCGCGAGATAGTACGTAACAACGAGCCACATGAGAACGACACGCGAGGCGAAAGAGTAGCGTAGATGAGGTGACCAGTCGGCAGAAGTGCATGACGTCATCAAATTTTCTGAGAAAGAGTTCAATGTTTCGCCACGAATGGCTCGAGAATTAAGTGATGCTACGGATCGAGTATCGGGTTATTTTTTTCAACTTAACCGGAACCGTTAAAAATTAAAAAATCATAAAAATTGCACCTAATCCCATTGTCCAATACTAATCGGAGTCAGTCCTGATGATATATACCTGCACTCTTTCCCGTCTTTTTCTTACCCGCACTCCATTCACACATTTTTCCCCTCTTATTCACAACATTTTTAGGACATACACTAACCTTAGTACTACGAGGGGTTTTACTTTTGATAATTGCCGCTAATAGGAACAGGAGGCAGAAAGGAGATGGGGTAGTGGGCGCATTACATTCAGAGGGCAAGGTAATCATTCAACCGCAGCAAACACAAAAATCTCCATCTCCCGCAGTTTCCTCCACTCCAACCTCCTTCTGTCCACTCCTTTACGTTCCTTTTCCTTTCAAGCGAAAAGGCAGGGGGTAGTGGAGTTACCATGGTGAGGAGGAGGAGAAATAGGGGGATGGGGTAAGTAGGGGGAGAGAGGAATTCTGTGAAGCTCAGCTTTCAGCACCCTTTCGGAAGAAAAAGGGAAGATTTTGCTATGCCCTCTTTTCCATCTCAGTATGTATCCATGGAATTATAACAAATTCACAAAGAAAACTACTCCCGTTCCTCTTTTCACGTAGCCTGTGGGTTGGGGATTGGGATAAACCTCTTCAATGTGCATGCGAGGGCAGTGTAGAGATAACAAGGGAAAAGGATAAGACGGATGCACCGTACTAGGGGCATATCGGCAGTTAAGAAGGCATTAGTGGAAGTATAAAGAAGAGGGAAACCCATGGCGACCTTAATCCTGGGACGAGACCGTATTTAATTAGTATGGGTACTGTTGACGTTAAATTAGCCATGCATACAAATATTCTGGACAGAGGAAATCATATGACAATGAAAGTAGGTTTCAGAAGGAATCACATGGAGTACCAATGTAGTCGCATCATCGTTATTCAAACCCAGGGATTCCATAGTCACCTGTAACTTATTAATTTCCCTAATAAATTCCCTCTCGAGATTTTTAGTATCAATGAGAAATTATATTGAAAAATATACAGCAATGTAGAGCCAAAAATAATTCGATGAAATTAGTTTGATAGTAAACGAAAGATCTAAGTCACATATATAAAGCATATACTGTATTTGGGTTAAGGTACACGATAATTTATAAAAGATACTATTGAATTTTTAGCGATCAAAAGCAAGCTTTATTATACTTATGTCTTCCTTCCATACGTAGATTAAGAGGAAAGAAGATTTTCTGGGAACAGAAGGATCTGGTTTGGAAACTAAAAAAATAAAGAGATAAGCATGAAAATCCTAGAATTTCAAAATAATGAATGAAAAATTGTGTTCACCAATCTCCTTGTCAGTATCACATTGCCTTCATACGGTGCAGAGTCTTGCTTCTTTAGGAGAGTCAAGGCACATAACTACACAATAATTACGTACTACTCTCTTTCGTGGCTAGGTAACATGGCTTAGTCAACCCAAGTCGATTTTACCGCTCTGCCGGAGAAAAAGAGGGAAGACTAGCCTCATCTTCTCCTCCAAGGTCTGGTACGGATATAGGAGATATTAATAATTCGATTAAAAAATTTCCTTTTCGCAACCTTCGGGGTTATTTACTTGGGGTAAAGCTTTGAATTTCGAGTCGTCCTTAACTTACTTTGAAAATTTTTTGTTAGTACTTTCCTTTTCCACTTGAAAGTTTTATTATTCCGTTCTTAATGAAAAACTTTATTAATTATATTAAACTACTTTTCTCATTGTATTGTTGGCACTTTTCGTATCGTTTCGCAACTACTCATAGCATCGTTTTAAAATGTCTTCCGAATTGTTTTCACGAGTGACCAGTGCGACTTCGGTCGCGAATGATTGATGACCAATATTCCAAAATCTGTCGCGAGTGACAGACGGCAGACTTTGGTCATGAATGAATTACGATCGGAATACCGACAACGCTCGCGAATGGTTGACGAACGAAATCGGTAGTGAACGGACTAAAATACTGTGTCGTTCGTTGGAGTGATCCCGTTCATCGATCAGTCGCAAGATGTATCTCGGTAGCGCATGTCGCTCGCTCATGACCGACCCATCACTGGTGCTGGATTTTTGAGATTCTCTTACTCGTCTTTTCTGGTTGGAATAAGAACGTGTCAATAAAAAAGGGTAAGGGAAGGAAGAAGGGAAAAGAAGGACGCTGGGATGAATACCCTGGGAATCGAGCTTGAATAATGAAATGGAGGGACGCGTATCAAAAAAGACCAGATTGAATGGGGCAGGGTTCTCGACGTCCCCTTTCAATTCTACGTAATTCTATCGTGCCATGTTAGGTGATGAATAGCGTCATTACATATTGAGCAAAAAGGTAAAGCGTCTCAAATGTCGATTGCCATCTAAGTGATCAATTTAGCAACGACTCTAGATTTTTGACGCCAGAAATGTTCGACGAAGGTATTGTATAGCCACTATGGGGAAAAGTGCCAGCCAACAAGTAAGTTTACTCTAAATAGTAAGAAGACGCATTACTCCCATTTGAATGGTCCTTTTTGGTCACGAAAAACTTGATTAAAATTTTTTCTCCCGTTTTTTAACGAGATTATATCGATACATAGCGTAGAACTTTGTCAGAATTTGTCTACTTCTAAGATGTAAAACCTTCACCTCAATAATTTCTCAGATAACACGTATAAACACAAACTTGAGATGGAGGAAAATATTTATCAACTTTATTTACCTTGAAGATTTTAAGATATCATCACATGTTTATAACGAGTAGGTAATCTACCGTGAAAAAGATAAAACCTGTCGAGAGGGTGATTACCTCATCATCAGGAAAATTGGACGAGTTGGAGTGAGAGGAGAACAGCCCAAAGGAATAAGGGTACTAATCGGAAATAAATGTAGGAATAGCTCTCCATCACCGAAATAAGGCAAGGGACTTCAAGTAAAGTAGTGGGGAAGTAAATTTTATTTATTTCCATTCCACCGAAATCGGCACACATTGGCCTTCTGCATCGGGGTATGATAAACATTTCAGCAATTACACGTGCACGATTAACCATTCCCTGAATAAACCAGAGTTACCCAGGCGGGACTCGAACCCGCGAACCCTTGTTTGGCAGGCGAGGACTATACCCCGCCGCCACCGAGGTCTTGAATATAAAATCTTCAGAGGAATGGTAAACTATTTGTTCCTAACAGACGAATACCTCGTTGTCATTTTCCTCGTGGGTATTTTGATCCCAAAAATGATTTCAATTCTCTCGTCACTTTTATGCTAATGCTGCTATTCGTTTCGAAAAAATGTAGACCCATAAACTGAGTCCGCAATTGTAAATGGTGCTTCAATATATTCATAAGCTTGTAAAATTGTGAAATAAATTCCTAAAAGTACAGTGAAGAATAGTCCTTGTATTGCTTGCGAGTGGTTATTTTCTATCAATCCATGATGAGCTCAAGTAACCCCTGATGCTAACAGAATTGATGTATTTAGTATTGGAATTGATATAGGATCAAAAGGTGAAATTCCTTTTGAGGGCCAAATTCTTCCTAATTCTACCGCTGGAGATAATCTTCTGTGAAAATATGCTCAAAAAAATGAAAAAAAGAATAATACTTCTGACGTAATAAATAAAATTATTCCTCATCGTAATCCAATTACTACTGGATGGGTATGTAAATCCTTGTATTGTTCCTTCTCGTGAAATATCACGTCATCATTGATATATAGTTAAAATTACTAATGTAGTTCCAATTAATATTAATTGGGTCTATATATATGAAATCATTTAACTAATCCTGTTACTATTGCTATTGCTCCAATAGCTCCTGTTAAAGGTCAAGGTCTTTGATCTACTAAATGGTAAGGGGTGGGTAAGGGTTTTGACTGTCTTACCTGATTGATTAGCAATATCTTTCCTAGCTCCCTCACTTTTCTAAATTAGTTTTTCTTTCCCAAGAAATTATTCATCAGCTTTCTTTACTCCAACAGTCTACTCAATGCAAACGAAAATGGTAGAATGTACAGCAGACTTCAAAAACTACAGAAATTAAAATCTTATTGTTAATGTAACAATTGATTTTTAAATGTTCAATTCACTGAGGCTATATCGCTGGAGATCAAGCTATGAAATGAAATGTGGCCATGTCGTGTTATGGTAAACCTATGAAGAAAACTCCATGCATGGTCCCAAAACATTAAGATAGACAACCTTTTTACGCTAAGTCTTCCCTAAATATCAGGGGAGATACCAACTGTTGAAGTAATTGGTATACCTACCTAGTTCCAAATATGGCAATGGCTGGCAATGATCACAATCTCACCTCTATCCCCAGCAAAGATTACTGAAGTTTGAAATAAAAAAAATCACATACTCGTATTAGTATATTTGTGTTTTCTGGAGTTCAGAAGACTTAGGTACTCTTGATTCCAATACTTGCATACCGTAGTAGCTTTTAAAATAGGTTAAGTAGTTGTTCCAGCCTGAGGCTAAAATGTAATAGTTTTTATTTCTTATAACTTCATTGCACAACAGATCAGCTCATTTCTTTAAAAAAATAAATTTTTGGGATTATTTTTTTCCTCTTCTAAAGTAACAAGACTTGCATCTTCCTTTCCTGCAACCATATTCCCACCTCTCTATGTGTCGTGGCCATTCTTCACGCAAAGATCTTCCTCAGATTTTCCAGCAAGTATCATAATACTGATTTATGATGCAAAACCCTTACCCAGCGCAGATTCTCTTATGATGCCTCAAGCATGCTCATAGAAGCCATAAATTCCCTTCCTTTGCAGTCCCACAGTATGCTAATTGGTTTCATTCTTATTTCCCGCATATCTTCTGAAAGCTTAGCCAACTACCTTCATACTGCACCAACCCCCTACTGAACCATCGGTGGAGAGGAATGCATGATATTTTTTCCACCCTGTTCTGTACCTGGCATGAAGCATCTCTTTATCTCAACCTCCCAACATAGGCATAAATGTTTCCTGGCGGATGGTTTCCCAACCCATGGCGTGAGCTAAGGACCTCCATTTCCATTTCTTTGTCTCTCCAACCCAAAATAAATTAAATAATTTATAAAAGTGCCGCAAAGGTGAAAATATTGTAGCTTCCTGTTATTATGTTGAACACACATAAATGTTTACTTTGGGTTCCTATGCACAATGGTGGAATACCGTATTTGCTATCCTAAATAAAGAAAAGTTGCTACCCGTTATGATGAAAATAACAATATTATTTGAGGAAAATAAACGAGGAACTGATACGAAACTTGAAGCTTCTGGTAGAGAAATATTGCTCAAGTTGGAGAGAGGCGGATGAAAAAAATATTAAAACCCGTAGCAATTTCAGTGTAAACCAGCGCAAGGAATTTTATTCATATGAACACGCAAGGAACGATCTAATTACGCATGTTGCGATTTACAAAAAAATGCCGCAAAGCCATTGCATTTTGAAAACAAAAATTGCTTCCGAGTAACGTCGGCGCACATGCTAACATTCAAACATGGTGCTCATAACGGATAGACAAGTCTTTTTGATTGATTATACGATAATTACTTGGAGCATACTGCTGGGATCGAAGTTAAACTATTTCCATAGAATTTCCTGCATCGTCATTTTCCTTCACATAGAAAACACTTTAATACTCACCCTTGATATTTGAAGGGAAGTCTTAGACGCTCTCGTGCCATCGTAGATTGGCAAAGGAAATAACTTTGCAGACATAATTAGACGCTGTATGACAGCTTGTAGGGGAAGAATATGGGAAAAGGTGGAGCTTTTTCCATGGAAGGGAGTCCGATCTGCAAAAATACTGGTAGAGCTAGGGCTTGTACTAGTCCCGTCAAATTGTTGTTTTGATTACTGGAAAGAATTTGGAGAGGTTTTGATTTCTACCTCTTTTCTGGAATTTGATGCATTGAATTCAAAGCTATGGTTTTCTAATAAACTTTTGCAACGCAGCGATACAAAAATTGGCAAAAGATTGTTATTTTTAGGTTTTTGTTTGTAACTTGTAGTCTTACAACATTTGTATCGTTCTCGGATAAAAACTAGGGAACATGAAGTTGGCGTTTTTGTTCATATCCTCCAACGAACTATATTTTTCCCGAAATTATTTACTATGCATAAATAAATGAATTTCAATTGTAACTTAGCTGATAACTTCGGCCGTTAACCTAAGCTCATTTTTCGGAGGGGAATCAGGATATGACCATTTCACTTGACACTTGCAAAAGGTTTGTGTATGCTAGCATGAATCTAATCTCGTGAGTATCCTTGAAAATCCAATGACGTGGATGTATTACTCATGTTCATTATTGTGGTTCATTTCAATTTCCAGTCACATTAGATGCTAAAAATACGATATGATAAAACTTTTCAGATGGTACTTTGTGCTTTGATTCATCACGAATGATATTAAAAGATATCACGAAAAAATAAGAAATCCTAAGCAGATTCTATTTTAAATAAACAAAATTTACACGAAGAGTCTCGGAGACATCGCTTATTCACGTACCCACACTTGACAATGATGTGAATATGCTGAAAATTAAGTCACCAAGAATATTTCATTCATAATATCACATCATTTTACAATGCTTAGAATATGTCAGATAGAAATTGTCAGTTATTACTCTGAAATATAAAAAAATCTAACTTCTTGGGTAAAATTTAAATTATGGTTCTACTCTATGCATGATCTACAGTCATGCCTATGTCCCATCTGTAAAAGCTCTGAAAATTTCAAGATGAAAGCGTAAGTCATAATTATGTAAAGTTTTTGGTAAATCAAATCTGTCTAGCGGAAGGGATACAACCTCTCAAAGTGGTAAAAACCTTGTCGGAAAGAATTCATTCTAGGCCACCATGATAATTTTTTCCCTAAGCGCTGGCTTTGGAGCGCTACTAGATTCCAGAGTGCTTTTACAAAAGGATAAATAGGAAAGGAAGCATTTGTTCTAGATTTTTTTCATTTATCAACCATTTGCATCACATTAATAAGCCAAAGATAAATCATTATCTCCAAATAACGGCATAATTCGGTTATTTATTTGTTTAAAGTTAAAATAAAAATGGAAAATTGTAGAGTAAGCAACTTTTCTCGAACTACACATTTTCTTTTGAGGTGAAGAGTTTGTTCATAGTTTTTACATAAATATTTCATCCATAAATTTCTCGTTACTAATACATAGAAAAAGCACAATTTTTAATATTTCAAAAGAAAGAAAGCGGCTAATAACTGCTTTCAACGACTATACATTGGATGTATTCCTTGAAACGGTCATCGCTTCATAATAAGGAATGGAGAAAAAGATGGATGGTTGTAGCAGTACTATGTTGCCCAACGTATGAGGGCTCAGGGGAGCCCTTCGAGGATACAACGCACCGGAGCCGGAAACCAAGCCTGTGGCTTATACGCCCGATCACCCGGGGAGGGGGAGAAGAGAAGGGGAAAGGAAAGAGGCGCCGCCGCGATAGGAGCCCGACGACGCCTCTGGGAGACGAAAGGTGCGGAAGGAACGGGAGAGGGAATAACCCCTCAACGCTATAGAAGCGAAAGACTATGTTGCACAATCCAAATAGCTTTATTTTCTCTAAAAAGATACTTAAGAATTTAATACACGCAACAAGAGCATCAAATATTAAATTCTGGAGACGCCAGGCTGCAGAAGTTATAGTACTTTAGCTACTTAATTTTACTATCTCGGGTAATCGTAATTCATATAACACTATGTAAAAAATTAAATGAAAAACACATTCGGTATTAGAGTACGACACATCGACTATAATTAGTCCCTGACTGAAAAATATCAAGTTTACTTTATATTTTCGGATATTAATGCATACATTTTCAAATCTATGGTGATAAGTTTGGACTATATTTATGGTGCTCTTTTGTAGGGGAAAGCTGAGGATCTTTATTAACCAACGGATTAAAATCCTAGTATTTCTGCCAAAATTTACATAGCCGACATGTATGCATCTGTAGAACATCATTAAATATTTATTCATTCATATCCAGTTCGGTGATAGAAAAGGAAAATAGCCCTCCGGTGAAAGGAAATCTATTGAAAGAGCAAGATAGAAATTGCTTTTTTCGTGAAGAGAGTGAAGGGGCCATAGCTATGCTGTAGGAAAAATAAGAATGATCGCAGACTACTCCCTTTTTAGAGAAGGGCGCTTTGGGCCAGGGGTCATCTGAGTTTCAAAATTTGTGCGTAGGAATGGATCGATGTTTCGACATCTCGAGAAGAGATTCCCCAGACATAATCGATAGGATCCCGGATGGTGCATGAGGGAAGACAGACAACAAATTTTTCAATCATAGGCTTTCACTGCGCGTGTATCTTCGCAATATGTCAGGAAATTCTAATTGAATGTGCAAAGCCTTCCCCTAAGACTTGAACTGACAATAATAGCATTTTGATTGTTGTAAAAGCTCTCTATTGGTCATGTAGGTTACCATTCACCCACGTATGGCATATGATATTTCAAGAGATTTATTTATTTCTTCCCTATTTACAATGGGAAACATTTTCGATACCTTCGAAGATTTTCGAGTTTTGTTGCCTCTTACATTTTTGGGTCAACCTTTGTCACTTTGCGTGTGGCATTATCATTTTGATAATTGCCTTTGTGTTTATGTGAGAAATTGTGTTTGCTTCTTCTTGTGTATTTCTCTTGAGGGTCACTGACCAATATCCTGCGTCCTTGCCAAGATACCTACACATTCTCCTGACGATACCACCTGCAGCGTCGCGCAAATTAATTTTTGATTTGTTGACTGCGTGTTTTGCTAGAAGAAATAACCTATGAATATTGCATGATTCATCACATGCGCTAATAAATGTTGAAAATCCACGCAAAATTTCAACTTTATTACTAAAAACGCCATTCTTATGTAAGGATATTTTTCTTTGTTTTCAGCTCACCGTGCGGAGGTGAAACCTCGACCCAAAAATGTCAAAGACGCAGCAGAACCCGAAAACCTGAGACGACAGCCCCCATTCTTTCAAAAAAAAAAGCGAAAAAAAGTTAATAACTTCCCATGACCAGCGCGGGAGCGTTGTAGCCTGTCAGATAAATAGGGCGCTTGCCTACTTCATCCAAGGAGAAGTCTCAATATATATCCGACAAGCATCCTCGCAGTTTGAAGGAGCTAAAGCAAAGGAATAGGCCTTGACTGTGAGAAATTGGTACACCCTTGACTTGATATAACGCGAACTCTACCTTCAGCCATTCAAGCCAACCCTCAAGTTGAAATAAGCTGAAAGTACGGGACTACGGCTGGCCACAATTTTTCAATGATATAATGCGACTAATACGCATCATTTTCGTGATTTTCTTTATCCTCTCACATATGGATATATATGTGAGAGGATAAAGAAAATACATATTATATATAAAATAATATGTAGAAATCGATGAAAGTGTATCCAAAGAAAGTAAGAAAAAATATCATCCGTGGATTTGCAGTTGGTATGGAGTTCCATTTACAAGAAGTAGACCTTAAAATTATCTCCTTGGTTTGCTCAAAAATACGAGATTGAAAAGTTAATACGCACCATGCAGAGATGTGGCTTGTAAAACGTTTTACTCTCCTGTGGGCGTTCGGCTTCGAGCTAAAAAAAATCGAATCTAGGTCACTTCGAAGGTATCGGAAATGCAATTTATTTTTTATTAAAATTTTATATCCGCAGATAATTGACTTCCAAAATCGTAAAATTATTTAAAAAAATGAATCCTGCGGATTGATAACCAGAGCATGAAGGAGATGCTAGGCAAATTATGGAATTAATTCACGACTGCCAAAGGGGGTGAAAGCATTTGAATAATTATAAAGCCGTTACTCAATTTTTTACTCTCCAAAACGCTTAAATATAGCGGAAGAACTTGGGCGGAAAATTAAGCTAATTGTACGTCATCACAGCATTTGAGGATTGCGTGGAATTCATAGCAATAGTTAGCAGGTAGCTACTTGCAGACTGTTTTCAAAGTTACTAACTATGCATGAACGGGCATTTAGATGTCAATTCGATTTCGCACATTCACGACTTCATTTCAGCAACTTGCGGTATCTGCTCCCCTTTAACAGTGCACCCAAGAATCCCTACTCTCAACACTGCTCTGTCTCCCTCCCCGGACTATTATTCCACTCATTTAACCATATGTTCATACTTATCCAAATAACATTTTTTATCCTACTCTTATTCAGCTCCATAAAAATAATTCTGATGCCAACTGAAACTAATGTGAGAAACTGAACATTCCTAACATTCACTGATACCCCACCTGTTATAGAGGGGAAAGCAACTGTGAGATCGGGAGGGTCGAAAGCATTAATTTTTCGAATACCTAGGGATATCTTTGCGCGTAACTAAAAGCATAGTGCAGATGGGATTTCTTGTAGAAATTGCATCAAGTTAATGTTTCAGCAACTAATGGAATCGCTTCCGCTGTATAACTATCTCAATCAGTGGCATAATCATATTACCTCACATTCGCAGTTGAAGGCAATGGAGGAGTAGTTTTTCCAGTGTTCCCAGCTTTTCAACCACATGCTGAAATGCAAACTTCAATGGCGAATCTCTCTTATATTTTACAGATAAATTGACTCCATTAAATATAGGAGCTTAAATAGTAGGCACGAAAATTTTGCTGCACATCGTCACTCATACGATTTCATAAAACATGGTGACATATTTGGGCAAGGTAAAACGCACTATTTAACAATTGGGTATTCAAAAACTTTTGAATTCATGTGGTGACTTGAAATGATGATGATATTTATGTTACTAGATAATAATTTTATTTTTATTAGGTAGCTAAATTAAAGCTATGAAAAGCGGTCTCTAGCAAATACATAGTTAGACACCTGCATATTTTTAGCCTTGGTGTAAAATGTACCGCTTTGACCATATTTCCTAAATCATAAGCCCTTTACGCAAACTAAGGATCCTTTTGAAGCTTTTTTTTATATTTTCCGTCGATCAACATGGTAAAATACTACATAAGATCTCTACTATAGGTCATTAGTAGAAAAATGGAGTAGGTATGCATGTGAAATCTTAGACCTGCCTTCCGGCCTTCTAGATGAGAATTAAATGATTAGATTCATGGATATAAATTAATTATGAGGGTGAAACACAAACAATATAGACTCAACAAATTGTTGTTTCTTTTCATTATGGTTAGGAAATCTTTATTACTATATAATCGAATCAATTCCTAAAAAACCGTGGGTATTTATAATCAGATTTTGCGGAGAACTCATGAATATAGGCTGAAAAATATAGGTGGCAAGTCCTTTAGATGCCAGTGTATAGGCGAAGGTTGACTCAGATATTACATACTCCCTAGTTTCTCTGGGCCAGGGAATAACCTCGATGGCCGTTGAGGCATGAGCGGCGGTTTATGATGCCAAATTGCATAGGTGAGCACGTTTCTCCCCACAACTATTTCCAGCAGCTGTTCCTTCACCCGTACACATCATAGCACCCTTATTTTCCCTCACACGGAGCTCCAGTTATCCCTATTGCACGCTACACCACTGAACCCTTCTCCTTGCAGTTCTACTACCACGTATTTGATCATCGGGGCGTGAAATGATTCCCCAGGAAACCGGTAGGGAGCGCTCTTCGAGAAAGCATAAAAAAATATAAGAAAAGAGAGAGAGAAAGATGGTGGCAAGCTCTCCTTACCGTATTTTTTTCTTTTACTTCCCCAACGCCAGGACGCCGTGGGTTGCTTCCATTTGATGCTCTCTCCCGCTCTTCCAATATACGAGCGCTTTCATTATCAGAGATGCAATTCTCCCGTGGCCTTGCGTAATGGCTCTTCAAGCGTCCGCTTACCGCCCGCGTCACCGGATATTTAATCACGCCTCGACGCATCAAAAGGGAGGTTTTTCTTGCTTATAATGCTGCACATCTCTTGGGTTTAAGAAAAGTTAATGAGAAAAATAATTCTCCGTAACATCTGGAAAATGGGAAATTAATGGATAAATTGATGAGGAAATAGGAAATGATTTATTTAATCCCAGAAAACAGCATGTACACCGGCCGTTATATCGGATGATCTGACGGTTAACGATTCACTTACTTAAACAAATATTTTTGATTAATAATAATAATTTGATTAAATTGAATAATTTTTGATTCTTAAAAATTTGATTTGGGCCGTCCATCCAGTCGAGACTCGAACCTGAGACTTTCGGTACGACGGGTTTCACCTCATCGCCACTGAGACTGACATCATCTTAACTTAACATATTAACCTATCCTTAAATATTGTATGTATTGTGTGTATAGTTCAAACATCTTTATAATTGGGTATTATCCTGAATATTTACATTATATCCGTGGCTAAAAGATCCTATAATAAGATTTTGCTAGCCTACATTTCATTGCAAAATCTCAAAACCAAAAAGTAAAAAAAAATTATCATGAAAATAAGCCATTCACTTTTGATTTATTTCCGTTTCCTTTTCTAATCATGATGTTTGGCTCTTTAAATTATAATTTACGT
Source organism: Ischnura elegans (assembly GCF_921293095.1). Taxonomy (NCBI): domain Eukaryota; kingdom Metazoa; phylum Arthropoda; class Insecta; order Odonata; family Coenagrionidae; genus Ischnura; species Ischnura elegans. The sequence continues at coordinate 29,010,936 of NC_060250.1, read as the reverse complement.
TTTAGCTATGGGCTTTATTTTATAAAATCATTCAAGTTTATGCATACATTAATGTTATTTATTCGGTTCCTTACATTTTAGCTAAATAGAGTATCTGAAATTCATAGCTGGATTAAACATTCCAAACAAAAGAAAACTTGCAAATTCCATAGGCTGTTTGAATTTTATTCATCGTTTCGTCACAAATAACTGCACAATATTCAACAAGTTGCACAAGCACGGAACTGAATATCCATGTCTCTGAGAAAAGATAATGAAATCAGTATTTCAGAAACCATAACTTTCGCATTCCTTGAATGCTTCAGCGGGATTCCTTTCAAATGGCAGCACAAAGGATACTGCTTCCATGAAACTGCTTCCTACACTCATGCAAAACGTGGAGTTAGTCTCGAGTGTGCATAAATTGCACTTGGTTTTGAATACAGAGAACGTTTTTTTTTAAATGGTATCCAGGTCGTAAAAATAGCTAGTAAAATAATTTCATTATAATTTTGTTTCCACAATTCATATGGATGCTAATTACAGAATATCGATCATCAATTTCCCACTAGCCATTTATTAATGAACAAAATGCAATTGTGTATAAATTTCGAACACCAGCATAATTGGGTCTTCTCCTAAATAGTTAAATGCTATCCGTGGCTAGAAGACACCATTATATTATTTTGCTCGCCCTCATTTCATTGAAAAATCTCAAAACCAAAAAAAGAGAAAGTTGATCAATTTTATCATAAAAATAAACTATTCGCTTTTGATTTATTTCCATTTGACTGACAAAGGGCAACATATGTTATCAAAGGGTTTGTCAAAGTCATTAGGGAAAATTTTATTATTTCTTAAAATTTTCTCGAAAAAATGTCCATTGTACCAAAATATTTAGAATACACATTTAAAGTACCAATTATGAAGCTATTATTTCAATAAGAAAATTGCCATTATTACTTACATTGATTTTTCCAAACTTTTTTGACTTTCACCAGCATCTAAATTAGCCTAATTACGGTATTTTTCTGCATCATAATTGCAACCACAACGGTGCTAACCCCGTCACCTGGAACTTTCCAGCTATACGGACTAAGATCCCACAGGATTCAGGTATCAGCATCACAAGGTGTAATCCCATTTTGTCCCGGGAGTTTCCCAAGTCCATTACAAAGGTTATTTTCACGTGACACTGCAAGGTGGTCTAATTTGTCTGCGGCTGTTTCCCTTTGACCAATCTCGCAAGGAAACCCTACCAAGAGAAATTACTATAGGGCCAATGAGGCAAGTTCCAAGGGTAATTGGGTTTGTGATACCAAATCCTCTCGTCGCGGCAAGGCTGTGTCCCAGGAGGAGACCCCTGATCACTGGGTTTATATGTTACTGATGGCGCGAGAAGGCATCACCTAAGCCCACGGCAGGGTTGCGATCAGACGTGTAAGGGAATATTCTGCGGGGCATGCTACGAGGAAACTAATATTGCGAGAAATGAGGAGTGAAGCGCGTGCGTGCTACTTCAAGGCCACTAAGAAATACAGCCTGCCCGCCATTTTCATTAAATCTAGGCTTATTAGTGAGAAAAGTATTGAAATAGCAGAGAATAAAAATATATTAATATTTTGCATAATGCAAGCGCGCTATTACATTGATTCTGACCTTTCAATAATTTAAATATTTTAATTTAGTTTTCACACAAACACACAATATACATATTTTTACAACGACGGTTGAAATAGTTTCTCTTAAGATTATTGCAATAAGACGATGAACTAGATTCCAACAGTTTGTATGTTTGTATTTCCAACAGTATGTTAGTTTTGTTTTGAAAGTTTCATCAAGCTATGAATGTCAGATTTGAATTTCACTTAACATGCGAGAAACGGAAGATATTCATTTATAAAAGCATTACTTTGAATGATTGCATGAAATAACGGTCATAATTATAAAACAAGTTATGGTTTAAAGAGTCAAAGATCATCTCTAGAAATACCGATAAATGCAAATTTTGAAGGAAGGCTTCACATGAACTTTCTCCAAACTTCCGCTTTAAAGCTAATACCATTGCTTTGCCGCAGTAAACAAATGAGTGCGATGAGAAAGGTTGATTTCATAATAACAATTCAGTGTAGCAAAAGGTGTATGGCACAAATACTGCCGTAGAGATTTCATTCCAAGTGCACCAATTGTAGGATTTTTCAAGTGGCCAGGCCAATAAAGGAATGATGCTATTATTAATTTAAGCACAAAAGATATGAAAAGATTGATACTTGATGCGACCGTCATCTTGTCAATCATGAAAGTAATTAATTCGAATTTTAGGAGTAATATTCACTATTATACTTCACTATACTTCTATTCACCGTTCTCCAAGGTTGCATGTATAATAAGTCGTAACAAAAAAAAAGTTATTACTATGAGTTGATAAACGATGAAATGAAAAGCAAGGAAAGACTGCAAAACAAGACTTTTTCTTAGCCCTGAGGATGGAACCCGACTCGTGTTCCGAAACGTCGGCAGAATGGAGGGAGACCACCCGACTGGAAGCCCGAATAGCCTTTTTTGAAGACTTTTTCTTGTTTTCTTATCGATGTTTTGAACTTTTACGGATGTTTGAATCGCTTTAGCAAAACCATTTCATAAAAAAGTCTGGGAGAAGTATTATTAAAGGTGATCATGGTTTAGTTATAAGGGATGACAAAATATAATTTCACCAAAATAAATGTATTCTGAGCGTACTTGTATAGTATTTAACTGTAAAAGTAATGCATATCTCATTCCAAATTGTATCCCTAACTAATTTGACTAAAGATTTCCTATTATAACTATAAATACTAACTCCACGAAAGGTATTCAACTATATTAACATCCCCAACAAGAGCCATTATGTAGGCAAAAATCCCATTAGATGCCAGGTCCATTTCTGGATTAATATGAGCAACCATTAATTTTCCCTCAAAACATCACACTCAACGATTATCATTGAAAAATACTCAAAAACTGGGGACAAGGGATATCTATTAGCTCATAAAATACCAATAAAACCATCAAAAAATGAGGAAACTTGGGCGAAATATGGGTGAAAGAAATGCTTTGATATAGTTGTAACTAGAAACATGAAGATATTGAACGCTCAGTTTTAATTCTTTTAATACAAATTCAGAAATCGAGGTGTAAAAAAAACATTCAATATATATATAGAATGAATACAGCAGAGAATATACACCAAGAATTCCGATCACGAAGGGATCGCAGGTTTAAATGAGATGACGATCCGCAGAATTATGGTAGTCATAGGTTTATACACATTGCATGAAATCAAAACCATCAAATAAGAATGCTACAATTATTTCATTTATTTAACTATTAATGCTCACTAAAAATGGACTATAAATATTATGATTTGGTATCTGAGAGTATTATTGGAGGAGTAGCTGATGTTTCAGTTTCGAGAACTTCTCCATTACACATTTCATGCAAAAATTTCGAATGAAGCATTAGTTTTTCAATTGCAAAAGACGTTTTTTCATGTGAAGAATGACATATGGACTATCAGATGGAATACTTGAAAGAAAAAAATGTTCTAATGGAAATTGCCATCCATCACTCTCAAATATTATGTGGAGTCTACCCAAAAGGATTAAGAATGACCCTGTTAAACGACCTAGAACAAAAGACACCGGTATCAATGTGAATATGATGGCATACTTATAGAGCTCATTCAGCTATTTTTTATGCTCCATAAAAGTTCTTTGTTGAAAAACAAAGTTTCCATTGGAGTAGAGGGTGTGAATGTGATGTGTTTCTCGGGATACCGTATAATTTACCATGGTTTCGACACAATACCCAAAATATTACAACGCTACACAACTTATAAGTATTAATGGATAATTAAAAGGATCAAAATTGAGCATTTGTTGGAAATAACTTCGTTAACACATAAAAAAGTGAAGTGAGTCAAGGGTTTCCAATGCCCGATGCGAGTGGCCGACACTTGACCACTCCCTAAAAAATAGGCGTAAAAGGTTCATTTTTTTATTTTTCTTCAGACACGTCTGAAAAACACTTGAAACCCTTATTAAGAATTTCATAAAGAACCTGTTTTTAATTGCTACTTTTATTTTATGCAAAAATACGGTTCTTGCTTAAAAACATAGGTTACTCGTATGTTGTCGTTTTAACTTACTCCTATTTCCGTAAAATTAGCGCCCGCCGATTTTTAACGTAAATAAACCGAAAATAGGTTCAGAATATTTGAAAATGGCTTAAAATATAAATAAATAACATATTCTAAAGGATAGTATTTTTATCCTTCAAAATTATCCAAAAGCGTCAGCAGAATCTGTATAATTTTCCAAGAAAATGGAAATATGCCGTGGAATGAATGAAAAATTTGTAATATCTACAGGACTGTTTCCTGACAAGGAAAAAAAATTACATGGAAATTGAAATTTGTTACATTTATTGCCAACAAAATTTTAATAATATCGTGAATTTTCAGCTTTCTTTCTTGAAAAATGTCATTTCATTACTTGGTTAACCTTTTTTCGAATTCAGCCCACTGTGCGCCGCCAAGGCATTGCGATAATATTGAATTATCCTCTTGATATTTCTTCGTATGAGTCATAGAGGTACCCCATTCTCCCAAATTGACCCCCTTTGAAGTGCATCACCATTCCAAAGGGAGTCTTTATCTCCAAATATATATTTTCCGGCTGAGGCCTTGCCTTGGAGCTTTCCATTCCCGGGCGTAACTTTTGATCGATAAGTGCGGGACGTAGTCAGTTGATGTTGGAGAAAAGGAATAGGAAGAGAAAGAGAGGCGAAACCCACCTGTGGGATTTTGAAGAGTCTGAGCAGGTTGGCAACTTGGATGGAGGTGACGCTGGATGCGGCACCCACCACGCCCGAGATCACCTTGCGCACCGTCGTGGAGCGGTTGCTGCAGCTGTAGTCGGACGCCGCACCCCCGTCGATGTTACTGATGGACCCTGCGGATAAAGGACGGATTTGCTCGATTAAAGCTTCGAGGCCCATCAACGGATTTTGTTTGCAGAAATAGTGAATTTGGAAATATTTTTAAAGATAACGAGCGTGCTGCGCCCGCTCCCAGCGGGCTTCCCCCCTCTTTTGAATGCAGGTCCGCATAGGGGTAGGCGCGTTTCTAATTTTAAAATATAGAAAAAAAGGCAGGGTCTTAAGTAAAAATTTAATTGGTATGTTCATGTACAAATTGAGGTCAGAGGACCTCTTTAAACACAACATTGGAAGTAATTACAGTATCCTCTGTTAGACGCACATGGTGACTCATACTTACGTAGCAACAGGAGACTTGAATGTGGAATCAGCCGCATTTTGATAAAAGTCATTTAAAGAATGCGAGATATTGTTGCAAATAAATGTATCAGTTTGTGCGTCGTTAACGTCAGGAATATTTACCGTTTTTTTATCATTTAAAAACCAATTTTAGAAAACAATAGCAATATTTAGGAAGTAAGATATGCCGTCGCATGTTCTGTGATAAATTCTGTGCATTTTGGTACCTCGTTTGTAGAGTTTGATTGCGTATAAGTTTATATATGAGTATAAGAGAAAAAGGTATCTATACAGTAGAAATAATATAGAAGATTTGATCATATCTGACTCATATTATGGTTCCTCATATGCATTCTTCATTTTCTGTTTACAACCAGTAATAACGGCTTATTCTGGGCTAATCACCATTGCAAATGAAATTCAAAATACAAAAGATTCTAGATTTGCGATATTTATCCTTTCTGGAGGACCGACAATAAAGCGAGCCCCATCGTGTGTTGAATCAACATTATTTCCGAATGATAATTTACTTTAAATTGCATATACCTTAAAATTTAAAAAAATGAAATGATAAAATTTTTATAACTATTTTTATTTATTTTTTATAAACTTATATTACTTGGTTAAATTTTTGACGACCATCAACAAATTTTGGAAGAAGTTAAACTTAACGGTCAGGTAGACTAGTTTGTTGCAAAGCGCACCACTTTTTCAAAACAAAATAATAGTTATATATATCTAAAATGCAATCTTCCAGCACATCACATACCGTTTCTTTTCTCAAGTTCTTTGACAATTAATAGCATTATACAAACTTTTACTAACACTGGTAAATATTGTACTAAACGACGTCACTTTTACGATTCCGAAGCCTTACCATATTTAATTTATCACATTAATCTGGAAATCACACCTTAAGCATGCATAAACAAGCAAAAGACTGTCATTATAAATATAGATGGATAAAAGCTCAGCAGGCGAAGGGAAAATATCGTGGATAACGGAGCAAAAGTTTACAAACTTTTTTTTGCGTAAAGAATCTTCGTAGGCCATTTCAACGGGCAATCTCGTCTAAAGCGTGTTCTGTGACCTTTAGACCTTTCGAATCCAATTTTACTCCAACTTACGAAGGCGCTCGATAGAATTTTCCCTTTCTTCGCTCCCTTTCGTTTTCCATAAACTTGACGGACTACCTGTCTACTTTATTTTTAGTACCAGCCTTTTGGCCATATATAACTTGACTATAACCTTTTTCATGCTCTTTTTCAGTAATGGACCAGTCGCAAGCAATCTTCGTTAGAATGGTTAGAAAACTTTCTCCCAGCTACTTCGAGATCACTCTTGCATGTACTCGTATTCGTGTTTATTACGATTACCTAATTTTTGTGATATGTTAAGTATTTTACCTCAATGCAGTATATAAATTTTTGCAATTTCACCTACCATTGGAAATTTAGCATTGTAATATAGAGTTTCACATTAATTTATAAAGTTTTTGGATATTATGAGCCCATTTACAGAGTAAATATTTACGCAGATGGCTTAATGAAAAAAAAATAAATTGTACTCTTATAAAAATCCAATCACCCTAACTTATTTTGCGCGGCAAGAGATAGGACATATCAATCCAAACTCTCCCATAAATACATCAGTGCATACATAAATATTATCCCTCAGCTTATACATCAACGCTTATGTAACTGGATAGCATCGAGGACTGCCGACGTTTTGGCTTCAGGTATGCGAATAATGTAAATCCAAGTAAACATAAAATGTTAAGATAATTTATACCAAAAGTAGTAATTTGTAGAACTATTTGTTTTTTTCTGACACGTGACTGGTGTGTTACTCCATTACTTTCGTATTCCAAATCATGTATTTTTCGTGATGAGATATAATATGAGAATTATGGCGGTGCAATTGCTCGCCAACAGTGCTTATCAAATTCTCACACGAAAAGAGAAACCACAACCCAAATACATTAATTCCATTAATGCACTGATGGAAAAAACTGATCATGTATTACGAGGAAGTCTTTTCTGTATTTGATGCTTGAAAAAATATATTGAATTGATTATACAACTTATTTATCCAGGCAATTTTAATCTGGGGAGGAAAGTATTTTGGCCATGGTAATGAATGGAGATATATAAAAGGTGAAATGCAGGCACAACAGCATAAACTGATGGGAATAATTAAAAGGCATGGTTTAAATAACAGACGCACTTAGGGTAAAAGGGCTCTGAGGCAAGAGTTCTGGGAAGGAAAGACAAAGAGGATCGGGGATAAACCTGATTGCTGTAGCGCGACTGTCGCTGCATAAAAATCATCCAAACGGGGGAGGAGTGATAGTTTGATTAAATAACGGTTTTGCATGGAACTTAGTCCCACCGATGCTAAGCTGAGGGCGGCCCCTCAAAGGAACCGGGTTCGACCGCGGAAAAAACCGGTAGACGGAGAGAATTAGATTCGTCCCGACGGCCACAGGGGGAGCGGGAAACGGGCAGGGTGTGTGGGTGCGGTCTCTTAGGGGCCAGCTGTGGGTGCGGATCCTCCTTGGTGAGAAAAGGGGATTCAGTGGGGGTGGGAATGAGATGGAGGATCCGCCCGCAGCGACGAATACCACCACCAGCGGCAGAATCGGTGGTCGCTATAGACAAGGGGTGGCAAGAAGGGAAGAGAGAAGAGAAAAGAGATAGAGAGAGAGGAGAGGGAGGCGGCGGTTTGCCGCCCCAGTGGCCCGGAAAATAGAAAATTGCTCGGTCGAAGCGACGGCGATGGCGCACAACCAGTCAATCACACACATAGTCAGGACGGAGAGCTATATACCCGCACCCTCTCGGGAGAAGTAGGTACGGGTCCTCCACGCAGGCACACCCCCTCTATTTCTTGGGAGTGATTTGCGGCTCACCGCATTAGAGGGCGGTGCGCATCTCAGCCTCGATGAGCAGACGGCGTCGGCCTATCCATCGCTCACTTTCCCACTCACTCACTCATTCCAACTCCTGCGGGCGATGAAAGGCGAGGGGATCGGGGTTTTATGGCCACAAGAGAAGACATGAATGAACGTGGTTGGACGAGAAGTCCTCGTTAGGTGGAAGATATCTTTGGAATATATCGACTCAATTAGCTCCGCGTAGAAAACGATTATTTTTCTGGACACCCAATTAATGGTCAAGACAATCAAGACGCCTCTCAATGAACGAAATAAATTTATTATCTATGAGAGTCGAATGCCGCCCAGATTCAGCCACTGGCGTGTGAACTTCACATATTCATTGTTTAGGGAGCCAGATGCTTTCCTTATGCTACGTTGTAGGATTTTTATCCATGGAACCGAGTTCATATTTCCAAATATTAGTTCGGTTGCATGAAATAATATTCATCTCTAAATCACATACACTAAGTATATTTTCTGATGAAAACTTAAGCTAACAAATACTTAAAATTTTTCATAGGTATATTTCCAAGTTATGAGTAAAATGTAACTCTCAATTTTCCAAAAATACTATACTTTTAACTCATGACCGGTTTAAATATATTTTGTATTATCTTCGGGTCTGAAGATTATGCAAAATGCATTGAAAGCCATTTTGAAGAAATACTTAAGTGTTTTTGAATTTTTTTTCAACTTTCAATCTATTAAAATCCTGGCATTCTACGAGATTATGTCTGAAAAAACTCTCAATTTTTATATTGTAAGTAATTTTAATCACAAAATTTTATGCACTGTGGTTATAACATAGTTCTAAATTTAAATAAAAAAAGGCCTGAATGGGGGAAATAACGTTTATTCCAGTTGTGTTATGAGTTAAGAAATTAATATAAGAAATAAGAAATTTATTCGACGGAAAAATGTGCAAAGGAACATTAGCAGGGAAACTTTCGTTGTAATGAGCAAATATAGATTTCAGCTTAATCATAACTTCCGCTCGACTATTCCTATTAAAGTTTAATAAATTTTCTGAGACATGGAATATTTTTTTTCAGGACTTTGTCATTTTTTATTGGATTTTTGCTCTCCTTTTTTACCATTAGAATTGAGTGAAGCTAAATTTATCCCTTAAAAATATAAATTGAATTTTACATTAGTAAATTTGATGCTGGAATTAAATTGTTCTGAGAAAAAGAAATGGATACTCTTGAGCAGTGACGATTTGAGTATCAAGCACAATTGGCAGTCAAAATTTAAGGGATGATATTCACAAGCATTCGCAAAGCTCTTAATGACAGTGACTCTTCATGAGCTCTTGATGACAGTGACCCTTTTGGTGAAAGGGTATTAACATGAGGTGATCTGAATGGCGGATATGTAGCTTAAATGAAGCATAAATGAAGGAAATGCGGTAAAGCCACAATGAGCGTGCCTTGAAAGTGAAAGGCTTCTGAGTGACAGCAGTGAAATATAGGACCTGACGTGAATAAATAATTGCCGGTGCCGACAATTGGCGTGAATTTCTAGGAATGTGCAGCAACTGTCTCATTCAATCATATACCCATGGCTGTAGTAGCTCAAATATCGAATTAAGTTTAACCCATTATAGACCAATGGTGCTTCTAAGTAAAATCAAAAATGTAAACATTTTCAGCTCTATTCAGGAAAAATTTTCGGAAAATTTAAAAATTGAAAAACGTGGTATTTTGTGCTGTAAAGTTTAAAGGCGAGATATGTAGCTGCAACAATAACTATGATTGAGTAAAAATTTTTTCAGTTTCCAGAAGCAGCTCGGGGTTAGAAAGAGTCAAAGAAAATTAGTATTTTACAAAGCACTGTAATAAGTGAATTGTATTTGAGGCTATAAACCTCAACTGTCAATCTCATACGCAATTTTGCTTGCATATCCATGCCATATATTTTCGCTATTTCGCTAATTATTTTTATCTATATGATAATAAAAATAAATTACTTTTTATTGGCAGGCATAAGAGTGGAAATCAACGAAATCAAGTCGCTCTGAAACGGATATTTGTGTGGCAAAGTACCACTGCTACTTGCTTCATTACGACAATTACAGTGCCAGACAAAGGTTTATCAGCAATATACGCATACAAACTGTGTAATGAATAACCGAATCGCTGTTAAGTATTTCCAACGAAAAGAAAAATTTCATCATCTCACTGTTACGCTATGCATCCTAAGATTGGTAGACTGAGATTGTTTCATTCAACTCACTGGGAAAATTTTTATTTATCCTATAAGTGTTTTATCCTTAGATAGGTTTGACAAAGCTCCACCCGCAATTTTCCGATCAATTAATGTTTTGACCGAATAATTTTCTTATTTAAATTGCATTTTTTATTAAATATTTTCTAAAATTATTAATCAGCTTATTAAAACAACTTGTCTATTTCCATACTATTTTATTTTTGCCGACCATGGTTTCGGCAGCTTGTGCCATTGTCAAGGTACTTAGCGTTGGGTGACAGCCTTTATATAGGTTTTTCCCTCCCTTCCTCCCCCTCCCGAAAAACCTATAAAAAGGCTGTCACCCAAGGCGTACCTTGACAATGGCACAAGCTGCCGAAACCATGGTCGGCAAAAATAAAATATTGTGGAAACAGACAAGTTGTTTTAATAAGCTGAATATCAAAGATTTCCACCGCATCACGCCGGACACTGTATCTTTTATAAAATTATTAGTATTTTCATACTCGCTCCTTCATCTGCTTTTATTTGTAAAGACCCAATTATCCTCTCTATGGTTAGAATTATCATCTGCCTTTTCATTTAGTCTCTCGTAATTTTTTTTGTGCCGTAGATTTGGGCCATCTCTGACACAGGACTCTAAGAGACAAAGGGGCGAGACGGGAATTTATAGGAGCAGCTGTGAGCGTTCTAATTGGGCAAAAGGTCACGAAACAGATCGCCTCGAGGATAAGGAAGTCTGATGGTCACTCTGAGGTAGATTGGACTCTTGAGCCGGCCGAAGGCGATCTGTTGGAGTGATCTTCTTCCACTCTATCCCAAACGGGTGAGTAAATCGCCTGTCTTCCTAGGTCACAGTACATCTCCCTAAATTACAGGCGAGGCACGGAATGATCCCCAATTCCTTGAATTCCTCCCTTCTCCTCTCCAAATTCTTAACCTCCGTCACCTCTATGTACATTTCTTTCCACTACCCAAAGAAGTATTCTTACCCTCTTATTCTTAACATTAAAATTGTAAACCGTTGTTATCGGCAGCAAAAACTATATTTTAATAAGAATGACCTTTAATTAATACCAGAAATCACGACGAAATGGCAAAACTACGGAAAGGTGACTAAATTTTACCAGTGAAGCCATACCAATTTTCACACATGAAGTAACTTCTCCATTAATGCCACCAATCTTGACGTTATGTTTTTGTATATCGTACAAAAATCGCTATCCAAAATTCCTAAGCAACATCATACTTTTTAGAAGTTCAGAAAATGGTGAAAAGATATTAAAGATTGGTTTCCACATGCCGAGATGATCTCGGTACGACATATTTCTCGGTCTAGCACCTAAGTCCTGCTTGGATGTGCTCTTTTCTTATTAATATACCTTCTTTAGGTCAACTTAAGGTCACCATTAATTCGATTGATTTCAATCTTTCGATTGTGTTTGGGGAACCTGGTAGCTTCGGAGGTAGGCTTCGCTTGGCTTACGACCGATGGGTTCGATGCTCAAAACTCAGGTGAAGCTTCAAGATACCACCATCCAAAAATCCTCATAGTGGAAGGTCACCCAGATATAAGATTTGGCGCCTTCATCCAAAATTCTTTTAAATATGGCCCAAGTCCAGGGTGATCTCTTCCCTCAACTATCCCAATCATCCATCGGGACAAGTCACTGAGAAATAAGTACGATTTGGCAGTTTTAGTATAGATGATGATTTAGTTTGGTAGGAGAGGATGAAGTGGATATAAGTTTTGACTGTAGTTAATGACAGGAGATTTTTTTTCAATATGGAGCACTGGATGTAGCTGTGTAGGAGGCACTAATGTTGCTGTGAATTTTAAAGCGTATACAAATGATACCAGTACAAATAGGCAGTCACAAAACTTTATATTTAACTGAAGGAATGGAAAATAAAGAATGAATTTCATGTTACACAGTACCTATTTTAATTTATAACCTTGTCACATTATTTTAAATCACAGATATGCAATTGATATGAATAATAAACAATAATATTCTTAAGAACAGGTAAACAAAGAAATAATGAAATCCGAAAATCTTTATAATTCTATACAACTTAAATGCTGTTCATAATTTAGTATAGCATTCGATTTTGAGGAATTGCAAATTTTTGGCATTTCATTATGTCAAGGTGACTTAACGAACTCACGCCTGAGACAACTAATTAAATCATATAATCGATTAACATTATAAAGTCAAAAACTTCAATAGTAAATATTGCATAAAATTCTCGGAAGCTAGTTCTAGTTGAAAAAGTTGTGATATTATTTCACAATTAGCAGCATTTTTCGAAGAAATGGGAAAAGTTTTCAAGCGGTCGCAATAAAAACTAATGGGGTGGATTCCTCAGCTCAACTGAACAAACCGTGAATTCGCTTGTGGCTGTTTACACTTCTCCAAGAGCGCACTTATGCACTCTCGGATCAACAGGCCCGCGGTATTTCGCCCACCCCACCTCTCAGACAGGCGAAGCATCACGGGCCCCCCTTTACCCACCCACAAATCCGTCGTCTCCATGGAAACAGCTCCTTTCCCCAATAGAATACGCCCCATCCTCCTAGGGCAGGGGAGGGGAGGATTAAGGTCGTTGTTTGTGGCCAGTCCACTACTTCTCATGCTGCCTGTAGATTATCCAATGACCTCGTCATCGAACAAGGTTAAGCAAGAAATTCGACCGGAAAGTAAATTAGAATAAAGCATATGAAAACGTCTATCGAATATAAGTATAATTCAATTAAGCGCGTTAATGAAGTAATCATTTATCTGTTATATATACCTTACATAAAAATAAATATTTCCTGATCACCTTTTTCGAGACACGTTCTAGTAACCTACTCCTCTCGCCCTTGAATGCTATGTAGCAGGAAGTGAAATCACTATGCTTCGTTAGGTCACTAATTCGTAACGAAGTGGAATTATGTATGCTTTGGAAAAGACTCCACCCAATCAGAGAGGTAATGGAACGATTTATTTGGAGGGAACTAAAGTCCTTTGATCCGAATCATTATAGATAATGACTGCCTAGGTCAAGAGATCCGATATCATAAAAAGAATTTTTAGCTTATTCCGTAAAATGTTCACATTCATAAATTGAGAAATTTCCACCGCCTATGGTCATTACAAAATCGACCGTTTATCATGTAAATAAACGATGAAATTCAAATAAATTTGCAAAACATTTCAAACTCACTTTATTTACAAGTGGAAATATATGCATCATTGATTTTAAAGTGGTTTTATAGCAAAGTTTGTAAATTCAATTACCTACAAAATTTCCTGTTTGCTTTCGGAAATTATTTCTGATTCATTTTATTTCTTCACTACTTTTCCACCACCAATGCTGAGCCACCAATTACTTGAGGTCCGCGATTTTGCTTTATATTTTTGTTGAGGAATTACTACGGAATTTCAGTTACCTTATTAACAAGAGGAAAAATATAGTTGAAAAATGGGTATTTTTTAAATCATAGTGTACATTTGCAAATACCAAACAATTCCTGAGAAATTTCACAAAGCCTCTCCAGTAACTTCCAATTAGCAATAGTAATTTTGGTTGGAGATCCGCGATTTTCATTGACATTTTTTCTGAGGATTTACTTCAGATAAATTATATTTAATCAGTACATTTCCATCACCAATGCTGAGGTTTTGCTTGAGGTCCGCAATTTTGATTAATATTTTTACTGTAGAATTACCACGGATTCGAGAGTCGCCGTAGACGCCCCCACCACCTATTGACCACTGAAGCTGAGTTTTACCCCTTTCATCCTCCGTGGTTTCATAACTCCTACTGCTTCCACTCATCTCTCTCACAACTTGAGATTAGCCACTCAAACTGTTCGGAAAATAAAAGGATACAATTTCCCAGCCCTGAAGGGCGAGGGTCGACCACTGCGCTAACTATCCAGCGCGCAGGATATGCGCCTGCAAAATTACACTCTGCTCTCATCAAGGACTCCCTCCCGAGGGCGGAGAAATGCCCAATACTCCTGGAGTGGAATAGAAACGACCTATTGCGGCGGTGAGTGGGCAGGAGGAGGGATTGCCGTCTAGTTCTGGACTAGAAATAGACCCGAAGTGGGCAGAGCCAGGAGTGAGGTTGAACCAGCGGGGAGTTAAGGGGTTGAGAATAGAGATTCCGATCGTTTTAGCCCTTACCTATAGTTCATAGTTGTATAGTATAGTTCGTAGTTTATATTTATACAGTTTTATATATTTTTATCATTCGAAGGAGGATGATGTGAAATGGAATCTGGAAATTTTTCAAAATACGTGAAAATTTGCGAAAGAAATGCAAAATTGATAATTTTTAATGCGTTTTTACACAATTTACGGAGACTAATTCCCCCCAAATCTACCTCTGTACCATAAATATTAATTTTTTAGGATTTACTCCCCCCAAAACCCCTAGAAAAAATTTAAACGCTAAAATAATCCTTTTAATTCCTCCAAAAGACCGAAAAGTGATCAAATCCCGGCAGCGGCAGAGAATTTTCAGAGACTACCCGATCCCTGCTTGATTGCTGTGTGGAGAACATTTCAAGCGCAACACTCCGTCCGTCGGATGGGACGTTAAGCCGTGGTCCCCTTGGTGCCTTTCGTTAAGAGCAGGCTAATGCCGACGTCGGGTTTCTCTCCACCCTTCCTTACCTACCCCATCCCTCATGGCGCAAATGACCTAAGCTGTCGGTCGCCTCCTCCAAATACCATACCGAAAAGTGATAAAAAATGGAGGAAGGGAGCTCCCCCGAAAATGGTGGGTGATGGGGAAAAACGGAGTTCATATTCGGATTTAGGAGGTCATTTTACAAAAGAATCAGCTGGAATGGTGTCAGGGCCGATTTCCATGCCGTCCAGTGCTACCGTCGCGGGGTGATGGTAGATTCCCAGGCTGGTAAATTCGTTGTTTACTTCCATGGTGATTTGGCAACATCGCTTAGCTACTTACAATTAGTAGCATCAAGTCTACTCCCCCCTTCCCACCAAACTGATTTTTGTCAGTCTATCTCACCCTTGTGAAGTGTAAGCATTGGGCAAAGCACTCTGGGTACTGGGTGTGTCCCCGCGTTATCAGTTACGTTATAGATACCTCGTTTCTTTGCATTGAAGTAATTAAAATTGTGAAGTGGTATATATATTAATTTATTTTGCATTTTTTGGAAATAATTGAATTATGAGTTCCCAGGACCTGAATGAAGAGAAAATTAAATATTACTTTACGTTTTTTCAAAAAAGTGCAAGGTTTTTTCTAAAAATATGAAAAAAGAATTAAATATTGAAAATATCAAAATCTAATAATTCACAACTGCTGAAAACAATTCTATATTTCAAAAATCTATGGTTTTTTGACAAAATATCAGTATTTATTAAGAAATTAAATAAGTAATTTGGGGATCTGGTATGTGCACACGCCAGTACTACTGTTTCAAAAAACCGCGCCAATAGTTATGGGGTTGTTCGGGCCGGAACAGCCTTGTGTTTTTCTTTTCCTTTAAGTTGAATTTCCCCCCTTTCTTCTTTTTTCCCGCCTGCCTTGGTTCTTGCTTCATTAGTTCCTCTCCGCATATAGAGGGCTCTAGAATCCAACGAAAAATAGTGCATGCCAGGGAAGTTCAACAGGATAGGGGAAATTTTTTCTCAAGCATTTGCGACACCTATTCTTGTAGTTGTTGCTAAATATAATATTTGTAGCCATAAAAATGCATAACTCAGCCATGAATTTCCAATTTACGCTATATTGCCTTTCCTTATGATAACTAAATGTCAATTTCTAATGATTTTTATTTTCGGTCGAAGTGTTATAAGAAAAACAAATGAAGGTGACATCCGCATCCTCTCAAGTGAACTGTGTTGTTGTTTCGGAGTTCTGTAGTGAAATCGAAGAATGTCGGCATTTGCCAGCGTGTATCGCATCGTAATAGATCTTCAAAATTTGGAGTATAGTAAGAAATACGTTACTGTTGCGCAGTTAAGGACTGCCCTTCCAAGGGCTGTAAGTTTTTCTGTTTTCCTCGACAAGTAGCCAGGTAAGTCTCGTTCATTTCCATTGCACCTGCTGTCATGTGTTGTGAAATACTTCTCAAGAACGTAGTTGTTGGATGTTTAAATTTGGGTAACTTAATCCAACTCTTTAGAAGAACAGTGACATTTCAGTTTATTTCCTCTCAATTGATAAAGACATATCTTTCCCGTGGAGCAAGTATAGGACTGTTAAGAATGATCAATCCAAATGTAGTTCATCTGCTTGAAGCGATTATTATTAAATTCCAAGGATCTCGAAAAAGGAATGCATAATTTTTAGTATGCTTAGTTAACTTCCATCCTTCGCTCGTCACATTGTTTTTATGCTTCTATGTGCTTGCTCCAAACATCCAAATTCGGTGGTTTGAAGTTACTATGTATTAGAATTACTGTTTAAATCTATTTAAGTGAAATCATTTTTAATTAATGCCTTTATTTTTCACTTATCTACACCAAATTGTTTTGTTAGTGAAGTTAACTTTATGAATTTTTGTGTTGGTGTCATGTGAATCTTTCTATAATTTTAACCTGGTATTGAAATACTCTTAGTAACACTCTAAGATAATTTTCGTCTAAGAAATTACTGAGCTGTATTTCTAGTTCCTTAAAAAGTTTTGAATGATCGCATCATCCATGCTGCCATTCAGAGGCGTAACTAGGACTACGCTTTGGGGGGAGGGGATAGCCTGGGGTGGCGATTCCCCACCTTCGTTGGGGAAATTTTTTGAAAAATAGCATGCCAGGAAATACATTTCACATAATTTTCGCACTAAAAAATTGACCATATGCAGACGCAGTTATTAAATGTCAAAACTAGACAATTTTTTTAGCTTCTCTGAGGTTTTGGGGGGGATCTATCCCCCTTCCCCCCCTATAGTTACGCGTCTGTTTCCATTTTTGTCTTACAGAACTGATTTTTGTGGATATCGTCTAAAAATTGTTTAACAGTGCAATACTCATTTATGGCCAATTCACTCAGCTAATTTTGATTGAAAGTCCTTGCATTTCTCATAACTTTCTTGTGTTTTTCATAGGGAGGTGTAATTTTCCTTTAATTTCTGAAACATTACAAGTGATGTACTCTAATTGTGTTTCTTTCTGTTCTTTCTTTATCCAGGAGTTGATGAATCATTCTTCAGAACTTCATCATGAAAAAAATATGTAGCACAGAACTATTCGGCTAAGTTTGTTATTCTCATGAATAATGTACTTATTGACAATAAATATTATTTTTGTCTTTTTATCTTCGATTTTAATTCATGTGCAATAACCTACTGCCCTGAGGCCTTGATTGCTCTTTCCTCCAAATAAAAATGATATGTAACTACCCATTCGCTCCTGAGAATCGGTTATTTTGTGCGTACGAGTTTGCGGGCATTTTGAGTTGAAGCAAATAGACTTGAAATAATGGAATGGGAAGGGAGGTCGTATTTTAGTGATTTGAATTTGGCGGCAGATGCCGATGCTGCTGCTATCTGAACTTATAGTAGTAAAACTCTTTAGTGTCAAAGAAGTTTTGCGTGGAGTTGGACATCTATGGTGCATGCCTTGCACCAGGGCATTCGTTCGCCTGAGTCAAGGCGAAGAGGAAGTTTTCGTTATCTCGCCGAAGCTCGGGCGAGGAACAGGACGCACGACGGAAGCCAAGGTAAGGCGGGAATTCCCTTCCTTGTTTTCTTTTCCATCGCTTTCATTTCTTACTTTCCATTTTCAATATTTGGTTTCCAGTCCCTCATTTTTTTTTATTATTTCGTTGTAAACGTAAGGCTAAGTTTCGGCCCTACGTGGATTGCATTTCGGGCGGGACACAACGGCCCCGTGACGCTACAGGGGTTAAGTGTGTGATGTGCGTTCATAGTATCGTAGCCCAGTGGTTGAAATCGATAAAAGCTGGGCAACAATCGCTGTAGTCTTAAGCCTCAAAGTAGTTTCTTTTTCTTTCTTTTTTGATTCTATGTGTTAAGTAAACTTAACTTTTAGCCATCAAATCTACAAGACACCAAGTAATACAAAATAAAATTATGTTGTTGCACAAGTTTTGCTAAATTTATGAAACCGTTTGCGATTCGAAATAAGTAGTTCACAATATTGCCAGGGAGACCAATAAAAATTAAAAATAGGGTAAAGTGATGCGGGAAGTATAATTGCCCTGTAGTACAAGTTTATTATCCCTCGAGCGAGCGCGCTTAAAATTTTTACACGACCGGGCGCGTGGCGTACTTTGTCCACGATATATGTATGTGCATATGTATACATGCATGTATGCATATGCATGCAGCATTTATATGATAACACTCGATTTTTGCTAAAATTTATCTTTATTTGTAGAAATTAGTTCAAGCTTGTACATTAATAGGCGATACAGATATAAAGGTACACGGCCGGTCGCGCGGAGTAATTTATACGCCACGGGTGTCGGGTTCCTCTTGCCGGTCTAAAAGAATTTTTCTACAATACTTTGTGATTTCAAAAATCACGCTAAAGACAGTCAAAATGACATTGTAAGAATACGCGAGGCCATTAAAGATAAGCAAAGCACGAGGTACACGGCCGGTCGCACGGCGTACTTTGCACGCCACGCGTGTCTGTTCATACGCCAGCGCGCCCGCTCGAGGGATAAGAGTGTACATCTTTCCGTGACGTGTGAAAAAGAGAGGCTAAAAATATGTTTTTTAAGGAAGATAAGAGAAAATTTTTAGTCTCTTTACAAATTCAGAACAAATAACATGCTGTGCTAATAATATAATAACCTGAGCTATACAGTGATCCTAGGATTCACTTCGATGAGTCGTTAATGACTTTTCAATTCACCGTCTAAAAGTTGAATGAATTTGAAAGGCCAAAGTATCAATTCCTATAGGTGTAAAATTGTTGATTGCAGTAAGTATACCTGATGGTAGAGGCTAGAGAGTTTTGAGAAATGGGCAAAGAAGGCTTTTATACGGGTTGATCAGTGATATCATATACTTTTAATGAGGAGACGCTCAATTATTTTATTGAGCGTATTTTCTTCACCATTTAATTGTTGATTGCATTATTTTCTTTTCTAAACATCGGTTTCTTGTATATATTAATTGCTAAAAGTTATGATTACCTGGCGCATAGAGTAAAAAAGAATGAAAAAGGAACTACTCCTAACTACGCCATTCACTCATTTACTTGGCTTGGCACAATTTTATACATAACCATATTTTTTTACTTATGATATGCAAATTTGATTTTCTAAATTGGTAAATTATTTCCCCTCGGTCGATCGAATGAGAAGTCAACTCCTGTGTCGAAGCAGCTTAGGGAGAGAGTTAAGCTCTGGCACTTTGATGTACTTCCATTGTCTTTCTATTTAAAATTACGCAGGCCAACAAAAAAATTTTGTTTGAAAACTTTTTTTATTTTAATAGCTGGTCATTATAGATTTTATGTGCCAAATCCAAACCTGGCCTTAGTTTTTTTGTATCACCCATAGTTTCCAAGCAATATGTATTTTAATATTTAGTCTAATTCCGCTATAAGGTATATAGGGAAATCAATGAAACACTGTGTTACATAATAAAATTGTTTGTATTTACTACAGCGTGATAATACAGGGTTCAATTGTCAACTGGAATTGGTCTACATTTCTTTCGCTTTTTTCCTTGGAGCTTCTTGTGTAGCTTTTCTGCGATGAATGGCTTGCTGAACTTCTCGGTCCCCCATTATCTTCATTCATTAGACCTACTTTTTCAATTTTATTATAACTATAAAAATCTGTTAAATTCTAAAAATATCGCTTGATTTCATAAATTTAACTTTAAAATGTGAATAAATGGTGGGTGATACAACTTTAAAACCATCATATTTGGATTCAGCAACTTAAAAAACCTAAGAATAAGGTATTTTCATTAATAAAGTTTTTCCATTGTTGGCCTGTGTTATTCACGTAAATTCTAAAAAGATGTTTTTGTAGGTTGAGTGAATGTTATTATTCATTCAAGAAAGGATTAAATTTCGAACAGGAAACAATAATCATGGAAATTAAAAACCATTTTATCTCTCGAAAGAAACGTTGGAGCTACGGAAATGTTGGATAAGATGGTAGTGCTTGAAATTATGTCGCTACTTATCACAGAAATGTTTTCGTAGATTCATCGTTCACTAAATGATTGAGAACATGTTCCTTAGGTATAAAACCACTCCTACGACACCAATGATAGCTGCGGTGGGTTAGAATTAACCTCCGCGGTGTGCCTGGCGAATGTTCCTGGACCGCCATTGAACATGAATCTCTCGTTTGCTCACACCGTTCACACCGAACGACAATGGCAACAACAGCTGCTAGCCCGCGAGGCATCATCAACCCCAGCCCACCTCTGTTGACATCGGAAAGCTTTCAGCAAACGGTGGGAAGCGTCGTGTTCACAGCCGTGATAACAGTCGTTCAAACTTTAGCTCGTGGCGCGATACACCTGACTGGCTCTTGTCAGTTCTTGTACATCCGTTTAATCCTCGTCTGGGCAACGGTAAACGAAAACGACCCTACCGTTTAGGTGAAAACAGTAAACGGCAAAAACCAATTACAAACTATTGCTCTCGCCAAAATGCAATTTATCGCCAATTTTAAGGCATATGTGCCAGTAAATCTTCTTTTAAATTCTTCTAAAATTAATTTGGAACTAAGTTTCTCAAATTGCAATATTTTTTGATTTAAAGACGATTCTATCGGGTAATAGCAAGTCATAAATCTGTTGAATTAAAATTTGCTAGGCAAATTAAATCCATTTAGGGGTGGATAACTTCTTATATCACCTATAAATGACGTCCTCAAAATTTACGCAATGTAATTCATAAAATTCAGCGACCCATTTTTCAATTCAAATGCCAAATTCATTGCTCTGAAGTGCTTGAATTGATTCCCGTTTACTTAACCAATACAGAGAGAGTTGCATTGGGTTAATTTTCCACCGTTGAGAAAAGTAAAGACAAGTCAAATGACAAGAACAACAGTGGAAAACCCTGTAAGATTGAATATCTTCCAGCATAAATAAATAAGACTTAAAAATATAAATTGTAGCAAATAAATTTCGCGATATCCTCGCTTTCAATTTGCGCATGCGTAGCGCCATACAATAAATTAATCGGCATGTTCTCAAGATAGAAAAGAGATCACAAATTAACATGAAGTCATTAAACTATTAGTCTCGCGCATCTTTTACGATTGGGGTAAAGACGATTAAAACGAGATCTAATTCATTTTATTGGGATAGGATTGGCATGAAATTAGAAGCGTTTACCAAAAAAACTACGGGTTTGATGTTGATGTATTCGGCCAACCAATTCATTAAGAATCACTGTAGTGTATTTATCGCAAGCCATCAGTTTTACTTCCATGAATGTTTGTAAGGAATATAAATCCGGCCTCGGTGGCGCCGGGGTAAAGTCACCGACTGCCAACCTGGAGGTCGCGGGTTCGAATCCCGCCTGGGTGGCTTGAATACCATCCAGGGCATGGATGTTTGTGAATGTCTAACAAGTTAATTGTAAGAGAGGACAACTCTGTCCTAAATTCGCTTGTATAATAAAGACAAATTATTATTATTATCCCAGCTTCCACATGCAAGCACCCGAAAGTCTTTTAAATTTTACGCTAGAATTTAGAAGGATATAGGTATTTCCGCGTATTTTGATTTTTAAAAGAAGTTCTCCTGCATAACTCCCATAGCTGATTCTGCTTTTTCATTTAAGGTGCCCCTCCTCCACTTTTTGTCTAATTAAATTGCGAAGAAAAGTTGCCTTCATCGGTTAGGGACGGTCATTAAGATTTTCCCGTCGTAACTTTTATGAAATTCAGTTTGAATGGGGTAAAATGCTCTAGAAACACCAATATGCTATTTCATAGAGGAATTTTGCCTACTGTGTAGCAGAATGGAAACGTTATTGAAAGCTAATAACCACAGGCTAACATGGAACGACCCCGTACAAAATGTAATTAAGAGCGTCTCCTCCATTCAATACGGGTGTATTCGTTATGGCTACAGAAACACCTCAAACTACCCCGAGGCCGTTATTGGCCTTTCCGCGGTTCTACAAGATCCAAAAGAGTATAATGAGATCATTTTTCATGTCGATACATGGGCAATGTGCGGAAAATGCATTATTGGATCGGCATAATATATTGCTCTCCTTAAGCAATATTGAAAATAAAGTCATAAAATGAAATTTGCTTCGTCAATTTCAAGGTTTCGAAGGTTTCCCCGATAGTGAAATAGTTTTTCAATTTGCTTTATCACTATTATTGACGAAACTACATTCAACATCAGAGGTTCATCGGATAATTAACGTAAATTAAAAAATGCAAATTCGTATCCGTTTAACTTCAAAACTCGCGGAAATGAAGCTATTTTTTTAATTAATTATTTTCAACGTTGGAAAAATATGCGCAGTTAGCGTTAAAGTCCTTAAATTTAGTGAATAATTGAACTTTAATAAAATATTCCATGGGTGCCACCAAAATCGGCTGAGTTGATTAATCCTGGATTAATAATACAATTTTAAGAATAGATATCATCCATTTTAATATTTGTTCTGGAACGATATGAAGTCCAGAGTTGATTGGGAAACAATGACTGATTAGTACGCAATTCCATCATCATAACCTTCTCTGACCAATACCACTGATTGTTTATTTCATTATTTTTACAATATAGCTAAAATCCTCGTGATTTTATTTCACCGAGTTCAAAACCCAGCTAACATAAAATATCTACATTCTGGTGATGACATTGAAACTTAATGAACTGATTCCCCGTGAAATGTATAAATTATCACATTTTTAGTAGTCTTTCAGCACTTCAACTTTCAATAAATTAATATGCTACTATATGGTAAAATTTGATTAACACAGAGCTCGACTTTCCATTATCATGCAAAACCCAATTTTGGAAGGGTAATTTTGGAAATTCTATTTTCACTTGTCACACGAGGATAAATAGTGCAGATTTGATTTATGATAGCCAGATTGTTTCAATAATTCTCGTAATTTTGTCACTCCAGAAATGAATAATGTGTCATGGGCTGCTTGGCTTATTTTTCAATTATTGCATTATTTCCCCCTCAGTTTGGGTATGATTTCACCTCATATAAATATTACTTATTTTTTAAAGGAGTATGTACGGCCTTTGAAATATATTTGGACTATTACGTATATCTCTCTCAACTGAAAGAACATTGGTTAGTAACATTTTTTTGAGGTAGCGCTGCAATTTAATGTATTTTGTTAGTTGATGCATGAATATGAGGTGCATTAAATTTTGAATGCTGAAGCATGTTTTCTGAATTTCTAATATGGACAGCACTATAAACCAAGATTATTAATTCTCAAGCTAACATATAGTTACACTAAGTATTACCTGACAAGGCATAACTACTCGAAATTATGGAACTTAAAGGTATTAGTTATGCGTATCCGGAATTTAGTAGCATAGGTATTTTTGTGCCAAAAAATTAACTTTAATGTAATTTTGTAGGTGAAAATTTAAAGCTAAATAGTAATTCAAGCCTTAAAGCGTATCATTGTACTGAGGGAATGTCCAGATGATGTTTGGAAGCTAGCAATTGAAAAAAATCTTAAAACTTCTATATTTACGTAATGAAACGCTTCAAATATCTGTGAGGCATTTTAATAAAAGGAACCCGTTCAAGCATAACACGGATAACGATCGTGTGAAATGCCGAGATGAATATCAACGACCAAACCTATTGAAAAAAAAACAAAATATCCGACGTAAACAATATTTGACAGTAAACAGACTAAAAGTGTGCAGTACAATTTCGCAAAATTCTGCCAAATATCATTATCTACTACTCCTTTATTTATAAATCCCTAATTATTAACTTAACGAGCGTTTCGTGTCAGCATAGCTAGTTCCACAGCAAAACTGAAACGGTTGACAATTTTGCAGGTGACATTTGCACAAAGCAAGGGGATATTTGCTTGAGAAGCAAAAGAATCACCAATGGCCAGCATTGAAACTGCCGACACCATGCATATGTGCATACTCCAGCTCTTTGATCAAGCAGGAAAGGTAGGGATTGAATCGATATCGGCTCATACGATCGGCCTTTTTTTTTCCTGCTGATCCAGCAGGAGGAGTTCCTCTCTATTTACGCTCCGCAAAAATCAAAGCGCAGAAAACTGAGTGGACACCAATAAACGTAATCACGGGAGCAGAGAGGCAAGAGCCAAAATTAAATCACCGTCGGTGTGAGGGAATAAAATTCGCCCTTCGCAGATTCGTCATTTCATGCGGAGATAGTGAATGAATATATACGAGGGATCAGGGAACGGACAACAGAGGCGTTATTTATCTGTCTCACATGGTGGGCAGGCAACACCACAGAAGTCGTTTGACTCACCCATGAACATACATTCATCACTGAACTCGACCGTTTGGGAAATTTAAAAGCGGCTCCATCTATATATTCAAATGTTAGGGCTGCTGTGAAGGCAAGTTCCATTTAAGAATAAAGAAATCATTAATTTGCTGATGTTTTATTAGTATGCAATGGGGCCATCTGGTCAAGCCCAAAATTGCGAGTCTTTAAAGGAATTCAGTAGACGAAAGGAAAATGTAACATCAATAAATTATTCGATAAAAATCATTCCAGTGTCGCGTTGGCAGAAATACAAGATCTCACCTGTTTAGAATCCCGTGAAAAATTCATCGCATGGAATTCAAACATGGGTCACCCCAAGTTACTCTACACTTTGAACTTCCAATACATATTTCCCCTCTATGAACTTCCATTATATGGAGCGAACTTTTGTGATCTGAGCTTGAATTCCAGTAAAAGGATCGATTTTTTCCCTGTGCAATTTTCGCGCCGCACGTCCATTTGCGGGTGACTCGGTCAAGGTACAGGTACGCCGTAGTTCGCGGACATTCCTAAGAAACATTCTCTTACAGATGATTTTAAAATAAAAAACCTGAAATTGATTCCATGAGTGTCAAAGGAGTTAACGGTACATAAAGTCGTAAACGAAGAATCGCTCAGTCAGGCAAGAAATCGCTAAATACTAATACAAAACAGGAAAGGCCGTGGCAATGTGGAGGATTTGTTGCCAATAATTTATTTTTTTGCTCCACACGATGAAAAAAACTCTCTTTGCGAGCAAAAACTTCAAAAACTTGGTGGCAGACTTTCGTTCACTAGGTATTTCAAAGCCAGTGTTTAGTTGGTATGTGCATTTTCTTCGTTAAAATTACTTGTTAATATATGGCTTGTTTTCAGGAATTACACCACTTATGGATAGGATATGGATATGGATTCCATATCGGCATAGAAATCATGCTGGTATGCTGATTATACAGGTGCTATAAATAGAAATAAGTTTTTATGTTCTTTTTTAAGGAAAAAAATTCTCATGCGGCGGTCTCACAGCAATTCAGTATGCGTTCATTTTTATATGTGCATTGTAAACTCCTTGAGTTGGTACCATATAAACTCGTTACACTGCAATACATTGAGATAGTTATTACTCTCTGCTTCAGCACAGATAACAGCAATTTGTTGATTGCCTAACATAAACAAGTAAAAATTTATATTACTAAAGAAATAGCGCTCGTATTTTTGGAATGTAACTCTTATTCAAAATGCGAAGGGGTCGAACGCGACTCTTTGCCTTCTTCCCGCAACCCATAAGTCAGCGACGCGAGCGGTTACCGTGGAGACCGAAAGAAGTTCTGCAGTGGTCCTCGCGCACTACTTGATCCGAAAGCAGTGGAATCCGATGGCAAAAGGTGAAAAAATGTGCGTCTCGTATTCCAACAGCCGTCCAGTGCTTGGCAGCGATTTTAGGATGCCAAGACCATCGCATGAGAGAAGATACAGAAACTTTTTTTTCTTCTGACATTAACGTATAGTAAACCTCGCTTTGACTTGGAGTTTGCACTGTTGGCCCCATAAATTTGGAGTATACCGTTCATCCATTGAAAATTATCTCTCATAAAATGCTGAGGCAGAGCAAATTTACCCATCTCTCAAAATATGAAATTTGGAGACATTTTTCGTAACCTATTGTCAAATTCAAGGCAGCTTTATGTATATTTTTTTACAAACCTTGCTTTAAAAACCATATCGTGTTAACGTTTTCTGGTAACAAATTCTAATATGAGATTACAGTTCTCATTTTTGGCCTGAAAATTGGGAATAACATTCCTGTCATCGGTGCTCCATATTTGAAATAACATAGAATTAATGCGTTGATAATATTAGAAGTTTTTTATTCATAGGAGTTGTTAAATATAATAGAAATCCCTGGAAATAAATTGAATGTTGGTGCAGGTCATAGGACTAAGGAACAGAATATTAAAAAATACAAGTTGAGCCTTTCATTCTATTCTAAATAATAAAAGAACTTGCCAGTTTCAAGTTCTGGTCCTGAATGTAGAGTAAATGCATATACAATCACACTGAAAATTTAAAAAGGATATGACCACTCCATCGGCCATTCAGCCTTCTCAGGGTACGGTCGACAATATGCGTATCGCTAATTGGTCAAATTGATTAATAACAACTGAAATTAGATTTTACGTTAAGTACCTAAAGCAAGGTGCACTTCCATACTCATTATTCCTGTTACTCTGAGGAAGTTCGTACCGCACCAGCGCGAATACAAAAATTGCAGCATGGGATGTTAATGATGATTTCATTGATCCAAAGTTCCAGGAATCGAAACTGAAATTATTTTGACGGGAATTACTGGGAATTACAATTACAAAATCATATATGTAGAAATATAACAGCAATAAATTACTGTCCTTCACCACCTTAAACTTAAAAAATGGACCAGACATTTGGCATTGAATTATCGACATCTGAAATATGCATGCTGAATTTTTTTAAACTTCACCATAGTACTAATTACAGTATCACCCATTGTGATCGGAACGAGAAATTCTGATATGAGGATATTTTTGATTGTATAATTGGCTGCTTTCCACAATTTGAGCCCACAACACATTGTAGGATCACGAAATATTATTCGTTCATCGAGCGCTTCTGCAGATATGTCCCCATACAGGTGATTAGTAATGCTCATTAGGGATTTCGCAAATCACCAAAAATTCACGGGATGCATGAATAAAAAAACGCGTAAATTATTTCTGAATTCGATTTGATCAACAAAATACACTTTTGCATTTTTACCATAAACATATATAGTACAGTCGGTTTCTGAAACAAATTCAAAATATTAAAACTTAGTTTCCTTATACGTAATGAGAATAAATTTGTCTAATCCATTAACTCAAGTTTGATTTTAATAAAAATTACTAAATTACCGTCGACTGCATTTAAGAAATGAAATGCCTGAAAAAAGTATATTGCATGAATTTTGAAACAGAAATGAGTTTTTTGCTAATCATTCATGCATAAGCAAAAATATGTCCCTTACATAGCATAGACACCTTTATGCTAGGTACCAACATTAACCCTTTAATGAAGGTACTATCAAATACATAATCACATAACGACTGAATGACCTGCGCCTTAATGTTTTTCCAAACATTTCCATGTACTCATTCAATACCTGGGCTACATTTTTTTTAAACTTTTGTACATATGCCTTTTTTCCCGAATATCATTGGAAAATATATCCTTGCTTGTATTCCGAGGCATGAGATTTAGATTTCGGTTTTGCAAATAAAATCATGAAACTATCTTCTTCGGTCATTTTTCATCTTTCAAAGCTTCTTCATTAATCTACATATTTATGGTGAAGCGGGCGAGAAATTCGATCATGACAAATTTAGGGCTCACAATTTCTTTTCAGGTGATGTTTTCGGAGCGGAACAAAGCGCGTAATTTAGCGATGCCTTCCACGACCGCTCCCATTTGTTTTTTCAAAAAATCCTCTCCTCGAGCAGGGAGCAATTCGATCGTCTTCCTCCACAGGAGGAGCTTCGAGAGAGAGAGAAAAAGTGGGAGAGAGGGGGTAGAAAGGACGCGGATAAACGAGCAAACGACAAATTATTGTCCTCCAAAACGTTTCCACTTTTATTATCCCCGCCTTCCCCTCCTCGAAGCGGAGAAGAGCGAGGGAAAAAGAGATACAAAAAAAAGGGAAGCCTCCACATTTCGAGAGTGAAGGAGATTTCCCCAGCCTTACTTACGCTGCTCCCCTTGGTTTTCCCTATTTTTAAGGGAAAGAAAAAAATGTCTCCGTTCCCATTGTTTTGCTCGTCGGCTCGCTCTGCTTTTGAGTGTAAAAGAATGTGCGGCAGATGGTGTGAGGTGGTTTGAAGTGGAGAAGTGGAAAGAGTTTCCAATATGAAGGAATTGGATTGGACAAGAAAACAGCATGTTAACCCAAAACGAGCCTAATAGGATGCAAATTAGTGCATGCAGAATTTCAGACCATTTGGATCAACAATAATTTTATGAATGGAATAATGAATTTTTTGTACAATTATACAGATTTTAGTTTACCTACAATGCGTTTCAATGTCAATACATCATCGGATACGGATAACCTTAACGGTATGTATATTGAAGAGAAAAATTTAGAAATGTCCACCTGCCACTAGAGAATAGACAATGAAACGCATCGTTGGTATGTTAAAACTGAGGGAAAGTGTGAAAACTTATTGTTATTGCGATTGTAAACTTCCACATATTGCAGGAAGAATCAGTGAATGAAAATATAAGGAATCATCAGGTTCGCATCCTGTTGTCAGCTAAACTTTGTTGCATGTAATTTTTATCCGCGAAAGTCTCTCAAAATCTTCTACAAACACGAAAATTTTCCACAGGAGTCGTTTATTACTTAAGAATTCTGCATGGAAGAGGGATTCTGTTGGTTGATATTTCATTTATGGACAATAATAATTTTGAAATTTTGTACCAATTGTATTCTCAACGTGGGAAAAATGTTATCGCCAAATGAGTAATATCAATAACATTTTTTATAAAAAACCACATCTTATTAAAAATAAGAAAATTAAGGCCTGTGCAAACTTATATAACTGATGAGAAAGTTAAAAAAAGCTTTATAAGAACATTTCAGATATAAAAAACGAAAAACGTAATGTGCATCCAAGAGTTAAAAGTTTATAATTTCTGGCCAATATACTTCGGACTTGTCTCTTAGCGAAAGCGAATATCATCTTGAACACTAATTTTATCGTTTTTTGATATCTGTTATGCTCCTCTAAAACCTATGACAACTTGTATTTTTTCATTGAATGGAACAAAGAGACGGCGTATTTTTATGTGCAGATACAAACTTCCACGCAGAAAACTACAATTCTCAAGCAAAATCATAAAATAAATGTTAATTCGCAAGCTTCTACTAAAGATAACAAAAACAAACCACTACTTACGAATCTCTATATAATCTCTCTTACCACTGTATGCTGTTCCGATAATTTCAAATGTGTAGGAAAATGCATTTTCAAACGTTTCGGAGCTATATTGAAAATTTCAGCGCACTAGCTAATCTGGAAGTGATCGAAATATGGGTTGCGAGATTTTGCCGGGAAAAACTAACACATAAACAAGAAAACAAGTACAATAAAACGTGGTAAAATACGCTTGTTTATTCTTTGCCGGGAAAATTTTGCAATTGACAATTTATTCAATAAAATACATTTAAATATTTATCGATGAGTCACGCGTTTTTTTTTACAAATATGAGGGGAAACGGTGATGAGTTACAGCTTTTAGGTACATATGTTTAACTACGGGTTTAGCAGGATATTTTGTGGAATAACATCACAAATAGCCACGTTCATTCCGCACTTGGGGTACTTCCGTTACTATGAATATGCCTGGAGAAATATGAAAAATATATTAAAGTAAATGACTCCAATAATGGAACGCGCCCGGAAGCTACGGCTTACGTATGATATGCGCATTTGATTTCCGCCTTTTAACACGAGAAGGATGGGGGTCCTATATAGAAGGACCATCATTTTAACCGGTTGCAAATATGTTAACTATTTCTTGGAGCATGTTAAAATGAATTGATGACTTAAATATAACCTTTTCCTTTACAAATACAACTTTAAATAAAACTGGGTATTTTTTTACAAATCATTTTACAACAAAAATTTTAAAATGAACAGCGATTACTTCGCTCCTGCTTCCCCTGCCCTGGCCTACCACACTCTACTCGGTATGGCATATATTCTACTTATTTCCATTCAGAATTAAATAAGGAATGTTTAATGCAAAAATGTGCGAACTGAAACATCAAAATGGCGTATTGATTGTTACGTATATCCAATATTTCGCATATTGTGTCCACTTTTTGCTGAAGATCAACGTTCAAGTAATTCCATGCTCTTGGCACTCAACTTATGTTATACTCGATATCCAATAAGATTTATGTTACAAGTTATAAGTTTGGTTTCTCTGTTGCTATTTGATACAGTAAATATATGGTTTAAATTGAATATCTATCCTTATAGATTTTAATTTACCGAAAAACAGGATAGCATTCATCTCATGAATGAGAACATTTATTTACAAGGCTGCATTTAAACGATCATTATAAGAAAATGAAGGACCTAGTAATCCTCGGACAAAGACTTAAACATTAACAGATAATTTTCCCTCTCATGACTCATTTTCATCACTCTTTTATTTTATATTGATCTCCATTGCATATATCATTCAATTCAAAAGATATCTTGAAGCTTTTAGCACAGCCATCGAAGGGGTTACAAAGGGAAAGTAACGCATTGTTGAGTGCAGGTGATCGTACTCTTCGTCTATTCCTTCCATTTAAACGATATTTTGAGTGGCTTTTTCACGATTTACTTATGAACACAAAACTCAAACACACGTGACACAGACATGACTCTTTTCCTATCGACTACCCGCTTAAAGAATGCAAGCGCTAAAATTCTCGATTATGTATAACTCTACTTCCGACTATTGTTTCGACACTATATGCCATTTTCAATTAAATTACGTATGGAACCTTTAAAATGGCATAGGGTATCGAAACCATGGTCGGTAGAGGAGTTATATATTAAAATGTTGAAATTATCATTTATAGTTTATATTTTATCATGGGCATTTGCTTGAGACCACCGACGCAGAGGTACAGTGAATGAGGCATATTAAAAATATTATTGAAAAGGGATTTTGAGAAAGAAACACGTTCCCCATTTCAATAAATCCCAATATTTCTCCCACTAACCTCTAGTGACAGAGGAAAAGAAAAAATTGTGTCGTGGCTTGAGACTGGCTCGGTCTTTTCCTGCTAGCCGCCGAATGTGCGCCTCAACGTTGAATTCCGTTTTATTTTTTCCTTATCGCCCCCTACTCCCTTCGCCAACTTCCACGCAATCCTAGCCTCAAATTCTCCCCCATACAATACTCAAGAGAACCGAATGCGGAATATAACGATATAAATGTATTGTACAGCGGTGAATGCCTTTGCGAAGTGTATTTCTTTTTGTAATTCCTCCTCTTCTCTCTCTCAACATTTATACTTCTC
Source organism: Ischnura elegans (assembly GCF_921293095.1). Taxonomy (NCBI): domain Eukaryota; kingdom Metazoa; phylum Arthropoda; class Insecta; order Odonata; family Coenagrionidae; genus Ischnura; species Ischnura elegans. The sequence continues at coordinate 28,978,973 of NC_060250.1, read as the reverse complement.
TGGAGGATAGCGAGTCCTACCTGGAAGAGCGTCCTTGATCGAACGATACTCTTGTTTGCGGAAGAAATCCCGGATATTATTTTTTTAACAGAAAGGAGTCGGGGAGTATAGATATGAGGAGGAAATAGAAGCTGGCAGACGAGAGTACTTCAAAACGACTATCCACGTGCGACGCAGGGAATGTAGAATTGGATACTTTTAGTTGTGTTCCCGGAATGTGAAACTAAAAAGAAAAATAAAATCAAAATTTGTTTCTTAAGAGTACAATGATAATGGCTTCTTTTCCAACCGACTTATTTCAACAGTTGCAGTTGACCAAACCCTGGGATATGCTAGTCAGAGATAACCAAATTCGAATATTTGACAGGCAATGGTATACTCTTAACCGACCAAACCGAGATTATAATTCAGCGTGTCACTATTAAACTATTAATATGAATCAGAAGAAAATGCTTTCAAGAATTTGCAGAAATGCTAATTTATGTCAAAAAATTTTGAAGAAACGGCTCAACTTTGTGAGTTACCGTTTAATAGTGGGATTAATAACGGCATTGTAATTTTCCACACAGCTTTAATTTAACCCAATCAGTTTCGACTCTTACCGTGTATATGTCCCTATCCGAGTAGATGGTCACACTAACCAAGCAAACGCTATCATATATTATTTTGTGGGCTAAGAAAAACTTTCAACAACAACGCCGCCAGAGAACCATTGAGAGTTACAAAGTAAGTTCTGCAACCGGTTGTGCTAAATAAATGTTTTGTGGAAATCCAATAATTCTTTAGATTCTGTAAGATTTTATGCATATCATCAATTTTATATTTAGTTCGCTAAAAATATAAATCATTGCTAAAATAGTGAAAATATTAGGATACAGTGCATCACAGTGATTAATCCTTCAACGAAGATAATTTTTACTTGCAGAATTAACCGCAAAGTTATAAATCTTGCATGGGATAGATAAAAATTGAGAAACACGATGTAGCAATCCCGATAATGTAATGCGGGATTGCTATATCGCGTATGAAACGCGTATGCTATGTATTAAACTAAGTGGCATAGCTCCTATTCCCCGAAATTGAGAAAATAACGAACGAAAAACGTGAAATTGGTAAATTCGTAACATCAGAGCAAAGTCCGAAGAGATAAAACGGGGCTAAATGCTGTTGGCATTTTACAGTTGGGTCTGCAGTCCCAATGCACTCAGACTTTGGCGCAGAAACCCCATTCAAAGGACATACGGTATGGACGTCCAATATGAGATGCACACAGAATGGTACGTATGGAGAGGCACTTCATGGCACCAAGGGGAGATACCGAATACGCTCTAAGAGCTTCTGATGCCCAAAGAATCCATTGATGGTAGAATCCAGGTAAATACAGGTCATGTTCGTGTTTGCGAGAGTATTTGATCCAATTTCATTTGCTAATGCCAAGCTCTAAATGACGCAAAAACTTCCAAGTAAAGCCAAACACGTAGGAGTTTTAGCTCAAAACCAAATAAAATTTTCAAGGAATTTAATTTAGTAAGCAAACATAAAAAGAGAATTGCTCTGGAATTTTTTCGGAATTACTACAGAGCTCAATTTATTAAAAAGATAAACAACACCATACAATATGTACTATCCGATAAATAGATAAAAAAATACTAGGGATGAAGATAGGGTAAATATTTTCATTTACTTCCCGCGGCTACAATTTCGAATGCGAATAGACTTTTCAGTACATTTAAGTACCTTTCCCAAATAACTTTTTCATTATAGATTTATCATCTTTACGCCTTTAACGAGAACACTGGAAATCACTGCTCGGAAAATGCAGGTAACAAAAGGTTTCATTTAAAATGCTTAGTTTCCCACATAATAAGCTCGTCATTTATAAACGCACACTAAATCTGCTTCTACCACTCACTTAAGTAACAAGAACTACGTGGTGCTCTTAGGATATTTTCGCTGAAAACTCGCGGGATACCTACAGCTGAATTGGGTTATATGAGGCATTTAATAGCGAAACTCTGGTTTTCGTGGAAATTCATCTTTAATCTCCCACTCATATTTACATACTGCCTATGTTATATGCAAGGAGATACTGGATAGCTCGGAATAAATTCATTAAAACGAGACTAACGTTAAGCAATTTAATTTTATATCATTTTATCAAAGTTACCCATCGAGTCTCGACGAGTCCATCAAGATCGAAGAATTTGAAATTTTAAATTTCAAATTCTTCGATCATTCAATTTTGCCCATGCATATATAATTTAATAATTTTCAACGATTATTCTTTCCGCATAATTTCCTAAAATTTAGAACTAGCAGCAAGAATCGTCAAAGTCAAGTATCATCGTCTGTTAAAGTAAAGAGCACTAGATAGTTTTTCTCATACTTTGCTAAGGCTTGGAAACTGTTAAAAATTTGGAGGTTGGCAAAAAAAACTATAACATGAGCTTGATGGGTAAATAGAGCAGCTTATGCAACACCCTTTCTCGCAAAATCACATTATATATTAGCAAATTACTGCATGGATATACTGATTTGGTAACGTGTATTCTGTTAATTGAATATCCTGAAATGAAAGATTAATTGACCAAAATAGGTAATAATATTCAATAAGTAAGAAAAAATTGGCGGTTTTCTTTCCTCAACTTCGTAAATAACTAATCTTCTAACAATGAATTTACTTCGAAATTGTTGTTAAATTTGAGGACATGGAAATGAAATAACTTATATATCATTAACGTACAAAAATGTTGTAATTATTGTCCAATTTAATCACATTAATTAAAAATACCGCTTAAAGATATCTTAAAAATAAACTATATGTTTATTTTTCCTTGTTGCTACATTTTATTAAAATACCCTCCGCATTTTTCGACCTTACCCCGGGAAGAAGTATAGCACTAAAAGGATTAAAATTCATTCAAATGCCACAATAAATCTTATCTTCAAAGAAGTATAAAGAAAAATTAACCGTATAAAATTTTTAACCTTTACTAACATAAATTAGGGTGATTAATTTCATTAATATTGACATAAACAATAGGTTTCAAAATTATTGGGAGGAAACGCTATTGAAAGTACATTTGGGCCATTTATCCTTTATTCCAAAAAGAACTAAAGAACAATAATAAGTATTTATATTTATATTTAAGTATAAATGTCTCTTGTTCCAGAAAAAAAGGTAAGTAGGTTCAAGAAAAGAAGGTAAGTAAGTGTACATCTGTGGTATATTTCTATATTCTGCAATGTTTTGTTAGTATCTCCTGAAGTTCATAAATTTGCTCGAAATTCTGGTAATTTGGTTTTCCCACATCCAGTTACTATCAAACGGCTTTGCTCTTCTCTTAAAGTTGGTCCAATTAATGAGCAAAATGAGCATGGGTTTCTATCTTACGTGAAGCACCGAGTATCTCATTACAGAGCCACGAGCGTTATATCACCCTTATGATGGATGAAGTTCATTTGAAACCCTTTCTTGACTACAAGGGCAGATGTATAGTAGAACCTGCATATAACTCCAGCAGTTAGCTTCTTGTGCTCATGTGTTCGCGGTAGAGAACTTACTGTATTCATTTAGAGATGTTATCCATATTTTGCCAGTGAGTACTCTGTCAGTCTGTGTTCTAAAAGAAATTCTGAAGAAAGTCATCATTGGTCTCGAAAAAGTTGGTCTGGATTTGGTTTGTGTTATAAGTGAAAACAAATCCATCAACAGGAAGGCAGTATCTCTCTTCACCAATCCACCAAGGCTGAGTATAGTTTATCCACATCCTTCTCATCATTCTTGACCATTCCTCTAAAGGCTTGACTCTGTCCATATGTTTAAATGTATTCGCAACAACTGGATCAATAAGAAAAACTATTATTTTCCGAACTGAATGCATTATATGCTACATTTCTGTGTTATCAGGTAGGACATGGTATTTTTCCATTCAAAACAATTTCCCCAGGTACTTTACAGCAGCAAATCCTAGTTCACCGTTTCTTAAAAGGTTACACTTCGCCCCATTAAGTGCATAAATTGCCATGAAATTATAGTTTGCAGATAGGTCTAATCAAAACAATCCCTAAGTAATTTAACAGAAGCACAATCTAGTTTTATCCTAATCTTGCGCATGTGTAAGAACATAACTTTTTTATTTCATCATCTTTTAATGCAGAGATGCTGAAAAAATAGAAGCCCCGTGAAGGATGTAAAAATCCTATGACTTCTATGTTATAAGTACCACTGATGCGTAAAAAATGTTTTACTGAATATAAGACTTCTAATGATATTCTCGAGGTTTCGAATGCATTTGGAAGCAAGCTGTTTCTCTTCAAAGAAGATTTTTCGGCGAAGGCGTTGGTCCATTCGAAACAATTATGTTTCCCGAGATTTACTGTTAACATCATTTAAATGTAAGTACATATGATATTATATCAGGAAAATCGTAGCCGGAGGAATGTCTATTCACATATCGTTTGGTTTTCTTACGCATTCCCCACCAATCGGCGCTATCAATGGCAGTCTTCGCTACTCCCTCCATCCGCCTACGACTCGTGACGTCACGATGGAGCGCTCAGGCCTTGTCTCTCGGTGGTCGTGGCTGACTACGATGTGTTCAAGGACCTTGCATGAGATGGACGTTAAAGATATCGGCCTGTAAATAGATGGCTGTTCCTTGTCTCCACTTTTAAATATTGGTGTTACATTAGCGATTTTCCAGTCATTAGGTACTTCGTGTTGCTTTATGGATTTACTGAATATTAACTGCAAGTAGGGGGCAATTTCTGAGGCTAGTTCTCTATATACGCGAGAAGGTATTTCGTCTGGACCAGGTGATTTATTTGGACTGAGCGATTTCAATATATTTTCTATTCCGAGCGCACTAATGTCAATAGCTGGCATCTTGTGTATACAGGGATAGTCATCGGTCTCGGCTCTTGAAGTAGGAATTTCATAAATTGGCTTTATCGTAACTTCTTGTCAACACATCTCCATTGTCATTTCTCAGCGAACATACGGTAGATCGTTTACCTTGAACTTCCCTAACATAGGACCAAAATACTTTTGGGTTATCCTGTAACTGCTCTACTAATGTCTTTCTTTTAAAATTCGTGAATGCATTCCTGAACGCTTCCTTCGTGGCGGCTTTAGTCATCCTATATTTTTTAATTATTAGCTCGCGTTCATTAGCGGATAAATCCGAGTTGACTTTTTTCATTTTAGCATGACACGCTCTCTGTCTCCTCAATGATTTTCTCACTTCCGCGTCGTACCATCTCGGTTCGCTGCCTTCTTTTACTGTTTTACTAGGGATGTATCTATTTATTCCCGAGGTTACGAGTGAAGGAAAGGCTTTCCTAGTATTATCTACGCTTAACTTTAATACTTATTCTTGAAACTAGGGGAAAGCATTTTTCAGATGACTCTTAAAACCATCAAAATCAGCTCTTTTAAAAATGAAAACTTTACGCTCTTTTTTAAATTTTACAGCGGTATTTAGAGAAAACTTTGCAGTTACTACCCTATGGTCACTTATTCCTTCGACAGTGCCAACGTTTATTACCTGGTGTGGTATATTTGTCGCTAATAAATCAAGAATACTTTCTCCTCTGTTTGGTGCGGATGCTATTTGAAACAATGAATTAGATGTAAAAGTGTGTAATAAAGCCTCGCAGATCACTTTATCCCTCACACCAGGAATGTAGCTATAAGTTTCCCAATCTATAGAAGGTACGTTGAAATCTCCACCCACAATCAATTTTTTTCAGGATACTTGGATGCTACGCTGTTTATTTGATTTTGAAAATCCAACATTGACGTTATATCTGAGTTAGGTGGTCTGTAATACGAACATAATAAAATAGTTTTGAATTTTGGACATTTAATTAAACACCACACAGATTCAACGCTGGTCTCAGTTACGGGTATCGCTTGGCTGACGATTGAATTATTTACAGCTATAAAAACTCCGCCCCCAACTCGATTAATTCTATCTTTCCGATAAACAGTGAACGATTTTGGGAAGATCTCATGGTCTGTATCACCATCTGTTAGCCAACTTTCTGTTCCAAAAATGACGTTACACTTCGTACTATGAATTAAATGGTGGAATTCGGGAATCTTATTTCTTAAACTACGGCAATTAACCACAGCCACGATTAAAACTTCGGAACTAGTATTATTGCGATTTGGGAATAATTCTGATTTGCTTTTGTCGAATAGACTATTCACAGGCTCTATACCGCTGATAAATGGAAATGCATGAGTTATTGTCTCACTATTAAAATGACTTGAGCCTTGACTGCCTTTGAAAGTATTGCTCGACTGACGCTTCTCGTGCTTTAAAGTAATACCTGTATTATTGTAAATCGGTAATGCTGATTCTGAAACGCTGATTTTTCTTTCTACTACTCTATTCTCATTTCTGGAAAAATTTTTGTCTGTGAAAAGTTTTGAACTTACCCCTTTATTTTTCAACCCAAAACCAAACCCATTTACTGCAAGAAGGGGGCAACTTCTGAGGCTAGTTCTCTATAAACGCGAGAAGGGATTTTGTCTGCACCAGGTGATTTATTTGGACTGAACGATTTCAATATACATTCTATTCCGTGCGCACAAATGTTAATAAGCGACATCTTTCATATGCACAGATTGAAATCTGTCTCGGGTGAGTTCTCAGAGGTCTCTCTGAACACGCTCTTGAAGTAGGAATTTAATAATTGGATTTATTGTAACTGTTTGTCAACACATCTCCATTATCGTTTCTCAGCGAACACACGATAGATGGTTTTCCTTGAACTTCCCTAACAAAAGACCAAAATTCTTTTGGGTTATCTCGTAACTGCTCTACTAGTGTTTTTCTTTTAAAATTCGTGAACGCATTCCTTCGTGCCGGCTTTAGATAACCTACATTTTTTAGTTTATTATTATGTGGAGATCATTAGGGGATAAATCCGTGCTGACTCTTTTCATTTTAGCATGGCATACTCTCTGTCGCCTCAATGAATTTCTCCTTTCCGCGTAATACCGCGCTTCCTACCTTCGCTACCTTCTTTTTTGTTTTACTAGGGATGTAGCTATATATTCCCAAAGTTACGAGCGAAATAAAAGCTTTCCAAGTACCCACTACCTTTAACATTACCATTTATTATTGAAACACGGTGAAAGCATTTTTCAGATAACTCTTAAACCAATCAATATAAGCCTTTTTAAAAATGAAAATTGTACGTTCCGTTTTAACATTTCCAATGGTATTTAGAGAAAACTTTGCTATTGCTACCTTATGGCCACTTATTCCCTCAACAGTGCTCACGTTTATTACCTGATGAGGTGTATATGTCGCTAATAAATTAAGAATACTCTCTCCTCTATTTGGTACGGTTGCTATTTGAAATAATGAATCTGATGTACTAACGACTCTCAGATCACTTTACCCCTTTCTTCAGGGATGAAACCATGCGCTTGTGGTGATCTTGGTGGTTGGTCACCCCCTGCCAGACACCCTTGGCTCGCATGGAGTTATGTAGATACAGAAGATTAAATGAAGTAGTGAAGGTCAGCGAAAGCTCACACCCTGCCAAACACCTTTGAGGAACCTCGTCACCTGAAACACGTGGACAAGCTAAAAATTGGGGTGGGGGAGAAAAAGGAGCTTTTCGCGTTCCCCCTCCACTCACAAAATTTCGGCGTTGCCAATTCAGCGGAGGCAATGGGCGTCAATTTGATTACTTTTCGTAAAATCCTTATTTCTCATCGTAGAACCTCGATCAAAAGACGCATTTCATAGCTCAACAGCAATGAGTATGATAGGTGTAATTGTTTACCTCCAAGTACTGGCATTAGTAAAGTAAAAAATGTACTACGAAAGGTCATATCGGCAGCGGTTACCTCATACTGTGACGCCCGTCTCGGGAGGACCCGGATTATCTCTGAGAGCCCGAGAAAGGGTTCGAAAAAGGGTCGCCCTTCCGTCCAGTAGAGCTGACCATTTCTTGGCCCCAGAAAAGTACCACTAACCGAAAATTCTGGTGTTGCATCGATCGTAATTGGCCATCTGTGATCATTAGAGATATTGTTATTCTTATTGGTGTCTACCAAGTAAAGCTAACTTCAGTTCAAATCTGTCTTGTTGGGTTTGGAACCAAATGAGTATGATTATCGTCTACACTCCATAAAGGAAGTAGTAAGCGTTCCGTTAAAAATACAGCTGGCAAATGACGGACGTCAAATGAAAACCAAAAATATGCTGCAAAAATTTCGAGAGTTTTCTGATTCAAAATTATCAGTTATTAATAATTTTGGATCAAGAAAAAAAGAATATTTAATTTTGTCATTAGCTCTTGCTATCAAGATACATAATAATTAATCGTACAATGAAATTGCCAAATTCCGTCTTTAAACTTAGTGGTAATTTGATGAGGATATACATTCTTGTGTATTTAATATCATTACCCTGCGTTTCATTAAGCTCGTATTTACTTTTTTTTAAGTAGCTGTAAATTTAAGCTCAATCCTTCTCAAGTTGTGTTTATGCTTTCCTTTTTTTACGTCAAATGTGGAGTTGCTTCAGCAGCAGCCGGCGAGATTCGGTTCAATCCAACAACTCTCATATCTACGTTTCTAGATTTCTTGATGAAACTTTTTACCATGCTCATCGCTTACATCTCCGCAGTTTTCAGGGGAATCATCAAGATAAGAGTGAAGGAATCTTAGTTTCAATGGCATATTGTAACCTATATCACGGAACTATTCTAAGATTTCTTTCAATTACTTTTTACAGTTTTCTTCATAACTGTTTCCTTCCTATTTTGCGTCACACCCTAGAAAGCTTCCCAGGCTGCTTTCTCTTCCTCCTCTAAAATTTCATCAAACTCAGGGTATTTCATTACAGTGTATTCAGGGGCCCACAATAATTTCCTCCCTAACTTTTGCATCCCTCAATCCTGGGTATTTCGCACTAAGGTATTGTAAAGTCTCTCAATTTTTATCCACGGCTTTCAAAAGTTCTTCATTATTTGCAACTTAGTGTGCACGAGTGGATGCACAATGTCATTTGGATAGCAGCTCATTTTGGATGTTTCTCTCCCCAGAATCCAGATTTGTTGAAGGCCACGTGTCTCTTGTGTAGTGAAATTTTCTATCACGACTGTCCCAAAAACCAGCAGTATTCAGTATAGCCTAGAGAAATTCCGAGAATTAATGCAATAACTTTCAAGTCACAACAGAGTTGCTATTTATGATCCTCGCGCATGATTGACTGTAGAGATTTTATCATTTTATTTCCATTACTTTCCTTCCTTCAAAGGGACTATGCACTGGGAATAAAAGGAATAACGTTGCCGTTGTGTAGTAAGACTACTTTGAAACTTAGCTTGGATGAATCCATGAACAGACTCCAATTACTTTGATCATGATTAAAGCTCAGAGATTTCATATATAATTGATCACATGATCACCCAAGCAATCACATGATCCTTCTTCCCGAAAAAATGAAAAAAATGCTGCTGAAAAATTCTGTATTAATCGTTATATTTTGAAAAAAAAATCAAAAATAGATGCCAAACATTGGACCGATAAAGTTTTACATCATTTTTACATCAACATTGTTACATTATTTACCTTCACTTTTAAGACAAATTGCAGAGAATGTCACTGGCACTGTCAAATATCTTCGATCTGCCTACGCTCTCACTCCAATGGCCGAGGATAGAAAAACGGTACCCATAGAAGAGGTGCTTCGATTAGCCAGGGAACATTGAAGTCAAAAAGAGATTCTACGCGGAGAGAAAAGCTTAGGTAACTACGGATTATACAAGAATCACTGAGGGGTGATTATCATCTCTCCTTTCCAAATAAATAACCACATTGAGAGTCTCAGCGCCGGGTCTGGGACAAATGCGGTCCAAGTGTAACTTCAGGTCTTCAACGTGGGAAGCCGAAAATGTATACACTAAGCAACTTCAGGCCCCACGTCGCAGAAGTCAATATTTGTTTTTCAATGCATTTTGTAGTCTTCTATAATTTGAACATGGTCTCATGTTATGAAATGCGTTCTAAAATGAATAAAAATATCTAAACATTTTGTTTCGCCAACTTCAATGCATCCGTGTCTCCCGTTCTCCACCCTCCTACCTCATCAGTAAAGACTACCGGTGGTGTTCAGCCGCACACTATAGGCATAAAGGCATCCTTCCGTACTAATTTAAGCCCTGCTACCTCACCCGCAAATACATTCATATGGAACCAATCATCGCGGGAGTAGCATTTTCCGAACAATCGGTTTCCAACACTCAAGCAATAGTGCTATTTTATCACCCAAGTAATCTCCGTTTGCTAAAAACAAGAACTAATACGTAAACACCTTAAATGTTGATTTTCGTGTTTAGCGAAGAAAAATACTTCATAAAGAACTACTACTGAGCCGGAATCTTTCTTGATGTTGGTTGTGTAATTGAAAACGTAACTCCATCCAAATTCCCTATAAATTGTTAGGTTATTTTTTCTCATTTTCTGGATGTCAATCTTCCCTAACAACGGACCTCTTTACAAAATCATGAAAGTTACGTTCATTACTTTCCATTCAAAGTCTACTATGAACTTATGGTCTCAAAGAAATGTGATCATGCCTCCGCAGATTGGTACTTTTTAAGCGCAAAATGAAGGTGGAAAGCCATAGATTAAATTTATGACGGGAAAACATCTTTGTCTTCGATCCCGTAGTTGGAAGACTTTTAAGGACCCAAACTTATGATGAGGAATGTGAGCATTTTATCAGAAAGATTATATTTTCCGGGGATAAAGATTTATCCCTCCTTTTTGGACAAAAGTTGAAGTGGAAGCCATTAGAGGGCCTTGCAAATATGACAGTTAAAGCATGCCGTTTTGAAACCAACGACCCCAGTACCATACAATATATTTAACTGGAGCAGAAAGCTTCTCTCGAGTGAGATTTATAATAATAATTTATTTGAGGAAAAAAGCTTTTCTTTCCTCCAGGTTTTCATGGTAAAGTGTATTAAAAATCAGTAAGCGATTAATATTTAAGTTAGTTATAGAAAATTTCGAGAGTACTCACGGAAAATAATATATGTAGATAAATTGTTATTTAATATAGATTCGTGATCAGCCCAGTGATATTTCAATGACGCCGGGAATCTATTGCTTAAGATTTTTTTCATTTTAAGATCGTATTCAGTTTCAGTAGATCTTTCGTAATACTTTCTCTACATACAACTATTAAATTACCATGTTCATAATATATTGTAATACACGGCTTTCAAAAATACTTTTCCACATTCATCACCCTGAATCTCGCAGCAAAAAGCGCTATCCTTTGCTCTCTAGTATGCCTTTCAATTAATAATTTGCCTAATATAGTTTTATTAGATCCTTAATTGAATGACGTTGTAAGATTCACGGTTCCGTCTCTAAATTCTCATTCATATTTACGTTAAATCTACAGCACTTAACTTGTCACGTTGAATGCATGAGGTACGACAAAATTGCATTATTTTCCTTGGATGCTATATCATACACTGATAATTTCAATGGATGCTATTCAATGGATCACTACTCCGTGAGGCTTACTATGTGCGAAGAGAGGGTGAACAATGGGATTTTCTCATTGATCGGTGATATTATATTTGTAGCTTTCCAATGCGAAGGAATACTAGTTCTATTAAGGCATCGTGAAATAAAATGCAATATAACAAACTGGAGCGGCATTACCAACTTTGTATGCATAGAGTTCCCTTAACTGCTCACGAGGATGGAAAAATTAGCACACTATGTTACGCGACGCTATTCCAAATTTTTGCACGAGGCAATATAGTTATTCAAATTACCAAAACCCTGCCGCAAATTTTAAATCTGCCTCATAGCATGTGGTCTATCTCTCCATCTCTTTAACAAACTCCAGCTACTTATCGGTAAGGGTACCTATTTTTCACAAATGCAAACTTTCACGGTGTCATTATTGTTTGCGGTTTTCTAATCGGGAGATGAATTCGAAACACCACTATAAAGCGTGAAATTTTTCGCAAATAATGATTAAAATGTTAAAACGTGGGTAAAAATGCAAATAACATGAAGCCGTGAAAAGTTTTACTTGCCAAAACTATAGAGTCCTATTAATTGGTTTCCCCGCCGTCATGCCCTCGTAAGCCCAGCCTGAAAATTCGCCTTTCGCCTCTTCATGGCTTTGGTCATCGCCTTCACAGCTTTATCCACTTCTTCCCAATCTCCTTCTATAATGCCATAATTTTAAAAAAAAATGTCATTTATTAAGAGTAGAACATTTAATGCATTTTCTATTCTTTTGCTCTAGTGGTTTTTACCTAGAGCATAATTAAAATATTCATATTCATCCCTCCGCGTAGAGAAAGACAAGGTTAGACGCCAGACGAGGGCATTTTTCTTTCGTGAGGGTATTAAAGCAACCCCAGTGATCGCAATCTGAATAATAACCAGAGACCTTGTCAGCTAAAATGGGGATGAAGTTCAAAGCGGAATGGAGGTAGAGAAAAATAAGCTAAGGAAGAGAACTGATTCCACAAGCACGTCATCCGGTGAATTGAGAAGACGCAGTACGATAATGTTTGAGTATTTCTAAAAGAGATCATGAGAATAAGTAGTCTCAATGAGTCCACGATTCACTTTCAGCTGGCGAAATTTTCCCACCTAATAAATGCATCACGGCACGCTATCCGTTTATCAAGTCTATTCCGTTCACGGTAGCACCATCACTCTTTCAAAATTGCCACTTTGCTGGCGAGGACTCTGTCGGGTGGAGCGTAGCAATGAGATTTGCCTGCCACCAGCCTCAGAGTGAACCTTTCACAGTCACCCCAAAGTCTCTTTTATTAGGTGCACTTCTTCAAAGTCTTTCAACTGCCTCCTTCTTCATGTTAATCAAATATCATTTATGAAGAAACCTAAGAAGAAAATAAATGTCTACTTTCGGAACGTTCAATTAAGTATTTGAAAATGAGAAGTTGAAACAAATCCTTAGAGAAAATATTTTTTTGAATAACGTCAAAGATTAAGGTGCAGCAAAATTATTTTAAGTGACCACTAATCTTGAAAATGATACAGTGTACTGAAACTATACGACGATGAAAGGCTAAGTTGTAGAGAGCAAAGTTTGTTATTTTTCCTAACTTAAAATGGAATTCGACAAGGTTAAAGCCTTAACAATTCAGTGCAAAATATTTTAAACATGCGTATAATAGGAGAAATGCACTGGAGGGAAAAACAGAGATAGAAGTCCCTCGAAGAATATCAAGAGATACATGGGGCAGATGAGGGATGCCACAAGAAAGAAGGGCATCAAGGAACTACAGAAGCTATCTTGGGAAAGAGGGAGGGAAAGTGAAATGCAACAGATTACCAATCGTAGGACAATATGACTATGATTCAATCCACAATGAGACCTAAAGCTAACTTAAGGCAAAGGCAAAATTTGAAAATGTCGCTGTAACATCTACATCTACAAATTACCCTGCGAGCCACCTCTAGGGTGTTTGGCAGGGGGTGATCAATCACCAGCATGCAGCATGCATTTGGACTCCCACATGCACACCACACCGTCCAAAGAACGTCCCGTATAATAACAAACTATACTACTATATGCTGTTAGAAATAGAATATAGAATAGAAATTCAGAAACATGCAGTAAGTTTTACATAGGTTAGTAGGCTACACTACAAGTCATGCAATCTATTTACGCGTTCTATTGCTGCCGTTATAATCTCTTATTGATCGTGGAAAAAATGACATTCGGAATCTGTCTGTTCTGCAATCTATCTCTCTTATTTTATTTATATGATCTGATCTTCCGTAGTACGTTGGCGTCCGCAAGATATGGTTAACTTCGTCAGAAAAGACACTGCTCTTGAATTTATCTAAAAGGTTTAGTCTATTTTTCAATCTACGGTCCGACAGAGATTCCCATCCGAGTTTATGTAAGAGGTCAGTTACACTAACAAGACTATCGTAACGACCTTTCACATACCTGGCAGCTCTTCTTTGCACGCGTTCTAACTCTGTTATTAAGCCTTTTTCATGAGGGTCCCAAACACTGGCAGCGTATTCCAAATGTGGTCTAACGAGGGAAAAGTAGCTAATTTCTCTCACTTTGTCGTCGCACTTTCCTAATATTCTTTTAACAAAACCCATTTTACGATTAGCTTGACCGGTTATTTCTCGAATATGTTTATTCCACGATAGATCATTATCGAGTCTAGCCCCTAGATATTTCACAGATTCAACTGCCTTTAACTGCGTGCCCCGAATGACATAGTTACGCTGTAGGGAGTTATTCTTCTTCCAGAAATTCATTACGACGCATTTTTCCAAATTTAATTCTAACTGCCAAGCATCGCACCAAGCTTGGATAGCAGCAAGGTCATTCGTTAGTTCATCTATATCTTTGCTGGAACGAATTTCTCTGTAAACTACAGCGTCGTCTGCAAATAATCGTAACTTACTCTGCACTACTTCGCCAATGTCGTTTATATAAAGAAGGAATAGGAGTGGGCCAATGACACTACCCTGAGGAACGCCAGAAGTGACTCTAACCTCATTGGAGACTGCACCGTCTAATACTACTCTTTGGACGCGGTCGCTCAAAAATTCTCTAGTCCAGGAAATGACATCTTCGTCTAGACCATAAGATTTCAGTTTTATTATTAACTTTCCGTGGGGTACTTTATCAAATGCCTTTTTGAAATCAAGAAAAATCGCGTCTACTGGAATGTTGTCTTCCCCGGAGACTAAAATATCGTGGGCGAAAAGCGCTAACTGAGTTTCGCACGATCTGCTTTTCCTGAATCCATGTTGATTTCCCATTAATAAGTTTTGCGCGTCTAGGTGTTTCATTACCGAGCTGACTACGATGTGTTCAAGGACTTTGCAAGAGATGGACGTTAAAGATATCGGCCTGTAATTAGATGGCTGTTCCTTGTCTCCACTTTTAAATATAGGCGTTACATTAGCGATTTTCCAGTCATTAGGTACTTCGTGTTGCTTGATGGATTTACTGAATATTAACTGCAAGTAGGGGGCAAGTTCTGAGGCTAGTTCTTTATATACGCGAGAAGGGATTTCGTCTGGACCAGGTGATTTATTTGGACTAAGCGATTTCAATATATTTTCTATTCCGAGCGTACTAATGTCAATAGCTGGCATCTTATGTAGACAGGGATTGTCATCGGTCTCGGGTGAGTTTTCGGAAGGCTCCGTGAACACGCTCTTAAAGTAGGAATTTAATAAATTGGCTTTATCGTAACTGCTTGTCAACACATCTCCATTGTCGTTTCTCAGCGAACATACGGTAGATCGTTTACCTTGAACTTCCCTAACATATGACCAAAATGCTTTTGGGTTATCCTGTAACTGCTCTACTAGTGTTTTTCTTTTAAAATTCGTGAACGCATTCCTGAACGCTTCCTTCGTGGCGGCTTTAGTCATCCTATATTTTTTAATTATTAGCTCGCGTTCATTAGCGGATAAATCCGTGCTGACTTTTTTCATTTTAGCATGACACGCTCTCTGTCGCCTCAATGATTTTCTCACTTCCGCGTCGTACCATCTCGGTTCGCTGCCTTCTTTTACTATTTTACTAGGGATGTAGCTATTTATTCCCGAAGTTACGAGCGAAAGAAAAGCTTTCCAAGTATTCTCTACATTTAACTTTAATACTGATTCTTGAAACTCGGGGAAAGCATTTTTCATATGACTCTTAAACCCATCAAAATTAGCTCTTTTAAAAATGAAAACTTTACGCTCTTTTTTAAAGTTTACAGCGGTATTTAGAGAAAACTTTGCAGTTACTACCCTATGGTCACTTATTCCTTCGACAGTGCCAACGTTTATTACCTGATGTGGTATATTTGTTGCTAATAAATCAAGAATATTTTCTCCTCTGTTTGGTGCGGATGCTATTTGAAACAATGCGACGAAACGCGTACTGTAAAATAAATCTATAAGTGGAAATATTGCAATGTGTCATTTCAACAATATGTATGATGTTATAAGCACTGATACAGTTAATCAACGTAGGAAGAGACTGAAAAATAGTGATGCTATCATGATATTGGCTAAGCTTATTAACAATAGTCATCAACTTTTTTAATGTATTAAAAATGTTTATCCGTTTATTCTCGTTTTTTTACATAAAACCAATCCAGTGCACCACCAAAAGAAGACCAAATTAATTATGCTCCTTTATTATTAAGATGTGTCCTCCTTCCTTAGCTAATTTATTCTTTTCTCGTCATTTAACGGTACTTTTACAAAACTGTGAGTTCGAGACAAGTGTTTTCATTATTGATATAGAAGATATTCATTTACTCAAATAAGGTAAGAAAATTCAAAGTTATATCGAACTCCACGTATGTATTTCTTTATCTGAAATAAATGGAACAGCGACCTACACGTCAAATTTTATTCGATCGCAGTATTTTAGCCATAATTAACACCAATTCTTGTTGTGTAAAATCCTAAAACTAAATGTCTTAACATTATAGGGGCTTTTTCTGGGTAATCTCAGACTGAAACGTAAGCTCTGTGAATAAGAAGACTTTTCATTATAAGTTCTCGGCAGAAGACGTTCTAATGTTGGTCTCGAGTCCGAAAAAAACCGTTGGCTTTAGGAAAACAAGTCATCTGATGGAGTTCCCGAGAGAACTTTACACTTCATATACGCCAGGAAAACACCAAAATTTAATGGTATGCACCTAAATCATTGCCTTTAAAAACTTCATCGCTATCACTCTTCTCACTATTATAGAATCTATCCTCCATGTATTTTTCCGATAAATTTTCGAAAACAAATCCAGTTAATGATTTTTTTAGTGTATTATTGCTGTATGTTACGCTAATTTGCCGAAATACCGGATAATTAGGGCAATACAAGAGATAAATCATGACTTATAAACATATTTTATCAATTATGAAAGTACCGGTATACCGGTATTTTTTCGCCGGTACTACCGGGAGAGTACTATTATTGCTTTTTAATACTCATCACAAAAATACCGGTACTTTTAGGATTTTACACAACAAGAATTGGTGTTAGTTATGGCTAAAATACTGTGATCGAATAAAATTTGACGTGTAGCAACGGGAGTGGCAAGCGTCGAGCCAGCAGAGAGAGGGACGACGAGATAATAACTTTCGCGGCGATGGATACGTACACCGGTCGGGCGAGAGATCAGCTGATCAGCGGCCTGCACTAAACAATGTAGCGGAGGCGCGCCAACCGGAGCGACAGCACCTTGTCAATTCCATGATGGCGGAAGGAAGCAATCACATAACCGAGTTCACGACAATGGAGGCTCATTTCGGGAAGAAATCGGAGCGATTAAGGGACAAATGGCTTAGATCAGTAGGAGAAAGTGACTCTGAGAAGATCGCGAATGATATATTTAGGATACGCGAAAATAACATAAGAAAGGACGAAAATCGGGTGGAGAGAAGAAGGAAGAGAGACAAGAGGAAGAGAGTAAAATTTAAAATAGGAGATAAGTGGATTTGCTTACAATGTAGGTCTCATTCTATTATTTTTTCAGTTGTGTGTATATTCAATGTCATGTTGCCTGTATTTGATTCGTGTTTGTTTATGTGTGAATGGGCTGGTGACGTAAATGGAGCCGGAAGGAGGGAGATTAGATAGCATGAAGGAACTTCAAGTGTTCATCTACATCTACATCTACAAATTACCCTGCGAGCCACCTCTAGGGTGTTTGGCAGGGGGTGATCAATCACCAGCATGCAGCATGCATTTGGACTCCCACATGCACACCACACCGTCCAAGAAACGTCCCGTATAATAACAAACTATACTACTATATGCTGTTAGAAATAGAATATAGAATAGAAATTCAGAAACATGCAGTAAGTTTTACATAGGTTAGTAGGCTACACTACAAGTCATGCAATCTATTTACGCGTTCTATTGCTGCCGTTATAATCTCTTATTGATCGTGGAAAAAATGACATTCGGAATCTGTCTGTTCTGCAATCTATCTCTCTTATTTTATTTATATGATCTGATCTTCCGTAGTACGTTGGCGTCCGCAAGATATGGTTAACTTCGTCAGAAAAGACACTGCTCTTGAATTTATCTAAAAGGTTTAGTCTATTTTTCAATCTACGGTCCGACAGAGATTCCCATCCGAGTTTATCTAAGAGATCAGTTACACTAACAAGACTATCGTAACGACCTTTCACATACCTGGCAGCTCTTCTTTGCACGCGTTCTAACTCTGTTATTAAGCCTTTTTCATGAGGGTCCCAAACACTGGCAGCGTATTCCAAATGTGGTCTAACGAGGGAAAAGTAGCTAATTTCTCTCACTTTGTCGTCGCACTTTCCTAATATTCTTTTGACAAAACCCATTTTACGATTAGCTTGACCGGTTATTTGTTGTGGAGTGAAAATGTGTATGGCCTGTTGATTATCCAGTGATTTAAAGGGTTAAAAGTGAGAATGAATGTTGAGAAGAGGACGGAGAGTTTCGCTATTTGCATTTTATATTCACGTTCAATGTATCACTTAATAACATCGTTTTATGTAATGTGTTCTTGTTTTTAAAATACGTGAATAAGATATTCATTGGTTATGTGTTAATTTGCCTATCTAAACAAGGAAGAAATGGGAGAGACTCCTTTATGTGGTGTATCACTTATCATGAGTGAATGGAGGAGATGCTATATTTATGCATGTTGGTTAATATTGATGAATTCATGTTTAATTTCTGCTGTAACGCCATATATACTCTTGTATAGAATTTATTTAGAGGAAGGCTAAAGTTTGAAGGCTTTGGGGCCGCGACAGTACTCATTTTGAAGGGTTTAAAATAATTCCTTCCATGTAATTCCAACTCATTATTTTAATGGGGCAAATGTAACATATAAATTTAAGTTGTTTGTTGTGGATTTTGGTGTGACGTGAACCGGGGAAGGTAATAATAAGCAGCAGAGGTGGAGGGAGGTGATTTTTGTGGTTGTGGACGGCGCGGGAGGAGGTGTATGGAAAGAGGAGTTGCATTGTAAGAGTGATGGCCGACGGGTGTCTCTCCCGAGATTGATTTATTTAAAGTGTATTTGAAAGTGGAGTAAACCAAAGAAAAATAAAAAACGTTACAATGTTTTTCACCACAAAAGGGAAGCGGTTCAGGGGGTCAAAAAACACCCCTTCAACTGCCTTCTAGTCTAATTTCCTGATGGGAAGAAGACTGACGAGGAGAAAAGGGCTGGTATCTTCGTTTGAAAAACTTTTGTTTCACATTTTATCTCATTATTTCATAAACACGCATATTACGTACATGAGAGTCCTCATAAAAGTTTATTATTTAGTGAGTTTTAAGTCATCGGAAGTTTTTGAGTGCTCAAACTTTACAACAGATGATGAGCAGATGGCTACTTTCGAAAGGTGTCGAAAAATATAACAAATATGGCGAAGGATCTTGTTTAAGAATTGAGTGACATGTGACAGAGAACGGAAAATATTGGCATTGATAAATGTTTTCTGAAAAGAAGGTTTGATGATAATTCAATGATTTTGTTTATGACCCGTCTTAGTCAATTATTGTCACAAATTATCACTGGGTGATGACTGAGCGTCGGTATTCTGTGCCATTTAATCCAACCTCACATAACTGTTTGATAATTAAAAGTATTAAAACTTAATTAATTGTATTAAAATGAAAAATTATAGCAAATGTATATATGTGGAAAATATATTTGCGCAAATCAATAAATATTGACGTAACTACGATTTTATTATGTAAGATTTCACTTTTTCCCAGCGTATGATGGCGGTGAATTCTTCTCGGGTTTCCATCCGGGTGAGCTCCATCTCCATCGCTGCCGACGTTTCGATAGAATCCTTTTCTATCGTCATCTGCCGACGTTTCGATAGAATCCTTTTCTATCATCATCGGCGCTGATGACGATAGAAAAGGATTCTATCGAAACGTCGGCAGCGATGGAGATGGAGCTCACCCGGATGGAAACCCGAGAAGAATTCACCGCTACGATTTTATTATTTTCTGAGTGAAAATGAATTTCCTGGTAATAATGAAAGCAGTCTCTAAAACCCTTCTGAATATCAAATTTTCAGTGATTTCTAACTATTAAGTAAAAACCGTGAGCTACGATTTTTAGCTTATAATATAAATTAATATGAGTTAATGTTTATAAATAAAATGCGCAATATGATCTTCCTGCAATGTAAATAGAAATAGAAATATTAAGTAAAGCTCGACAAGAAGTAAGACAGCAAGGTAGGAAAAAAAACAAAACTAATTTTCGCATTCAGGATTTAATGAAACTCCTTTAAACTAACAAGTTTACTTATATGACTAGCATGCTTCTTTAAATGAATACAGATAAATAATGGAAATAAGCTCTGCATTGTAACAAAATATTTTATCATATTAATGATATTATTTTCAGTAAGTAAAGAACTACCCGTTTTTCCACGCAATAATGACCTACGATATATATAAATTAAAAGAAAATAAGGCATAAATAAATCACTCTCTATATAATATGCCCCCATTTTGAAAACAATACATGGAAAAATTAAATTATTCTGAAACTAGCACTCAATGATGTATTATGACAATATTCATGCCTCAATGAAGTCCTAACAAAAAGAAAAAAATAGAAAACGTAACTTGGGAAAATAAGATGTATCTATTATAATCTAGAGATAATTTCATCACCTCAAGAAATAAAGGAAGAGATGCTTGCAGAAACGGTGCTCCTTTAGAGAAAAATATCTCTTTCATGAATAATAGATTTTATTTGAATAGATCTGGTCACGAACCTTTGGAATTCATGGAACAAGGAACTTCGTTGTGAGACCAGAAACTGAAATACGTACGAAAACTGAGCCTATACATTTTACGACGAAGAGGAAAATTATAACTCAACGATACTTCTTAGATCATGATAAATAGAAACAAAATTTTATTGGTTATCTTAGTTGAAAAAAAAATCAAGGAACTCACGAAGAAAACAAAATAATAATTCCTTCTCCTCCAAATGATTTAAAAACAATCGTAGCAGAACGCAGCATTGGAAGTTATATTTACGCTAGAAATACTTCAATTCTCCCTGCCGTAGCATTTTGTAGTATCTTCATGCATTCAAGAATATATCGGTGGAATTAATTATCATAGGATTTGAAAACATTTCGGAGCGAAATTTTTCTTCTACTGCATGTTTTGCTTTTTCTTCTAACGCATCAGCTTTTTTCATTCTAAGAGAGAAAATGAAAACAAAGTGAACAAAATGTAATGGAGAAAAAATACTCCATCTACGATGGATTGATTCAACTATTCTCAAGGTGTTCGCCTATCCCATTTCGTGATGCCACGAATTTTGTACTTTAACATAATGGTAACCGTTTTATTAAGGATGAAAATCAATAGAAAATATGAATTACCCAATCTAATGACACGGTGAAGAAATAACTACTGCGTAAATAATATTTTAGCTGTGTTCCCGAGTTTCAATCGTTAGGGTTCAAACAGGTAAACATTTTTTTAGCCTACATATGCACAACTAAGTCGTTAAAACGAATAATGATGCAAATAAAAAAGGGAGGTACACCACTTTACCTCGTCAGGCCGGAAAGACAGAAACAAACTGAGAATCAAAACTGCGAAAAAACTTAAATTACTATATTCCACTTAATATATGCCTTCAGCAGTAAATACACATAAAATATGAGAGAATTAACAACGGATTGGAATTCTTCAAGAGACAATTGAAGATGGGGTTATGGGGCACTATTCACTACGTAAAAGTATCTTCAGAACAGTGTAGCACGCTAAATAAAATATATCATAATAGAATTTGCTGAGACTGATACCTAGCTATTTATATCATTCTTAATAAAATAACAGAAGCAGGCGAAATGTAGTGGAATGACATCTTGCAAGTATTAAAAGGAAACAGCCATTTCTATGTTCTTTTAATATTTGCTATTTAAATCATATTTTTTTTAAACAATTCAATCTTATCCATAAAATCCGCCTGTTTTTCATTATTTGTAGTGAGGCCGCTATGACGTAAAAAATGGCTTTAATTTCGTGGAAAAATATAACAGTTAGTTAAAACTGGGAAACTGCAGCATGTAAAAGTTAGGACGACGGTAATATAATAATTTTAAATATGATAAGGTAATTGTCGTCAATGGCACATGCTGGGAACTGAATTATCTGCATGCGCATACTTATCGCTTTATTTATATATTAAATTCTCATGGAATTTCTCACATCAACTAAACCATATATTTTCGTTGATTCAATTTTAAATTAGGTTATTCCCTCATCCACTTTGCTTTATGAACGTCTAAACTCCACAGTATTGATTTTCTATTCATAAACTTCTTATCAATCTTAACGAGCTTAGGTATCTCATTAAGAAAAGAGCAGAAAGTGGCCTCTTGCGAAGATCCAATTATTTGGCGTCATATAGCACACGTCCCCTCTATCAAGAAAAAGATACAAAATATGGTCTTCCCTTTACCGACCCTCAACATTATTTATCGCTGAACAGGGAATTTGTTGCAGTGAATACTAATTAACCCAAAAACTGATAGCTTCTCTTTATGAACAGAGCGCTTGCCCTCGCTGACAAAGGGTTTATGTCTAGTATCTCCTTTTACTCACCTCTATTTTCGAATAAAACAGGCAAAGTACCCATTAAATATTCAAACCCAATTACGTTCTTAATTTATAAGGCCGTAGAGAGATTACTGTGAAGTTAACAGTCTCACTACACATCCATTAGCTGTCTATACCGTATGAGGTAGGTAAGGAAATAATGCTTAATGAAGAATTTTAAACATAACAGTTTCAAATTTCTTCTCCAAGTTTATCAGTAACCATGAAATAACGAAGAAAAATGGGAGTAAAATCTTAGCATTTATTAAAGTAGTGCAAATGACCAGCAAATGAAAGCAGCACAGGAAAGCGAGCAAATTCATTTCAATGTTTGAAAATAGCAAAAGAACAGCATGGGCATCAACAGTCAACTACGGTTGGATATCCAAAAACTATTGGTAGGCATACTTTTTAATCAACTAAGGGAGTAAAGGAAGATTTTTTGCGGGGCAAGTGTGGGGCAATGTTTAAATTTGAGCAGCAAACTCAAAGAAATACTAAAGGCGTACTAAAACACTATGTATTCTATTATGCCGTTGGGAACAAAGACAAATAATAAAAAAGTCACGGATTCATTAAAAAATTTATTCATGATTATATATTTGCAGCCATTTTAATACAAAATTCTTCAAATTTATAATGAAAAAAATAACACCGTAGGAGAGAATACAAATCTAAAGTAAAGTCAAATAAATTCTTGTAGTTTCGAAGTAAAAAAGTTGCCTTAACTGTTGGCGGGCATTAAAATATATTTCATTTAATTAATATAATACTTGAGAATTTTTGATCCTTTGGATTTGAAATTAAATTAAAATTTTATTACAATAAGAATATTAATCTACAATTCCATTAACTTTGTTGATGCGGGCATCCGGCGGAAGTTTTATTCCTATTTCATGATTTGAAAGTTTAATTGAGGGTTAAATATTAGCTGACAGTTGTATCAGTATACGAGAACAAAAAAATTTATTTTCTGTCTAATGATTACATTTCAGTGAAATATACTGCAAACTCTGTTAGAGTGATCACAGAAATGAGTACCTATACTTTCATCCAATGTTTTAGGTTTAGGCTAATATTTGGCTATTAGGTTTATTTGGAGATATAAACTGATGACTTACAATGTGAATAACTATTTTTATCAGTCATTTGTGTAGTGGAGGAATAGACGGACATCTTGTCTACCGTCTGAAATTGAACTCATACCTGACAAAAGACGCAGTTTTCACATTCCAAAACGAGAAATTTAACAATATATTACGTGAGGAATGGATGTGTTAATATTCAAATATGCGAATGCAGTAACTTTAAGCGACCCCGCTTGTCACATAGATTGAATGGGAGACACGGATCGTGTGGAATTTGTTTCCCCAAATAGAAAGGTAAAATTAGAGGGAGTGTATAATTTGTAACGGACAACTGGAAAGGAAGGAGCAGGTCACACATGGACAAAAAGAGATGTATACAGAATACATGCCATTTATCACAGACTGAAACCTTCTGTTGTTTTATTAGTACTCTGCATTTGTAAGAGAAGTTTCATTTAATGACTGTTACTTTGCTGCCTTCACGTTTTGTTCTAGAGATACCTCTTAATTTATTATTACTTTTTCTATTCATGGTAAAAAAAATTTCTTTTTTCTCCAATTCTTGCCATTTTCATTTTGTGACACAATACTCTTAAACTGTCGCATGTTTTTTAATGTACGTTCTAAGGGACTTCATCCCATAAGTATAAAACTTAATTAAATGCTACCTTACTATTGCGGGGGATATTAGTTAACCAGCTATTAACCTGGTAGAAATATTAAGACACGGCATTTCCCTGGCCTGATTTGTATTTTTTTGTGCGGAATCAGTGATAGAAACTCAAACCTTCATATTGAAATTTTCAGGACATATTGACTAGATGTTGTAACAATTTGCCAATTTTTTATCTCGTTATTTTTCATAGATAAAATTTTTATACTTTAGACAGATGCAGGTATATGTTGACTATATGAAGAGGGTAGCTTATTTTTAGAAAATGAATACGTCCCAAAAAAAAGGGTTTTATTTGGCAAGCCGAGCGGGAGTAAATCTGCCTCTTTGGAATAAATATCTCGGGAAGAGATGTGCGCATGAATATGGGCAATGGATTTGTGACTCAGGCGTATGACAGCGATTGCAAAAACTTTACTGTCTCTGACGTGTTGTCATGGAAAAGTTTTACACTCACAATACTGCGATGCACAGTGTTCCATAATTCTGAAAGTGCGGCATTGTAGCCTATCGAAACCAAAGTAGAGCATTTTTAGGTTTGTTGAGGTCACTGATAACGAATTTGATTTCAAAAGTATTTTTAAATCAAAAATTTTTAGAACATTGAAGATCTGAGATTGTGATTAGGTGCTCTCTTAATATTGTCACCTGGCAAGTCTATTCAGTTTAAAATATTTGCACAATAAATTCTTGTTGCGCCGAAAAATGATGATTAATGAATATCAACCACGAAATTTATGAATTTCCGAAAAGGAGATAACAGTTACACACATCTAAAACCCTTGTTAAAAGTTACTACTAATAGATATACGCAAGGTACAGAATATGCATGAGCAGGGTTCGAGGTTGTCCTATTTTTTTCATGAATCTTTCCCTTATTCAAACTACTACACGGTATCGGATTCTGAATGCTGCCATCATTAAGCGGGAGAAAATGTTTAAGATGTGCTAGAGGGAAGATAACCGAGAGAAAGGAAAGAAGAGACTAGGATTAATGAGTTGAATGAAAGAGAGTGTGTTTCATTGTGAATTGAAAAGGGAAGTTAAATTTGGGAGGGGACCGAAATGGAAACTTGCGAAAGGCTCCATGTAAGCCTGCCTTAAATTACTTTAGATTCGCATGAATTCAAGGACTATTTCTTATGTTTCCTAACCTCATGAAAATATGTAAGAAAACTTTCGGGGGATAACTCTGCCATTATCCTCAGCGTAGAAGTGCATTCTTTCTTAAAGTGTAATGTGCCAGTTATGATCTACGGCATTCCACCTTGAATATGATCGTAGACTTTGACCTTAAGATGTGATTACGTGAAGCAATTATTATCTGGGCGGATTTATGAGTAAACGCAATCACCATCAAAATTGCACCGTGTAAACATCCAATTTTCTCAAATGCACAGATACATGTCCAGGAAATGGATCATGTTTTGATGTCGTGAATCTATCCAAGCATTTGTCCAGCCACGCTCTCTTGTGGGTGAATTCATCCTGAAACTCGGCTTTACTAATTTCAGTACTCATTTTCAATGGCACGCCATGGGACTACAGCTAAATATTCCTGCAATCTCCAAGAGGTGGAAAGGCTAGGAATCGTACGCTCTCAAACAGCGCCCTTCCCCTACAAAAGTCCAGTGTTTGCACAATGGAAGCTGGATGCCTGTGTCCAGTGAAACGGACCAGGGGCAGTTACGGATGGGAAAAGAGAGTGATGGATAAAAAACTAAAAGACGGATGAGGAGGAAGTGCAGAGGGACAGTGACGGAGGAATTTGGGGGTCGCCGCCGCCGATTCCGCGTAACCATGGCGACGGTCGCTTTCCGAGGACATTCCCTCCGCCCCACTCCACCCGGAGGACGTGGGGGGAGGGGGTGGGTGGAGAAACTCATTCCCCTCACTACGCTTTCAATTACACTTCGGCCGAGGGCGGGGGGGGAGGGGGCTGTGGGGTTAGGCTGGGGGAGTGACCGGCCAAACCTCCACCGCCCGATAACACACGAAGCATCCCGTCCATCACCATGGAGACCGCACCTCTCCTCCTATTCCCCCCCTCCCAAACATCCCCTCCCCTCTCTCACCTGAGGACGTACGTGCGTGTGATACACGTTCCATGTGCGTGCGAATATCATCTTCATCCGTATACCCCTCCCACGAATTCCGAGAAGATACAGTTATGAAATATATATGCTATAAATTGTTATGCTTTTGCAATCTAAGGCATTGGAGAAAAATATTTTTCTTTTGTTACCGTATATGCCGCTAAATGATTTTAAATGTTCCCAGTGAACTGAATGTAAAAAGGTTTCTCCGACTTCGGGTTCCAATCGTTGGGAGTAAAAAACGATTCCTTTTAATTAGTGAGAATCCTAGAAAAAAATTTACGTCCTCACGATGACGTCACATGATGATGAAACCATCGTTTATTAAAACGTCGATTCTTTCACAAATCAAACCTGGTGCGAAGCCCAAGAAACATTTTTACCTAAGAGTAACCATAACTGCACTTTGTTAATATTTAAATACACACAATATTTTCAAGATTTTTCCCAATTTTTATTGTGTCAGTATGAACTAAGTTGAATATTTTTCTTTCAAGATAAGATCAAATTAGCTCTTTTATTTTTCTGCATTCTTTTTTTTCTATTTTTGCAAAATTTTAATCTAAATTAAATTTAGATTAGGCTCTGCCTGTTTTCCCTTAGTACAATGCAAATGATCCAATCATGCCCTAGAGCTTTAAAAATATATATGAATATGAGCATTCTCACCCATCCTATCCCTGGCGAGTGTTTTCCTGTCTCTCCGTGAATGAAAAGCTCTTATCTCTTTCTCTTTGTCCCATACCTCTCTTCTTTTTTCGAAATTTTTCGCTTCTCCTTTCATTCCATTCACAGACGTATCCTCCCGTGAAATGAGCTGATGAGAGCCAAAAGAGAATGCACTCCCGGACGATTTGCTTTCTTTGGCAACGTCTCCTGCGTCGTTAGAGGCCACCGTAAACAAACTTGAACGGAGAGGTTTTTATCTGCATGAGGGATTTGAAAAAATAACACACAGTGAAGGGAAAAAATAACGCACATAGGGAAAGCTTTCTGTATTTTTTATCTTATCAATTACAGTAAAATTGCTTCGAAAAAAGCGAATAGAAATATTTCTGATCTCATCAATTTCTTGTGCAAAACGATTGAATGGTTCACTCAAACTCTAACTGGCCATTCATCAGTAAAAATACATAGATGAAAGAGAAAGGAATGTGACAACTTCAGATAATTTTTCTCTTTTTGTAATATTTAGAATAAAAAAAGCGCTAAGGTGACCGTCATCCCACAATAGACTTGTGACGTCATTCTAGCTCCGGTATAATAACTTGTCTAGGGAAAATCGCTCATAAAGGTAAGAGGGCTAACAAGAGCGTAAACAATAATGGATCGCATGTGGCCGATACGAAATGGAGAGCAGTTTCTGAAATTTAGCGATCCGCTCGGCTGGAGTTCGTGACGTAATCAAATTATCTATGGGAAGGTTAAGGCCGTCACGACGCTTTCTCGCTACAATTAGCTTGAGATGTAGGATCAATGGACGGGATAATAGCTCTCTATTTGCTCTTCAAACTCTTTTTCAATTGACAAAACAAATAAGTGAACCAGCTTGTGGAAGAATCAGTTAATTTAGCTGTGTTTTGGGACATAGGCGGAATATTCTTCGCAAAGGATTCTGAGCTGGAGAGAGGGTATAAAATTTCGGGAAATCTCCAAGTGATTTCCAACGTAGCCAATCCAATCAAGAATTATAGCTGTGAAAAATGTATTTTTAACTTTGGGCTCTATTTTAATATTTGACGAATTTTACGAAAAAAAAAGATTTAATAGAACATTAAGAAAGATGAAACTACACCTAAATATGCAATATTTATGACTACGCACCTCTATGTTCTTTCTGGGACAGAATATCTCATATTTTTTTGACGTCCGGCAAATAGTTCTCCGAAGTAAGCCCTCTTCAGTGAAATTTTGTCTTTGCTTTTCTTACAACTGCTTTCCATGAGTCTTTTTGATTTATAAAAACAAGTTCCTCCACTGTTTGACTTTCCGTGGTGTACCCCTCGACCTTGGCCAATCCGAAAAATTCTTTGTTGATCTATGAAATTAAAAATCAATTCTCAATTAGGAAAACAATTTTGCTTATGTTTTCTCTCAGTATGACTCCTCCACTGTTTGACTTTCCGTGATGTACCCCTCGACCTTGGCCAATCCGAAAAATTCTTTGTTGATCTATGAAATTAAAAATGAATTCTCAATTAGGAAAACAGTTTTGCTTATATTTTCTCTCAGCATGACCCACACTTTTCACTCAGTATGCTCCACTTAATCCATTTCAGTAAGAAAAAATTATACAGGAAAAGGCCCTCGGGATAATGTAGCTTATTGAACATATCTACGATAAAATATTTTAAATTTCATTCCTTTAACTCAAAATACAGATTCGGGTAATTAGAAACCCAAGACCATAATGCTACGGAAGTTATCCTTCAGGAAGTTGGGAAAGTTTTTCTGTACATTATCATACCATCGGCGTAATTACCTTACATAGATATCACCTCATCCCTTATTTTTCCTCCTGTAAAAACTTTTTCCATACCCTCATAAAATAAATTAACGATTTTCATCCCCAACTCCCACGCTCTCTCGGCGATAGTATTCGTTAATTAAGTTGGCCGGGGGATCCTCCTGATAATGTACAGATTTTTGCGGAACTTGTCACTCGCGTTTAGTTTGAAATATCCCAGATAGAAGGGAAAAATATAGTTAAAATAAAATTCAATTTAGTTTTAACTCACAGTCTATCAAAGTATGATATACCTTAAATTCGCTACTATAACGCTCACTCATGTGGAACGCGTAGGACACTCTGACAACCATGACCCTTAAAGTTTATATTCCTGAAAACATTCTACCTCGCAAAAATATCATCATTACTCTGATTTCACATTTGCTCAAAGTTATTTTTACTAAGTTCCTACTTAGTCGTAATTCTTATGCATAACGAGCACTCTCCTATATGCTTTACGTGCAGCAAGTAACTTTCGAAAAAAGCGACAATTTTGCAGAAAGAACGTGCAATACATGCACGTGTAAACATTTTTGTACATCTTTGCGTACTCTGTGTGCGAGGTTAAGGCCGATTTAGTGACTTCCAGGTCAAATAAAACCTGATCTCATCGTTTCACTGTTCACAGGTAAATGGCCTACGAATAATCTTGCTGTCTTATTAACCGTGAATCCCGACAAATCGTGTTCCCTCTTACGCTCTTTCATATTTTTTCATTGACAGGTCAATGTGGCTATGGATTCCAAGTACTAAGTTCCACTTCTCTGCATTCTTTCCTATCCGAGGAACGCTATGTGGCCCGCTAGTGATAAATAAACGGTTTTTTATAGACACGCGAAAGATATTTGTTTTTAATCACGCAGACGCAAACCTAAGTCCATCAACAAGAAAATAGTATTTTTTCCGGTTAAGCTTTAACACATGTGTAAGCCAAATTCTAAATGTTCGGAAAGAAACTCAGTTTTCCTCTTGTTAGCAAAACTTCATTCTTCTCAGCAGGGGAGCGTTCCCCTTTTGTCCTCGTATCATTTTCCACTTCCCTCGCACGCCAGAAGGCCCTGGACAGGTGCCAGCCGACGCAGCGGGGAATGCCTTGGGGACTTTGAAAGATCCTCATGGGTAGAAAGCAGACACTTCTGAAACCCACCGCAATAAGGGAATGTCGTAGAAACGCCCGTTAAACTGCAGTCACTTTTCTCCCGTCGTGACCACCTTACGCGTCTTCAGATAGACAGTGTTCTCAACTCCACTGTCTCGTTCTCAATTAATAGCCCTTAACTACCGCCGCGGTTTTTAGAGACGTTAAAACTAGCGGGGCACACACCAGATCCCCTCATTATTTATTACATTTCGTAATAACTACTGATACTTTGTCAAAACTACCATGAATTTTTCAAATGTTATATTTTTTCAACAGTTTTAGATTATTAGATTTTATATTTTCAATATTTAATATATTTATACATTTTCAGAAAAAAAACTTTTATTTTTTGTGAAAACGGAACATCATATTTAATTTTCTCTTCATTCAGTTCCTGGGGACTCATAATATAATTATTACAACAAAATGCAAAATAAATTAATATGCACCACTTCACTTCACAATGATAATTACTTCAATGCAAAAAAACGAGGTATATATAACGCAACTAGCGGCGCAGGGACACCGAGTCCCAAGATAGCTTTGCACAATGTTTATACTTCGCAAGGGTGACATAGAATGACAAGAATAAGTGTGGTGGGAGGAAGGGGAGTAGCCTTGAGAGCTAAGCGATGGATTCAATTGATTCGGCTTTTACTTTGTGAAAATCCATGTTGAAATGAAAATACACAACCTTGGTAACTTTTCACTGGAAAATTATTTATTGGTACGACGCGTTTCGATGCTGAGGCGTCATTCTCAAGTACACTGTTTATAATATCGACAATCCAACAAATACTCAAATTCTGGCAGAGGAGGAGGGAGAAGGGTTATACAGGGGGAGGGAATTTGGGGAGGAGTGGGAGGGTTGGTGAGGGAATGGTTGGGATGCGTGACTAAGCCCACGCTAGGAGAGGCAGGTAAGGTTCCTCGACCGGGGGAAAGGGTCGGTTTGGAGAGGGGTAAATTGTGAAGATTAAGTGCAGTGGTAATGAGAGGTGAATTTCTCAGGAAGACGATGTCGTTAAGAACATGTCCCAAACTCAAATTTCTTTTAATCTCCAACTCTTCCAGGACGTCCATCTTCCTCCCCTTCTTGACTTTGTGTAAAATGTCCGTTTCGAAGTCACTGTGATGTCCCTCTTCCCACAGGTGTTTTGCAAAGTGGGATTGTTGTAAATTCCACCTTTTGTGCTCTTCTGGTCCGGAACGCCCTACCCGTCTGCCCCGCAAACACTGCGTCACAATAATTACACTTGAGTATGTATATCCCGTTGCCTTCGCACTTCTTCACTTTATCTTTTGTTCTGTTAAGGAGATTCCTTAAGCTTGCGTGGTTGTAAAACGCTGGTCTGTATTCTTTGGGGAAGACACTGGTTAGTTTTCCAGTCAGCCATCCGTAATACGGTAGTTTACACCATTTAAACTTACTGTTTTTTTCCTTGTTTTGGTATAACATGCTGTTGGCTCTTTCAGATTTAGCTAAGCGATGTTACCAATACACCCTGGAAGTAAACAACAAATTTACCAGCCTGGGGATCTACCATCACCCCACGCCAGTAGTGAAGGATTAAAGCAATTTCACTCTGCGTCATCCTGTTTACGTTAAGAGAATACTTTTTCCGATTTAATATCATGGAGTGTATGAAGCATGAAACAAGAAAATTCATTTAAAATATAGGGGATGAGACTCCAAGGGGTACTGGTGATTTTCATTTTAAACAAGGTTAGGTACAGAAATTTATGAAACAACTCTACCAATACTTGGTGGCCAAGGGATTTAAGTGGGTCTCTGTTCTGTGCTAACATTTAGTTGAAAATCAAATGCACAACTAAATATCTAGTTGATATTGTTTGTTTTCTTCACCTAATTTATAAGAAAACCTAAGAAAAAAATCATTTGTACCCGAATTCTAAATTCCCACTCAATTCAAAATTTCTGTAACTACAGTTAATGGAAAGTTGAGAAGAAAGTGATTTGAAAGTTGAAAGAGATGACGAATTGTTACAGATAAAAATTATAATGACTTTTAACGATATTAGTGTTCATTCAGTTGTTTGAAAAGGCAAATCGTACCCCAAGAATGCCTTTACCATGCAAAACAGTGCGATGAAACGTAGGGAAATTTAAATTTCCTCTAATAGGTTGTTAAGAACCCAATGGTATCTTCCTCAACTTCGCTTTCCTCTCTTAAAAGAGATTCTCCTCATTCATAACTCGCGCTCTATTTGAGGAAATAAATGAAAACACGCCATTTTATCAAAACAATTTCCGAAACTCAGGAGAATTGATTGCTGCACGCCTTGGAAGAGTTTGCTTTGTTTCTCTTCGAATGTGTACTCAAGAAATCTTTGGGTATTTCTCAGCGTTCTTGTCAATCTTGACGCCCATTGTTCTTCCGAATCAAATCCTAAATATAGACATTAAAGAGGCAACGATCCCATTTGTAGTTGGAATCACCTCTCAGCGAAACAAAGGAACAGAACCTCCTTCCCTCCCACCTTCCTCTGGAGAAACACCCGTCACCAACATTCACTACTCTTCCCTTATTTCATCGTTGATCATCTTGAAAATAATCAAATTCTGAGTGCCATTAGAATGGGGTCGTTCATTCAAACCTGAAATCACAATTCATTCGAAGAATTCGGCAGGAAGAAGAGAAAGATAACTTACAATAAAAACAAGACCTCCATATTTAATTCATTCACTCATGGCTTGAAAATAAAAGAAATTGCGAACGTTTCTCTCCCTTTTACATGAGCTATTGACGTCATCACATCCAATAGAGTTCTACTTCATTTGCTCGCTCAGGAGGAAATATCCATTTATGGCGAGCAAAATTAGAAAGATATGGTAAACCCGTAGTAATTCAACCAGCAAAATATATATTTTAAAAATTCATTTCTCTTTGTTTAAGAGTAACTTAAATCTTACAGAAAAATAAAATACTAAATTTCTTTAAATTGCTTTATGGATTCAACCCGGGTGTGGTAACGTAGTATATCGTTAATCATATGTAATTTCTTTAAGAAAATGCATTCATTTTAATCACATAGTACAATGGAATTATTTTAAAGTAAGGTAGCCATCCATCTCTTTTCAACAATTTCCTCCTTCTATACAGTCAACACCTTGACGCCACAACATACACAAGCTTATAAACTTCATACGATGCGCCACAAATGCATTTTTTTTAAATCAACATAATGGAGTTTGTAGGGGTTCGGGTTGGTGTGGTGGCAGGAGTGTTTGTTTCCCAACCTGTGGGTCCAGGTTCAAATCCCGGTGGTGGAGGAGACTGCCCGATCTCCACGCAGGTGCTTTGTGGAGGTCACCACTATTACAGCTCTCATTCCACCAGATTGGACGTTAACCTGTGATCCCCTTGTCGCCTCCTTCTCAGAGGATGCTATATAATTCCTAAACCGGTTTCTCTTACTCTTACCACAGGTCAAAAATTGCCTTAGGCCTCGGTTGCTTCTTCCAAATACCATGCCATTAGAGCTTGTTGCCAGACTTTACGTCAGTTACTCATTAAAGGTAAGAAATGTTAAAAAACCATATTTAGCATTACTGGCAAGGAGACTTCGCGCAAGTGATGTCAAGAACGGAGAGGAAACCTTATTTGTTTGAAAGTAGGCACTTAGATAGGAACACTGTTGAAGGGTGTTATCCATTTAAGCCCGGGTTCGAGAGAAAAAAGCATTTTAAAAATTAAAAATGCGCCCCGTTGAATTCAATCCAAAAATTTCGACCAGGGCTTCAAGGTCGATTGAGCCTTGTAGTAGCGTATATTATATATAGCGTATATTATAGCGCATATGATTAAATATGCGTATATGGACAAAACTCTTCAACAGTATCTATCTCATTGCCTACTTTCAAACAAATAAGGTTTCATTATCCGATCTTGGCATCACATACGCGAAGTCTCCTTGTAAGTGCAATATTTTTTATTTCCGTAATAGTAAGGAATAACAAAATAAAGATTGTAGATGATTATTTTTTTTCACTTCCATTGGCAATGCAAACTTGGGAATAGAGACAAAAATGAGGTAAATATAATATTTGTAGTTGCATTTACCACGGAGTACAGACCAAATCCTTTCTTTCCTTCTTGAAGGAACACACCCCCTCCAACCTTCCCCTCTCCTCCTTACCTTCCCCTCCAACTCCCTCAATTGCCTCAATTCCTGACGCCCTGGGAAATTGATGAGGGCACGTGGCAAGTTGACGGGTGATATTGAATTTCAAGCATGGATACGCTCTGCGAAGGTATACAGAAAAAAGGGACGGAGTTCATCCTCTTATGCCTCCATATTCTATCTCTCTGTCTCCTGCACATTACTCAAAGAGGATCGATTTGGTGTAGGCTAGAGTTTTAGCTTAGCACCCCTTGGGCCTAGGCTGAAATCTCGAATTTTCACAATCTGCCCGATTCCTACCTAAGAGTTGTGTGGAGGACGTATCGATTGCAAAAATTAGTCCAACGGATGGGACCTCAAGCTGTTAAGCCGTTGACGCCGTTTGCTAAGAGCAGGCTAACGCCGACGCCGGGTTTCTCTCCACCCTTCGCTTCCCACTCTTCCACTATGATGTAAATTACCTAATCTTTTGCTCGGCTCCTCCTATGAAAATATCATACCTAATAATCACTCCATTTCGCAGCTTTTAGATGAGATACGGAGGAGACAGATGGTATGGATGGAGCGAGTACTTAGTGGGGATGGGATGTTGAAAACAGTGTTAGAGGGAAGAATGTTAGGTAGACGAGGGAGGGGAAGGAAAAGAATAGGATTTTTAGATAGAATGAAAGGTAGTAGGTCTTTTGTGCACTGAAGAGGGAAGTACATGATGTAAGGGGAGGCTCCCGGAATTCTTCTCAAACACTCCAAACACCTTACTCGGTAGAATACTTTAATTAATTAATAATTACTCCAATTCGTATCAGTTAGTACTTTTCCCTATACACTCACCATTAGGGTGTCCCAAAAAAACCGAAAGTTTGAAAGTTGAGGGGGCATTTCCATTTTCCTATGCGAATGTATGAAAAAACATCCCATAAAAATTTTCAGCTCAATCGGACAATATTTGACCCTGCCGAAACGCATTCAAAGTTTGAATTTTTGAGTTTTCCAGATTTCATGCAATGTTGCCTAGCTCTAAGGGTCTTGGGGGATTTAAAATTAGAAACCTCTGTAAGAAAATGCTCTCTTATTATTATACTGTCACAATGCGGATACAAATGCACTGTGAACAACAAGCAATATGAAAAACTAGAGTTTTTGCCACTTTTTTCATGCATTTTCCTATGCCGCTTAACAACTAGTAACAGATGTTGCCTCTGAGCCTCGTCATTTGTCAATTTTTTCTTGACTAGAAAATATTTTATTAATTGAACTCCTCTCTCTGCAGTATCATTAACAACCTTAAGGTGTTGAACTATAGATAGGCCCTTCTGATAGTCTACGTCACTTTCCCATGTGCACGGATCTCGCAACAAAAATGTCGGCGAAATACCAATAATTTTGAAAAACTTCACAGAATTTTTCGATGCGAAGTCAGCGAGTGTCAGCTCACTAATAGGTCGATTAGGCGGAAGAGTAGCCCGAGGTGCGTCATCATCAGACCCCTCATTGTCTCTGATTGCTTCCGCAATGTCTCTTTTCTCGTCGTCAGAAACCATTTCATCGAAGAGGGCCATACAATTCAAGTTTTCGAAAGTTTTAATCATAGATGGTTACAAAACTTGGCCAAAGCTGCTGCGTAGTGAGGGTCTTTCTTCCGACCAAGGACTTTAAGTAGCTCAAGATCCATTCTCGGAGCGCTCACTGCCACGGGACAGGTGTACCAATGTTTCATAAATGCAATTGCAATGAAGCAACGCAATTTGAATAAATTTTCACTGTCATGTGTCGACAAACGCAATTGCTTGCCAAAAATCCACGTTTTAAAAGCGTAGAGCTCCTTGTTCATCCGCCGTGATTAGTCAGTTGGGCCTGGGGGGCGAACTACATACTTCTCTTTCTTGGGAACCACACCACCTTACCACACTATACACAACTCCAAAAGTTCTTTGTAGTCGTCTCGAGGATGGTGGTTCTAAAATAATATGTGGCATAATTTTAAATACAAATCCTGAGGATGGACTTTAAATCACGCTGAACATTCTGACATTTACCATGTACGAACCTGCATCTGAAGAATACAAAATTTGATAATGTCATCTACATTTAAAATATCCTTCAAACAGCCTCTTGTCGTCTTCATTGCTTGGAAGTAATTTCCCATCCCAGTGCACTGCTAAAGGAACTTGAGGGTGAAAGTCTTGCTTGATAAGCCTTACTGTCTCGGTCCTTTTATTCACTCCCATTCTATGTAGATGAGATTTGGAAGATACTGAATGGATTTCATCCCCTTTAAAACCCAATGCAGATGCTGTCGCATTGGCGACAGCCTGGACTATCATACACCCAGCGGCAGAGGACGTCTGAGTCCGATCTAGGGAAGCAGTCACAAGGCTGTCGGACATTATACTTACTCTACGGCGCTTTCCGGACCTTGTCCG
This sequence comes from Ischnura elegans, assembly GCF_921293095.1. NCBI lineage: Eukaryota > Metazoa > Arthropoda > Insecta > Odonata > Coenagrionidae > Ischnura > Ischnura elegans. The sequence goes on along the minus strand of NC_060250.1, from coordinate 28,942,230 downwards.
CATTTCGAATTCTGTAAAAGTAACAAAATGTTATTTCTCCTTTTCTTCCGCCATATTGGTTACCCTTCCCACACCCGGAAAAAATTACCTTGTTCCGAATCCGACGAGCTTGTCGTACTCTCCGCAGACATCTGCCGAACGAGGTCCACTTTCTCATCCAATATTTCCTTTTCTTTCTCATGCCGTTTTTTCCTTAAAAAATCCTCTTCTTGAAGTCTCTTACGGTTTTCTAAACGCTTACACCACTTTATATCAATACCCGCCATATATCCTTTTCAATCAGTTTTCATAGATATGTAAAACAACTTGTCCTCCTCCACAGTAATGTTTGAAAGGGCGTCTTTGCAGCCGATGTCAAACAGACGGTCAAGCACTTTGCTGAATTCCTCTTTTGCGGACACTGACTTCTCACTAGTTTTATTTTTGTCTTTCCCATGGGCACGGTAGTTCTCGTAGGCTGTCAGGAGCTTCTTATTGGCTGCTCAAACCTCCTGCGTAGGAATATTAGACTTTTCCCACACAACAAGTAACTCTTTGATTGCAATCCTTGCTGCATCTGCCGCTGACATCGATCCTGGAGAACAGTGTAGGTTGTAAAAGAAAACTTTGAGAACTTCACGCAGCGTTGGGAGTTTACCATTGCCGGGCAAATTTTTGGACTCATTACCCACCAACCACGCACTTGTCGCACTTAGCACAACCGGCGCGGCGTACCCTTCGACTTCACGCTCATTCTGGCCACCGCCGAAACAGCCTCGACCTCGAAACACACGACAATACCTCACGTTCTCAGTCAGTGCACAACACTAAACTCCACGAGTGACTGATAGACTAAGCCGGGATACTTTTAACATAAACAGAGCGATGTTCCGAAAGCGCATAACTCGAATCTCAACGCGACACGGCGGGGCAATATGCACTCGACTGGCGCCTGGCGGCCGAAACGGCGAGCGGGACCTGTAAACACACCGAGTTGTGGCTATGAAGCTCATTTTGACTCAAGTGTTGCTGTCAACGACTATAGAGCTAGAGGAGATGGTTTGAACTTAAAATTGGTTGTTTTTTAACACTCGAGCCTCCTGCAGGGTAGGCAACATTGCATGAAATTTGGAATACTCAAAAATTCAAACTTTGAATGCGTTTCGGCAGGGTCAAATATTGTCCGATTGAGCTGAAAATTTTTATGGGATGTTTTTTCATGCATTCGCATAGGAAAATGGAAATGCCCCCTCAACTTTCAAACTTTCGGTTTTTTTGGGACACCTTAACTCACCATCCAAGAGTAGGCCGATACGAAATAATAGATATTACAGCAATTTTTGTTTCAATGGCACTCTAAGGTGATGAATGAGGAGATTTTTGTTTGTTTTGAAACGTGCAGACGAAAACCTAAGTCCATATAATATAAGTCTACAGAATCAGACAATACTACTTTAATTAGAATTTTTTTTCCGACGGCCTCCGATAAAAATTTTCAAAAATAAGGTTAGCCAGAATTTCCCTTTTCTTTCATCGATTTGTCAACATAAAATCGATGTGCTTATTGGAAGGCTTCTGAGGCATTTTTGAAAATATTTCCGCATGAAAATGACCTCCCAGCGTCTCACTAACAGGTCAGAAACAGTGACGCGAATGAAAAACCTTTGGCAAAAAAAAGTTTCATGTGGTTTTATTTGGAGAGAATGCATATAAAAATTACCTGCCAGACATTTCGAGGGAGAAAGCCCTTATTTTTTAGGGAAACCCTTATCCTCCCCGCTAGGTACCATCTTGGCTAACTGATATAGGCAATCACGCAAAGGAATAGAAGAAATAAAAACTTGGCTATTTCCAAATCGTAATTTAATGTGACCGACCATGGTTTCGATATAACGTAACCTTGTCAAGTTGGGGTTAATAGTTTAAATATAATAACATGATTTGTGAAGTGAAAAGGAAAAAATCATCATACCACAATTCTGTCAGCTACAAAAAGTTACTGAATTTTTCCCACAGCTACGCCAAAGAGAATCCGCCAGAGTGGTAGCGATAAATCTTTCAAGGGCCTCGCAGCATTTACTGAATAAGAACTGATTTCAGCTTAGTAAACTTATATATTGTTTCCTCTCAGCGATACATCTTCATGCACTCTTTTCAAAATCGTACGAGTAGCAAAAAAAAGGATCCTCTGGTTCATATTGTGCCTCGTCCTTGCGCTTTTATCGTTTTTCATTTATTTTTACTCGCCCAATATCCCGAGAACTCGCAACGCTTCCGCCCTCTACCTTTGGAGCGGAAACTTGCCTGATTTCCGGTGCCTTTCGGTAGGCGATCCATCCTTCACCTGAGTCATCAAGATGTCGATCTCTGGAGGAGGAAACGCGAACGACTCCTGTTGCTAGCGAGCTTTTCACAAGATGAGAGCGCTCTTCAGTCGGCGTTGGAAGTGAATTATGGAATCTCCGGAGATAGGAGTTACGAAATGGCAGCGGTAGTCAACAACTCAATCACGGATATGTGAGCGATACCATGAGATAGATCATGGATAAACTCGCGAACATAACATATATCAACCGAAGATAACTCCATTTCAATGATTTAATTGAGTAAGCGAGCAACCAAAAAATCATAACCTGATAAGACACCCTAAAATTAAAATCACAGAATTATTTACCTCTAGAACTTGCCGTCACTACTATGCAAAACTTCATCTCCTTACGGCCTCAGAATATATTTTAAGTGCTTTGCTTGATAAATTGCAATGATGTTCATTTTTGACAGCGTAAGAATGTTATTTAAGAATAAAACTGACCTAATATCCCATCAAAACTAAAATTACTTCTGGAAATTCCCAGGATAGGAGTAACGAAATGGCAGTGGTAGTCTACAACTCAATCACGGATATAAGGGTGATATCATGAGATAGATCATGCCTGTACTAGAGCTTATCGCATTTATCAACTGCACATGACTGCACTTCAATTATTTAAATAAATGAGAGTTAAAATTTAAAAATCAAAACCTGAGACGATCCCTAAAACTTGAATAAATAAAAATTTATTTCCTCGAGAATTTCCATTTTGCTCACCTTTATCTCCTTACGGTCTCACAAATATTTTGATTGATTTGCTGGACAAATTATAATGGTTCTCATGTTTTACAGAGCAAGACTAGTGTTTAAAAATGGACCAATATCCCGTTAAAATTGAATTGAATGAATGAATTTATTACTCCAACCTTGAATGTACACTTTTTTTTAACAGCACAAAATTAATGGAGCTTTAGGTAGCTTCAATGGTTAAAAAACCAGCATGGGAGCTAACATCTTAAAAATTAATTTCAAGGCAGACCAGAAAACAAAAAGAAAGTATATTTAATTTTTTGAAACATTATCACTATGAAACATATAAGTGACAATAACTTACAATAAACAAGAACAAAGTATAATATATGGACAGAACAAAATAAATTTATTTTTCCTCCTTTCACAAAAATATAAAAATAATATATAATAATATGTATATTATTCAAAAACATCAAAAAAGATCATATATATTATCATGGGATAACAACCAATCTTTGGCCTTTTTAGAAAACTTATTTATACTCTTTAACTCCTTGATCAAACAAGGTATTTTATTAAAAATCTTCGGCCCCAAATAAAAAAATAATCTTTTAAATAAAGAAAGATTAGGCTTAGGAACTAGAAAATTAACATACCTACGTTCCTAATTATACCTTAACCAATGGTACTAAATGAAAGCACTTAGGCAAGAACTGATCTTGCCATCAATAAAAATAAAAATTATACTCGGCTTTCCTTATGATCTGCATTCATAGAACCATCATCAAATACGGAATTGAAATAAATAACATAGCACTAGAGTAGGGAAAAATAAGGGCCAAGATAATTGTTTTTCATGACAGATTTAAAAAAATTAGATAATGCACAGTTTTCTATTCAAACCGTGCAAGGATGATTTTTTTCTGGGAAATAAAGGAAATGCAAAGTAATTATTATTTGTTTCGTACAACTACGCTGATGTTGGTGCATTTTATTCATACAATCTGTTTAAAAGTTAAAAAGAGAGGATTTTATTTGACCATGTGTGTGATGAAATTTTATTTGAATAAAAATATTATTATTTAATAAATGCTATTTTCATTCAAACGCCTCGTTATGAATTTTAGGTTATATTTAAGCAACAGGAAAGGTATGCCAGACTCATATTGCTCAAGCAGCAGCACCTGGAAGGTTTCGTTGAGAGGCTTCTGTTAAATATGATACGGCCTTCAATCAGGAGCCTGTGTGCCCAAAATTTCTTCCTTCAATTCCACAGAAAAATAAATACGTTCTGAAAATATGAGAAGCCCATGGAAGTAGTGACGCTGATTGCGTTGGCCACAGTTGCAAACGCCAGTCTCTTCAGCCGAAATTCATGTTCATTCATGAGTTGAAACGTTCATTCATTACTGATATTTATGCATCCATATCCATGTGTGCCGATCATTACGAAAAGGCAATTTTATGGACACGGGACTTCCATTGTTCTCGATAACATTCAAATGCACGAGGACCGAATTCTGGAGTTGGGTTGGTGCGGTATATAGAAGGCATAAAGATTGCACTTTCTCAGTGGTCTTAGTGGTCGAACCTGCCATCTGCCGTGTATGTAGAGCGCTAAAATATATTTCATTATCATAACGAGTCGTGCAATTTAGAAATTGTTTGATTCAGCCATGTTCATGATCATCGGTTTGCTTGTCATTTCGCTTACTTCTTTTTGTCTGCATTCCCCAAATTTTCTTCATTTCTCAACCTCAATTGAGGATTTATTTGTAAATCTAATCTTTGGCTGCAGCCAAAAGTAGTCTACGTATATATAAATAATTCATAGCGGCACTCCTATATTTGAATGATATTAATTTAAGGACCTGCCATCTTCCGTTGGTTTGTTACTGTATGCGTTCAAAGGAAATTGATTCCGTGAGTTAAGCTTATTGGCTTATCTAAAGAAACAGATGATCATTTCCAAAGAACTTTGCGGAGACTGATAAGCCACTGACAATTGAGTGCAAGAAATAAGATTACGAACAAATGGTTGATATGTGGTTCGTACCCTTTTATTTCGCCTGCAACATCTTAATTTTTATTTCAAGTGCATTAATATGATAGAGCTATTAGATTATATACATAATAAGGCATGAGGATTTAATGCACTAGTTTCTTAAGGGATTAGCCGAAGAATAGATTTAATAATAAATTCTCATATGAGGTTGATAAATGAAGAAAATCTGGGAAACGTAGACAAAAAGAAGTAAGTGGAATGACAAGTAAACCGATGATCATGAACATGGCTGAATCAACTAAATTTCACGAATCGTAATGATAATGCAATATGTTTCTGTGCTGTACATGTAGTCTCAGGCAGGAACTCATGAAATATCAAGATTTTCGCTAAGACAGCTCTTGCCTTGTTTATTCAAAATTCCAACTGACACATGGAATGAGCAGTAGGTGGTATTTATACCTCTAATATAATATAAGATAAAAATAGTTCTGATAACAGAATAGAATAATAATTTAAAGTGAGCTGTATACAGTTCTAGTAATAGCATTCGGTATAGTAGGGTATACTAGAATGCTTAAGCCTGAATCACCCGATCATTTTTTTCGTCATTTTTGAGTGATCACTCCAATGATGAGAATTCCCATCTTGTCTTTTCATTGCCTGCCATCCACTTTGCAATCTAGTGGCTTAAAATTTACATTTTTATGCTTCAAAATACCTCAAATCCCAATGCACCATGTGTAAGTGGCCAGTCTCTCTTCTTTGTAGCCATTCTCTCGCCCATATTCTACGACACCGTCGTTCCTTTCGCCGATGCAATATAACTGCTGCTGCAGCCAAGAGTAGTCCACGCCGATGTAATTCATCCATAGTGGCACTCCCAAATTTGAATGATATATATTTCAGGATTCAGGCTTTAGATTTTCGTGATGAAGGTCCTTCGGCAACGAGCGATGATATCGGAAAAGATGAGAAAAGCGACGGCGGGAGGGACCGTTTGATTCAGAAAAATGATCGCTCGAGCGATCACTTTTCTGGTCCCTAAAAGCGATCGCTAGAGTGATCACTAAGAGGGACAAAACAAATAATCATGTGATTAAGGCTTTACCTTTTTAATCTATGTGAAGGTATTATGGAGTGTTTTAAACAGCTGAAGATAAAGTAAATTACTGCTTGCTTGAAAAATAAAGAAGCTAAAATGTTTGACCGATCATTGGGTATTTTTAGCATGATGTGCCCAATGCACATAAAATTTTGTGCAAGTGAAGTTATTAATATAAAAAATAATAAACACAGATGACTAGTAAAAAAAGCTATAAATATTAAAATAAAATTGGAGTTTAGATGGGTGCAAGAATTTCACTCTCAAAAAATTAAACGTTTAGAAGACCACGCCGCTTCTTTTTGTATGAAGGGTAAATCGTGTGACCAATTATTCAATAAATAACCCCGGAATATCCTCTTTATATATACCTCTTACTTACATTACGCACTTTTAATACTAGATACGCTGGACTGACCAGGCAGTGTGCACTTTCACGATATGCGATATCGTGATGTATATTGTTGATTATATGTGATAATCAACGATGTTCGAATAATGAAAGTTTTTTATCTGACTTTTAGGTGTAATTACACTTATATAAACATTTGTCTGAGAGTCTAGTACACCATTTTGAACGAGAAGAAGAAAAGACACTTTTTCCTCATAATTACGCATCTAAGAATATCATTTATGCATTTCTGTTCAAGCATATTATAAAAATTTTGATTTTTCATTAGTTTTCCCAGTTTAGAGAGGTCCAAATCCTTCACTATGGTTTCATGGAGAAGAATTTGGATCGCTAAACACCTTAAATATTTTGAAGACGAACCTAATTTATGTAATACACGCATCAATAAAGTCATATTTAGTCGGAAAAAATATGTATAATGCTAATTAGCAGCCGCAAGTATAGAGCAAAAATACGCTGTACAAGACCAAGTTCTTTCCCTAACATCAGTGTGGAGCATTAAATCCACTATCCCCAACTGTGGCCGCTGTGAGTAGATATTCAGAGACTCGACGCCATGGAATTTCATTATCTTACGGAACTAAGTTATACTTATGCATGTATAATGGTGACACATTAGCTCGTGGAAATCGAATAAGGGGAATTCTGGCAACCGAATATTAGCATTCTTGTTATTCATCAAGAAAATGGAGACCTAAGAGACCTTTGGAATCTTGAGAAATCACGGATTCCAAGGGATTCACATCATTCCTTGTCGCAAATCTCCCCAAAGTTTTCCCAAACACTTTTAACCCACCCTTCAGCCACCAATCCCTATGAAAACAAGTCGAAATACAGAACTTGGCTCTGCGTTACGCAGATTCTACCTCTCCTTTAATTTATGTGGGACCTCCGTTAACCCTTGGGAAAGAACACGTCTCCGCCTAACATTTACATTCAAATGAAGCGATCCCATACGCTAGGGCACAGAGGGAGACGTTTTAAGAGATGAGAATACCTTTCGTTCCGTTAAAAGAGTATTTTACCAAAAGGGGTAGACTATTCCTTAAACTGACTATTGAAACATAGTCGTTACTTCAACGATTTATATAGTCTTTTTTTATTCCCTCGTTCTACTACTTTTACCTACCATTGTTACATTCTAGACTTATAATGAAGTTTCATTCCCTTTTTCTTCTTAAAATGGGCCACAATTTTGAGTGCAGGTCTTAATAGAAACATATTTAATATTACTTATTAAAAAAACTCACGGAAAATACTGCACTGCAATTCATAATTTATTTCTCCAAAACTTTTTCGCTAACTTATATGATTTTAAACTCTTTTCACCTTTGAAGGAGATCTCTCTGGATAGATATTGAAGATATTTTTTCAGTCCTAAATTTAACCCTACATTTTCTCGAAATTCAGAGTGCTTCCAACAGCTTTTAATTATGATATTTCGTTTTTAAATGAATAGCCACCTCTTGAAATTGCTTTAGAAAGCTTAAATAAATGCTTGGTTACGCAAAACTATGTATAATAAATATGTTAAATATGCAATATTAAGCGTTCCATATAGTCGTTTCTTTCCGAGAATAGCCCGTGAGCTTGAAATTCGGCTACTGTAATCAAAGTCTGAGCTATTAATTGCATTTCCACCTCATTGTCGAAAGGAAAACGGAGGTATCCCGTAATATAGTCTATTATTACATACAGAAACAGTAAAATACATAAATATTTTCGATTGGTGCTTTCGGTATCATAGTACTTCGGAAATGAAGGGAATAAGGGAAAAGTTGCTCGTAAATAGAAAAAATAGCTGTAGCAAAAACTCTTTTCAATTCCTAGCTATTGGCAACAGACACGGCCAGTAAAAAGATCCAAAAAGTGGTAAAGTGCTTGTTTTAGAGCCTGAATAATCTCGATAACAAATCTTTTTATACGGTTTTCAACCATTAATCCAACTACACTCTGCCGGAAAACTTCCCTGAGATTTAGTTGTTTACGCTGCATACATGATTTTCCCATTGTGATTAGCTTGGTCACATCTGTAATGCAAAAAGGGGTCAGTCCCCATTATAATCGCGTAGCAGTCATTGACCCTGTGCGAGAGGCGACGCGCTGCAAATATCCATTCCGAGAGGTCATGGCGCGGAGCTCCTCTCCCTCTCTCACAAGTAGGTAGGGGGGTAAGTTGAGGCTTCCACAACCTCAGTCTACTCAGGAACCGTGACCGCGCATTCGTAAACACTCAAACCAACATGCGTGTAAAATGTAAATCGCTAAATATTTCCTCTTCAGCGCTATGGATGAATTACACAAGGTTATTCCCAATTCCCCACAAGTTTTCATCTCAATTAAACTCAATTTTTCATATCGGTTAATTTATACATAGGCAACAATATAAAAACTGCATAAGAACTCGAATTCTCAGCTATTAAATGTATTTTTACTTGCTTGCGAAAGAAAAACGTGGGAGTAAAACGCAGGGAGGCCGACTTACAAAAAATATTGGGGGGGCCCAAACCGGGGATCTTGCCACAGGAAAGTTAATAAGTAGTGAGTTTTAAGTTTTTTAAGCATTTTAGAAGAGTCATAGGATCAACATTAGAATCCTGATAGCTCAAATCTTGATATCTCGACACTCCGAGAAAAATTGACAAGCCTGACACATTTTTTCCTCACACGCATAATAAATTTTTGAGGGGGCTCGGGCCCCCTCAATCCCCATGGAGTCGGCGCCACTGGTAAAACGTATAAATAATATATAACCTCTTAAATCTTACTTACCCCCACTTTTCCTTTCAATCGCTGGCTATTGCTCTCCCATTTGGCCTACCCTAGCCCCAACAAACCTTATATCTGCATATATCATTATTAGCTTCCTTTATAAAATTGCTAGTCAGTTTTCGTCAACCGGAACTAGCCTATTGGTTTAATTATATATTCTCTTTATATCCCAGGTATCATCTATCAGAGAATGAAAGCAGTGGTCTTAATTATGCGCGTTAAGTTTTGGAACACAATAGTCGCGTGGCGTCTCACAGACGCCGTTTAGCTATGGTAAAGTTTGGTATGTTCATGCAATAATAATTATTTTTAACGCAAATCTCATTCAATAGAAAGTAAAATTTCACATACAGTGTATAAATTTTCGGGTAATGATTACTGGGGATTAGTTATAAACAAAAGACTTGATGCACCTTTTTTGGACAATGGGTCTCGTTATTTAGATATCCTCTCTGTGTCGTTAATTTGTACTTTATATGCGTAAAATATTCAAAATCTTTCCTTGAATAAAATTTTCACAGCTTTTGCATTTAATTTTCGCTTCCCAGCTCTTTTTCCTCTACATATGAAGCACCACTTAGAGCTGCATAAGTTTCCTTGTTTCTTTCTCCCTCTCCTCCTTTGGAAAACGTTTATTAGCATCCTAGCCAATAGGACACAAAATCATGTTTGTAATTCATAGTTCAAATATATTCTGCCGTCCTTTGTCTCTGTTTAGACGGTATAGCAGTTATCAGAGACGTTCTCTCTGTCACTAAACCATTTACCAAAGATTTCACAGAACACCACCTTCCTTTGGAAAATCATTTTCATATTTGGAGCGATTGGCGATTTTTTTTAATGAGTAGACGCGCAAAATGTACATGCATCGTCCACTCCAGGATTTTTCAAATTTTAACGGATTGAAATGTTGTGTTAAAAGTCGATTTCTGTGGATTTATCGATATCTAGACTAATAGCGTTGATGGGAGAAATATTACGTTTTTTTGATCAATTAGAATTTTCAATCCAGGTGACGGATGATAAGAGACAAGGAAAGAGGGATGGGTATTAGAGTTACTTGTCTTGAGTATGGATCAGAAGGAAAGGAACGGAAAAGGCTGCAGTTCGCTGGGTAGGTATTTCCTGACTACGAGAGATCTCCGTGCCACAGGGGTTGCAGCAAGTTTGGAGAAAGGGAAAGTCTGCAGGGGACGTGTTATTCCAAGAATTATTTCCTGAGAACCTTAGTGCATAAATGATCACTAAAGAGAATCTGAAATCCTAGGATGGTTATAGCTCTGTGAGACAAATAGAAGTTTTGCAAGTTTAGTTGGGACGGATGGGTTTGTTAATTCTTGGAATCTGATAATGAATCACTAATTGTTCAGACTTTGGAAATTTCGGTGTAAAGTTGAAAAAAAAGTGATCCTCACGATATTACTGATGAAACTGTCCGTTCAGCAGGAAGAGAAAAGGGAAAATGAAATGGAAGCTCTTGCCCGCAGAGGATCATTTGGGAGAAATTTTATGAGTTTGGTAAGAACAATTCATGGAAAAGGTAGTTTTCAAAGATATAACGAAAAACCCTGATTTATATCAACCGATGCATAAAAATTCATTGAATGATTATATTATATTCACCTTCATATCATGGGTATGAAGGTACCTCAGAGAAAAAAGTTTTTAGCCTGAAAGAATTTCTATCATCAATCGTGGAAAATATGAAACTTTCAAACAATATGAAAACAAATTCGCGGAGCTATATATCTTTTTTAGCAGTCTTATCTTGCAGAATAATGGGCATACATTCACCCAGTGAAGAAGAAATTCTGCATTTTTGTCACGTTCTACGGAGGAATGCCATTCTAAGACAAGTGAAGACCACGAAGCATTTCCGGTTTTCGTCAATGCAGCGTAATTTTGCTGCCTCTCGTGAGGGCACGTACCATGTAAAAGCTACAGTCACCGTGGTACTGGTTAGATTTGAGAGGAATACCCTACGAAAACAGAGTCTTTCGATATTTCATGAAGTTACTACGACATATCGCTCAATAAAAATTCTTTTTATACTTTTGGAAATAAGTATAGTAAAATCTGTGTACAAACACTTAAATCTATTGAATTTTTTAAGGTATGGCCTTTAAAAATCTGGGTGCAGCACTAGTTAATCAGGTTTACTTGTAGGTAAATAGCTTTCTTCGGCATATCCGTCGTAAACTTCCGCAAGTGTAGTCAATATTATTGAACACATTTTTCTAAAAATAGTTTTTTAGCAAATCATATAGCTTGCCGGTGAACACTTTCCCCGACGATAGAGAAATCATCACCTCCAGATGTTAATTACTGATTATTCACATACCTATATTAATATGATTGGGAATGGGTACTTGGATAGATAGGGATTTCGTGAATCATAGTTTTATGGAGAAATATTTGTTATTATTTTGCTGTAATAACATTTCAATTTGGTTAAGTAACTTCAAAAGAGCGATAGTTTTGGGCCGCTCTTAAACACATGTACATATTATAGTAAAGGAAAAAATTATTCAATTTTCTCTACATAATTGTGCCTAAAACGCTAAAATGACGTATAAATGCACTTTTTTAAGTTTCTGGTTAAACGATAATAAAACAAATGCTCATTAATGCCATCTGTGAATAGAAATAATTGTTATCATACAGCGTTTTTGCTAACTTTCCTGTTTTAATTTAGCTGCGTTAATATCTTCCGACTTTTCAGCATTCGAACTATGAAATTAAACCAAATATGTCTTAAACTGCAGATTTTGCAAGTAAATTCTTACTCCTCATTCTTCATTGCTATAAGAAAATATGGTATTTGGGGTATTCACCTTTTCCACTACGATTGATTTACCTGTTACAGATCATTTTCTCTAATATTTTTAATTTAGCTATAACTTCATATCAATATTTTAATCATTCTCTTCACATTAACAAGATAGAAGGTATTGCAGTACCCAAAGTTCCTCTTATTTGCAAATTATTGAATGCATGACAAATAAATATTTAAAGTGGACAGTTGAAATTATAAATATGATGAAAATTGATAAATATATTAAACAAAATAAAACCATTCAACCAAGTTATAGGTAATTGTGTTAACCCACAACGTGAGCTAAACCTAGCTGAATATAAAAAGGTTAGGATTATAACTGAGTGCAGACCTGCAAGAAATTAATCACCGGACTTTAAACGACACGTGAAACGAGACACCAAAGCGGGCTCGCGGGGTTACACTCCCGGGGCAGGGTCTTTAAGCTCTTGCTTTTTACCTATGCACCACAGAAGGGGGAGGACAAGGTAGGAAAAAGGAAGGAGGCGCCGCCGCGATAGGAGCCCGATGAGGCCTCCTGGGATAGGATAGGATTGGAAGGGGAGGGAAGAGTAATCCCGCACCATCACAGAGGCGGGCGGGTCCAACAACTAGTGAAACCATGATTTAATGTTTCTACAGAAAGGAAAAAAAATCCTATGAGGAAGGAAATTTCTTCGATTTTCCGTAGATACTTTTATTACTCTACGTACATTTTTAAAAACTACAATTGCAACGAAAGTATGCTCGATGGTTTGGCTTTGAAAGAAATTAGGGGCATCATTGATCTCTCCATCTTTCGGGATTTCGCTGCGTTCATTGTCTTAGGGTGATAACAGTTTCACCTGGATTCCACCATGATAACAGCGTATTATTATTATTTAATTTAGGACTTAATAAGATTACGATAAAAGGTTACGAGTTTAATGGTAGTGAACCCATCAGACCTATCTCCAGACACTTGCAATGAAGTAAGCGCATTTTTAAGCAGGTATCAACGAATGCGTAAAAACCTACAGCCACCGAGGAAAAAAAACACAATGATCTTATCATAGGGAAGAGAAGGGATCCGTCTTTTCCGTGCCGACGCCCTTGCACAGGTGGCCCCCGATATAAAAGTGTCTCTTGCCGTACTTCACTCGGATAACAGTTATTACGGCAATGGACCACCTGCCTTTAGAGATCACTGCGTGGGAGAACAACGACAAGGCCCCATCTCCTGCTCGTCCAAAGAGGGGCGCATGCGTGAGACACGCAAGGGTCGGCAACCTTTTCGTGCCTGCACGTCCCATGTTCAAATTGTCTGGTACAAGGGGTCAATAAAGTTTTTCAACTGGGCGAGGGACACTAATCCTCTTCGTGTGAGATTGTTTCAATTCGTGTGGCCTCTTTACTGCGGCAGAATGTGGCATGTATTGTATCCACTCATTAGCCATACATAATTTATTAAAAATAAAACACTTATTGTTAGTTCATTTCTACCTATGCATAATATAAAGCTCTACCGGTTTTGCCCTTTTCTCGCCAATGTCAACGGTGGTGTACAGAATTGGAGCAACACAAGTGGGATATAAGCCTCTGGAAAAGGGTAAATAGAAACCGTTTTCCTATTTCAATGTTTGAGGTTATTAACTTCTTAAAGACAATATTCCTTCCATTCCAGTCGTTCGCCGTGCCCCTATCTCCACGTCCGTTCTCTTGGTCCTAGAGTCAATAGAGTCACAGCCTTTTCGTTCTTTCCTTTGCAGGTTTGCCATATCAATCTTCCAATCACTACCTTTTATCACCTTCCATAATAAGAAACATTCTCTCTCTCTCTCTCTCCTGGAATTTATTATATTTAAACTGGGTTTTTCCATTTTAAATGCTTCATCATACTATTTGAAAAGACATGAAAAAGCTGAAACTCATTATTTTTTTCATAAAATGGTGGAAAAGAGTTAATTTAAATATGAGCTAACTGAATAACTGCTATTCAAGCGCGTATCCGTATCGAATTTCCTCCACCGCAACGTGATCTAATTTGATGACAGCGTGGTAGGGTGGTGGGTATACAACTAATGACCGTAGGGCATTGGGTTCAAGGTGAAACTCGTGGAAAACACTGAAAAAATATCCTGTGCGTATGAGGCGACCAAGGCAAAAGAAATTACTTCCGACATGAGTGACTTTCACATGCCTGTATCTTAGTCTGGAGTGATTACTACCCTAACGAATTGTCTTTCGTCCTCATCCTATCGCGTCGGCGCCTTCTTCCTTTTTCCTACCATGTCCTCCCCCTTCTGTAGTGCAGAGCTTATAGCCTCAGACTTCGGCCCAGAAGTATAACCCCACGAGCACGCTAGGTGTCTTGTATCCACTGTCTTTCGTCCTCAGTCTGCCGAAAAAAATGTATAAGCCTAATATTCAATGGAAGAAGTAAGAAAGAGCTGCGGTAGTCAGGTATCATTTACATATTTTTCCAACAAATTAGGTGATAAAACTGATGCTTTAAGTGGCTGCAATTGTTTAGTAAGTTTCACTCAAGAACAATAAAACAATGGCCTGTCCATAATAATTTGCACAGTAAAAAATTAAAATCAACAGAATGATTGTAGTTCATCTAAAAAAAATTAGCAATAAAAGATTAACACTCTTAACCAAGGCTCGACTGAGCTATAAATTTGAAATATATTTTCATCTTAACACTTGATTTAAGATTCATCGCCCAATATCGGCCTTAAAGATTAAAATTGGTGCCTAGTGAAAAAGTTTTAACGCTAACATTCCCAAACGCTAAATGCGATGTAAATACGATTATTGGACACTCACCGTGAAAAACCAGTGCCAGAAAATAGTATGGAAATGGTCCCTGGATGAACCAACATACCTGAAAAAGAATAAAATTTTGTTTTAAAAAGCAGTTAAAAGTTACAGTTGAAATTCATTAAAAATATTCACATTGTTAAAATCACACTGAATAGCTTGTAATTACAAAAAATATTCCCTGGGAGCAATTAACAAATAAAAGGTACACCAATACCCACTTACTCCGACGAAAAGTATTTTATGGGTCAAACGTAAAGTAGGTAGTAATTTGAAAAAAAAAACAGTTTTCTTCTCATGAGAGAAATTTCAGCTGAATCTGTGTACAGCTCCCACTAGGGCTTGAATGTTTAAAAAAATCGGTAAACGGAAGCATTTGCTACAAGTCGATGACGAAAATTTATTCGGTTAAGTCATCATATTTCGGGAAGGGTTGCTGTTCGCTTTTGATTTCAACATGGATAGGCATAAATTACGTTTTAAAGAGTTCCTAGGTGAAATAGCTAAGAGTTTACCAAACCGAATGGAACATAATTCATATTTATCCTGCGTTACTAAATAGTAGGAGAGTCTCAACAAAGAGAAATTCCCTCTCTTAGGCATAAATAGTACTCATAAAGTAACTACCCATTTCCTTGGACAGCATAAAGGAGTTCCACATGGGACCCCTAGCACACTTGTTGCATTCCCTCAGAGTTTCGCTTTCTCGCCGTGGGAAGTAGAGATAGAGGCAGAATAGGGTGACGATTTTTGGGGATCGACAGAGTAAAAGAAATTCCAAGGTATACTGTGCTTCCTCACGGAAAGTGAAAGCTCTCCTGGAAACATCAGCCACTCCTATCTATAGCGCGTGATACTACTGCCGCACTTTGCTGAATAAAAGAAGGTAAACACTTCCAGTAACTTTGCTGAATAAAAGGAGGTAAACACTTCCAGTAACAAACGTCCTTTTTAAGTTATCTGACTGAACTACCTCCAAAAATGGATGCATATTGGATGAATAACTCAAGGATAAAAAAATCAAATAGAAAATTTGAAGATTATTTCAATGGCTGATAATGATACAGATTGCCATATTTTAGACATTTAAAAAAATCTGGGCACGTGAGTGAAGATAGAATTCGAAATAAAGGCGTTTTAATTGATGCACGGAAAAATTTATGTGCCAAAAGACAAACTGTAAATGCAGAGGGTTATCTGCACTTACTGACAAAATTTCAGCTGAAATTGTGTCCCTCATAAAATAACAAAAGCGACGCCAATCATCAAATTCCGACCACTAAGTATTTTTTTTAAGGCTAATTAAGACCACAAATTATTTTGGTATTTTACGTGCCATTTCTTTTCTTTCGAAGTTTCTCAGATCAGAAGAGATCAAGTATGACTATCGGGACTTAGTATACGTTCAAGGAAATAATGATGCATATTCTAGTTGCTAATACTGCCAAATGCGGCGCGACTTTAAATGGAATAGGAATATAAAATTTTGTGGTGTGATAAAGAGATGAAATTTTCAACTTAGAAAAGTTTTCTCGTTTGAATTAAGAAACCCCTGGCCTTCTTGTGTACTTTTGTTTTTCAAATCTACACATCTAAGTCTAAATGATAGGTTTATTAGTAGTTTATGATTTCTTTTTTCGCGGGGAACGAATGAGGTTAATAGGTTAATTCTCCGTAGGTTTCCACCGCATCCGGTCTTCTGCTGCAGCTTTTCATCGACTAATTATACCATAGCCCTGAGTGCATTGATGTCGGGTTGAGGTCTCATTTCAATATCCAATCTCAGAAAACCTTAATTCAGCATCCTGATGACGATGCCGGAGTTAGCCGTTGAAACGTCGGTATCAGAAGACCTGACCCCTTTGGAAAAATCTTGAATAATTTACCTCATTGCAACTAGTACTTTATTTTTTTCTCTACTTCCCTTATATAGTTTCTCAAATATGAACATAAGCTTATCTTCCACCTTTATTTTTTCCTCTAGCTGTAAGCAACCAAGTTTTTGTGACCCACTTTATTGACTCAACATGTCAATTCTTACGGTCAATTTGAGGACCAGGAAATATTAAACTAGTTTTTAAATATGCATATATCTATGAATATAGCAAATGAATTCCTAACATACCTATTCGGAAACAAATTTTCTCGAAAACATTTCCTCTAAAAGCGAAGTAGCTCACCAAAAACGTCTTTAAAGTCAAGCATTCCAACTATCGCTTGAATTTCCAATGTGGCACAATAGCGCTTTCATTTATTTTCCAGGGTTCCAAACATACTCTGTTTTTTCCTGGATTACACAAATTATTTTGGTATTTTACGTGCCATTTCTTTTCTTTCGAAGTTTCTCAGATCAGAAGAGATCAAGTATGACTATCGGGACTTAGTATACGTTCAAGGAAATAATGATGCATATTCTAGTTGCTAATACTGCCAAATGTATTACCAAACACGTGTATCTTTGATGTATTTCCTTTGCCGTGGTTGATCTTCATGTTGTGCCGCGCAAAATATGGCTAGAGCCACTTGCGGCACTAAATCCTGTCAAGCAAATGCCACAAAACGGCTAATCCACGCCAGCTGTTGCTTCGTAATTACACAGCCAGCCCCTCAAGGACACCAGCGAGAACGTTCGCCGACGCAGAATCGGACGCGCTTCGCACGCTCTGGCGACAAACCTGACCAGCCACAGTCACCACCAACCCTTCCTTGACCCATTAAAGTGGGTGGGAGTCGTCGAAGGGTGGTCTTCCTGCTCTGGTCAGAGGAGATAAGAGCTGGAGGCCGGCCGTGAATAGTCACTAAGTCAACCGAGAGGGATGATGATGCCGACAGTGAAGCCCACATATATATACTGGGCATTCCCTGACCAATGGAAGTGGGTAGGTAGGCGAAGATGGGGATGGATCTGACCTTGGGGAGGTCAAAGAGCGATAAAAAAATAAGTCATGGATAGCTGGGATGAGGGTTGGCGATCAATTTTCTGCTCGAGTAAAGGGGAGGTTATTTTTCAGGCCAAAAGGAATGATTCCACAGCCACAAGGACTCTGGTGACGCTATTGGTTAGTGGCGTAGCCAGGAATTTCGTTCGGGGAGGGTCCAAAACCAGAGGATGGAAATTTTTGAAGAACAAGGTACTAAGTAATGGGTTTTAAACTAATTTTAACACTTTTCATAATCGAAAAAACTTCATTTGCTAAAGAAATATTTTTTAAATTTATAAATATTCAATATTTTGTTTTGTTTTATGAAGGAATATGCTTGTGTTTTTATATTTCAGGGGGGGTGGGTTTCAGTCCGGACCCCTCCCCTGGCTACGCTACTGTCAGTAATATAATAAGTGGTCCTTTCATATGCTCGATAATAAGAGGCTGGCGGCGTCGACGTTAAACCACGTGTAACTATGACGACAAACTGGTGGATTCAAAAACCTTTTATTGGCTGTACTCACTTTGTTATAAGAACAGCCATCAGGGTTGTGGAGAAGCTATGATCAGCAGTATTTTAAATGGTCCTTTTAAGGAGTAAGATTTTCGTGAGGCAGGCGTGAAACCACCTATTTTGAAGTAAATAAACTCGAGGCGTTCAATGCCTTTGATTTACCATTTTCGCTTTATTGTGGATTTTCGGAGATAGTAAAACTAGCAAATCGTGCCATTATATGCTGTAAGGAATGATTCAAACTGCTGTTTCTTCGAGTGTTCTCCCGTGTTCCCTTAATTACATTGGTCGTAATTTTTAAGCTACGTTTTCTAAAAAGACTGGCTTTAAGAATGAATGGACGACCAAAATACTATGAATGCCACCACTGTCCAATTAATTACTTTGATTTTGTTTAAAATTGCAATAAAGGCTTAAACAAGATAGATTAAGGAAACTTGGTCCGCCAGGAAAAGAAAACTGAAATATAGTGATGTTTGTACATCATAGTTTAAGCAGAAAGGGAAAAAGGCAGTAAATCGCGATTTGCTAAGAAGATACTTAATTCCAGTAGAATTAGTTTTTTACCCTTCGTACCTTTTAAAGAGATTGCCTTACAAACGGATAGTATTAGATGCAAAATATAAAATATCATACTAATTATTGATATCAGAATATATTGAAATTTTCTATAGTAAAAGATGACGTTGAGGACAAAGAATAAATCATTTAAAAAATGGCAGTTTAAATAAGAGCATACGAAACAGTCTATGATAATGAAATTTTTCGGCATGTTACTTTTCCTCTCACAGAATTCTATTGCTACAATTGTTAAGAGCATTGTCGTGTATATCGTTGTAAACCTGACTGGCAATCCGGCAGGGGGATTCAGGTTCGAATCCCGGAAAAAGCCAGTATGATTTCTTCATGATGAATTCACCTTTGGTGTAAATAAAATGTTTTCGTAAGAAATGAAAGTTTTTGCTATAAAATCCAGCAACAAAAATTACATTTTTTTAACCCAGCGGTGAATCTAAAAGAATTTGAATTTTACGTTTAAGTAGTATAACATCCGTCCTAAACCAGAACGAATAATCTTTATCTCTAAAAACTATACGACGATAGTCACATCCATTCCAAGGAAAAATGTTCTGATACATTGATGGTAGATATGATGGTGCCACTGAAATTTTTGATTCGAGGCTGCTGTTTACCTAAAAGATAAATATAACGATATAAATCCTTGCAGTTTTTGCCAAACGACGATAATAATTCTCAAAATTGTATTTCAGCTTCGTTGTTTCCTGCACCGTAGATGGCTTTTCAGGTAATATTTGAGTCAGGAATAAAGAAAAACTCGATATATTCTTGCTACTAGTTAAAAAAATTATTCTTAATTGTAACCTTTTATTTGCAGGATAGTTTTCCTTCTAGGGAACAGACTAAAATCTTGACTAGCAGGGATAGAGTATCAAAAATTTTGATGAAAGAGTGATAAATTGCTAACATGAAGAGTACTTCTTTTCAGACGGATTTCATAAAATAGGGCCGAATAGACATTCCCTCTAACTATTTCGCGATCCATGAAAATAGATTATCAACATTCATTTCATGACGTACCACTTGCATACCGGCAGAAGGTGTTGGGTAATTTGTTTAAAATGCTTTTAATACCTTATAGCCCGGAATATAGATAAATACTAGCTGACCCGGCGAGCTTCGTACCGCCTAACAATCAATGAACTTACAGTTTACTTACACCATTTATAAATCAAGAGCAGCTGTATCGTTTTTAATCATGTTTAATTTATTATAATAAAATAAGGATACAAATTCAATAAAACTACGTAAATGAGTACCAAAATTGCTTGTCAGAAAGACATTTTCTTTATTGAATCTACATGGGGTGTATCGGAGCACGTTTACGCGGATTTTTTTCAAAAAATTTTCTTACATTTTAGCTTAAGAAATTTTGGGCATTGTGGTTTAATAAAGCAGTTTATGAAATAAAAATTATACTCATTCAGTTGTTGGCTATTTGCGTTATTAGCTTTAAAAAAATGTTTTTAGGTCCAAGTCTGTTGCATACACTTGGCCCTTTCAGAGGGCAGGTTGACACAACCCCAGACCGACGCTTGACTGATGCTCAAAATCGTGCAAGAAAAGCCCCTATGAAGCAGCATTCGCATTAAATGACTTAAGGCGCGCCAGTTTTAGTATCTCTATTTGGAAAAAATGCACTGCGTAAACGTACTGCATGCGTAAACGCACCACGGTGAGCCCTGCACATTCGGGTTTAATGTCTTGCGTCAACCACCTTCTGATAAACAACAGTTTTTGTTTTGTATCAGGCGGAAGATGAAGCGGATGAAGCTAAATAAATATAGCGAAGCAAAGCAGTGACGCAGCGAGGGGAGGCTTTGGGGGATAACCCCCCCCCCCCCCCCCAAGAGCTTAGAGAATTTTTTTATGAAAGATTTTGTTATTAATATTAGGGGGACGGATGACTAACAAACAAAACATATTTAACTATTCACACAGCCACAAAACCCACTATTTTGAACCATTTATCTTAAAAAATGTCTGGGGGAAGTGCCCCCACACTTCCCGCTTACCTTAGCGAGTTTTCTATACCCTACAGACCCGTGGTATTAGCTGCGCCCAAAACCCCCTATCCTAGCTACGCACTTGAAGCGAAGGAAGAAATACAGAGGATGGTTTATCGACTCGTGAATATAGCACGCTAAATTGACCATGAGAAAATCATGGGTTTTCATTAGCACATGATCACAAACAACACAAAAACTGAAAGAATGACCATGCAATTTTTTAATCGTTATCACGAATGCATAACGAATTTGAAATTGGATACGTTTAAGCTCAAAAGGGCATATATCAGATGAGATCATGGAATCTACGGAATGAGGACTTCCTAACCTTTGAATTTTCCTTTGAGTAAAGTTGCGTGAATCACATTCATCACCAATTTTTTAATGATCACACACGTTCCGTTGGATAGTTATGGTTGGTTTAGGCTTCGAAAGATCATGAGCACAGAAACTACATTTTTCTGTAAATCGTGCCTTGGAAAGCCAGGTACGTCCAAGGACTTCAGATAGATGGTGATTTCGTCTTCGTTTGTTACACATTTAAAAGATTCGAATCCATGCAGAGTACGAACTATTTGAATTTACCTCGTTTTAGTCATCCACATCTTCGTTCTTGCTCGCTAAATCAACCATCTTTGATTCGGAACACGGACATTACCGTTTGTCAACAATTGCTTGGAGATTTGTTTACAAACACGGTAGTGAAGTGTCAACTCGAGCTGGGCCACGGCTGGGCTTACAATCAGCTCGAATTAAATTTAAAAAATGTAATTTCAATTTAATTAATATTTTGAATGTATTTAGTAATTAAAATGTTATATTGTTAATAAATTCAGTTATTAAAGTGGTAAAAACAAAACAAAGTATTTAATTTGTAGTTTTGACCGACTTATCAATTGTTGTGTTTCTATAACTCCTAAAAGCATGTCCATAGGAAAGAGATGAATTTTTTTTGTGAAATTATACTTTTTTTATGGCCTATATGTTAACCCCGCCTGAGACGAATCCAAAGAACCAAATCTCATTGAAATCGGTGCAGCCGTTCTCGAGTTATAAGTGTTCTAACTAACACGATTTTCGACTTTCTTTTATATATATAGATTTAAAAAATAAATATTGTAAAGTCTGTCCGATTTTAAGCTCTAAATGGTATAATGATGAGCTTTAAAATGGTATAACTACAATCATGATTGTCTCTAAGAATATAAGCTTTCCATGGTGTAAGATGGTGTGTCCACACTTTCACTTTTGCTGGACAAAGTTGCCCTCAGACAACAATCCACTCCTTCCACTTAGTGACCCTGAGTTACCCACCCCAAACCCTGTGTCGTCTGGAAAGGGATAAAGATGGTCCTTTGAGTTTTCTTCATTAGCTCACCCTTCCACGCCGAACCCGGAATCTGTGTACTTGTGAAACTGGCGTTGCCTTTTGATCAACACGACGGGTAAAAGGACCTCTCACTCCAATTCTTCCTCCAACCACTTCCCGCTCCTCTTCATTCCGGATTCTTGATAGAGACTTTCTGACACGGCATTCTACGCAAAAGCGAGAGTATTAACCTTACGACCTTGCAATAGGTAAACAAATACCTATCTTTTTGATTTTCGTCTTGATTAGATTTATTTGATTTTAATTCCAATTCAAGTTAATCTTGATGTTCACTTTTATTTGATAATCATAGTAGCTACTCCACTTATCCAAAAAAGTGCCTGTATATTGTCTATAGTCTCAGGCTCAACTTTGTGGAAGTTAATTTCAATAATTAAAACGAACAAGCTTTGTAATAATCTACCAATTTATTTTCGTGGTACGATTAGTTTCGACTAAACTAGTACGAAAAAACCGCGAAAATAAATTTGTGGATTAATTCAAAGTTCGTTTGTTTTCATTCTTGTATTTTCTATCTTACATCCGTGGAAAGTGGATGTAAAATATCTCTTAAGCTGTATAAAAGGTGATTTTGGTTAAAATTAAATGTCTCAGATGATAAAGAGCTATATATTTTCTATACACTAAATATTTTCGACTTCGTATTCAAGTCATGACTGAAAGCAAAGCGGTCCTACATATACATCATTGTATATCACATTCTTTTGCATAATTACTAAGTTTTTCTAGTCATTTTTATCCAATAGGTGAAAGCTGAGATGTGGTAGAGGGATAGGAAACCTTAACTTCTCGCACATCATATTTAATGACCAGCCATTAAAAACAAATTAAACATGCGCATTGTATTAGGTAATAGGTATTATTAGATATTAGGTATTAGAATAGGTAAGTTTGTTATTGGCTCCTCTTCATTTTCAAGATGCAAACGCAACTAAATTGCATACATTTTTGTGTTTCTCTATTTGGTGTAATGTGGTTGCAACACACGAAGTATCTAAACCTGCTAAATATAGATATGTGACATCTACTCATGGTATTTCAAAATGATTATCACACTCCCACACGGAAATGGAGAATGGACTAAGAAGTTCCATAGAGAACTAGGAAAAAGTACCGACGGAATAGCACCTCTTTTTTCTGGGTTCCATGCCTTACTTTTACAGTTCCTTGATGCCGTGAATCGAAGCTCAGTAATTTTAAATGCTCAAGAAGTACCAAAATAATGTCCGCAAAGCTCTGGTAGGGCAAACGTGGATTGGATAGGAATGTATCTGCCTTGGATGGAGTTCAATGACCGCAAGTTGGGCCCCTAAGTGATGGGAATGTATGACAGCGAGATTTATCGCAGGGAAGGACCTTATTACGGAGCTTGGCATAAATCTTTTTGGACCTCGCGAAAGGTCGTACATGTTTCATCCCTAGGAGCCAAGCCATTATCAACGCAATGCCAATAATAAAATGGTTACCCTATGATTCGTAGCGTTTGAGTCAGCTCTAGCCAGAAGGTAATGTTTTAGATCAGGCATCAAAGTGGTGAATTTATTCCACCGCCAGTTGGTTGCCAATCTTTCGAAAATATGCGGTAGGTACTTTTTAACCTACATTACAGGGATTATTGCCATAAAAATCTTTTTGAAGTATTTTCGGATATTAATCAAAGTCTTCATTTAGACTCTTTACAGCTGAGTTAACATTACCTTTTGACCACTCATCATGCTAGAGGCATGTGAAAGTTGCCCTTTCACTCAGATATCAAATTCATTAAAACTCGACGATATCTCGTAAGCTCTGTCATAGATACAAGTTTCAAAATACTAGCCATATCTCATTATTTTACCGTAGAACACTATCTTATTTTATGCTCAAGTAATTATTGCGTAAGTCCATTAATTGAACAAATTGAACACGCAACACCTTAAGAAAAAAAGTTACGATTATCCAAAAAAAACCATCAGGGTAATTGAAAAGTTTGAAATGCATTCTAAGGAAAAGGATTCTTAATCACTTAAGCATAAAAAGAGATTCAGGATTCACGATTTCATACGATAAATCAAATCACTTTTTAGGCTGCTTGAGGAGCATGAGGTTAAACCGATGTGATGTTTAATGCGCTAGAAAAAAAAACAAATTCTGAAAGAATGAGGGCTGGGAGAGAGAATATTGAAATTACGGAAGTGATTCCTGTTTAAGGTGGATGTCAATTAATGGGCCAGTAAGACGGTATTAATTTACTTGAATCGCTTTTACTTCAAAGGCGCATATGCCAACATAAGTTCCCTGAGCGTCGGTACGTGTGGGTGGTAGTGAAAAACAGGCGCATGGCAGCACTAAGTCACTCTACGGGAGCAGCAAAAAAGCGACCCTTCTGGGAATTTCCTCATTTCGGGAGAAGCCATCAATCAGGAGAGAAAGGGTTTTTTACCTCTTGACCCTCCGTCAGCCATGACCTCACCGGCGATGCGCGCGCCACAGGAAGAGAGGAAAAATTAAATAGCCCGCGGGCACAAGGGTCAGTCGTGCCTCAGCGGCCATGTCCCGAAATTGGTTTGGCTAATTGGGGAGCATGTTTACCAGCATGCTGGGTTCTTCCGGAACAATAATATTTGAATTCCATGCGTAGTTGTATAGTTTCGTAGTTGTTGCGTTCAAATAAATTTCACTACAGACGAACCGAAGTCGTATTCCATGGCGATTGATCCCGCGTTACTCTCAGTTCCTATGACTTCTCTTTTACCGATCGAAGGGAAGATTTAGATTGAATCTTTCGTGGAAATTTCAAGTAGAATAATTTTTGCCTAATGATCAATATATTTATCATATTTATGTATCAAAAGAGAGCTTAATTATTATGATGGAAAAGATAAGGGTAAGATTAGGGAAATAGACTGCAGAGCCGATAGATTTTATAAACCCTTCTTTCTGCCTACCGTAAGAGACCTGCGACAGTTTTGCTTCTATGGTAGCTTGACTCGGACTACATGAAATAGGTTTTGCATTTATAATTAATCGCTTACTCTAATTGTCAATAGGAGCTATTTGCATGCATTTCTTGGCATGTTATAACTCATGCATGAATAAGTTATTACGATAACTTTTCGAATCCACAGGTCACTACTACTACTAGTCAGTAATAGAGTTCCCTGCATTACTGACTAGTAGTTTTATTTACATGGTAACAGGTTCGTGTCCTTAGCACTCTCCTAGTTCTAGTCTTTTACGCGTGTCGTTGTCCTGTACGCTTGGCCAGTGCCCGGCAATCGAGCGCGTTTCTGATTGTGGCTTGGATGAGTACTGCATACCTGGTGCATAATCACCTGTGCCACACATTCTGGCGGTGGCTTGCATCGTAACTTGTAGATGAAGATCCTTTCCTACAGCCTTACGGGAAGTACCAATTCTCACGTTCGATTTCTCAGCGAATTAAGGAGACCATTTATACAGTCTTTTAATTAAGAAAATTTACTTAAAATATTTATGAAATTATTAAGCATATCTTAAGTTTATAAAATTAAGTGAGTTCCAATTTTTTATATTTTCCTCATACTTATCATCGTTCATCATTGTACCAAATGTCCTATTTCAATAACTTCGATTCCTGTTCGCTTGATAATTTTGGTTTTTACACCCAATGGTTTCTTAGTTGAAAAAAAGTCCCTCTAACGATTGAGGGGAATCTTGCTTGAAGCATTTTGAAATGTTTCAGTAAAACAGCATCGTTCGGTCCCTTTAGCTTCTCTTTTATTTTGACGAAGTCGAACGTTGAGCATATTTTTATTAAACCCAAGGAAATAAAAGACACCCATTCTATCAGATGCAAATTAAAGTTACAACAAAAGAAAAATTTTGCTGTAGTAATACTTTTGCACACTTTTCGCTATTTTAAAGGGCATTTGCTTCACAAATTCGACCTTGAAAGTATTATTTGGTTAACTTTTCCGTTCTTTTTTAGGATAAGTTTTTACTGCTTCGACCCGAGATTAACTGGATTTATGGCTAAGCAGGTTTTCTTCTTCCCTAAGCCGGTGTTTGTTCTGAACCAACGGAGCCCCTTCGCAAGTTTTTTATTCCTTATTAATCCGCTGCAGGGCTGAAAAAAATTCATCTTTTTTTCGATTTTTTTCTTTAAATAAGTACGCTGATTAACTTTCGGTGAACTAGAACCGTCCGTTTTTTGTCCACACTACCCGTGACGATCTTTCACATCCGCTTCTTCCAACTCAATGCTAATGCCTCTCATTCATAATATCTGACTTAACCGGTTTGTATCACCACGCCTACGTGCTGCAAACTTTCTGGTGAAATGTTCAGATGGCAGTTAACAGATGGCACTTTCTCTCCAGCAATAAGATTCACCACCATATCTTTAAACATAATTTGCTAGGCCATCAAAAATACTTTTACCCGTTTAAACTGTTAATATGCTATTTTTCTTGAGTTCTTAGGAGATCAATAGGTATTTCATGCTTCAGTTACTAATTTGGCTGTTCTTGTTATCAGTGAAAATTATTAATGTGTATAAATCACACAAACTTTTATCAGAAAAATATCCCGGGGAAAATGTTTCCATGTGCGCATGTACTGGAGAGATATTTAGGCTGAAATTTGAGACCCTGATGGTTAAATTTTCCGTTAATTGAGGCAGAATAAAATATATTTATACTAGATTCTCTTAGCGATCCTCTTTTAAATTATTACTCCTCTTAAATATTGATAACTCTAAGTTCAATTTTTAATTGAAACTTAATGTCTCAGTTTATACAGTGATTACAATGTTTTTGGTATTGTTTTTTGCCGTTATCTCCCGCGCAATATATCTTCTTTTTCCTGATTTTAGCGCGCCGATCACGCTCGAATGGCTATTTTTCATTACTTATGACCATTTAAACGTAAAGTACAATCTTGAAATCTTCAGATAATTTAAAAAGACCTTTTCCGGTGTTTGTCTGACGTGTCAAATGAGGAAACTATTGTTCAGGATTTTCTCCTGAGCAGCTATTTTCATAGCTGTGATATAGGCAATTTCGACAGAGGTTTACTTCATTAAATCTCAAGCTTTCAACGTGTTACCGTAAGCTTCGATCAGTAATATGACCTTGGCGTCGCCATACTAGAATTTAAATAAAAATAACACTCGATGGCTCATGAAAAAAAGGCATTAAGGGCACTGAAGACCCAAATTTTTTTCTCTTCGAAAGTACTTCGGATTTTTAAAAAATTGAAACTTTGAGGACGTTCTTTTAAAAAAATTCATTCCCTTTCTCTAATATAAAAATGCCTGAAGAAAGATTTTCAGCAATTAAAGAAAACTTGCCTAAGGTCTTTTCTGTTAGAACAGTTTAAACGAATTTTGTTTTTAGACATGGGGACATTAAATAATTCTTTAGACTGTTTGGAGGCGTCAGACATGAAGTCAACTAAGAGAAAATATTAACTTTCATATATGTGTGAATCCAAATGGCTGAATAAAAATTGATAAAGGCATCATGAAAACTTGATGTAATGAAAACAGTTAACAAGGAATAAACGGATCTGCTCATAAAAATTCAGAAATGCGGGAATCAAAATTATGAGATTAATAATTGGTATGCCAAAAATGTTGAATATCGGTATCAAGCGTTCTTACGAAAAGTAAATAATAAATCATTTGTGCCATGGACATTACGTCAACGAGTATTATTTCGGTGTGCCTAAGAATGAATTTTATTCATAGCAGCTTTCGTCCTTGACCTAGTTTCCATAGCGTTGGATCGAGGGTTTGTATCGGGCATAGAGCACATCAGGTTTTCCCTGCCTCTGCCAACGTTCGGTGATGGGATACAATGGCGGAATTAAACATGTCTGCGTCTTGTGGACCGTGTCACCCGCCTCTAAAATGGCTATGTCTGCTGCCTCGCCCGTCGTCTCTCAATGAAAAATACAGCAACTCGAGGGTGAACGGGCCTCAAAAACTTCGTTTCCAATTCGTGGGAAGCGTCGGACATCGGCCCTTACCATGCAATCTTCAAGTTTGCAAGTGCTCAGCCGAATTTCGCCCTTCACTTCGTGTACCAACCCATCACCGATCGGTTGGGTGCAGTAAGGTTTTTTTTGAAAGAGGTAGACATTGATTACAACATAGGCCTGACTCCCCGAAGGAGAATCTTATTTAAGTATTTGTTTGATGCGTGAGGTGCCTGTGCTGGTAAACGTATTACCTCCATGACGACAGTAAAAATACGGTTTTTTTTAGCCGTGCATGCAAAGTTTCTCCTAGCGTCATGCTTTATAAGGCCTTTCTATTTTCAAAAGTGTTGCCAATTTAAGCCAAATAATTCGGCTAAAGAACCTCTAATATCATAATATCTACGTGATAGGGTCCAGTCATGAACTCATTTGCCTCAGGAAAGTCTTTCTTAGACCCAAAAGGTACAGAAACAGTTTTCAGGCACAATTATCGGTAGAGTATGGTATTCTGGGGAGGCAATCGATTTCCGTCATGAATGAGCGAAGGCTAGAGAGAAACCCGGCGTCGGTGATAGTCTCCACAAAACGAAAGGCGCCAAGGGGACCACGGCTTAACTTCCCACCTGACGGACAGAATGCTGTACTTGAATTATCTCGTGCAAATAACTCAAGCAGGGATTGGGCAGTCTCCAAAAAATCAGCGCCCCCTCCGGGATTTGAACCCGGATCCATATATATTAGGGTGGTCCTTGTCTTCTAATGCGGTCCTTTCCTTCAAAGTCTTCGAATATGTTTTGGGACGCCACCCCAGTTTTGTTCTATTTGGTGAGAAAATAAATCATGAAAATTATTTTTGCAATCGGATACCGGGAAAACGTGCCGCATCGCACTTCAAAAAATTTTGAAATTTTGGTATTTTCGGATGTTTTTCGGACATAAGTGAATACGATTTCACTCTCGGACTATTCTATCACTTGTTTTCTCTTCTATAACGAGTTGTTGGTCATTTGCAGAGTATTCCCTCTAAATTTCTTTCATTTCTGCCCCATGGTTCCCGAGATATCGCACCGAGAGTGAGCGCGCTCCACCCTAGTCAGACATTTTGGGTGGCACGCGGGTTGAATACTCTCAATATTTGTTGATCATTCTCACTCATCGTAAAAGCATAAAATTCTTTAGATAAACTTTTAACTTCGTCAATACAACCTTGAATGCTATATTTATCACTTTCTATTGCCAAAACTGACTCAGTAGCAGTGGATTATTCTCCATAGCTAAATCTTATACCTAAGTGCTTCTATCTATATTCAGCCTGAATGTTCGCAAAATCTTCAACTTTTGGGCCAAAGTGGCGGTGTTTATTAATATTTAAAACTGATAAATTTTGGATCTGAGCCCCCGATGGGAGTTGGTGACTATCCCGCATAGGTCATATTTGACATCTTTCATTTCTGCTTTTTGGTTCACAGGATATCTAATAATGCTTTGTAAAACCTTTAAAACTAGATTTTTAATAAGGTGTTATTATATAGTTTCCATGTTCTTCAAAGGTTCTCAAAATTTTTTTGATAAAGTTGCTTGTAGTTGAAATTTTCGCTTGTAGTCAGCCATAACCTTCATTAAAAATTGTTAGAATTTTATTGAACTCTGACGTCATGTTACCTTCTCTTTCAGCGGTATCATTAACTACTCGCAGATTTTTCACTAGCTTTAATCCTTGCTTATATGCGTCGTCATTTTTCCAATCAATAGGATCCTTTGATAGAAATGTCACAAGGATATTAAATCTTTTGAAAAGATCTTTCGAGTGCCTAGGAATACCCTAATATACATATATAACTACCTGAGTGTCCATCTAGCAGCATAATTTCTTAGAATTTTTCTCACCATTGACTCGAAAATTATTAATCTACCTTTACTTCAAAAAAGCCAACACTTAATGAAACCTTCAAAGAGACATTAATATTTGTTAATTATCTGAAATTTTGCTATGATAAAAAATATATGCAAAAATACATAATTAAAATTCAATTTTTCCGAAAGAAATGTTATCCAAAGAATAAACACGGCAAGAATCGACAGAAAACAATTACAGTGGCAGGAACAAAAAATTTACCTATGTTAAAAATGTTTGATTTGTGGAGGAAAAAAGCATTCACCGGATTCATAAATATAGAATACAGATAGAACTACAGATAATGATATTAAAAAGAGCTCACCATCACTTAAAAGGAGTCGCAGTCTGTACACTACGCGATGCAGAAGTGATCAGTTAGCTTTATGCATGAACCAATCAATTGAAAATTATCATGACTTTTCCAATACCAATTTTCTTCAATTGAAAGCATAATATTATTCATAATAAATTATACATACTCTCTGTATATTCCATGTTTGGAACCATTAAAAGCACAATAAAAATAAAAAATACCTGTACCTACTATACCAATCTATCTGGGCCATGGTACTATATCAATCTAATCGATTTATTGAACTTTTCTTCCCTGTTTTGGGCACAACGGCTAAAGCAATTTCCTTGAACTTTGTAATCATCGATTACTAGGCCCACTAAGAGATAAAACCTAAGCATTTTACTACATAGTCAATAAATAGTTTTCTAAGTAAAATTTCAATGGAAGAGTAACGCCAAAGTTCCTTCACTAAATCGAATATAGCTTTAAGAGAGAAAATACACTCATGTAGGCATAAATAAAAAAGGGTGTATTTCATAATCCGTAGTCTCGGTGATGCTAGCCATTGATGCCACCGTGTACAATCATAGCGCTATAGAATCAAAGCGCTATTGTTTCCAATTTGATTTGCCTGTCGTTTTGCATGGACTACTCTTCTAGTGCCTTCACCGCTGGTTCCATATCAATTTCACACGAACCTTTTTGCCAATGACCATAACTTTTAGCTCGGTAAAGGGATTTTTATTGTTCCCAATAGTCGAACCACAGATTTTCAGAGGGAATAATTATTTCCTCCAAAATAACAAAGGTTCAAAGCTTTGCACTGTGAACTGGAGTTACACATCACCATTTGTTCCCTTTGAGATAAAAGTTTTGGATTCAAAATTCTCTCTCTTTTCCCTTCAGACTTTCACCTTCACAGCCGAGAAATGAAAGAGTAAAAGGCGGATTTTCGTGTTTATTTGGGTGAATGGAGAGTAATGCGGTGCGTGGGACTGAAATACAATCGTGAGTTCCTCTGCAAACACCACGTAATTTTTGCAAGCATTAATCTCAGTTTCATTCTAGTCCTACCTTCTAAATCTTTATTTTCTTCTTTTACTATCCCCTGATTTCCCCTACCACCACCAAACCCGCCTTTAAACGTGTGGAGGTGGACGGAGTAATAGCAGTAACGGATGGAAAGTGAACGAGGTTTTTGAGTCGAGGTCATGTCTATGTTAATCACGGTGCACGATTATAAGTGGGCCAAGTGGAAGTCGTCATGAATAAAGGTAATTATTCCCTGTCACTAGACTACCTAAATGATTAATTGGATACCCAAATTAATAATGGAATTCAAATCGTTCTTTGTTAAAATTTATTGGTATTGAATGCATTAACACCTACATTCTACCCCACAAACCGCCTTAATAGGCATATGGAGGCATTTTAGAAGACCAGCGTTTATTGAATTCATTTATTGTGCGTAGGAAAAAATGAATTCCGACACCTATTGTTTTATAAAAATTTCTCTTGGTTCTCAAATTTTATCGTTTCTGTCGGACCTAAAACATGAAGGTTCCCAGCGATTATTCCCCCCATAAGTCTGAATGATATCTGCTTTTATTAGCTCAAGTGTAGCTACTGAGTATTTAAACGACTAAAAGGGGCACTTAAATAATTGCATGGTTACTCGAGCTTTAAATAGGAATGTCCGGCAAAAACAATAGCGATCGGGTTTCTGGGCAACGTGATCAGAGAGGTGCTAAAAATGACACCCTTTGGTGTAATCATTTCAGGGAATCCCATTTGCATTCAATGCTGTCTCCCAGAACTTTGAAGTTACGGTATTTGCCTCAGTACATAGGCTTCGATCTCATAAGCAGTAAATACGCTGGAAGGGAAAAATAGCGTACCTGAAATCAAAAACATTTTCATGCGGAGCATTATCTGCATCACTACCGTCACATAGTCGCGCTTCTCAAGCGCATCGCAAAATATGCAGGTGAAAACCTTGTACCCATATCGAGAATGTGTTCTCGGGGGAAGAATAACAACTGTGATGCCATTGGTTCTGGTTAGGAGCAACTGTCATCCAGTATAAGATGTATTAAGGAATCTCTTTATGCATGTGTCCGAAATTTTAATGTAATTAGTTGAGTTATCACGCAATAATTTGTGGTCTTATGTTGCACTTGAGTAATCAAAAATGCAGGAAGCCATATATTCATGCGAGTAATGGAGAAATCTACTGCCAATAAGTCATTCACGAGATTGAGCCACATTCATCTTGTGGTACGTTTACTGTGAACTGTATTAGAGCCTTTCAAGTATAGGCGTGCTTGGAAATGCTACGATAAAAAATTACATTAAAATTTCACATGACTGCTCAAAATATATAAATTTGCATGTCTGAGTTCTTAGTAACAAATATTAGTTGAATTTTACGCTTATTCACAAAAGAACCGAATACATTTGACATAACTTAATAAGAAGAGAATTTTTTTATCAAATCAAGAATTTTACGAGGATTTTCCTATTTTTATTTTCCAGCCTCTAATCATCAATCCTGGGACAGGTTTGACCCAGCTATTCACTCAACTTCCTAATCAGCTAATCTTTTATATAATTACGTAAATCTCTTCGTTTAGATCCCGAATTAAATGTCCTGAACCATTCGTTTGAGGCCTAAATTTTTATTTCTTGCCAACTACTCGTTCTTCGAATATTTTTTCAACAGACAACGTACCTATATGAGGTCATTGTGGCAAAAAAGCGTATTTCGATGCCGCAAAATTAATGTGTCATCGTCAATTAATGCAGAAATCCGTTAAAAATATCGATAATTGCTAAGTAACATTAACATTCGCTTTTTTATTCATCAAAACGATTTTATTATTGGGGAAAATTCACCAACGTGAGGGACGTCAAAGGTAAAACTTTTTTTTTTTTGAGAGCCTATAAATTTTTGCTTTAGCCTCAATATATTATATTCTAAAAAAAAAGCTAATACTTTTGCCTGCCGAATTTCGGCTCAAACTCAATTAAAAAATATTTTTTAAACTATATTATGCGAATGAAATAAATTAACTCGGCAATAAACATTTTTTATCCAATAAGAATTGGGGAATGTATCTTCGCGCGTGCGATATTGAGCAAGGAAGTCACATTAAACAGATTTTACAGGAGCGCGCACTTTGAAAATACTCTTAAAATTAGTTAAAATTCTCAAAAGTAGAGTCATTAAAATTACAATCTCATACAACATTAATGCTCCACCCCAAAATTCATAACACTCCCAAAATTGTTTGCATGTGCTCAATTTGACGCGCAATCTATTTAGAATTACCAATTTTTAGTATGCCGATATATGCCCTATTTCTGTGCTGGAGGACCTAAAATACTATTTTTTTAATTTACATTTTGAACCAAACAACACGCTCTAATCGGAATAAATTTTCTGGTAACTTCAATATAACTCTGGAGGAAGTTCAATATTAATTAAAATTATGTAGATACCATTACATTAAATCCACATGAAACATACAAGCTTAAATTCACGATCAATACTTTCTTAGAAAACTTTCCTCTCTTTCTTTAAAAAATACCTATTTCGGGTATACGATATAATTGCATACTAGCGAATACATCTATGCATAAAAACTTTATCCATTTCCCAACAAAATGATAAAGCAAAGAAACAAGTAGGTACTCCAATTAATAATATAACAATATTAATTAATACAATTGAATAATCTCTTTCTAAAATTTAACACAATCATTTAAGGGGTCGAAATAAATCGCCCTGGTTGTATTAGTATCCTCATTTGTAGAAATATCAATAACAAATCAGTTTAAATTACATTATTTGGAAAGATAAGCTTATTATAAGAGCATTAGGGATGAAAATTTATAAATCCCGATGAACTTCAAGTCTGCAACAAATACAAAAATCGAATCCTATCTCCTCAATTTCACTATATCATGTACTAGCTTTTTTTTTCTTACACGCCCGAATAAGGGTGAATGGATTGGAATTATAAATATGTGAGTCAAAACTATATCAACACAATGAGAAGTGTAAATATCTGACGATGACAACAGTGGTATCAAAGATAAAATATCAGTGCGAATTCGTAGAACTGAATGTTTCCTAGAATCGAGTAAAGAAAAATATTGCGTGCGTAGTCGGAAATGAGTTTTTTGAAGTGACGAATCTGATACTCTGTTACTGGTAATTGTAACAATGTGACCCTCTCAGAGATTACTATAGGTTATAAACAAAAATGGTCACTCCACTCTCATTACGTGTCATGCTTAGGTAAACATGACCGGTTCGCCAGACAATAGTAAACCGAAAGAAGTGATATCTGACACCCGTATCTTTAGAAAAATGAAAAAAAAGAGAACCTATCATAGTTTGGCGTTGACGAAAGCGAAAGTGCTGCCCCCACTCTGATTGCAGGTGGAGCGGCTTATGCTACCACGTCTGGTCACTTAAACAACAGAAACCCGAAAGTCTCTCTCTTACATATTTTTAACTGCATCAGAGCCTGCATACAAGTTGAGGAAATAGGGGATCAACATGTTTAAGCCGAAATAAGTGAGCCGTAAAGAAATAAATAGTTTTAGGTAGAAAAGTGGAAGTTCGTATATGTTTTCTGACGCGGAAAAAATTCCCTAAGTTAGTAAAATATCTTATACAAGTGAGAGAATTTGAGCGATTACGAATATTTCACCAGATAAAGAAAATGGCGAATATTTCGATATTTTTTTTTTTTTTGGAGTTGCAAGTCTGACACCTGTTACAAGAAAAAAATTAAAGCGAAAGAGTCTCGGGGAATATAGCGGATTAAAATGTGAGTGTTGCCCCCACTTAGATTACGGGTGAAGTGACTTCGCTAAACACGACCAGATGAGCGCAACGCATTATCATACGTCGAAAGGATTTAGCCTTGCGTCCGTACCTCACCCATTGCGCCCCAAGGGCAACTTTTGCCCTATCTCTATGTATCCCTGTAGCAAGGGTGCGCCACTGACACACGAATGCATTATTAAGGTGGAGCAAGGGGAAACGGGGTCATGTAACCCACGACCCTTGCCCCTACCAAGGCAGTCGCCGTAACGGGCCAAGAAAGAACACTCCCCCCAGTTGTCTCTTTTCCGCAGAAGCGGCGGCAGATGGAGGGTAAGAGAGGGGAAGACTGAAGAATTCTCTGCCATTGGATATTCATGAGACCTCAAAGACCTTCCACTCTTTAACGAGAGAGGAAGTTTACCAAGTTGACATGTTATCATTCTGGACTGACTGTTCCCTGCGACCTGTTAAAAAAGAAACGGGTTCAAAGAACAAGCCGTTCATCTAATTCACCGATATCCTTATTGTATGAAAAAATATTGGTGAAATATATTTAAGAAATTAGAATCTAAGCAAGCTGTATGGCTTGTAAGGCGTCAAACTCATGAATTTTTGGAATTTCGTAGAATTAAATACATAATCTAGCGTAAGGCTATTGTCATCAAAATTTAATGACATCGGCAAACCACGGAGTAACATAGGCTATGTTTTACAGATAAATCGGGTGTAAAACTTTTTTTTTTCCTCGGTAAGGAGTTGAACCGCAAAAAAGCATACAATCTTTAAAGAGTTCTATGCTTAAAGTTTGTCGGTCGAGTTTGAAATTGCAATGATTAATTAAATATTTCAAATATTAATCATTATTTAAATGCACAGTTTGTAATAAATGATTTAGCGACTAAAGTGTTTCGAAAACAGGTTTGTTCTGACTTATCAGAGAATTAAATGAAATTTCTTAGAAGCAGCGTAGCCACAGATTCCTTTCAAATTTTTAGTTCTCAGTTTTGTACTTTCGCGCACAAATAAATGATAAAATAACTTCCACTTCTTGCCGATCCTGATTAGAAAACCTCGAACCCAAATGAATGAAATCAGCTAGTGCTACAAATTAATGCTATTGTTTGGTCAGACTTCAAGCAACCTTCTTGGTAACTAATCCAGCGTGAGCTGGTATTGGATCTATTCTAAGTGGTTGCAGTACCATCATCAGTTTAATGAATAACACCAAGTCTTAACAATGAAGTTGAAATTTTTAAAAATGGAAAGCAGAGTTTTGTAAATTACTCAATACATAGCAAATTTTAGTTTCGATCAGATCAAAAGCTAATTAAACAGTTTTACCATGACGTA
Organism: Ischnura elegans; assembly: GCF_921293095.1. NCBI lineage: Eukaryota > Metazoa > Arthropoda > Insecta > Odonata > Coenagrionidae > Ischnura > Ischnura elegans. The sequence goes on along the minus strand of NC_060250.1, from coordinate 28,905,532 downwards.
CAACAAGATTAAAATTGAATAACAAATGAATTCTGATGGAAGATGACGTCATTTGAGTCCATTCATTGTAAAATGTATGTCAAAATAATTAATCAGCAATTCCCTCAGAAATCAATGCTCTTCGATGTTTTTCCATTTATAATTTTTGACTGACGCAAGTGATATGATCACTACCCGAAAGTTCGTTTGGAGCGGAGCCTTTCGACTATCTGCAGGGTAGAAATATTTCGATTGGTTTCCGATGAGGTGAAAAATCAGCGGTGATCCTTTTCCCAATAGTGATGGCTATTCCTGATATCGGCCTCTTAGGCTGAGTATTGAATCCAAGGATTGATAAAATGAGATAAAAGTTTCCATTTATCTAAAAATCCTTTCAATACAGCTAACAGAAGGTGGCGTTTTCGATGCAAGTATAGGACTTCACCGCGAAAAAAAAAGAGCAGAGCAGGTCATATGCCAGAGGTAGAGAGATTCTGTGAGTAGAAGGTGAACTAAGAAATTCATCCTCACCTGAAATACTGCAGTGGTTCACTGACATATGGAAACAGTATCAGAGTATTTGTTCATTTTATGCTCTTTGCTGTCTTCTTATTACATTTTGTGACTGATACAAGTGATAAGATTCATTATCACTGTCGTGGAAATATTTTAAGCTAGAAATTAACCAGTATTTATTTAAAGTTTTGCTTAATGTGTAAAATCGGAAAACCAATAGAATACGCGTACAAGAGCACTCAAAGTGGCAGCGTAGTAACTAAATGCATAGGCCAACATTTGTACATCAACTTCAGTTACTCAAAGGTTATTAAAACAGCTAGAAAATGAAGTTTCTTTTTCATTTTAGTTGACTAGGTATACGTGGTAATTTAACTTGAATTTCTGTTTTTTATAGCCTTCTCTAATTAAAATTTTTAATATCTCACTTCGAAAAGTCGCTTAAGCTTGGAACTGAGGAATTCATCACGCCTGCAATCATAACGCTTTCGAAGAGAGGCTAAATTTCTTTATAACTTTCAGACTTATAAGCATCGTTTTTTGCCATTATGTGAATTGTAGGCTGAAGTTAAATACCCAAGGTAGTGCTTTATAACAGCATCCAGGCCTTGTTTGGGTCCCGCTTTGATGAGTATTTTGATGGCCATAAGAATTTTCCCAAAAGAGGCTCTGAAAATTTAATTACAAAATCATCGTTAGGTGCGCGCTTGTAGCGGATGAGGTGCCCAGTTCTTGACGCCGTTGCCCCGAATATCCCGGGCCAAGAAAAGTAAATTTGCCGTAGAGAAGATTTCCCAAATAAATATTGACAGTGTATAATTAAAATTACTTATTTTATTGATTTTTAAATAAATCATACTGGTGAACAGTGTAATTTTAATTGGTGATCTTTTTGAGGGTCTTTCATGAAACAATGATTCTATTTTTCCCGTTTCCTTTTGCAAATTTTCTGCAATGCGGCCACTATGACACAAAGATTATCAGTATCAGGGCTGCAACTGAATATCAGTCAAAAACAATATTAAAATGTATAACCCTCCCGTAGCCACAAAAACGTATAGTCAACTAATGCTCACTAAAATATTTTTACAAATGTCACCTTTGGCGCCGGTGGCGGAATAGCAATCCGAGTTTAACGCGAAACTAAGTTATAAAAAGAAATTACTATACAGAACGAAGTATTCTATCGAATTCATGGCATTTCAAAGCTATTCCTTGCGAGTCAAAATACTCAAATTACATATATTCAAAAACAATGGATCGTTCTGAAATTATCAACGTGTTGCGGACATTTTTGAAAACTGATTAGAATGTGCCCCAAGTGACAGGGGCGCAGCAAGGAATTAAGGCTAGGGCGTTTTAGGCGCAATGCACTGGGTGTCTGAGGGTGTGGATTACCCACCAGGGTAAGCGGGAGGTGCGGGCTCCCCCCTCCCAAGAAAAAGTTTCACCTAAATGTTCAAAATGGTGAGTTTTGCGGCCTTCTGATGGATACTTTATTAACATTTACGCTATTTTATTAGTAATATTAATCAAATTAAGTGAAATGGATTTAACTCAAAAATTTATCGAAGCTCTTGGGGGGGGGGGTTTATCCCCCTAAACCCCCCTCTCGCTCCGCCACTGCCAAGTGACAACGCATATGAAGCGCCAAAGTGACCGACTTGGGTCTCCTCTATTTATTCCCTACAGAAAGTAACAAACCAAAATTACCAATCCAGGTACTTTTCACCACCCAAGAAAATCTTCAAGAGCAACACCTTTATACTTCAACCCTATTGAGTAGAGAGTACTTTCAGGGGGATCGGTTTGGTGTGGTAGCTAGGGTGTGTGGCTTCCCACCCGGCGGGCCCGGGATCAAATTCCGGCAGTGGTAGAGTATTTTCAGAGACTGCCCAATTCCTGCTTGAATGTTGTGTTGGGGACATCTTAAGCGCAACACTCCGTCCGTCGGATGGGACGTTAAGCCGTGTTCCCCTTGGCGCCTTTCGTTAAGAGCAGGCTAATGCCGACGCCGGGTTTCTCTCCACACTTCCTTCCATAACCTTCCTTCATAGCGCAAATGACCTCAGCTGTCGGTCGCCTCCTCCAAATACCATACCATACGAGTACTTTGAGGCTACATTTGTTCTCGAGATTGTTCTCTGAGCCCTTCTCACTCTTAGCTCTCATAAACTAGAAACTCCTCATCTTGAGAGGAAAAAACAGGAGCAGCGACAATATCAGCTCGACCTTTCCCCTCCATTGTGGACCATGTCAAAGCCCCTGGGCGTCGATCCTCCGTCATCAAAAAGTGAGTGCGCCATTCAAACGCACGACTTCATTTTTTTAAACGAATATTTCTTGAATGGGACCGATCGAAGCCCATCCAAACGATTTCGGCCCACGGATCGAAGGTGGAGACACCCGCCGGCAAAATCTTTGATGGCAAAAGGACACAAAAAAGCGATTCTATCCAAAAAAAAAAACATGAAAAAAAAATCATCAATGAAGCCATTCTCCCCGAAGATCATTTTTAAGGATCATTCTGATACGATGAGAAAAATAAAAATTTCATTAATAAAAAAAGAGACGAGAGCCGCTCGAAGTCCTTGAAAATTGTAATATAAACTTATCCACCTTTGACCTTTTAATCCCGCAAGGTCCCAAATAGCAATCTCCGGCATGCCGGAGGGGTCCTGGAAGTATTAGTCACCCTAAAAAGGGTCCACGCGAGGATGAGGAAGGGTGTGGTGGGAGCGACTGGCGTCCCCCTTAGTTTCACAATCCAGGTTTAGATGTTAACCCGTAGGAGGGAGGGAGGAGGGTTGGGGGACAGGTGGATATTTGTAGGGCACTATGGGAAGGGGATTGGCTAGGCCTGAAAGATTAACTTCCTCGTCGAGCGAGTGGAGGCAGCACCTTCTAAGGAAGGGCTTTCCAATATCCACCGCCTTCGCGGAAAGTGACCCGGGAGGACGAAGTGGAGAAAGCAAGGGCCAACACCACCTTGTCGTCTCCTTTAAAAGGGCCGCTACCTGATTCTTTACCCCATCCACTATCACGAGACCCCACACACATACACAAACACACAAGGGCAAGGGCCAATTAAAGCACTCTCTCCTCCCGCCATTGGTTCCGCTCCAGAGCACTCACTGCTTCCTACACTCCGGGGAAGGATTTTACGATCGGGGAAAACGACTTTATGCGGGTTCCCCCTGCTCAAAATGGTGCGTCTATGCATGCCAAGGGATTGGTTCGTAGCTGAGAATGTTTCTTGTTGCTACCTTTTTTTCCCTGGAGAAAACTTTGATATCCGACGAAATCTGCCGAAGCATTTGTGGAACACTGGCACAAAGTTTCAAACCTAAGTTTGGTTTGGAAAGACGAGCTCATAGCAGGGATGCCGGCTAGCAAAAAATATTGGGGAGGCCCAAACCTTATTTAGCCTCGGGAAATTTTATAAGTAGTGATTTTTAAGTTTTTTAAGCATTTTAGAAGACTTATGTGATCAACATTAGAACCATATCTTGATATCTGGACACTCCGGGGAAAATCGACAAGCCTGACACATTTTTCCTCACACCCATAACGAATTTTTTTGGGGGTTCGGCCCCCCTCAGGCCTCATGGAGTCGGCGTCACTGGCTTATCGCAGACTAAGCCACAAGTGACGGAAATCTACACATTCAGAGTAGGAGGCCGGATCGTTTCTCTGAGCAACCTTTGATTCCGAAAATATTTTTTGACCTGTCGAAAGACTGCTCGGTGTCAGTGGACATCACCAAGTATGCTTCGATCAGTAGCTACGTACTCTACCCGCTTCCATGCTTTCCAATATGCGTGTCACTTACGAAATTTGTATAAAAATTGGTTCATTGTAATTATGACAACATTTTCCTTATAATTTCAAATTTTATACATAAAACATGAAAGTTTTAAAAATATTTTCGGCCTAAGTTTCTAGGGATATCCGATGATAGACTCCAATTAAAATAAATACTGGCATTTAAACCACATAATGATAGTGAAATGCGATTTATTCTGCGATTTTTTGATCCTCGAAGGAGGTAATGAACCAGATATTAAGCATTCTCCAATACTACACTCCCGGAAAGGATTTCACGATCGGGGAAAATGCCTTTTTGTGGGTTCCTACGGTTCAAGATGGAGCGTCTACGGATACTGAAGGATCTGTTCGTTGCTTAGATGGCTCTAGTTCCCACCTTCTTTTTCTGGAGAAAAATTTTATGCCATGCAAAATATACCGAAATATTTATGAAACGCTCATACATTGCTTCGATTAGAAGCTTGGTTTGGATAGGCAAGGATAAGACTCATGACAGACTAATCCACAAGCAACTTAAATCAACTCATTCAGGGTAGGAGACCGGTTAATTTCCCTTAGCATCCAACGCCGAAAAAAAATTTGACTTGTGTGGAGGCTCCTGGATGTCTGTGGACTTCACCCAGAATACTTTGATCAGTAGCTATGCACTCCTACCACAACCATGTTTTTCTAACATACATTCACCAATGTGATTTATGTCTAAATTGATTAATTTTAGTTTCCGGAAACTTTGCCTTACAATTTTCAAATTTAGACAAAAAAAACAAAGAAGTTTTAAAAATATATTTGGCCTGAGTTATCAGGGTTAGAGGTATAAAGACACCAACAAAGATGAATATTGGGATGAAAACCACAGCATGATAGCAATATAAGCTTTTTTCTGCGATTTTTTTATCCTTGAGGGGAATAGGCAACCCGATATAAATCATTCACCCCTGCCTACACTCCCGGAGAGGATTTCACGATCGGGTAAAAAACATCTATGCGTGGGTGCTTACTACTCAAAATTTTGCGTCTGCGCAAGATGGAGGATTGGTGCGTCGCTGAGCAAAACTCTTGTTGCCACCTCATTTCCTTGAGCAAATTTAGATATACAGCGAATTTGTGAAATATTCACTCATTAATTTAGCTCTAAGTTTGATTTGGATAAGCAATGATAGAATTCATCCCAGGCTAAGCCGTAAGTCCACCCCCCCCCCTCTGCGTATGAATTATGAATTTCATACATCTAGCGTAAGAGAGTCAATTTGTTTCCCTGAGAAACCTAATACTTGGAGTATTTTTCTTGGGGTGGTCCGAAGACTTCACTAAGGATGTGAACACAGGACCGTGCGATCAGCAAATGCTCCACCCTCTTGGCTACCTCGTTTCTCCACATTCATGTCATCTACGTAATTTATGTTCAAATGTGTTAATATCCAACACCAGAAAATTTGACAGATTACTTCGAAATTTAGACAAAATACAATATTGAGGGAAAAAATTCAACCGAGGCTACCTGTTATTCTGATAGATAGACATCAATACTGTAGTGAAATAACATTGAAATGACATTTAAGTACCCATTTATCGTCAAATAGAACGATTCTAGATCCTAGAGGACATCTAAAAAGAGGATATGCAAACCACTCTAAAGACCACACTGCATCTGACATTCATAAACACGATTTTATGACTGGGGGAAATATTTATGTGCGGCTGTTGCTGAACTTGCACAAAATACTTGTTAACTATGTCGAGGGAATCATTGCAGTAAACGGCTATTACTCACTGGAGAGAAATTTTCACCAAAATTTACTAGAAGGACTACTTACAGATTTGGTGAGGATGCTAAAGTAAATTAATAATAACCAATGAAATTCTTCCGTAGGCATAATTAAACTTCTCCGTGAATTACCCTATTTACTATTTTTCGAGTATTGATCGGACCAAATTACAATCACATTGAGAAAAATAGGTAAAATAATTTATTTTATTCGTAAACTTCGCATTCCTATCGCCTTCGCGTTACCATTTTATAGCAATTTATAAAATCAATAAACTAGATCGCAGTAAAATTTCACGAAATCGATCTATACGAGGTGTGTTCAAAAAGTATCGCGAATTTTGAATTTTTCGCGGGTTACGTATAATCGAATTTCGATTTTTTTGTGGCGTTATGTTGGTACTCATGTCTGTCACTTATGCCGACAAGCTCGGCCATTTTGAATGTTTACTTAATTGTTGACAGCTGCTTTGCTTGCACGTGTTTTGGATCGTCTTCGATTTTTACCATGGATCAAAGAACCTGTATCAAATTTTGTGTGAAAAACGAAATTAAGTGCGCGGATGCATTCCGAATGTTGACTGTGGCATACGGAGAAGCTACCTTGGACCGAAGCAACGTTTATCGGTGGTACAAAATGTTCTCAGAAGGCCGAGAAGATGTGAACGACGAAGAGCGTGCCGGACGCCCGAGCACTTCAACAACAGACGACAAAATTAATGAAGTGGAGAAAATGGTATTGGCCAATCGTCGAATCACCGTTAGAGAAGTTGCTGAGGACCTAAACATATCGATTGGCTCGTGCCATTCGATTTTTATCAATGATTTGGGCATGAGACGGGTCGGATTGGGTTGGGTTTGGGTCCGCGACGACCCAAATTTGCTGTAGAGGGTCATAACTGGTGATGAATCGTGGGTTTATGGTTATGACGCGGAAACCAAAGCTCAATCATCTCAATGGAAGCTGCCGCACGAACCAAGACCGAAAAAAGCGCGCCAAGTTCGGTCGAATGTGAAAGTTTTGCTGACAGTTTTCTTCGATTGCAGGGGCGTGGTGCATCATGAGTTCTTGCCACAGGGTAGAACGGTCAATAAGGAATATTACCTGCAAGTTATGCGCAATTTGCGCGAAGCAATCCGCCAGAAACGCCCGGATTTGTGGAAGAACAAAAATTGGCTTTTGCACCACGATAACGCCCCTGCTCACACATCGTTGCTTGTGCGCGACTTTTTGGCCAAAAACAACACACTAATGATGCCGCAGCCACCGTATTCCCCAGATCTGGCCCCCTGTGACTTTTTCTTGTTCCCTAAACTGAAGAGACCCATGAAAGGACGACGTTACGCTACGATTGACGAGATAAAGACGGCATCGAAGGAGGAGCTGAACAAGATAAAAAAAAATGATTTTTTGAAGTGCTTCGAAGATTGGAAAAACCGTTGGCACAAGTGTATAATATCTCATGGGGATTACTTTGAAGGGGACAAAATAGATATTCATGAATAAATAAAAAATTTTTGAAAAAACACAAAAGTCGCGATATTTTTTTAACACACCTCGTATTTTAATCCATAGAGAATAGAGGCAAAAAAAACATTAGAATAAGGTATAAGAGACATCATTTTGTTGGAAAAAAAGGCTGCACGAAGTCCGATTTCCTAAAACCTGGCATTAATCCTATAGAAATGATCGCTTTAGGGCGTTGGAGACTTTGTGGATGGAGTTCCAATGTTTGGTAGTAGCCCTCCTGTAGCGTAAGGAGGGAAGGATCGAAAAAGATACAGTGGATTTGATCGGACAGCGGAGTGTAGGGGTCCCCCGAATGGATTCCGATGGAGTGAAAAATCAGAGGTGACCTCTCCCTTTCTCCCGGTAACGAGACGGCTATTCCAGGGTATCACCCAGTTTCCCGTTCTTCGAGTATCGATCTGGCCACCCGACAGTTTGATTGAGAAAAATGAGGGAAATATTTTTGCTTATCTTCGGAAACCTCCCAATACCGTATTCCGTGCAAACACTGCCCGTAGCGTTACATCCGAGGTCAGGGGCCAAGATTGGACTGAATTATATTTAAGACACGAATCAGATACGAAGATAGGAAGAAGTCACCTGGGTACGGGTTTTCCATTCGGGGCTCATTGAAAAAGGGTTGAAAATGAGTTGAGAAAAGGGTTGAGTTCATAGACTCATTTATGATTTAATATTTTGGAGCTTCTTGCTCGTCAAACTCATTCAAATTCCCGGAATTTCGTTATAATTACATAATTACCGCTTGATTTTAAAATATGATTCAGTGTCATTTTTTTTATTTTTAGTAGTATGAAAACTATTAACTCACCTCATTGATAATTTTTAGTGCATTTTTAAAGTCATTTTTTTGTACTATGATGATGTCAAAATTTAAAATCCTTAAAGGAATGTATGATTTTTTATTATTATATGGTTTTAAATAGGAGTTGTATCCATATCGATGAATAAATAACTTAATTTATCAATTTAAGTGGAGCAGGGCTAGCTTAATATGTAGAAGAATTGTTCGTTTTGTCATCTCATACACTACAAAACGTACCCTTTTACTCCCACCGGGCCGATATATCGTCCCTCGCTGGTTGAGTGACAACTTTCAAGTTCCTTTAAATTCAAGTGTGTCGTGAAAAACTACTCTTATGTTAATTGTTTTATAGTATACATGATTTTCTACTGAAAAATATTTTAAATATATATAATTGAAATTTGTTAATTCAAAAACATTTTAAATTGTATGAATTGTATTTTTCATATTGTTTTGATATTGTGCATAGTGTTTTTTTTTATTAATATGAAGTGTAAAACATGTAATATATTGACAAAGCAATGCATAATTCATATGCTTATGGTGACTGAATAAATTGAAAACTGCCAGGGGCCTCACACTATATAATATATTTAATAATAATATCATTCTTTTCACTCTTTTCGGGAATAATTTCACTCTTTTCGTGATTGTGGCATTTTCAATGGCTGTAATTTATGTAAACCCCCATAATCTATCTATGGCTATAAAATATAAATATATTACAAGAATTGGGAAAAAATCTAGATGTATTAAATAAAATTAAGTAGCTGAAAAATGTTTAAATCTGAAATGTTGCCAATTCCGGAAAATAGCCTTGGCAGTCTTCGTACATCCCACCTGAAATGGGCTGGCAGTAAATGGGTTAAATTCAGTTTTAATTATATTGTTTCATGCATTTCACCCCGAGTGAGGCCTTCGAACACTCCCAGTTAAAATCCTCGAGGTGCCCCAGGCAAAGAAAATGACCGCCTCTTATATTTGTGTGATATTCACACGCCTTTCGCAAAATATGAAACAAGCGCTAAACCCACCTATTCAGGACTACTTTGGGTTGAATCACGAATAGAGATAGAGTGTAAAAAAAAATATTCACAAAAATTCCATAGCAATGTCAATATATGAATCAGACTAATTTACATGCAGCAGAATGCAGATTTTCAGTATAACAACTCCATTCAGTGATACAAAAAAATGTACGCACCTTGTTACTTATCTGATTAGGCGTAAAGATAATTGGAAAACATATATTAATAAAATCAGAGCCGTGGAAAATTCACTTTTCTATACAACCCTGCATTTCTCAATTTATACAATATTGGATGTGAATATTTAGAATTCAATATTTACATTCATTGTCAAATGTGCACTATAGTGAGAAATTTTCTGTGACATGCATGATTCATATTCATAAAATTGGCCCAACAATTGGACCAATACTTCACCTCAGAAACGCAGGTATGATCGAAGTCTTATGAAGGTTACAAAATAAGGCTAATGTGCGCAGTAGTAAGAGAAAATTCCGAAACCATCATCCGAAGAGGACCTTTCCCTACAACTTTTAAAGAGCATTGGGATTTTAGGGGGCAGGGTTATGATGAGGAAAGCAAATGAAAATACTCGCGAACACATTTTTTAGAGAAAAAAAGGGCCTAGGCGAAAGAGGATTCTACATCGTTGACCGAGTCAAAAGAAAGACTATTAACGAATCTGACATCTCAATATCATTATGGAGTCCTTGGCCAGTCATTAAGCGCGATCTCACAAAGCTCACTGCGGTATCGCTGAAATTGAAATAGTCTTCCGGGAAATTTCCATTCAGGAAGGAAGCAAAGGCCATTACGAAAATGTAGCGTCAGAGTGAGCGTAGGTGGTTACGTGGGCGTAAACATGTTTCTCATGATAAAAATATTATCAACATACACAAAGGCCATTTCTTTAATCTGTTGATATGGTGTTTTCAATTTTTTTCATGCAGAGATCCGTTTTATAAATTAAGTTGGAGTGAAAATCTTGCATTGATGTTATTCGACTCATCAGTTGTGAGACATGGGAGCGTTTTAATAATTAAAAGCCAATTGCCAATTGCAAATGCCAATGCTCAGGAACACCTTCAAATGCCATCGGAGACTTGTAAAATTGCAATATTTTCCAGAAAGGCGAAACAAATTGATTATCCACTGGTTTTAAAAGCCATTTTTAACATGAATTCATTGCAAACTCTGGTACTGAAACTCAAAATTCTGTGAGAAACCTATTCTTAGTATAAAAAAGTGACAAATATTCGTACCAGAGACTTATTTAACTCATTTTGAGTACTTCGATATACCACATAAAATATGCAAGTTTTTTCACTTGATTTTGTCTACCTTCCATTAGCAACTACATATCACTGTCCTAAAAAAATTTTTATGGCTCTTGGTACTTCCTAACGCACACTTGATTGCAGTTATTTTGAAAAATGATGCGACGGACTACCTTGAGCTAATTATTGCCATGCCAATTTCAACAGTAAAAGGTCACGGCCGTAGAGATTAAACGAAAAAACACTCAGTATCGCTAATATAAATTTGCATTAAGTACTTTCGTAACACTCGGAGTCAGTGACGTGATCATTTTTTATCAGAGATGACGCAAATAGGTTTCAAATATACTCATCACGTCCATTAAGCCTTAAAAGTAATACGTAAAAATAGAAAAACTGAAACCTAATCAGAAATCAGTTGGACTATTTATTAGTATGGTACTATTACTATGGTATAAGCACTTTGCTACATTAGGTAGTAACAGTAAAGCCTTCTCACATTGTCAAAAAAATTATTACAGGAAGGTCTTTCTCTGTCATTTCGTATAAGCTCAATTAATATTCACCTACAGTGATAAATGAGGTATCATTTTAAACGTTGAATCACCGGCTTTGACGAAAAATACAATCATAATGTCTAAGTTCACTCATTATCCGTTAATTTGACTTAAAATTCTCAATTTTTCTATTTGAGTAACTCGCTCGAGAAATATCGACTCCACACTTTGTTTTTGTTCTAAACTTCATAAAGCCGACCATACCTTTCCAAATGACTAGAAAACAACTCCCAATCAAAGTGGCCTTGCAATGAAAATTAATAAAGCACAGGGTCGGTCTCTTCAGGGAGCCGCATTCTACTGGCCAGAGCCCGTTTTTTCCCGCATTTTATTGAGTCCGCACATTCTGTGATATTTATATTTGTGTTAAAGGAACTTACAACCAAAAATCGCGGACGACAACATCGCTACTTGTCTTTAAAGACGTTTAGTAAATTGCGTGCCATTATTCAGTTAACAGACGTCATGAATGTATTGCATTCATGTACTCTCTTCCATGTATTGCATTCACATATTTTGCATATTTTTGCAAGGTAACAAGTATGAATAAAGTATTTTATGATACACCTTCTTATATATTTAAAACCTAATTACACCGTTTCCTTAACATACTTATTATCTGATACCGTGAAAGTGCAAGATTTTCGCCGGGTAACCAAGTTTTTCATATTACACGTTATCCTTTAGTGAAAATACATGAACATTTAGTATAAATACTATACAGAATCCACTCAAATAATACATGGTTGCAAATTATCTATAATAGCTATCAGTCGGCATCAGTTACTATGTCTGGAACTAACCAGTCGGCATATATCTTCTACTATTACTAAAGGTGCCAAAGGAACCTTGGCTCAACGTCCCATCAAACAGACGGGATTATGAGCTAAGAAAAGGAGAAGAGCTAACAAGGCGGCGAAACAAAGCGTGTCACGTATCACCTCTTGAAAACTCGCAACATCATCGCGGGCCGTCCAAAGCAGAGTCATCTTGGGCGCGGATTTTGTGCGGCGCTCGTCAGCTCGGCGGCGCGGCAGGAATTAGGAAATCATTCCTGGCATGCGGCGCGCCACATACGGCGCCCACACCGCGGGGGAGCGGCTGAAGAGATAGCGAGTGCCTCCCCGTTTACTCCCTTGCACCTCGCCTCTTTAGCGACGCCGCTCCTCGAAAGATTCCGCCCCCGGCATGGGAGGTGGAAAAAGTGGGGGCGGGGCTGGGAGATGATGTTGGAGCCCGCATCTTAATAGCACACTCACGCTCAGTAATTCGATCCCAGAACTAAGTAATTCGATCGCGTTAATAGTAGATGTGTTGGTATAATTAATTTAAGCTATTAATTAGCTAAAGTGATCCTGTCAGGACAGAAGATTCGAACGTCAATTTAAGCAAGGAATAAAAATATCTCCAAAACAGGTTTTTCGATTGTCTCAAGCATTTTTCACACTACTCGAGATGTCTTAAACAAGGAACGCAGATGGAGTCGTATTGAACAATATAATGATATTCAAGACGGTCTTCAAGAGTGATTGTTCAATATATTTTGAATGAAGTTGAACGGCCTCTCACACTGTTATAGAAAGCTTGAATTTACTTGAATAACATCAGTCAATATGAACGAAGAAAAGAATGACGTGAAACGTAACCGGCACAATTAAAATCATAATTTAATCACAATAAAAAATTCGCAGCGAATACTTGCAGGGCCAAACTTTTCTTCTGATTCATATGGTAGTCTGGGGAGCACACTTCATAACGCCTTTATTCCTTGTAAAATTAAATGAGTGCTTCAACGGTGTTTCTCTGGTAAGCGGTCATGATATTTAATATTCATCTCCAAAGTAGCGCTGAGTAGGCTAGAAAACCTCCACTGATTGAAACGATTCAAAACCATTCCAAATTTGAAAGAAATTAGAATCGTTCAAGACAAGACGAATTTGTCGGAAACGAATGGTTTTAAGAGCGTACCATACAAAATGGCTGCAATCATGACGGTTGATATGACATCATATCCATTCGAGAAATATTGTTCACTGAGTCTTGAAGGGATTCTGACGTGACTTTAACAGTGTGAAACCGTCTTCAGGCAATAGGGTAGAGAATAGATGTTCACGCACCGAGGGTCAGGCTATGTGACTACCACCACTCTCAGCATAGTGCTCGATAGCTGAATATCTACTATCCTCTCTGTGAATGGTATCTTAAGATAATCGGATGAATTATAGGCGCTAATAAGGAAAAATGCAGGTCGCAAAATGCACAACAACAATCTTTGTCATTAGGAAATATGTAAAGTTTTCTCTGCTAAATGCTCGAAGTGGGAGCAAAGGTACTGCATTAACTAATTTTTCTGTAGCCTTTGTTGAAGAGCTTAAACAATTGTTCCTTAACGAATTGTGAAAATGAATGGTTGAGTCCTCGTTAACGTGATCGGGCAAATACCATTGAAAGCGCACGCATTTATTCTAATTTATGGGGCTCGTTTCAGCAACCGTCGGGCTGTCATGGGCTTCGTCCGAATAATCATTTTACTCATTGTATTACTCATGCATTCATGTTATTACTTAATTATTTACTTCAGAAGTCACCGAATTATTTATTCTAGGGCTCATATATTGATTTGAGTATCCAACTATTCATACTGAGAATGAAGGCACTGTTATTGAAAAGAATATATTCTTATGGCAACCCTCTTGCCTTGCTACCATCCTAATCACCCTATGTTGAGCGAGTGTGGGAGGGTAAACGATGCAGTGTTGCCCATGGAAATATTTGGGAGCTCCAAAGTTCTCAAAGAAAAAGAAGACGCCTCAAGTGGATGAAGGAAGAAAGAGTGGAGAGCACTTTTCTTTCTCTTATTCCATCTTCTCTTGCCCTGTTCCCAAAAACTTAGTTAGGCATAACTTGATATAATATATCCCGCAACTATGAGTGTGATTCGTCGCCAATTGTAACTCAGACCGCGTATGAACCATTTAGTCTGTTATATATACATTGAAATGGTTCGTAAGAATGATGATAGGCATGACTATCATCCTTCCAACTAATTAATTCTAAGAGAAATGTTTGATTTTCTCACCTGATGACTACTTACTCTATTTCTTGTTGGACCATGTTCTTCTCTAGTTTTTAACCACTTAAATACTCCAAACTTCTGGTGAGGAGTCTTCATTTCTCTTCCATAGTCACTCTGTGAACAAAGTTTCTGTCTCAAACCTCCATCCTAACCATGAGCAAGAGCATTCCTTTTTGAAAGAGAGGAGAGCTTGCAGCTACATTTGCAGCGAGGGAACGTACGCTGAATTTACAAATACTACCTACCACGTCGTTGCAAAGTGAAGCAAAAAAACAGTTTGGTTCAAGAATGGGGAAAATAAATTCTTGTCAAGCAGCCATCCTTGACACAAAACATTTGCTCAGCAATCTCATCAATTGTTTTCTTAACATTGAACAACTTTAACCGTATTGCCAATCCATTTCTCAATCCAATACTCAGTTACGCAACAATATGTCAAAACTAAGCCACATGAATGGCAAAAAATTTTATGCGCCGCAGTAAACTGTGGGAGGTTAATGAAACATCTATATTTGAAACATTTATCCGAAAAAGGGTGGAATAATGGAATGAAACGAAGAACACCACAACTCGCAGTGCATCATGGTAGTCGTATATGAATTATATAAATTCACACAATGTTAAATTATCATAATGGATACATTATCAAAATCAATTTCAAATAATTACGCCGCTAAAAAATGCTAAAATATTTCAAACGGGCTCATTTTTTTACTATTGAACAAAGGTTGGGGGTACGTGTAATTTACATGCATGATGGTCAAGTCCATATATTTAATCAATTTTCGGAAAAAAGCATAGCTTGAAACCACTAATTTACCATTTTTCCGATATTTATGTCGCTTATTATCAAACCATCTGTGCATTAAAATCAAACAATATGCTTTCACAAATCTGAAACTTTAGCTTCAGAACTATTCAGCATCGCTGACCAAACAATTTTTCTTTCCGTGGCCAAAACTTTTATCTATGATATTTTCTATATTTACTGAATTCTCAAAAGGTCATTGTCCAACTAAGTGGAGCAGGATTGAAGAAATTAGTTATAGCACGAATATTTCGCCAAATTTAAATTTCTTTCATCCAGACAAAATTAAAAAATTTAAAATATACCAAATAATTAAATTGTGTATAAATGATTCAAAAGATTAATTATAACTATGCAAGATGCGTAAAAGTTCACGTAAAAAATTGGGTATGAAAAAGCATTGTCGTGGATCACAAGTTTTAATTTTTTAAAGCAATAATTCAAATATGGTGAATGCTTGCGATCAGTAAAGAGGAAGGAACATCAATGGCGCTATATCACAGATTTGATACAATAGCTAAATTTCAGATTAACAGAAAGCAACTAAAGTAAAAAAAAAACAGAGCCAGAAGAAAATACCTTTTATAGTGCTATTCCGTCGAAGAAGAAATGGTTTTTATCAAGTACAGCACTTTTTCCTTCAATTCTCAAACTATTTTCTTTAATTCGAATCCCTAGGATCTTATCCAATTTTACCTTCTTCTTGATGCAAGATTAAAACCAAATTCCTTTTATTTTTCCAACTCTCCCACGCTTACCAAAATATCTCTCCGTAGGTCCCATTTTAAGCACAGCATTATCTATAAAAACATCCTCCTATTATAATGTCCTCCTCCCATCGTTGAATTTTTCGTGGACCTCCTTTATATTTTCTCATGCAAGGAACCGCCTCAATTTTTAATAATTTTTGTACGATAGACGTCATTGAATATTCCGTTTTTTTTTCGCCAGAATAAATTTCACGGTTTAGCGTAATATTTGAACGTTAAAAATGAAAAGTATTGAAACTCCCAGTCCATTACAGAATATACATAGGCTAAAATAATTAATTTAAAGATAAATAACCTGTTCTTCCATCAAATTTTACCGCAGCATATAAAACATTTACTGGCTTGAATTTAATAAGAAATGAATGCTATTGCAAGTACAATCGGCCTGGATACGCGTAAAAACTATTGAAAAAGTCTTTAAACCATCATTTAACGAATTTTTAAGTAAACTATTACCTAATATTATGATGATAGTTTATGGTATGATTACAATTCTCGCATAAATGATGTTGACACATAGAATTTCACACATGGTGTAAAATTTCACCCCCATGGGTAACTGCGCACAAAGCTTTGAAGTGGTTTGAGTGACTCCACGTAATTAAGCGATGAAATGACGTATTCTAGTCGAAATTTCATAACGTAGATAATCATCATTGGTCAACAATCGTAAAATTGCCTCGACGATGCTCTCCATTACGCACCCCTAGCCACTAGCCATTTCATAGCGACGTACATATCCTCTTTCATATCCTTTAAACCTTGTCCCAAGTAACTCATTTGGGGCCGTCCCTTACCCATATTCCCTCACACCTGGCCTTTTATGATTGTTTTCATCAGACCATCATGTCTCATAATGTGACCAAGTATATTGTCCCATCTTATCCTTAATATTTTTTAAGAAAACCTCTCTTTTTTCCAACTCTTCTTAGCACTTCCTCATTAATTAATCGGTACTTTCATTTTATCTTCATCATTCTTCGGCTGCACCAACTTCGAATGCTTCCACTCATGGCTTCTCTACTTCTGTTTACGTCAAACTCTCACTCCCACACTAAAACGTGCTCCATATGTTGCATCTGATTAATTGTTTTCTTACTTTACTAACAGATAGCATCGATAGAAATTTATAATGAGGGAATGCCGCGTCCTTCTGTCGTTTAGAGCAGGAAGAAAACCTCACTCTCCACAGAGATGAGTCCGATAATCGGAGCGGTAATGGAAGAGAAATCCTATAGTTGATTTCAAAAGGTTTTCGCCACTTCAGGAAAAGAGCCAAGTATTGTTGGTGGGAGCATAACTTTTGGGTTTGGCGGGACAGGTAGAGGAAGCAAATCCATGAAATAAAATTAACGAAGGATTAAAACAAAACAGTTGTAATTAGCTGGCATGACACATGGGCCATCACTAAATGTAGGTACAAGAGCAATATTTATACAATAAATCATTGATATTGGCTTTTTTACAACTACCGTAAAGAAATGTTTCATATTTAAGTTAAAAGTATTCATATTCTCTTTACTTGGGAGAGAGAAATAAATTGATCCACTCTCGCACTCATTAAGGCGCATATTGCATAAGTTTATGTAAGAAATAAGACCTGAAGCAATAAAAGAGTATGAAAAATTGAAATCACATTCACTAATCAAGGTAGTGATTCAACCTTAATTTAATCATATCATTAGAGTAAAAATAGTGACTTTTGCAGTAAAATCACGTTTTATAGCCCAAAAAATTGGTGATGTAATATCCAACTAAGCCTTGTTGCAGCTCTAGAAAGCCAATTCTAGAGTGTGGTTGAGAATACTCCCACGATAACTGCGGGGAGATATTATAATGAGAACCGCTGCCATTCCTTCCCATTTGGAGCAAGAAAACATCTTTCTCCTCACGGATGGGAGATGGAATGCGGGCATGAGTGGAGGAGATATCCTTTCGTTGATATCCAAGGGTTCTGGTCACTCGTGGAAAAGGGTGTGGCTAGAAGAGTGGAAACCATTCAGCCAGGGAGAATGAACGGAGGCGGAAAGGTGGGAGGGCAAAGGGTCGGATCCTGGATTTCGGCCGCGAGTACACACAGAGGAAGAGCAACGTGAGTACGAGAGAATAATAAGGCACCACTTTTGCATTTCTACGGGGCAAATATTATCATTTTGGATGAGGGTAAACACCAGGCCCAGAGATAACAATAGCTCCAGTTCCATCTTGCCAAGGGGAGCTGTTGATTAAAGGATAAGTTCTTCGTCAAAGAGGATGCCCATTCCTCGTCTCCTGAAAAGTAATTCCTTTAACGGCTTATTTTCAATATTATTAGACCATTTAATCTTATTTGGAGAGAGCCAAAGAATATCATCATTAAAATCTCGCTCAAAAAGACTTCACTCTGCGTAAGTGTGGAATTTAGACTTTAAAAAGAGTATCGACTGGTTTCATCTTGAAGCGGCGTACTTCGACTTTGCGTGCTCATTAGTTAAGAAAATTAGGAATTTTACTCAATGTAAGACCATCGCAAGGAAGATAGATCTGTACAGCGGCAGTTCTATGAACAATTGAAAGTCTTAAAAATGACATTACGATTTATGACCGATCTAAACAGATACTGGTGGAATATTTTGGTGTTTCGTAATTCATTTACGTTAGAACCATGGTGCATGATGATAATGAGATAACCTGAGAAATAAAGCATAAAATAAAAGCAGGATTTTGAGCGTATTCCGTATAAAAATGATCTTTATGGATCGAATAATTGCATGAAATACCAAGTAAAAACATACAAGGCACGCCCAGTAGTTACGTACGGTTAAGAGACGTGAACCATGAAGAGATCAAATGAAATTACTCTCAGAGTATTAGAGATAGATATATTTGGAAGATATCTGGGGCTGTTTTGGAAAAGGATGAATGGATAATGAGATATAATCCTGAGCTGGATCAATTAATTGAGGTTCAAAGCATTGAGAGGCATGTGAAAGAACAGATAATGGAGGCTTTATAGAGAGGATGAAAGAAGGAAGGCTACACAAAAGAATAATGAGGGAAAGGTTATACCACTCGAGTAGAAGAGTCAGACTGGATTCAGATAGATAGATGTCATTACTGCAAACCTTCAGCTAATGAGCATTGAGGGATTGAGGAGAAAGGCTAAAGATATGGATGACTAGCGACAAACTACGGATAAGGCCAAGGTCCAATAAGGGCTGCGGCGTCACGAAAACGGAGGGGTAATATGCAAAGTCAAGTTAACATAATCGCAGATAAACGCATGTACGATATCAAGATTTTCATTTACGTCTGGGTCTAACACCCATTCAAAATTATGCTCCGTATGTTACATTTGAGGAATTATTTCCTTACTTAGCTAAAGCATAAGACCGATAGAAAACTATAATGTGGGATTGCTCACTTTTTTGCCATTTAGGGTAAGAATAAAACTTCAGTCTCCTAAGAGATGTTTTCGGGGAACTGGAAATAAATCTTTCAGTTGATTTCAAAGTGATTTGGCCACTTAAGGAAAGCGCGACGCTTTGTCGGTGGAGAGATAACTTTTTGGCATGGAGGGACAGGTACAAGAAGCAAATAAAATGAACGGAGGATTATAAGTACACACATTCAATAAATTGTATGACAAATGGGCTAATATTATTACTAACTATCGGCGAAAGAGTAATATTTTTACAGTAATTCCCTGATCTACAAACTGAGACATTACCAAGATGAAATAGCACAATAACACACTTAGCATGTCAACACCTGGCTCGGTTTACAGTCAAATATAAATAATTATGAATGTGATTACGTAACCTGCCACACGAGTCCTCATAAATTTGATGTTGAGTTGGAGGGTTAAGATGTGGTCGGTTGCACTTAAGGCACAATGCGTTTCCCATTCCGTCCCATAAAACGGCGACGTAGGATACATAAGAATGTATGCTAGTCAAATGCTTAGTAAATGAAGGAGTACGTAACGTCAACATGAAATCTAGCTTCTCTAGTATCTTGACTATGATTTCAATAATCAATGTGATGAAATTTCTTCAAGAAAATATACATACTGTACTTCTTTGTGCTTTTAGCATAATCAAAAATCTTATGTATTGCGTCTATCAGTCACTAATGCCTCCGTGCTTCGAGATCATATTGGTTGAAGGAATATTCTCGGAAATTTATGGGAAATGGAAGGCAAGGAAGAAGAAGAGAAAAATTAAAATTATCATTGGATAAGATTTCTATTGGATCATATTTAATGCAATTGCTCTAAAATTTTTGGTCCCACTTCCTTAATATTTATCAATTTTTCGAAAACTCATAAAATTATTTGTTACGTCTTGTATTTTGTGGTTAGCATTATTTTTTATGGCTCATTTTAGCTACCACAGCCATACACACTAACATGCAATCGGTTTATAATTGAAAAAAAACTTTAGTACTTAGATTTTACAACCAAAAAAAGCATTTCACTCATTTTCCAAAGTGACCAATTAGAAATTCAAAACTATATTAAAATATTCAGCTGAATTTCGACCATATTCTACCATTGTCACGAATGATAAAAGGAAAATCATAAGAATCAAGCAACTTATAGCGTCAATCACAAGTACTAACCAGGATTGCTGCAAAGCAAAGGAAAAATCCATGTTGGAATTATTTTAACGGCCTCTCATGGAAATATTTACAGAACATTCATTTAAGAAAAATTAGTTAATTGAAATACCGCTATATTCATTATCATCCAGCAGGACGGCATCTTGTAGAGGCTGCATATTTCGACTAACAGCTGTGGTGTACCACTGTGGTGTGGCACTCCCAATATCATGACTCACCTGAAAATAAATTAAAATAAAATAATTATTATGCACACATTCAGAGAAATAGAAAAAAATATTAAGCATCTAAGCGATGAACACCAATTTTTTATGATAATTTATGGTTTAATAAACCCGCTTGTCAAAGCTTTGATTTACATGAAAGTTTATGACTTCAAATCTCTTAATAACTATTTGAGGATATTAGACCAATCAAAACTTAAAAAATAAATTAATGCATGCTTAAATTTTATGCATCACCTAAGCGTGCGTAGTTTTTGCAGCGCTCAAGATAGTTTCAAGAATAGAAATTATGGGAAAATTTGGACAAAATTCACGCTTAATTCATTCCTAATGCGATGGTGGTTGGCGTAGCATGGTGGAACTCCTTCATGATGCCCAAAGGTTAAGAAAAAGACTTCGCTGTTCCATAAAATAAAATATATTTGCGACCGGTTTCGATACAGCGTATCATCATCTGGCAATTACAATTATCAGTACATAGAATTTATACCATTGAAGGCGTTAGAGGGGCGGTGGAGTGGAGGTGGAGAAAGGGGGGGAATGGAGGAGGGGGTAAGGGAAGGGAAGGTAGGTTTGGGAAGTACGTCGCTGATGGGTCACTGCACGGGGTAGCCAAGGGTTGGTGTATGATGACGAAATACGGGGAGGGGTGTTATGGAGTGGTGAGTGGCATCCGTAATGGTTTCTCGGAAAAAAACATTGAACAGTGGTGAATGGTGAGAATGCAATTGCTCGTTAACTAATGTGATGTTGGGTGAGGTTTGGCCCTCTAAAATTTCCAACTGCTCGAGTGCGTCAAGCCTTGGGCCGTTGTTTTCTTTACGTAGGATTATCGGTTCGAAATCGCTTGTGTGATGGGAATCCAAGAGGTGTTTGGCAAAGTGTGAGGTTTGTTTGTTGTTAATGAAAAATGAGCGATGTCCCTTGGCCCGGATGTTGAAATTCCGTCCAGTTTTTCCTATGTAACAGGAATTGCAGTCATTACATTGGAGTTTATATACTCCAATGTGTTCTCCGGCACTAATTTTGTCTTTGGTACTGCCTAACAGTTTGCATAGTGTATTTATATTGTAGAAGGCAGCTTTCACTTGATTTTTGGTAATAATTTCTCGGTTCTGTTAGATATACGACCGAGATAGGGGATTCTACGCCATTTCCTGTCATCATCTTTCCCCCTTTCTGTGTAATTAAGGTTGAGTGCGAGTCGTTTTTGTTTTTGGTGGTGCAGTTTGCCAATGAGAACTTCGGAGTACCCATTATTGGATGCAATTAGTTTGATTGTGTTTAGCTCCTTCATCCTGTTGTAATTCGACAATGGAATCATTCTTAGTCTGTGAAGCATACAATGTATTGCTGATAGTTTGTGAGAGAAGTGGTGTCGTGAATTGTGGTGTATTATTTATTATTTGAAGGAAGAGAATTTTCCGGGATATATGTATAGGATAAACTGAAGAACGTAACACTCATTGAATTCACTAATGATAGCTTAAGTTATTTACCTGCGCCTATGGAGAAATTTCTGCCTTCCTAAGCTTATGTAAATACCTCATACGTACTTACCCTGAAGCGAGCGCGGCAGGAACAGAATTTTGGCTAAGCAATGTTTGATATTCTTGCGTTTTTTTCCTGCACGCTTATCCTATCCCCATTTTCGGACTTCATTCTCGAAAACGTAAGATACTGAGATGCTTTTAGAGAGAAATGTTAGGCTTAGAAAACCTTGAAAACCATTTTATTTAAACGATGAACCAAATTTAGGGTGAAATGAAAAAATGTCTTCTCTACACCAAAGAACGTTTTAGGACCCACCAATTACTACCTCCTATTTAGGAACGTTTTCGTCCACCAATTTAATTATGATATCTTTTTTCTGCTAACAACATATTCCTGTTACAAAGGCCGTTTTAATTTCAAATCTTTATCTTGATTTTCTCATCACACGCATTAACTTTCAACATGAAGTAAATGGAAGGTGCATCTCAGGTGAACTGCTTACGCTTGCTTTGCCGTGATTTATAGCTTCGGCTTAGCCGGAACAAATGATGGAAGACCGTCTAAAATCAAGGCAAAGGTGAATGCGAAGAGGTCATTTCACGTCAAAATATGAAACGGGAAAACGCCGATTTCGTTCGGACTATCTCCAATTTCGATAAAAATGAAAAATATTGGACTTATTTGCTACAGAAATACAATGCTCTATAGTTAAATAAAACATTGCTCATTTCCAGTTCCTTAATTTCTCCTATGGTTTTCTGGGAAATATGATGTAGCGGATTAAGCATTGAGAGCTTTGGTAACGGTGGTTATTAACTGTAAGGAATAATCAATAGGGGGGATCCAGGAAATGGCGTATTTGGGAGCAACTTTAATGTTATTTTGTATACATTTTTAGGGAAATTCGTGTGTTTATGGTGGGAATTCAAGTGGGAATGGTTGTTTTTGCACCCACGTTCGTAGCAATATCATGATCCAATTTAGCTTAAACTACAATGGTAAATGAAGAGCAAACTTAGTGCATGTCCACAGTAATTTTTATTTGGTACGACGCGTTTCAGCGACCTTACTTCGCTATCATCAGGTACAAAATGCCATATTTTCGTCAAGAAGTCATATATATATACAATCATGTAAATGGGAGGGGTATATTTATGAGTCGGCGGAAGTGGGAGAGGGTTTGGGGGGTAAAGGATGGGGGAAGGAGGTGGGGAGGTGGTTGGGATACGTAAGGATTTGGGGTTCGGTTGAAGGTTTGAGAGGGGGGAGGGCTAACAACGGGGAATGACTCAGGAACTCAATGTCATTCAAAAGATTTTCCTTGCGTTTTCTCCTCCTGGTAATTTCCCATTGCTCGAGTGCGTCGAGCCGACGTCCTTTTCCTTTGAAGGCCAGTATTTTAGGTTGGAAACTGCATGAATGGTTCTCGTTGATAAGGTGAGTGGCTAGCTGGGATTTGGTGTCTTTCTTATCAAAACATCTTTTGTGCTCTGCTGTCCTTACTTTGAAATTCCGACCAGTTTGTCCTACATATGTTGAATCACATGAGTCGCAGCTAATTGCATAAATGCCGGATCTTAAAAAGAGGGTCCAATTTATCTAATGATTTGTCAAATAATTTTTTAAGCGTCACTAGAGAATAAAAACAGAACTTAAAACGGTCTCTCGGGAAGCACTTGGAAACTTTGTATGACTCTTTACCTACGTATGGTAGCTTCACCCACTTCTTTGTGTTTGAGGTCTGCTTAAGGTCTGTGATTTCTTTAATGGCTTTTTTCCTTCGTGAATTCTTCGTTGACTTCGTTTTCCTTCCTTAAACTATTTGATAATGCTTCTCAATGAGAGATAGGTAAGTAGGTATTCATATAAAATGCTAAATTTTTGATTTTTTTACCATTGAAACCCATTCTACAAAAAATAAATTCACCTTCGATTCGGATAGTTTTTACACATGAGGCCTTACTTATTTAAAAAAAAATTGAATTAAAAAATAAATTTCCTATATATCTGCTAATGATATCTATAAATAAGAGAACCAAGACACCTTATATTTCGTTTTTCGGTCTTAAAAAACATTTTTTTCGCTGGAGTTCCCTGCTATATTTCATGACTGACTAAGGTATGCAAGGGACAAAATTCTATTTTCTCGGCTACTCTCGACGTGGACACAGAATGAGATACAAAGTCAGTGTTATGAGCACGGTGTCTTGTTTTAGGGGAAATCTCGCGGTCCCAATTAGGCGACTTCCTTCCCCCTATCCAACTCCCTGACGTCGCCTGGGGACCTTTTGAAAAACACGTGCCACTCTGGAGGTATGAGGGTCACATCACAATGGATAAACATAAACCTACACTGTCCACGGCCCACTTTGCCCCTAAACTCTGGAACATCGCAGCTGCTACTTTTAGATCCCTCTTCCTTTTCCATCTACCTACCGGCCGTGTGTGAACATTGGGAGAGGGATGACCTTACCTCGTGACGAACAAAAGGACTGAACACTCCAAAATGTGGGGCATTGAAGAGCTAACGGTGGAATTTCCTGAAAAAATGCCATGGAATTTTGAATTTATTAAATATCTCTTATTTTTAAGGCCACAGTAACGCATAGGTTTTTCCAAAATTAAAATGGCGCAAATTTGCGGCTAACAACTAGCAGCTAAATTATTCGTAAGAGGTAATCCTGCGTTCAGGGTGATTGCGACGTACCAACATGACCTTTGAGAAATTCACAGCATATTCTATTGCAATGTCAATCTCAGAATTTTAAAATGCTCTTGTAACTCAGGTGCTCTTAAAATGGGTATCATAATAGAAAATTGAAAAGTAAATTAGGCTTATCAATTCGCATGAAATTTAAAAAAATAATCCACAAAAAAAGCAGGATATTCACAAATGTTAAGCAACGAAGACAGCGCGGAAATTATTGAATAACAGGAACAATATTTGCTTGAAATACATTTTTGAATTTTTATATACAGTCTAGTAACTCAATCCAGGAAATAGTGGTCATAATCATGATTATCTTTGTACTCGTAGACGGTATTTTGGCCAAAAACTTATTTGTTCCTGTGGCGTTATTTCAGGGCTCGAAATACGAGATCACGCTTCTTACTCAGGGGAGCGTGGTATACTGAAATATAAGATTATCGTTTCAGTATGAATAGTAGAATATCACGGAGCCAAAATTAGCCTATATTAATGAAAAAGGTATCCGAAAGAAAGAAAAATTATATAAATTATAAACAAGGATAAATTGGAATTATTCAAATTTCTAACCGATCCGAAAAGAAGATTCAATTGAGATACATATTTGTGAAAAATATGACTTGTAGCTGAAATCGATTGGATACAGTATAGGTTTGAGGCCAATTGAATCAAAAGGATCACTTCATAACTTCTATAAATCGTCTCTGCTATTCTAAAGCCATGATGATTTAAAATCCAAGCTAGCAGAAAAATATTATACCTGAGTAATTTTAGGTATTTCCCTTAAAAATCCCATCTCAAGGCATACACCTGACAATGTAACTTGTTCGACATTAAAGAAACAGGATGTGTGGAAGAGTGAAACTTTAATGCCGTTAATTTAATTCTGGTGTTGCTTTAAAATGTTCGCCGAAGCCAACATGGATTGACATTTAATTTACAACGGCTACAGTAGTTGATTATGGTTATTATTAATCTCTGAATCTGAGAGACTGGCAGTGAGTTCACTGATGGAACTTTTATTTTTTCTCTTTAATTATAAGCATTTTTAAGTCACCTGTATTGGGCAGGAGCCTACGACTTTACAGTTCTACTCTCACATTTCTGTTTGTTTGTCTCTCATGCTTACGGTGCCTCTGGGATCGCCTGAGAAAGGCAAATACATTTTATGATTGTACGAGGAATATTTCACATCCGTCTATTTGTTATACATAAAATAGGTTGGAAGTGGTCAACAAATTTGTTACGTACGCATGCAATATTTTAATGCTTCAAGCACATTATATTAAATAAGAACAAATTCCACTACGCAGCACAAGTGGAATATAATTTGGATTTTAATGGATTAAATGTATCCCAATTGTATGTTGCAATCTTTTTGGTTCCTATTCAAACCAGAGACTAAAATAAGGGACCCAGAATGAGCGCTTTGACAAATCGTAATGCTAAACAGAGTTAACATCATTCATTGCTAAAATACTTATGACTTGATGCTTCTGAAGATGATAATGGGATATTATTGTATAAGGCTTCAGCTTGAAGGAAATATTTTTGAAATTATATTTCGATCTGAGGGAAAAATATTCATGTTCTTATCTCAAATTGTCCCATGAATGAAACATCTTAAAAATACAATACAAAAAAGTTCATATTGAAAACTTGGCATTTTTTCTTAGGATCTAAATCTAAATAGGATCTATTACATGAATATTATAGTCTCTTAGGGGATCAAAAATCATTTGAGAGATACTACAACCTTCATTATTTATTATCATTTTGTATTACATCCGTGTTGATATAGCCAAAACTCTGGCACAAGAAAATTACTCGCGAGAGCAAACATTTTTCCAATTATCCCCTGGAGTATTGAGCGTGATGGCGTAAAACTGAGATCGGAGAATTTTTAATCAACGCAACTGAAACCAGAGGTATCAGCCAGTATTACAGAGAGACTGTGGCACTACGATAGGGTGGCCACCACTCGAGTACTGGGTACTATGTCTCTTGCGGGAAATCGGAGCAGCATTGGCAAATGTTCGATCAGAGCGCGGACACAAAGACGCATTGTTTGAGATAACCGGAACCTTCGCGTAGAAACCTGAATCAAAGCTGCGTATCATTTCACTGGACAAAGCGGAGTCGCTCCTCGGCCGATCTAACGGATTACAGGACTGGAAGACAAAAGATTGACACGGATGAAAAACCGAAACTCCAAACCATGACGGTAGGCCTTCACAAGAAGCAAAAGAATAAAACAAAATAATAGCAATACATTTTGGCGTCCCTAACAGATGACGCAGTGAACCTATTCATTGGAATCAAAGGAATTCATTGACACAAAAAAAAGCTGACGAGGAAGTAGCCATCGTGGATAAGATACAAATTGATAACAAATCATGAAAGATGTTGGATCCCTCTAATCACTGTTTATCCCCTGAAGAGGCTTGATATTCATCTAATCGACCCTATTTAGATTTATACCCAGAGAAGTAAATAAATATTTTTGCGTAGGAAATTTTTTTAAATATCTATAACGGGGCAGTTTCAGATAGGACCATAGGAGCCAAAAGAAAAATTAGATAGTGATGAGATACATATTGAAAATAATGCATCAACTGCAGTGATGATATAGTCGGATAGTGACGAGGCAGTATTGACCGAGAATCGAGAACAACAAAACTGTAAGTAAAAGCGGCGAGAGCAATGTTTTTAGATGGAGTTAGTAAGCTGTTGGATAGCTCCTAATTAATGCTGGCCAGAAAAGGAAGCAGGAAATTCTTATGCTAATTTTTGCACGCCTACTAAATGTAGTATAGAGTGATTACCCACCTCATAGAAAGGAAGTTTATGGAGAAAAAGTATTCCAAGGGTAAAAATCTTCCATTGCCTGTGTAGCTCTCACTAAAAGCGTAATATAGCAAATGTATCTTTAACAGTTACAGAGTAGAAAATATGGTTGAAAAAAGTCACCGTAGAGCAATAGTAATTAGCAGAAAATAGGATTGTGCGATAATTCGGGTAAATGGAGTTCAGCTAGCTAGCAGAATAACTCCCTTTTTATAAATATAATTGCCAACGCTAGAAACAAATTACACAAGTTCAATCCGCGAATGAACATGCGTTTTTTTTTGTTTTCCTACCTTTGAAATAATGCGATCTTTATAACAAATTTACTCTTCTCTTTTCCGAGGAAACGCTTTGATGTGAATCCTTTTTTTCATATTTGAATAAATAAATGAATATATACGCAACTTCAAATGCAGAATCCCATTATTTTTAAGCAGTGTCCATGAAAATGAAATACTCGTTAATAAAGTTTTATTTTTACGTCAAAAGAACTCTTGAGTTGGGGTTGAAACCTGTTACAATCTCTTTATGAGTTTCCTTTGTATTTTTAAATCCAAATAAGGTTTCAGCACGACGTCACATGAGCCTCGTTCTGTTTAGAGGTTTTCTGTTATTCGTCCGGCCCTGTTAGAAAAGAAAGATTCGCCGCCCTCTTGGTGACAATAGTATAAGAATGAGCAAAATTAACAAGCAATCAATGCTCGTGGCAATTAAAACACGTTGTTGAATTCCACGAACATATTTCAGACAACTCATCGAATTCGCTTTTTACAAGGCCATTTTCAAGAGTTATTCTTGGTAAAATTATATTTGGAAGGAACTGCTTTGCTGGAACCAAATAGAGGGGAGGAAAATCTCAAAATGAAAGATGTTTGGTGATCCATGTGTAATCTGGAGGAAGAAGGTGAACACAATAGCTAGGAAAGGAATTACCAATAGGTGGCGTCAGGACTCTGTGGTTAGAGGTGGGCGTGCCACCATAGAGAACTATGAGTTGGAGGTTGGACACGTTTCTAGGTCATTCAAGAATAAATAGCAAAGGATGTAATGAGTGGGTAGGCAAAGTGTGAGACAGATAAACGCTTTCTTCAGGGAACTTTACAAAACCTCTCCACGCATACACAATCTACTCATTCCTACTCATATGCATTATGGAATCGCTAATTAGCATTGCTCAACTAAGGGTGTTGATACTATGGCTACAACTGGCTGCTTGACCGATTTTCTTTCAGCGTTTGTTGCGTTAGAGTTGGAAAACAAAGAGACCTTTGTTACCCATTTTTCAATTCTTTCTCTTGTCATTTGCGGCGAAAAATTGACGGCCTTAACATTTCCGCACATAAGTTGATTAAGTCACGAACCCATTCCGTAGTTGTAGCCGCTTCCCCGCCACCCCACGGCCTTGTGAATGGACCTCGAGTAGTTTGCTTTATTAAGCTCTTGAATGCGATTCCTTCCCTCAAAAAAGGGTTAATGCTGAACAAATAAATGAGCGTAAACTCCAATGGCGTAACGAGCTCAAGAAAAGTGGGCGGCAACTTTAAAGTTTTTTTTTGTATTAAAATTATGAAAACGGTAGGATGAAGAACATTTTTATATCTTATTTACATATCTATCCCTTGTATCTATCGATTACTTTCCCTGAACTGCGATTTTGCGTTTGAGTGAGCGGCCAGGGTTTCTTGGTTTTGCTGACAACGCGTCCAAGACGATCTCTATTAGAAGTTATGAGGGATGGCAACACTTCATTTCCCCCGGCGAGAGCTCCAACAAGCTGATGAGACCAGATTGTTCCGTCCCCTGTCATTACGGTATTAGCTCTTCCTTATCTTCCCAGCGACGTGTTATGCGAGTAAATGGCAGAAGCGTCCAAAAGGAGAGGGATCGTTTCAGACGACAGCATTTAGCAGCTGACCCAAGGGTTGTAAGAGAGACAGAGTGAGGAGCGATTTAGATAGGGGGACCTCGGCGTCATCTTCCTTCCCCGTCCCTTAGGGCTATGACAAGGTATTATTGAGGCAGTGACAAACTAACATTTTCACACGCACATTCACAGCCATCCGACGATATCAGACACTCAATTTATCTCCATGGGAAGGATATAGAGCGCTACAGCAATCATCGTGGCTTACGCAACGAAGTTCCATTGTAGGTATTTCATATAAATGATCGAAAATCGCTTAAACCTGGGGTTAAAGATTTCCAGCATAGAATTATAAAGGGAACAAATTACAGGTTATCGAACGGTTTTTACGTCATAAGGAGAGGAAAGCACATTTTATTGAAGGATAGCGATAGAACAACGGCAGAGGCAGCTTGCCTACACAGGCATTAAAGTAAAGAAACTCGATTTGCAATGATAAGATTCGTATTTGTTCTTTTTAAGATTTAGTCAACAAACACCAGTTGGATGAACAAATAAATGAGCGTAAATTTGACGGCAATGATTACAGCTAATCTTTATCACATTTTATTACTAGACTCATAATTTTCTCCAACTTTTTTTTCGCCGTTACATCGCAATCAGAAGCGTAAAGTTAACCTTCACCTCCTTTTCACCAAACATTTTTCCTCTTAGCAGCCTCTCAAAAGGTTCTCTTTTTCCATGATTTTCAAAGCGAATGAGTTGGACAGTTACTCTAAAAAACTTGAGGTTTATCTTCGCAACTTTTTCCTTCAAAATTCAGCCTTTTTTTATTCTCATCCTCTCCTCTCAAGATAACTTCCTGTTAATGAATACTAAACGTATACTGTGCTTCACTTAATTTTCAGAACAAAACGTAGCTCAAATGACAAATACAAGTAAACAAGTATCTGCCATCTCTCATCAGCTGTTATCTGTGTTTCTTTGACCATTTTTCACTTTGCCTGCGACTCAGCTCCCTTTAACCATAATTTTTATGCACCTCAACGTAGGGAAACTGAACTAATAACTTGAGGTACCTTTATATACCGCTCCGTTCAGGTTTCTCTTCTAAACTGTTCACAACTTCGCGAAAGTGTAAACTAAATTTACCCTCCTCCTGACTTCAAGAGGCAGAACACGACTTCCACCCACCACACAATGGCAAGGATACATGTAAACCAGCGAAAACGTTTTGCGGCCCAAAAAGAAGTGTAATTAATTACTCAGAGGTGACAACGGCAGGAGCGGAAAGGGGGCTAATCTCTGATTCTTTCCGGGAAGCCATCAACGCTCTGTGTCGCAGTCAAAAGGACGAGGGCAGCCACACCGCACACTGGGTGGAATGGGGGACGCAAATGTTGGCAGTTGTCTCTCTCTCTCTCTCACTCTCCCTTCTTTCCTGTTGCCTCCATTACGCAAGGTGGTAGGGCAGGGGTTTCCTGTGGGAAGATTTCAGCGGCAGGGGAAGTGTTTGTCATGCGACGTGACGCGAAGCGGTGGATAAAAGACGACAGGAGGTGAGGGGAGTGGTTTATTACTCAATTACATTTTTCAGAAGGGAAACTAAACGAAATCCAAAACAAGTACAGTTTCAATAGTTTCGTTCCCGGGAGCGAAATGTAGAAACGTAATGATTTTTGTTCGGTGAGCTAAATTCAGGTTTGAAACGAAATCGGAATCAAAATTACTTCGGGTCGAAACTAAACCTAAACTATGGGACGAAACAAAATGGAGATTATGTTTCGCACCGAAGCGACCACGTGCTTCACCTTCTGACAGTTAAGTGTCGACCCACATACCGAGTACGAAGTATGGTTGAATGAAGTAGAGGTTCGGCCTACCGCCATTAGATACATGGAGCACTAATATTTTTACTAACATGAGAGCGGTGAACGTCAACCGGCCATTCGATTTTTATACCCAATATCTTAACCTCTCTACAAGTATGTCAAACGTAATGTATCGAAACTATTCCCTCTTATCCCCCTGTTGGGGTCGAAAAAAAACTATGAGCATCGGAGTTTCGATTAATTTCATTTCGTTCCCGGGAGTAAAGTTTCGTCCCGGGTCGAATGACCTTTGGTCCTTGGTAATTTTAATTTTGTGCATGAACGAACCTAGGCATCGTATTTTGATTCCCTCCGAGTCGAAACGAAAAATTTTCGTTGCGTTTCACTTGTCATCTTTGCTTTTCAGGGCCGTCCACAGTCCTTACGCCTATAATCAGCAACGTCTATTCTTTAATTCTTTCTAACTTTGTGTTTTCGCCTTTAAAACCATCAAAATGTTAGATCTAAGCATCCGATACAAAATCCAGCTTACCTATGCATCATACATCCAATTCATAAAACCATTAAAAGTCCTAATAAGACGTTTTTTCTCGGATCTATGTGGAAATGTACGATCAGTAGCTGAAAGTTCGATTTGATTAGCAAACTCAGGGATTCTGTCAAAGGAAAATCAAATTTGAATATTTCACTCTTAAAAATGCGCATTTACTTACAAATCATTCATAATTATCAATGCCGTAAGATATCTGAATATTATATGTATTTTAAGAAATGAATGATGAACTTTGTTGAGGTCCATTGTAGGATATGAAGTGAAGATACTTTCCACTTTTCCACCTATTTGAATAAATATTTGTGGAAAAGTGTAGCGTGTTATTATTAAATTTTTAAACAAAATGCAGTCCTAAGATAAGACCCATAATTAAAAAGGCTGATATAGCACCCGCCATTTAACCATAAACCATCAAATTTTATGCTGCTCAGAAGTACCTGAGGTTTCGATAGGGGAAAGTTATCATTAAATAAGGCAATATTTAAATTGAACGAGCCCGAAGAATCCCGCAATTAAATAACTTCCTGGACCAAACCAAGAATGCTTGATATCATCCTTGCCTGAATCACAAGATATTTTCATTTTTCAAAGTTTATTTTGAATTGTAATCTCATCATAGTAGCATCATTTTCAGAATAATGACATTGAAACGATGATAAATACAATTGAAAATAACATTTAAAGCTTTACAGGAACCTAAGATGATTGGATAATGACCACAAAGTCCTAAGGAAAGTAAATTATCAAACTATGATCGCATCGATAATGAGAAGATGCATAACAGCATGCTAATAAGCGATAAGTATCATAAGAACTTTGCATATGCTAGTTATGCATATGCACATGCAATTTACGATCGCGAGTATGCGTGGACATACAAGTATAATGTAAACATGGCGAGGTTTTTAAAACTCTGAAACATAAAAAGCCATGGAATTACAATCTTATAGTTTCCATATAATATAACAGATAAGTAAGAGCCTAATTTTCCTCCGAATTATATGAATTTGGATCCAGGGAGGTTAAAAAGTAGAAAGGCCATTTGTATACTGTATCGTGTGTGACTAAAGTAGGAGTAGGGGTGAATGGGAATGATTGGACCACGTCCATACCGGATAAAGCATTGTTGCTCCACCACCATTGCATTCGTACTCACCAATATCAAAACAGCAAAACGGCCAAGGAGTAGGATTTTTCTTCCAGAATGACGAAATAAAATGCCAAAAATTTTTTTAAATCCTCCTTCTTTCCGATCACACATTCTTTCAAGGAAGCTATCAACCACGAATACCGTGATAGATGATTCTCAATTCAGCTACAAGCTACGTCGCCTTCCACACCGCATTTAACTGGGTTTCTTAAATTCGCAACTCTAATGGGCAGAATGATTTGATTTTCACGGAGAAATAAGCAATAATTTGGATTGTCAGTTGAAATGGATTTGATTGATAATGATGTTATCTTTCAAATATGATATTAAAAATATTGAGAATTAATGAATGGTTCTGCTCTCTTCGCTCCATCTATTAACAGTTCGGACGCCATCACATATACTACCTCAAATTGATTGGAAATATTATGAAAAAATGCCAAATCTTGATATCTAATTGGACCACATTGATCCCGTTTGTCGAAAAACTCTGAATGTGGGATCCCATTTCCCACATTCAGAGTAAAATCGCGTCATCGAATGAGTAATATTGTCATGAGATCAACTTTCTCTTTGTCATGATTCTACTCCTATGAGCCGTTTTCTTTGATTCATCATAAGCGCAGCGTACATATTTGAAAACCCATTAAAATGTGTCCAGAGTGGCAGCGTAAATTAAGCTTATACGTGATTGTCTGATTGTCTCCTCTACGCTGTCCCTTTACTATCAACCCTACAGTTACAGTGAAAAGAACGAGGCCGTGCCTCTGGAGAAGATGGGCGTTCTGAGGGGAAATGGCGACAGAGGACGAGAGGAGTGATTGCAAAGCGACGTGAGAGGGTGGGTAAAAGCCAGAGGGTGGGGGAGCGACCACTCTGTTTCACTTTTCGGGGCAGCCCGACCCCACTTCCTCATATCCCATATCAACCACGCCCATTCCCTAGACGACACAGAGATGACGGCATCGCATCCTTAACGACTCATTCTACGATGTGAGCTAACAGATAACTCCGTCTAAACTACGCGTACTTCTCTACTCCTTCCGCATTTACTGTGATTTTCGAGCTCAGAAGAAAAATGTGGTCAAAATATTTATGCCACGGGGTCCCATATGAACCCACGGAAACACTACGATGGCATAAGCATATTTTTACACGCAAAAATTAAATTCATATGAATCATTATTTACAAAGTGTGATCACTGGCTTTAAACTAACTGGTTGAGGCAACTATGACTTAATAATGAAAATGAAAATGTTCAATATCTAGTGTGCTTATTACCATATTCAAAGTGTTCTAAACATATTGATTTATTCAGCTCTTTTCCAAGATGAATTCTTTGGCCAATAACTATTTCATACTGATCTTATCGATGTAGACTCTCTTGTTTGCTTGGTATGTTACAGAATTGGCAGTTCTACTTATTCCAGTTCCGCGTTGAGTTTAGCATAAATTGGTTTTTGCAAAAACACAATGTGGCTCTGTAATTTATTAAATGATGATACATTCTACAAATGCAAGCAATAAATCAAAAGTAATTTGATCTAGCTGTATGAATAACTAAATTCAGCCATTCATTAAAAGTAAAACTTGTTGAATTCAATCGCCCATTTACATGATGTATGCATGCTGCATATTAAGGTGGCTCATCATCTTAACTTCTCGAATAGAGACGTGTATTGGACCAATGTTGATTTTCTATGCAATATCTTATTATTTTCTCTAATTTATATGTATCTAGTATGTTTTAATTTTACACATTTATTGATTAAAAGGAGCCAACTTTGCAGATGGTTCATACATTTATGAATAAATATGGCAAAAAATAATTTTTCTATCGGTCTTTTTTTAATAAAAATGAAAGTTGAGAATAATTACTAAAAATGTGGATTAAAAGATTGAAGCCTTCTTTGAATTGACATGGGACTCAATCATGGTGAACAGAAAACAATTTATGTTACAGCTGTAATAAAAATTGAGGTTTGTACAGTGATGTGAAAGAATTAAATGCCAAATGCACGCCTGTGTGTATGCCACGCGGCGACCGACGAAATCAAATCCATGGAGGTGAGTGATAGGGTAAGCTGAATTCAGCCACTCGTCCCACATAGCACTACATGACGTATTTTACAGCGTATACAAATCCTGAGTGCATAAGATGGTCCCTAATTATTCTTGTTAAATTATAGACTCTAGGCTTTGTGGAGACTTTTTGGAGATAGAGATTAGTGAAGATTGTGGAGATGTGGATATTTTGTGGAGATTGGACTTAGAGCGTCGTGGAGGTGTATCCGTATCGCTTTAAAATTATTATCACTTGTTAATTGCTGCTTTCATAAGCATACGGCGGAGATATAGGTGCGGGATTTTTTGAACCCTCACATTGTATTCGACAACGGTAGACTCTGCAGTCCTGCAGGAAAGTTCAAAAACCGACAAAATGAAACCAAAAACGGGTATAGAACGACCCTCGACTAATGAGAAGATTTTACTGGGTTTAAAAAACCCCTATCCCCGGAATATGGGTGGGTAGATTAAGCCTCATTCAATCCCGTAGACGCTTGACCTTTAATGGTACTTCGCTCATTTTTAAATCGGTTTGCAAAAATTTCCGCTGCTTGGCGGTAAGTGCAGAGTGATCTCTTTTTTTCTCATTTTTTTTAAAAAAAGGTATTCTCGCTCTCTGCAAATAGCAAGAAAAAATATCAATTCACTAGCTAATGAACATGCTCTGGCGTCACCCGGGTTGTTTGATATAAAAGTAAGAGCAAAGTGTCACTTAGGTGCTCCCTTAATTTGTGATTTTAATCCGTTCCAGAGAGATGATTGTAAATAAAATTCCTCCGTATGTCAAACCTGCATCAATTCCGCACAATGAATCACGCTAAGGAGCATAAGTACTTGCAAATTATGATGGGTTAAAAATGTGTTTCGATAACAAACAAGGTGAAGAAATTCATACCTAATGCAACATCATGCGAGTGGAAATAAGATTGGAAAAATTATAATTTTGAAAAAGCGCGCGCAAAATCAGCACAAATCGCATGCAGAACCAATCTTGCAGCGGAATTTTACTGTGTTGTTTCATTATGAATGTTCACATCTTTCACAAAGCCACGCCACAAAGGATTTATTACATATCTCTAGACCCATTAAAATGCATAGTGCCTATTAACTAAACCACTGGCCGACTGGAGAATCCTCTGCCGAAGTATTCCTGCTCTCCAACCCAGAATGAAAAGGCGCCATCCCTATTCGCGCATCGAGGTTGTTTCCGCGCGCGCCGGATGAGTCGCAGCGCCATCGTCAACGCCGCCATTTGAGTTAGCACGGTGGGAATTGAAAATAAATCGCAAGCTGTATCCGATTCGCACAACGCTGCGATGTGATGGTCGATTTCCGTACCGTCACGACCGCAGTCGTTGCCTGTGACAACAAACGCTGCTCACCCCAACACCCGCACCGTGAATGAAAGGAGCAACGGAGCCGGTCTCCCTACACTAGCGCAATTTTATCACCCATTCGTACCCCTGGGAAGATTTTATTCTTCCAAAGGAACACCGCGGTTTAGCTATTGTACGCCTATAAACCTGAGCTTTTTAACGGTCAACAGTGGAGCGCGATTTAAAATTGCTTTCCGTAGTCCCGCTTCGAGTTACAACTCATGGTCATCTCCAGCTACGGGTATGTTTGATGTATCATTTTAGCTCCAATAAAAGTGTTAGAGCTTTAAAAATTCTTATCGTACCAGATGGATTACATGGGTTTAACTTTTTCTAGAGCTTAGATTTTGTATCTCGACTATTACTCACAAATTTAAAAAATGCTTATCACTAGGAAGCTAAATTAATTGTTTAAATTTTCAAATCAGAAATATACACAATAAAATACACGTTTGCATTCATAAAAAAACTCAATTCAGCGAAAAATTTGGCGATTATCCATAGCTTGAGTCAATATTTTCCCTATCGCTAAGGTAAAGCATTTGTTCTATCTTAATTGGTAGTTAGTCGCAAGGCTCAAACACTGTGGGGACAAAAGGCAAGCGTCTGCTGGATCATTGATAATAAATGGCGAAAATTCTCATTTCATGCAGTTTAACTCTGAGTATCTCTAAAATGAACTAAATGAGATACCATATTTGAACTTAAAAGTTCTTTAAAAAAGAGAAACGTGATTATACTCCTATATGAAATGAACTTTATTTTTCTGAGTGATTTAAGCTTCCTGTCTCTCTGACTCCTTTGCTACAATCAAGGTTGAATTTTTTTCAGTCACGAGCACGGCAAAAATTTAAAATCTCAATGAAAAATATCGCATTAAAATCACTGAATACTTGAGTGAGCATATCAAATATATTTACGAAGCTTTGATCTCGTGATTACAAATAAAAAGCAATAGCCTCCTTGATTTGGAGTTGATAACGAGAGAAATATTTCCATGAAAAAAAAACTGGTTTTGTAAAAAGTAGTTTCATCAACAAATCTCAGGCTAAAACAAAAAATTCTCATTCTTAAACGCATCGAAGAACCATTGGATTACATTTATAATGTAGGTAATGAAGTTTCTCCCTAAATTATCTCAAGGCCTCTGTCTTCTCATTGAGCAATAAACAACATAATACTTATTGGAACATTATTCAAGGATGAATTCTACTTCACAATTACTAGTGTCCTAGAAATTATGTACTATATGACACTTATAAGTCAAAAGTGACAAATATTGGATACATTTCGGTATTCAATAACTAACTGGGTATCGTAAAGTGCGAAAGGTGAAAAAATCGAAGACATTATGCTTTTAGGTAGTTTTAACGCCTATAAATTATTGAAAACACCGGAACTAGAAATCATATGCACAAGCATTTGGAAAATTATGGCATATATCCAGCTTGTAATAGTAAATACAACAAAAAGAATACTCATATCGTGGCTGGTTGAACTATACCTGAATATATGAGAAAAATATTTATGGCGAAATTTGAATTTGAAAAAATTGAATCTAATATTGGTACGTACAGGATGTTTTGGGTTTCGTAACTTAAGTAGAATGCCTGCATATAGCACGAGGCAGTTGATGATAATTTGAGAGATACAAACGATGACTGTGAAAGCATAAGCCACAATACAACACTATAAAGCATCAGACACAATAGTTCACGCTTGAAGAATGAAGAGATGGATATTTTCAATGGGCGATAACATGAGTTTCGGAAGCTTGATTTAATTAGGCAAAAAGCGTACAGAGGGATGATTAAGGTCATGTAATACAGGATTATACTAAAATAAAAAAATACTTATCATGAATACACCTGAATTTGAAAAGCCCTTTCAGGGATCGAGGATAAACCGAAATAAGCTAAAACTAGTGTGAGGGCTAATGATTCTCATATAAGTTTCACCCCGTGGGGCTAACGTTTGTTTCAACCGTGGTGCTGGATTTATTGAATGGTGGCTCGGTTGAGGCTTTCCCGAATAATTGGTTGCGATCGAAGAGCGCCTCGCTTGCCTCTTTCTCTCACTCTTCAAATAACCACCAGAGGGAATCACTCCGGAAATGAATAGAGGTTCAGAATCAGTGGAATTTGACGTCGTCCCTAATCCCTGATCACATTCCAGGATCCTCAAATCCCTCTGGGTTCAATCCAAACCAGAAAAACTCGCAAAGAAATTGAAAATCCGATCAGAGGGAATTTGACTAATTGACTGCAATTTGTCACCTTTGAAATTATAATAAAACTGCTGCCATTTAGATTCGTGTCCCTCAATTTTTACATACCCTGTGCAATCAAACCCGGAAAGCAAAAACCAAATCATCCAATCAATTTGAGGTAACCCAGTTACCCTAAATCTCAATTTCAAATTTCAAAGAGATCTGACGCTGAATGACGAGTCTGAATACCATGAGAGTATCTGCGAGGAATTTTCATAGCGACAGGGAACCCGATTTTCAAATTCGATGGTTGGTAGTCAAATTCGCTCTGATGATTGATAACAACACAGTACTTTGTGGTAAAAAACTTGATTTTTTCCATTCCTCAAAAATACTTGCTTTACATCGTAGGTAAAATTAATTTTCCAAGGCGGAATAACTTATGCAAAAATTCACCCTCTGTCATAGCTTAAGGGTGCTCCAAGAAACACTGTTCCCACATGATGAAATAAGTAATACGAGTAGTAGTAGTTATCGAAAATCCATCGTCAAAATATGTAAATTTTCAAGAAGAAGAGTATCTATCACAAAAAGATCCTATTTTATTTATAAAAAACTTTGCTAGTAACCCGACCCATCTTGGATTGAGATTTTCCCACACTTTGGTTGAAACCAGTTAGTCTATTGCATGCATTTTTTTCATTTCACATAAGAAATAATAGTTTTAAGTATACCAGGACTAGCCACGGTGATGACTTTTACGGGAGTCACTCACAATGCACAAATTGTGCGAAACATCCACAGAGAGAAAATAATTCGCCTTGGCCAGGAAATGATTTTTTCTTTGCGTATTTTTTGCACAACAAAATAATATATATGTAGGTATGAAAACAATCGTAGACTTGCATGTAATCAATTTTAGCAGTCTCATGTTTACTCTTAGAGCATGAGTAGCCTTAACAGCTCGTAGAGCACTTAATTTTTGGAATATAAGCATTATTCATCTGAATAAATAACAAGTTCACCAAATTAACAAATAAAAATAAATTTTTAGTTTCTACAAAATCATTTATTCAGTTCACTATCACTATCTTCAGATCCTTGACCTTCAAAGTACTACCTGCGGTTAATGTAAATTTTTTTAACGATCCTTTGTTTTATTTAAATGGATGACCGCAAAATAACTTAAGACAGATTTTTATTTAACAGAAAGGTACATCAAAGGTTCTCACGGCTTAATTTTTAGATGGCTCTGCATCATTTTCGCATTTTTTAAACTACTAATGCCGAATTATTTACCAGAAAAGGTTGTACAGTGTACAGTGAGATATGGGAATAAGGATCCAGGGTGTTTATTTGGGGACTTTCAAAGATAAAGACTATTTTCAGCAAATATTTTCTGGCTATAAGAGGGCAACGTAACAGCCATAGTTAGATTCGCTACTTTCTTTGCTAATTTTAGTTGAAAATCGCTAATAATAACCAAAATAAAGTTTTTTTTCTCCTCCGTACCTATCACATTCGATCAGGCCTTCCCATAACCATTTCAGCCAACGTCCCCAGAGATACTGAGTTTACAAATACGCCATGAATACATGTGTGAATATAGCAATTTAAAAAAGAAATAGGAAGGAGTGCGCAGATAGAGAAGTAGTAATTCATTTTCAAACAACTATGACTCAATAAATAAATTCAAAATGAACCCGTATGACGGATGAATGAGATAAAACAAAATTCTGTGCAATGAATTCTCTGGAGACAATATGCGAGGTATAACATTCGGGTTAAAAAAATAGCGATTGAAGAATTAAAAATATTCTCCGGCATCAGAAAACAACTATGAGTGCATTTTGAAACCGCCTCTCGGCAGGGTAAGATAAAATATTGAACCTTGCCAATGCCTATTGTCGCATAAGCTCATTGTTTCCACAATCAATAGAAGTGAAGTCACTTAATTACGGAGAAGTGCATATTCGGCAAAGAGACGAAATCATTGTTTATCGTACACACTGACGTTACCATCAAGCTCGGTTTTCCAGAATTTGCATTGAGAACGCGACTGCTGTAGGAAAACAATGGTAAAGGAAAAAATTCTTGCTGAGACAGCCGTTCAATTACTAACTCGCACTCATGATAACCGCAATGCTGCAAATTCCCTGCCCAGGCCATTGAGCTACGGTAGATCTTACCTGAACTGGTGAGGAGAAAAACAACAATTTGTTTCTCCGGCAACATTAAAAACCGATCTGAAATGATTTTAGCATATGTTAACTGAACTTTATGGTTTTTTTAATCATCTCTCCATTGCATTTAAATCATCACCATATTGCATTTAAATTATCACCACATTACATTTACGTACAATCCCTCTAACTATTTTCTTACACTATTTTTCGAATAAAAAGAGTAATTTTGACTACAAGGATTGTTCGGAAAGTAACCGTCCTTCGATCACTACGTGAAAAATAGAGGGCGTAGTGCCGAGGCAGGTAATCGGCTTACAATCGTGGTAGAATGAAGGTAGTCTGAGCTCTAGTTTTTTTTTGGAAGCTTGTCAAAATGTGTGCTGCA
The DNA here is from genome assembly GCF_921293095.1 of Ischnura elegans. Classification (NCBI taxonomy): domain Eukaryota; kingdom Metazoa; phylum Arthropoda; class Insecta; order Odonata; family Coenagrionidae; genus Ischnura; species Ischnura elegans. The sequence goes on along the minus strand of NC_060250.1, from coordinate 28,864,098 downwards.
ATTGAAAATCCCGCCAAGTGTAAAGTGCGTACTGTTATTCGATTTTTAAAACAATATTCGGCAGCAGCAATTCATTGGGAACTTTGAGTTTTTCGTGGACCAAAGATTATGAGTGTAGTTGTTCTGGAATTGGATGCATATGAAGAAATGGCTTTGCTCTCAGCAATTTGATGATGGCGAAGACCTCAAAGATGCGGTCACCTGATGGCTCAAGGATCAGGTGAAAGATTTTATTGCTGAAGGAATTTCAAAGTTAGTTTATAAGTATGATAAACGATTAAATATTAATGAAAATTATATTTAAAGGTAAAGGAGATTATTAGTTTTAAGATTTATATAATAAATTTTGCAAATATACTTCAGCGCTGTAGGTATTTATGAAAAAATCTGAGGTTACTTTCCAAACAGCCCTCGTATTTGGAGGCATGTAAAAATTTAAAGGTACTTGGTTCAAATCCCGGGTGAAACTTTGGACAATCACAACAAAATCCTCGACAGGCGAGATAGTCATCTCTACGCAGGAATTCATCTACTATGAAAATCCACTCACACGCCCGAGACATTATCTTAGGTGAGCTCTGCCTCCATGCTGAATCACTGAAAGAGCAAGCTCAAAAGAGATCAACAATTTTTTAAAAATCTTATTCCTTGATCGTCGAAATTTTCATACAACATGAAAAAGTTTTCGCAACCAAGTTTGATTTTTACCTCACATCATTAATACCATACGGCTGAAATGTATTGCTGGCTATGCTACGAATATTTTTCATCTACCCTTTAGCTATCAAATGATTCGTGTTTCAACGAATCAACGATGTATGGAATCGTAAACCTCCACGCCCTTTGATATCATTCCGTAAAGTTTTTTTCCTCTGCCACATTTTTTTAGTGTAATTGAAAGCCCTTAAGAACCAATATTCCACTCGCTATTATTGTTAGCAGATGAAGTGTTCCGGGTGCTTTCGATATGAGTAATTGGTTCATGGTGCTGACTACTTTTTCCAAGGGTTCCTTCAATTTGGAAAGTAAAGAGTGTGTGGATGTAGTAATAAGTGAAGACTACCTTTTGAAAATAGCTTTTTATTATCAGTAGTAGTATTGAATTTTGCAAATTGACTGATTTTTAATTATGTACAAAAATGCCAATTACAATCACCTCTCATCTAATAAAAGACTAAAATTTAGATCAGGAAGATTCTATCTGGAAATTTTCAATCATTTTCCTTTGATGAAACGATTTATGATGTTGTCACTTCGTTCAACGACGTATCGTTGTATTAAATTTTTCCATTCTTAGCGAGAATATAACACGTATAAATTACTTTTTCCATATCCCACCGAATAGCTTGTTAAGTTTAACTTAAGTACACCCAGGTTTAGGCCAAAATACTTTGGACCATATTGCTATTGAAACATTTACTGCCCCTTCCTTTCGATGGCTCTTGTTCCAATTTCAGCCTTGATAGAGGTATTTAACGGCTTGATACTTTCAGCAGTGTCTGTTTAAAAAACGCGTCACTTATGGTATAATAGTTACAAACAATGGTCTAGTTCACGTTATGGCAACTGAGTCTTAAAATAAGGGCGTCTAGTTAATGGTTAAGTAATTTTCTTTTTGAAGCAGATGGCTTATTATAATCACAGCTCTCAAGTTTATTTAGCAATCGAGAAAAGCGAGCGACAAATAAGAGTCACATCCTTAGGAGAGGGAAAACTTAATCTGATACATTGGAGCGCCTTGATTAACCCATAAAGATGAGAATTTGCTTACTTTTACAGATTCAAAATCATTATATATCGTTAATTTTTCACGTTATATTCTTCATAATGGTAGAAGAGCATAGAAGATATTTTTAAGGAATATTTCAAATGCATAATTCTTATTTCATAGCCACGTAATGATAATTTAAATATTTATTGAAAATTTTGAAACCAGTGATACATTTTATTATGTCCAAGAAAAACCGATCCCGAGGCTTAACCTCTAATACTCTAGCAAACTCATCATTCATAGGGAGCGATGTTGGGATCAAAAGTATACTAAAGCCATAAAAGATCGAAGAAAAAGGTAAAATTTACTTTTTCGATGCCAATATTCTCCTGATTACACGTAAAAAGAGACATGATGACGTCTTGTTGTACCGCGCCCCCTTTTGTAGCATTTCGTCTTTGAGCAACAACGCATCGCAACGCGGAAGGAACGACACCGCAATGCTAATTGGGAAACTGCAAACAGAACGGATAAAATTAGTTCCGGGGAAACACGCCCGGGAGGAAATTGGAGATCCAACTTGAAGAGCGCGTCCCGTTTAACCTGCGGTGCGCGCTTTATTTTTATTGCGTCTTTGTTTACCCGAGTGGAACTCAAAGTAGTGAAGTCACAGAGCAACGCGTGGTCTCTAATGGACCAGCCTCGTCACGATTAAACACCGCGGTGGAGGCGGCGGCTGCGGAGTTCATCCGCGCGCAACCACAGCAACCATTCCACGACTGAAATATCCTACCAGTGCAGCGGCTAATCCCATGTCTCATTACGACGGAGGGGTGTGAGGATATGTCGGTAGATGTCGCTGTGGCCGCGGGGTGTGTGGTGAAGGGGATGGGGTAGGTTCGACTTTGCTCACGTGCTAACCCCACACCTCCCTAACAGGCTTCACAAATAAGGACTCAACACTCCCGTCTAGAGGTCGTTCGCGTTGTAGATTACGCACATAAGGCGACAACCGCATCCCCGCCCAAGAGAGAAGTAGAAGCAAAAGGGAACACGATTGAGGGAAATGAAAATGGGAAGATAAGACGAATGGGAGACAGTAAGAAAAGAGATACAGAACATTATGCCCGAAAACAATAATGAGTTTGATTAAAAGAATTCGGTAGATGGAAGGGAAATATACTGGGTGTTTCAGGAAGAATCTTAATCACTTCAGGAGCTGGTAGGGGTTACAATTTTCAGCATTTTTTTCCATAAAAATGAGGTCACAAGTCCTTAGCTTCTAAGCTATGGCAATGAAAACATTGTTTTGGATGCAAATTGCCGTTATCTACCATGAAACCGGTTTTACATGGGTATCCAGCCTTTTCGACATTTTATTAAATAATTTGACTTTTTAAGAATGAAAAATAATAAAGGTTGGATGAAAATATACGGTATTAACTGTCCCAAAATGGGTGAGATTACGCAATTGTGTCATTAATACTCGGTAATGGCTTTGCTTTAATAAAGATCAAAGATTAATTGTCAAATAATAATGTTTATAGACGTTTTTTTTATAATTAGCAGGATAAATCTAGTAAAATCGCTATAGCATTATATTTAAGTGCTAATATTTAAAAAACAAATAATTTATGAGTTCAATAGGATAACTAAATTGAGCGCTCTTTGAGGTTGTCTGTTTGCTATTTTTAGATTGTTTCCGTCGAGATATAATTCATGTATTCCGTTTTGTTCTATTGCAACAGTGATGACATCCTTTTTCATTCTTCAAGGTTCAAAGCTTTATCACTTCCTACACCTGTACTTGATCTTATGTGGTACCTATCTTCGTTAACTTTTCTAATCTGCTCCAATTTTATCATAATTAAAAAAAAACAAAAACGGCAAAGTAACACCCCTACTTGCTTCAGTTAGTACTTCTAGATTTAGCCCAAGACTCTGAGCCGATTGAACAACCCCAAATTTTTCTAGATCATGCGGGCTTCAGGGGCTTCGCGAATCGTAACCCTGATTTGTTAAGGAACATTGGCTAAGGAAGACGTGACTCCATGAAACAACCTAATTATGCTCAAAGTGCCGTGAAGTTAAAGCTAATATCATAGCTGGAATGACTTCATACTCCCCTTAGTACGATATAAAACGCGAAGAGAAAGGCGGTATAATTTTTACTTCGTAGTACTCCCGTGCTTAAGTGCTCCTACGAACGACTCCGTAAGGTTGCCTGAAACGCTGCTTAGATTGCGGTGCCTTTTAAGATTAGGCGAAGGAAGCAGTTCATTGTACGGAGATCCTTTAGGGCCTCAGACATGTGGCTCCATGCGTAAACCTCGGGTTCTTCGTAGAATTCCATACCCTAGAACGTTCTCTCTAAGAAACTCTTCCCTAAAACCCCCCTCAAATTCACTATGGAAAGGGAGAAAGGGAGTCCTAGCTTACCTTGAGGATATACTTGGAAAAGCACTCAGCACGGAATTCGAATATCCAGTTTCGGTTAAGGTCAGGAAGGCAGATTTTTTTCACTGAAAAATTCTCGTAATGCAATAAAAAAGTGGGTTTCTGTGCGCAACAACCTCTCAGCCTACTAAACTAAAAATAGTACTATTGCTGATGCATACAGACACATTTTTTCATTGGTTCAAAAATATAGGTAACATCCATATAAATTATGCTTGTGATGCTTTTAGTTAGCCATGCGAATTAAAATTTTGCAAGTAAAATATTTTTATATATTAAAAAAGGCAGGTATACAGCATTAACAGGTACGTATTTTATCGAGTAATTACTATTCATTAAACTTGTACCGTACCTTATAACCGTAAAAAATGCGAAATTGAAAGTGATTGTGAAGTAGGAATGTTAACGAAAAAGTTGTTATATTGTACAAGGGTTAGAATGACATATAAACCTCGGTTTAAAAAAAAACAACTTATATTTACCTTAACGTCATTTATTTTGTATTCAATTTCTATCAAAAATATTTATAAATCACAACGAGGGTTAATGTGATATCATAAAGCGGATGCCTCTAATAAATGTAGTTTAATTTACTGTTCACACAAGAATAGGGCATTTTTGACATGCCACAGACGAAATACCCTCCATCTTCACTATTTGCATTATTTTCAGCGTGATTCATAGCCTGTGAGATGGTGGTTGCCTGCAATTCATATCAAGAAAATGCGACAGAAAACGGGAAACGGTTTTTCCAATCTATGATAAATATCTTGCAGATACTTCGAAGGGAATGATAATAATGTTTCCGGCGGAGGCCTGACACACTATCTTCGGCCGATTGCAGATTACTGTGGGCCAGACGCATGCGATTAGCCTATAGGCCCAATCTCGACAAATTCATTGATTTTCCTGTGATTTATTGCCTATATAGGGTCAAAATGCACTCTTACTCACAGCCAGTCCTTCAACCCGAAGGTCAGTTTGGGTGAATGAGGATAGAGTTCATCATTGACCCAGGCGAAGACTCATGGATTTCGCTTAACCAGGGCAAATAGGTAGTACTTTTAGTGCCAGTGACTATTCCCCAGAATAGCTCGCACACCGTGGATAATTTTATGCTTCTAGAGGAAAATGTGTTTTATGCAAAAGGGCATACAATGTAAGGAATATTCGTTGGATGGTAGAAGGCTTCGAAGGCGGTAAAACAGACAACCACGTGGCAGGCCGTTGCCAACATTCACGTGAGAGTATATTTTGTTAATACTCATAAACGTCTAGCTATACAACATTACAATTGTGAAGCGTAGAATTTATAGTAACTCAAACCTATAGCTTCACCCACCAAAATGAACTTTTTGGTGTATGGAGCTTTTCTTTTTACATATTTTAGAAATCATCCACACCCTAATGTTGATTGTATACTGCTAAAGATTTCGCCGCAAACTGCCTCTCTAACCTAAGCTACTCATCGCAAAGAGCGCTGTGTTAATGCTTTGTTATCTTGTCTCACGCGGATATGAATATTATAAAAATATATTATTAATTGATTGTTGTCCTGTACCATGGCTGTCAATCCTTCTGCTTTACACGAATTTCCAGTGGCGTTAGCTACTTATTTCTCTAAATTCATCAAAATCCTGGCTGTTAAAATTAACTAAAAACCAGCTGAACCCAAACATAGAATTTAAAGTTGTTGACTGCTAGCATCGTATTGAAAAATTAGGGTCAGCCAGCGTAACAGGGTCCTGCAAGTGAGCTCAAAGTAAAACAGAGGAAATTTTTTTATCTTAAACATGGGCGTTTCTTCTGGTAACCATTTGCGGTCACCAACTCAATACAGCGTCTTTCGCAGTCATTTTAGCATTACCTTCTTGTGGCTCACAAATGATATCCGTATCAAGAACGAGATTAAACATTTTTCTGACCTAGACGATGACTTCAAATGATTTTCACTGGCTGTGGTTATAAAAATAACAATTTTTGTAAATAATGTTCAAAGATATCCCTAAAATCTACCTCTTTCATAATTATTCAAAGCCTCAACCTCTTTACCAATAATGCAAGTCAGAGATATTTCACACTAATTTTTTCTATTTTGATCTACGCGATGATAAAACTATCAAAAATCTCTTTAAAGACAAATGACGAGAATGCGAGAGATAAACACAAAATTGGTAAAATGCTATCAAATTTTTATAAATTCCATCAATAAATAGATACATGCTCACTTTACAGTAGTTGCAATAAAAAACGTTAAACTATTATCTCAGGTAGTGTTCAAACTAGGGATTTATATAGATATGATATTTTCTGATTATATTGTTATCAGTAAGGAAATACATTCAAAGTACATTATGATAGAAAAGATTGATTTCCTTGTAATATAATAATAATAATATAATAATTGTTTATTACTCCAAAAAATAAAAGTACAGAATAGAATTAATTACATAAAACGGAGTAACTTTAGGTAGCCATTAAGGACAACCTGTTTTGTTTTAGAATAGGAGATTTTATTCGATTTAAGATTCTTTTTACTTTCTAATTGATGGAACTAAATCAAAATACAAGAAATGTGATTTTTGTAGTTTTAGTTTTTAATTTTTGTTTAGCTTATTTAGTCAAAGCATTTTCCTTCGGAATGATCTGTCATAACTTACGTATGCTACAATTTTGCTCAACTTTGATTTAGAGGAACAAAGAGAGCACGCTATTGACTATAGCTTAGCATCGGGAAAGGCGTATCAGCACAGTGAACATGAGTAAACATAGAGAACGATCACACTAGTGCTATTCAATATCGAAAGAGATGAATTGTATTTTCCATTGATACAGCATCCCGCTGAGGAATATGTCACGTTCCTGTTTAAGCGAGCGTGGACATCGGATGAGATTTGATTTATCCAATCGAAACGCAACCAAATGCTTGCATGCAAGAACTATCTCATTGACGCAACTGTGATAAAACGAACTTTCCTCCTAACCCCTGAAGCAGTGGAGATTATCCTGACTAATTTACACATCGGCGGGCGCTGGGGTTATGGCGTTCGTGACTGCGGTGCCTTTCACTCCGTACGGAGGGTGAAAAATCGGAGGGCTTAGGACAGGGGCGGTTTGGGGTCACGGTCTCTGGGCCAGAAATCGAACGCAACGAAACGGTGAGGGTTTGACCATATAAGGCTTGCATTCACTCTTTATAGTAAGATAAACAAATTGTATTCCTTAGAAGGAAATCTAGTGGAGTAAAATGATGATAAAATAACAAATCTCTATACTACCCCACAAGCCGCCGCAATAGGCGCGTGGCGGATGTGTTAGGACGCCAGCCGCAAATAAATAAAATGGAAATGGTCTAATGAAGCTCCGCTAGGAATTTCTTAAAGTCCTTTATTGTTCGGGTGAAAAAAATAATTCCCTTTCCTATCCATTCGACAAAATATCTTCCTTCATTCATCGTATCTGTCGAAACTGGAATTGAAGTACGATCCCTTTATTACGTTCTCCGTGCCGTTCCGAGAGATTTATATTCTCAATTGCTTATGCAATCTAATAATGAGCCTAGCGCGCTGCCTCTGAGTCTCTTATGGCTCAAAGCCAATGATAATTGTATAAAAAATGCCGAGTAATTATGTTAAAGATAAGTGTCAACAACAAGATGAAACATTTTACTTCCAACTCCATCAATATCCTGCAAGAAAAAAACTGATTAGGATACAGCAATACATTCTGTCATCACCATTAGTCAACAATCCTAAGATTGGTTTGATGAAGCTTTCCATGTCCGCTCTCCTGTCCGCTAACCTTTTCACAGCGGCGTATTTCTTCTCTTAAATCCTATATAACCTGTCCTATGTAACTCATTCGGGGCCGTCCCTTGCCCTTATTCCCTTCCGCCTGTCCTTCTACGATAGTCTTCACTAGGCCATTATGCCTCAGAATGTGGCCAACTAAGTTGTCCCATCTTCTGCTCAATGTTTTTAGAAGACCTCTTTTCTCCCACTCTTCTTAGCACTTCCTCGTTACGTACACGGTCGATCCATTTTATTCTCATCATTCTTCGTTAGCACTACATTTCGAATGCTTCCACTCTTGCCTTCTCTGCTGCTATCAAAGTCCAATCCTCGCTTCCATAGAGAAACATACTCCATAGGTATCATCTGATGAATTGCTTCCTTACTCCTATGCTTGTATTCTCAGCTGTAAGAAGGTTCTTCTTTTTGCAGAAAGCCCTCGTTGCTTGTGCTATTCTACTGACTATTTCTTTCTTGCTTCGCCTGTCGTTGGTAATTCGGCTTCCTAGGAAACAAAACTCTTTCACCTCTTCAAGCTTATGTTTTCCTGGTTTAATGTTTGTCTAAGTCTCCTCTCTTTTGCTGAATATTGATATCTTAATCTTCTTTCCGTTGATTTTCAGCTAATATCTGGCCATTGTCCTTTCCATGTTTATCAAAGTCTTCGTGAAATCCGTCTCTATCTCGCCTATGAGCACTACGTCGTCAGCAAATCGCAGCATACGAATTTTTCCCCGTGGATGTTGACACCCAAAGTTTTCTCCTTGGTTTCATTGATGACTTTCTCGATGTAAAAATTAAACACATGTCGATAAATTCTGTAAGGAGTGTATTGTTGGATGGTAGTGATACATGGGCCATTGAGCAAGAGGAGAAAAAGCGACAGGGTGCTTTTGAGATGCAGTGGTATAGTAGGATGTGCAAAGTGAGCTAAGAGCGAATGATAAACGAAGGGTTATTTAAAAAAGTGAACAAAAGACGAAGCGTATGGAAAATATAAACGGAAATACGAGACAGATTTATTGGCCGTATTCTGTTTTTCCGAGATGAAAAGGCTGGCAGAAGATGGATAGAAAGGCCTGGAGGGCTTTGCCAACCAATCCTTAGGAATTGAAAATGGAAGAAATATACCAAGATTCCTAATCCATATCTACCACAAAATAGCTTTTTATGGGACTTCCTAAGTCACTGTTCAGTACAAATGTTGGGTTAAACCACTGTTGAATGGTGAATAAAAACTAATTTTAAGTCCTTTTTCTATCAAATGCAGGCTTAAGGAAGATATTGCGAATAAATGAATCAATAAACAAGTATTGCAGATTTAAGCAGTAAAATATGCAAACTGTGTTATTGATAAATTTTGCAATGTCACCTGAAAAAAAATAAGCATGGTCGTACTGATATATCTGAGGCGGAGTTTGGTTCACATATCCTCATTCGTTGATAGGGAAAAGACAAATCGAAATATACATATAAGTCCTAAAGTTACTCAACAAAAACTTCCATGCAGAAAATCCTTGATGTTCCTAATTTGGTCCAACATCCCAGAGGAGGAAGAATAACCTAAACAGGGTCACCCAGTGCGCCCTACATAAGCGAGAGTATCTCTTCTGCGCCCTCTTCGTAGGTTAGTTCGACGTTCCTTTGTTTACATAATGCGGCACGGACGCTAATGAAGATAATCCCCGGGGCGCTTCAAAGAAACTTTCTTGCCAATGGACCACGCGGCCGACCTCTTCCGCAGCCTCGTAACGGCAGTTACCATCTCCGCAACAGAGCACACAAATGACCACGTGCGGTGACGGGAGTACGTGACGAAAAACATAAAAAAATAGGGCTATAGGGTACTGGGAATACGGCTTTGGCGAGTCCGCAGGTTATAAAGCTCTTTTGTGCTGAGGAAACCTTTACGCAGCAGGCCATTAGCAAAATAACGCCGAAAGCGGATCAAACAAGCTTGAAGCCGATCCACTAACGCTAATACTGTATATTTTGCTCTGATCCTACGCAATGTTTTTACTGTTAATGGGGAAGCTGAGAGCTATTCGATTGGAGTATCAAAATAATGTCTTTTGGAAATATCGCTTTACGTGTTAATACTGAATGCGCACTGAAAATCGACTCTCCAATCTTTTCTGGCGTTCAGTACGAGAGTACGGAGCGGAGTTAACTATGAAGAGGAGAAAGAAATGAGAGGTAAACTTGAAATTTTAATATATACAACCAGATGTAGTCAACTAAAACATACTGGTTGGGAAGTCTTTGTCAAGAAGAGTCATTAATCTCATCAATGAATCTAGTGAACTATCAAATAGTACTTTTAATGAATACTTATGGGTTTTAAATACGTTCTCAAATAGCAGATTGGTGAAAAATTAATGAATGAGAGTTTAATCAACAATTATTGCCTTTAGAGCTCTTAATTATAAATAGGGATGCAATATGTAAAACATGTGTTTTAACCGTAACATGTAATTGCATTCACTTAATTCCGTTTATTTGTCTATATGCCCATGCTTGTTAATGCTTAATTGATTCATTTAAAATAAGGGCATACAGATATACATTTTTTATACATACATACATTTTACAATTATACATACATAAGTTTTTATTTTAACCCCACTTCAAGTTTTACGCTGGAGTTTATTATTAAAGTGGATGATAAATATTTAAATCGATAGGCTCTAGACAAATTTGGAATTTGAGTTAATCATCATAGGAATTTCACCACCTATTTCAAAAATTATAAGTCTGAATAATTATAATAAAAATGAAGGAATTCATATTTATGAAACCTTCTCTAAATGCTGATGCTGCAATGAGAAAACCTGCGCTATATTTGGGATCTGATACATAGGTATGGCAGAAACTCAAATTTTTACTTTAGGCTCATTGTTTTACTCATTACAGAGGCGGCCATTCAGATCGAGGTGATGTAAAGCCGGGATGTAAATCCAAATGAAATTCCATTCATGTTTTATTTCAGGTGGTTAACCTAAGAAGAGATGGCATGGAGGGGTGGTCTCGGATACAATGAAACGGTCGGCACATCGTAAGGTTGCTGATTTCCTCTGGCACTGAAACCAGAACCCTTTGCCAAGTGCTCCAAGCTCTTATCATCACCTAAACTCAATTTACGACCACTAGGAGGGTGAAGGCGTCGAGGGCGGCCGCTCCAAGCACTCCCACTCCTCCCTCCACCCCCCACATCCTAGTCGCAGAGTGTGGAGAACGTGTCAGCGGGGTCTTCCTCTTGGTCAACTGGGACAAGCGTAATACTGTACCTCCTGTTTATCCACAATAGGCCAAAATAAGTAGTACGACACAACGAGTTATATCTATAAAATAAAGCATCAAAATATGCATGGAATCAGCTGAAGAAATAAAATATTACTCCGCAATCCATTCATGACCAATATTACTCCTCTTTTTGAAAAACTGTAATGATTTAAACCCACAAATCCTTACATAATTATTTTTATAACCATATTTTGCAATAGCGTTTTTCGAGTTCTATATCAAATGAAATTATTTTTGTATATTGAGCCCTTAATTATTTTTAAGCATGCTTTTTAACTTTATTCGTTGTTTCTCTTTAAAAAGAAAAGACAAATCTACCACCGTCAGGTGATACGCTTTTCATTTACAATTTTATATTTAATTCCTTTTTAAAGTTATTGAGAAAACAGGAATTAAACCTAAGTATATTTATCGGTTTGTAGATTTTCATGATAATAAAAAGTAAAGAGAAGAATTTCATTATAGGGATAAAGAACTTATAAGCCGGAAAATGTTTATGTTTAGAGAACTTTTTGGAAGAACAAACCACAATAAAGTATTCTCGAGTGAGTTGGCCAAAAGGGGAAAGAAAGGTTGATGACGGATTCGTACCCGAGCGCACAATATGCAGACAAAGAGAATATCGGGTGCGATGAAGCCGCGCCCCAGCTGAATGACAGACACTCCCACGCACTTTGCACGGACATTCTTGTTCCCCACGAGTTGACGAGCGGCCGATGGCGATGCCACACCCATGTACCCATAATTCCGCTCCCTCACCCTCGCACAGGCTGTCAGTGAGTGAGTGGGAATGTGTGAGTATGAAGGTGGAATCCATCTGCGCCCCTCAATGGAAAGAAGTCCGTTGCCGCGTCGAGGTGGGATGGTTGTTAATGCACGTTCTCCATCTTATAGGCCCACATTCCATATCCGCTTTACAACCGCCTCTAAATGGCAGTTCATCCATTTATTCATACGCGCCGATGTTTCTCGAAATATATAACGTGTTCTCAGCGCATACCTGCGATCGCGTGAAAATATGTAAAAAAAGGATTGTTCCGAGGTGAAGGGTGGAAAACATCACCCTATAATTCACTTCACGAGCGGAAAGGGCCAAATTCTGCAGTTGGAAATGGAGTGCGGTATTGGTATTTGGCGATGTCTGCATCCGGAGACTAGGTAGGGGATTGCCGGAGGGGAGATGGTGACTACCTACCTTAAATTAGAAAAGGATTGATAGTGGCCAGGAAAAGGTTCAATGATGGTGGGCAGAAGATTGAGGCTAGTATGACGGGTATTAAAGTTAAAAATCAGCCGAAGACCCTGCATATTTTGCAAATAAACCAATTGGATTAAAATTTTGCGCACCGAGAAACAATCTTTACTACGTTTATTTATTGTTTGAACAATAACTCAATAGCACAAAAATGACTTAGTTTGGTTAAATTAAAATTTAACATGAAATAGTAGTAGATTAACTCCCTCAGAATGTCATCATAAACTGATAACACGATATTTCATTCATCGAATACTGTGTTTCATATAAATAGGTAACATATGAGAATTGTTGCATCAGAGGAAAATAATCAGTGACACAATGAATTCCTTGTTAGTGAAGCTACATGCTATGAAGATACTAAGTTTTCATTAGAATTCGGTCATGAATATGGCAAAGCCAATCTCCGGGAACAGCATTAAAACCTCCATAATGATACCTCGATGGCGAAAAACATACGCTGCTTTAAATAGGAAATTCCGCTAAAATTTAAGACAATTTTTTTTTATAAATATCATTACTGATGGGATTTATTAGCAAGGATTCTGCTAGAAAGAAGACGAATACCAAATACATATGAGAGGTATCTCATTCAGAAAAATAGCAATGCGCATATTGCTATTTTAATCGATTAACTTTAAAATTTTCCTTTGTTGTTTATAAGTACTTTGAATTTTACAGTCCCCTTATTACACATTATAGACTTCCAAAAGACTGTCACAGAATAAAGAAAATATTATAATACTAACTTTATGGACTTTAATCTTTTATTATTATAATTTAATTCCTAAAAGTGATTTAGCTTCTCTGTAGAAAATTAAAGAAACACCTCATATTTGACCCTCGCAAAGGTAATAAGCAGCCAAGTCTTTGCTTGTAATTTTCATTCCGAACACTCCAAAACCTCAAATCACACTACCAAAAGTAACCCCAGAGAATAAATTCTCTTTTTGGATAAATATGCAAAATTATCGCTGATTTTGTAAAATGAAAACGGCAACTATTCAAGATGCGGAAATGCGATTTATAGAATGACGTAAGCATTATTAAAGAATTTCGTCGCAAATACTGCTTATTTATTTATGAAATGTCTCAAAGCAAAACAAAATACCTCTCCTTTGTGGGGTCTATGAATGGAATAATAAAATGAGAAGCAGGTGTGTTTTCGCAAACAGCCTCCGCGAAAAAATGAAGCGATGTAAGCTTGGTTCCACAACTAGTTAAAGAATATTTTATGCCTAATTATTTTGGCTTATTACATTCAGGTTCTCATTGGCATTACAAAAAAAGTATTGGTACGATTTATTTTTCTGCGGTCACAGTATTAGGTAATTAAATAAGGCGTTCAGTCAAGATAAAACTCACTTGCTTGCAAAACTCAAAAAACTTAAACTTTACTGAATGGTCACAATCATCAAAGGCTTAGAAAATATTTAAAGAGCTGTCATAAGTTTTCTCTGAATTTGGATGTGGCAGCTCACAAAAGAACACACACACGTTTGGAGCTCGTGGCCCAACGTACTGCGCACGGAGAACGTGAGTCAAAGCGGTCGAGTACGGTCGCACACTTGGAGCATTCATTATTTCTCGCTGGAGTCGCGAGTTGAATTTGCGTAGTCCTTTAGTGGAGAGGGAGAGGAAAACCTTGGCAAAGGCGACTCAGATGCGTCGTCTGTCCCACTCAACTCAAAAGCTCCCTTTCCGCTAGCTTGCACGAAGCTGTCAGTGTGAGAGGCGAGGCCTGAGCCAGAATGCACGCGTTGAAGGGCCTTGGAAAAGTTGGCTGTCCTTCCAGAGTAACTCCGATGAAACTGAGTGGCAGTCTCTCAGGGGAGAGAAGAATAAAACGAGCACGAAACCTTCAAGAATGAGTCCCTAGTCGTCCCGCAGAAACTAGATATATACTGCTAATTTGCGTGATTTAAATCGGTTTTCAAAAATTTCGTCGAAGTAGCTGTGAGCCAAATATATTCAATATTTGCTACATAGTATAGTCAGAAATAAGACTAAACATTAATTAATGCATGTAAAGGAAACACATTTTACGCAAGGTAGCGCTATTTACTTTATAAAAGTTATGAATATGACGAAAAAATTCCGGGCATGCACAGAAATGTGGAGAAATATTTTACATATATCAGTCAATTTATTTCTCTCGCCCTCAATTTAGGAAATCAGTCAATTAAACGCAATGTTCGATGATCATGTCACCAATTACGAAATGGTTGCCAACGCGGCCTCATCGGCCGACAGAATTGTTCCCTGCGTATAGAAGTTTTTTTTTAGAGATTCTTGTCTTAAAAAACACATTTCAAAGCTTTCTGGATGCTTTAACCGCTTATTGGCGCAATACTCGAACACAAGTGACACAACATAGCCCATTTACTCATTGCTACACGCTCGAAGAATTGAAGAGCTAAAATACTCGTTTCATTTATGATGATCGTCTGAATATTAATTTTGGTTAGCAGTCCTTAAAATATTTTATATTCCTTTTAAACTCCGATTTCTCTTCCGTAAGAGACGTAAGTGGCCTCCGTTGAGTAAGAGAATATTTAATGCTAGTGATAAATATCCTGAAAACCAGATACGCACACGTTATGGGTAGATTCACTTAAAATGGCTAAAGTTTGCACAACAGTAACTAGCAACTAAACCGGTAATGATGTTCCGAACTTCAGTTCATTCTTTACACTTGATCCTATGAGTCATAAATTTCACCTCAGAATTGTGAGAAATTCCCTATCTTTCTGGCAAAACATTTTCTCAAAAATGTTATTAGCCCAATTCAAAAAGATGCATGAAAAATGTTTTCTCTTCAGGATATTCCGGATAGGGTAAGATCTCCCGTTATTTCAAATGAAAATGGTCCTTTCAGCGAGTCACTTGCATCAAAGGAGCGTGAAGAGGCGGTCCATGGTAAAAAGTTAATCCGTATTTTCCCACCAAGGAAAAAGTGAAAAAATTCCACTCATTCATCTTATAACCTCTGGAAAAACTGTTAAGCAAAAGGTTTTTATAATTAAATTTGTAATTCTCAGAGTCGGGTGCTGAAATAGATGTTGAAAAATGAATTTTTTTACGACGACTTCCTAGGAATATTTATAAAGACGAAAACTCACTAATCCATAATTAGAAAAAATATAACAATTATTAAAGAGAGAACCAGGAAAGCAAATAAATAATTCGACAATGAAGGGGAATGTTTCTCTATTTTTAGGTGACAGCGAAGTTATGATGAAAACATGTACGTTGATGTAATATATTTTCATGTTTAGAGGGCATGAAGTGTGAGATAAAGGAGGCTGACATTTTATATCACGCTCATATACAACGAGACAGTTGTAACAAGAGAGCAGTTACAGCTCATTTTGAAAGGATTCGTGTGTGCTGCTAAAGAAAGGTCACAAATATCACCAAAAAGAAGGGCAGATTTTTTTACGCGAATATACCAGAGAAGGCCTTCCGATTCGAAAACCGTACGCGTGATGACATTTCTCGAAATTCGGTATCTCATAAATTTAGCAGCATTAAAACTAAAGCCGCTTTCCAATTACAACACACACTTTTCATTTTTGTTGATTTGTTTCACTGTGCTATCCTTCTATTTATGTCTATCATGAAAACTATCGCGTTTTCTTTTTTCCACTTTCTATGGTTCGGGTGGTATTAAAATGTGCACAAGCAATAGTATTTGATTACTACCAAACAGCAACCTGTTATTCATTAGATTTATTGAGAAGGATTTCGATCTCGCCAAGAAGACCCGGCTATTTTAACGGGACAGAACATCATGAGACATAATGGTGTGATAATGATATTTTTTAAGAACAAATAGACGGTTAGAACGTAGGTGGAAGGTCTCGTAATAAATATAAGTATCAGTTCGTCAGGGACATAAAAGAAACAAAAAAATTGCGAAATAAAAAATTCAAGCATCAGAAAAGTATCCGACTCGACAGATTAGATAACTCTTTCAAACTTAATTTAATAAAATCCTAATTGGACAATACGCCAATAATAATGAGGAGAATTTATGCTCCCGTAAGATAAGTATCCCCTTAAAAAATGTATTATTTTTAGCTGGAATATATTCATTTCTACTTTCGATTATTATATCTAGGGATAAAGTCTGCTTTCACGGTTTACATGCTTGCAATGGATAATAGCAGACACCGGCCACCGTCCGCCAAGGTTGTGCCCTACTTCGTCAACGTCCTTCACTACACCCCTTTCACATCAACTCGCTCATGGGTCCCATGTACTAACTGAGCGCGCGCGTGATACATTTACTCACTACTATATATGTAATGATTCTCTCGTTCCATCCAAGGCTATCACTCCCTCTAACACTTAACTGCGCTGGGAAAAAAACGAATCATTCATCTCCTTCGCAGGGTTTCACGGTCTCGTCAGAGGCCACGAGAGAATCATTATAATATTGGTGCAAACAAAGTCCTATCCTACGTCCTGACTGCGGTGGCATCAGAAGAGTGAGACGTAGCACCCCTCTCTATTTTAAGATATGTGTTCACGGGGATGAAGTGTTCACCGTACGGAGAAATGAATGCCTTCAAGAAGCGGACAAAAGGAAAGATGATGGGCGGAGATTCAGCGTGAAAGAAGAGCGTCTTCTGCTCTTCGCTGGGTTGGCAGCATGCGGGAGAGTTTCACGGACATTGCTTTCTCGATATTTGAGGGACGTGCATTCGTCCTTCGCTCCTTTAAGAAGACACTGAGAGAAATCTCTCGGGTCACCACGCATCAAAGAATCGGGAAAATATTCAGGGTTTCTTGGATTTCTATATTCTCTTTGATGTCACTCCTAGGTTCTCTCCTCCCCGTTGCACTCAGTTAGTGCCACGCCAGCCACAGGGAGATAGGTATTATGAGGCAAGAGAGGATAGGAAAGCCACTTAAAGTGCAGAAATATGAACGAGCACCAGTATTTTTTTTACAGATTTTTTATAATTTCCTCCGTGGACTCTCGTTAAATTAAATTTTATTTTTGCACGCTGTAACTAGAAATCTAAACAATTATCAACTATAATTTGTGTGAACGGAGATGTCCGCTGTGTACGATGAAATTCTTCATTTGTGTATACTATATCGTCGGTTCCTGTGGTAAAGACAAAATTTTCAGCCTCGTCAGGTCGAAGATAAGGTCTCTTTCTTCGAGCTGCAGACTCTGGAACTGTTGTCTTCGTTACAGTAACCAACGCGATGGCAGTTACCGAAAATGAAGTGCACTTAATCAACTAAGGTTTGTTAGCATACCAATCACGTTAAAAATTATATTATATTCTTTCCCAGAAATGGAAAATTTATATTCACTATATGTCGATTTTCAACCATACCTCAGTGAAACGTTTATTAAATTTTCACCGTGAAAGCATTATATAGGTCGTTACTTTGAAGGACAAACTAGTAACTATTTGAGCGATATCTATGTTGAATTGTTGTTGATAAATTTAAAAATAAATGACCCTGCGTGCATTCAATGGCTTCCGGCTCAACTCTGTACAATTTGAAGTTCACAAATTTCAAAACGACTTCGTTTTCTTCCACGGATTTTTTTAAAATTCTTCTATCCTATAATCAGAAAAAGATTTTTATCAGTGGAAGAAAAATAAGTCGTTTTGTCATTTATGAAATGACTCTGGATGTAACAGAGCCAATTTTACCAAAAATGATCGAGTCATTATGTATTTCTGAAGGAAGCAGGATTCTTTACCATATGAATTCATGATAAAAATAAATTCTGCTTATAATCACGTAATTCGATGAGTTTATAGAGTTATTCTACTAGAGAAACGATGCAAAATCCATTTCGATTAAAAATATTTATATTCACAATGTTAAAGAGTAGATGCCATTGATGACTTTCCACGAGGATGTCTAACAGGTAAAATTCAAGCTTTCTTTGATAGTTTAAATCTCAAAAACCTTATAATGGAATAACACACAGTAAAGATGAGTTGGTGAATACTGTAGGTAAAATTCATCTCTAAGAAACCGCTATGAGAGATAACTATGAATCCCAAGAAGCAATTGATTTTTAAAAAAGTGCGTTTGGGCTTCCTTTTGCCTAATTTAAGCCTTTTATCATGCATGAAATTTCAGGTCAGCAATATAGCCCAAAAACCTTTTAAATTTACGACTGTTTTTCGCACGTTCAGCCCTATTGCACCCGTTGGTGTGGACAGCAGATTAATATTCCAGGCGCACGGATTCCGATAGTCCGCTAAGCCCTCTTACACTTTATCTTTTTTTAACTGATCTCCATCGCCGGGAACCGTTTCGCATTTTGTTTTCATACACTTTCATTTTTGACCTGCCTCTCATGGCACCAATTCTGGCAGTTACGTTGCCTGCCACAATAGGGAAACTGATATGGATAACCAATATATCATTCCAAATTATAGAATGTCTATTAATACTGTCATTAGGTGGGATAAAAACGCCTCAAAGGAAGTTTTGTGTAAGATAGATTGCAGCCAATTTAAAGCTTATTTTTATTAGGAAAATATGTTTAACAGAGATTTTTATTTAAAATTTTCTTTTTACTAGGAACTCAATACTAACCCTTCAACAATCTGAAAATGCGCCCTGATTACGCAAAAGAGATTGAACAATGCAATGTTTTTATTTAAAAATAAATGTGCAAATATTTGTGATGCTTACAGAATTATATCTCCTTAGGAAGTAAGAAAATGTTCAATTTAAAATCTCTGAGAGCGAGTCCTATGCAAATACAAGGTATAAGCACAAGAGAAACAAAAAAGAAATCCAAAAGTTATTGGAAAAAAAACATTCACAAAATGTGATACACGGGCTAAATTATATTTTATGTAACGTTTAATATTGAAATGAGTCCCTTATAATGAATGTATAATTATTCTATCCTCAGAGTAGTAGTTAAGTCCATGGAGAATGATATACTAGAATCTGAATTTTCAGGAGAACGTCCAGCTCCGTGACATACATTTACGAGGCGAAAATTTAATTTCGCCTCCATAAGTTTCTGTTTGGAGGGCATCTCTCCACCACATGTTGAGGTCACGAACGCTGTGGTAAGAGTTAAAAATCTCAAAGTGAGGGAGTTAAACCACAGAGACAATTTAAACGCGCCTGGAGTTTAAATTACTCTCCCCCTGAAAAGAAGTTGGCTTGCCGAAAAATAATCTTCTTCGCGATTCGTTTGGACGGTTTGGGGAGAAACATTATCCTCCTATTGCTTGAAGGAGATTGATGGAGATAGAACGAGGAGGAGCAACTTAAGCGTGAGGAAAGCGAGAGATGAGAAAAGTTGCGCGAGGCAGTTTTGAGAAAGAAGGCTGGGGGCTGAACTTTGAGGACCGCTGTGGCAGATGTAGAGAAGGAGGTAGGCGGGGAACGCGGAGGGACTGTCCTCGGATGAGCTGTGCTTTGTTGCATGTTGAAGAGGCCCTTACGGGAACTTTTGGTGGTGGCGTGGACACTGCAGTGCTGTCCTCTCGTAGGGGTAGGGAGAAATTGTCCCTTCATCCCATAGCCAGCACATATTCTAACAGCCCACATCACCCGCGGGGTGGCTATCGCGTCATCTTCACCGCTACTAAGCGGAGGTATATTAAGAATGACCACGAATATTACAATAGAAAATTCTCCAGTCTACCCCTAGATGTTAAATATGGTGAATGAGTCAAATGAGGGGATCGGGTTTGCGTGGTGGCTAGACAGATGGCTTCCCACTCCGTGGGCTCGGGTTCAAATCCCGACGGTAGCAGAGAATTTTCAGAAACCGGGATCCCGGTCAAGTCAAATGACTTTTTCTCTGTGGATTCTTCGAATAATTTCTGCATTGCGGGTGACTCCGAAAATTTATCACCGCGGCTAGTCCCGTTGTACTTAGAAAAGGATTTAGGCTTCAAAGAGGGCAGCAGTGGTGGCTCAATTAGCATTAGGGCACAAGTAAGATTTTAAAACCGTTAACAACATCTTTGAAGATTTAAATTTCTCGCGACGTTTGAAATATATACATTTGGTAAAATGGAGTGTCTTAAAATTCTCAAATACTAACCAATTTGATTTCAAACTTTTATTGCATGCATATATTTTTTGCCACTAAAATCGATAGGAGTATTTATAGAGTTACGTAAAAATTACCAATCTGTGCCATTATTCTATGTCTAGCGATCGGAATTTTCACCAAGTATCGCCATCGTCCCTTAACTTTCACCCATGTGTGTTGTTTCCCAACGCGCATCCAAAATGGATTCCCTAAAGTCACCACTCGTGTCGGTGATGGCAGGGTGATCCGAATTTTGCTGCAAAGTAAGCCATCGCTGTGACTGTCAACCCATTCGTGATGACATAACCCATACAATTCAAGTTTTTAACTCAGTTTATCGAAAAAGATAAACACTGTATTGACTCCCTATTGCAGGCATTGAATGTAAATGAATCGATCAGCAATGCTCATCACAGCGATGCTGACATTTTTGATACTCGATTGAAATGAACCCAAGTGGCAACATAATAGCTTCTCCTAGATGGAGTGGGGCGTTCTCTATATTGTTCCCTTGGTCCGGAAAGAGAGGCTAGAATTAGGAAAATTGCTTTATGACCATGGATTAGTTGCAAGGAGAAATTCTGAGGGCATTTCTGAGAAAATTTCCGTCTTGTAAAGATAACACCATCTACAGGTAACATAACCTTCCTATATATCCTATATCTCGAAATAGCCATAAAAATGGTATCATCTGACGTTGAGAAATTAATTTAGGGTTGGACATAGGGGAAAAGGAATAAAGTGTAAACTTCCACGATAAAACCAAAAATCTAAGTGATACTTGTGTGCCTAAACGTCGGCTATTTTTTATTTCATAAAATAAAATGTATAAGGTATGAAGCTTTTGATTATAGATTAATTACTGATATTCTGCTTGGGATATTTTCCGAAGGCATCTCTGCAATCTAAATTTCTATCAATCAACAATACTGAAAAGCTTTTATATCAACCAAGAATCAAAAGGGAAACTCCATAGAGCTTAGGTACCTACCATCTCAACATCTGCCATGGTGATTGTAAACTGTTTTAAGATTAGAAAATGTATACTTTAAAAACTGAACAACTTCTTAGCTTCGCTGACTTGCTTGAAAGAAAAAAATAGGACGACACAAAGATTGATTTCCTCTCTATCTCCCATTTCAAATGATAATTCAAGTAGCGACGAGGGAGTTGAAAAATGGCATTGCTGATTCCCAAGAATGCTGTTACCCATAGAACGGTGAGGACAGCGCCCGAGGGAGACTTTGTTGCCATGGTGATGTAACGATAGACTGTGGGATTTGCATTGCGCTGACAAACAGTTCCTTTGGGAGACTCAAGAAAAGTCAATTTAATTTCGCCGATTTTGTTGCAATATTCTCAGAGGTCATATTTACATATTCTCTAGAATCACAGATCTCAGACCAAACATGCCCCGCGAGAATACCGTATGTCATCAAGAAGGGAATTCATATGAGTCAAAACTTATAATATAATGTTAATAAGGAAATTTCGACTCTCAGTTGATGAAAAATCCACAGCTTCTCAAAATATTTTATGAGATAGTGATAAAAACTTATTTCTGCCTTTCATCTACATCTATAAAATTAGAGAGCCATCTCCAGAGAATAAAATGGCAGGAAAAACAATACTTTCAACGTCAAATAAGATGGGAGAGAAGATATTGAACAAATTTAACGTTTAAATGGAATCCTGAAAGAGATATGAATATATTTTGTATACGATTTTGTAAAACATATGTTTTTGGAAAGTTTTTTGAGCTCTTATCATCAAATCTGAGTAAGTACAGTTTTATATTTATATATTCTGGTAATTTGAAGCAAGTTATGTATGCTAATACTATTGGCAAGATAGAGCATACTCCTATTTCATGTGTGAACACATGGGCGTACCCAGCGAGGGGCTAGGGGGGAGCTGCCCCCCCAGATGCAAAAATCGCAAAAGTCTTTAAGCAAATTCAGTACTGAATTGAAACGAAACCATTCAACAAATTTTCTTTAAACCCACGAAAAATGATACGTATTATTATAAGAAATGTAACTAAAATAAAACTATTTTTTCAATGAAATAATCTCATAAACTAATGTCACAACTTGGTTTGCCCCCCTTAGGCCATGGCTAACCTCCACCCCCCCCCCTAGATGTGATCCTGGGTACGCCCTTGCGTGAACGTATTATTCGCTCCAACTTTTCAGACCGGAAAATGCATAGAATATCTCAATGTATGGTCCCATTAGAATGAATGAATAGGTACCGGAATTGACTAGGCAAAGAAAAACATATCAAGTAGTACAAGATCGGTTCATTAAAATGCTTGAATTTTGCAGCATTCATATCCACAAACACCCTTAAAAATTAAGTGATATTACACGAATCCCACCAATTACGAATTCTATTTCAATTCAAAAAAGTTATAGTGGTCAATGATGAACGTAAATTATTTAAATTACGATGACACTGAACTCTCATAGGGTCAACTCATTCTAAAGGAAATGTAAAAAGATTTACGAGTACCTACATGCAGACCCTATCTGTTCAGTCAAATTCGAACATATGCATGGGAATTATTCTCTTGCCTCTTCATAAATTTCTCTTCTTGCTTCTTCTAGCCGTTACTAGAGGTAATAGTACCCGTATACTCCGGTTATGTTTCCCGCATACTATCCACAGAAATAGCGAAAGATCAATTACTCCCTAACGCTTTTTCGCGTATCCACATCAATATATACGTGATATCATGTTCATCTACTCAAGGATTTATGGCGCAGCGCACTAGAGTAAATATTTTTGAAACGTCGCACCGTGCCATGCTCAAAACGTAATGTGTTGCATTTCGTTTTTCGCTTCAACCTACCTAAGCGGAGGAGCCTGTGTATCCTGCTCATAATTTCAAAATACGAGCTTGAATAATTAGCTTCAGCAAAATACAGGGGGCTCTTAATATCTCTCAGCGAAGGTTCGTGAATCAGAGTCAGTTTATAGCCTTGAAATATGACGTGGTGCCTATAATTAGTGCGCCTCCCAGTATTGAGCTTCCACAAAAACATTTCTGAGTACGGTTATCAGTGTGATCTTTTGTGGTTGTTACTGCTCTGATGGATATATTTAAGTTTTTTTTTATGAAGATACAAGAAAAACAGCATTCACGAATTGTTATTGTTTAAAAAATTAGAAGTGTAATAATTTTCAAGAGGAATGACGGTAAAGCAAATATTAAATAAATGCCAAGTAAAAACGCAAAATCTTTACGTTAGAGGTTTTATGAGTAACATTTAGGTATCTACATAAATATTAAGTCCATCAAATATTTTTCGATACATATTTACCAATTATACCGTATTGCAACCACATTCTTCATTTTTAATTAAATACAATGTAAGAAAAATCTTCGTTAAAAATGATATCAAGGAAAATACATAAGAGGTTAATTATAAAGCATCCAACTTTTTGAAAATTATTGATTGTTATAGATCCAAAGTAAAGCTGGCACGCAAAGGTAAATACCATGAAAAAAGCGAAAAAAGCTTGAGTTTTTTAATCGAAGTGTTTTGAAGTCCTTAGTCACAATACCATAAAAAATATCGCAAAAACGGATCTAGATATTGAATGGACGCAAATATTTTCAGACTCGGATATCCAATATTTGGAACGATGCAAGAGAATAGATGAAAATTCGCCCATTTTTCTTCACATTCCCATCAATCTACAGCCCTGGTTATCACTCAAGCAAAGAGGAGATAAAACGCTATCACATTACCAAACGCCTTTCAAAAACATTCAGATAGGCAACAAGCCAAAACTCTCGGATATAAAGCACCAACCCCGCTCGTCACGTGACCTTGCGCCTTCCCCTTTTTACCGAGGCAGGGGGCAGAAATTCAGCTTCACGGAACCAAAACTACATTTGGAGGACTCTCAATGGAATTTTAGATCATTATCGAAAGAGAACGCTCCTACAAACATGCGGGATGGGCGTTTCTTTTCGAACGACCCCTCTTCAAACGAATGCTTCAATGCATGCGTGGATAACACGCCAGGGGATTTGAAAGACCCCGTGCTTTAAGCTGGATGTGAGTAAAGGTGCAAGTGGAACCACATTAGCCGAATTAGAGTCATCGGAGATGTTCTAAATGAATATTTGTTTATTTATATGTATCAAAATGGATTGGTGGACTTCGGTACCTCCACAAGAGTTGAACATTCGAAAGTGCGTAGTTGACAACTACTTATTGAAGGAAAAAAGTATTGAAATAAAAACGATGATAAAATGAAAAGCGTTTAAGCGCGACTTTCATCAGAAAAATTGAGACCAGGAAAGGTAATCTCCAAGATGGCTACATTTATTTCATTAAGATCCTCCAGTACTCCTCAGCCCATCACTACAATGATTAATTTTAATCTCATGTATAAATATGCCTTGCTTAAAAAATATCATAGCATGGAAGTAATATTAGGATGAATATTTTAGCTACGCTGCATTTATTGCGCTGAACGAGACACAAACACTATTTTTACTCGACTCTTTTCCCGAAGAAAGCATATATCACTGTTATTTCTTAAGGATCAATCACATCAATATGTTCATTTATTTAGCTGTAATCAGTAGTTAATAGAGAAAATTCAGGTTATTTTTGGAGAGCTAGCAGAGTTTCTCAACTTAAGATCATTCTCTTCCCTGATGCCATGAGAAAACAAAGTAAAATTACATTTACAGCAATGGGACTTTATTATTTGGAGTGGTCGCTCCTAAGTATAGCAGAAAAAAATTATTACATGATAAAAATTTTCGAGGAAGGTATTTTCCAAAGTTGGCTCGAAATAAATAAGAATAAGTTTCATTTTCCCCTTATTCATACGTATCAATAGTGTTCTAATAAAATGCTATTTTCAAGAACACGGAATTTGTGAGATCAGGAATCATAAATTTATCAATACATGAGAGATAATCGTGTTTTATGCAGTAAAAAGTCTTACGATTTCTGCGACGAGCACGCATGTATACTAGTGACCATATGAATGCAAATTGATTTTCACTGTTAATGCGAACTCATCTGCTTCCGACCTAAAGACAATAAAAGGGAATGCAACTGCTCCTCGCAAATTCATTGTGGTGGCTGGCATTACCACTGCTGATGTTAATGGGAACAATGAATTGCACTCATTGAAGGAAGAATAAGCATTCAATGACAACACCAATTAAGAACTTGATTATGAAAACAAAATTTGGGTTTTAATCAGCAGATATAATCAATATGACCAAAATCCAATTCCAAAACGTACTACCCAATTGAAACTATGACAATTTACGTGTCAACACGGGATAGAAAGGAGTGCAGGATCCAATATTCCATTAAAGCTCTGCTTATGTTACCAATTTAGCTTTACGCGACTATGCACTCCTTCAGTATTGATTTAATACTGAAAATGGTATTTTCGTAGATGCCTACGTGCAGTGTAATCAGGACCATTGAACAATACGGAATAGGAATCATCATCAGAACAGATTCTTTATGAGGCAGAACAGATTTTGGACGCTTATTTCCAAGCGCCTCTATTCTGTGCTTAAATTTCCATGTTATGGCAACTATCACTTCTATCTACAACTATCCTTATGTTCTATGATATTTTTTGAACAAGGCATATTTTTACATGAGAATATAATTTATCATTGCAGTGATGGGCTGAGGAGTATAGGGGGATCTTAATCAGGCAAACTTGGCCAGCTTGGAGATTACCTTTCCTGGCCTCAATTTTTCTGAGAAAATGAAAGTCGCGCGTTAAAGCTTTTCATTTTGTCTCTTTTTGTTTCAATACTTTTTTCCTTTAATGAGTAGTTGTAAACTACCCACTTCTAAGCGTTCAACTACCGTGGAGATACCGAGGTCCACCGACACAACTATCACTTCTCTAACCAAAACATCGACTTGAAATCTTCAATACGTTCCAAAAATGGATCATTCCTCATAATTTCTATCCATCCCAATATCTTTTTTTCCACATCTAATGTTTAACACTAAAAACTATAATTATGATTTCAATTTTGACAATTTAAGAACATAGCTGCCTTGTTGAGAGAACGTTTTGGTCCTGGCAGGATGACCTTGCGTTTTAATCATAAGTGGCTCAAGAAACTACCGAAATAAATACCTGCAGTATCCGATGATCAAAAGAAGGCTCTTCTTTCGTAAACCTGACGCATTAATATGCCTGCAGCTTGGTGTGGGATGGATCTACGTTCACTTATCTGAACCATCAATTTTTTTGCCTCTCAGGTTTTTGCATTGTAAATGAGTAATTTCTATTTTTTCCGGTTATACCACGACTAGTATCGTCTCGTAAAAACATTGATTTTATGCAAGGCGCGGGAAAATATTCCTAAATCTTCGGAAAAAATCAGTGTCACCGGAGTGTCGGTTCATAAGTGGTTCTAAAACCCGAGAATATGGAACGTTACATCTCAATGCACGTACCGTGTAAAGTCGAACGTCCGCATTAATTTTTTTTTATAAATTTATCGAATTAAAATAATTATTTTCAGCACAGTATTTTTAAAGTCAGCTAATAATCACAACTTAATTCATTTTTAGACCCTTGAGGAAACCCATATGAACATATTGCGAACAATTTTTCTGTGCTCATTCGTCACCTTCATAGGATATACTTGCGTTAATATTTTTGGTCTTCAATCACACATGCCTTCAAAGAGAAGTTGAAAAATATTTTTGCCGAAAACAAATGACAAAACTTCAATGCTGCAGGAAAAAATTACTCTAAAAAAACAGTTCCGCTGTAATTATGCGTTACTCCCCAACGTTTCGTGGCCATTCCTGTTGACTAATTCTGAGCCAACTTTACGTAGGAGTACAATTTTGATGGCCCGTGGAAGGGAAGGGGTTGAAAACAGAGGGATCGATGGAGTTCGCACTTTAGTATAATTTAGAGCAAAATCCTATTTGTGGCTGGTTTAAGGCCATAGCCGTTAATTAATATGCCCTTGATTTATATATCACCATTAGCTTTTATAGCTTTCACCAAGAAATAAAAAAGTTTCCGAAAAAAAGCTATCTTGACATAAATAACAATTTAGTAAAAAAAAAGATTCATCTTTTGAAGCGATGCACCAATATAGCAATAGCAATCGTTTTTCTGAACCGAAAAAAAGATTATGAGTGTATTTTGAATACTCATTATTCTTTAAACAACATTCATACAATTTAAAGGAAAGCACGCAAGTGGTCATTAATTTTCTATTTCTCTGTATTACGTTAATCCTTCGATTCAACTCGAATTTTTACGCTTTTATCATCGTCTTCTCAGTGGTTGCTAACGCAACGCAAAGCATTGTTAATGGTAATAAGTGCACTCTTGCTCTCTTTCTTCCATTTCAATCACATTGTGAGTGACCATTTTGCTGTTTAAGCCCATTATGGACACAATACTCGAACACTCGCTACACAAATATGTATCTCTAACTATCGATTACCCACTTGAGGAATTGAAGCGTTAATGGATTAGATTGATGTACCCCCAACAAAATTTTCAAAACTTGATGCACCCACGACCCCATCCCGCAACGCTACTGTGAGCGCTGCCCTAGCCTACTTAAAAGACCTTGCCTCAGGTGGCCAAGGGGTACCGTCTACGTCGAAAACTCTCAGCCCTTTTGATTAAACTTCCTCGAATGACTCGCCTCTTCCCGTTGACGACAAAAAAATGCACCAACCTCTCGTAAATTGCTGTCGAAGCCAATCCTGAATCCCTTCCTCACTATACGATTTGAAGTGGTACACTTCTCGTTTAAAACTACCGGATGCAGTATAGGATGATGGTGCCGTAAAAGTTGATAGCCCATTCCCCAAGCACATCAAGGGGAAAAAGTATTGTTTTGTGCCAACAGAAAGAGTTTAAAAATGCATGTTATGATGGATGTAACATTTTAAAAGCGGTTTCTGTTGAATTAGGGTACCTTTCTCAAATTATTTTTTCTGTTGTTTTGAATGTTTCAAAGTATTTATACGTCTTTTCTGGAAAAGTAACTAAATTCAATAATCCCGCTAATTTTCCTTGATTTTAAATCTTAATTTTATTTAAAGTATCTACCATGAGTATAGAAAAGACAAAAGTTGGGCTACTAGCAGCATTTTGATATCGATCGCATGATATCGTATCAAAATGCAAGGAGATAATAAAAAAGACAACAATTGATGGTTCTGATAGAAAATTTTTATCGGGCGGAAAAGTTTGTTAAGAACACTGGCCAGCAGGTACTGTGATTAAATTTTCAACTTGGGATACCTATACCTAACTACTAAAAATTAGGTAAAACTTTTGAAATACCTATAAGCCAAATTATCTCTTGGTCTAGAGGATCTCTCCTCAAAATTCAGGAGCCGTAGAGTGAAACTCGACATAATCAACTGGATACGTACTAAGCATGCTTCTTTCCTGACCCTTTATTCCAGCCATTTATGCGTGGAAAGCATATAAAAGATATGCGTACGCGTGATTACATCAATAAGCGAGGAAGCCCGAATCATAAAGCTGCGAGCAAACTGAGACAAGCTGTGACTACCACAAACCGACAAGCTGCGCTTTATGCTTAAAAAAATACGCAGAGCAGGGATTTTTATTTTTAGCGCTAAGTCACTTTTTTATGTCCTATCCATGGGAAACCCAAATTTTATTCCAACCTCCACCAAATTTCAGCATTTCATCTGATACAAGGTTTGTAGATAGGGTGGGTAAATTATATTTCTATATGAAATTATAACAAAAGAGATAAAATACATTGGAAAGACAAGTAATTCTAGCTGAACGCGTTTATATAATTCTATCTAACTGGCACATGACTACGACAAAGGAAAGTGCACTACTTTAAAATGAATTTCAATGAATATTGCAAATTCTTAATACTTCCAATACCGAAGTTTTATATTTCAACCAGGAATTCTTTTAATGATCCATGTTAGATAAATATAGTTTCGCGCCCCAAGCAAATGAGAGTGAGGGGACAATAATAAAAGAGTTTCTATACTCGTTGATACACTTATTTGTTCCATGCACCACAGAGGAAGTATGTATCCGTTTCATGAAGTTCTGAAATTGAAGGCGGCTGATAAGGAATCAGGGTAGGAATCGATATTCTTAAAGGAAAGCCAAAGTTGCCCGTCCAAAGCCCGATGCATAGGTGCGAATACCTGATAAGTGGTGGAAGCAATGGAAAGTCGGTGAATTCCGGTATAAAAGCGAGTTAGTTAAATAGGACACATAAAATTTTCCTGAAGACCAGCCGTTATTTAAGCGATTTCAAAAAGATTTGTCGGCGTTGGTTATCAGTTCAGCCATAAATTTAGGTTAAGTGTCCCAAAAAAAATAAACGAAGCATATTTACTCCCGATTGAAAATTTTTGTCTCTCTTAAAATACGAGTACCTTGGCATACAGTTTTTGAAGAAAGCCTTACACAAAATTCACAATTACATTAAATAACAACGAAATTCCAATAACGCTTCGGGATGGCCTGATAATAATTATTTTAAATTTGTGGAAACGAAAACATCCTAAATAAGAAGTTTGGTGTAAGTGCCAGAAAATTTTCTTCAAGATGTAAGTACCACTATGTTTTACTTCGAGTTAAAAAGTGCCAGAATATTTTATTCCGAAAAGAAGAACATAAAATCCTTTTTATGAGAAATAGGTAGAGAATATGGCGTTCGTTACGAGTCCCTAGCACTTCTTGTGTTCAGGGTGATGGGTCAGGGGGCTCAAGTACCGCTGCGTGCCGTATCGCTCGTGGAGCGAGAGGCTTCCGAAATTAGTGGATGCCTTGTGACAGCCTGCTGCCGGCTCTCATTACTGCGTCAGCCCTCTCAATTGCCACTGAAGAGAATAATAGTGGGCAAGCGAATGGAGAAGGGTTGGGAGACGTGTATGATTCTCTCTGAATACGGAAACATGGTTAAGAACGGAAGAATGCAAACATGGGTCAAGAAAACAGATTGAAGTTTTAGAGGATTTTCATGAGCACAGTTTTTAGGGGAAATGCTGTTATTTTCGTATTTGAAACTAATATATTTAACCACCATAATAAAATAACTCACAAATTGAACACCTTTTTATATAAGATAGGAAGTAAGACGGTAAAAAATCTTTTAAAATAGAAAAATAAATTAATTAATCAAATTTATCTGATCACTGATTGACAAATCAGAAGCAGAATAGGAGAGTAAATTATTATTTGTAGGCGTTTGGTTTGTTAATCTTTAGAAAAGAATTATTCCGCTAAGTGGAGTACTGAACGTTTTATCTTCATGAATTATAAAAAATTAATTCTCAATTTAGATAATACCTATTTTACGTGGCATCTTTCAATATGCCAACATGTGGGCAGGAAGATATGCCTTAAATTAAATAGAGACTAAAAATTATCGATACGTTTAGATGGCACGAAGAAAAGTATACCATAGACTTTCATACCAAACAATCAGCTCTATAATAGAAATCAAGTATCTGAAATTTTCGATTAGTAGGATGCATTATTTAAATAATTTATACCAAATCCTAATACAAAAAATATATATTGCATATATAAAATCGTTTAAACATTTTATCATAATAATGATTTAGCAATAATTCCGTTATTTACTTTCTAGTATTCTTCTGAACTGTCAAGTAAAAATAAAACAAAACACTCCTCTCAATAGCAAATTTCACCACCATTTTTGTCGGGAAAACAAAAAACTCTCTGTTCGCTGTGGCTTTGAATAATCCTGACAAAAATCCAAACACTTGGGTAAGTACCGATTAAAAGAATTGCTGGCAAATGCGATGTCGATTCGCTTGCTTCAGCGCGTGTACGTACATTTACGGCTAGTAAATTATTCCCATAGAATTACCGATGGTGGTACTCTGTCCTCCGTCACAACTTGTTCAGGAAGCAGTCGAGGAAGGTAACAATGACTAAGTTAAGCATTCATGAGGTAGAATGCGGACCAAAAGAAATTCCCAGGCCTCATAAATGAAGCCTCAAGGCTGGAGCTCATTAATTTCTGCTCTGTTACTAGCACAGAATTTTCCGCACTAGCTTATTATGGAAGCTGAAAAGGATTCTCCACAATCCTCTCGCAAAAATATCACGTGTCGGAATAAATTACAGAACACTGTGCCAATATGTTTCATGGATATGCAATGAATTCTTTTATACTTAAACCATTTAAATTTCTCTGAATAGCAGTAGCTTTGGGTAATAACATAGGGATATTGATTTCAAAGCGTATTTAAAATATTTATGGGCTTGTACGGGTGGGAAATTGCTCAAAAGGCATGACTCGGCTTCGTGATTCATGAATAACCTACATAATGTATGTGTGAATAAATGAAATAATCTCCAGGATTTCGTGGAGCAAGATTTTTAAGAGTGAGTTTATGACGAATACACGATAATTAAAATGGATGCACTGTATTCATTTCCCTCGTAATCGGTGATATCGTGTGTATAATGAGGAAACTCTAACATAGAAGATACATTTTTAACGATCGGTATTTTTATTTGGCTGAAATGGCGCCAAGTGACTGGCGTATTGTGCGACCGTCGAATGCCTGAACGATTCAGGGCCAAAGTATACAAGACCGTAGTCCGCCCAGTGGCCCTATATGGAGCAGAATGTTGGCCAGCCACAGCAAATCAAGAACAGGCCATGCATGTCATGGAAATGAGGATGCTGCGATGGATCCTAGGCATCTCCCGCCTGGATCACATCAGGAATGAAGACATTCGGAAAAGAATGGGAGTTTCATCGATCACAGACAAGATGCGGGAGGCTCGACTGCGGTGGTATGGGCATGTGGTGCGTAGTGATGAGAACTCCGTGGCCAAAACAGCAATGCGGCTGAGTACTGAAGGACGCCGACCACGAGGACGACCAAAGATGCGCTGGCTTGACAAAATTAAGGCGGACATGAAGACCATCAACGCCACGTCAGTAGACGCCCTGGATCGAGCCAAGTGGAGAAGGCTTTGCAGAAAAGCGGACCCTGCAATAGCGCGGGACAAACGCTAGGAAGAAGAAGAAGAAGAAGAAGGTATTTGGACAACTCAGTTCTGAGGCATTTAACACTATCGGATTTGAAAACAGGTAAACCATATAATCACTTAAAAATTTTATAATCAATGACTTTGATCGAATGTATCAAAATTTAACAAAATAAATATGAAAATGCTGAGGTAGGACTGACTAGACTGCAGAATAGCGAACGACAGTACTAATTCAAATGTAAGATCATAATCTTTGCTGAAAGTGTCACTTACGATTAATATTTTAAAGAATGTGTTAGAATGTGGGTGAACGAGACGAGATACGGCAAAAAGTCTAATGAAGACCCCCTCTAAAATTGTCTGAAACCCCAGGAAAAATTATGAAAACACTAAATTTACAATTATTTATCCGTCTATTCAATTAAAATTGAGTGTATGGGGATTAGTTCAAAAAATGGCCACCAAATTCCAATGGCGGCGCGGCAGTCACAATCATAGCAACATATTTGTTTATGCAAACAAGAGGAGCTAAATTGGGAAAGAAGATAAAGGAAATGAAACGAAAAACTGATAAAGATAAGGAAGGAAATTAAGAAAGTAATAATTGAAGTGTCTATTTCTTTGCGTCTTCTTTCCGCAAGAACAAACATCTGTTTAAATCAAAGCGCATTCAAATCAAAAGCGGAGAAATGTAAGGTAAGAAATTAGTTGTTGTTTTTGGTATATTACATCGAGAGTGTGGTGGTTATTAATTTCAAAGTTAACAAGTGCTCTAAATGCCATATTAGAAATATGATTCGTGCTGTTGACTATAGTTCGTATCTTGTTGGCGATACACGATTGTAGTAGAAAGACTTTTAAACAAGTCTTACATAATATAGGTTGGTAAAAATGATTTTATTATCGTGTTTTGTGATGGTGATAACTTTTTATTTTTGTTCACGTTCTTTTTTCCGTTAATTTCCTTTTTAATGTACAATGTTATCCGTGAGCTGCAGGAGTGAATAGGCAGTGAATAATACAATATGGAAGATAAGTGCAAATAAAGGTATTTCTTATTCATTTATTTGTCTTGCGAAAATCACGTTTCCTTGAGTGACTAAGTTATTCAACTGTGAAAATTATCGAAATCTTGACATTCACAATGTCTTGTACACCAAAGGCTGTGATCCGTTACTCACCAGATTTATTGCGCATTGCGTTGGATATTAAAGCTGAGATATTTGTGTATCCCGATTCATTAAAACTTTAAATAGAGGTATTTCTGAAGTGAAATCATTCGCGATCAGGATCAATAATATTTCGATAAAATTCGTCATACTAGCCCCAATTCATGCTAAGGCGCATTTGTTTCTAGATATTGATATTCAGTCCCTACGTAATTCGCTTACGAAGCGGGGAACAGCTATTACATCTTATTCGTATATGATATAAGAATTTGGTTGAGTTTTGTGGAAAATAATTAATAAACGTGTTTTTCATTGTAATTCGTAAAGTCGTTATGCTATGATACTACGTATGCATTGGGTGTTGCAGTGGAACGTGGTCTCAACGTTTTTTTGTATTTGAATTGAATAAGTTAAAGAAACTCGTAGAAATTTATTTTACTTTTTTAGCCCCTCAGAAAAACTTTTCTCTTTATAAATATTTACATTCATGTTGTAGCCTACGTACCATGCGCTCGTTTTACGTGAAAGTGGAAATATCGCTTATACCTAAGCTAGCCAGCTTTAAAGTAAACGATCCTTAAGTAACAAGTAGCAAACAAAAAGTGTAAGACCTCCCACAACGAGCATAACAGGCCGTAGGCCTTTTTCGGGGGGGCCTAGGGGGGGCAGAGCCCCCCCAGCGAGCATAGCGAGTCAGTACATGTGATTGACACTGCATAAGCGTAAGCGTACACAATCGTTCCCGGCTCGACGGCAAGGTGGAAATGCGATTTTTCTGTGATAAAATATAAACTGAAAATGATAATTTACACGTTTAAAATAAAACTCCACTCCCGACCATGGTTTCGACATTCTATACCATATTTTGAAGCGACCTTGAAAATGACATAGAATGTCAAAGCCATAGGCAAGGCAACGCGATAAGCAATGATCCGCATGTATCAATTACGAATTTTCCTTTGGTGAGCGAGCGATTATGTATTCGCGTCAAATCGAGATGGGCTGAATAAAAAAAGATTCATCGCGATCACTTTTTCACGACCCAAGTCGAGACAAAAAGTGGTGGTTATGAAATAACTGCACTCAACTAAATATCAGGAAATAATTCAGACAACGCTCAGCCGTTGGCACTTCTAAACTGTAAAATTCTATTAAAACATTTCACGTAGCTCTCTGAATCCAATAATCCTTTTTACAGTTATATTTCGGAGAAATGTACTCTTAATGAATTCGCTCTAATTTTGAATTAAAAATTACTGACCTTAAGGCGACTTTTAAAGACAGGAGAAATTCCAAATAATGTATTCCATTGATGGTATTCTAGATGTATCTGAGATACTGTTCCGATCATGGTGGGAGAAGTGTGATCATGATGTGAAGAAGATCATGGTGTGAGGATCAAAGTGTAAGAAAATTGCATTGTCATCCATTTATGAAAATTTCATCGCTCTAGCTAATCAGAAAGTGGTCAAAATTTGAATTGCAAAATTTTTCCCGGAAGGACAAACAAGAGAGCGAATAAACCGTCGTAAAAAGTAGCTCAGACATCTTATCAGGCGTTAAATTGATATTAAATGATTTTCGTCAGTACATTACACTTTTAGCAGACATATTTTCCCTGCTAATGGCCAATTTTAAGAGAAATTTGATTTTTTTAAATAAATAACTGTAGTAAGTCGATTTACGGCTTTTTAATTTTCTCTGAACCAGAAGACACACCTTTCAAGATTTCTAACTCAATAGTTATGCCGAGTTAAATTTTAGTGAACAAGCCTATAGAGCTTTTGAAACATGAAAAAATTGTACATGGCATTACTACTAATCATTCATGATGCAAAGCGAAAACGAATTTTCAAAATTATGTAGCAAACAATGCAATACGGAGCGGGTAAAACCTCAACACAATAATTTCTATTTTCTGCGTTTTACTATATTCGCTTTCTTACTTGTGGGTTTTTTCCTTCCGAGTAAAATCTTGCAGCTGAAATTTCGACCACTTTCGGATATGATAGAGCGCAGATATTTTCATAACTGCGTGACAATGCAATTTCTTTACATTTTTGCCATGATCAGAGCAGTATCTCGAATAATATTCTCAGCTAAAAAAAGTAAAATATAGAGATTAGTTCCGAAATTGGCCACCGAAATCAAATGGAGGCGCTGAAAATGACAGATACCCATAATGAAGTCTCTTTGGAACATTCCGGCGTAGCTCAGTTGTTATAGGCGGCGACGACAAAGTGAGTGAGCCCAGATTGAGCCCCTAGGGAAGCCGTTTTTTGTCATGCTACCAAACAGAATAAAAAGTTTAATATACTATTAATACTAATAACATTAATACTTGCTGGTCAATAAATATCATCCTTGTCTCTTAGAAAAAGCAAATTTAATCTTATAAGTGCACCAGATTTTTCGTTCATGCTAATTGAAATATTCTTAGACAACTTTTTGCAACTTTGTCATCAGATGTATCAGAAATTTTCTACTGTTTATGGAGTCATAGGCCGTTATTTTCCTCTTATTAATAAAACGCGTTTTTATTCAATAAAAAATGACATTTTTATTCTGTGATATTAATTATCCTATGGATCAAAGGCGATCGACAATAGCGTTACCGTCTCCCACCTTCCATTCTGCCATCCTCTTCCGCGTGGTGGTCACGTGACATAGGGGACGCCGATGAAATACGGGCGAGGGAAATGGAATTCGCGAGGCTGCATTAAAATTCAGCGCGGGTGCGAAAAACGCCATTGCGGAAGGACGGAAGCGGAGGAGACACTGCGTTCTAGTGTGTCTAACTTTTATTAATCGCAAACGAACGGTAATGGTAGACCCGGGTGAGAGGTGTGAGTGCTTGGAGTAGGGTAATTAATTCCTTAAAAAAAATACCGCGCTCCTGTTTTTTATGGCTAGAATAAAAAATGAACGATCCTCATGAGTCATTATTCTCATCGTATGTGGGGAGGAGGATGCAGTCTCGAGAGGCGACGACGGGCAACTGTCACGTGACAAACGGTGCTGGGAGCCAGAGTTTCATTTCCGCCCGACCGAAATGCTGACCGGAAGAGGGAGACGTCCATTAATTAAAACTACACCGATAGGGGGATGGCGTTTGTGACTCGGGGTGGGGGGGGTTGAGATTGTGAGAATGGTTTGCGGATGTTCGGTGCAAGCACATCGGCAGAATTGCAGCTGTTATCAGCAGCGAGAATACGAGTACCGCTTGGACGTGGGAGTTAGTATGAAACCTCCCATGAAATAAAAGAGAATATTTTTTGGTTTCAGATGATAATATAGTACTCATAGAACGAGTATTAACAATAACCTCTGCTGTTACCACTAGCAACAATACGAGTAGCGTTTGGGCGTGGCATTAAGGATAATAAAAACATGAAATAAAAGATAATTTTTGTTTAGGATAATAATAAAGCACTAATATAACAACTTTAAACAAGAACTTCTGCTGCAAAATCTCACCTGCAAAAATACGAGTAGTGCTTGTTTTTGCCATTAGGGAGAAAAACTTGAAATAAAAGTAATATTTTTTCGTTTAGGATGATAATTTATCACTCTTTGATCAAATAAGTAGGCAAGAGCAAGTGTCTATCTCTGCTCATAGAAACAAGATTGAGATGATATGACCCAATATCACGTGTTGGGCCTCATGGGCCTGATTGGCTGATTACGTCGATGAATTTTCCGATTTTGCATGAAATTTATAGTATTTACTATAAATCCTTTAAATGTAAATGGAAAATTTTGATGGTACCTTCATAGCATTGATTATCTTTTCTGGCATAAAAAAATACGCCGTGTTAATGTCAGTCTTTGCGTCTCACGTACCCGAGGTAGTTTAAATCTGAGAGTTAATATGAGAAAATAGACATTCGTCTTTTAGCAAGGAATCAATATTTAAATGGCAAAATCTGAGAGAGGGATGCCACCTTGAATTTGATACATCGGAATGCTCAAGGTTTTTATAGCGGAACATTGTAAACTTCCGGTGGCAGGAAAGCCATTAGAACATTTATTCCATGTTTTTTAAACAATATAGTAAAATCAACATTTAATTCTCTTTTCTACCAGTTATATTTAGGCTTAAAACATTGAACTTTTGTTTATTTATGCATATATAAAGTTTAAATTTTAAGTGAAAGGAAAATACACACCCGTTTTTTCAACCCGTAAATTTACTGCGCCATTACAAATGACAAAATTAAAAAAAAGGATAGCTTTATCGTGATAATGCTGTAATCTTATATCTCCATAGCTTATAGACAATGACTTCTTCAAAACTGGTACGAAATTGCGACCCTGTAAACTCCATTTAACGTGAGTTTTTGGCAATTTTGGGTGATATCTTATTACAGGCAGCGAGAGGTTAAATTTTTAACGTCGTCGTCATAATGATTATGTCACTTGGGTTTTTCATCCTTCCAATAAAGCGTTGTAAAATTATAAATATTTCAAAATGCTATCAAATTTAATGGCTGCTTTAATTTCTATTGCTTTCTGGAGTAGGACCTCTCGCTGTCTACCACGAATCAATTTAGTTAACAGGTCTGGTGTTCGAGATAGTTTCAAAAAGGGAGGGGATGGTGGTGTATTAAAACGAACACCATTATGAAACATATTTAAATTTGACTAACTACGACTCAACTTTTAAAAATATATTGCCAGCCGTATATTAATTCCCACGAAAGGAAAATCTTTACTATGAACGCCATGCGCGAACCTCAAATTTTCGCTTTATCGTTGCTGTTTTTCTTACATAATATGATAGAATTTGACTGAAATTACCTATAAAAAATAATAAATCTTACAATGACATGTAAGAGAATAATATAAGAATATGCATCGTCCACTGCGCACTACTTAATTATGTTGCGATGATGTTTAGTTTGCTTATGCAAGTGGCTCTTGAATATTATAATCCGCTTTGCTTAAATAAGAGAAATTTGAGCGAATATGGGAAGAGAAATTTGAGCGAATATGGAATACTTTATTCGGGATAATTCGCAGAAGTTGTTGGTACACTTAAATGTGAGAGTGTACCGGGTTCCAATTATTCATCCCGTGCTTTTTTTTTAAATCCAACTTTTGTTGTCTGCGGAATATTTGTCAACCAGCTATTGCTCATTGATTTAAGTTGAATTTAAAAAAGTGGAGGAATGAAATGAAGATTTTATTTTCAACTCGACTCCGATTCCATTTTTCCCACCGAGTACGAAGAGTTCCTACC
This sequence comes from Ischnura elegans, assembly GCF_921293095.1. Taxonomy (NCBI): domain Eukaryota; kingdom Metazoa; phylum Arthropoda; class Insecta; order Odonata; family Coenagrionidae; genus Ischnura; species Ischnura elegans. Next base: position 28,825,084 of record NC_060250.1, on the reverse strand, counting down.
TTAATAAGATCTCAACTAAATGATATTGGGTCCACATTTCATCTGGATTTGTATATTGCTTTTCCAAATACCGTTTCTGTGAGAAGAATGAGAAAAATACTACTTTCCGAAGTGACTCAGTTCTCTTTGCCGAAGTCTCTTCCCACGGAAGCCAACCCTTGTCCTCTATTGCATTTCGGTGAATAACTGCATGTTAAACTCAAGTCACGTCCAAACGTAGGTCTCATCGCCGTCCTGTCCAAGTGAGAGTCTTTGCTGAAGTGTCTGTTTGAGGTTAAAAAAACTGCAACTCGTTCAATGAGCAAATACAGTGGATTCAGTAAATCTAACTTCACTCTGGCCAGCCTTTAATTCACTAGCACATCCACCTTCCCATCCTAAGCAGGAAAACTTAACCCGCTAACTTCTTACGAGAAAAAAATGGGCCAACCGTACAGCAGAGAAATGGAGTCAGTCTTCTCTCCTCGCAACCATTATTTTCTTTCGTTCGTTCCCCTCCACCGCCAATTGGAGGCGCTGCCGAAGCATGACAATGCTCGACTCAGGAACATTGCAGAATATGAGTTCGCAAGTGCTCTTTCATTTCAATAATTTCTTTCGCTCCCTCGGCTGTAACAGTTCCGTTTCCAGGCACTAATTTCTTTTCCAGGAAATAAAAATAAAGCCCCTTTTTTCTCTATTTCTTACTCCGTACTGTGGTCTTATCTTTCCCGCTTTCTACGTTTTAGCGTTAAATATTGAACTTTGCGTCGAAACGGCCAAGGTAGTGGAAAGAAGGTGGTTGTACGGTGGGTAGCATGCGGACATCTTATGGTAAAAAATTAAGTCAGATTACCACTTATCATTGTAGCGTACCGTTCACCCTCGAAGTGTTACTGCTTCTTACCCACTCAAATCAGTTATAGTGCACGATTGTTTTTCTAAAATTGCTTGCAAATCATTTTCATGGCATGAAAAAAAGAAAATATTCAGTACAAATCCACAACCGAGCTGAGATAGAGTCCCATATTTACGCAATATGCCCTCCAACCATGTACTGTCTTCTCTCTCCTTATCTAACCAGCATGACATTAGAACTAAAATGGACTTAAAATTTCTTCATACCACCTTAAACTCGACTTCTGACTGCCCTGAACTCCTTTCTCTCTTTAATTTTAGAATACCAAGTCGCTCCACCCTCTCGCTCCCCCTACGCCGTCGGCATATTCCCCGGATCTTCCTTACGTAACGCTCAACTTTATATCCCTCGCTTTGTTCCCTCATTTATAACGCTCGCCTTTCCTCTCTTCTAAACTTACTCCATCCTTCCGTTCATTATTTTTACCGATTATGTAAGAATTTCATCATACAAGCATTGTCTCATCTGTCAGCTTACTGAATGTTTCTCTTCTGGTTTATTCTTAGTTTGTATGTTGCTTCTCACTCACACATGTTTTGTACGGTCTTTACTATAAATTTCCGTCGTTTATGTATGTAAAAAATGATTTAAGTAAATCTTTATACACTCGTATAATATATATTTTAGCAAAGATTGAGCTCATAAACATTCTAAGTCTAAGTTTGGAAAATAGTTTGAAGTCTACATTTTAGAGAGCTATCAACTATAAAAGGATAAAATTTGCCGACGAATTAATTTCTTGAGCAGAATGTTACTCTTTTGTCAGCGATATATTTGTCCAGATTAACCCCGAAACTATGACAAAGATACCCGAAGACCGAAGCGTGAGTTTTCGTGGAGTAGCGTGAAGGGTTCACTTCATCAGACTTTATCCCCAGGTGTACACAGCTATGCATGGTATCCTCGGAATTACTAAACTAGAGCAGTAGAGTTTTGCGGAGCCACCTGCAGCAGATTTATTTCCCTCTGGAGAGAATAATTTTTCTAAAGAGCTCTAAACCCACAAAGAACACGGCGATAACGTTTCACGACTAGCTTTGAATAAAAAAAACTTAATTTTGCTCCACGACTGCCGCTGCCTACATTTTAATTGGATGGCTCTAGAACCAGAGAGTGAGGTGATGATAGCGTTAAAAATATAAGTAAAGGGTACGCGGGATTTAGATTGTAGCAGTCCAACGTTTTTGAGAAGGTATCATCACTCAGTCCAAGGCTGGAGATCATGTTATTTCATTGAATTTGTATTCGGGTTTCGTCCACAATCTCTTCATAATAATGGTGAATTTCGTTAGAAAGTTGTACCAATTTATACCGACCATCTCTTGGGCAGATAGTGATTTGTTAAATAAATGAGGGAATACGGACAAGAGTTATAATAAACAAAATTTGGTGTTACAGAAAATAATGAATATCGACAAGAATTTGGCTCCACATTCTGCCCCTGAAAACAATCACAGACACAGCCTTCGAAACGTTGGTACCATTTACCAAAACCCACACTCAGTGGGTTACCCGAGCTATTATTTCAAAGCAGGAATAGTTTAGCGATGCTCAATATTCAAGAGAACATAAGTTTTTTATTTTTTTTGATTCCGAAGGATACATGCAATCATTTGGTCAATTATATGATCGCGCTGCCGGGATAAACGACTCACAAATTCCAAGAAGCCTTTTTTCATCAAGAAGTTTCATCCTCAAGACATTATGACCGATCGCAGATGAGTTTTTTATGCATGATGAATTCCCTTGGCATACGTTATTGTTAGAAGATCCTGAGAGCCACTTTGCCAAAATCCGCTTTAAAAAGACTTCAAGCCTCGAGGGGCTTTATGAATAGCAGTTTCGCGGAAAAACAGCTCAAGAGAAGGAGCACCTCTGGGGCACACCACAAAGACCACAGCTTAGGGACATGTAAAATTGCATAGCTACACATTACAAGCCTGTGAAAACAATCGTTTTTCACGATGAACGAGATGAAATATGGCTCTGAAGGAAATGATAAAACGTCGGAAACCAATTTTAGCATCAATCCCTTCGCAATCAGAAACATATTTCTTTTTAAAAACAAAAAATTGCATTACTTCTTCAATAATTCCTGAGAATAAAAATCTTTCATCTTATTATAATTCCCCTTACATTCTTGAACTAGGGGGCATACTGATGAATTAAGGATGCATATGAATAATCAGCTTATTGGAATCGGGCTACTAATTTTTCGCACCTGCACTATTTATCAATCATGACTGCTAATGAAGCAAATGCATTAGGCCTTAGCCGGTAGCAAATATGATATTAGGAAATAATTGGGAAAATAACCACTGAAGTTCTTTAAAAATCAAAATTAAAAATGAAATCAAATGTCATTGCTTACTCCACCGGTATTTTATGCCCGACGTCAGTGTACATGGATAAAATTTAAACGCAGTTCAAATTACTGAGCCCAATAAAAATTTATATTTGAGCTGTTTATTTCTAATTTCTAAAAAAAAATTTACAGTTAAAAAAAGATTTACAGTCCAAATTTGTGTGTATTCAGCAGTTATACTGACACAAAACCTCCTCGAAGTTCCTAAACTTGGATAACATGGAATGGGTTGAAATGAAAGACGACTTCCCATTTAGTGGGAAAACAAAACTTTAAAGTAAAAAAGGGCACACTGCATGCAAAACGAAAATTGATTCCAGGGCTTTTTCCTATCAAGGTTTTACTGAAGATTGCATGAAGATAACTTCAAGGTGATTAAATCTCAAAGATAGGATTCATTAGGTCATTACACGAGTAAATTAAAGAGAATGGAATAGGGAGCATGATAGTCATGACCCATTCAACATCTAACGCTTGGAAGTAAAAATTTTGAGGGCGGTTTTTTCATTCCATCGTGAATATTGCGTAAGTTTCTTGACCTACCTTGACTTCTTACAAATAATGGCAAAAAAATAGCCCATCAAGAATGTAAAAACGGTTGTAGAGCATGGAGAGATTATGCACATGTAAGTGAGCACAAAAAAGTGATAGATACATTGCAATTGCCTTTCAAATGCACTAATGATTTAATTTTTCATCAAAAAAGTCTTCTTTGAGTAAATTCTAGTCGTTCAAACACAATTAACTCAAATTATAATGGCACTTTGCGCTAAATTATTACATTCATGTCTTATTCTACTCAGTTGCATGACCGCAATATCGCGTGCCAGAATGTGAACTTTAGACAGGAATATCTTGCTCAGTTAAATTCACCATAAAATTTACATGCAATGAACTATCATATAAGGCTTTCTACCCTTCATAAAAATAAAATTTTCAATCAAATCAAATAAAACATCAATCATAAACAGAGCCGGTTCTAGACATTTTTCCAGAGCACTTAGGTGCTCCATTATGCTTGGCGGCCTATGCGCCCGCGTACTTTGCTAACCGCTGTTGCTGGTTATAATGCTATGAGAAAATTAGGCTGAAAAATCGTGATTTTCGCCAGCTAGAACCTCCTCAACTATATTTTCTCAGGCATTTCGCCATTAGATAGTATATATTTTTACGGACTATCACGATTATTATGATTAAAAGCAATTTCTCGTCCTCAATATTCAAGGTGTAAGGTTACTTAATACTTGCTAATGCTCATTAGTGATAAAGTCTGGCCTTGGATAATTATCGTGGGAAAAATTTGGATATTTATCTGATAATTTTTCGATCGATTCGCAATATGTAAAAATATTTGACAGCTTGTTGCCTTCAAGGTGGGCTGCAATCCTCTCTTATAATTACTGAACAAACTAATCAGCATTAAAGTTCCAACTCAATAAATTGTCTCCATATTCCGTATCTGTCATTGATTTTCTGCACAGAAATGATTTGAAATTTATTATTCCCCATTTAATAGGCTTGGTGTAAATATTGCACCATTAAAAGAAGAAAATAATTCTATAAATAAGCTGATTTAAATTTACACAAATTAATCTTTCGACGTTTTAAGTGACTATTCCCAAAATTCATAGCAAAATTAAAAACTGTCAAATTTCTTTTCCAAATCTAATGTCAGTAATACAATTGGCATGAGACTTTGAAACCTAATTCATCGACAAATCGTGAGAGAAAGCTAGCGATTAAGCAATGCATGAAATGAAAGTGACTTAGAGGAAGTATTTATTATCAGAAAGAATGCACTAAAGCCTAACAAAGTCATAGTGAAATTTAATTCTAGAAAATGTAAACAGGATGTAATTGGCAAAAGAAAATTAACAAGAGAAAACACTATCAAAGAAAAATATGGACATCAGTTATACATAAACGATAGGCTTACATGGTACAATCAAAATTTGTTATGGAATGTGAAAGTTAAAGCAAAAGAATATGGATATAAATATGTATGGTATAAAGATGGGAAGGTACTGGTTAAAAAAGATGAAAATTCAGCGATTCTTAAAATCTCAACAATAGAGGAAATTGAAAAACATTTCTAATATAAATACCTAGATTATAAATAATACTGATTTATCCTTCTCAGAGGCTGTCAGAATAACAAATGAAAAAATATTTTTAAATCTTTAACTTATCTGGTTATTTTGTTTTGAAGGGTAATTACAAATTCAAAAGCTGTAATGGATTATTCCTATATCAAGAGTCCTTGTATTGAATTTGAAGCGCATGAAAATGTATTGGATGTCCCATGTAAGAAAACTACTGATGAGGAATTCACCATAGTTCATTTGAACATAAGGTCGATTAAAAAAAATTGGGATTCTTTCCTTGTTTTACTTGAAAAGCTATGTATAAAAAAAGAAGTTGCTGGGGTCATTTTAACAGAAGTGAACATCACAACTGATGAAACTTTCTTATACAAAATAAATGGTTTTAATGTCTACTCCTCACTAAGGGAAGGTAGAAGAGGTGGAGGTATTCTACTGTACATAAAACAAGATTTTAAGTTCACTGATGAAAACTTTAAGATGATAAATTCGGAATCAATTATAGGGACCCTAAATATAAAAGGTAAAACTATAAAAATAATGGCTATATATAGGCCTCCTGATCAAAATGTTTTGCATTTCCTACAGGAGCTAGAAAACATTGTCAATATGTCCAAAAACAAGAAGTCCATCATCATAGGTGACATAAACATAAATCTTAAAAATAAGCACTGTGCAAATACTGTAAAATATAAAGAACTTCTTTTGTCACATGGGTACCTGTCATTAATTAATGCATATACAAGGGAAGAGATCAAAGACGGTCATCTGGTTCAATCATGTATAGATCATATACATTTTAATGGACATTCTAACTTAGTTAACAGTTTTATGATAAGACATCGACTTTCAGATCACTACTTAATCGGTGTGTCCTTCATAGACCAAAAGAAAAAAACAAGTCTGGGTCAGTCAGCTGATTGTAAAAATTATAGACATAGGGAAATAGAATATATTGACAATAGTAGGGTGGACCTACAAATAAATGATTATAAATGGAGCACTGTAGTGGAGGAGAACAACCCAAATATTATGTTTGCAAAACTTAGTCTGATATTCAATGACATTTATGAAAAATCAAAGGTAACCTTCAAGCCTATAGGTCGAAGGAAAGAAAATAAATGGATGAATGAAACTATCTACAAATTAATATTAGAAAGAGATAAGGCCTTTAAAAAATGGAAAAATAGCCCCAGAAATAATTTTCTCAAAGAAAATTATAAAACCATAAGAAATAAAACTGTGAAACATTTTAGGAAAGCAAAAATTGATCACTTGAATACAAAGGTATCAAATATACAAGATAATAGGACACTTTGGAATGAAATTAATAGAATTACAGGTAGGAATATTAGCAGATGTAATGATGATACAATATTTAGCCACTTAGTTAATGATTTTAATGAGCAAGAAATATGTAATAAGTTTTTGAAACAATTTTTAATAAGAAGTGAAGAAACTAAATGTACTTGTGGACAGAAATTTTATGATGACATTTATTTCCATAACTTATGTAGTATTTATTTACCGGAACCCACAGAAGATATCATTATAAAAATTATAAAAGAGCTTAAAAATAAGGGACCTGGTCAAGATAGAATCAGAATCAGAGATATCAAGGCAAACCCTATACTTCTTCCTATTATAACTACTCTTGTAAAAAGAAGCATTACCCAAGGTATAGTGCCTGATGGGCTAAAAATTGCATTGGTTAGACCTATTTATAAAGGTGGATCCTACAAAGATTTTGCGAATTACAGACCTATCTCCCTGCTACCAACTATCAATAAGATTATGTAGAAATACGTGGCACAGTATCTAACAAATTTCTTGAAAAAACATAAAATAATCTCAGACTACCAATATGGATTTGTGGAAGGTAGAGGAGCTAAAGATGCACTTGAAAATTTTGCCGACATAATAAATACCAACCTTGATAAGAATAATAAAGTAGTAGTCACATATGTGGATTATAAAAAAGCTTTTGACTCTGTCAATTTGCCCACATTGCTGCATATACTGCAGGATATTGGAATTAGAGGGTATATCCTGAAATGGTTTAGAAGCTATCTCCTGCAGAGGAGTATCAGGGTGAAATTTAAAAACTGTATTGGAAACCAAGGAAATGTAGAATATGGTGTACCTCAAGGTTCTATTTTAGGACCAATCCTTTTTACTGTGTATATTAATAGTATATTTAAATGTATTTTAAATTGTAATATTTTACTTTATGCTGATGATGTTGTATTGATATCTGCTCATAGAGATTTAAATACTGCCATTACCTACATGCAAAATGATGTAAATAACTTAACAAAATGGTCACATGACCATGACCTCTCCATCAACATGAAGAAGTCCAAAGTTATGTCCATAGCCAATAATGCAGCTAACGTTCAACAGATTCACATAACAATACATGATTATAAATGCCTGCATACTGAAATAACCAAGTCTCTGTGTAAATGCAACAAATTAGAACAAGTAACACAATATACGTATCTCGGTATCATAATAGATCAGACATTCAAATTAAGGGAACACTGTGAGAAGATATGTAGTAAATTACGAAAGGTTAGTTATCAAATGTATCATATTAGAGATTTTTTGCATATTAAAGTTAAAAAGATGTTGTATTTCGCAACTGCTGAATCAATATCAAGATATGGCGTTACTATTTGGGGTAAAACTGTAGGGTACATAAATTAAAACTATACAGTACACAAAACCGGATCATCAAAGCGATTGCATACCACAAAAAAAATGATAATAATTTGTCAGCTAACTCAGACTCTCACGATACAAATAATTTCTATAAAACACTAAGAATACTACCACTCGAAAAACTTCTAACCTATATTTTAGTAATAGATAATTATTTTTCCAATAAATACAAAACACTGAAAGACAATTTTCATAAAATGGAAAAGAGGAATCTATACCAATATAAAATCCCCAAATGCTTCAATCAATACGGTGAAAACAAAATGGTGGTTAGTGTTCCTAAATTGTTTAACAAATTACCTAAAGAAATGCATGGTTTAACCACATATTCGGATGTCAAAAGTAAACTTTTAAATTATCTACTTGAGGACTTTAATTTTAATTTTAAGACATAAGTTTTTTATCGTTTCTTTCATTGTTTTTAGATGTTTTTACTTTCTTGTAAATGAATTATGGAGAACCTGCTGATGAGCCTGTTTGAAAAAGATAAGGCAATAATTATCCTGGGGTCGCCGCTCGGATCAATCGTTAGAATGAAACGAAACATTAAAATGAACGCATATGGCCATTTGTCAGTTTTCCTTGCTAAATATCTTCCTGCTATTCCCCTTCATTAAAGGATTGGGCGAATATCAACACATTTCAGTAAGCTTCGTTAGGATAAAGAACGCGAGAGGCGCTGAAAGATAGCAACAGAGCAGGAACGGTGGGAAATAAGGGATGGAAAAGAGCGTTGAAAGTCGGGATGACAAACGCATCAATCATCACAAACCAAAATTATTAAAACATAAAAGATCGATGGCGGATAAAAAGGCATCCATGACAGCACATCGTGCTCGTCTCTTTCAAAATGAGAGGAAACGAAATCCGACACACGAGGCAAGGATTTGGCCTCGCCATGTTTAATTTAACACGATATCCCCAATCCCGAAAATTCGAAATAAAAACAGCCCCGAAGCTTAGAGCAGATTTGAGGGAGGGTGTATTCATATTTATTTATTTTCCGCGAAATAATATCGCTGGGGAGTGGCTCAGGGTGTAGGTGGGGTGGGAGTTTCCCATCCTCCACGTATTTCCTCCCATCCCCCATATTCACACGATCACATCAATGAGCGAAGCTAATGCGCCATTCGCTTGTTCCGTATTTCTCCGAGGGCGTGTGAGTGCGTGAGAGCAGTCCACGAGTGTGCGTAGCATTAGTTCGAGGAGGGAGGATCACCAATGCATCTACATCTACATAACATCCCACGAGCCGCCTCCTACGTATTTGGCAGGGTGTGATCCATCACCAGCATGCAAGAGGATTCCCACATGCATACCACACGGAGATGAAAATGTTACGCATACTATTACAAATTATACTTTCACATCCATGCAAAGACAAAAATTGCCAACTACTCGTGAAGGCTATCTGCCAATAAAGCTAGAACAGACAAAACATGATGTTAGAAATACTAAGAAAATTCAGAAACATGCATTAAGGAACACATAGGCAAGTAGGCTGATTACAAGCCAACTGACCTATTTTTTAGTTAATAATTGGTCATGGAAAAATTAAATTCTTAACACATTAAATCCCAAGCATGTTAATAACTTAAAAATTCCAAATGTTTTGATAAATTAGCATTAAAACAGACTTAAATAAGGCAAATTATCGATTTTTATATTTTTATTGTTTTTAGTTTGCCGTTGGTGAAACGTTGCGTATACGCAATGTTGGGAGTTTCCCTGGTCAAATGAGCCGTTTTGCCTTTTTTTCGGAACTCTTTTCTTTTTGCAAATAATTCTTTTTGATTATAACCCAAACATATAATTACCCAAAAATATTGATTTAACTTTGCATTGTTCATGAAATTTAGAAGAGCAATCAGTATGTAAGTAATCACTAATTTTCTGGCTGCTACAAACTCGGCATCGTCATCGTGAATGTTTTCGTCACGATCAATATTGTGGCCAACCTTGTCTTCCTTACTGCATTTCGCTAACTATTTATTCCGTTATGTCCTATATTATGGCAATTTTAGTTACTATAAGGGTAGTTGCCTAAATCGAAACTTGAATCTTGTGCGTGGTGGAAGGCTCCATATTATCAATAACGGACAATTTATGTCACCCACAAAGTATTTATAAAAATTTATAGTATTTGACCGGTTTCGGCTGTTACACCATTATAAAGTACAGAAAATATAAAGTAACCGGTCAAATAATAGGAATTTTTATATCGCGAAAGTAACCAAGTGTCTGCTTTTGAAAATGAGTAATTTCTCCTTCACTGTTTTCTTTTTTCTTGAGGAAACATAACACTATTTCTGAACAAAAATATGCCTGACTGATGGTTGATCCAATTACAACTTCAAATTTACAAATGGATCCATTATACCGAAATTTGGTAATACATTTATTTACATATCAAGCCAACTCATAGAATAACGCATTCTTTTTACCGATCATACAATCAAAACAACCTTACTTTCCCTTGGACAGTTACTTTTGAGTGTGAGGAAGGCAACTTGCGACTCTGTTTTCTCTCACACTACAAGGGATTCTTTAGTCACAATTGGGAAAAATCCCATTTGAGACAAAAGTATCAGTAAAAAATAACTTGAAATTATTTTCAAAATACAATAAGTGATACCTTGCAACTTCGATAACTTTTGCCAGGCCAACTACAATCCTTTCCACTAAACTCAAAGAGGTATCAGTTTTTTCAGATGCTCATCCATAGACAGAAAATTTTCCCAAGGAAGATTTCATTCTCCACAAATTAACCCCAAATCGTACTGGTTTTCCTCTTATAAACATTTTAACGGAATGGCGGCCAAAATATGGCATCATCTTCTCGTAAAAAGATAATTTATGAGAAATTGCTTCAAACCGTTGAAATATTTGGTTGAGCTCGCAAAGTATGGACGTATCTTAGAAAACTTATCCCCCTTGTCCAAACCTCTGTTACCAACCAAGTGTATGAACATTTTAGGTTCAACAAAACCCTTCAGGGACATCGTTTGACGCACAAGGGGAACGCCTTTATCAGCGTCCTTACTCCAGTAATATTTTGTAGCTAAGGTTTGATAACCACTAAACATCAAAACGGAAGAAATACCACACAATTGTCTTATTTTCTGAGAATTTCACGCACTATGATCACTGACGATAGTGAGCAACTCAGGCTGCAAATGTGGGTTCAGGTCATTTGGAGGGAACAATTGGTCAACAGACAACCACAGATATAGTAAAAGCAGATGGAACAGAACATTGCCCCTTCTAGATACCGTAATACCCATAAAGCCCTTTACCTGAGTCAATATACCATGAAATATTTTTGCCCCTTCTAGATACCGTAATACCCATAAAGCCCTTTACCTGAGTCAATATACCAAGAAATATTTTTCTTGAAATCCCGGTACATTCATCGTCACTCATAGTTCTCAAAAAATTTCTTTCGAAATGGCCTGAACCCTCATTTGGAGCCTTACCAGCTCCGTATCGTCAGCGGCCAGTGGGCATGAATTTCTCAGAAAATATTGCGATAGTGTGATCCCTCTTATCTCTCCATTCATTTTGCTCACTCGCCAACCCCCGCTGTGCACGGAGACCTATTGGTGCTGGGATATCCCCGCCCAGCCTAACTATGCATTTTACCCTCCCACTACCTTCCCTTTGAACCCTAGTCAACAACACCACGTAAATACGACTTTACGATCTATTTGCTAACCCTCACATTCTCACTTGCTTTTAGCATACTTGTCAACTGTGTTAAGCAGATCGTTCTTACCTTATAATGCCCGTATAACTTGGAATTGCAGACGCCTAGAGAAATCTGGACATTTTTCTGGGCAACTCTATAGCAAAGTTTTTATGCACCTTTTAGCGTAGGTCACAGTAAATTCCCACTATAGCGAAAGTTAACGCTGATTTAATCTTGCTCGATACGTGAAGTGAAAAACATCTAACAGTAACAACTCGGTGAAAACTCACCACCTACCAAACATCCTAGTAAGGACCCTTCAACACTTATGTGGATGTATATTTAGGACTAAAATACTGTACAATTGCCTAAAACTAAAGTTTCACCATAAAAAGTAACATATTCTTGATTAGCATTTCATTTTCAAGTCCAAAAAGAAACACTCTAAACGACTACAGCCGCGGCGCGCCGTTTACCTAGATTACCGGGGTTCTCCCAACGTTGCGTGAACGCAACACTTCCTTTATTCTTAAATAATTTAAAAACCACTTAGCCAAATTCACCCAAATTGTTGCAATGGCCTAGAATACAAATGTATCATTGTATTTGCAGAGAGATATAATCATCGAGTGCCTCAGATTTAACATAAAATGTAAACTTAGAAGATAGCCTAGTTTAACGACTTACATATAAATGAAAATGTTATTGTAAAAACAAAAGTTATTAAATTTCTTCGGTAGAAAAATTTATGATGTTTTAAAAAGCATTGAATTATCTATGTTAAAAATATTAACTACTTATCAACAACAAATACGGAGAAAAAAAATCGCAAAGTTTGCGTTGCGTTCACGCAACGTTGGGAAGAAATGGGATATCTGTTCAACATTCTCTCTCTCTAACTTTACCTATATGATCTGACCTACCGTAGTATATTGGCGTTCGTAAGACATGGCCAACTTCGTCGAAAAATACACTGCTCTTGAATTTACACAATAATTTCAGTCTATTTTTAAGGCTACGGTCAGATAAAGTCCATCTGAGTTCATCCAAGAGTTCAGTAACTCTAACAACATTATCGTAACGACTTTTCACGTACCTGACAGCTCTTCTTTGAACTGCCTTTAAGCCCATTTCATTAGGATCCCAAGCACTGGCAGCGTATTCCAAATGGGGTCTAACGAGGGAGAAGAAAGTGTGAGGCTGGTAGCTGCTGTAGCCTTCGGATGTGCCCCAGTGAGAGCCGGACGCCAATCCACGAGGAAAGCCGAGCCACAAGAATTTTCGGCATTCATTTATTCGAGGGCGCCATTTTGAAACCGAGCTGCCACCGCCACGCCATCTGTGCGGGAGGGGCGTGAAGCGGCGAAGAGCGACGGATGCCGACTTGACAGTTAATCACGAGGACATAAAAGGCTGCGCAACCGACATCGCTGGGCCGCGTACACGCCAGTGCGGCCTAGAACTCACATTTTTCATTCCGAAATTCAAAAGCGGGACTCTTTATTTGCCCACATCCTACCTACCTTCGCATGTTCTACTGCAGCTTACGTGTAGTAAATTCTTTAAAAATATCTGGAATGAAAGCAGCGACGTAAGAAATGAAAGCAAAAGAAAAAATCGCAAAATATATTTTTTTTAATTAAAGGAAACGTACATAGCAAGTATTTCGTCAATAATGATTAAATCAATCACCTTAATTCATACTTTCAAATGCTCATGCGTGATAAACTCTGACAATTAATAATAATCGCGGAAAAAAATTTAAACAGGTGATGAATCATCGATCCCTATTCGCAGCATGTAAAAAGTAGTTATTGACTACCTATTTTTTATCTTCAAAATTGGCTGTAACTCTATTATTTATTTCCTGGACAAATGAATCAGCAACGCAGCTCCTATTTAAAACATTGCCTCCAATAAATATTCGAATCTATCATTGATATTCAGCACATAAATTATTTGGAAAAAATTATTTTCCATTTAATTAACTCGGTGAAATGTGTGCATCGAGAAAAGAAGATGAAGGATTCAAAGAACAGGCTGGTTTAATTTTATGGATATTCACTCTATGATATTTCGAGTGGTTATTCCTAAAATGTATAACAGAATTTTAGAACGGGAAAATGAAGATTGAAATTTTTAGACAGGAACTAGCCTAATATAGAGAAACAAATTAATATACAGGATCAGGGTTAATGCAAGAGGTTTCATAAAGGGTTTTGAAACGGATATGATCGGCCTATTATTTTTCCCTAAGAATTTATGGTTTAAAAAATATTACTTCATCATCATATGGTATCACCATATATAAGTTTAAAATGCGCGTGTATTATATTAAGTCTAATTTCTCTGCGGTCGCAGCAAAACATGTACTTAAAAGTAATATTAAATAATGGTTATTTATCTGCAGAAATAATTAAAAAATAATCTATATCTTCCAATTCGGATATAAGATCATAACTAACGGCCTAGCATAAATCAAATGACACATACTTAATGTTTCCATCAATTTCTTACGTGTTAATATCTCATTAAGATTTCTGGCACAAGGAAATCAAGTTCTATTTCGATAGTCTCCAGAAGGAACTAACTCTCCTGAACAATCTGCTATAAATTTAAAATTCATTTCATTGATCAACTCCTTAATTTAAGCTTACTTGCCAAAAACTATTAATTTTCCGCTATTTCAGGTACTAATTTAATCAAGTAGTTAAGTCAAATAGTGAGTACCACCAATGACTGAAAAGTTGAAGGGGTATAAATTACCGCTCAAATAAAATAGACTGGCAAGACATCTTCAATTTTCATAGCATTACATGTCACTTAAAACTTCTAGTTTCATTTTAAGGCCACACAAGGCTAGAATTATACCCTGATTTAAACTGATGACCTTCTAATAAAAGCAAGCAGCATTATAAGACAATATTGTAGCAAGAGAAACTACGACAGAAGTAACATTCTCTGCAGGTGGGTAAAGTCTAAATTAATTGTGTGGATTTGTAATGTGAGAACATTACTTACCTCTCTCACAAGATAGGAACCAAATTATCAAGCCACAGATATTTTCCTTTCCATTTATGTTGCGAACTCCTACATAATGAAATTTCCATTTCCGGCTCCAGAGCTAAGACGCGAAATCAATAAATCGTAGCCGGATGCTTTTATCCCCACTATTTGCTTTCCAAAACCAACGCTCTCACCCTTCAAGAAAACCCTCCATCTTCCCGATGTGGTAGCCGCACTTTCGGGAAGCCAATCTTTGGTTAAGTATTTACTCACTTGATGGCCGTAAGAGAGGTTCCTCTCTCATCGTGTCGTGTCATCATTTTTCCAAGTATTTCCGCCTCTCAAATCCCAAGCATATCTGAATGATAGCACCAATTTCACCTCCTTATCCCCAGTTTCACCAGAGAATATATTAATTTCGAAACATCTCCCAGCTCAGAAGTTAAATGAAGTCGTTAGGTAAGTCTCTCTCACATTGTTGAGATGGCTGGAATAGGCCCTTGAGAAACTTTTCCTGCTCATCGCTTCGCTGATTTCAAAGTTTCAGCGCCGTTCTCTCCGACGGGAGGGTAACGAGGCAGGAGGAGGGTGCAGCGTCGAAAACCCCCCAACCCTTTGAAACCTTCCATCTAAAACTCCCACCCTCGTTGTCTCCACCTTTACAGGCAGGAGCCCTATAAACGAACTCACGCACTTTAACACGGTCTAACGCACACCGGCACTTTAAAATGGCGTAATTTGAACGAAGCGGTGCAATTAATTATTTCTCAAGTCGTTAATCCTCGCGAGTTCTCATCAACGCTCAATAAAATACACCGTTAAATGCGTGGTGGAAAGCTTATTACTACGAGGACGTATCACGTTCGTTCGGCAGATCGGAATCTTCCTCGAGATTCTGGACTAAAATTAGTTTAATAAAGATCTATATCTATATAATCTGAAATTTTGAAAATGATAGATTTACGTCTTAAACAAGTAATTACCCGGAATTAAGACTATTTCAACAAGAGAGATTTATCATTTTAGCAACCAAGAAGGTGGGCACTGGAACTGGAGAAGTATCTAATATTGGGAAATATAAGATACAGACAAAGCGATGTTCTTCCTAATCTCAATAACCAATTAATTTAAGCTTAAGTTTCCTCCGGCTACGATGGCAATCGAATATTTTTCAAAAGAAGTTCTATTTGCATTGGTAGCTTATAAGATTTCTGAATCTTTGAGGGATGATTAAATTGTAGCTTTAGGTTTTAAAGATATAGTTGCGTAGTCTCAATTAGGATTAAAATCCGAGGAACAATCCAATCCTTCCTAAACAATCGATCAAATTCACCTAATAAAAAGATGCAATACTGAATGCAATGAAAAATTTGGGATTGATATCAGAATTTAAAGTAGGCATTTGAAATTGTCTTGTTTGCGTTGATTTGATCGATGTGGACTTGATGGGATAATGAGTCATGTATAATACAAGTGATGTTCAAAGAAAATATTAAGGGAAATATCTTCTAATAAAATAAACTAATTACCTCCTGAGTTTCTAGGGGATGCATTTGGATTAATGATAGCTTTTTAGGTAGGCATACACTCCGGCGAACTACAGAAGTTTCGCCCACATCCCTATTTCTCCGATTTGGCCCGAGGTATTTACTCATCTTTGAAGCTAACTCTCTCTGATTCGTGCTCTTGAGAACACACTTGAGAAGTGGCTACCAGAATGGAAAAGATTGGTCTTAGAGATCTACATCTACATCTACATCTACAAATTACCCTGCGAGCCACCTCTAGGGTGTTTGGCAGGGGGTGATCAATCACCAGCATGCATTTGGACTCCCACATGCACACCACACCGTCCAAGAAACGTCCCGTATAATAAAAAACTATACTACTATATGCTGTTAGAAATAGAATATAGAATAGAAATTCAGAAACATGCATTACGTTTTACATAGGTTAGTAGGCTACACTACAAGTCATGCAATCTATTTACGCGTTCTATTGCTGCCGTTATAATCTCTTATTGATCGTGGAAAAAATGACATTCGGAATCTGTCTGTTCTGCAATCTATCTCTCTTATTTTATTTATATGATCTGATCTTCCGTAGTACGTTGGCGTCCGCAAGATATGGTTAACTTCGTCAGAAAAGACACTGCTCTTGAATTTATCTAAAAGGTTTAGTCTATTTTTCAATCTACGGTCCGACAGAGATTCCCATCCGAGTTTATGTAAGAGGTCAGTTACACTAACAAGACTATCGTAACGACCTTTCACATACCTGGCAGCTCTTCTTTGTACGCGTTCTAACTCTGTTATTAAGCCTTTTTCATGAGGGTCCCAAACACTGGCAGCGTATTCCAAATGTGGTCTAACGAGGGAAAAGTAGCTAATTTCTCTCACTTTGTCGTCGCACTTTCCTAATATTCTTTTAACAAAACCCATTTTACGATTAGCTTGACCGGTTATTTCTCGAATATGTTTATTCCACGATAGATCATTATTGAGTCTAACCCCTAGATATTTCACAGATTCAACTGCCTTTAACTGCGTGCCCCGAATGACATAGTTACGCTGTAGGGAGTTATTCTTCTTCCAGAAATTCATTACGACGCATTTTTCCAAATTTAATTCTAACTGCCAAGCATCGCACCAAGCTTGGATAGCAGCAAGGTCATTCGTTAGTTCATCTATATCTTTGCTGGAACGAATTTCTCTGTAAACTACAGCGTCGTCTGCAAATAATCGTAACTTACTCTGCACTACTTCGCCAATGTCGTTTATATAAAGAAGGAATAGGAGTGGGCCAATGACACTACCCTGAGGAACGCCAGAAGTCACTCTAACCTCATTGGAGACCGCACCGTCCAATACTACTCTTTGGACGCGGTCGCTCAAAAATTCTCTTATCCAGGAAATGACATCTTCGTCTAGACCATAAGATTTCAGTTTTATTATTAACTTTCCGTGGGGTACTTTATCAAATGCCTTTTTGAAATCAAGAAACATCGCGTCTACTGGAATGTTGTCTTCCCCGGAGACTAAAATATCGTGGGCGAAAAGCGCTAACTGAGTTTCGCACGATCTGCTTTTCCTGAATCCATGTTGATTTCCCATTAATAAGTTTTGCGCGTCTAGGTGTTTCATTACCGAGCTGACTACGATGTGTTCGAGGACTTTGCAAGAGATGGACGTTAAAGATATTGGCCTGTAATTAGATGGCTGTTCCTTGTCTCCACTTTTAAATATAGGCGTTACATTAGCGATTTTCCAGTCATTAGGTACTTCGTGTTGCTTGATGGATTTACTGAATATTAACTGCAAGTAGGGGGCAAGTTCTGAGGCTAGTTCTTTATACTAACTATAACTTCCCTAACATATGACCAAAATGCTTTTGGGTTATCCTGTAACTGCTATACTAGTGTTTTTCTTTTAAAATTCGTGAACGCATTCCTGAACGCTTCCTTCGTGGCGGATTTAGTCATCCTATATTTTTTTATTATTAGCTCGCGTTCATTAGCGGATAAATCCGTGCTGACTTTTTTCATTTTAGCATGACACGCTCTCTGTCGCCTCAATGATTTTCTCACTTCCGCGTCGTACTATCTCGGTTCGCTGCCTTCTTTTACTATTTTACTAGGGATGTAGCTATTTATTCCCGAAGTTACGAGCGAAAGAAAAGCTTTCCAAGTATTCTCTACATTTAACTTTAATACTGATTCTTGAAACTCGGGGAAAGCATTTTTCATATGACTCTTAAACCCATCAAAATTAGCTCTTTTAAAAATGAAAACTTTACGCTCTTTTTTAAAGTTTACAGCGAAATTTAGAGAAAACTTGGGTGAGATGGGTAGGCATGAGATATATTTTAGGAAATTTATAACGAAAGGATTCGGAAGCATATGGTAGCGAGTAGGCTGTGCAGTGAAAGATACCCCAAAGGGCTTTCAAGGTTGAAGAAACTTAGCGGTGAACCTGTTAACAATGGTCATGCTCTTCGAAGTCTTTCCACTATCATTAGTAGATTAATAAAATGGAAAAGTGTACTATTTCCCCTTCTTTCTTAAAAAGAATACTCGAGAACTAACTCTCCGAAAAACAGACTGTTTATAAGCTGAAAAAATTAACAAAATGAGCATTATGAAAGCTTGGAATGGACAAAATATTCGTTTAGCGATGTTGGAAAGGGAAAAAGGAATACAAAATTAATCTGAATGCTTATACTTGCTCTTACTAGCATAAGTAATGTAATCTACCCCGCCGAGAAGGATAGATTCTAACATAAATTGAAATGGATATAACTCAAACTCAGCCCTTCTTCGATGAATGGAATACTAGAACCAAAGGACGTTTCACAAAACACAGAAATGGATATAATCTGGGGAGTAAAATTTGGAATAATAAAAAAATACCGTATGAAAACCTATGTATCCACAAAATCTCAGAATTAAATGTCAAAGGTTGATCATTTAGTTCTACATTGGGACTAAAATATCCATTTCAAAGGAATAAATAAAATAATGACATGAAAAGACTTTCGGATTCTGAGGAAAATTTACTTATCTTTCTCGTGCCTTCGTTACCATAGAAAGAAGATATTTTTTAATCAAAAAAATAACTTCGCATCACATTTCCACTATTCGATGTATGCCTTCCACTATCCTTGCCATGGAATTATAAAGTAAAGAAAATATACGTAGAAACGTTTAGACTTCATGTTAATGTCCATAGAAAGAATTGATGCTCAAGTCGTAGCATTGCCAGCTTCCCATTAAAACATTGTATAATATTCTGATTTATATACCACCGATTTTCCCAAAAAAGCGTATTTCTGTTCTAGCACACTTTTTTTACAGCCGTTGTTTTTCAATAGGATTAAACCATTTTCAAAATAAATCGACAGATTAAGTTGAGACAGACGAAAAAAATGCATGATATAATCACAGATTGACATATATAAGGATGAATATTTGTATCAACAGTTTTATAACTACTGCCGGTATTGCCCTCTTTCCATTATTTAGCAGCCTTTTATCTCATTCTACAATATTTAACATGGTAAATAACATGAGTACTAAAAATAAAAGACTAAATACCATTATATATTCACGTAATCGTTCAAAAAAGATGAAAGAAAATACAACATTACGTGAAATAATTCAACGTTACGTGAAGAAATTTATTATATCAGGCCCAAAGTAAGTGAATATTTTCTTGAAATTAATTATAATTCCATGCAAAAATATAGGGCAGAATAATGCAAGCTAAAGTAACGGTTGATATGTGGATCATCAAACACATAAAAATCTTCCTTTCAGCTAAGATATCCCTTCCTTAGCTTAATTTTTTCTCCATCCTTTTGATAATCATTATATTCTGCATCGCTTTCTTACCCGGAAGACTCTATAATTAGCCCACTTCAAATGGCCAATGAAATGTGAGCGTGTGACGAGGACGTACAGTTAACTTGTTGATGAGATATCATTGATTAGATCTAGATAGTGCTAGAAAAGCAAATGAGAAATACTAATACCTGAAGCTTGAAGGGAACATTGATATTGAATTTCCAAGTTGCTTGCAGAGTTAATCCTCGGGGGCGTCGAGAGTACGCAGTCTTGCGCTTGACATTAACGGAGCCGAGATAGCGATGTTCACATCTAAAGAGAGGATGGGATTATAAATGGCCTCCAGGGGCACACAAACGGCAGGGTGAGGAGGCACAGAGTCGCACTTTGGCGGGGGACGGTGTGCGTCGAGAGCCGAGCTGAGAATGCGGAACGAGCGCTTTCAATTATTTATGAGATCGCGGCTAGCTTACGTCGCCCGAAGGCATTGCGGCAGACAAACGCCTTCTCCTTTTATCCACGACAACGACGGTGACCCTTAACGTAAGGTTTACCAACAAGGAGAAAAGATCAAAGTTTATATCAATACCCAGGACACAGTTAAATCATAATGGTTAAACCACGTTTAATACGAATTAACTTTGCGTAACTTGCAGGCTTGGAACTAGGGCGGGTAGGAGGGAGATAGTTTCCAGGGAGAGGCAAAATTTGAAATGCTCAAAAAGGTTTTTCATTTTCCTAATCAAATTAGGGAACAATTATTAGTTAATAAATTATTAAACATTGTTATTAATGAAACTTCTCAATAGTAAACATACGGTGCGTGGATTACAACAACCTCTTAAAGATAGGATGTAGTACATTTTAGTAGTGGAGGAATGAGTAGGGAGGGAGCAATGAGGGTTCAGGGGAGGAGGATCGGTAAAATTTTCCCTGATCAACTCTTAGTTACGGCCCTGGTAACTTGACATGACAACATCCGCACCAAATTAAATATTTAGCCAAATAGAGCTTCGACCGGGCCGTTATCAACTATGAAATCGATTTAAGAGAAATAACTTTAGTTCATATGAATGCTGATCTCGATTGCTATCTTTCTCACTGCAGCGTTATTCTACAACCTGCAGTCTTATTAGTAAACATAATTCCAGTCACTTTTGTCTCATTGTCAAGGGCATACATGAGGATGGTGTGGAATATCATCAGGAATTTTAGATGAAAGACTTCATTTTGACCGCTAAAGTCAAACAATGTTACGATGAACAAACTGTTATGTAATATGCGAAACGCTTATTGAAATATCTTTTTCAATTAACCCACCTTCGTCGTATTCTTGAACGTTAATAATTTCTCTTTTTTAATCTCCCTCATCAGGAAAAATGTGAACTAGACGTCAAAATCACAAAAATATGGTTAATGAAAAAACTGACATAGGAGAGCCCGGGCAAGATGCATATGCTAAGGGAACGTTTAGACAAAAAGGTACAAATATATGATCAACAGAACTTTCTTCTCTATTAAACAGTACTTTGTTTCACAAACTGTGAACTGAGCTATTAACAAATGAGAACTTTAACGCCAACTTCTCCTAAAATCGAGTAAATAAAAACGTACCGATTATCCGTTTTGCCCGTAGTATCCGGGCAAAACGGTCACGCCACAAGGGCAAAAACGATAGCTCGAAGAATTAGAAGTTAATCTTGGCAATCATTTCAGACTTAGCTGCCTACTCCTGTATGCTATGTGCAATTCTCGTGTGCCCATCCTCGGCACTGGCGGCACAATTCCAGTCTTTGATAATCATCTACTATTTTTTCAGTACACAGCAAGCAAAAGAAATTTGATATGTCATTTTTATTCTTAGATTTCTTCGTCTTTTTACAACTACTGGGTCCTGAAAATTCAGTTGTCTTTGCCTATTTATGTAATTTATCATATTTTTAGCCTGCTCAGAAGTGGAGGTCAATGTATCTGATTGTGGTTCCTTGTGTTTACGGTTTGTTTTGGCAGCGACCATAGATGGAATTGGTCTAATTTACAGTGGTATAAATAACACCGAAGGTTCTGATGTTGACCGTCCTTCTGTTTGTTCTAAAGACAATTGCTGCAAAAAATATACAAAAACCTTTGCGGAAATCATAATAAAACAGCAACCGTGCTTGGATTGGTATATAGTTTCTAGGCGTTCTCAGCAGAAGTCGTCTCCAAGGCTAGTGGCTATATCAGTGCGTACGCATGTTTTAGAGGGAGAAGCGGAAGTTTTAGTTCCATAATTCAAAAAATTAAACTTAATACATCTAGGTAGAAACAATTACTTTGAGCTACTCGGGCATCGTGCGAAAATGCTGTAAATCGTTTTGATTTCAATAATGTTTACGAATTTTTAATTCTTAACTCCTCTACCCACCGCGTGGGTAATAAGCAAATTTTTATGCATACTTTCACAAAATTTTAGATGAATATAAAAATATTAAATTGCAATAAAGACGGATGACCTGATAGCAATGCCTATAATCATCGACTACGTTGGCCTATACATTTGCTTATGATCGACAAATAGTTACCCACCACCGTTATGAATTTAGTGCGGACAGCATCATTAGGGAAATTTTCAATCATCCCAAGCCCGCATACTGTGGCGGCCAGTTTTAAGTGCAGATTTCTAAGAGCGTGATCTGAGCTCAGCAACCCGCGGATATTGTAATCCCATGGGGTCGATCCGGGACGATCCTGTCCCAGCGCCACGCGGTGATCAATTGAGGAAGCTCGTCTCCTAATCGGCCTATTCGACGACGGGACACTTTCGGTGATTTATGAGCGTTGGACAAAAGGAGGCGGGACGTGGGGATGCGAGTTCCACAAAAATGAATTCCGTTCCGTAATCGTGGATTTAAAAAAATGCGTCACGGTAGCAGAATGTAAGTGTTCAGCGCAATACTTAACGGATACTCATCTTAATATCCTATCTATCCTATGCTATCCATATGGACAAAATATTCAAAATTCTGAATTATTCTTTCCTCTGAACTAAAGCCATTTTTTTCCTGTAATTTTAATGACTTAATGTCTTCAAAACAAAAATCAAGTACAACTTTTTATTTTTCATAATAACACAGTTTTCTTTACTCTTTCCCTACATAGCGTCGCGGAGTAACACCTAGTAGAAATAACTTAATTTGGATTTTTAAGCATGAAGTATACTTTTTCACAGGATCTAAAACGACTTTTTTTTAACTTCTTCACTCTTCAACAAAAATATTAAACAAAATATTTACATAGGGGTATTATATCTTATATACTTACGTGAAGTGTTCAGACTTTACTTGTTGGAACCACACATCTATAGTGCGAAATTAGAAAGTGAGTTATTTCGCACTATATGCATTACCTCTTGTCGCTTAAATAATATGACGATTAAATAAATTTGTCCTAGTCTCTTAATATATATCTGTATAGCCTTAAATGTAAGTTTTTTAATTAATGAAACTAGTTATATTAGCTTTTCATTATTAATTCCCAGTTATAATTTCAAACTTATTGAAATACATTATTTATATTTATGAACATCTAGAAAATTATTACCGGTATTAAATCGTCCCACATGTTGCTTTATTTAAGCCGGGTAAGTTTAAGAGAAAAAGTTCACACGAATGCGAACATCTACTGCTCTTAGCTTACGGTAAATTCAGTTAAATTTCAAAAACATTTATTTAGCTGTATTTTCAATAGCTAATAATTTTTTATCTAGGTGAATGAATGAAATTCGATAAATTCTATGGGTTTTCCAATAAGAAAGAATGCAAAATACAACAATTTCTGTCCAAAAAAGTAAAATTAAAAATACACCTAGCGCATTTCTATTTGCAACAAAAAGCGAAAACACACACCGGAGCAAAATTTACCCAGGTGAATGCTTATAATCGTCGATATCATGCGGTATCCACATCTCCTAATTTTTCCTTTCTGCACCAACTCTCGAACGAATATCTAGTTACGAAATCACTGCACACGCTTCTAAGTACTGAGGCTGTTTCAACTTCAAGCCGGCTGATGTGCCTCCGAAATTGCTCCCGTTAATTGGCCTCGCCGGAGACCACAATATGCTGAGAAAATCATTTGATGCTTCCAGTAATTGGGAACCGATCCGCCTACGAGCCTTAAGCAAGATAAAGCAGACATGAAGCCGTGAGATCCGAGCTGGGTCGATGACAACGTGCAAATAATCACAGATGTAGTGTGTCAAAGGAGGTCAAGGGCACCGAAGGATGAGGGAATCAGCAGATGCATAGTAGCAAAGGATATTAAGCCTTGCGAATATGTAACTCGTTTATCGGTCCTGTAAGTCCTCACCTTTCCAACACAATAATTGACACGAGTGAAACTGTAAAATTGAGTTTATAAATTAACTTGTGCGAAAATTTCACAGAGACAACGCAGAAATCTTTGGACTATTTGGGCACCGGAAAGGATTTCAGCCCACAAATTTCAACAGAGGAGAGTGACGCCTCGGTAGCTTAACTGGCTAAAGGACTCGGCCGAAAAATGGGGGATCCGTGTTCAAATCCCGGCTAAGGCGTACGTATGATGAAATTTCGCACATTTCGAATTTTCGAATTATGTATTGAGGGTAACTCCGTATAATTATCACCGTGAATAATCCCGGTACACTTAAATTACTTGAAATTCAAGCAGGAAAAATAAATATTGAATAAGTTTGTGAAGAAACTTGGGACATGCGTTCGTACATTACATTCTGTATATTAAAATTTTGATGGCCAGCATGCCCGGCTCGGTGCTTTGCGTGTCCACACGTGCACGATAATTTTAAGCGTATTGAAGGGAAAATTTGAATTGCATTCCGCAGTGAAGGGACATTAATGGAAATTTTAGTACGGCGGCTTAAGGTTAGGGGTTAAAAAAATGTAAATAATGTTAAAGTTTTCGAAGACTTGAAGTTTTGCTGTCATCAATTTCCATTCTTCATTTCATTAATTTATAGATTTTTTCCTAATTTACTAATTCAATACCTCCACTGCACAAACGCTCAACAATCACCCACCGAATCAAATCCTCTCATCGAGGACTACTAGGGCTACTAGATGAGCGGCTTCAATTCGGTGGGCGATTGTTGAGCGTTTGTTCTGTGGAGCTATCGAATTATGATAGCAAGACCCTTTGTGGAATCGATAAATATAAAGGAATATAACAAAATAAACGAGGAGTTACCAACAATGGGTAACTTATTTCTACTAACTTAACATTAAAAAAATCACAAATGATTCATGTTAAAATATGAAAACACCCCACGCTCAATCTTTGAACTATCACATTTATGTGCAATAATATAAGTAAAGGCACAAAGATAAGTGATGACATTATAAGATTAAAGACGGCATCTTTGAGTTTTGGTGCTATTTTCACGATCAATAATGCAAATACCTCATTTATTTATAACCAATAAGTATGTCAATTTATCTTTCATTCTAAACTATGAAGGATGACTACTTTAGCCAAGGAGAGAGCGAAAGACTTTTACCATATGAAAATTACAAACGAGTGATATCCATTCCCGAGTAGTATGATACTAATAAAATTAAACCGAAGTAAGCAGAGGCATGGGGAGTTGCTACTCAGTAATAATATTATTCCATGTGAGGTTTTCTTGAATTTTAACAGTAAACAGAATTACTCCAGTCGTGTTGCCGAGAAATTTTAATAAAATGAAGGATGACGACGGACAAAGTAAGGATGGAAAGAGAAGATTAATATTCACCTCACAACGGTGTCTTCTCTTGTTTCGCCTCGGATCCCAGGCCCACTAATTTGAATGTAAAAGATATATTCCGCCCCTTCCCATGGATTCACTTTACTTTAAAAGAGAAAAAAAAAGATATTTGCTTTCGAGACGTGTATCATGCAATTACAGAGAATTTTAAGTTACGAGCGCGTGTATGTCCGCGATAGTTTTCTCTCAGTAATTATCAACGATCTTACACTGACACACAGCATTTTATAAAATTTCTAGCAGGCTAGATTACAGTTTTTGACCATGGCACAAAAGATTTTTAGTTATGCGGCACACCCGTTTCTTAAATTGCATCCTAAACTGATTTCAGTATCATCTTGAAATCGAATATTTTTCAAATGGCTTGATTTTCAATTGGCCCTTTCGCAAAATGGCAATATCAAGTTATTCCTACTTTTTAGGCCACGTAAAGTGCTTCCATGACCTCTTAAAAGTTTTTAACATTATATTTTAGCGTTAACGCACTATAAAGGACAAATGCACTCACATCATCTGACAAAAACATGAGAAGCGAAAACACGTTGCAAGAAAGCAGACTGCTGTTCCCATCTTTCAGTCTGTTTTCCAAATTATTCCGCAAAATAACGGTTAGCAGACACATAAAAGCAATAACTATTTGATTAAAATTAATAAGGCATTGAAAAGTACAAGGAAATTTATTGGCCAAGTTACTAATTTGGTCAGTTAATGGATATCTGCCTCTTTCTCTCCAGCCAGTAATCTGACCTGTATTAATATTTTATGCTGCACATCAATGTTGCAAAATAGGTTTCATATTATATGAACACGTGCCAGGTTCAGGAAATTATCAACTTTGATTGTATTTTCCAATTCAGCATTACTTTACATTTATTTGTCTTTGAGATACAAGAAAACGATAATAAAGAAAAAAAAACGGTAACCTGAAATAACGGCCTTTAGAAAGAGTGTTCGTTATAGAGTGTGTTAGACTTTAAAACGAAATGGGTTTCTCTTACCGTAACCAAAACTCAAGGGCATTTACAAATGTGGCCCAGAAAGGCCCTCCTCCAGTAGCATGCGGCACGACGAAAACATCCACCGCACGGATGGACTTCCTCCGCGCCCCCTTGCGAGAAGAAGTTGCCTATGAAAGGGGCGAGGAAAAGGATGTTCAAGAGCATCGAGACTCGCGTACCTCTTCAAAGGTTGAAAAAGTGTCACCCTTGCCTCTTTCATTCGCACGTGCGGAAACTGAAGGTGGCGGGAAGGCTTCTCCTATTCCCCAGCCCGTCATAAACCAATTTGCCCCGGTCCCATCCTTTAAGTCCCGGAGACGTGACTCGCCTCCAGCATTGCGAGAGCCGGCTGCAACACCAACCGACGGAAGTCAAGGATGCAAGTAGAAAGTAAATAGAATATACTTTTCAATTTCACTCAAAAATAATTTTTGCCACTCGGGGAAAATATGGGTTATAATATGAGCAATAATATATTTTATGGTTCTGCTGATTGTAAATTTTAGAATTTTCAATTAGTTTTACTACGTCTTTTACGGTTATGTGCTGAAAACATAGTCTGAAATTTAATTACTCATAGGAAACGCAGTAGCTTCGACTTTAGGAGAACTGTACTGCCCAAGAGTACATAGAATTTGCTAATAAATAAGTTTAAAAAGCAGTAAAACTTCAAACGATATTTCAAACGGATATGGCTCGTTTCCTTAGCCATCAGCTATAATTTCCATCCTGCAGTATCATAAAACTTTTTTCGTATATTTTACATGGGCTACATCTCTTATGCATTCAGACGTTTTCACAAAAAAAAAGAAAGAGAATGTCTTCCACTATTTTCGCGTGGTTTTGTATTGCATGGGATTCCCGTGCTTAATCTGATATTTGACGTCATGCATGGATATGTTGCTCTAGTTTCCCCTCTACGTCCGTTGAGCTCATGAGAAAAATGTGTTAAGAAGGTAAGTTTATAAATGCGCGATGTAAAAAAATTACTTTACACGCATGCTGATACAAAAATTTTCTATCATTGAAGACATTCTTCGATGACTAAAGCAAAAAAGGGATTATTCATTCTTCGCATTCTTGAGCTGACATTTGTCCAAGCTGTACGAGACGTATTATAAAACCATTTGCGCGTAACTAACATGATTTGGCTAAGTTTACTTTATACCATCGCGAAAAGCATGTAGTGGAATGTTGTTGCTAAACTTTATTTTATCACTATTTTTATGGCAAAGCAAATATTTTATCAGTTTATGTCATATTAATTAGCCATATTAGCAGTTTTCTACATTTTTCCAATACCTAAGCAAGTACTGTCATAAGAATCTGCTTAAAAATGCGTATTGTTAACAAAATTTTCATGAAATAAAGCAAAGAAAGTCGATTTTCTAGTCCGTCAGTCGAGGAGGTGTAGTGAGAATATTCAACAGTGAAACCTGTGAAAAGCAACAACCGACGACCTACTGAAAATACAGTCGTTATGAGAGGTGTTCGTTTTTAAGGCGTGGAGGGATCTGATTAGGTATAATTTTTGGGCAAAGAGGTGGCTAGCCAGGTTGAAATTAAAAAAATTAAAAATTGCCACGAATAGTCGTAATTAAGTAAATCAGAGTTAAAAATTTTTATCAACTTCCTGGAATGCTAACGATCCTTTTATCCCATTATTTCATCATGTTAATGTTAATGTTAACAGAGGTAAATTTCCTTCAAAGTGGTTGAATTTGATCGGAATGATCGGTGATCTTTGAAAAGAGATGCTTCTTAGCATGAAACTACAAGCACCAGTAAGTTTTTCATTCAACACTTATCGTTCAAAGAGGTTGCACAATATTTTTTCCAATTTTAAGTGAAAATTTTCATATTTTCCGTGTATAGCACCAACCTCCTTAAGTCAAGGGTGTGAAACGAGTGAGCGAGGATGGGCACGTGTCCCGTGGCAATGGACGCCGTGGCACTCCAGCTGATGAGCTCACGTTGCGCAGAGGAGAGAGTGCATTACTACCAACAGACAACTTTCTCTTCCACTCAGCTGGATTGCGATGTGCAGCAGGGGAAGCCAAGAGGCGAGGAGAGCGGTGAATGACGGGCCTTCCAGGGGGTAAGAAAACAATTCAGCAATCTGAAGACGCTGGGCCGAATGAGGATTAAGACTTAAATGTTTTGGTATTTGACATTTTTTGGGAGCGTTAAT
This sequence comes from Ischnura elegans, assembly GCF_921293095.1. Taxonomy (NCBI): domain Eukaryota; kingdom Metazoa; phylum Arthropoda; class Insecta; order Odonata; family Coenagrionidae; genus Ischnura; species Ischnura elegans. Next base: position 28,795,986 of record NC_060250.1, on the reverse strand, counting down.
GATTTGTGAAATTTTAGCACAAAAATACAGGCAATTTTGCACAAATATTTATATCAAACTAGCTATTTAAATGCAGTTTGCATTATCCTAAGGTTCATCGTGAAGATCGTGCAATATGCGATGAAACCGGTCGTGAGATAAAATTGCTTGCGGATAATTTTCAGCAATTTTTTTATCAACATGTTGGTCTAACAGGACATTGAGTCTGAAGACCTTTTCCATGACAAGTGATGATCGGAATACTTTTACTAGGTTTCTAGATGAGGGGCTATGAGTCTAGGTCCTTCTGCCTCTTGTTGACAAATGTTATGTAAAATTCCTCTCATACGATGGGGGCATAGCAGCCCGAGTAAACTATAGAAACCTATCGTTCAAACCAAGGGTGAAGCTTCTGGACAACCCAACCAAAAAATCTCGGAGTGTAGGGTCACCTAGTGAGCTCCTTACCTTCTACCCCGGAGGAGTGAGCACAAGCCTTTGGCTTTATCAGATGAAAGATTGAGCATTATCAATCCAAGCCAACCTTAGGGTGGATTCGCTGATAAATAATTTATTTCTCTTATATTTCCCACAGACTCGGTTGTAGTCTTCGGACACCCCCAAATAATCCCGTAAGTGTGAGCGGGCCTTATTCTGAATGTGTGACTTTCACATACCTCTGGATCAGTCAAGGTTAGGTCTACCCTCATTATTCCAAAACAAACCTAGTTACTGTATCAGTAATTTAGAGAAAAATTTTTCTCTTACAAGTCCTCTCATAAGTAAAAATTTTGCCTGGGATCTATATTTCGTGCATGGCAACCGGTTTAAAACTGATACATTTACAAGCTACAACAACAAAATCGTTAAATTTGCAATGGTTTGATGCGCTGCTAGATGGAACTTCTTCACGAATATCAGGATAGAATAATACTATATCAGTTATAAAATAATTTATTTACGTGCGACCATTTGCGATACAGTGTATCATATTCTGGCTTAAATCAAAGGCATCAATTACATTTTGATTTATGGGGGGCAGAAACATAATCACTCTCCAGTAGATCCCACCTTACGATCGGGTATCTGACAATAACACTCACTGAGTGGACTTGAACATTTTAATTTTCAAATGATTTTGTAAATAAGAACGCTGGATACGGCCAGAGAGTAATAGAAGAATATAAAAACATAAAAATGGCGGTCTCGGTGGTGGTGTGATAAAGTCCCCGCCTGCCAAACCGAAGGTCGTGGGTTCGAGTTCCGCCGGGGTAGCTCGTCTCCACCCCGGGCCTGTTGCATACATCATCGATTACAGTCATTAAATAGTTCTATATATAATTTGGTAACGGTATGCTCGAAGGGACAGCCAATTATATGCTAGATGACATTTTGTCAAATTCCATTTCCCGTCATTCACGTCTAAATACTCAATTTAAGCCGTTAAACACTGCATGTTTATATTTAATTGCTATTCCAACCAAGCCCAAGATTAATGAAGATTTTTTTACGTCTTCAATTTTATTTGCAGCAATCTTAAACTAGTATTTGATGCAAAGATTCATTAAGAAAAGTATGTGCATTTCTACAGAAAAAAAACACTAGAAACCTCAATTTTAAAATATGGAGACTTGGTTTCGCACTCATATTTAACCTGAAGGCTTTTCACGGAATACAAGTTGTCCGTAATGACTCGAGGCCATAAACTTGGAACACGCCCCCATGTACTCCTATCCGGCATCTGCCGTGGGATACCGCCTCTTTAACCAAGGAGAAAAGTTTCTAGAGCGGGAGAGGTCGATTTAGGACACGGTAGTACCTCAAGCGAGGACTTTCTGGGCAATTTTAGCTGAAGGGAGGAATGTTCAGCTTGTTCATGCATTCAATTCTGGCTTGCTTGAGGGGAAGTTCTCTCGTGTTGGATGCTTTGAAGTTCTTCTTATGTAGTGTACAGCGTGCCTCTTAAGCAATGGCGATAGAAAACAAGCCATCATTAAAAATCAGACTACCTCCTTCATACTTCTTCAACTTTTTCCAAATATACAACCCGATTTGCTGAATATGAATTCAAAATCAAGTGCGCTGAGTTTTTTATTTACTTTGAAAAAGTTAACAGCTGAGATTGCGTTTGAATTCAGCGTCGTAATGGCGAACCATGCAAGAAAAATGCTCTAAATATTGTTATAAACCAATTATAAAATTTTTCAACTGCAATCGTTTAACTTTTCTACCTAAAGTGATTAAAACGAATTAATGTATTAAAGCAAAATAATATCACCGTAGTGAGCATAAATATAAATACAAAATATAAAAAGTTAGAGAATAATTGAGCATTTCCTGCTTAAATTTCAAGGGCTATGCTAAAAACTGAAAAAATCATAATCCTTACTAATAAAATTGCCGTACTAGGATCGTAGAAACTATCCTTACTATTTGCGTTAATGGTTGTAAATAGTCAAAATAGTAATTTATAAAAATCACTTTTATTGCACTGAAAAGGCCTACTAAATTTTGTTTTTGCCTCTGATCGCATCTAAGATACAAAAGAGACACCAATAAACTGAGAGGAGGATATTTTTCCAATATTTTTTTCAATAATAGGTTTAGAGAAGTCTTCATCAAAAGCATGCAAGATTATTACATTTTAAACCAAGTGCGTTTCTTTATACGTGGCTCAATGGAGTCGGTATTTTAAGTTTTCTGCTTTAGAACCAAGTCACCGCTGCTAAGGGACTTTCCGCCCTCATTACCCAATGCCCCACCGTTACATAACGCCCGACTCCTCCTAATTTCTTTACCCCTTCTAATGACTCCTTCCGCAAATCCGAAGGTCGTTCGGCCCTCCACTAATGATCACAATGAAAAGAAAGCCGTGACGACGAGCAGTGGCCACGGTGACAGCACGTTTAAAATCGATTAATCCGCCTAATCATTAGCTTTTTGCACCCGAGTGCTAGTTTTAACTCACGAGCGTATTAGTTAATCATTATAAAAACGTTTTTATCCTGGGAATGGTGTCACGGTGGTGCGAATAGATGTGGTCCAACTCCAGCGTTGGTCACCAAATGAATCTTCTACCACAGGCAAGGAAAGACGGCGCACAGAGGAGAAAATGACACGAGGGCAACGGTCGGGAAAAAGTAATATTTGAATCTTTTTGCATGCTGGGTTAATGAGAGTGATAGTTGGTGATCTCAAATTAATTTTTGGTAGCTATCCCGGCATGCACCTGGGCTAACAATCGACAATTTAAGTTACCGGTATCCTGAGAGGGCGCACTCATAACTTATAGTATTGTCTTGCTGTACTAACTTTAACCGTTTCCCTCAGATATTTTTTCCACATGTTGATGAAAATCAGCTTTTTTGCTATGCGTCCTTAATTATGACCTCATAAACACTTGTCAAAAGTTACCCTTGTCTATTTTACTCGCGTAAAATGTTGTCGTCTATAATAATTAACACTAGGACGGGAGTTTCGCGCTACCTAGAAGGACGGCTAGGGGTCATTTGACCCCTAAAATGTATTTTGGAATAAAACGCCTAATTTTCAACCAATATTCAGTTTAATCGTATTAATTGTTGAATCGGTTCATCAAAAACACTATTTAACATTATTAACTATTATTTCTATTATCAAAAGTTAATAACAATTATTTTAAAGAATCATGAATTAAACCATATTTTGTGGTTGATTGCAAATCTAATAATGAAAATAAATACACTCAATACAAAAGTTGTGTTACATGTTGAAACAATAGGCATACTGGGTTTACAAAATTTGCATTAAAATTTTTAAAACTTATTACTTTGTTGTAAATCTCAGACAGACAGTATTTTTTCAGCGCTTTTTCCACAAAATATTTTTTTGCGCTGAATGCGTTCATTGGACGATTTATTCATCTACATCTAAGCTACAAGCCGCTTAAAAGCGTGTGGCAGGGGGTGTTAGGACACAGCCATTTGCACATGAAAAGGAATTTTGAAAATGGAAAGAAAATTGATGCAATATTTTTGCACTATTCTCTTTTTTGTGCCCGTGGAGATATGGCTGTTGGATTTGGAGACGTGTAAATAAATTGATACATGCTATCCATCATATCTACTCCCGCTTTGTTTTTATTATGAAATAGGATGGTCTCTGGTATTCTTTTATTCGTTTCGGAAATAGTGTCGTATGAGATCATGCTGCTGAGTGAAAGTACATTATTGTTCTAGTTTGCCTGATTCTACGTAAGAGTATGGCCTAAGGTATTTTTGAACACTCGCGTTGAATGGATTGCATGGCTATTTTAGGGGTCATGGATATTTGTGCGCCACGCATGTTTTTTTTTCAGATCGTCCATGCAAGAGAAGTTTTCCATTTTTTCTAATTTTCTGCTATCTTGATGGATGGAAAATAACTGTTATAAGTTACATTTATTGCTGAATTCTTGTATGTTACTGGTCACTTTAGTAACTATTTATTTCCCCAACGCTTGATTTGTTGGCCAATCATCATCTTTGCCACAATATGGAAATTCATTTAGGCTGTATTTTCATTTCACATCTGTCAAAACCCAGTACTCGATTCCAAATTTGTGTGGTTTATTTGGAATTTACCTCATAAAAGGACAGCTGCATTTTGTTGGATAGAGCTGTGCATTTGCTATCACGCCAAAGTCACCATCGGATTCACTATCTTGGACTTCGTTGCTTCCATCACACGCAGATGTTGATGGATTGGTCAGAATTTCCTTGAACTGATGTTTACGATTCACTTCCAGACTGATCTTCAAAATTCCCTACAGCTGTTCGAATCGCGACGATTCTCTTTTCTTGATATATTTCTCGACTTCTTACTTTCTTCCTAAACTCGCTACTGATATGCATGCAAAAAAATCTACAAACGAAAGCGCATTATGGTAGAATCTTCTCTGGCTGCATTGGAGGTAGAGAGAGCTGGAGAGCATTAGAAATTCAAACAAAAGGACAAAATTTTCAGAAGTAACGCTAATTGCCGTTCGAAAGGCAGGGACTCAACCGCCAACCGTATCCTGATTCGTATCCTCCAGGAACTTGCACTAATGCTTCTTCTCCGACCTACGTGCGGATTCCAAGGGTAGGATTTACAGTAGAATTTTACAGTCCACCCAATTCCTCCGCTCTCTCAAAAAGAGACAGGATTTTTCCCCACGACGCAGCGTGCAGTCAACCCCAAACCCCGACGGGGTCAGGCGGCACTAATGCTGGACACACGGCAAAGGGGCTAGGTCAAGTGACAGTGCCGTCAGGCCAGAAAAATTAAAGTTATTCGTAAACCTGATGAGTCGATATTGAAAATGTCTCTAAGAGCTCTGAATCTTGGACGACGGAAAACAATTCTTGGGATAAATGTCAATTTTCCGGTGTGGGTAATACAATAATCATTGAACAATAAATAAAACAAAATTAAAATATCATAATTACATGAATTTACGCAAATCAAGGATTGAAAAGGTTTTATTTCCGTTTGCTGCCCAAAAATTATCGAATGATTGTGCACAACAAGTCGCTATGCCTAGGTTTTCGAATACAGATAGGAGCCCTTGGGACGAAACTGGCATTGAACCGGGTACTTCCAGATTCAAAATGAAGCAAATCATCTACCACACTAGCCTCTTGCTGAATATATGATATACATGGCACTAAAGTGCCCTAGGCATAACACGTCATAAAATTTTTAAACAAAACATTATTGTTTAATTTTCACTAATTTATCAAAATATAGACCAAAATGAACAAAGTCAAAAAGTTTTAAAATTTAAAAAAATATTTTTATAAGAGAAAAATAAATTAGAATTCTGAAAATGGGTCAAATGACCCCTGCCGTCCTTCTAGTGTTAACAGGCTTAAAAATTTGGAAGGGAAAATCCCCTCTGTAAAACTGAAACCAGCTAAATCATGACTCTCTCGGCTAAGCATTTGCATTGATTATGTGCTCCTCTTTTCTCAGAGAATAGGTCATCAACAAGATTCTCTGTTTTCCCAAGGACTCGCTCATTACCATAACACTCCTAGGCTTATTTTCAGCCTCTATACATTATCTTGTCCCTCACTTCATGCTGAGTGTACAGAGGGATACCTCACTTTCTCCTGGTAATAAACATCCCATATTCAGACGGCTGACCTTTGATACGAAGCAGCTGAACTCTACGAGAAACGTCTACTTCGAGGGGTGTACCCTGGCTCAAGTCACACCCTCCTTGAAATACGATGGCGCATAAGTATTTCCAAATTCTGCTTACATTCCAAGAGTTCCTAATGCATAGCGGGATCTCTAAATTTAAAGACCCATTTTCCCTTTAGAAGTCTTCAAAGGTTCTTGCAACGAAGGTTAAGCTTAAGAACTTAAGAAGAATTGGCTAAAAATAAAAAGGTAAATGCTAAAACTTACCAAGCTATTTGTTAAAATAGTAGTGATTTTAATGAAAAGATAGCATAACGCATTTCTTCACCCATAAAGAGTTACCTAATGTTAATAATGAATGTCAGTTCTTATATATTCTCTTCCTATTTCTTCTTCCTCTTCCTTCTTCTCCTATTCTCTTCCATATTATTCATCCACTCATAGCTTAACTTTTTTTCAAGGTTTCAAAACCCTTACCTGCAGCCTTATTTACATTTACGGTTACATTTCATTGCTTCATTTCCCTTTCTGACGGGAAAAACGTAGGGTCATTCTCTGCTCTTTCCTTTTGGCTATTCCTGAGATATCTAGCTTGATTCCCTCCGCTGAAAAGTGTTAACCCTTGAACGGCTAGCGTGCCCATATGGGCACAGCTGCAGTGGACTAAATAATTTCGTATAAATTCCGACCCAAACATTATAGAGCATGCTGTTTTCGCCAAAAATGATTACAATGTATCACTTTATTCGGTTCGTGTGCTTACGGCCAGCATTTATACCAGCAGTTGACTGTGGCATGATAAGTATTCTTACTCACTCTGTTCGAGGGGGCAGAAGAGGAAAAATGGCGAAGTGTCTTCAGTAAATGCGATTTTTTCCCTTTTTATTTTTTATACTCGGCTAAGTATTTAATCTAATCCTCATAATGAATGTTGTCAACTTCGGTTTCTTTTGCCAGCATTGTGATTTCTTTCGTATGAAACAAGGAATTTGAATTTATTTTAGGGTGATCCCATATGGGCACGCTAGCCGGTAGCCGGGGGTGTCTTTTTTGGCTGGTGTCCTTCGCTACAAACGTCATTATTGGGTCTGTTATCAAATAATTTCGATGTAAAACGCTAAGTTGCTGTCAATCTTTCATTTTTTCTTATGTCACTCGATTATAACGACTTCAATATTTTTGCAGTAATATTTCCATTAATTTTTAGTTCAAAAAATACATTTTATACTATTCAACACTTTTATTCATGGTGCTTGCGTTATACTTTGCTCAACTATCTAGTAAGAAGAATGATACGGCAATTTTCTACCACTGGTATACATACCCAACAATCAAGGGCATAGTGGAAGGGTGGATGAGAAAGCTAAAACTTGATGAATCCATGATAAAATATTTTGGCAATCATGGCTGCGAACAGTTCATACGGGGTGAACCTATAAGTTTCGGCTTTAAAATATAGTGCTTGAATGCTCCTCAAGCTTACTTGGTGGAATTCAGCATATAGCAGGGATTGAGTGCTGAAGAAAAAAATAACTACCATAAATTCGTAGGTAAATGCTCTTCGTATTTGCTTTTCATGTTGGACAATTTACTAGAGCAAGCGATAAATCTTTTCCATTTATTTTGACAATTGGTTTACTAGCTTTCCTCTTATAAGTCAGTTAAAATCTCAAGGATGTGAGAGTACTGGAACAGTTCTGAGAAAAAGGATATTCAAAGCTCGAAAAATCAGCTAGCTAAGCAGCTCCGCTGCTCCCATGCTTTCGCACGAGAGGAAAAAGGGAATATTGTTGTTGTTAGGTAGAATGACTTTTCGGTAGTGACTGTCAAGTCACCTTGCCAATGTGTACACCCACTCAAAAAGGTCACGACATTCCCGCGTGTTACCTCAAAAATGGTACAAGTTAGGCAGCCAGCAGTGGTCTCTAGCTACAATATTTAGATGGGCGTAACTGATCTCACGGATCAAAATATCAACAGGTACAGGAATGTTATCAGAGGAAAAAATGGTGATGGTCCACATGAAGCTATTTCCTTGATGCCGTCATTGTAAATGCCTGAATCTATATGGAAAATTCTGGTTCAAATATACCGCAGTAAACCTTTAGGCGAGAGATTGCACAAGTGTTTTTGTAACGAAGGTGTACCTTTCCCAGACCTGGTGGTCGTATTTAATATTCCCTATCAAGTGCAACTAATCATAGAAAGTCTGATGACATAAGGCTTGATGGCAGGGATAACCAATTTGTCCCGTTTCATTAGACGCCGATGTTGTTATGAAGAATATTCTTCCCGCGCGCGCTCAGACTCAGGCTAAGTGCCCAGGTCCTGGCCTTCAATGAAATTCTAACTATCATACTCGGCAATTGAAAACCCAATATATAGTATTCAAAGACTACCAGCAATATAGGACTGATTTTGTAAATAAACTCATCGATAACGTGTTATTTTATTCAATAACTATTTTCAAATCTGAGTTTTATGCTGTTAAGATCTTTGGACAGCCAAAAAATGTTTAAACCGAAAAAATGTTGTATAATGATTAGAAATTACTTCAAATTGCCAAATAAAAGAAGTATTATAGGTAAATGCGAAAATATATGGCGTATCACGCAGTAAAAATAAGAATTATGATGGTTCGAGCGATTCTTCTGCAGAATGCAGACCGGTGGCCGGAACGGCTAGCGTGCCCATATGGGCACACCCCCTCTAGCAAGAACGAATCGACAGAATTTTAAAACTAAGTGTTTATCTGAATCCTTGGGAGGTAATTAAGCAGTTTTTAACGGAAAAACAAAATAAAACTCCGAAAAAAAACTCCGCTGTTTAAGGGTTAATCGACTCGGTATGAGTTCGTGGCGTAAACAGGTTACTTTCGAATGGGTTAAAGCCGCAGATTTTTATGTCGTAAACAGCTATTTGTGTGGTTGGCGGATCGAAGAACTGTCGGAACGCGGAATCTACCGATTTGATCGATAGATTTTTCTTCCTCATAGGAAAATCTACTAAAATTGGTAGCATATTAATTGCGTAAGCATGGTTTCGTTAGTAGTAGGACCTGCCCGCCTTTGTGACGGTGCAGGATTCCTCGTCCCTTCCTTCCTTCCCCGTCCTTTCCCTGGAGGCGTCGTCGGGCTCCTATCGCGGCGGCGCCTCCTTTCCTTGTTCCTTCCCGTCCTTCCCCTTCTGGTGGCAGAGGAAAAAAGCTGATCGCTTATAGTCCCTGCCCCAGGAGTGTATCCCGCGAACCCGACCCAAGGGTTTCGTTCCTATTGTCGGAACGCGGAACTATCATTTTGAAACCTTATCACAATCGACAGTAGCAGCGACTAAGTTGGTCATTCTGTCTGCCATATGCTCACTTCTCTATCCTTATCTTTCTCTTACTCTTTCTAAAATATAATTCTCCCCAATCCTGCTCATCCATAGGACCTCGGTGTGTGGTAGATATTTAAAAAGGATGCGATACCGGCGGAACGCGTCGCGAAAATCATTTTTCTCTGGTAATTATAACATCTCTTTCATTTATGACGCATGGGTTTCCCCACACCTCACCTGAATCTGTCAGTTTTGTAGGAGGATGGATTTCGCGGATGATGTAACCATGACATAATACTCTACCAATGTTTCTTGAATAGCTTGTGAACACTTTTTGGACAACTTCCTCTTGAACTCCGCCACATACATGCAATTACTAATTGGTAGTAAGAAAATCAAATTTGGTAAATAATACCAAACGCAATTTAAGTGTCGAAAGAATATATAGATGGTACAATGAGCTTATAGTGTAAACTTATACTTTATCTCTGAAGTATTATAACTTTTTTTATTCCTCCGTTCTTTATTAAGATGTTGAGACCTCTCAGCTGCCTTCAATACGTTTTGTTTCAAAACTCCCCCAGGAGATCAACGAAGATTCTTCATCGCCAAACTCTCGACAGCCAATTAATTAAGAAGCGAGAAAACGTTGGCAGGGCCGGCGGCGACAGTTCATTAGTGATGGAATTTCATTAAGCTCTCCACCCACAACGGCACAATTCAATCCCCCATTTACCCTCTTTCAGCTGCACTAATTTACATTCCACAGATTTTGATAGGAGCTAACTCAGGGCACTCTGCCATCCGGCTTCTCCGCTACTCAATATTATGTTCGTCTGGCGAGAGTTGCAATCCATTTGCGGCAGCAATGAAGGTGGTAAAGTGAGGATAGCCGCTATTCCCTTCCACTACATTGAGATAATGGCCTGGTTACGCGATGCATTGAGTGCAAGTTAATGTGCGAATTCATGAAAGATGTTTATGGACCAGAACGGAACATGAATGATTTCATGGAACAAATTATAGTAGGTCATATTTCTTATTCGTGCAATTACACAAGTCAGGGAGGTTAGGTATAGAATACATTTTCACTTCTGCGTCCATTCATTTACACTTTATATTTTACGTGTTAACGGATTGTACAATTGGACCATAACAAGAAACGTTCCGACTATTTTATACCAAGAATCACCTCTGCAAAATATTTATTCTGATTGAAGGATTTGTTGTCATTAAAAGATAGATTCTTGTCTTTTAGGGAAAATATTGTTTTCAAAACAACGGAGGCATTCACAGTCGTTCCTATAATGCCTTCAATTTTAACTAGGAGCTAGATTTGAATCATGGAAGCCATAAATTTAAGCAAGCGTTTTCTTAAAGCTAATAAATGAGACCTTTCATATAAATTACAAGCGCAAAAATTGCACGGAGGAAAGATCACTAGTTTTGACTAGGGTTCTAACTTAAAGTCCGTAATTCACATCAGGTATTCTACCTTTTTAGCTACCAAATTTATCAAACCAAACAATCTACCTGTTACTAGTAAACTGTAATGAATATAAACCAAGGGGAATATTAGTATGTTAATTCTTCTTATATAATCGACCTTGAAAGAGCATTAGTGTAGGTGAAATAGCTGGTATGCAGTCCCAACCCCGATGAGGACGATTTTTTTCCTTGGAATAACTAATTTTTTTTCATTTTCACTTACAGCGTTAATAGCCATTTCTTTGATTACGGAAAAAATAACCCATGCATAGATTTACTAAAAATTGACAGTATAAATAAACAGGATAAATGAATGAACAGACACAAAATTAACATAAACTACTATACTATCGACAGCATTAAAGGAAAACTATAAAAAAATAAATTCTATCGACATCGAGCAGTATTTATTTCGAAACATTCACTGCATTGCAGTGAAAAATCCAGATAAATGTTTGTTTTTTTATTGCTTTGCCTTTCATTGCATGTCCGATACAAATGAGCCAACGATTCATGGATAGAGGAAAAAATTTTGTGGGGATTTTTGGTCTTCACATACTACTTATTCATTGGATTTTTCACAGCCGCAGCAGGGGAAAGCTTTTTTTCGCCTGTGCACCAATTTCTCCAGTCTTTAAAAGCTTTATCGATTCACTATCTCACAAAGGCTCTTAAACTAATGGCTTACTATTCTATCGGGGACTGCGGATAAAGGAATTAAGAATTTTTCACATTATTTTTTACTATATTATCAATAATTTTAGAAACCAATTAATATTTCGCTGTAGGTATTAGGGATATTGATATTCTATACTTACATATTTATTCACCCTTCATCGTAAATTCATTTCTTTCGGGGATGTGACGCCGAATAATCGAATCACCGAATTTCTCTAATAACGTGCTTTTTAAACTATCCAATATACAATGAATCTAAGTAATCAGTTATTCGAATTTCGACTTCATAGCACAGGTCATCCGTGATTTCCTTTATATTCGCTGATAATACGTAGTTACGTTTTACATGAATATTTGTGCATTTGGTTGATTCAATTCTTTCATAATATTCATACAAAAAGTTATCACTGAAGGCAAGCATTAAAATATGCATAATGCTGATTACTCCATGAGAACAACGCTAAGGAGAATGTATGCAAACATTTATATGCACGTGAGCTACAAATTTTCTAACTCTCTCTGGCATGATTAAATTAACATTTAACATATAATAATTTTAAAGTAATTGCCAATTATTTATTTAATACAATTTCGGTACTCCATGCGCGCAAGTTTTATATGCTCTTGAGTGACAATCGCGTTAGGATTTAGGATCCGTACAGAATGACTTGCAAAAATTTCAGCATTTATTTAATTTTAATTACTGTTTGTATTTAAAATTGATGGAAAAATGCATAGTCAGAAATGCAGTAATCGATATTCGAGTGAGGTATTCGGAGACATTTAGGTACCTATTTCTACTCGATGCTGGAATTCAAGAAAAATACTATTCGACCCATCTCTAATTTGTTTCCGTTAATTTTCCGTCAGTGGTCTTAAAAATAAAATTAACTGTCAATGTTCATAAAAAATATAATAACTACTCCCATTTTCTGGTAAAACTCGCGATGTGTTCACTCACGAGTCAAGTTTAGCATTCTTTTAGCTTAAAACCTAATAAAACAATCGCTGCATCACAATTTTTAAACCATGGAAGTGAAACAGTGAAGCGCTCTTCAGATAATCGGATTTCTCCCCATCCAATGGCATTGGGAAAATATTTTCGTTACCTTGGCTTCACATTATTAGCAATTTACTAAACCCGTTAATAAGGTCGGTTCAACAGTGCAATTTACGTTGCCTTAAATTTTGCTATCAACTAATGGTCATCATATTTGGTGAGAGGGGAATCGCATGACAAGGTTTATAGATGATTGATGTGACTTCAAACCATTCATCCTTTTGGCAAATACAGACAGGAGAATGGACAATTGGAGCCACAGGGAAGATGAGTGATATAAAAGAATCTGAAAAGGAATATATTTCGCACCATTAATTTCTATTCTTAAAATATTAAGCATTAACACATTTGTCCATATTGCCGAAAACTGGCAGCGTAAAATATATTTTGAACATCTATTTCCGTTATTTATGAAATAAATTGTAGTGTTTCTTACGTGGGACATGCCTCTGAGTGGAGATTTACACCAAAGGAATATCATGGCTGTTGACAAATTATGATGGATAAAAAATGAATCAAAGAATGCATATAATCGTTAGACGAGCGTGCTGCGCCCGCTCCCAGCGGGCTTCCCCCGCTCTTTTCAATGCAGGTCCACAGAGGGATAGGCGCGTTTCTAATTTTAAAATGTAGAAAAAAAAGGCAGGGTCTTATGTACAAATTTAATTGGAATGTTCATGTATAAATTGAGATCAGAGGACCTCTTTAAACACAACAATGGAAGTAATTACACTATCCTCTGTTAAACGCACATGATGACTCATACTTACGTATCAACAGGAGACTTGAATGTGGAATCAGCCGCATTTTGATAAAAGTTATTTAAAGAATGCGAGTTATTGTTGCAAATGAACAAATGTATCAGTTCGTGCGCCGTTAACGTCAGGAATATTTACCGGTTTTTGTTTTTTTATTTGTTTTTTTTTTATTATTTAAAAACCTTTCCGGAAGCAATAGCAATATTTAGGAAGTAAGATATGCCGCCGCATGTTCTCTGATAAATTCTGTGCATTTGGTACTTCATTTGTAGAGTTTGGTTGCGTATAAGCTGAGAAAAAGGTATCTATACAGTAGAATTAATATAGAAGATATACATTATATAGCAACTGTTTCGCTAATTTACATCTGAAATGTTAGTAATAATTGCATTTTTAGCATTTATTCGAAAAACATTTAGTCAAATTCACGTTTTTTTCCTTTCACGATGAGGATATGATCAGATGTTTTTTCAGAGACGTATTACCATTGCGATATTTCTGGCATTTAGTTAGTGTCCAGTTTAATTAGATCTATTTGTAGTGTTATGTTAAATGTGTAAATGTGAACTTTTAAAGATATTGCAAAGATACGGGGAACAGGAATTCATTTTAGGACTTACAAAGTGTTTTACTTCATCACAAAAATGAGCTCATTCCAAATGTGTTCACCAAGTATTGCCCATACAGAGGTGGGCTTCAAAACTGATAACTAACTCACGCTGCGACGAAGATACCTTGTCTGTTGAAAATAATCTCGTGATTCTTCCGCCATATGCTCAGTTTTAGAATGTTTACCCGATTTTAAATGCTAGTTTTACACTTGTTCATTCTTGAAACTTTAATTTCCATCGTAAATGACCAAGTTACGCCTCGTAGATCATCGGCGTTGTAGCAAGCGCAGGCCACAAAAAAATACGTCTCGACGCGGCCGCCATCTAATTTTTAATGTCGGCGCACGTGTATAATCCCTTATTCCTGCCTCGTATCACCTTAGCCTTCGGCGAGTTAACACATTCCCGTTGATGACTGCCTCCGACAATTGAAATCTTTATTATAAATATTATATCCCTATCTTATGAATGTATATTATAAATTTTATATAAGATTTGATGCTTTTCCAGCAAATAATGTGGGTGAATTTTTCTCGGGATTGCCACCGGGATCAATACTCCATTTTGCCAACGTTTCGAGCTCCGAATCGGCATGGAATCCCTAGAAACATTTACCCATGCTTCAGAGATATTTGTCATTTGATTTTTTCTCCTAGGGTGCCTATTTTCAATGTTTTAAACACTGTTTATTATGCAACGCATTTTCTCCGTTTTTATGCATTTTAGAGCATACTCTTTGGCAGTGCATATACTCTTTGTAATTATTGTCTATCTTTTCCTTCTAGCTTGAATGAGGTTTTGGAATTTCTATATTCAGTAAATTCACTTGTGGCAATTAAAATCTCGACTGAACTGTTCCGCATTCATATCGATCAATCCCTACAATAGAATGGACTCCGAAACCACCTTTTACGGTACCATTGTTTTTCCCTGTTCACTATTTGTACGTTAAAAATAAGTTTCAATCAATAAACTTAATGCTATGCGATGCTAAATATTTTCCACATTACTATTTGGGGTTTTAACTATAAGTCACATGAATTTCAGATTCAGCAATGATACAAAAATTCCCTTGGGATTTTTTTTTAAGTTGGGCCAGTAATGCCTTATCCTGGGTTTACTTTGTCGCATGCACAATATTTCATAGTTAACGATGGTCGTTTTTGGTGATGGATCAGTGTTACCCCAAGAAGGAAGTTTTCCATCACATTTAACTTCCATACTTTTCCCATACTATGGAATATATCGTTAGTTCAGTCACATAATAGTAACAGTATTCACTATAGGAATATATTAACTGGAAAAACTGTTAAGATACTAAATCTCTTTTAAGAATAGGTTCTAAATTTTGCCCTTATGGGCCAAAGTAGAATCTTACTACAACCTGACCTTCGATGAATTACTTGGAAGCTACAACGAGAATCACTTCAGTATTGTGAAATGACGCCATAATTTAAGCACTATAAATAATTAATTATAAAGAAAGCATTTAGTTTCTTAAAAATGTGCGGATTTTAGAATGAAACTTCTAGAATATATCATCGTGTAGAGGCTATTTTTGGACCGCCAGACATTGAGATCCAGTAGAAAGATTTGTGTTTTGAATGGTAATAAAATGACATATCTTTTTCGTTTCTCCCATTAACCTGCTGAATAGAAGACCTAATTCAAAACACCTCACCATTGTTGACGAGATAAGATAGATTATATCATGCTTATAGAAAAAGGAACATCGGATAAGGCATAACGATGGGCTCGAGAATTATTTTCAGATCTACCGCATGGCCATCGACTAACCTTTGATGAAGTCCACGGCCATCTCGAGCCCGTACGTGTCCGAGTCGCAGTCGTCGAGGATGTGTGCGCCGAGGGAGATGCCGGGCAGGAAGGATCCAGAGGCGGGAGGGTAGCGACCCCTTGGCCGCTTCGGGTGCGGCACCCCACGGAGCACGTCCAGCGTGTAGAGCATGGCCTCGACGGCCTGCACCCCGCCCTGCGGCATCACGGGCCCGCACCACCAGCCCTTCTCGCCCTCCTTGCCCCCGGAGCCACGCTCGTGCACCATCATCAGGCCCCCCAACACCAGCTCCCCCTCCACCACCGCCTCCCGCTTCACCGGCCACACCAGCGGCTCCACCGGCCGACCCTGCACCAGCACCACGTTCTCCTCCACTGCAGGGTGCATCATCTCGCCCAGAGGGGGCGGTGGGAGGGACACCAACTGGTGCTGCTCCCTGCCGGGGGAGTGGCCGAACAAGTGGTTGTGGTGCAGGCCGTTGCCGTGGTGCGGTCCTCCACCGGAGGAGATCGAGTGGTTGCGAGAGGAGGCGTGCCGCACCACAGACGCCGAGTCGGATGCGAGGAGTACCACGAGGAAGGAGAGAACCAGTGCCATGATCGATTTTAGCACTTGTTGGTCGAGCCGTTGCGATAAATCGATCGATAATCGATTGTCGACTTTCAATCCTTTTTCCTAATACTCAAAACACTGCACCATATCACAGACGAAATTGCTCATCACTTTTTTACTGATATGTTTCTTTCTATCGGGTCACACTTTAGCAGATCTGGTATTTTCAATTTTCCAGAATACGTCTGGATACGTAAGTATAAATCGATCGATAATAGATTGTCGCCTTATAACCTTTTTCTTAGCACTCAAACACTGCACTGCATCACAGCTTAAATTGATCTTCACATTTTTAAAGATATTTTTCCCCCGGGAAACACTTGCTCAAACCTCGTCTTATCAATCTTCCAGAATATTTCCCGGGTTGATTACTGTCAT
This sequence comes from Ischnura elegans, assembly GCF_921293095.1. Lineage (NCBI taxonomy): Eukaryota > Metazoa > Arthropoda > Insecta > Odonata > Coenagrionidae > Ischnura > Ischnura elegans. The sequence continues at coordinate 28,779,159 of NC_060250.1, read as the reverse complement.
TTACCTATTGGAAATAGATTATTTAACTTCAATCCTACTACTCAAGCTCTGCATCACGTCATAACTCTCTTCACTCATCGATCTACCATAGCATACTTTTCGCCTTTACACCATGCTAGAGAAAAGTTATTCCGTCAACCATTGTGTAATTTTTCTCAACCTGAAGCTAGGTGAGAGACTTGGAAGATGAATTCTCCTCAAATGATTCGTCAGTCACGCGATCACATAATAAACCAAATTTGTTTTCAATTTTCCTCTTGTGATCCACTATACCACACCATAACAGGAATTTAGCGTAGGTTGAGGAAATGTGTGATTGCAAAAACTCAAAACTTTTATCACAGTACAAGAAAAGTAGTAACCAAACACTGGCTTCGAGGCTTCTCGTAGCAGTCTGAAACACAGATAGGAAGAAACTTTGCACTGAAACAGTTTTCTAGCCAAAATTTCCTAATGTCTATTAAGAACCATATTTATTTGAATACTCTAATAAACAGTTTATGATGATAAATTCAACTATATCATCCGATGAAGACACCACATACATCAATCCATGGAAATCATTATCCTGCTTGACGAGGGCCCCTAGAGAAGCTAGTATTTTTCAATTACTGATGAATAGAGGTTCTAATACTCTTCACTTTAAAGGTTTACCTTCAATTGGGATGTCAACCAAGTGGGGGGACCGGGTATCAGAAGAGTTGATGGGCAAGGAGCGGCGATTCAAGGAATGGTGGTTGGCTCACATCGATGGCCGGATAGGAGGTGATTGGAATGGAATGAACTCATCACTCGGGATCCCGGGATTCCAAGCGAAGTCCTTTAAGCCACCATGCCATCGGGAATTGAACGCCTATGCACAGCGCTCTCGACACTAATCGACCCCCGTTATGCGCGCCTCGAGCAGATCGCTCAATAGCCTAGCCGTTTAATCTGCTCCTAAGGTCTAAGAAAAGAGTTTCTTTTTCTATTTTTTGTGTGCATATGTATGAAATTTTCTACCTTGGATCATGAGCGATGCATCATTGAATGGGATTCTGAAAAATGATTTGCCATCTACGTTCACCTTAGGTAATTTATTTATTAAAATAATTTTAGAACAACGTTAGGTATAAGGGGTAAAGGCTATTAATACGGTGTTTCCTGTTATTTTGCTGAATAAATAGATTCCGATCGATATTCACTCGTTTTCTTGTTAATATGCTAAATTATCTCTCTAAAATCACGACAGACACATCTGTCAAATTGCATGCTTAAATGAAATTCGGATTGGGAGATATTTCGGCAACAAGAAACAAATAAATTCAGGGAACAGACTCTTCGAGGAATGAAATATGTATAGTATTTCGCGTATTTTATCTGAAAAGTGAGTCCCGCGAGGAGAATGGGGTGAGATGCGTGGAGTATAAGGGTAACATACGCAGCGCGTGTTGAAAGACAAGGGTGGAACGGCGGGAGGTTAGGGAGTCACACGCCTTCCCAATTCCAATCGCCGAAAGAGAGAGAGAAGACGCAGCAGTGCCGCCTGGAAATCCTATCGGAGTCTGTCATTCTGTACGTTCCGCGTGGCAGATTCCATTTCGACGAGGTGGTGGGAGGGGTGGGTGGGGAAAATAGGGGCAGGGAGGTAGGGGGAGACGGAGGGAGTGACAGTGGATTCCCTCTTGTGGCACAATCCCTCCCTGGGGTGAAATTACCTGGTTGTTATCACGTCAACTCCCTTGTATCCGAGTATTTCCTCCCGCTTTGAACGAGCAATCAAGGTGAATTCCCTTGTTTCAACCAGCGTCTCCGCTCCCAAACAAGCCACAGACAAGTGAAGCTCTCGAAAAATAAAAGCGGCGATGGAATGCAGCCATCCGACCATCATCATTTGCGGCCAGAAACTCGTGCGAAATTACGGAAATGTTAAACGCAATGAATGTATGTCTGTGCACTGAAGCTCCAGTGATGTCACTCATGCACCGTGGTGTTTCCCTTTTAATACTACATTCAGCATGAAAACGGCGTCAAATTCTCACAATCGTCTGTTCATTTATTTCCATCCGATTAAAAAATGCTGTTATAGGTACTGAAGAACTTTCAACGACCCTATGGTTCAAGAAGAGGAGTATTGGACTTCATTCTGCCATTTGTTCTTCACCCTTTAAAAATGCAGCCGAAAACTATCGGCGCTGTCGATTCCTATATTCCTATTTTATTTTACTCCTGTGCAGTGGGAATGAGTTAGTTTCAAGTGCCCTTTACACCTGCCGCAAGAGTATTAGAAATATAAGCTCTTCGTGCACGATGAGCCTTCCCGCTCTGTTGTGCAATACGTATTCGATGTTTGCTCACTGAGAATTCACCGGTTCCCTTAATTTATACAGGGACTATCATATAAATAGTGAGCCATAAAAAACACCCACAAATGTTTGTTAACTCCATTCCAAGTATGCTATAGGGTAAATAATTAAATTCTAGTCTTATTGTGATCTACGAGAGGAGCATTGAAACACTATCCGATCTTTCATTCAATAGGTTCTCTACGCATAAAAACTCAAAAAATCCAAAAATTAACGGCGTCGTCAATTCTTAAAATCCGTCGTCAGCTCTTAAAATTATGATATGAAAATATGCACATGCATAACACTCCGGCCATTTGATTTATACATCCTACCAATTCATAGGCTTACGTCAGACCACTTGATTTATAAGAGTGAAGAGAGTTTAAAAAACCCTATTCTTATGAGGTAAGCCCTCACGCTGAATGACGCAGGAGACGTGTCCAGAAGGAACAGGTCCACTTTGTTTCCACTGTTTGCTCTGGCGTAGTGGTAAATCCACGAGTCTTCTCCCGAGGGAGGGCAGAGGGAGCGCGTGCGCTTACGCGATGAATGAGTGCAAAGTTTTCCTCCCTCCTTCTTCTCTCTTTGGCGCCCACGGGAGCCGCCTTAAAACTCCCCGCTCAATCCTCAACCTCGAAGTGGAGAGAGACTTTCACAGGGAATGAACGAAGTGTAAACACAAGTAGTTCCGAGACCCCTGAGGGGGACTTCCTGGGCAAGAAGAAATTGAGATAGCAAAAGGTGGAGTGTTCCGAGCGGGGAGGGTTGGTTTCAGTGGACTCCCAAGCAAAGGAAGTAGCGAGGGGCCCGGGCACTCTTATTTTGGGGCCTTCTCTGTTCTGTCCCAGTTGAATATAGCGACACTTTGCTTTGCTGCAAGCTGTGGACGCGAAATAATTCCAGCGCTAAATAGGCCCACGGTGTCTAGGATAAGGGGGCACCTCACCCTTCTCGGTATATGGAGCGCTCTCAATTGTTCACTCGAGACTGCAAAGGAACGACTTTATATATCGCCCTCACAGTGGGGAAGGACTGAGGATGAAAGAAGTTGTCAGATTAGGTGTTAGTACAGTGTACCTTGGGTGTGGCTTCCAAGGCAGCAGTAGTGCAACTGCAACTCACTGAATGGTAAAAGTCCAAGTCTTTTATTCGATGAGACTATAGCTAAACGTGTAGTTAAAGTTTCGGAACGGCCAATATTTAAGACGCAAATTCAAGGATAATACCGCCTCTCGTGAAATCATCCAAGCCTGCGACTCACATAAAAAGGACGGTTAGCCAAAATGGCACCAAATAAGCAAAATACACAACCACCATTGTTTTTATTACTGACGGGATATGTTATGGTCTACAGAGGCTGATAATAGAAAACGATCAATTTCTGCCGCTCTTGAAATTTGGACGTATACTGTAAAATTTTTTATCAGCCAATAACGGTCCTAAATTTCGTTTTTCTTTATTAGCTCTTATTTATGCCTCAATGGTGATGACACGTTGTTCTTAAAAATCTACTTAATGTTCTGCGCAGAGAATATGGTAGAATACATAAACTCTTTTCGTGTCCGCTAATAAACAGGTATTTCGTTACGCATATTTGCAAATGGCAAAAATTACGCCCTTGCATACCTGCTTATCAAAAAAGAAAAGCAATTATCACGTTATTAAAATTTTAAGTGAGCCATGGATTTGAACTGTGAAGTACATTTCTGAAATATAGGTTTCAACATAAAACGGAATGGCTCACAAGTTTTCCTGGTAAACCATGAAGTTCACTCAACTGAACTTCTCAGAACTAAACGGAAAGGTAAATTCTCCTAAGTTTCCACTTGAGAGAATTCTAATTACGTAGAATTCAACTTCCGTCGAGATGTAAGAGATGATTAGAAGAGGCAACGGAAATGTGTTTTTACGGAGATTTCGAAGCGGAATCAAAATGAGATGTAGATAGGAAAGGGAAAGAGAGAAATGAAAGTGTACAACGCCTTTGAGATAAGTGACTTAGAAAGGTGTTGCGATTGGGGTGGAGTTTTTCGGCCTCAAGGCCAGAGAAATCTCTATTTAGACTTCCCTTCCTTATAAATTACAATTATTTACGCATCAGAGTAGGATGCTCGGCAGACCATTTTGGTAAAGAGAATGGGTGAGTGTAGGGAGGATATAATTAGGCCTATGGGTATTTCCCCCGAACGCGAACTCGTAAAATATTGTAAGAGAAGAAATAATACAAAGACAACGGAGGATATGGAGCCCTCAGGTTCTAAAACAGTGCCCAACCATCAATAGAATCAACGATTTACAAGAAGAATAGTCCGAGGGATGTACGGGGTGGAACTAGTGGAATGGAAAGGGGGAAAAACTCAATTGCTTCGTCTCCTGCCTGACAGAAAACGCTATTTCTAGGCCTATTATGATCTCAATCCTCGTGGACTTGCTGCGGCCTCGAAAGTAGAGGCAATTTTCTCGTGACTAAATGGTCTATCATTCGTCGGAAACGATTTTTTCATGCCTCCAAAGCATTAAATTTGAAGAGCAGAGTCTTTCTATATTTCTCAGAAGGAGGAGATGGCTGATAGACCAGGACATCGGTCGATGCCAAAGATTTTTCGCGAAATTAACCGAATTTGTTGGTACGTCAGAATTTCCAATGGGAAAATTACATCCAAGATTCAATTTCAGAGCACAAAATCTTTTTGAGAGGCCAAAATTTCTATTTTTAACCTCAAAGATAGAAATGAGAACTCAGGCGAGCCTGTATTTGATACGTGAGTGAAGGCAACGAGGAAGAAGTCCCTTTTACGTCTTACATTTCTCTCGGACGATTTGAATTTCTCGTGGAATTTTAGAACGAGATGAGATACTAAATTGAAAGAAGATAAAGAGATTGTGAAGATAGGAAAACGGGGAGGCTGTCTCAGCTCCCTTCTATATTTAAGAGAGCCACCAGATGAACAATGCAAAGTTGCTGAAACGATTTTATCGCGTGCAACCTTTACTATGTATTCTCTTCTATTTAAAATTTTGTGCTGAATGCGCTTCACGAAGGATTTAGTATACTTTATCACTTCTTGGAGCCAAATTAACAACAATTCTAAAAGAGAAGCAACAATTACAAAACCTCAAAACGCTGTAGGAGGATTGGCCTTCTAAAGCATTTTCAGGCAGCTGAACTATGTAGGTTTTTACCATGTTCGAAACTTTATCAGGGAGCTAGTAAAACTTTCGCCTCTCCTTATTAGGGAAGATAGAATACCTTCCTTTGAGGTGAGGGGCAACTAGTTCAATTTATATCCCAGATGACAGTGCCCTTTCAACCTTCACTGCAACACCGGAAGCTATCTCCTCACCACAACCTTGATTCAGCACGTTCGCTGAGTAGGGGACGTAGAAATTACACCAACTGGCTAGCGTAATGGGACCTCATCATCATCCAAGCCCCGTAAGGCGTGCACTCAACACCGCAAAATAACCTTCGGAAGTTTCCACCATAAAGGGGAAGAAGCAGAGCATTAACTGGAGGTGTGTAGTGGAGGTGGAGTAGAAGGGGTTGGACAAAGGGGGAGAAATGGCACAATTCCGTCTTGAAGGCGACGCACTAGGAGAAGCTGAGTAAATAGAGCGGGGTTGGGGTGTCTATTATTTGCTAGGCGGACGAAGGGTGAGGAGGTCCAGAGGGGATTATGCGATTCCGTCGGAAGGGGATTATTGGTGAGGGGATGCAGAAGGGTGGGGTGAAAGGAGAAAGGTTGGAATGAGGACAGGGGATTAAGGGCAAGGCGAGGATTAAATGGGATAACAGGCGAACTGTTCGACGGCTGATGGTCAATGGATTTGCGTTGGGTCGGGGGACGGAGCAGCGGTTATCGTGGCAATGGGCAAGGACGGAGGGATAAAAGGGAAGGATAACGCGATCGGCAAAGTTCCAGCAAGTTCCTAATTCAAACACTTTTAATCCTTATGTATGGATAGCTACTCGTACTAAAAAATAAAAAGGAGCTGTCGTGTATCCTTCTCTTTACGGAAAATATTACGTAACACTCGCCAGGGAAAACTTTTTGAATAAATGGTAGTTCGAAGTGTGCTTTGGGAATACCTATTTTTGAGTACGATATGAGCGCTGTTCAATCGTCTTCAACACCACCAATTACCGCGAGTTATCATCCATTGCACGATTTATAGCCACGAAAAACGTGATCAATTCCCATAAGTCAGAGGCACATCACATATAATCGCTGCGCGTAAGAATGTATGTCTCGCGAATGCCTACTCCCACCAGGGCCATTCAGTCAATATGCATAGTATGTGCAACTACTTATGTAAGCAATTGGCACGCACTGACGTTGACTTCAGCATCCTCGAACGGAGACTGTTCACCTGTGGGAATATACTAGACAAAAATGTAATACTTGATGCATATCTTCAATATACTTAAGTCCAAGTTGAACTGAGGGAAGAGTTTTTCCGTGGCAAATAAGAAACAAATCAATGGCGCGTATATAAATAATGACTGTACTCAGAACAGGAAATAATTCACAGCGATCCCAAGTTCTAATACTCGCAAGAGCTAACCCCAATGAGCTCACGTGCTAAAGAAGCTGGCTAGGTTTGGAAAGAGGGCCTTGCGGGCCATTGGTTTCAGGTTACCAGCATGACAATAGATCTATATTAAAGGAGGCAGTCACCGTATCTCTAGCAATGCTCCAAGAATGCCAATGGTGGTTGCAAGGTATCTTAAGGCGAGGTCTTAGGATTATTAATTTATCCCGTAGATCGACGTGGTACAAGAAAAGATTTATTCTTCCCGGATTTCATACAAATTAGCGTATTCCCAGGTACATACAGTCTAAAGGGGGAAGTTAATCTCCTTGTTTTAGTAATGTAGTTCGAGGTTAGCAATGGCTAACAAAAAGGTAGATAATAAAGAGTTTTGACCTGCGAACGTCAAATTCATGGCCAATTTTTAAACCTCAGTCACAATGGCCACAAAATACTCGAATAATTATTGATCCGAGAAATAAAATGTTTTCTAGTCATGCGTCTCGTAAGCCTCTTTGAAAATTAACAGATAATGAGCAGAATGGAAAACATAAAATACCTATTACCAGGAGGTTTTAGAAAATTTAAATACAAAAAAGACAGGATGGTAATAATCTGAGATCAATTACACATTTGGTCAGAGAAATTTTATGAGTTTTTACGCACGAAAGTGCTCCCAAGCGAGCGGTAAACTTAGAATGCAAAACTTTTGGAGAGCCTCTTGCAGTGGACCGGGATTTATGGGGCTCGAGAGAAAGTAAAGTCTTTCGAAGGGATTGAGCGATGGAGAAAGGTCTACAATGGAAGAGAGAATTCCTCTCAGTCCCCTAAAATTGCCCTTAGTCCCGAAGAGACCCGTACCCAGTAATCAAAAGTCCTCTCTATCAGTGGAGCGAATGCTGATTTTTGTTGGGATACGTTTTTCGGTTCACCAATTTGAAACCCGTCTCTCGAAAAGGTCATAAATATTGAATAATAGTATAAAACCCAGGGAATGATAATTTTCAAGCGAAAAAATGGAATCACTCAGCATTTTGATCGTTAAATGGGTTAAAAATTATCGGCCTTTACTTTTATCGCGCTTAATATTTTGAAAATATTTCTTGTTTCTATTCCATGTTGACATAATACCCTTTTGATATGAAGTCAATCAAAAGTAGGTTCAACGTATGTTTTAAGGATGTTTTGGTTAAAAAGCACTTTAAAAATATGAAGTACCACCAGCTTATTCACTAGAGTTTTGAAAAATATCCAAAGCACGAGATTATTTCGCCGTAGAAAGAAAAAAATAAATCAACAACGGATCAAAATAATAGATTATGCTAAATAAAATTCAGTGACTGAAGCCCTTTTTAGTACGCTACATTTACAATGTGGATCCATTGTGCGAGACCATAACTAACATGAATAAGAACTGTAAAATACAGTCCTGAATCAAAAGCGTTTACTTATCCCAGTAAGTCTTCACGGCCAGTGAAGTGTCCTCAATAAGATGAAAATTTCGCTTCGAGTATAGGCACCCTAGAAATCAACTCCCTCTGGGATAGAATATGCATGTATCTTTGGAGAAAGTAAAGCACTCCGTGCCTTCCTTCGGCACTAAGGAGATGTTAGAAAGCAGTGCGATTGATGGAGAATATAATCTAAAATTATCGCCCGTCTCATCAGCGGATTGCGCTGCAGAGGAACGGTTACAATGGGTTCTGGTTTTGTGTGGATTTTATGTAACCCTCATCTACGGAAAGCATCTCGTTCTTCCCCACCATCCCTGGTAAGTACATTTGGGGAATTTAAAGGAAGAGAAAGAGTACTCAAAAATTCGTTTCGGTAAAGGAAACACAAATAATCCGCCTTTTCCTACGGTGGAGTCCCAAGAATTTATTCAGTCAGCCTCGATTCACCAGGGAAAGGCTGAAAACATTTGCCCTTGGGGAAGCTATGTGGGGAGGTCGGTGCGTAATCGGATTTCTTGAGCGAAACGAACGGCCAATCTGTAAGCGCGATCGCGCCGCGTGTAAGAGATTCGCAAATCGCGCTTCTTGCCCCGGGCTATTCCTATTTAACCATTCAATAATTCCCTTCGGTGAAAGTGGTGCACTCGGGTGCTTAATTTGTCGGTTCAGCACCAAAGTGGGGAGATTTCTAATCACCCGTGGGGAAATTGATCGCAGAATGCTACGTTTGAGTGTTGGAAAGGAACGATACGAAGGTGGAGGGAGTGGAAGGGAAGTTCCAACTTAATTGAAAGGGGAGGTGTGAGGCGAGAGAGGAGGTATTTAAGGAGAAAGGTTGAAAGGAGAGGGAAAATGATCAAGGTGGGAGATATAAAGTCACCACTACGATGGACTTAAATTCCTCCCACTCCTACGCGGAGGAAAGTGGGTAATAACACTCCGTAATTAATGATAGCCCTTAAGGAAAGGAACAAATCTTTATGTTCGTTTCGAATACCAAAATACGAGGAGGCCGAAAACTACCAGCAACCGACGAGTATACCTCCAAAACATCGACCTTTTACTTCGCAATTGGGACAATCTAACGCCAAAAACAGCACACATGTGATAAATCTTCCAAATGAGAGAATAGGTTTTTCATTATAACTTTACTTGAGTTGATCTTGCTTCATGATAGGCATTAATTTGGAAATCATTTCCATTATCACTCCGGAAAATAAAAAAAACAGTTTGTTTAAAACTACCTCGTCATTCAGTTAAATTTAGCCAAAATCTTTTAATACCACTTGCCGCTGCACTTAAAAGTCTTGTAAACACACTTTCGTATTTACTTATCGATGGATGGACGACGTGATCAATGACCAAAATTTGAACGATCACTTTTCTTGAAAACTGGTGACCACACGTGTTCAATTTTTGTGTTCAGCGGAAATCATGGATTGGAGTAACATGAAGAACGAGGTAGGATTCTCCTGGACTGAATGTCTTCCCTGTTGACGACGGGCCAAACCTAAACTGGCAGACGGTGTGCTCTGCGAGGGGAATGATAGACCAGTTGCTCGATAGTAAACAAAATACTTTCACCCTTTGCGGAGCAATAACACTGCACTTGCTTCTGTGAGGGATGACCTCCACTATAAAGAAACAAAGTTTATTTTAAGATGAAGGGAAGTGGCCAAAGATCCTTTGTTTCATGGAACTCCTTTGAGAAATCACTGTACACTCCTTGAGAGTACCAGTAATGGTCAGGATTCTTCAACGGACTTTTGAACAAAGAGGAAGCACTTCAGATGAATAGGAGGAAATCTGTTCCTCTTTTCATTTTTTTCAATCGGAATTCGAAGAACTTTTGTGCTTGTATCCTACCTTTTTAAACGTTCTGGTCAGCTATCATGTGTTACTCCGTCGAGTCAGTGAAACATTCACAAGTAAATTCCGGAATTTAAGTTAACTGCACGCAAAGAGCAACGATCCTTCCGGGAATTTTCCCTTTACTGGGAATAATTACACTTTTTCTCAATTTTCAATCGACATCTGCAAATACACAAGGTGACGGTAAACGCACAAATTGCAAATCAAAGCTGGAGGCTTCCTTTCGAGGTGATCGTTTATTCTCACAGCATACTGATATTAGCAAAATCAGTTTTGAAACGTAGATGGCGCGTAACACGTTGTGATGGAATAATCCTTCTCGTACCCGTCGTCTTCACCTCCTTCACCTCCTTCAAACTCATGAGGAACTAGATGAGATGACCACTCCGTGGAAAGAAGAAGAGAGAGATTGGCAAACAAATGACGGGCGGTCAGCTGTTGATGAGCATTGACCGGAAATTTTGGAGAAAAAAATATAAAATTCAAGTTTTGAAAAGTCTCCAAACTTTTACTGACGGTGTTTCCGGATATTTATGAGCAAGATGAGACAATCACCTAACCGGAGAGCGATGTAACTCAGCTGAAGATAGCATGGAAGATTCTTCTTCAATTAAACGGGATTACAGAGAATCCTAACTGAGAAAGCTGGGATAAAAACTTTACTAAGTGGGAGGTGAGTGGGTTATACCCCACTAAATTCGACGACAACTCCTGACTGCATGCTACCAAGTTGCCCCGAGTTGTCGCGTGCTTCCCAAGGGTGCGGCACCGACGACAACAATGAAACTTGCGCGGGTGGAGACGAGGGCGTCGCCGCGGTTCGGTTGGGCGATGCTCGCGGTGCGGGCTCGGCTGGAGAACTGAAGGAGTCGCCGGCGTCGGAAGCAGAGAAGGGGAGGAGAGAGGGTAGGGGGAGGAAAAGAGGGGAAAGGAACACGAGGGAACGGGATGGGATGCTGAGACAGTCGGGACGAGTGCATGCATTGAAGTGAGGACGGAAATGTGGACCAGCCTCAAGACCTTCATACCTCATTAGAGATTAAAGGGTACATACTTTGAGATAAAAATAAATTCAAAACAAAAAGAGACACCGCAAGGTGGTGAGTGAGGTCTTTAATACGAAAATAAAAGCGACGTTGACAAGGATAGGTACCTACACGCGATTTTTTTCGGAAGAAATTATTCTCTCCATAGGTATTCAGATTGTTCGATTTCCGATTTGGTGAGTACCCTTCCGCCGTACCAACGAATATAGCGGATTTATATGGGGAACATACATTTTTCCAGTATATATTTTCGTTTAGCTCCTGCATCGCTGTTGAAAAGTTTTCGCCACACAAAAACTGTCAAGAAATGGTCTCGAAACAGAAGCAATATGAGTGGGCGAGAATCCAAAGGGTAGAAGTGAATTTTTTCGAAACAAAGTTAGGTACAGAAATTAGTTGTAGAAAGCAAACGAGATCAGCTAGACATTTTGTAAAACGTTTAATTTTCCACTCGATATCAGTACAGAATGAAGACTCACTCAATTTCATGGGCCGCCAAGTTTATCCATATTTAATTTATCAATTTCTGTACCTAACTCTGTTTAGGAAGAAAATCACTTCTACCCCTTTGTTTCTCACCCCCTCATATATCATCATTGGATATTACCTACATGAGAAATGGAGGCTGATGTATTGGAAATTAGTTTGATTTTTCTTCTATTTTAAATGACTAGACGTGCAAATTGTTTTAAATAACATCTCATATTTAATTTTGAAAGAAGGAATTTCTTATATTACAAACTCGATTTTTAAGAATGTCCAAAACTATATCATATATGGGTGAGTAAGAAGGTAATAAATACACATGAGAGGCTAAAACACTGAATTTAATTCGATACATGGTTAAATTACTACTGCAAATATTAGGTTCACTTCACAAGTCCGTATGAAGTAATGAATTTATAATAATTAGATGAGCAAATAATGGTTCAATGATAAAGTAATGCCAACGCATCTTTTTATTTCTTTCCTCTATGTCACTTTAATTTAATACACGTATTGAGCAAATATGATTTTAAAACTATTTGTGAATAACTGAAACTAAAAAAAAATTGAATATATAGCCAGGGCTGAGAAAAAGTGTGTAACATATATTTTTAATTTTCATCAAACGTGAATAGCCAAGCTAAATGATTGTTTCGTGGCGATATTCATATTTTGTGTAAATTTTAATTACATTAAGCTTCGTATTTTCTACAAAATCGGAGAGAAACGCTAAATTTTTTCCTTAATTATTTATACAAAATATAACATTATTAGAAATTCCCTCGGTGATAATAAACCTATTAGATTGCTAATTTTAATCTCTGTGAGGATGAAGGTATTTCCAGACAAACTGAGGCATAAAACTCATTCATTGATTCTATCTCTGAGCAGCACCTAACAAGTCATGACATAGCATGATTGAGAGGGATTAGCCTGATGGACTGCCGAAGAACTGGAATTAATTGATCGCCGTCGTCAGAAACGAAGCAAATGGGCAAATAGTGCAGCTGAACGTTCTTTTGATTACAACCTTTTGTTTAATGAAAGGCAATTCAGGTAGGCTAGCGATGAAAAAGTGAAAGAAAATTGAAAAATATTGATAGAGAGATGGAGAGAAACATTATTTCTCAATGCTGTGACAACATCTCTCTGACTCCAAATACCTATGAGAGGATAATAAGCACGATCGAAAGTGAGCGGCCAGACAAAGATAAGACTTAATAGGATCATGACTCGACCATCAGTTTCTCGGATCATGACACGAATTTTGTTTGCAGAAATTATTGTATACTATCGATGTCTTTTAGGAAATGGCGTGGCTTTATCCGGCCGTTAACCTCTCCCTATGGGAAGCAGAAGTCTGGACACATATCCTTAGAATCCGTTTCTATATATTTAATGCACATTTCAAATTATATAAGTTTGGCATTAATTTTATTATTTTTATCAATTTTACTAAATCCCAAAAGATAATGAATAAGTCGTATTAATTAACTGAAATGTAAAATAATAAAAAGCAATTCATAAATGCTCAGAGTTCAGAGAAAGCTACTAAGACTTTTCTAACATGATTTCCAGATCTTAAAAGTTTAATCAAATCAACGGTATGGATTGCTCATGTAATTATTATCAAACAGAACCATCCTAAAAGTTTCCGTGGGAGTTGTGAGAATAACACAGGGATAAAAAAAAGCTTTTTCGGAATGGGACATATTTTTTGAGTAGCGATATAATTGCATCGGTAAAAAAGTTTTATATGCCCGAAAATGTATATAATTATTCATTATTTATATTATAATGCACCACCAAAGCCTTTGAGCGGTAACAAATTTAAAACAGCCTTTTAGAAACTTTCCAAAATAAATAGACGACCCTTAGTGTTACTGCGTACCTTACAAGACCAATACCACGGAAAATTATACATAACATCATATTCGTACGAAGGTTTAATAATTGAGCATAAAGAAAGTAAATTTTAAAAAACGAGAGCTATTGGAAAAAACTCGAGTGTATCCTTATTTGTACGCAATGTACATATCTTTTATGTAAAGTACGTTGCTTTCTTACAGGATACTTTACGTCATTTTACGGTGTGTTGTCCCATAATCTCCTCAATATACTAATACGAAGGTTTTTAGAATGCTAGGAGTTACTACATGGCTATAAATGGGAGATAAAGAAACCCTCGGTTAGAAACAGTGATAACCACAGACTATAATGATATGCGGGTCACAGTTCAGGCTCGCCGAGAAACGTTTAGTCTGTTTGGACAGATCTGCAAATATTTGATGATTCTCATGGTTGACCCCGCTATAATGATTACACGAGCTTAGCTATGGCTATGTGGTGTTATTATGGTATTGATGGGGATGAAGGTTACTGATTTTGTCATTTAGGTTACTTCTACTAATAATTGTGTGCACGTTTTCTAACTTAAGAAAGTCAGTAATTTTAATATTTCCTCTATGCTTATCAAGGTCTAAGTATTATAGTCTAAAAGGTTATCGCTTCCTTGATATAGAAGGGAATAAAATAAAAACACAAAACACGGTAATTACAAAGGCACGGCTACTTTCAAAGATTGAAAGATGCAAGACAGCGGAAACAAATGTTGCAGCGGAACCTAGAAAGAAGACGAGATAGAGACAGGGCAAGAAAAAGTTGGAGACGTGGGATATATAAAGAAAATCACTTTTTCTCGTTAAGCAAACTATGCCCCCAAACCTTACGCAAAAGACCTAGGGCCTGCTATGGTCACTATGAGAGGTCTTATATTTTTTATCTACCGTTTGTTACTTAAGGATCGTTTACTTTTCAATCGGCTGGATTAGATATAAGCAATATTTTCACTTTCAAATAAAACGAGCCCATGGTATGTAGGCTACAATATGAAAATAACTTCTTACAGAAGATCAACGTTTTTCTGAGGGACTGAAGAAATAAAATAAATTTCTATGAGTCTGACAGAGTCTCTTAATTACTCAATTCAAACCCAAAAAAAGGTTGAGAGCATGTTCCACTGTAGCACTCAATGTATACTCAATATCGTAACGTAATACAATGGACTACAGTTAACTACATTTTAATTGATAAAGCAATACATAAAGCGCTTAAGTACTGCAAAGTGTATAGTTTGAAGTTTCTTATCAATCTCATCGAAATTGGATTCATGTGTAGCATAGAATATTTCTATTATTTTGGCCAAACAAAGTTTGATAAATGTAGTTCGATAAATACATGAAACATAACACAACAGACTCCATCGACCAGGCTTATTGCCATGATAAGTATTAAAAACACGGTTATTAAATATTTTTCACATTACTTAACCAAATTATGGAAAATACGAATTAGGTGTGGCAGCATTTTCCCTTCGTATGCTTAAGAGAGGATGATACGCACAATAGAATTACGTAGGAACTAAATATTAACGTCTAGGGCAAATGCGCAAAGTCGAGATTCTCAGCATGAATTGGGCCTAGTATGACGAATTTATGGCAAGATAATTTTTCATGATCGCGAATGATACCACTTCTGGAAATTCTCTCTTCAACTTTTAATGAGCCGGGATACTAAAAACAGCTTCTTACAGCTTTAATATCCATTATAATGCGCAGTAAAATCATCTTGTGAGTAACAAATGACAAATTTTAATGAAAAAGACATTATAAATGTCGTACGTTCGAAAGTTTCACAGCTAAATAACTAAGTTATTCAATAAAATGTGATTTTCGTAAGACAAATAATTGAATAAGAAATACCTATAATTGCACTTATACTCCATATTCTATTATTCACTGCCTCTGATGCACCAGCTCACGGATAACATTGGACATTAAAAAAGTTATTAACAGAAAAAAGAACGTAAACAAAAATAAAAAGTTATTGCCATCACAAACAGTGAAAATAAAATCATTTACTCCTACATATCTTCTGAGGGAAATTCGTTTAAAAATCTTTTTACTGCAATCGTGTATCGGAAACAAGACAGGAACCACAGTAAACAGCACAAATCATCTATTAAAAATGGCACTGGGTGCACTTGTTGACTATGGAATTCATAAGAGCCATACTTTTGATTTTTCCTTTTGTAGTTTGAATGCACTTGATGTAAACGAATTTTTGTTCACACGAAAAGATTAAAAAATTGAATTTCATTGTAAATTTCCTACCTTATTTTTACCACCTTTTCGCTTTAATTCCTTTATCTTTTTTCCCGATTTTGGTCCTTTTGTTTGCATAAAAAACTATGTTGCAATAATTTTTTTGTTTCTTCCTTCTAATGATAGCCGAGCCGCCATTTTATTTTAGTAGCCATTGTTTAACTAATCCCCGGACTTCATTTTAAATGAATAGACAGATAAATAATGGGAAATTTATTGTTTTCACAATTTTTACTGGGGTTTCAGACAATTTTATAGGAGATTGCCACAATACTTTTTGTCGTATCTCGTCTCGTTCACCTGAAGCATTTGTATGAGAGAGAAAGTGGTCGGAGGAGGGCTTTATAGTGTATAGATGAATGAAAAAACTGTATGAATGACTGTTTAATGGCTAACAGGCATTTAAATTTAATATCATGAGACGTTGAACGTCATAAACCGACACATATACCTGTATGATTACCACAGGATGATAATATGGCCTTCACTGGATAATACTTGTGGAAGAATACGACACCAGAAAGGTTGTATTTTCGGTGGGTGGTGGAGTCAAAAGTATAGCCTCAATAGGTGCTGCAACGATCGTGTGTCTGAGTACCTCACGCTGAATGTAGCCCTCTGTCAGACGGTCACTAGCGTGATTTAGCTTCTGTGGTAGAATGTGATAAATTATGGTGTCCCTGGTTAAGTTAGTAATACCAAATCAAGGTAACTCAACGAAAACTAACTTAAATTGCTCCAAAAACCATGTAAAACTGCACCACAGGATTAGCTTAGAAATGAAAGTTCCATGAGGTAAGGAAGAAAAAATTATTATTGTCGTTAATTTAACTATTTTATGGATAAAATGATATTCGCCCTCCAAGTTTTAGAATAAACACTATCAATTTTATAGCTAACTAGCTAAGAATTTTGATTGTTGGATTGTTGCATTTTATAGAATCATTTCCAGTTTTTTACCGTCTCAAGTTTTGCAATGGAAGGTAATGTTATATACTTGCTTAAATTTTTGCATTTTATAATTTATTTTTTTATTTATTCTTAATTAAAATATTTTTAATTCTTAATTCTATTTTGCATTACATTTAGTACAAGTCCATCGTATTATAAAATCTCCTTGGCTAATATTGGGTAATAGGTTGTCGTTTATGCGTCGATATCTTTAAATATAGATTAGCTGCTATGTAAACAACTTAAATCGTCAAATAAAATAATGATAAAATAACGACCACGTTTTATGGGGATTTTATCTTCTTTTAATTTATCATATATTTGAAAAACATACTATTTAGATTATTCATAATTAATTGATGCATAATTAATGTCTCTCACGTCAATAATGTATTGGGTCCCCATTCTTACTGCGCTGCTGCATCAGGAGCCACGTTAACTTTCCAGTAAGATAAAGTTTAGAGAGTTCTGCTGTTTATGGCGCGCCTGATTCACGCTACTCCACCCCCATACGAGGCCACTAATGTGCCTCGCATCAAACTGCGGTGTGGTGCCTTGGGACACCGCATGGCAGCGCTCGTGCATAGGCAAACTTCTCATTGGACCCTGTGCCACCCATCGTGCGTATGTAGGTGTGTTCGTTAGTCGCGGGGGTCCCATTTGCATTCCCTCCTCATCCCCCATTTCCTAAAGCATTTCGTCTTCGATCAATCGATTTGGGTCAATCTCCAAAAAACGTTCTTTTTCTTCCAGTAAAATTTTTTTAAATTAAATTTTGTTTAAACAGAAATCAAAATTGTGCAATCACGGTTTGTCAATCATACAATCTAATGACGCACGTGGCAGATATATTTAATATTATTTAAACTGTTTTTTTATTTTTACTTTTGTGCTCTCTACGGACATGATATACTTGTCCAAATGTCCTCGGACACAGCAGAAGAGGAATATTGTGTTTACTCACGGGAAAAAGTTATTTTTGTCATTGGACATTCTGAAATTATTCATAGTGTATCATCATTTCCGTTACCATATGTCATGCACTTGAACTGCAGAGTTCAAGACCTAAAGCATTTAGCGTCCACGGAAATGATGTCCACGAACATGATGATTTCCTCTAAATTAAGTTATAGTTGGGACTGACAATATATTAGGACACTGTCCTTACTACAGTAAATGTGCATCTTATAGCTGTAAAACACATCTCAGTTGTAATCCCACGGACATGACTGTTGATCTTGGCTCTTTCAAAAAACTGAGATAAAATTTTTCTTCCAGCGTTGAAACATTCACTAAACTTAATATAAACTCGAAAAACCCAATATAACTGACAATCCCCTTCTCTATACATTGGTTGTTCAGGGATGCCAAAATCTTCAATGAATAATTACCCCTTTTTCGAGTGTGTCCTTGTCCACGGACATTGCTTTTCTTAAGAAAACTTTTTATTTTATAATAAATATTATCAAATAAAAGCAAACCAAAAAGATTATTTGGAATTCAAACTTTATACTTCACGACCCCTTATTATATATATATATATATATATATATATATATATATATATATTCCAAACATTCCAAATAATATATATATATAATATATATATATATATATATATATATTTGGAATGTTTGTATTGTTTTAACTTGGGTAATGATAGATTTTACGATAAATTATTTAGCAAAGGTTGTTAAAACGATAAACACCTCTTCGAAAATATGTGTAGGACTGTCCACGGGCATGACGAATAAGGCTTTTTATGACAGACGAAGAATTCACGACACCCTACGGCGATTGGAACCAATTTTGATCTTTTCTTTAGAGAAAATGCTTTGTACCTACAAGTCCAATAGATTAATCATCTGTGTCCATTTGTCATTTTCTCGTATCTGTGGGCATTAAATTTGGGGAAAATCTTTTTTTCTTTACTAATTTGTCACTCAATTTAGTAAAAGGGTTCATAAAATAATATACCAGTTTATTTTTGATTAAGCAATTTGTTTTTATGGCAGTTCATGGAAATAATTTTGTACGATTATTGGAGAATGACCCACTTTTCATGAACGTGGTCTTGGACTTCCCAAAAATGTGACCCCAATTATAGATATTACGTTGGGCCTAATTATATTTCTGAGTGCAGTATGATATTCAGTGACAAAAATTTTCAAAATAATATGGAAATACTCGAGCAATTATTCGATAGAAATAATAATACATCTAATCCACGAATAATAATACTAGTGGCAATATTATACCGTTATATTTTAGAATAAGAATTCTACCATACACAAAATGTGATACATAAAATTTTAACCCTAGGTTATAGTCATGCGCTGTAAATCGGCGTTTGCAGGCTTTTTAACAATTAGTTCTATGACAATACATAGGTCCTTGAATAAGCTCTCACGCGACAAATTTTAAATAGCCTTTTGATGGACGCTGAAATGAAGGATAGTCATGAGGTTAACAGCAAGATAAATGAAGGATTTATCGTAATATTTACCAACGTAACGGGGCGATAAATCAAATTAATTTAACAGGCTTTTTCTATGACAGACGAAGAATTCGCGACACCCTACAACGATTGGAACCTTTTTTGATCTTTTCCATAGAGAAAATTCTTTGTACCTGAAAGTCCAATAGATTAATCGTCTGTGACCATTTGTCATTTTCTCGTACATTTCTACTTCTACAAATGACTTTAGCGCATATAATTCAACAATACCTCCTCCAAGCAACATTTCCTCTCCTCATATTTGGCGACTTATTTCTTCCTCTTTCCTTCGGCCGACATTGGGTATTTTTTATCCATTATAACGCTCACAATAAACTCGAAATAAAGTACAACTGTAATTTCACGCAATTCTAAATTCTCCTAAATATACTTGAATATACTGCGAAAAAAGAAAATCTTAATGCATTTTTATTGAGTTTAGCTAATGATATTTATGTGCATGAAATGATTATAGAATGGTTTCAAAATGAGGATCAATACTATGCATGCTGATTTTATATTATTTCTATGAATGATTTATGATTCAAATTTAAAAACAAGAAATATTTTTGAAGTTATTTAAAATATTTGGAAACTATCGGGTGAATAAATGAAATAAATAGATCCCAGGAAAAATATCATATCTCAGTTTGTGATTAACTGGAAAATTCTTCGATGATACGTAAATTATTCCCATCTACTCTGTGCCCTAAATTATTCATCTACGATTTAAACCTCAACGACAACTCAAGTTTCATAAAATTTAAAAAAAATGTAGCATCCCTTGAATTCAAAATGCTAGTGTCTTATTAATGCAGACCAACAACAAGTAATGTTTTTTTAAAATAAAACACTTTCATCCGCAACTAGCTATGGGATACAAAGACAAAAATAAATAGAAAGATAAAACAATCGGTCTTTCGCGTAAAGCTAAAATATAAATTGGCAATTTGTATCACTTGTGGCTGTTTTTGTCCACCATATCTGCCGAAATACTACTTCTAAATCGAAGAAACTGCGGTGCCTTCCGAAAACCTTTCATTTATTCCATAATAATGTAAAGACTTCATGTATATCCAGCCAGTCCTACTTATTCACAGCGACATTATCATTGCCAGTAAGGCTTTTGTTCTGAGTAGACGTCTATCACTATAGTTTTGAGCGTACACTTCTCAGTGAATCATAGATACTCATTCCCATTCGTCCGTAGGGAGTAGACAGAGGTTTTGGAAGGGGCATTGCGGTTCAGAATGGGTGACTTTCTCGCAGAGTGGCCTCTGCAAAGGGAATCAGTCGCTGGATGCGCCTGTGCTCAGAGCTCCCGTGGGGATGGGAGGTAATGTATTATTCCGCGTCAACGGCGAGGGAAAAGCATCCCCAGAGGTTGGGGGCTAAGATAGGTGCAGATAGGAGGGATAGCAGAGGGCTACTGAAGAGCTCAAACCACACTCAGGATCCTCGCCCATATTCCACGGCCCGTATCCTTGTCGACGACTTCACGGCCGAATTATGGGCCAAGGACATTTGGACGCCGTTTGAGTGGTATAAAGTGCACATCAAGACGAGAAGGAAGACGGAGGGAAATTTAGGGATCATGGGGCCTTAAAGGGATGTACTGGTACAGTTGGGGTACTCTCGCTCATGTTAAAGTTATTCTTTAATATAGTTCTTCAAATATTGATTTTTATATTCGTTAATATTATAACCCTATTCCAATTTTTTGAGTCAAATACATTCACTTTCTATACTTTGTGAACAGAAAGTGAAACAGAATAATGGTTATGAGGAAATTTTTCTGATTCACATAAAATCATGGAATCCTGACGCTAACTAAAAGTGGAGCAAGTTATGCAAACATAAGCTTTAGCTAAACATGAGTGTGTTCATCCCACTGATTTTAGTTTACCTTAGTAGGTCGATAAAGTCAGAACTTTGAGTATTTTGGGAATGTTTATGTAGAAACTACTTCCATTTCTTAGCAAAATAATTGGCATACTACTATATTCTAGTACACAATATTCTGAGACTAAACTTCATTCATGGCTTTAAATCAACCGTGTAGGGTTATCACATAATCGACAACGATATTTCATCAGGGCTTCCTTAAAAAATCAATTTTTCACTTTATTTCTCGGGTATACCTCAAAGGTTATCAAATTATAACGCTAACATTTAAGATGCGAGTCTTCAAGGATCATCTAAATGCGAGTATGGAACGCAATAGAAACTCAAGCGTCATAAAGTGGTCCCTTGGTAATGCGCGCGAAATTGAGAGGTTTTCATGTTCTACCATCTTCCCTAGTTTTTGATTAAGCGATTGAATTGTTCAGAAAATGATGTGGCTGCTGAAATTTAGGTCAATAATGCCCAGTCAAAGAAGAACTCGCTGTTACGGCTCAGTGTTCCAGGGTTACTCTTTGAGCATGGATTCCTTTTGTGGAGCACAAAGAGCCTTGCTCTACTTTTCTGAAGGCTATTCAATCATTAAGTTGACTTGTGAAAATTTCTGCACGTGCCCAACGATTAATTTGAAAGCTACAAATACCGTTCTTTTTCTATTGAAATTCTGAACACACCACTGCTAAATGAAATATTTTTTCTCCATACACCCATTTCACATTTTCCACCATACTCGCTTCATATTTACTTTTTATTTTCTGACTTTACTGACTATAATTGCATATTTATTTTACAAAACGATTAAAATTCCACCCTTCAAAATCGCATAACCAAATCAAAATATCACAAACGTATCTCAGGCTAAATATTTAAGTTAGTTATTTACACTGATTCTAAATTGTATTGAACTTTTATAAAATGCATTAACTATTAAAACCTGCAATACAGTGAGTTCATAATAATAATAATAATATACCAATAAATCATTAAAAAAGTATAATAACAATTCAAATCATTTATCAAGGGTGACGTCATGTCACCAATATCTCAATATTGGCATTTACTTTACCTGCAACCATTAGCTCTATTCTGTTAAAATAGTTAGTTCTACTTTGAATTAAACGATTTCTGAGCATAGAAAAACTAACAAAACCATCAAAATGTGAAAATGAACTTTTGAATCAAGTCTCTAATGCATTCTATGTTGTAACCCTTATTCAGTTCTTCTTTCTCACATTTAATTTACCTTCTATCGTCACTATGGCTAATGGTTAGTTATCACTACATTACTCCGAACTAATTTTTTCTATTTTCAATCTTGAGTAGTGGCAGAAGGTGCCACAGCTATTACATCGGTAGTTAAATTTACAGCAGAGATACAAGTATATTTCATGAGTAGCTTAATTTCAATGCTAATGGGCATGATTTCGAATCCCAAAAGCTAAGCGTCCGTGTCACTATCATGTAATTTAGCTAAAGTTGAAATATGCATCGAAAATATTATATTCCAGATTCCAACGACGATTTAAGTATCCATTTCTTTAACCTTTATTGTATGATTCTTAAAAAATAGTTTAAGTAATAATAGTTCAATGAATATTAATATGTGGTAAAATTAAAAATTTAAACTATTGCTTAAATATTATCTCAATATCAAATTCAAGCGATCCAAAACGTTAAAAAAATAATAATCATCTTCTAACACAAATTAGATGATTTATCGACGCCGATGATTTTGACTATGACTTTGGGACTACGGTTCTTCGCGAGCAAGAGAAGGTGGCTGGTAGGGACCCGGTTTGAGAGAAGATAGCCGGGGAGAAATAACGGAATTTTACCCTGATCCTCCTTTTCCGATAGGAGGATGAAGAAATGAAGTCTCGACAGTAATTTGATACGGTGTGCAGTGCATTCCGACTAGAGGCTTTTTTCCCTTCTTTCTTCACTTGACTCCATCAAGTCTGAGATCACTCCAAGCATCTTAAGTTTTCTTCGATTACTCGCCAGCTTACTCACTGCACATTCTCACTTATCTTCAAAGAATAAAGGGTGAATTAAACCCGAAGTAGAAGCCTTTTGAAAGTGGCGTTCACAGTAAAAAAGGAGAAGCGGTGATAAGTGGAGGTGTTCACTGCATTCCACATCGTGTTTGATCGTCATTATCAAACTTAGAGTTTCAAAATTTCTTTTTACTGCAACACATTGACAGTTAAATATTCTTTAAGCCTATGTTAACTGTAAGTTAGGCTCCTTTAGATAATTATTCATATGGAAGTGTCTCATTAACAAAACGAATTCTGCCATTGCTTAGTTCAATTAAACATTAATAGTTTAATATTAATCTTCTCTGAAAATGTAATGAAGTGCTTACAAATACACAGATAATAATAGCGACTCCTTTTTACTTTCTTTTCAAAGGAAAAAGTACGATCATTATACCCCTTGACTCGCGTACATTTTTCTGGGATGAAGCTGATGATAAAGATCGTTAGAATAAAGGCAGAGGTTTCTTTAAAAAAATAAGGCACATAACTGTAATTATATCCTCAATTTTATCGTCATTTGGTAAAAATAGTAAAGGAAAAATACTCATCAAGAGTATATATTAGGGTGCCTCGTTTTGCCAATTTTTTTTAGGATCGAATCGTAATACCCGGGAAAAGTTGCGTACCTGGGTGGGTATTACAGATATGATTTTTTTTCAAAATCGGTTAATATCTTCTGTTCGCCATTTTGTCTTGAAATTTCGAAATTTTTAACGAAAATCGTTAAAAATGTAAATAATTTTAATTTTGGTTTTAGCGGGCACTAATTTTTTCAAATTGTGTAAAGCATTGGTCTTTCCTTGTTATTTTGGACCAAATATGTCAGCTGTATTCCTTATAATTATGGAGAAAATGAAATTTTATTGTGTTCCCGAAAGCAGTTTTCGGGGGTAGGCAACCCGCAACACACATTCTCATTCTACACTATGAATGCGATAAATGACGCGAAATAGAGATGTTTTTCGGTAAAAACGTGTTAATCATGTCTGAAGTTGTCGAGGGTAGTCACTGGGATGAGTGCATGCCCTTTTATGCCATTGCCGACTATATTGAGCATAATTTTCGTGTAAGAAGATATCACTGAAGTTTCTGCCAAGGTATGTGACGTTTGGAAAAAAGCGTCTATTTAGTAGTTACGTAAACCATACTACTTCAACTCATCTTACGGTACATGATGAAAACAATATCGCAAATTAAATCCTATAGAGTAAAACGGTATTTCAGAAAACATAGAATGAATTAAAATCTTTTATTAAGGAGGCGAAGAAACTATTTGATATAGCCTTCTGCAAATGTGCCAACTTTCCCAATTCTGTCTTTCATAAGGGAAAAATGTTTCTATCCTACAGTACCAGTTCCTTGTGGAACAGCGAGGTCCAAGAATAATCCGAATAGGAACTATTGACATCCCTATATAAAAAATGCAAGAAAGGGCGTAACGTTATCATATTGATAAGAGGCTTAAACTCAAATCATCTGAATCAACTGTTGTAGTTTTGGAATGAAAGTGAATACTTTGAGGATACTCAAGTTGATGAGGAATACCTTGACGAGTGGTGTGCTAAGGATGTGGCATTCACCAAATCAAGAGAAAGAAAGTCCATAGTCAAATTAGACTTGACTAAGACTGCCATAATTCTCCAGAGATATAGCGAAAGGGGGGGGGGGGCTGCAGCACACATCAAATCTACTGTACTTAATGCAGCTTTAAAAGCTGGAAATATAGTTCAAGAGCAATACTGCGACATAATCTTAAGCTATATAGTTCTTGACTTTGACGGAACGAACACCAATGCAGGTTGGAAGGGTGGTTTCCTGCGATAATTGGAAGAAATGTCGGGAAAACATATGCAATGGGCTATTTGCCTTGTCCATTTCATTGAGTGACCGCTTCAACCCCTCTCCGCCCACATTGACCGCGATTTTTCCAGCCCGTATCAATACACAGGTAACATAGTTTCAAAACTGCCTAAATGTGAAAAATTCCCAGTGGTGTCATTTCATGTCATAAGTTGTGACTTGCAAACGACAGGAATCTTTAATAAGGAACTGAAGTTCATAGCCAAGATACCCCAGCCCTTGCGTCTGGAATATGTCCAGAAGGGCTAGTCACCATGATTCCTGGGAAACTAAATAAAGCCCGTTGGTTGACGACAGCTAACACAGTTCTTAGGTTATACATTTAGACTAAGAACGCTACCAATAAATTCTTCGTAACACTAAATTATATTAAAGGACTAAGTTGCGATGCAATGTAGGATCAGGACTCAATCTTCGTTCGCCGATGATGATCGTTACATCTGTGAGACCATTCATAGATATAGATACTTGCCAAAGAAGCTCCAAGCAGTAGTTTATTTATCCGTCCAAACAAAAATATTTCCTGCACTCCCAGAAAATATTATTCTCGCAGTGATAAGTGATCGTCGACTAACTGTCCGACAGGAGGC
The DNA here is from genome assembly GCF_921293095.1 of Ischnura elegans. Lineage (NCBI taxonomy): Eukaryota > Metazoa > Arthropoda > Insecta > Odonata > Coenagrionidae > Ischnura > Ischnura elegans. The sequence continues at coordinate 28,753,436 of NC_060250.1, read as the reverse complement.
ACAAATTAAACTTCTTAGTGCTATAGATCACGAAGCAGGTAATTTAAATCATGGCATCAGATGCAAAATTGTTCCCATTTGAATTTTGAAGCCATAGTTTATGGAGAAATGATTCATTGGGAAAGCACCGATGTTTCTATTATCATGCTACTAGTTGCGAGCAATATATAAAATGAATAAATCGTTGAAAAACTGTCGCTTACTGAAAATACTTCGCCAGAATATTCATTCGCCGTATATCTCCACCACACACTGGCAGTGGAACGGACAATGAAGCTATAAATCTCCGAAGTGGCTTCCTATGCATGCGGTAATTACGCCAAGGATGACGTTATCAGATCCACATTGATTTCACGGCAAGTTCTGCCAAAGTTTCAATCGAAATCTCAATTTTCACAAAATTTGCGAATGTTGACGATTCATAACAAATAAACTGGTCTGCATTACGTTGGTTGGGTACAGGAGGCGGAGGAGCCCAAGGTGCAGCCACCTCCACGTGATGGGCTCTGGGTCGCATGGCTAGCTTCTCTGGAAAGGTGAGCAAGGAGCTCTACATTTGCATGATCATACTAAAATAAATCCCTTTTCTGACCGCAGGTGAGGTGAATTTGACCCTTGAGGGACATAAACCGTCATAGTGAATCCCGAATGATAATTTCCATCTTCAGTGATATCTTCTTACACGAAAATTATGCTCAATATAGTCGGCGAATGCATAAAAGAGCATGCACTGATCCCAGTGACTACCCTTGACAACTTCAGACATGATTTACACGTTTTTACCGAAAAACATCTCTATTTTGCGTCATTTATCGCATGCATAGCGTAGAATGAGAATGTGTGTAGCGGGTTGCCTACCCACGAAAACTGCTTTCGGGAACACAATAAAATTTCATTTTCTCCATAATTATAAGGAATACAGCTGACATATTTGGTCCAAAATAACAAGGAAAGACCAATGCTTTACACAATTTGAAAAAATTAGTGCCCGCTAAAACCAAATTAAAATTATTTACATTTTTAACGATTTTCGTTAAAAATTTCGAAATTTCAAGACAAAATGGCGAACAGAAGATATTAACCGATTTTGAAAAAAAATCATATCTGTAATACCCACCCAGGTACGCAACTTTTCCCGGGTATTACGATTCGATCCTAGAAAAAAGTGGCAAAACGAGGCACCCTAGTATATATCACCTCTTTTCTGTTCTGATACCTAATTTTGTCATAAACATGCAGTAGTTAAGTATCCGCCCCAATTTTCCTGGAATTTAAGACATGATCAAGAGAGCAACTAGCAAAGCAAATGCGAGTACTCAATTCTTTTGTCGGCAAAAATAATTTCAGTGGATACTTGTGTAATTATTATGATAGGGAAAGAGGAAATGGAAATTAAGGCTTTGGCAAAGGTGAAGAAGGCATGAATGCGATTAAAGGTTAAGCTGTGCACATTTGGTGCTTATCGTGATTCTCAATGAGACACTCCTCTCAGAAAGGTTAACGATTATGCGAATTTTGCTGTAGAGAATTGCCACGAGAGAGTTTCGGCGATTATGGGACCATAACAAACATGTATGAACATCACTGGAGCACATTTCGCAACCAATAGCTATCAACATTTACTGCGAGAAGCCTTCAACCGACTGAATTCAGCGTGAACAACTAGATAATTAGGCAAATGAGCCATAGTTGTTAAGTGGAAAAGTGATAGACAGCCCTTTGGCACGAAAACTAGTCCCAAAAAAAGGTAACGCCATTTTCTGAGGCCGTTAGTTCCTATTTCACTTTAGTGTAGTATGTGACTTACTCGGATGTGAGAGAAAATTTTCCTAAGCATACAAAAAAATTATTTTTGAATTCATAACACAACTCATATCTTCTATAGAAATTAATCTCGTATCTTCTCAAATATTATGCTTTCTTTGCAGAAAGTAAGGACTTGGTTTTCCTACCGAATTTAAAAACTCCGTTCAAAAATAATTATCACGCCTAGTATCTTAATACATTATGGAAATAAAATTTCAATTTCATAAAAGATTTATGCTAAATTAAATTCCAATAATTTTTATCAATTCACAAAAATAAGTGCATGCTATTTTATAATTTCCGGCTGTGGAAATATTGGCCAAAAGTAGCCATCGAAGCTTAATTATTATCCGAAGAAGATAACCGAGCCATTTTAAATATCTTGCATGCCCATTGATTCCACCGTTCACCTGAATTTAATGGCAAAAGAATTAATATCCCGGTCAAATTTTGTCTTCATTGTATTCACCCTATCAGCTATGTTAACAGTACACTTCTTTGTTGTCGTTTTATCAAGAAGACAAGGGGTAAATGTGGCGTAGATAATTACACTATTCTTGAATAATACAATAAAAATATTTGGGGAACTAAGATGACAAAAATATATGCGTATATATTTTACTCAAAGTGTATACTTTAAAGAAGCTTTCTATGAATGATCTAACATATATCTAGAAAGAATGCCGTTCGAGCCTTTCCAAATTTGCCGATTTTTCTGCGATAGGGGAATATATTTGTATGACATAACTGATTAGTGCCCAGATCTAAAGTAATGAAGTTAAAGTAACTCTTACTTGAAGCTCAACAATTAAATTCCCAATATTATGAATGAATTATTACATAGGTATGCTATTCCAGAATCTACTATTTTTCTACCTTTGAACATCTAAACAGGCTATATTAAAAAACAGCTTTTTACTTGAAGAAAATATTTTTACTGGTCTTAGATTCATTTTTCAACTTCGCCGAAAGAGATCTTTCAATTATTCCCCCGTATTCGCACTCATGTTATGCTGACCAAAATAACAATCACTGCTATCAGTGTCACTAAAAAACCATAAAATGAAAATAAGTGGGTGAAATTCGTATCTCGTAAAAATTCGTGGTAAAGATATTGGTTTTACCTTGACTTTAATTTCGTCACCAAAAAAATATGAAGTAGTTAATTTTTTGAGGGTTAAGGATAACTTCCGAAAATATAGTATTTGTTTCACTTGCACCTTAAATTCTCATGATAAAAGAACACAAATGATAATTTCCACACTTTTAATTTAACACTCAACAACTGACCATGGTTTCAACACATAGTGTCATTTTCAAGGTGATACAAACAGCACTCTCTCAGTATTTATACCCATGCCAATGTAGGTGGTGGGGCTTATGGAATTGGTGTGAGGGGCGTGGAAGGGGAAACAGTTTGGGTGAAACAATGAATGACGGCCGATAACAGAAAACTTACAACAAGAGGGTCCTGAGTTAAGGTCAAGGTTTTGACGTCATGGGTATGCTTAACTTTAACAAAGGTGGCTTAGTACAAAATAAAACATCATTGCAAAGTTCATCCGGGCTATTTGTAATAACGAATTTTTCCAATAAATCTTATTTAAGTCCTTTGTCATTAAAATGTAAAATATCTATGTCAGAATGCCTTGAATGTTCAGTAAAGTCTTTGGGAAGGCAAATGTATATATGGGGGGAAAAGAACTTTAGTTTTTTGAGCTTTTATAAAAGCTGAACAATATACGGAACTAGAAAATGGGAAATGAGGTAGTTTTTCATTTTCACCTTGTTGCGAGGCATGAAAAAACTCAGAATAGGCAGACAAACGGAGGCTGGCGAGGGTTGCTCAGTATTCCGGCGTGAGGGCAAATAACTGCAAATTGGATGTCAAGTGGCGTCCCGATCGGTCATAAATTACGAAGCAGCTCCCTCTTCCCCCTCTCTCCTCCCTCTATTCGCTCACCTGACCAAACAACCTTCACTCCTTTTTTTTAGCAACAAGAGGAAGGGGAGGCATGGGGTGTGGTATATGTCTTCTAAGAGTATCTAAGCTCAAGGCGACTTCGCAGAAATCAAAAGCTGAGGGCATCATGGTGACCCATACATTCAATTTTTAAGGGGAAAATCAATCAAATTAATTGCCTTGAATAATTTTATTTAATCACAATACATATTTCAGCCTTCACCCTCGATTATTTGTCCATTGTGGCGACTACACGCTGTTGACATCTCCTGTGACAATCCACTTTTGTATTCAGAAACATTACATTATTTTCCAATAAGCGGTGAATTCAACTTGCAGCACTATTCTAGGGAAAAACAGCGGATATACTGAAATGTATGGTTTACAATATGTGCCAATTAACATAAAGCAACTAAAATATATGCCTAATTATTATTTATTAAGTGGGGATAGTTAATTTGATCCCTCTGAAAGCTTTTCCATAGGGTGCATAACGTAAAGTTTGATATCTCAATTCTTTCTGTTACTGGGCAAAATAAGCGAAAAAATGCTCTGACATTCAGTTTATGAACGTTTATCATTATCATTGAAATAGTTTAAGTGCCATAATTCAACGCTGAAATAAAAGATTTTCCTTCTTTTAATATCGAATGAGCTATCTTAAAGATATTGGTTTTTAAAATTAGGTTACAGAATTTTTCAACGGGCTAGAATCCTATTGTGGCGAGCAAGATGTATTCCTGTAGAGGTTAGAGAGTATAGGGAGGTACGGGCAGAGAGGATTTGGCACCATCAAATTGAGGGGACTCATGGTATCACCAACAAAATCTGGAAGTTACTATGCCTCCAAAGTAATGGAGGAATACCCTTTTAAGAATGCCCAGAGATTTTTCTCTTGATGCGTTACACATGGGCAGTGATTCCTTCCCCTACGCTCACATTGAGTCCTTGAGCTGCGCCCGAAGAAGACGGGCGAAGGGTACAAATTGAGTTACGGCACTTCCCGTGAGATATTTCCTTCACTTCAGATCGAATCATGGGATATAGGGCGGATGGCCTCCTTCGAAGAAAGGGTATGTAATAAGGGAGGGCTTAGACCGGACATAACCCAGAAGGCACTATGGTCGCCCTTCGATGCCAAAGGAAGTTGCCACACGATAGGCGATATGTGGGTTAAAGGTATTAGGACTAGTCCCGTAAGATCCTATATAGCCTGAACATAATTTATTCCTACTACGATGCGTGAGTGAGTCCATGATGCAAAAAAACTAATCGTGACGTCAAATATTTTTCCTTCATAAAAAATAAAAATGACTATACATTGACGATAGGTGAAGCTTCTCAGAAGGTGGGCTCGAATTTAAAGCGTTCATAAAGTCATAATTTGCTTCCCTGTACGCGACTCAATTTTAAGAATTGTCAGTGATAGAACAAATGGATAGTTTTAGCAGACAAGGCAGAAAACACAAGGCCTTCAATGAATTATCGTTCACCGTTTCAATAAAATAACTTGATTTTCAAACGGTTTCCGTCATAAGAAAGTTTAAAAATTTTCCAAAATACTTGTTGCTTTAAAAAATATTAGGTACACTGCTGATGACATTTCAAGAAATATTTATCTGTACAAGGGCTCAAAATTGCTTATGACTAATTGCTTTTACGCGGCACAATTTTAGAGTACAAAGTATTACTTCTCGGTATTCAAGGCAATCATTGCTAGGCTCTGGCCGATAACTCTGGAAATTCGCCACAGAACCGGGAACTCAATGGTGCAGCTATAAAAATGCATGGTTCGACTAATATTTTGTACATCTCATAACGTTTTGAAAGGAGAAAACGAGCCATTTTTGAGACTATCCTAGCAAAAACCTTTCAACTTATCCTATTTATGTAATTAGATGTGCAAAATTTCTCAGAAGGATATGAGACAAATATTAATCTGTGAAAATTGCTTCTTTCTCCTGAAAATGAAATGCTTCGTTTGATTCTTCGTATCAGCTATTTGCATATAGAGTCAGTTGACGGTGAAATCGTTCCGCCATGCGGTGGAAAATGGCGTAATAGAAACTTTTACAGGCAATGAGCTCTAAAAGTCATGGTAACCTTGAGGTTGAGTATCAGAGAGCGTTCTCAATGCCAATGCCTTTCGAGCCAATATGATCAAGCACTTTGTTTCATGGAGTGAAGCAGATAACCACTTCGAATCGAGTGATCCCACGCGAACAAACTGCGAATACCAGAGATGGCATCAAACTTTATCACAACCGATGAACAAAATGAAGCCCATCGGAATGGTTTTAAGCGGATGCTTCACCTGCGAAGAGCGACATCATTACTACGCTTTCCATCTCTTGAAAAATTAACGCAATCATCCATCTACGGGGACCGTTTGACCAGGGAATTCGTTTCAGCGTGCAGGCGACGGCTAATGGATCAAAAGAATCCTTTTAAAGAGCGACGCTTAAAAAACTGCTCACAAAGGCAACATTGGAATCGAAAGTGGGCAATGGAATCAGAAAGGTGGAGGAAGGAATTGATTATCGTTCAAACAGCAAACGTTATGGGGATAACGGTGAATATTACGCCAAAAACCAAATAAGTGAACGTTGAAATGTAAATTTTAAAGGCATTTTCCGTGAAAACGTCAAGTGATCCTGGCCTGTGCAGTATTGACGCAAAAAATTCATTGACATCTCAGGAACAGGACGAAATTTACAATCAAACTAAATGGCATTGGACTTCATAACTTTGAAGAGGTGATTACTCACCCATTATTGGCCTTATTTCTGTCTATCATTCACTTAAATGTGGCCTTTGAATTTCAGTGCAAAATAGAATGTTGAATCAAATCTGTGAAAAACCATTCAATTATTCTATATTTGATCTTATCAAAGACTTTTGTTCTATATATGTGATCAGGTGCCAAATTGAAAAAGTGAAACCCTCCATTATTAGTTAATTGAAACTAAAGGCAAGTCAAAACCAATAAAATTTAAATAGTTTCGTTCCCGGGAGCGAATTGTAGAAAACAAATTAAACCCAGAGAGCTAAACTCAGGGTTGAAACGAAATAAGAGTCAAAACTACTTCGGGTCGAAACTAAACTAAACCTCTGGGACGAAACGAAACACAGATCATGTTTCGTACCGGCGGGACCACGTACTTCACATCCAAACAGTATAGTTTCGACCCATATACAGTGTACAAAATATGGTAGAATGAAGTAGAGGTTCGGCTACATCCATTAGATGAATAGGGCACTCATATTTAGACCACAAACCGGTATAACGGTGAATGCAAACTGGTCATTCGATTTTTAAGCTCTCAATGTATTCCTCTCTACCTTTTTTCATGAAATGGGTCGAAACTATTTCCAATCCTCTCAACTCATGGGATCGAAACTTAACTGTGAGCAGAGGAGTTTCCAATTAAGTTTCGAGTAATACACTGAGTACGAAGTATGGTTGATTGAAGTAGAGGTTTTGCCTATCGCTACTAGATACATGGGGCGCTCATATTTTGACCACAAACAGGAGAGAGGCTAAAGCGAACTGGACATTCGATTTTTAAATTCAATGTTTTAACCTCCCTACATTCTGTCATGAATTGGGTCGAAACTATTCCCTCTTACCCCCTCAACTCAACTTCTGGGATTATGACTGTGAGCAGCGGAGTTTCGATTAATTTAGTTTCGTTCCTGGGAGTAAAGTTTCGTCCCGGGTCAAAACTAAACTCCTAGGTGATTGTAATTCTATGCGGGAACGAAACCAACCCTTGGCCTCGTACTTTCGTTACCCTATGGTTCGAAATGAAACAATTTCGTATCTTTTCTATTGCCATCCCTCACCATAATACACGGCTTTCTACACATGAAGTCATTTAACACAAAAATACTCATTTAACTTGATCACCTATTGCGCCTGCGCTGCAAAGAGGCTGGGAAAACAGGCCACAGAAGAGCTCACCTGCAAAGAAACAGAGAAATTGAGTTTTGTTGGTACAGGGGAATAAATTTGAAACTCTGATGAACACATGTAAATGACATAAATAGTGACTCGAGCACAGTAAATGAATTTAAAAACTTAGTAATTACGATTAAACTGATGCCATTTACCAGCTCCAGTAACGAGAAATATTTTCATACAAAAACGGCAATGAAAAAAACTTTTTTGAAGTTTGTTTTTACAAGCATGACATTAATTGGCTGGAAATTTTTCGAGTTTTGATTGGTATTCACCTTATTTCGCACTAAATCGAATAACTTTACGCATATTCGGGGCTATTATGAATATCCACAAGCAAAATTCTTAGAGGAAAGAGTTTTAAAGTAATTACCGAATTAATATACAGATTTCAAATAAATAACTCTATCAGCATGAATAACTTACTGAAAGATGCAAAAACACAAGAATAAGGAAAACAAGGGATATAAAATCAAGAATAAGACATCACGGATCATTCGAATTGGCGCATCTAATGACGGATAAACATTCTCGCGCACTTTGACTCACTCTACCGCACCAATTCAGAGCTGCAATTCGCAAATATAGTAAAAATATATTTTCAGGATAAAAAAGACCAGAAAAGAACTATAAAATTCTTCTTCTTTAGCTCGCGGAAACTGAAATTTAGCTCCAAGTAATAAATAAAATATGTGCTCTCGACGATAGTCTGAAAGGTGGTAGCGGAGTATAAAATATAAAGGTGATAATATTCTCTGGTATTAATTTAGGCGGAAACAAATAGAGAAGACGCCTTCTTTACCATTAGTTGGACTTGCAACGGCATTGGCACGCGATTTTATGAATTTTAAATCTAACCATTTCGTTTCCGCTCGCACAATGTAACCAATTTTGTAATTCTACGTCCTATTTATAAACAAAGCACATTATATCGCTGCAACATGTACATGCTTTGGTGCTCTTTAAACTGACCGGAAATAATACCAATTCAGCATACAATGGAACTCGGATTAAGATCGATCCACCGGAACAGATTATTACAGAAAAGCGAGGTTCTGCAGTGGTAGTCTTCCAACTTCTTTTGCTATCGCTGAGAATATATTTTTTTATACTCAGTGGAGAAGCCGATCCAACGTCCGAGTCTGAATCAGAGCAGTCCAAAACCTATCTCCGGTTTGAGGATATCCTTGCCGCCCGTAGCTTCTCCTTAGATCTACGTTGGCCGGCTTCCTCAGCGGAAGAAAAGGTGCTGTGTGGGCAGAATTCTGTGACAAGAAGTCGATAGCAAAGGAAGAAGAGTTCGCCATTTCGGATCAGAATATCTCAGACGTGGGTGATGTGATATCGATAGCAGAAATGGCAGGGGTCTTTCCTTTGAAAGAGAGCCTCACGGGGAAACTCAGTGCGTCAGATCATTATCTGAGGTGTCGGAAGGAAGTATTCCTTGATTTAGTGCTTCAACACGAGAATTTATGAATCAGAAAAATTTATTGCATGGAATAGACAATGAAAAAGGCATTACAGTAATTTAAGCTGTGAAGTACGAAACAAAACTAGTCCCCGCCTACTTTATGAGAAAAATTACATTGGAATGTGCGAGTACTCGAAAATTCGAGTCGACTCGAGTAGTTGGCTCTCGACTCGAGTGCTCCCAGTGGTATTACGAATTTCGAGTCGAGTAGTTTCGGTTACAGAGCTGTCGAGGCCAGTTAGTTCAATTACCTGTCGACAGGAGGCCCTATCATGAAATAATATCGTTTTTAAAGTCGATAACTCGCTCTAATGCCTTGGCTTAGGAGTTACAGCTTTTGTATACGTAGTAGTCAAGCATATTAATCAACTTGGGCACCGAATATCTTTTCGTCAGCCGACCGTCTTCCAACCCGGCGCGGTGTAATCGAAGTAGACCGCTGCATCGCGCATACTTTCTAAAGCGATACTTTTATACACTACCATACTTTCTTTACTCAAACGCCGCGAGAATACGTGCAAATTGTTAGGATTTCTATGGAAAAAATGCAAATTTTAGGTTTCTCCGGACAAAGCATGTTTTTCCCGGTATTTGGCGTCACAATCTTTTAGTCTTTTTAAGTACTACGTAGGTCCGACGTTAATTTTCGTTTATTTCTTTGTTGCATTTAGCTTCCTTCTTCAAGTAGCAAAAACAGAGTTGCTATGATTGATTAAATGAAGTAAGAAATAAGGAGAAAAACATTTTGGTCTACAAAACTAAAGCAAAGAGCTATAGTTTGTTCGCGTGTCCACTTAAATTCCATGAAGATTCAAGGTCCATAGATATCCTTTTTATAACTTTTAATAAAAATTCCCAGATCTTGCATCTTTGTTGAGGAAGTACTTTTCCACCCACCTAAGTGAATTCCGAAAGACAATTTTCTGCAGGCAGTAATACTGTAACGTGGAGACGTCAAAATTTGCTGCCTGGACATGTTGAACAGTTAGTTTTCCTGCATGAGAATTTGAAAGGATCAAAATTACATGATTTATTTACGTATAAAATCTTTATTGCAATTGTAAAATTGCCTTTTCTGAGGGCTCTTCTGATCATTTTTGATACATACATTAATTAAATTGACGACATATTACTAGGGGTGAATTCATTTCAGTGGTGCTTATGGAATTGTTTAATACACATTAATTTTTATCCAACTCGTAATTGTGACACGTTTACCGTCAACTTTCCTCATTATCTTTTCCATTTTTGATCAAGCTAATCGTTCCGAATAGAAAGTTTACGAGAAGGTTGGAAAAAATGAGACTATGTTGGAGCATGAACACTGTATTGCCTATTTCAAAAGTTGCCAGACTCGACTCGATAAACGCGAGTAGTTTTACACTCGACACGATACTTGATTCGAATTCAAAAAGTATTGATCGCACATCCCTAAAATTATGCTATGAAAATGAAAAATATTATCGATAGGCATAGGCATCAAAGCATTTTAATTTTATCATTATTGTAATTATGTATTTTTAATTAATGTATCTGCAAACTATACTATTTGATTTTTGTTCTAATGGATATTTTCCTAGGCAGTAAATATTTCTCTATTTATCTACTTTTTTCGAGGGATTTGAGGAGTACCTCTTCAAATCCCCCTATTCTTCCCTAATGCAACCTCACCAGCACCCGTAAGACAGAAGCGAGAAGAATAAAAATAAAGAAGTCGACCCTCGGATACCGGTCCACAGTGAATGGCCGAACACGGCGCTAAGGGAGTTAATAGGGATCATCTACCGAAGCCCAGATAAAAGATGATAACTGTTCCTCTTGCGAGTCATCCATTCTTGGTTAGCGGGATATCACCCGCAAATCCGCCACACCAGGCCTGCACACCCCACCCACCGCTCGGGAGCAACAATAGAGGGAGCCATCCCCCCTCGGCCGTTCACTCCTCGCAATCTCTAACAATTCCCGCGCCCCCAATTCACCCTCCCACCCCCCACAGCCCCGCCACACTTTCATTCCAAATTCTCGTCTCGACCGTGGCGCCGCGTGCCTCGCCTACCTTTTATTATCGCAGTAGCTTTCTCTCCCCCCACCCCGACTCTCACGGAAATATTTCTCTTCCTTTCTTCCTCCGACCTTCCGAGAAATCAATATAGAGAGCGCTGAAATATCTGCCACACTTTCAATTTGAGAACTCCTTTGAGTGAAAGAAAACTGTACATATAGAGAGAGAGGAATACTACATTCTCGTTCTGATTTACATGAGAATAAATTCCAAGGTTCAAAAGACGTCTATGTGTATGTGGACTCATGGGTGGTTGTGAGAGGGAGGATGAGCCACACATCGAAATAAAGATAATAAGGAAAAAAAGCAAGTACCGTCATCTGTGTAAATTTTATGAATTACGTGCGAGACAATGGAATGAATGCAGTGAAACAACGTCGTGTATATCATTATTCGCATGCCTTTAAAAATGAAATATCACGGGATGCCCCTATAAAGTTTACCAAGCCCTAAATAGGTCTCAACCCTCTACATTCTCCCACCATTATCGATCCATGGAGCAAATTGGGTTTTTGTGGTAGTTAGAGTTCTTGCTTTCCACTCCGTGAGCCCGGATTCAAATCCCGGTTGTGGCAGAGAATTTTCAGATACTGCCCTGCTTGATTGTTGATACTTCAAGCGCTTCAGAACTCCATCCGTCGGATGGGACGTAAAGCCGTGGTCCCCTGAGAGCCTGATGCCAACGGGGAGTTTCTTTCTATCCTTCCTTCCCTACCCTGTCCTCATTAAGGGACTTTCTAGTCCCAAGTTCGCCCAATAAAGTACAATAAAAATAATTATTATTACTGCGCAAACAACCTTAGCTGTCGGTCGCCTCCTCCAAATACCATGCCACAGTTCCATTATTAACAAGTTGTATTTTTTCCCATACCACCGATAGCATCACTTAAATTACATTTGCCTCGAGGTTTCCTTCATGTGAACAAGTAAACGTATACAGGCATGCATACCCTGGAAAGGGATAATTAACTCAGGCGGGACGCGACCTTCGGTAAGGTTGGCAAGGACTTTACCCCGCCGCCAAGGAAGCCGGGAAAGTTATTGCATAGCTCTAACCGGTAACCGTATGGCGCGTGAGACAGGCTAATCCATGGGGCCGAAATTGTCTCGCTGAAATCGACTATGACTAGCAATGCCCACCTGCGCGCGCTGCACAGAGGTTGACCTTTCTCGGCTATCAGTTGTCATTTTGTTGCTTGTCATGGCCCAGTCATGAGAATCATGGCACGATTGCAAGAAATGGTCACAGGGGATTTGGAGGACATGGAGTTGATTGTGGCATGACAGTGCCTGCCTCTCCTCAGCCAGACGTTTGCTAAGGAGAATCACCGAAGTGGGGGGACAGGAATTAATTTGGGTTTGCCACTGTTTGTCTCCGATTTTGTGGACAAGCCTGTTTTTTGGTTCCTTTGTGCACTTATTTGCTTGAAATTTTACACAATAACGATCTACAGCGTCGGGACCTAGTCCAAAATGTGCGTGTAGAGATTCTCCCCTCTTGTCTCCTCATTTCAACCCGGAGTTTATTGCAATGATTCCGTGCGTATTCAACCACTGATTTCATTAAAAATCATTGCCCCCTTCAGACGAAATGGGAAATGATGTTGCGTTAGTGTATAGTAACAGTGTATACCTAGGTGGCGGCAGGGTACAGTTTAGTCGCCAGCCAAACTGAAAGTCGGGGACTCAAGTCCTGCCTGAGTGTGTCACCCCTATTCAGGAAATATTGTTATCAGCTGTAACCCCCGGTATAAAGGCCAAATAGTACTGTTTTCTGTGTAATAATACAAATAAATTCTTTTAAATAAATAGAGATAGAAATAAAATTGGATATATTAAAAACTGACGATATGAAACACAAAAAATATTACTATAAACTTAACCAATCGGCTTAACGTGGCGCCGGCATGTGGCCAAATATTGGTCCACAGCAGACAAAAATATTAAGAAAGAAATAAATTGAACAAAGTTTCATACTTCTTCAACCTTTAAGTCAACATCTTCCTTTTTGTCCATCTAGTCAGACGTTCATCTGCGACGACAATACTGCAATGTGCAATCGAAGCGCAGATTGGCATAGCGACAACGCCATACCCAAGTTACAAAACCATCTTTCTCTTCTTGAGAAATGGACTCTCGCTTCCATAGAAACGGTTGAAGTCACCATGGCATAATGTTTGCTTTTGGACGGAAAATGTTAAATTCTTTCCCCGTAAACCTTACCTTTGAATCCGTTCCTATTAGAGCAGTGTCGTTAAAGAATGAATCGCTCAAATTGGACGATTCAAGAACATGAACCGAATGAATTGAATCTACGTTTTCCACTCGAATCGTTCAAAATGAACGATTTGATGGAATATTCAAATCCGCCGGATCGATCAATAAGAACTTTATAAATTCAGCTTGACTGCGTTGATGACAGGCGGTGAATCATCATTAGATTCTGACGAATGGCAACACAAATGAACTCTTGGCAATGGCAATTCTGACAGGTTGGCAACACCAATGAACTCTTCACCATAATTACTATTGATTTGAATCGGAGGAATATGCGGTATGCATTTTAGTGTGACGGAACTACATATACACTGATTTCGTACAACATGATAAAAGCTTTTTCACGGAGTAATCAGTGCTATAGATATTCTTCTGACTATATCAGTGAAATGAAAATTCTTGAGGCACGGGAAATTTTTAGATGAAATTAAAATGAACTCTTCACCCTCACAAGTAAATGTTTTAATGAGTATGAAAGTCTTTGAGAAATAGTCGCATGCAATGGAAAAATTAAAAATGTCCGTAATCTGACGCATTAAACTTCGTTTCAGAGTTATTTGCATTAAAAGTAATTGAATTTCACAATAACTTTATCGTGGACTACTAATTTTGTATTTCATAACATTCAGACAAATTGAAGAGGTTTTAAAATCTGAAAACAATTCATTAGAGATGCCTTTAAAATGAAAAATTATAATTGCTGTGAATTGCTATCCGTCATAATATTTAAAATGTAGTAGGTTGGTAGATGCTCATGGATTCCAGCATGATTAGTACAGTAAACATACATATAATGAAATAAAGGGGCTAATTTTGATTTTTGCAATGTTATTTTTCATCCTAAACGGTAGATATGAATTACGGTTTAAGATATGGAAACACGAAAGAAAAGCGATTGAATAAAAGAAAACAAGCAATCAAGAAATTTAACCCAAATTCATATTGGATCAATCCTACTGTATTTCCTACTGTATCCGCTAATTTGCTACAGTTCCGCACTAAATAAACGCCGTCACCAGCCATAGTGTCTCGTACGGCCATTATGACGATATTATTTCAAATAGCACCTCTATAAAATTTCAAGTCGATAAATTCGAGACAGAATCAAAATTTGTGTAAACATTTTTAGATTCGTATGAGACGAATTGGAAGAAATCATCGATACAGTGTTACAAATATTTGAATAGCTGACCTAGCTTTTAACTGGTCTACAGGTTATAATAAATTCTGTATAATATTGACAATGGCTAAAGAACAGTTATATTCTAGGTAGGATATAAATAGTCAGTGAAACGCCATAAAACAATTTGTGTTAATTTTTTGCATGGAGTTACGGGAAGACATGACTTACATGCGTATTTTTTATTTTAAAATAATTTTCTGCCAAGTGGAAAATAATTGATCATCTTTAGTTCGGGGAACAATGAAACATACCCTTTTATGCTTTTGGATTTTGACCGGTTTTTTATATATGTAGAAAAATATATTTGAAGAGTTTTATTAGAGATCAACCAATGAAATAATAACAGTCTGAAAAGTGAAATTAAAAAAGACTTTCTCCGGGAAAAATAAACTGTTATTTTAAAGAACATCAGACAAGCCAACCGAAATTGCACCATTACAGCTATCATTAAAGAACTCATCTATTAAAAGAAAACACAAATGGTGTACAAAATAATATTCTTATACATCCTATTGATTCATTCATTCAATCACTCCCACCAATTTGGACGGAAGAATTAAACTGAGAACTATATTGATGACGGTTTTACCACATTTTTTCAAAGTTCATTTTACGAAAAATGATGTTAAAAGATGGTGAAACTTAGATTGCGTAAGTATGTTTTGCTTGAGCATCTAATGGGTTGAATGCGATAAAAGTGAAGGAGACTAAAATCCTGTATCCAAAAAGAGAAGTATTTACCATCTCCAAAATCCAAGAATCCATTATCACTTTCCAAACAGCAGCTTTGACTCCATAATGACTATCAGAGTGGGTAATGGGCAGTAAAAATGATTATGGAGAAGACTGAGGGTGTGGTTATGAGGTAATAAACGGGCTGAGATAAGACTGAAAGGGAAAAGATTTTGTGGGAGGAAAATGTTTTTCCTCAAAGCAGCGTTAAAATTTCAGAAAATTTCGACCCAAGGCTTCTTCTATTTTTAAGCACTCACTAAATTAATTTTTTTTAATGCTTCTATATTATTTTTGTACATGAAAGAGTAAAAAACTGCGGTTGGCACTGTACGCAGAAAATTGTGTTTCCCTTCACGCCTCGAGAGCAACGAGATAAAGATTTGGTAACAAAGTTAAACCACAGGGATTGTCTCGTAAAAATATCACCTACAAGAGGATGCAACGGAAAGCATTTTAGTATTATACATGTACTTGGCACGTAAGGAAAAGGAAATAAAAAGATTCAAACTAGGCTTCCGTAAAAAAATGGAGAGACATCAGAAGCCACATGTGCATAAAACATTTCAGGTATAAAAATAAAATTTACGGTGAAAATCGTGAAAATAATGGTGAAACGCAGGTTTCTGTAAACGTAAAAATAAAAAGATATGAAAAAAGTGCCGGGAACGAGGCTCGACCCGGGGTCATCGCTATATTTTGAACACCTTACCAACCTTACCTTAACGCAATTTTCTATTAACACTTTTGATCAATGCAAATTGAGAAATGCGCGTTTGAAAGCAACATTTTCATCTTCAAAAGAAGAAAGGCTTTACCATCTCATGATGCTAGTGAAGGCATAAAGTTTGGTAACAATTGAATTTGCAGAAAATATTTTATTGTGCAATAATATGATAAATATTGTTTCATTTCTCCTCGAAAGAAGCACGAGAAATATTATTCAGATTGAGGTCTCCGAAATTAATATTTTCGCAGATCGGTAATGAGAAAGTAAAATATTTTATTTGATTTGATATACATTGTTTCTTTTTTCTCTTCGTGTAATTTATGACAATAAGCTAAATTAATAGTGTATTGCAGAATCAGTGGGAAGTAATGGCAGCAAAATATTCCCTAGAAAGTTGTGAAAATACGGTATTCATCATTGTAAGTAGAGTATTTTGAACACACAAGAACAAATATGAGTTAAAATGAAGGTAAACATCGTAAGGAAATTTTTTCTGGTCATTAATGAAAACAAAAAATGCAATGAAGTCGCCGAAAATTTCAGACACCATCCAAAATAAATGATTGTTAGAGGGTAAAATGTTGGGTAAACGAGGGAGATGAAGGAAGATATTAGGATATTTACACTGGATGAAAGGCAGTGGGTCTTATAGTGAATTGAAGAGGAAAGAACATGAAAGTAGGGGAAGTTGCCTGAGCGCTTCTTAAGTACTCATGGGAAATCTACCTTAATTTTCAGAATACGGTAACAATAAAAATACTCCGAAAAAACTGTAGATAAATCAGATATGTGTAATATTTATAACCCTGTCGCGTGAACGGCGGCGGTTAAACGGCGTTTTAGTTTTTCTCGTGGAGATTCTTGTATAAATTAGATGACTATGACTTAAAAAGAAGGCGCGCAGTGAATATAGTCTTCAGAAATACAAGAATGTTCACAAATAGGGCAGGCCCGCCGGAGGGCCATCGCAGTGGATTCGATTCAAAAGGTTGCAATGGGAGGCCGTGACACCCTAATACAGTACCACCTAAAGAAAAGAGGGCTTTAAGATGCCGTTCCTTAAACGCGGAGCTAGTCAACCGATAGAACTGCTGGAGATGATGCTCAACACTCACTGAGAAAAAGAAATGCGAGACTTTAGACCACTATTTGAAAAAATTCTAAGACTCACAGACTGCATAGTATAATTGCATTATAAATTTCAAATGATAAAAATTGTTTAAATATCCATTTAATTATAATTGCGACTGATTTTTAGTTATCTGAAATTTGCATTAGGAAATGCTTGAAGCAATTTCTCACTATTACATTGAACACATTAAGCGTTTTAACAAAAAAAGTCATTATCAAGTGGTAGACTTTTTTTATATTACGTAAAGATATTTATAACCCCCTAATCAAGAAGGGCAAAGTATGTATAGATAATAACCACGGATGCGGGTCAAAAGTTTGCAATGGGACGCTGTGACACCCTCATATAGCAGCACCTAGAGGAAAGAGGACATTAAGATGCAGTTCCCCGAACGCGGAGCTACTCGACCGAGAGAACTGCAGGAGAGAATGTTCAACACTCAGGGAGAAAAAGGAAATGCGAGACTTCAGACAAGAATTCGCAAGAATTCCCTCCCCTAATGCTCGCTTAAAGGGTCCCGTCGCTGAGGAGAAAGAAACAAGAGAGTAGGTCAAATGGAGACGCTTAAGAGAGCAGTTGAACTGCAGCCGAGTGTGCGCGCCCATTAGCCCCAGCGACGCCTGTTGGGAAGCGACGTGGTACTTCCTGCCTTCTTATCCTGCGCAAATGCAGGCTGGAAATACGGAGCGTGGTTGAGACATTAAAAAGGAATTTCGGAAGGCGCGTTTGTATGTATCCTTCTCCTGCATGCATGTTCAGTTCGTAGAGGCGAGAAAACAAGTCGGAAATGACGAAATGAGACGGGGTCAAGTTCCGGAGCGAATTCCACCGCTTTGTGAACGCCTTCTCGAGAGACGAAATAAATGTCGCTGTCGGGTTGGTACCATTTCTCAATCCTGCAGAAAAAAATTTCTTCCGCCAATGATCAGAAATGTTGCCTTATCGGAGCGATTCATGGACGTGGACGGCAGCAGAGAAGTCAAGAGTGGAAGTATTCTAATGTTGTACGTCTGAAGAGTGATTAACATGAAATGTATCAACCGAATCAACAAAGAGGAAATACTGAGGAGAGTGGGAGAAATGAGAATTTCCTACTAACCTTCCATCAGGGGCAATTCCTGAAATTTTTTTTAAAAACATTATTAACTCCTGGCATGGCTCGATGGTACACCTTTTAAATTTGAAGCACCATTACTAGTGTTGCCTAACACTATGCCTTCATACGGCCCCAGACCAATGCAGCAAGGTGCGATATGACGTGCTCATTAGGTTAGTGAATATTATTATCTGTAATTTATTTTAGCATGTTAATTTTACAAGATCGATGTTTTCTATTTTGCAAACTTATTTAGCTAATAATGGTATTAATTTGCTTTATTGGGCCGTTAATTTGTTTATTTTTGCTAAATTATTCACCACTGATCTGTCGGCCTAATTGTGAATAGCGAAAGGCTGCAGAGAGGATGTCAAAACAATCAGCAGTTATAAATGCCAAGGGTCTATGCAGCTTAGTGGTGTGGAGATATGAAAAAACAGTCGCACTGTGCCCGACGGAAGGTTAACTGTACGAAAAAAAAGAGACTCCTTAATCGGCGTCATATTAAACATGATGAAAACAATGAAGTACAAGCGGAAAGAAAGAAGGGTAAAAGGGGGTCCCGAATGAGTTACATAGGAAAAGTTTATAAAAATGAACAGGAGAACAAATGCGAAAATATGAAATTATTTGCATGCTTGAGTGATATGGGTATGGAGAGTTTCGTCAACCCAATCTTCAGATTTATGATTCTCGTGATGGCGATCATCAGGAAAGTTCAAATTCTATTAAATTTATTGTGACTGAAATTAAATTTATGATGTTCATAGCTATTAACGCATTGCTCTTGAAACAAGGCAGAAAAAATCTGCAGTTAAATATTAATTACAACAGGGAAAAATTATTTTCAAGTGGATGAAGATCTCTAGGTAATTATTTATTTTACACGGAGGATTAATTTTCTAGCCAAAATATCATTTGGCTTGCCCATAATGCCTTCCCTGTTGGGTTTTATGATAATTATATATCGTTTTAACTATTATAATAGTTAGATATACCATTAAAATTGAGTTTAATAGTCTGTCGTATATAGATTGCGCATAGTAGGATATTAGTTGGTATAAATGTTTCCTTGGGACACAATATTTTGGAAACTTAAACCTATGGAAATATTTCCAGGGATGCAAAAATCTTCGTATATTTTTGCTCCTCTCTAACAGGTCTCATTTTATTGAGGCCAGCTGTCACGCTGACTTTTCAAACACGAAAATAATTTCGTATTGCCTTGATTGGGGTGTACACAGCAGCTGGTGGGTAGTCACCCGCTGCCAAACACATCCAGGACGCGGTGGGCCTCGGACCGCGGTCACCGCTGGTGCGTTGTTGGCCCGAAAGGGGAGAGCACCTCCCCTCAACAGGTGCGCCTAATTGTGCCCCGCTCATAATCGATAGACCCAACCGGACGCTCCTCCCTGCTTCCTCGAAGCGGTCAAAATTCACGCCACTTTTCCTCGAACGTCAGTTGACGGCCTCCAATTACAAAATAGAACACAGAAGCCTGTGGAAGAATCATGAGTGTAGACACTGGATAACTATTACCTCTCTGCTGGAACGTGCTTTTAATATTTAGTGCTAGTGTTTCCCTTAGGGTAAATATTTACAAGAAGGAAAATTGGTACATAAGACCGAGGTTGAAATCGTATTCTTCGAGATCTCTAAATCGTAGTCAAACAATCCGAGCAAGATCTGCCAATTAACATGGAGTTAAATACTAGCATTTATTCAAAATATATTTTTCGAGTATTTCATTCGCAAATGCTATCTATCTGTTTCCTATTATAATGCTGAAGCTGGAGTTACAATGCTGGGCTCGCCTTAAGAATACAGAGCAGTTACCTGAGCGCTCTAGTATGAATAGACTTTGTGTTTCAAATGTGGTCCCAAAAAAGTAATCCGCATTTTACGTAATAATCGCAGAGGGCACTGCAGGCTATCCTATACACTAAATAGCAAGATTGAACTATCCCTCTATTAAAACTTTCATTTTTAGAATAAATTTCATTAAAAGTGGCCGAAAGATTAGTATTTGAAGGAACGTTTACGTAATTGCTGCCCCTTCATTACGCGGTACTGCAAAGCCAATGCCAATTTTGGCTCTCCTTGATTTTCAATTTGATGGTTCTAAAATAATTTATTCTTTTCAAAACCAACTTTGCCCTCGAAAAAAATGTGATATGAAAACATGGTAATTATTTCAAAGGCAATTTCAGAATGAACTTTACGCGAAATGTAAGCGCTAATATTTTTTGTGCGTACAACGGAGAGTCAAGGTTGAGTGCCAATTCATAATACAGCTTGAAATTGAAAAAAAAATTATTACATTGCCTAATATTCATTCTTAAAGTATCCCAATAGAAAAAATAAGCATATTTTTTGTAACTGAGGGATTTTTATATGAGTACAATATAATATGCTATATGGTATAGATATTTTGGAATTATAAATAACTTTTATTCAAGTGCAGTCAAAGTAGTCAATAACAAGCTATTTCTAATCCCACTTAATGTAACTTAACAAGCACGTTTAAAGATGATTCGATATCCACAGCATAGTGTGTTTCTCTTAAAGCCAGTTATTAAGGAGATGAAATCTATAAAACCCTCTCTAATTTCGATCGAGTTAATGAAACCACATAAAGGCATAGTAATCGATATGCAAAAGCCATTTTTGGCAATTAGTACATCTTAAATAATGTTGTGGTTAATGTCATATTAAAATGATAACTTACTGAGTATTTATTAGTGTCATTTTCGGGAGTTAACTTTACCACTCGACGAGATTTTAATTCTTTTTTAAACTAACGCGGACCACTTATACTTTCCCTTCACATCTATTCTCGGTAAAATTAACAAAAAATCTCAATATTCTTAAAAAAATAAGTTCCTTCCAGTTATGCGAAACCCTATAAGTCTCCGAGTAATTTGGACGATAATTGCCGCGAACAATATCGTGCATTATTTCCACGGCGAAATTTACGATCTCACTCCATGGGAACTAAAATGTCCCGATAATTATCCACTTCCAACGTTCCAATTCATTCCATTCCGAGAATCAAGAAACAGACCTCATTTTCCAAAGTGCGAGAGATTTTAGGGCGAATATCATATCTCACTTCACCGAGCCATTTGGAACGTGATATTTATCCCCGTCACCTGAAGACAAGCCAACGACCTGGAACGTGGATCTCGTTTAATTACCTCGCTTTAGGAGATTGTGATATGAAATCACTTAGCACGAACCCTTGCCAACTTCAAAACAAAAGAAATTTGAGCTATTGTTTAGCAGCTCATTACGTTCGCTTACTCTTCAAAGCCACTGGGGATTCAGTTGCCGTCCAATACGATTTAGCATTGAAACCTCGTATCAGCCTCAATTCACGAAGTATTTAACTCAGTGAAAGAGACACACGCCATGAAGTCGGTGTTTAAACTCAACTGGACGCTTTCCATTGAAATTATGACAGATTGTACAGAATTTTGACCGTCGGAAAGAAATTTGAAATAAGAGTGGAGCAGAATATTTTCTTTATTTATCTTAATCACCACGAAAACAGCTCATTTACATCCTTTTACAACGGGAGTAATAACGCGTAACAACGAATATTACACACAACCATGCCCTGGGTATGGTAAACCTACCCAGGCGGGACTCGAACCCCGACCGACCGGTTTGGTCGGCGAGGACTTACCCCGCCGACAACGAGCTGGGCAAATTTAAAAATAAAACAAAAACTGTGAATATTTCGAAAACATTAATCTGTTCTATGTTTATAGGGAAAATTTCATTTTGGTCATTTCATTCGTCATCTTCATTCACTCTATGCTTATGCGCATCAAATTATGATAATATTTGTGATCGACCTGAGTATGGGCCGATGAGTGAGGTTATACTGTCCTCTATAGCCGCTGCTTCTTAATGTGTACGCTGAGGATATGGTAAAAGAAGCTTTGGATGGGTTATGAGCTGGAGTAAAAGTGAGAGGAATGATGTTCAAATCAGTGAGATTCGCGAATACTCAGGCGTTGATTAGCTAATCAGCGTGGGGGCTTCATGGTCTTGTGGATGCGTTATACGAGCGTTGCGAGGAGTATGGGATGAGGATTAATCACAAGAAAACTAAGGTTAGGCGGTTTTGTAAAGCATCACGAGCGAGGAATGTGAGACTCAAGATAAAAGTGGGTGGTCCAAAACTTGAGCATGTTGAGCAGTTCAAATATTTAGGCAGCACGTTAGAGGAATACGGATACAATAATAAGGACATCAGGAAGATAATTTCATTAGCAAAGGAGGCGCTCATGAACAGGAAGGAGCTTATGAGAGGTTCGCTATGCAAGAATTTAAAAGAAATGTTAGTGAAGAGTCTGCTCTGGAGTGTAGCGCTTTACGGTGCAGAAGCAAGTAAGAAGGACGGGAGAAGAGTCGAGGAATTCGAGAAGTGGGTATGGCGAAGAATGGAGATGGTGAAGTGGGCTGAGAGGAGGAGAAACGATGAAGTACTGGTTATGGTTGGTAAGGAGAGGCAGCTTTTAAATGAGACACGGAGGAGACAGAACGTATGGATGGAGCGAGTACTAAGTGGGAAGGGGATGTTTAAAATAGAGTTATAGGGTAGAATGTTAGGTAAACGAGGGAGAGGAAGGAAAAGAATAGGATTTTTAAATAGAGTGAAAGGGAGTCGGCCTTATTATGAATTGAAAAGGGAAGGGCTTGATGGAAGGGGAGACTCCCAGAATTTTTCTTAAGTACTCCATGAAAACCTACAGAATTTGGTAGACTACTTTAATAGTAATAACCTGAAATCCCAAAAGATTCGATTTAAATAAATGTTAGATAAGCATATTATAATTAACATATTTAATACTATTCATTAACTCTGAAAATGATATGATGGTGAATTTAAATTTGACTTTACATCCAAATGTTTTGGGCTAAAGCTAACAAAGCGAAATTTTGTTCGACAGTTTTTATTTAATTTCATCAGAATATAATACTGTACGATATATTAATGAATACTGAAATGTACTCAGAGCATTATATTACATAAATCATGTGCCTTGTGTAATATTTATATCTATGTTATGAGAAATAAACCTACCGCGCTCATTTTTCAGCACTCACCTATCATTGCACTTATTTACCAACGTTTTAAAGCGGCTATAAATTCTCTCTATTTTATTCACATTCCTGTCTCGTGGAATTTCATGACAGATATTCTCTAGCGTAAATCTTTTGCAAACATTAGCCTGTGCTATATTTGGCCCAAAAAGTATCTATTGATACATACGTAAGGATCAGAGAATAATAAACCATACAGTATGTCCATGGCTTACAAGAACCTCAATGTGGTGCTTTTTAACTATCAATTAACAATAATGGCATAATCAATTTTATCGCACTGCAATTTATCGCAATTTTGCCATTATACCACGAGTTCTAAAATCGTTTCCCCAAATATATAAAAAATCAAGAATCTTACTTTCAAACTTAAATCGGGTTTTTAAAGTTTAAATTGAAAATATTTGAGACAATCGCATTTTAGAGGAATAATGGAAACTGCTTCCTAATTGGAATATACAGCGTATTATCCATGTTGTTCAAGGATGCCTGCCCTTGTCACCACAATTGCCACAAGAGTTCACGGCACTACTATAGAATTAAATGTCAAAATGTATTTCCGAAGTACTCCGCAGGAAAATTTATCTTCGAGAGTTCGTGTTGTCGTGTGAGAAAAAATAGTGATTCCATATTGAGAGGCTGTCAAATCGAGCGTCTCTCGGCCGTCTTGAAAATGCGTCACATGGTCGCACTGACAACGTCCCCAGGGCTCTGGCTCGTTGCAATTCAAAGCCAGGGACGGCGGAAGTCGGTCATTACATGGGGCCATGCCCCATTCTTCGATGCTCCATCAATCTTGCGGACCGCTGCCGTCTGCCTATCCGTTAGAGTTAAACCGATGCGCGGAGAGAGGTGATCGCCCGCATTTTTTTCTAGTCGAGGTGGTAGTTGCAGAAAAAAACTCCCTTTGACGCATGTCGTGAGTCGCATGCGTCCCTTTGCAGCATCACTCCTTCTCGGCCCGTTGTTTACGATTTCTTCTTAGTGCAGTCATGCTCATTTATAACGCACGATGTCAAATTGAAATCTTCAATGCATGTAGGGTAGATCTTTGTCAAAATTTTCCTGGACATCAAATGCAATGAATTATTAGGAAAAACTTAAAATGTGTGACAAAGCTTACTGGGATGAAATCGAAAAAATAAGGCCTCAAAAAATAAAGTATGTAATAGTTTATTTGCCTGCAAAGAAGTTGAAATATCGCACATTTATATAAACTAAATTTTTCATATAATGTTTTATTTGCTATTTCCTGTGCGCTGGCGTTAACGATACACATGGGGTCGAAGTTAAATAAATTTCGCAAATGAAACACCACTTTCGATTTTTCTGAAAATTTCTTACTTTAGGCTTTTTTATGATTCAATGATTACTCTTGCATAAATATTTCTCACCATTCATTTTTGCCGTTTATTTCATTCCATATTTTAGATTGTCGGTTTAAAGATTTTAGTTTACTTTCAACAAAAAATGCACGGAAAAGTTGACGGATAGGCACTGCACTGAATTTGGTAATTAGTTTATAATACAAAGATATACTACATACACTCGACTTGTCTTATTCCGTGCTATTCAGCTGAGCTATTACATTGTGAACAAATGCGAGGTCAGTGGAGTAAAACATGATCTATTTTTCGAAAATTTCAAGAGGCTAGGTAAATATGCGTCTTCTGAGAGATTTCACCGACCAAATTCGATCTGGCATTCATTTGAGTCTATTTTTATTTGGGAGGAGGACTGAATAGTTAACCAATTCGACTGGAAAAATATCACCATTTTTAATTGATTTCCCTAACGATCTAAAAAGAGGTTTTTCGTGTAGCTGTAATGCGTATCACTCACAACGTTTCTCAAAAAATGTAAACCTACCCCATAGAATGCAAAGTTTGGACTGACGTTAACAATTAATTAGTCATATGCTCACATAACGTTAGCCTCTTACACTAAAAGTTTTTACAAAGAATTAATTTTCATGAAAAAATCTATGGTCGCAGTGCGAACAAGGGAGCGAAAGAAGAGTTTTATTTTCGACAAAACGGCCAAGGCCAGATTTCAATGAAAGAGAGAGTAAGGGTGGAGGAATATTAGCTAAAAAAAACCAGCTGAATTCCATTCATTACGCGCCCAAAGGAGTGGAATTGAGTGATATAACTCGTAGATGAGATGATTTTGGGAGGGAGAATTGTGAGAAGCCCAAAAATTCAGCGTAAAATGAAGGCAGAAAGAAATGAAAAGAAACGAATATTTAAGGAAATTCTTCTCATTCACCGTACCGGCCGTATTCTGCCTTGTTTCCTCATATGCCACTTGTTTAACTCTTACGCTTTAATCTTGAAAAATTTAAGGTAGACACCTAACATTTATCTAACTATCAAAGTTTAAATTTTTTATGACACTTAGTAGCATAAACTTAAGGGCGCCTAGATAGCGTAGTTGTCTGCGTAGGGATCTGGGTAGTGAAATTTTTCATTTCCACTTAAGCATAGGTATGAAAGAGTCCCACAAAATTGAGTCAAATTTAACTCACTACAGTATTATTTTTCAAGCCACAATGAGATATTATTTTGCATATCAGGCTATGTTCAGTTATATGAAAGCATTAATTGCTTAGCTATTAGTGCTAACATTCCAATAACTACAGAATGTGAGCAATAAAATTTATTTAAATGCTACGACAAGATATACGGTCAAATGTACATGGGGAAGTAACGCCATTCAAAATCTGATGATTAATTCAAGTGGCGTATAGCTAAAGATGAAATTATAAAAGAAAAATATTGGAAAAACATTGCAAAATATTTTCTCTGAAATTTCTTCGCTAATAATAAGCACCTGTAATTTAACTGGTAATTCATTCTCCAAATCTTGCTTCCAAAATAATCAATAAATGAAGAATTCATTACTTATTTCAAAAAGTTTCAAGAAGTTGGTAATGCCTAAGTAACAAAGATTTAATAGAATGCGAAAAGTTTCCTTCGAGCATCCTAGAAACAGTATAATGAGACGACTACCCTACTGAAAGTGACAAGAACAACGCCTCAACGGTTCGTGACATCTCACGAACTATCGTGAAGGCCTCTCATGCCCAAAGTAGCAGTCTCGACAATCATATCCGTTGTCACCCACACTCCAATTTCATGCCTCCAGAGACCCAGCTAGTTTTATCTCAAGGGTTTAGAGGCATCAATGCGTGTAATGACAATCAGGGACTAGACTAACTGGCACTGCAACTTGAGAAGCCGAGTCATGGCACTCAGTGTACGAGAGTTAATATTTTCTCGAAGGTTCTCAATGGAAAGGATCGGCAAATTGGATTGAACCACGTATTCATCAGCTACCCTTGTTTAAAAATCGCTGAAAGCTAGTGCATTGATATTCGGCGCTTGATAGCCACTGTTATGCCTCACAGTCATTCATAAAAACAACAACTTTGCACCTGTAATCCTCAACTTTGCAAAGTAAAAATGTACTCAGTGTTTAAGTATACGGGGACAAGCCACGGTGATAACTTTAACGGAGTCACCCGCAATGCGCAAATTGTGCGAAAAATCCACTGAGGAAAAATCATTCGCCTTGACCGGGATTCGAACCCGGACCCCTCGATAACCGGCCGAGTGCTTTAGCCAGTTAAGTTATCGAGGCGTAAAGCACTCGGCCCTCCGGGTTCGAATCCCGGTCAAGGCGAATGATTTTTCCTCTGTGGATTTTTCGCAGAGTTTGTACGCATTGTATTTATAAAATGGCAATGCAAAGTGAGTCATTCC
Organism: Ischnura elegans; assembly: GCF_921293095.1. Classification (NCBI taxonomy): domain Eukaryota; kingdom Metazoa; phylum Arthropoda; class Insecta; order Odonata; family Coenagrionidae; genus Ischnura; species Ischnura elegans. The sequence continues at coordinate 28,726,144 of NC_060250.1, read as the reverse complement.
TAAATCTTATAAGCAGGTTACAGTTAGTAGTAATCTTTCTCCGCAAAACAATTTTGACTTGGACGCTAATTCCCTTATCCATTACTCACATCTCTACAGCCTTTTGTAAACACTACTTACAATTAGTTTCTGATGTTTGGAGTCGAGCAAGATTTACATTTTTCAATTTTTTTATATTTTTATGAACTAGATATGATTCAGTTCATCACATTTTGAAATAACAATTTCTGATAGTTTCAGTCTACCTCTAAGTAATAGGAGAATTTCGTGAGGAGCGGCGTCACATTAACATCGCGATAATGGCTATTGATGACAGTGACTCGCTAGTCGTGGCAATCAATCCTCAGCTGTTCAAGAATTTCAATAAGTGCAATTTTGTAAATGAAATAAATTTTGTTTTATTTTTATCACTGCATCTGAACGAATACGTTTTGAAGAATCAAGAAATAACCTTATATTTTATCCTGCATAGTTTTAGGAGAGAGAAATGTGGGAAAAAATAAATGAAGAAAGAAATAGGTAATTACATTTTTTGCATCCTATTTCCTTATGACTTCATTCAGTACATCCTCTCGGCCACTTTGAATACAACCCTTTAAGAGGAAAGGATAGGAGGATCCCACGTTTGATCGACCTCTTCCTCATTCCCCAAAGAACATCGACGAGATTCATTTTGGCAAACTAATTATCTGAAGAGCGCAGCTCCGCGTTTGCCATTCCGAAAGTAACCACTACCGCCTCTGCGCTTAAATTTTTTTCTACTGTCCGCCAAAGTTTCTCTTTCGAAAAAAAATAAATAGAAGATAAAAGGCTATTCCAAAAATCTAACAACACAATGGAAGGGAGATAGCCCCGAGGGACGATTGAGGTCTAAGGCGGAAGGGAAAGAGGAAAACCGGGGTGTGGGTGAGAGGAGGGATCCTCAAGTATCGAAGGGTGAGGGGTGAAGCCTGGGTGGTGGAAAGGGCTCTGAGCTTCGCTACTCTTCCCTTTTAATGAAACGCCCTACTTGTATCCATCTCCCGGGAGAGATAGCGTCAAAAAGGCAAAACCCCTGTGTTGAGGGGGCAAGAGGCTCCTTCTATCTCAAGCGCTTTGGTTGGAAGATAGAGAGAAATGATTATGGAGACGAGAAGAGTCTCGCGATGCCTCCAGGAGAGTGGGCCAAGTGTAAACTGGGATGAGAGTTATCGATAAATTTTGCTGCCACACATCCCGTGAAAGTCACAGGAAATAATGGGCAAAACAGTATCTAGAGAGAAACACTCTCTCTCTGGGTTACGTTTTCCACTAAGTCGTCATCTCCACTCATTTACTCTGAAATCAATCTGTGAATAGATTTTGTGCTGAATTCAATTGCATTTCTGTGCATTCCAAGGACATAAGTCGACACAGGATAAGATTGGCTTTTTTGGTCGGTTTGTCCTTGCTTTCAAAAGTATAGGGAAGTAATTTTGGCAATTATTCAAATAAATTATCTGCCTTCCTATAATGAATTTCTTAAAATGCATGGTGTTAATAATAAATAACAAATAAGCGGTCTTTATTTAAATTTTGGAGAAATTTTTTAAACTCACCGCATCCTATTTTTTAAATTACTTTTTCCCTTCTCTTACGAAACCACGATTAAAAATTGACGAACAATTCTCGCATTCGCCCATTCACTGCTGCATCCCTTGCCGCAGCATTTAAAATGTTCTTTTATATCGGATAGTGCGATTAAGTCACGTATATTTTGAAATATGTGCGGTATGGGTGCCAGCACAGTCAAATTAATATCCAGGGCACTCAGTAAAACTATGAATTCCGAGAAATTTAATTCCAAACGTCCCGGGTGAGGTATTCCGATAAATGGACTGATGGTGTCACTTTCCACGTGCAGGGAGCTTGTATCTTAGGCGACGAAAGAGACCCAGATTCGCAAGCAAACAGGATATCGATGTTGACGACAAATTAATCACCCGATAGAGCAATAGGCTGAAATCCTATCCCCGCCTTTTTTCCTCGCCTCAACAGAATTCTCGGCTCGAAGGCAGTGACAGACTTTGCCGCCCGCTTCTGGTGACGTAAGCTAGATCAGGGTCTCTTCCACGCTTCTTCCATGGACCATCGAAAACCTCTCCTATTGCAGTAGACCGCAGCTTTGTGTCCGGTTTGAATTGTTCAGGAAAACAAATATGGTGGATTCGGAATGCTATCCGTGATTACTTCTCCCAGTTTTTGTTTTAACTTTCGCATACTTTTTTTCATTTACAATATTTATACAATAATTATGTTATTCTACTCTCTCTTTCTTACGTAACATATTTTATAACGTAAGTAGCGGCATTTACAGGAGCTGATACTCTTGTAATTGCTTCCTCGTCCGAAAATAATGCCGATTCAACATACAATGCAATTAGCTTTACGATTGGCCCTCCGGATAGGATTGATATCGCGAAGCGATCCAAATCCTCCATCCGCGCTAAATGGTCACAAAAACTATGAAGTACTGAAAATAACAAATGTACTAACATTTCACGGCAACTAGGAACTCAAAGTGATCCAATAATATTTTTAATATATGATAGTGGCTCGTGCTGATGATCACATCTTCCTCAATAAACAATAAGGGTAACTCTCATTAAGCTATATTTTCCAAATAATTATATACTTACAGAATGATTTTTGAAAAGACATTTGAACTAAAAACACAAACCTTTTCATTTCCTAGCCGAAAGTGACAAACATAATTTTAAAAACGCAATAAATGTACGGCATCATAAAAATTGTCACTAAAACCTCGTTATTCCCATTCAGTGCGTCTTTTTAATCAACTATTTGAAATGTTGCTTCGCATGCCAGCGTCTCCAATTGATAGTAAAAGGATATTTATCAGCTAATATGCCTAAATTTTAAATGTTTGGCACCATGTCTAATGAACCAATTATTTCTTAAACTTTTTGTTCATTTGAGTTTTACTCAAATGCACCATTCAAAAATTACTATGATTATATAATAGATTAATGAGAAGAAAATAATATTATTCCCAAAAGAACGATCTAAAACCAATAAAAGATGAAATACCAACTGGATTATTTTATAAGATTTGAAAATCATCATTGCTACCTATTACAGCGTCATATCTACACATTTGAGATAAATCCGTGACACCATACGATATTAAAAAGTAGGTTAGCAGCTTAAAATTACAATACGCTGAAAAAATAGAAGGGAAATTCCCTCAAGGAAGGCTAGGAAATAGGTGCTTGGGGAAGATAAAGAAGGACAACGAAGAAGAAGAACATCAGGAAACTTGTTTAGGAAAGTTAGAAACTATAATATACGAGAGATAGGATATCAGAACTATGAATAAATTCATGTAAACATGAAGATCTTTCTTCGATTCTCCACTTGCCTAAAAAAACTATGAAGTCAACAACAAAGTTACTGGGATAAAAATTAGGTATTACTTTTTAAAATCACTACAATTCGATTCTTTCGCTTCTTTAAAAACCTTTAAAAAAATTTATAAGCCTACACTTTGTGCTGAGTAAACTTTGATAAATACCCCTTTTGAGACCTAAATTGAAATTTTTGAGTCAAATCCGTTTTTGTTTGCTTCATTTCTTTTCTTTCATGGAGAAAACGTCGTCGTTTTCAGCATCTGAAAACTCTTTTCGTCATCCTCCGTCCTACGCGAACGACCGCAGCTAATAATGAGTTGGCCCCACTGAAACCGTTTTCTCATTTTTTATCTCCAAGAGCAGAGATTCTTGTTCAATTGAATTCAGATACCACATTTCAAGTGGAAGCAATTCATCTTTTTTTAATTAAAAATTCCAATCAGGTGAGATTCCACTGATTTTCATTCAATTTAACGAGAAAAATGATTACGTTACTTGAATTAAAAAGGAAGTCATGGGGTGAGGGGAATTTCCCTGCAATATTATATATTTCAATTTCAATTTTTCCCACAGTATTTGAGCTCATTAAGAAAGAAATATATGAATGTGATTCGTAAAGCCTCCTTATTGAATGATACGAAAAAACAGCGAAAAAAATCACTCTTTAGAAAATATTAAATAGTTCTTTAAAAAATTCAAAAAAGTCTTAGCAAATTAATAAAATAGACTATCACCATGAAGGCGCTGGCTCAAAGAATACCTAAATATATATAATCAAATATTTTAATTAATCACATAGTGCTTTTATGACTTATAATTTCCACTCCTTCTTTGAATAAAAAATTTTATATGCTTTCTTGAATTACACTAGCTTCCTATTTCATTATATTTAATTAAATTTAAATAAATATGAATGACATAACACAGATTTGACTGTTATTTAGTTTTAACATAGTAATTTTTATTAATATTCACTAACCTTAGCTCCTAACGTTGAGACACGATTGCTTTTCATCAGTCGACAACCTAAAAAAATACATCCAGGCGAACTTGTAGGAACGTGATGTAGAGCCATCGAATGAGCTTAAGTGCCACAAAAAGAGTAAGAGTCTGTTCTTGGTGAATATAATGGTTCATGGTCATGAAATTGATTATGGAGAGTCGATGATTATTCAGCTGGTGGTTCCATTTGAGCAACAGTGTTCTCTTCCAAAGTATTAGCTATTTTCTTCCGTTTTTTTGTTTTTTAGACTGGCAAATGCGAGAAATTGTGTTTGGAAGAAAAATTCATATCTGCTGTTTTTAAGGGATTGTAAAGACACAATCTTCCGAAAATGATTGTAAAAATAGGTTGAATAATGAATTTTTAGTTTAATTTATATCGAATCTGCGTCGCTGAGTGTTCTGTTTTTGATGGAAAAAAATATGTTGACACGGTCGATTCATTCGAAATTGGGCTACCAAAGTTTGCACCCTGGTGAACTACTAGAGAACGCGTGCAGTTCACACTGACTAATTACTTCCCGCGAGCATCGGCGCTATTTCTTTTCCGTAGGCGCCCGAATTAGGCCCGCCGAGATAGGATGATGCGGGAGGTATTCCAGGGGGCGCCGCCGTTGTTATAGGAAATAAGCCAGACACACCCTCCCACGCCTCTTTACGTTTCCATCTTATTATGCGCCCTAACTCGCCCTCCACCCTCTTATAAGGAAGGCCTCATCCGATGCATGTCTCGGAGACCCCATCTCCATCATCCGGAGAATGAAATCAACTTTCGCTCTCTTCTTACAAAACTTCCCTCGCAGCGGCTATGGTGCTTGGGGCGATGTAATAAGCATTTCGTCTTTTGTCGCACCCTTTTCACACAGAGTTGCTGCAGATTTTCTCTTAGACGCATCTTTCCAACCCACCATCAATGTTTTTGCATGCCAAAGAACGCTGCTTCGCTCTTCATTTTTCACTCAACGGATCGCATCCTCAGCCGCCTTTTCAAACTGCCTTGCTTCCTTCCCGATATGCGCGCGTTGTCGAGGTGATGTTCTTGAGCGAAGCACTACGTGAATACAAAACATCGTTCCATGCTGCTTTTATAACATGTCAGCCTATCCGCATGCATCGCAAATCTTATCTGAGGTTCTTTTGATTCAAGAAACCTTTCATTTAAACACACTGCCGAGTCTTTATTCGGGTCATGTCATCAAGAAAATGATTTTTTAGTAAATTAAGTTTGATAAAACCAAGGCGTTGGAATTGCTTGAGATCAAAGAAATATATTTCTCAACTATATCGCTCAAAACCCTTCTCTACAAAACTATTATGTGCCATAAAGATTTTCCTCATATTTTAATTGAATAAACTGTATATGTATATAAAATATTAATTTTACCATGAATGAAAAATAAAGATATAGTTTGATAGAAAAGTTCGCAAAATTCTTACCCTTATGATTTAAATGTGAACATCAAAAAATAAATAATCTGATGAAATTAAAACCGTTAACATTATCCGTGAAATAATTTTCAAAAAAGCGCGTGTCTTTCGTTGGCAGTTTTCATCTATTTCTTCTCAACATCAACTACTTGCATCGAGCGGTGGAGTTGAAAATAGGGAAGAAATATGTACTAAAATATGATTTCCAACGGATTTTATTCCCTCTTCCCATGATAACATTTTCCATTTCCCAATTCATAGTACGTAGACAATACTGAATTTTTCGAATGATCTCACCGTCAATGCTTACGCGTTGATGAAGTTTCACATTGTAAAACAATTGAGTATTCTAAGAGGATAGGAAGACTTTTTTTTAAATTAAGTAGGTGATTTTTCATGATATGTGTGCCAATCATATTTTCTGACCTTTTGCGTTGAGGAAAGAACTTTTGACTAGGTTGAAATAATCTACGGAGGCACATACTATAGAAAACTATCCATTGACGACAATACACTGAAATAAATATAACATCACCTGTTAAATTTGAATAGCGAAGACAGAGAAAGCTATATTGGACATAAGTTTTCCAAAAAGGAGAAATGATGTGACACTCCGGATTCTAGTATGCTATTTTAACAAAAAATTGAAGGTGGGTGCTAGAAATCATTTTCACCCTAGTAATATGCTCGATGGAAGAATTTTAAAACATTGAGATCAAATGTAATGTGTTTCGATCTCATGAAATGATTTTTCTAAGAGTACCTACCCCACCTAGCACAACTGAGGAAGCTCCAAAATAATGTATATCCGATTACTTTCAAAAGGAAAATTTCATATGGAAAATTATTATTTTTACTGTGACTAATATTTGTAACGCAACGTTCCACAAAGCCGCAAATTAATTACTTTCTTGAACTAGTTGAAAACCAGGCTTATTATTCTAAGACGGAGTCATCCGCAGAAGCTCAAAATTTCAGAAAATCCCAGCGAGGAAAAACTACTAGCCTTCACCGCAATATGCACCTCCTTTTGTCACAGCGGAATTTTTACTTTTTACGGAGAGTGCTAAAAATCGTTCATATCCAAAGATTCCTCCCGGAATTTCGCTCAGTCGAAAATTTTTAAAGGTGCACTAGCACAGAATGCTTTCACATACACCTTTCTGAAAATATTTCGGCTGTGTTACGGCCATCCCTTAAGTGGAAGAAGTCTCAAGGGATGGTGGGGTGGACTGTTGAGTACCTGTCCCTCTACCCTCCACTACGCCAACCTCGCCTATCAAAAGAACCGGGAGCGCGGAGTGTTTTTACGACCAGTCCGTGAGGCAGCGGCCAAAGGGTGAGCAGAGCCGGTTGCGACGGACCAACGGGATAGTGGGATGAGAAGATGAGAAGCGGCATCTAAGGAAGCAAACGCTTTGTGAATCCTTAATTAATTAGCCAAAGCCATTTAAGGCAACTTATTTCAAGAAGTGGGGTCGTGTTATGTACACCATATCACAAGTTTTGAACTTTTAACCGTAGGAAAATAAATATTTATCGTAAGAAATGTTTTGAACTGTTAGCCATAACACACTCACTTAAATTACTCACTTTTCAAACCCATAACCCACTCATTCAGAAATTCAACTCGGAGATTGGTTTGGATAGGCAAAGATAGAGTTCTCTCGGACAAAGACAAAAACGCGCGTATTTCATGCGTGCAGAGGGCACCATTTTTTCCATATGTACCTTGTTGAGCGTGGTTTTTTGTTGGAAATGGCCGAAATGTCTACCAGGGATTTGTTTCAGAGCCCCATTGATCACCAGCGAGAAGCTCTACTGATGAGGTTACCACAATCTCAAATAAAAGTCATCTAATTAATTTATAAAAGTAATAGGGCACACAACGTTTACTTCAATTGTTTTAAATGGAGTTTTCCATTTAAATTCAAAGCAATTGTTTCTTTTGTGCATTTGAGGATCAAGCCTACGGTGCAAAAGACTAAATCATTCTAATTTATAGATATTTAAGCACGGGAAAGTTAACAGATTAGCAAAAAATATTTTCTCGACGTAGTAAACCAAAGTCTTCTCTGATAGAAAAAATTGGCATACCTGACATTGGGATCGGAAAAAACTGCATACTCCTCGTTTAATGTAGTGATCTACTGCAGCCTGAAATGATCAAGTAGCCAGTAACTGTAATTCTACTGAGCTTTAGTACACTCGTGCCACGCGTGAGGTACACGCACCACTCCTTCTTGCATTGAGGATGGTCGTTTATTCACCCCAACTCGCAAAATTCACATGCGGGCTCAATGAGAGCAAAAAAGTAATGTCCTGGGCAGCGGGTTCCTGCTTCGCACGCGCCTCAAATGAAGATTAATCGCAATCGAAGCAACCGTCGCGCACACTATGTTGTCCCGCCCTTAGTATTTTTGCTCCCAGAGAGATAAATCTGATAAATAGCGTTCATAAATCCATCGAGAAAATTTCGGGGGAGATCCAAAAAGGGACATCTTGCGGGATATGAGGCATTTGTCAGCAAACGACGCCACATAAAACACTCGAAAAATTGACAAGCCAATTTCCGATAATGACCGCCCGCAACGCCATTCAGAAACCGCGCCGCTCCGATGCAAAAACGCTTCCAAGGCGAAAGGAATACGATCGCTGCGCGCTCGATGGCCGCGCGCGCCGCGGGTAATGGCGCGGACGCCTACCGCAATAGCTGCTTAAGTTGGGGGGTGAATGAATGGATTGCAAAGCCAATGACCCTCCAAGGTCAGAGGATGTGGACTGCTAAGAAAGTATGGTAGGTGATGCGTGGTTTGGAGGGAATGCAAATCTAAGATTTTGATGGGTATCTTGTTGGATGAATAAATCCTTTAGAGATGCTTATTCAAATTAAGAAAATAAAAAGTATAATTAGGGTACAAACAGAGCCTTGGAGGTAAACTTTGCTCCTTAGATATTAAAAGATACTTCATTGAATTTCCATGAGAAGAAGCAATTGAATGCGAAGAAGCAGCTGAAAAGTTAAAAAAAAATTTAATAGGTTATGAGCTCGTGCATCCAATAAAAAGGAGATAATAAAACCACTATTATTTTTATAATAAGAGCGGTTGTAAACTCAAGTTGATGAAGGTATTAGATACACTTGCTACGATTGCTGTAATATCTTCTAATATCAATTTATTGCTAGTTGTTGACAACTTTTGCCGACGAAATGATGGTAATGTTGGGGACGGCTTCCAAAGCAGCTGCTATCGTTAGAATCGAAGGGGAAAAAACTGGATTAGAAACGTAATGGCCATCCAAGGCCGGAGGCTACGGAATATGAATGGCATGGAGGTCAGAGAAAAGGAGACTGTTGGGAAAATTGAACTCAAAAATGATTCGAGGCACCGAATTTTGGCGGTCTACTAAAACGTGAGCCTAAGCTATGCTTTACATGAATTTAAGACCATGGCTTGACCTGTAAGCTTGATTTATTATAATCATGCAAAAGTTAAATATAGTAAAAATCGCGTTATGTCTCCTGTTATGGACGTTTTGCTTCTATTTACGACTTATCCTTCATATTGTGATTAGACTTACAAAATTTGAAATGGTCCGCCATTTTTGTGAGCCCACGGAAAAGTAAATTTGGATAGTTTAGTACCTACAATGCGAGCTACGGCAGAAAAACTGAGATAGAAGACAAAAAAATATTACTAGTAGTCACGTTTTTAGTAAAATAAATCATGGCCTCGCTTCAATTGAATTCACTAATCAAATAGTTTGGAGTAAATCTTTTTTTTTACTGTATTTTTAATTCACTTATCGGAATCACCATAGAAATCCATTACAATTGGGCGCAATAAGCTTTGTTATCATTGCCATGAAAAGAGTTGAATAAATTGATGAATGCAGAATAAATGGAGGAGCTATTGGGCATGCATATAGAGTGAGAGGTAAAAATAAACTGGCATTAAAAATAAAAATTGAAATCATCTAGTCAGGTGCTTAAATCCTTTCGCGAATGATTAAAGTACATGAAAAGAAAAAAAGGTGTATTCGTACGCATTCACGGCTATACTAGCTCTCGGCATGACGATTTTTTATTGATCTAATGCCTGGGGAATATTTGGAGAAGAAATAAATGCGTGCCTACTGCAACCCATTTTTCAATTTGCATCCACGAGCTAAAGCTCTGAAGTATAGCAATCCTCTCGAAATTGTTCGACACATATCCCCGAATGCTTCAGATGTAAAAATACGGCTGACCTAGATTCCAGTCACGAATTTATTTTCCCTGATGTCATTTCAATACCCGGCGTTCAGCTAACTCTCAACCCTCCAGCAGAAAATCTAAATGCAATTCGCTTGCTGAGGATTGTGAACTTGAACATTTTTATTTCAAGAGTAACGGGATACCTCAACAGTATACTCTTGGGGAAATAGCCTCGGAAAATAAACCGTCAAAAAAGGTAGAAACTCTAGGGACCAATTAAAAATTTCTGAATTGTAACTGTAAGATAAAAAAACGTTATTTTCTAAAAGTCAACACGGTGCAACCTTTGGTAGCAAGTAACGGATGAGAAAAATTGGGTCTGATTTGGAATGGTAAAAGAACCGCAAATTCATCAAAAAGTCTGAGGAAAATTCTACACGATAAGGAGCTAAGTTATGCACCAATGGAATAATGCATGATCAATGCATACTTCGGATTAACTTATTAGGTGCGCAAAATAAATTTCCGGTTTTTGTTGGACGAAAGTACAACTTTATCGTGAAAAAATGGTTAAAAATGAATCATTCAAAGTATTATCCATCGCTATCTACTACTTTTCCCCATCAATGTGGCAGAGGCCAATGCCGTAACGGTAAATGTGTTCATTTTTTGAGGCTACCCACGAATCATGCCATTTTTTGATGTCTTCCTATGAGCGCAACTACAGAACAGCCAGACCATATGCCATATAACAGAACAAGTAATAATCGGACGGCGTAATATGTGGGGAATACAGCGGAGGTGGGGTGGTCAGGACTTCCCATTTGATCGATTACAGGTAGGTTTTAATGGGGTTTTGCAACGTGGGGTCGAGCGTTTCCATGCTGTAAAATCAATTAGAATCATAAGGAATCCAAGTTCCTTGCTTTTTCATAAATCCCAACGCATCCAATTGCTTGGGAATGGATTGGTGGGTAAATCCTAATGCATAAGCAAGCTCTTCTTGAGTTTGGTACTGATTTTTATTTAGCAATGTCTCCAATTCAGCGTCTTCGAAGGTTTTTGGTTTTCCATCACGTCAGCATTCGAATGACCGTCTTTGACGCGACGGAAGCAATCAAGGGACGTTGTTTCACTTAGAGCAGCATCTCCGTAAACTTTTTGGAGCTCTCGATGCACTTCAGCCTCTGTTTTCTTCGAATTATTATTATAGTATTCTACCGATTAAGGTAGGTTTCCATGGAGTATTCGAGAAGCGATCTGGGAGCCTCCCATTCTTCGAATGAAAGAAGAAAATAAACACTCCCCGCAAATGACGGTTACCTGGAATAAACTTGGACATTTTCACGCAACAATAAGGATATGACGCTAAAAAAACTGTCATTGTTGCCGAGCGGTTTGTTTACCAAAGTTCTAAGCTTGATTCGTGACGTTTCCGATACGTCAAAATCAACCAATAATCACTGCAAGAGCGATCACTGTTAACAAACAGCGGAATCTTAGTTGCGCACCTAATACTTTGTTAGTGCACAAATTTTTAACGCTTTAGCGTCATCTTATCTCCTGCGCATAACAAAAATACGTTGAAACTAGCTGTATTAGTAAGTTTTATAAAAAAAAAATAATTTAGAGTGCATACTATACCCTTTTGATCTCTGCATTTCTTCAGGGTTTGTTTCCGCGTCAGCTTGTTTGAGGACAACAGTTTTGCTGGCTATCCTGTCAGCGTCTTCAGGTCGAAGGTGTCGGCTGTTGGTTTCTGCCTCGCTTAATACTGTAGGCTGGATGGGAGCTGCACTGTGATTGGCTGTCTGACTGGGCACTTATCTCTGATTGTCTCTCTCTTTGATGACTCTTTTCCAGGCGCTGTGAAGGAAGTATCCATGTTCTCTATTGAAATTCAATGGTGTTCTGAATTTCTAATTCTTCCCTGATTTGTCTAGGGAAGTATCGGCACTCCTTAACTAAAAGTTTCTTCTCCTCAAATTTTATGTCGTGGCCAGGTTCCGACCATGCATGTTTGGCGATGGCAGAGAGCTGAAACTGTTTGTTCTTGTTCGCCCTTTGATGTTCTTTAATCCTCACATGCATGGAGCGGCAAGTTTCCTGACGACCCTGAAGAAATGAGTGACAACCCTGAAAGAATGAAAACCCTGAAGAAATGCAGAGATCAAACCATCGCCGCGGAAACCTACGTTCTAACATTATACCCTTTTATTACATTTTTCAATTATCTACCAACATGTTAAAACATCCATTGGTTCACGCCGGCCATACGAGTTTACCCTATATGGCCCAGTTATTTTGGAAGGATACAGGGAGAAGAATAGAAAGCCTCGGAATAATAAATTACCTTTTTCACTTTTTCCATTGTTATTTTTCATTAGAAAAATTATTTTCTGCAGATTTAAGATAAAAAATATCTTCAAGCTTGGTTTGAATACCTTTGGAGCGCAATTAAACCTTGATAAATCTATTTCCCAATTTTGCGACATTAGTACCATTTCGTCACCAAATTCATATGGATAAGGTATTTTAATGTCTAATAACAATAAAAATTTCTCGCATAAATGCTTGTATAGCAATATAACTAACACTGCAAGGGAAGTAAATGTAGCCCTCCAACTTATCAAGCAGCTTCTCGCAGAGTTATTCTTCTGCATGTTGCAGAGTTCCACTTGTATCTCGAACAAGTGGTTAACATTTTTCATCAAGGCTTTATAGTGCGTTCCACCACAGATTTTCTCCGAGGCTCTAGCTTTTCCTATGGGAGCATTTCCCAGCGGCGCGATTCAAGAACATTAATTTCAGCCTCAAGGATTAGGGTCAATAGCAGCTGAGCGCATCCAGTACACGTGACATTGGCTGAATAATAATGATCGATTCATATATCAAAGAGAGATGAGCGAAGACAGCTTTGCGTGAAGGCTAGGCGCATTTTGCCCAACTGGGGATGCTGCAGTGTGGGAGACCGCAGATGTCGATCGGGCTATAAATTGCGAAAGTCTCAAAGCCTTCAACATCTCCAACTACTCATTGGCACAGTCAGAGAAAAGTAGCAAATAAGGAGGGTAGGATTTCTGTGATAGAGCATCGAGTTACTTCGATCCAGAGCAGTCAATCATGCTTTTGCGAGTTTTCTGGGTAAGTAGAGGATTTGCATCATGTAGGTTAACTTAACGACTGACTAAAGATGAGGAGTAATATTTTTCACATAAGATCTTCATTGATCTCTACAGGTTTCAACGCATTCGCAAAATTTTATTGTTTAAAAACGAAATTTCTTAATAAATTCACGCATTTCCGCAAGATTGATTCAACAAGTATTGAATTACATTAGCATTTTGAGGTTAATTTGGAGTTAAATTTTCAGCTACTCTTAAATTTTTAATCTTTAAATCATGACGAGAGACTATCGAGAACCAATGCGTCATTTTAGACCACACTATACTTGAATTTGTTATGGTGCCAAAAAGAGACATTAAGGATTAAATTACACTCTTCTGAAACTCTACAATCCATGGGAAAGAAATTGAACGAAGTACAGTCCACGATTTTTAGTGATTTTCGACCATGGATTGAAAGAAAAAATGAATGCTCGTGGAATGTAAGAAGTGTTATTTTCCGATGTACCCATTGCATTAGGCTTAGCCGGAAAATTAAAACAAAATTGTGATCAACAATCTAAGGCTTGTTTATGAGAGAATTTCCTGTGACTGTGCGGTTTTTATAAAATCTCGTCGATGAGGTGTTACCTCGATTTTATAATTGCTTTCATTTTATCTGAACTCAATCAAACTACTTATAAAAAATAGTCCACAGGCAATGTGCAGTTTTACGAAAAAATTTACTTCCTATCGCAAAGAAGCGCACACATCATTGCAAAATGTTTCATAATGATATTTGCAAGTAAAAATTTGCAGTTCAAGCCACTACCTTTGAAAGTTAGAGAAAATTGGAATATAATGAACCACTCTTCAAGACATATCACACAAAAAACTCAATAATCCCATTAAAAGGAAAATTTTAATTGATGCATCCTCTATGCATTATTCCCCTTTTTAATCTCTTGCGTTGGGTATAAGATATGAGAAAGATATAAGACTACCTGAGCATTTTCTTCGCATTTGGACGCCATTACGCTTATTGTTAGAAGCAATTACTGGAAGGTGTAAACTATTAGGCATATATAACTTCGCATTAGCATTAGTTTTTAAACCAACGATAACTATTTATTCACATACTTATTTATGTATATGACCGCGGTTTTTCTTGTACATTGTGAGCATATTTTTAGGATTGCAAAATTGACTTCATTTGTATGTTTGGTCATAACGCTAGCAGTAATGGCTGCTGATACAGTCGAAAATCATTTCAAAAAAATTAAACATACCTTCTTCACACATAATTTATGCCCGTGACAAAGGGTAATTCATAAATTGGCTGACTACCCTAGTCTCGGTTAAGAGCTGCTCTTTCAAAAAGATTTCCCACGTTATTTATATTATAATGCTAAGTGAATCTGTCACAAAGGATTCTTTTCCAAACATTTGATTATTTCAATGACCCAGTGGATTTCGTGAAGCCCACCCAGGTCCTCTCAATAGCAAACTCAAAATGCCTCTTAAAATCTGCAAGGAGGATAATAACGAAGACCCATATGATCCAACATTTCACTATCCTTCTTTCACAACAACATATATGACTTCATTTTACATTAAAATAGCATATTTGCAAATACACCATGCTATAAAAGAGCAAATTTATTATTTTAAAATGAACGTACCTTTCAAAATTTGAGATAACAAAATTTTACTCTTTGATTGAACATGTTTTATTTTTTATTATAAATTTGAATAATCAAGGGGCAATAAATGAAGGCAACGTTTAAATTGCTCAATATACTCAAGGATACATGCTATTTCTTCAAGACTCTTATCTCCAAATGTAACAAAATATTCGTGGTCAATTAAAGGTCATTCTTCCATGTAACGTGAGCGTTTCCTGTTCTATCAGCGTGAGGCCTTTCCCTAATTGGGAACACAGGGAAAGATACACCATCCGCCCCTGATTCCCAACTCCCCCTACCTCCAACAGGAGGAAAGCGATTGCTCGGGCGAATGATGGAGTCCGCAAGCGCACGAAGCAGTAGCCCATTAATTTCGAGAATGGTTGGACTCTCGCTTTCTTTAGGACACTGCCCGATCCAAAGCTGGCCATTAATGAAGCGAGCAAGACAATTGCATCGATTGGCCTGAAAAAGTGTTTTCAAGGCACGTTTTAAGGTAATTATTTTCGTAATAAGGTACTTAATCTTACGTACGTACGTTTCAAGGTACTCAAGTTTTCATTTTTTTTTTTTTCAAAAGCAATGATGAAAAAAACATACATTCATAAAAATATTGCTGAAGCACCGGTCAGCACAATTGAAAAATATTATCATTTAGTGTGACGATATTTTTGCATTAGGATCTTTATAAAAATTAATGGATGAGACAAATTTCAATATAAAAAGGCTATCATAATCAACGCATTAATTCTTGGAGTGAAACATTTTCTTTGATATTTTCCTACATTTTTAGAATCTCTGGCGGAGATGTTCCTTTTAAAATTTTAAAAACATATTTGAATGGTTCTCATACCTCTATTAGAAGAGGACATTACGAATGAAGGAGTTTCATTAGTGCTGAGAAATAACGGTAGAAGTTAGGAAGCATTTTATAAGGACTTTCATCGGGAGGATAGATCTTTATGGTAAATAGGAATGGATAGTGACAGAAGCGGATAAGCCACAGTTGGAAGCTTTCGAAATATACGTTCTTAAAGAATAATGAAAGTCAAATGAATAGTTCGAGTAAGTAATCATCTACATCCACATCTACATTTTACCCCGCAAGGCGCCTAAAAGGCGTGTGGCAGGGGGTGTTAGAACACCTGCCATTTGCACATAAAAAGGAAATGCTCAAAAGAATTTACGACCGGTATTTATTAAAGTCCTTGTTCGGGGGAAATAGGAATTCGCATATCTATCCGTTCTACAAAATATTTCTTTTAATTCATCGTTTCTAACGGACCTGAAAATATAGTGCGGATCTAATATTATGTTCTCCGTGTCACTCTTAAAGATATTCTCAATTGTTCAAGCAATCTATACCTAGGGCGCCTCCGAGTCTCCAGCGGCTCCCAGCCTAATTCGCTTAATATCTGGGTAACGCTGTCTGCACACACGTAGCAGTATTTGACGAACCGCGCAGCCTTCCTTTGTATTTTATTCAGTTCGCGGATTAAGCCTTTCTGCACCGGATCCCATACGCTCGCTGCGTATTCAAGGTGCGGTCGGACGAGTGCGAAATAGCACCTTTCTTTTACTTTCTCATCCGAAAATCTTCCCACAATAGGCTTGACGAATCCTAAAATTCTTCAGGGCTATAACGCAGATATTCCTTTCATGTGCTCCCCATGAGGGTTTTGAGGTTATCGTAACTACAAGGTACTTCACTTCGTCTGTTGCCTTTATGTTAATACCATCCACTGCATAATGGGGAAGTCCTAGCAATAAGTCAAAAAAGTCAGAAGCAACTGCCACTGGGCCGATATTTTGGCCCTCAATGGATGTGCGAAAATTTCCAGGGGCCGATACATATGTATCGTTAGCATTGGGAAAAAATATAGATGTATTAAATAAAATAAAGTAGCTGAAATGCTTTCAAATCTGAAAACTCACAAATTCCTGAAAATAGCCTTGGCATTCTTCGCACAGCCCACCCGAAATGGGCTTGCGGTAAAAGGGTTAAGAAAGAAGATATGTTATAATTTATTGTTTTTTCCCGGCGAAAAATTGCAGTGAAGTTTTCTCGGGTTTCGCACCGGTTCATGTCCTTCATTTCTCCTTTCAACGTTTCGACGGACAACTCGCCCATCGCCGGTTGGAAGGAGAAAAGGAGGACCTGACCCGGTGAGAAACCCGAGTAAACTTCGCTGCAAGAAGATATGTCTTTTGAAAACTGATTCCCTTCTTCGCCTACCTCCAACAGGAGGAAAGCGATTGCTTGAGCGAACGATGGAGTCCGCAAGCGTATAAGGCAGAAAGTAGCCCATTAATTTCGGGAGTGGATGGACTCTCGGCTTCTTTAGGATACTGTCCGATCCAAGGCCGGTCATTAATGATGCGAGGAAGACAATTTTTTCGGATAGCTTGAAAAAGTGTATAAATATTATGCAATATTATCGGTAAAAAAAGGAGAAAAATGTGTAATCAATCCGAGAAACATAACTTTTACTGGAAAATGTCAACTAGTTGAAATTGATGAAAAAATGAGTAGTGTTCACCGTAGTGGTTCCAACTCTACACTTTTTGTGCAATAATGCAATCGCAAACACTTTGAACAGATTTGAGAGAAAATCATCATGGGATTCAATACTCGTTAACACTGCAATATCAATGGTAATATTTATGGAAGAAAACAAGTAAAAAATTGTTCTTCTACAAAAAACCTTCTAGCGCGTTAAATGTGTATTTGACAAACATGTATATTCTATGTGGAAAACAAGTCTATCACTAACATTTTCTGCTGTCTGCTGGCTGGTAGGACCCATCTTTCTTTAAATGTGAGGAACGACGAAGTCCCTGCGTATAGCGACTTCATTTACTTTAACTCATCTAAAAAGGCTCGGAGTTTCTAACACTTTTGTTTAAATTAAATATTAGCACTATCTGTGGCAGACGTTAGGCTTAAGTGGTGTTTGAGTTAGATAAAAATCAAGAGTGAACAGGAATTTTTATCGGAGAAACTTAAAACAGTATGAAAGAGAAACAGTCACTCTTAGTAACTAATGCTGATCAGATAGAGACTGTTTTCGTCATACAGTTTCTTTTTAAGTACAATTAACATGTGTTTGACAACAAAGCTGTTAGGTATGTGCAGTATACTGCCTTGCCACGGAATTAGAAATAAATACCTGAGTCATGAATAATTCAAAGGAGCAATTGAATAATTTATAAATTAGAGGTTAATATTCCGTAATTATTAATTGCATATCACGCAGAATATTCTACGTCAAACGAATCCCTCAAAGACGATGAAAGACTATCCGAACAATTATTTAATCGTTGCCGTCCAATAAGTTCAAAATGCATCACAAGATTCAGTCTTGCGAGGGAATTACTAATAATACTTTCAATTACCGGTCGTGGTTCAGATGGCAACAACATGGCAAGCAAAAAGAATAAAATCGCATACAGAAACAAGCAATGTCACCTCAATCATAGAAGTGTGCAGAAGAAAATGACAAGAAGCTAAGAAACAGAAGACCTTGGAATCATACCTCTGAGTAGCCTAGCTCTCTCGTATCGGATATTCAAATTGCTTTTTAAGCTCTTGCGTTCACTGACCTATTTTTCAGCCGAGCAAATGGCTTTTGACGGTTGAATCTCAGAAAAGTAAATAAAAATGTTGCGGTATGGGCACGTTGCATTTCTAGCTTTCAAGCCTTGAAAAGGAAATTACGCGTTTCTTTGTGAGAATATTATGAAGACTTTCTGATCGTCCTTTTGATTTTATTCATACCAAAAATTTTCATAATTATAACGATAAATTAAACATGAATAAAGTAAATAATTAATAATAATAATTGATTACTGATAAATCTGACAAATCGGATAAACGAATTTAATTAACTACGCTAACACGATTTATATTTTCAGAAATATCTTGACTTATCGGTAAAAAAAATCCGTTCCGTTAGGTACGCCAATGGTCATTTAGCAGTGTGTTCATTAACAAAATCTGTGTATTTTTTCTTTTCATTCTCTCCAGTTGCGTTTAAATGTCCATGGCAGGGCTTCAAATGTTAATGAGATTTTAATGGAATGCCTACACCCAGTAGATAGCATGTCAAAGCTGTTTTTTGTACTCAATTTCAATCCTCGCTATAATTGGAAAATATCAAAGCGTGTCAATTGGAGATACCTTCAACGTTCAACTTGTGCCTCTTGATAATATCTGTGCGTGATTTAAAGGCAATAATTAACGATGAAGTGAAATCCTTTGCCAAAAGTAGTTTTAACGCGATAAAAGAATATATTATTTTCCTAGTAATTTTTAGTCTAATGTACAACCTGTTTTTAAAGTTACTAATCATATTACGTGTGCCAGAACTTCTCCTCAATAAAGTCAATTATAAAATAGCTCACTCATGTATCCATCAAATAACGGAACAACACCTCCACGTTGACCATGATTATTCTTGTAGAAATGCATTAAAGCTTAAAATCGAATTATTTTTCCTGGCTTCATTTATTTAATGACGATTAATGCCTCGGATCAATACCTATACCATCCTAGACCCATAATCCAAGACGTTAATCATTCTTAAGCATTAATTTAACATTATTGTAATCCAAAGCTCAAAACGAAGTATGAGAAATCTTCAAATTATTATCTGGTAATTATCATGTTGAATCCAGTAAAGAGCGTGTTTTGGTATTTCTAAGCTTAAGTTTCTTATCGCTATTCATCCGTTACATTTTTTTAAGGATAGTCATGTTTACATGTTAATTTCGCAATCAACTCCTCATAGGTGCTCTCCAGGGCTTGTAATGTACTTATGTTTGGATTTCCCGCTTCCGCATTGGATTAATGGTGTTTGCTGTGGGTCCGCTTCAGCAGGTCAGCGAGAGAGGGCGGGGAAGGGTTGATACGAGGGGAAGCGGACGGAAGGATGTGTTTTAAGGGAGGTGGGCGTTCATTTGCTGGGAGATGTAGAGGTAGGCACCCGCAGGCCGTCCGGTGAGAGGTAAAATTACTCCTTCGCCTGCAAATGTTTGCACGGGATGCCCTCTTCAATAAAATGCCTCCTCATCACGATATGAATATCACAAATTTTGCTCCGCCCGAGCAGCGGTTTTGAAAATGTGTAGTCTACCCATGATATTCCATTGATCTCATTAAAAAGGCTACGCTTAAGTATTCAAGAATTGAAGAAAAAGGAACGACCCTCTCCAGTATTGTAATAGATGGTAGGGAGTGGTGATGAATACAAAAAAAAAAATAACTCAACATAATAATCATTGTTTCCTCAGTCCAACCAGCTCATTTATCTTAAGCCGTAACATCACATTTCTGAACATTAAGAGGGAAAATTAAAAATAGCACGGTAGATTAAGCGTTAGTTATGCATTGAAAACACAGAATAATAATTTGACTTGATCTATATTTTGCTAGAGCTTTTGGTTTTAAAAAGTATTATGTGTAATTATAATGTTTTCCTCCAACTCACTTTACAGAGACATGTCTGGTGCACGTTACAAAGTAATACTACGGACAAAGTTATGGTGCCTTAAAAGTAATTATATTGAGTGTAACACAAATCGAAAAGAGCAGAATACTTATTTAGCTTGATCCGTGTTTTATATATTTATTGGTTTTAAAAATTATTACGTGAAAATAGAATTTTTCCCTTCGCCTCACCTTTAATAAAATTGTCTGGCTTACATCACAAGCAACTGGAAAAAATTTAAGACAATTAAGACATCGGTGAAACTAGTCATATCTAATTTTTTTTATTTTTCACTGCCCTGATAAAGAACTCTTCGGTAGGGGGCCAGGAGAAAATTACCTTTGTAATCACACTTATAATTAAAATTATTCTGAAATAATCACTATCATTACATTAACATCACGTTAAATGTCATAATTGAAATAGCTACCCTATTTTAAACTGGCAAATCCCTTCTGCCAATAATTTTCCCAGATCATGTTTATTCTACTTACCAATTTGTACGAGGAAATTATTGACAATGAAGAGAAGTCCGTAGCCAAAAGATGTAACTGTGTTGGATAAACAAATTATAACGTTCAAATTAATTATAAATTTCATCAAATATATCTAAATTCACATATTTAAAAGTTATTTGTCATTGATGCTTGTCATTTAAAATAGTCCTCAATAGGTTTTTTTTGCATTTCTTTCTCTCACTATTAAACGTATGCTATTATAATAATTTTTCGATTACCAAAGTGGTGTTATTATTTTCCTTCAAATTAATTTTGAAACACTTTAATATACCCACCAGTGAGTTTGACATTTGCAAGGACCGTTTGAACCGCTTAAATACGGAAGGAGAAAATATTCCGCTCTGAAAGTAGTCACTTTGATTATTACGGGTAACCTTCGCACTCCTTTTACTTATTTTTACCCAGTTGATAATTTTCATTCGATTTTCACGGCCATTGACGCATGTATCGCATTCCCGAAGGGTGACCCTCTCGTTTCCACGATTGCTGTACCTGAGTGCTATATTCGGAATTTGCCTGGGTTCAGCTTCGGCTTCAACGTATTCACGCCAGCTGAAAATCCGAATCAGAATGTGAGGAATGGCATTATTGTACTTTCCATCTACGGAGAGCGATGATAATGGATGTGTAAGACCATCTTCCGTACCGCTACTGTTAGTTTAATCGCATAGGTCAGGTGCGAGATATTGGTAGGCTGCGAACTTACACAATAGGGCATCACCAACGGAGTGGGGAGAAAGGGTGTCTTCCACAATTTACCCACTAAAGGTATGCTTCAAATCGAAATTAAATAGATCTTATGCAAATCTTATTTATTTAAAATCATAATTAATTTAAAATCTTATTTATTATTCATAAAGGACACATCGTCATATTTTAAAAATGCATCTTTAAATAAATATTTACATAGAGAAGAGAATAAATACCCCTTTATCAGCATTAACCATACAATCACAAAAGTCTGAATCACATAAATACTCGATCTTGCACTTTGCATCCAAGGTGTTATCAAAAATAGGATTTTCAGAATTATGCGATTTGAATAAAATAGTATTCTTTTAATCCTACAACACGTAGGCATCCGAACTAGAGAAATTAGTCTAACCATAGATGTGGTAGTTTTTTTATACTATTTCTAAGTAGGTATTACATAAAAGTCGTCAGTCAATAACATTATTTCCTTCTTCCTAAACAGTGTGATTACCAGTGTTCTTGTATTAGCACTTCCAAGCTCCCTAGTGAATTCACATGACCGATTCCGTAATTTCATTCATCGCCTGATGATGCGCCCTGTAACGGTCACGAAAGCTTGCACGACAAAGCGCAACGCGCAGCTGCACCCGGAAGCCGTTAGCAACGATGCCTCTCGCTGCAAAAACCTACGTTCAAAGCTCCCTAGTGAAAAGTTTCCTGTGGTAAGATGATAAAAAACCTCGTTCGAAACGATATCAGTTTAAGTATTGCATGATTCGCACAGGATACTTTCGAAAATTCTTCGAAAGTTTGGAATTGGAATCGCCGTAACTTACAACAACCTTTAACAAATAAAAGTTGGTGTCATTTGAAATATTATCGACCTTCAAAAGCTAAAAATGCACCGGCGTGACGTAGGTAATATAGCTATGTACATAAAGGTGAATCGAATATTTTTAAAGCATAACTTTAACTTTAGACAAGCTACCTGTAATATTCAGGAATACATACATATATGTTTCATCGCTTTCAACTCCATTTAACTTCATTACGTTTACTGTTCACAATGTTCTTTACATAGCTCATCGATCTTTAGTACCAGATATTCATCACATATACCATTCAAACTTTTGAAATAAAATAATTTATTAGAAACTCTATCATTTCTTCATAAAATTAAGTATCGGTTTTCATTAAAAATTCCCAATTAATTCAATGAATTAGCTTTATAGATTTTTCCACTTGCTGTACCAAAGTATTCAATACGGGAAACCCGTTACTTTTGAATTTCTTACTCACACCCAATATCTTGTCTAATTGAGAATCAAATGTCTTAATCTCTAAATATTTTCACCGAAAGAGGCAGCAAGGGTTCACATCAAACGCTGATTCCGTCGAATCTGAAAGAAATTTTACTTTTCCTATGAAAGCCCCAGTGAGGTCTTTTTAGAGTAGTGGCAAATTTCACGTCCAAGTGACCATGTACAGCAATTATTTGACACTGAAAATTCATTTTCAAAGCCTTCTAATGATTGGTAAGTGAAACAACGAACTAGTGTCAGAGTTAAAGGCTAATTTCGCCAAAGTAATTCCATAATTTTCTTTGTCTCATAAAAAAAGTTAATTACTTTTCCAATATCTGGTGACATCTGCGAGTCACTTTCGCGGAATCTAACTTGGTTGATAACTAATGCTTACAAGAAGGTGACACTTTTAAATACGTACCGACCGTAAGTAAGGAAAATTCCATGCACTCAAATTTTTGGAAGTTTTTTTCTATTATCCAAGGACATCCAAAGCAAAAACATAAAACTGAGGAACGTCATTACATTGATATCGTAGAATGCGTTCAGCACGAATGTTGATGCGATGTCTCACAGTTTTGACGATTGTAGGTACGTATTCCCTTGGCACTACTAATTCCAGACGAATATATCATGAACTTTAAGAAAAAAATTGATTCATTTCATCATGTCACAATAAATCTAAGCAAGATAAAATTACTGATCGAAGTTGGAGTACAAAAGTTATTGGCTCCACTACATAATATTCCAAAAATTGTCAAGATTTCATCCAAAGAATGTTTCCTTCGATATAATTTTATTGACTAACGTGAAATAAATATTAAATCAGGATAATTTTTCTAAAAGGTGATATGCATAGTTTTTATTTAATTCACTTTCTCTTACAAAGGATAATTAAAGGCTCTAAGAATCCTTGATATTAATACGATGGCCAATAGCCAAGTGAAAGTATAGTTCAGTAGAATTCCGCAGAGAGGTCGGTGCGTCTCCTCGAAGCTCTACGAGGGGACGGTTGCAATTACGGCGTGTGGCGGTGAGAGAAAGGCGACTTTGGAAGTCATTTAATTATCCCCGACCCGCTTCAAAAAAAATGTGCGAACGGAATGAAACAGAAAAGGTAATTAGCGACACATTTCGCTATTAAATAACGATTAGCACTTGCTACAAGTTGGACGGGAAAACAAATGAAGGGTTGATTTTATGTAAAAGTCCATAACAAGATGGTAATTTTCTTTCTAGTCAGCATAATTGATTGATTGCGAGTAAAAATTTGATAGACGGCGATTGCATGATTTTTTATGTTAGGATTGGAGCAACATTGAATACTGATCCATGGGCTCTGGCCTTTTAGCAATCCAGGCAGACATATGTCATCTTGAATTTTAGCTGTATTCAACGGTGTTCGGCGAGATATTGTGGAACATAATGATACAATGGTAAATGAAGAGAAACTTAGTGCATGTCCACAGTAATTTTATTTGGTACGACGCGTTTCAGCGACCTTACTTCGCTATTATCAGGTACAAAATTTTTTAATTTTGTACCTGATAATAGCGAAGTAAGGTCGCTGAAACGCGTCGTACCAAATAAAATTACTATGGACATGCACTAAGTTTGCTCTTCATTTACCATTGAATTTTAGCCTTGGTTTCACATTCTAGCTCAGAAGAGCCGTCTAATTCATGACTGTTAAACACCTACCCTTTGAAAAATAGCATAGAGTTATCTCATCCTCAGTTCTCCCTATCTTGTTGGTACCCACTTCATTGGACCTCAAGAAACTTTGCCTAATACCGACTGACCTGGTGTTTACTATTGCAGCCGACCTCTCTCCTTGCATTAACTAATAACCTTTTTAATATTTAAATTATCCTGAAAAAACGGAGTTTGCAAATAGGTGTTAATATAAATAACTATATCCTTCTCGTTGTATTTTGCGTAGGCGCAAGTCTTCCCTTTTGTTATCTTACTTGTTTTTTTATTTGGAAACTCTGTACCACATCCCCAAGATGATAATGAGATATCGGTATGTAACCGTAGATTAACACTTAGGATTTAAAATGATGCTTAACCTTTGTTCTGCGGTAGCTCACGAGGTTAGCTTCCAGCCAGTGCAGAGGAGACCCATGTGCAGGAACCCCCCTCTGGTCAGGTAGAGCTAAGCGATCCATATGGTGAGGAAAAGTGCCCAAGAGTAAGATATCCTGGTAGCAATGAATATTTTGGGTTTATGCCACAATCAACGTACAAAACGTATATAAACGTTCCCGCCCTCCTAGGGCTAAAATATTCTCATTGACCCCTTGAAACAATGCTTATTATGTGTCTAACGGACTTTTGGTAAAGTAAGAATGTTCAATTTTCGATCTAAAACAACGTGTTTGTAGTTATATGTATATTATAAGGGTCAAAATACGCAAAAAAAAAAAAAAAAAAATTCAGGCACTGTGCAATTTGCAAGTGACAATAAATCAGATATTGTCATGAATGCAACCAATATGATAGCGAGGGGAACAACTTTGACTGTATTCCAAAGAAAATGAAATCCTAATGTAGATGAGCCAAAGGATTATGTTTTCCATGGACGAAAGGTGGATATTAATGTTAATTTTTCCTGGAAATTTAAGAACGAACACAACAATTTTCGCCACGAACTCGGAACGAGCGAAATGTAGTATCACCTTATTTTTACAGTTAACCCATAAATACTTATACACATAATAATAATATACAGGTTTTGTAAAAAATATTCCCAGTAGTTGTAGAAAGGTGATTTCTTCCTATTTTCCCGTTCCTTAGTTTTCAATTTGGTAAACTCTGAACCACACCTCCAAGATGAGAGTAAGGTATTAGTACCTCAACGTAGAAAAACACTTAAGATTTACAGTAATTTTTTAAGATGAAAGCGACCTGCAAACCGGCTGCTTGCTTATCTTGAAAAATAGAGAATACTATTCCCACAATATTGGTAAAAATCATTACTTTCAGCTGTGGAGATTGATATATATCGGTCCTCCACTGATTAAATAAAACCAATCCTTCATTTAATTTTTGTATGAGAAATATTATTTTATGAAATGAAAATAATAAAATCCGACATTAGATTGGATTAACAAAAAAACATAAGTAATATGTAACAAGAAAATGTCATATGTCAATAAGTAAATGACATATGTAACAGTGTGTATACATGAGTATAAATTTAATTTTATCCTGAGAATGAATTGCATTTTTTTAAACTATATTAATTAGATATACAGGGTGGAGAAAATTTTTGTCACGAAGTTTTAACTCTGGTTAGCTGATACCAGCAGGAACCAAAATCACAAATGATGTTAAGGTCGAAAACGCACAATTTTTAGACAATATAACCATTGAACTTTGTGCTCTGATTGGCCGCGAGTTTGCCCTATTTTCGGATGCATTGAGTACATCGCTATCTCCTGCAGACAAAGCATTCGAAGTCATGAGTTTTCCAGAACATCAAGCATTAGGGTAAACTCGCGGCCAATCGGAGCGCTTGGCTCAAAGTTTCTTTACTTTAAAAAATTGTGCGTTTTCGGCCAGAACATCATTTGTGTTATTGTTCCAATTGACATCAGCAATCCAGAGTTCAAATTCCGTGGCACGATTTTTCTCCTTCATATATTTCTTAACTTTGATTCGACTGGTTTCAAATATGCATGGCTATTCTTTAACCCTTTCTAGCCCAGGCCTGATTTTGGGAGAAATCAAATTTTAAAATTTTTCATTTTTGAAAACTTGAAAATTGTACACTTATTCATAATTAACGTGGCATCTAAATATTTTTCCGTTAAAATTTACACCAAAAAATAATGCGTAGTATAGAGACTTCTTAAATAGAGGTGAAAATGTATACATTTTGGGTGTTGCTAAGAAACAACATAGGGTTATAATGGGTTAAAACTGTTGGTACCGGTAGAGTCAGAGCCATAAAATTCGGTGCATTCCATTTTTCCACATTCATTTTTACGAATTTAAGAAAAATATAACGATGGTGCCCTCTAGAATGATGAGAGCCACGTCATGGTGGCGCTCTTGAATCTCAAGCCATAAATGAACTTGACCCCGATGGGCGAAAACATCCCCACTGGCCTCTCCTCCAGGCACGAGCTAGGTGGAGATGAGTGGGTAGGTGGAATGGGTCGTTCCAAAGCAGTGACAATGGGACACGCATTGCCGCAATACGAGATTGTTGAGAGCAGGAGGAGTTGAGGACGGTGGGCGGAGTTAGTTGGTCCCTTTATGTAGCGCTCCGACCCTCACATCTCCTGACCCTAAAGCGCTATTGACTTCCATCACCCTTTTACAAGTCAGACGTTCCCTTTTCTTCGTTTACGACTGGACGGAGTAAACTCCTGGCGTATACATTGTGATTTAAAACGGGTCTCATATACATCCGCCCGAATCTTTGTCACGAAAGAACAAAGGCCGACACGAAATTACCGAAATAAAAAGCTAAGAAAAAGGGATCGCTGTCAGAAGGTTGAAAATCGTCGATCAGGATGTCACTATCGCGTGCATCACGTGTCGAGTGTTTTATTGGGGTGAAATAAATTATCACAAATGGATCTGGGATTAATTTTCAGACTTTTCCAAGTAACCAGAGATGAAGGTCATATTTTGGCCATCCACGAATATATTTAGCAAACAGTGAGTACAAACTAATAATAATTTATTTACCTCTACATTTTGGTTTTACAGCTGAATACAAGATAACAAAGAAGAGGAGCTTTAGGTGGTCTCCAAGGCCACAGGACCAGAAATTAAGCCACCATCAAATAACAAAAATTTATGCCAATAAAAGAAAATAATGACTCATTGTATAATATATAAGCAATGTAATGGAAATAAGGGACCGTTTTTCTATAATGAAAAAGAAAATATTTCCGTAACATGCAATGTGTATTGTAAAACTGTTAAAATATCCCGCGGGTGAAGGCAGGTCATCTGGGAGCGTAGTTTCCTTTTTATCAATTATATTCACATTTTTCTGAACTTTCTTTATAGTGCAAGGAGGTAAGAATATATTTTTTCTCATTACCGCAACATAGCTTTGCAAGGTGGCCCAGGGAAAGGAAATGGATCTCCTACCGCGAATGTGTGGCATCATACGCGTCTGGCCTATGCCTAGGAAAAGTAAAAAAAAAGAAGTCCTCGCGTATCCAAACCAACCCTCAGGTTGAATCGCTGGGTGAGGGAAACTATTATGAAAGGGTGGAAATATTATATTCAGTAAATAACAGTAAAATTTTATCTGTATTCAATATAGCTATCAAGAAAATGACAAAAAAATGAAGAGCTTGGTTCTTACAGGACTCAGCTCAAGATATAATTTCAATGGTTGAGTTAAAAGTATTCTCGATGTCATCTGAAATATTTCTACCGGTCCATAGGAGATATTAAGTCCTCTGAATTAACAATATTTTTCTGTTATACTGCGAGTCTACATTTACATAATTCTACGAGTGTATGAGTCCAATTCAAGGCCATTTTTGCATTTACCCATCAATGATAATGATTCAGAGACATAGACTGCTTCGTACCTATACTTACTTGTGAAGGAGTAGAAACAAATTATTTTTCTATTTTATTATGGCCAAGGTATAAATATTATATTATTTTTCTTATCCTATTATGGATTTTACTATGTGCAAACTCACAATAAGTAACTATGTATTTTCTTTAAAGATTACACCTTCCGCAGTGTACAATCTTGCTTTTACTTGATCATCCCTCGCTCTTCGATTCCGTGAATGAAATCGAAGCACCGAGTCTTGGAGAATAATAGCGAGCATATAACGTTCTACCATTTCTTTCCACTTCTCAGTCTCTTCAAATTTCCCACAATCGGGAACGCTGAGGATGATATTTTGGTCCTGATAATCGATTCCCGAATGAGATTCCATTCTAAGGATCATCCACCATCTCCTCCATCACTCGTGGTGAGTCACTAACGACCTCCACGGCATGGTGGAGTGTAAATGGAAACAGAAATGATAGAGGAATGGTGAAAGTCTTAAGAGGACACGGATACCAATGCACGTATACTATGTATAGAGGTATTGCTCTGCAGCAGAAGAGAAGAGACTAATATCAACTTTAAAATAGGGAACTGTAACATGAGGAGATGAAGGAGTTATGCCACCTGGGAGACAGAGTAGCCATAATGAACAACGCAAGAAGGAAATAGTCAGTAGAGAAGTCCAAGCGAAGAGAGAATTCCTTAAAAAGTGGAGTCAATTCAGGGATAGCAATGTAAGTGGTGGAGTAAGTAAGTAATTCATTAACACTATATACATTTTCTGCGCGCTTTTTTGTGGTCCTAAGGCATGGATGATGACCACAGAGGAGAAATTAAGGGTTAAATATTTCAAAATGCGGTGTTACAGAGGAATGATGAAGATCAAAGAGACCGATCGAATGAGTAAGGGTGTGATGCAGAAGCTCTGACTAGGATTAAAAAAACACCCCCTGCCGCTGGTGTTCTAACACCCCCTGCCGCACGCCTAAAAAGGCGTGCGGCAGGGGGTGTTAGAACACCAGCCGTTTACACATAAAAAGGAAATGAGAAATTACGATTAGCATTTATCAAAGACATTTATGGGTCGAGAAAAAAGAATTCCCATATTACCGTTCGGATTAAAATCTCTCTTAATTTATCGCTTCGGTCAGACCTGGAAATATAGTGGAGATCTAATATTATGTTCTCCGTGTCGCTCTTAAAGATATCTATTCTCAAATGTTCAAGCAAAGGGCGCAGCCTCCGAGTCTCCAGCGGCTCACAGCCTAATTTGTTTAACATCTCGGTAACGCTGCCTGTACGCAAATTGCAGTATTTGACGAACGGCGCAGCCTTCCTTTGTATTTTATTCAGTTCACGGATAAAGTCTTTCTACACCAGATCCCACATGCTCGCTGCATATTCAAGGTGCGGTCAGACGAGTGCGAAATAGCACGTTTCTCTTACTTTCACATCCGAAAATCTTCCCACAATACGCTTGACGAATATTAATTTCTTCAAGGCTATTCCGCAAATATTTCGTATATGTGTTCCCCTTGGGAGTTTTGAGGTTATCGTAACTCCCAAGTACTTCAGTTCATTTGTTGGCTTTATTTCAATACCATCCACAGCATAAAATTTTTTATGCTTAGACGAACTCTGCAAAAAACGTATCGCCATGCATTTGCTTAGATTAAGTTCAAGCCCCTACTCTAGCTCCACAGATGAGCGTTGTTAAACTCCGACGATAGAATTTCAAAGTCATAGTGATGACTAATTTCACGAAAGATGACAGCGTCGTCAGCAAATAAACGTATTTTACTTTTTACTGCTGATTCGGTAGCAGAGATCATTAATGAATATAATGAACCTTGAAGAATACCTGATGTCACTTTAACTACATCAAAGCTAATTCCGTCACGAACTACTTTTTGTTTACGATCACCCAGAAAGTGGCGTATTCTGTTTCATGACTCCAGTATCGCGAACCATGTAAAATAGTAGCTGATAGAGAATTGCGTACATAATTACGTCTTACGTTACCAATCTTTTGTCTGATGGCTTTTGATGATAATACATCAGAAGCAATGAAATATACCCCTCAACGTGGTTGCGGAGTGGCTAGAAGGCGTGGGAAAAACTGCAAAACATAACTTTAATTATTTGTTGCACAAAAATCCGTTAATCTCAAAGGGTGAGAATTGAAAAAAGAATTCCATTAATTACAAAATTATAGTTTTTTTCCATTTGAAGTCAATATTAATTGGTAACCTAAAAATAACCGTTTATAAGTTTAAGGTTTTGGGAATATCTGAGAGCTACTTTGAAATAATTATTCATTTGCAATCTTTTAAAACGATATTTTAATAGAAAAGTTGAGCTCTTAACAATTTTACCTTCACTTCTTTAAAATATATGGTCACCTACTGATGTTAATTCGATACTTTGATTAACAAAGTAACATGCTGTTGTTGATGAGTTATCAATAAATGCAATCTTTTGGGTATAACAACAAAATTTTATAAAATACCTATAAGAACAAGTAGTATTATTTTGCTCGCAGTGAAAATATCAATGGTTTACCTTGAGTGTAAGTTATTCAAGCAAAGAAAATTGAAAACCTTTGGATGATTTCCGTACTTATCTCATATGAATTAAATAATCATTGGCAAAAAGGTATGTCGAAATAAAATTCATTGCTAAACCATCCTCTTCATTCGGTACAATTTTTCAGAAATAATCGTGGTTATTACGCACCAAGGAAATCCTCTAATCATCTCTACTTGAATGATCATAGAAAATGCAAAATATTATAAAATTGAAAAAATAAAGAATATATATCAATGAAACCCTGTTAATCACCGTCCTAAAATGTTATGAAAATAAAATTAAAATCCAAATAAGCAACGTTAGGCGATTTCCGCTGCAAATCCAACAATATCAACGTCAAATACAGCCACTGAGTGATGCTTTCAGACTCGGGAAGGACAGATGAGAAGAGGAGGATAACGTAATTTAAAATTTTTCCGATATCTTATCGGTGACAAGCGCAGACACCGAGAAGCTGTTTTGTTCATAATTTCTACTGAGGCTTGCATTGCTTGTACATGGATGTGAGGGCCGGGAAAAGTCGTCATTCACAGTTCCAGGTTCACGCACACGGGCTGTGGAGGCGCCACTGGCGACATGCTTTAAGCGGCAAGCCCCGTAATGGGACATGGTGCGATTTTTCAAATCCGCCTCCACCTGTCCCCGTCAAAGGCGACCATTAGAGGAGGGAAAATACATTTTTGAATAATGCAAGATATGTAAGGGCGGTCATACATCAACGGGCGGTCAAAAGGGAAACGCTTCCTCCGATAGATGAAAATCCATCAATTCACACGCGAACACAATACCTTTGAACTAAGCATTCTAGCATCCAAGGCTAGTGTAAAGAAGATGATAGTATAGCATTCAGGGTTAGTGTAAAGTGTATAGTGTGCATAGAATGAATAGGGTTGGCGTCATTCCGCCGCTTAGAGGCTACATTTTTGCTGCAATTGCGGTCCTTTTATAATCACTTTTCAAAAGCTTTCGCGTTATGGCGATGAGCGCTTAGAAATAAAATTATTATCCAATCTTTTACTATTTCTCATTTGATCTCGCAATGAATAACATTGAAAAGTCACGAATTCGACAGAATGAACCCTCCAATGCTCATAATTACCTTCTGTTAAACAACCAGAATGTATTTCGTTGCCCCCGATAAATTTAGATCATCACCGCCAGCGTCGTATGTGGCGCTTTCAGTGAAGATATTTCAATTTGCGGTGGGTAAACCATATGTGCCATAAAAATGAATTGTTGACGTTACATTAATCACCAAAATCCTCTATCTTATGAATCGTGGTAGCAGTACATCCCGCCATCTGTCGCCGGCCGTCCCCAAAGGTCCCTTGAGAGCGACAGTAATGCCATCTCGGCGCGAAGTGACCAACTTCTTGGTGGTACAGACTCTACCTGCAGTTGACTATGACCCTCCATTTTTCCCTCCTTCAAAATTCATAGGCCTCAATAATGGTTTCCTAAACAGAAATCATCTGTCCGTCTCCGATTGCGATACGTTAAATTAAAATCTGCGATCTTATTAAATATACCATTTTATACATACATTAAACAGCTAGAAACAAGTTGGCAAATGAAAGTAACGCCACAAATGTGTCCAATGACAGAGAATCAAGATGCCTATCAAAAGCAATAATATCTCGAAGCCGGAATTTCTGTTGCCTTAGGCAACCTGCAGCAGGGATAAAAGCAGCAGTTAACCCGTTCGAGGGCAAGGCTGAGATTCTTTGTAACACATTTTGCACAAGAGATATTTCTCTCTTTTAAATTTAATTGAAATTTGGATTTATTATCCTCGGACCTAATCACTTTAGCCAATTATTATCCTGACTCCATTATTTCAAAATTATAGTTAGCATGTTTGGTCGCCACGGCATTAGCTTTGGTGTAAGATAACCGACCTCTATACCGATGCGAGCTTAATTAAACGAGAAATTTGAGCGTGTCAATCAACAATAATATAGCGCAGTGTCACCAATTTTAAAAAGGCGTCAAAATTTTCTGCTATAGAAACTCGAATGGATGCCCTCTATTATGATTGTTCATAATAGTACACGTGGATGTCTTTCAAATGATTCATTTCACGATGAAATTCAATTCTAAGTTTAAAAATTCGAAGTGTACTGAAATTAAGCCTCTCTTGAACTCATTGCAGCATTATTTTTAACAAAAATTAGTGGAAAAGTATGGTGCGCATGAGATAAAACTATTGCATTTGAATGATTGAAATTCAAAAGAAAACTAACCACTGTCGTTTTGCTTTTTTAGCGCATATTTAGGTAATCGAATTACGTTTCTGCGAAATATCAATTTGGTAGTAATTTGCCTATGTATTCATTCAAGGCTCTTTTTCATTAAAAGGACTAGAATTTGCTAATAGGGAAGTGTATCTGATGGGATTGCATTTACACGTAATACTACATTATTATGCTCCATAAAATTTATGTTTCTTTTGCGACGAGTATTATAAAATCTTAGAACAGCTTAAATGTGTTTCTCGCTGCTGAAAAAAGTCAATAAATTATTACAGGTTCCGCAATTCTACCATGGCGAGCATGCAATATTGATAATGCATCTCTAAAAGTAACGGATTTACCAATTTTTAATCCACAATGTCAACAATTTTTTACCATGCGAACTAATTCCAAAATATTTTATTTCAGTTTCAACGGGAATTTCAGTTTCCTCAGGCGGTAAGAATTCAACTTGTTTCAAGCATAATATAATGGGATTACGTATAAATTATGTTGTAGAACCCTATTGCGAATACACCAATGCTGAAACGTTTGGTGATCAATACGGGAATCCATTCTCTCCGCCTGACGTTGATGCTATGGAAATTTCGTAATTTTTTTGCCACTCTTTAAGTTTTCTTTGTTGTGAATACTGTACTTTTCTTCCAAAATATTTTATTTTTACCCATTTCGCCGGAAATACACCGCCATGGATTTACCGGTAGGTACAAACTTAGGTTTCTAAAGGTCTTATCCAACTTTTTTCTTCATCCTTGTCTGAATATTTACGCGAGAGAAACGTTAGTGATGCGTTTCGAGAAGAAAGAAAGTATATTTTAGGGTAAATACTCGGGCAGATGTGCAGTGCGTTTGAGACATTGAGAATACGGGGATATCTAGGGATCTTATTTTTAGTCTGACTTTATACATAGTCACTGCTGACACCGGGAAGCTACTAGGGCGCCCTAAGGCATCTAATGCACTTTGCCTCAAGTTTCCATTTGAAAGTTAAAATAAATTCGATAACAATGGCTCGACGACGTATTTTCTCATGAAATCCTCAAACAGTTGAAGTTGAAATAGGAAAGCAAGCCGGAAGCTGTCATTCAAAGAAACAAAGTTTATTCAGGGGCTATGCAACGCAGCTGTTTTTTCACAAAGAGGATTATGCAGTATTTGAATTCAAAGGCAAAGATCAAATAGGTAGTTCGTCTGTAGAAATATTCATGTTTACATTGGGTTCCGCAACGCTGTAACAAGCGTGTAGAGGACCTCTGTGAGAATCCAGAATCCTTCATTGGTATGCTTTAGCCGTTACGAGGTAGTTACTGGGAAGTATATGAAAATCAACGGCGGGCCTTTATTAGGTTCTACTCGTTCCAATTCTCTCTTCTTAACATAAAGACAAGTCGCTTTGTCTGTCTTTCTTTTTTTCTTCCCTTTACTGATATCATCCTCCAAGATGCTGAAACAAATGACAGAGAGAGAAGTAACAAATTCGATGGCAGAAGTGAATAAGTTTAAACAGGGAAAGTGATCTATTACGATTTCTATTGAAGAAGGAAAAGGTAGGGTAGACTCTAGTGACCATAACTTTGATGTCCTCATCTCAGATACTGGTGCGGATCGGTTTACTGACCTGATCTGCGGAAACGGGGTAAATAACAGATTTTACCAATGCCAGCAGTGACTAGTTACACTCTCTCAATTGGAAACCCTTCACAAACACGATCTAAGCTTGCAAGCATCCTTCGTGAAAGTTCATGGTAACCCACTAAGGTTCTCTGAGTTAAGATACCACTACACAGTCAAAGCCGACCACATACCCGATTGGGCCCGACTCCAATAACCAATCAACCAGCATCCAACGATGAAAAATAGACAGATATCGACCAAGTAAAGCCGAGAAAGTATATTTTTTACATCTCATCATTAACTTGACTTCTTTATTTCCAAAATAGTTCCATACACGTGCAAAATGCGTGATAGTTTTGCGTGATTTTTTTATGCATTGTACGCGAATTATAATCCCCAAACTGCTTATTTTTCATTTAATACTTTTCAGTAAAGCTACCCTAATCCATGAAAACAATTTCCATTCGCTTAACTCTTGCAGTAATTTTCACAAGCATAAATTTGAATTCCAAGCTGTAATAACTGATGGAAAATATTTAAACCCTACTCATAATTGAAGGTAGCTTGGTAAAAGGATTTAGCGAGGTAACACCCTTAAAATGGAGTATTGCAAGTTATGCTGATTATATTTTTTATGTATTTCGGGTGCAATCAAGGATAAAAGAGGAGGTTCTACACGTGATGGGTGCTGAAACAGTTGGAAAGCATTTGAGTAAGCCGGATAATCTACAGGAAGATGGCAAAAAGGGATAAGATAAAATGGGAAGGTGTTGGATGAAAGGGGAAGGTGTTGGATATGCGAGAGAGTGGAAGGAGGATTATAAGCATAATGGATGAGATTAAAGAAGCAGAGAGAGCGCAGGGTTGAAGATGGATGAGTTGAGAGGTAAAGGGGACGTAAGAAGGTTAGGGAAGAGTATCGACCACTTCAATCCGAATCTAGCTTAACCCCTAGACAACTTGGATACCCTCCTTGGTAACGACATAAATCAGTATAAATCGCCACCTAATAATCAATTACTGTATTCCAAACGCAAAACTCATGATTACATTATGACCGACTAAAATAAGACATTATCTAGGTAAAATACAAGTTTATCCAAACAAGGGCGCGGCTAGGAATTAAAGCTATGGGGGTTTTAGGAGCAATAATTACTGGTGGGTATGGAATACGGGAGGTGCGAGTGCCATCCCCCAGACAATATTTGAGCAAATGGTTCAAAATGGTGATTTTTACGGCTTCCTGGGGGATATTTTTTTAATCAGTACACCATTTTATAAGTAATATTTATCCAATTAAGTAAAATGGATTAAATTCTAAAAATTTTCTGAGGTCTGGGGGGGAATTGAATCCCCTAATTCCCCCTCCCCCTCGCTGCCACTTTGTATCCAAATTATTTCTTCACAATCTTTGACCAAATATTTTTTTTCGTTTTTCATGACGTACTTATATTTTTGCGTTAGTAATTTATGTTATCGTTATCACATTTTCAGGTTACACAAAGTTGACATTCGTCATTCTGTACCTAGGCATCAAAAATAAAGGTTTACCATCAAAAATATGCAGATGCTAAATAAGGTAATTTTTGAATTTTTTCCCATCCTAAGTTTTTAATGACTGGAATACGTATTTGTCACCGTTAGTATTAAATTGACGATTAAAATTAATTATGATAGATTAAATTATTAAAATTTTGTTCTTCCCTCAACTTTTCATCACTGGAGGTGTTACGTGTGACGTATAGGACGTAGTTCACCCAATGCTGCAAAATAACGAACGCCGGCAAACGATCTGCCAAAGGTAATAATTAAAATGTAATTTTATAATAATGTGTAATGCAGCAAAATGCACGGAAAGAAATATTTTCAACTATAAGCCGTCATGATAGCAGTTAAATTGATTTGATATAAATCGTAATTTAATACTAGAATCCTTTTCTACATTTTGAGGAGTCATACGTACGTTGTGATAGTATTTAAGTAAATGAAAATATCTATAGGGGTCTACTATGCTTAGGCTAATTATTTCGAGGTCATAGCACTAGATTTAGCCGAGCAATAAATTACTTGAAAAGACTGGTCGAGTGGAGTTGTTGCGTCCAACATATATATGTTTTTTATTATATTCCACCTAAAAGTACGTTTGGGTCCATTTTGTCCTTCAAGATGGAAGCATCGTGGATGGCAACACGTGATGTTGCACCAATACAAATGACAGAGATGAGTGGGAGAACTAGGTAAGGGCATGAGTGATCCCACCTCACCAATTCACTTTCACACTTATTTCCCTTCCCATGCTTGACTTCGCATTTATATTGACCACCCTCTTCATTCTAATGGAAAAAGTTAACTTGGCTACATAGAGTTCCTTGTCAAAAATGTATTCTTTTCCCTTCTTTTTTTAACTTTTATCAAAGTATTTTACACACCAATATGCCGTCCAAATTCAAACCAAATTCTTTAATAACCAATTTCAGAAAACACGATTATAACCATCATTTTGAATTTAATTCCACCGTAAAGGAGGTCTGAGGTCATCATGCGTAGCAAGATGGAGGCATTATTGATGACGGCACTTGGAGTTGTGGTAAAGAAAAATTGCATCACCGTACTATTCAATAGGCTTGCGGCTGGAGGCGTTAGAACCACTGCTATCAGCCTGTACAAGAATAAAAATATTCTGCGTGTTGTGAGAGATTTGAGCGCCTGAGTTTGACCTTGAATTTAATGAAGAATTTTATTGGATACGACTGGTATCTGAGGAAAAAAATAACATAAAGACGAATAGAAAAGGAATTTGTTAATTTCGTAACTGTCGTAATTAAATTTCGTGAGAAAATTCGTAACTTATCGCACGTTCTTCTCCATTTCACTCCTTGACTAAGTATAAATATTGACCCTGCTCTAATATTAGAGGGAAGGGGAAATGGAAGAAGAGGGGAGGGGCATTATTCCACTCCTGGGTACGCCGCGGCAGCGGAAATTTCAGCGGAAGAAAAAACAAAAAAGCAGCGGCAGGAGATGGAAACAAATGGCGCGTGTCGGCGAGAGCTCACGTAATTGGATTATGATTTTTAATGAATTATACACGTCAGCTGGAGTGCTTGCTGGCTCTTATCATTTTTTATCAAGTGAGTCTTGCAGTAAATATAATAAGCCCGAAAGGGATTACGGGATTAATGAATCGCTCCGGCGGCGCCTAACCTCTCCGCCCGAGTTAGACCCGAAATGATAAAAAAAGCCCCTCTCATTTCTCTCTCCCGCTCACGCACTTGTGCATCTGTCTCCCTGTCAACGTTGTGTATCTTCCTACCTCCGCTTTACTTCGAGAGATATCCCCTGAGGTATTCCCATTTCAATATATTCTCGGAATCACATACATGCGGTAAATGGTGGTAGGTATTATTATGTGGACTCAATTTGGTAGATTTTATTAGATTATTGCTTAAAATTATTAAAACTCAGTTTTTTAATTTACTTACTTATTCTTTCCAAATTGAATGAAATCGAAAGCTTGAGACAAAACATTTAGATTCCTTAGAAATATAGGATGAATTTTTATATCATATATTAAAAGAATAATTGGATTTAGCTGGAATCCATTGAGTCAAATCAACAAAAACTTCATTTTTCAAAAATTTTAATTTTTTTGTGTAGATAGAATGACAGCAAAAATTTCAGGCAAAAATTTTAGATTTCGAAAATATACAGACTGAAAAATTTTAAAAAAATGGTAAAAAGAGTAAGTTAAGTGCGTTTCCTGGAAATATCAATGTTCTCGAAATAATAATATCATTAAACTTATGGTTGTAGGTGCCACACCATTGGCTAATTTTTTATTATCCCGGAATAGTTTTTTACACTTAATTAATATTTCGATGACCATGTAACAAATGGAAGCTCGAATGTAAATATTTGAATGCACTGGAATTACTTGGTCGAGTTCATTCCCTACTCAAGTGCCTTAAAAAACGAGAAAAACGCAAAAGTGAGTCAATTTTTTACGACATAGACAAAAAATAAACATATGTTGCGCAAATTCTGGAGGGTTGTCAGATGATAAAACTAAACGGAACCATTTACTGAGACACGAAAATAGGCACAATATCCCGACAGAAACGTATGAACTCATATTATATGAATAATTAGAATTTTCAACGAGTAATTGACCGTCTCATAAAAATAAGGATGTATTATTTTGACACAAAAATTTCGCAGAGAGATTTAGTGGAGAATTAAATTGGAAAGAAAATTGTCCAGGATTATTACAATTACAGGAACTTTTGTAAATAAACTAATCAAATTCAAAATTCGTTTCATACATGCAAATTTATGTAATATTTTCGCTAATGTTAGCCACTATATCCCAGTGTACTGCATAATCTCTACATTATGGATCCTGTACTAAAAAGATATAATTATTCTCATTTATGTTTCTGTTCATGATTAATGGTAGAGGCCTCACTTTTAACCAACAAGAACCATTTGTTCACTCTATATCATGGACCAAGGAAAATCAAAATGTTATGCATGGATATGAATTAATGAGGAACAGAAATTTGAATAGTTAATTGAGCAACAACTAGAATTTTTGAAGGCTTTTCCCTCATGAATATGGTAAGAGAAAATTTACAGATGAATGACCCACGAAAGAGAAAGTTTGAGAAAAAATCGACAAGAAAAGAAAAAATGTTGACATCAAGGTAGTACAAGTGAAATTTAAGCAAATCCCTGCTGATCAGCCAGGTGCTAATCCGTTCCTTGCCGCAGGAAATCAACGCAACGAGTGAATTGATTACGTAATATTCAGTCAGGCAATCAAAATTAAATTCGGTGTCGAACGATATCGGCACAGAGAATTTTCGAGCATTTCGGTTATAAATTTATTTTTGCAGGAAAGAATATATTCTCAAGGAAAATATACATATTATAAAGTATTCAATTAACAACTATCTTATTCAATCAATAGTAAAAGTATAAAATAATAATACCGGAATGAGTTGGGTTTTTCCTCGTCCATTTATAGCTTACTTTTTTCCTGTGAAAATCAAAAACGATCAAACTCGCAAGCGAGTTTATTCGTTTTAGATTTGGGTTCATCTTATTATTTTAACTGAATAGTCGCTCATTATTTCTTTCATCCCATAAAAATGTAGCAATATGTTATCATCTAAGCCTTTCATCTGTCGGAAATGAGAATATATTACACAAAAGCTCGATTTCAGTCGTTGTATCAAAAAATTACGGAGACATCTGGTGAAGTTCCCACTTCCCTTTTTGAAGCTCAAAAAAATTTTATGGTGACTGATGATGTCCTTGAACATCTCAAGTACACATGCATTTGAATTATCTTATCAGGTTGATGGCAGTCAGCTATATTTATGGTAAATATTTACAGAAGTTTGATGGTTTTTATGCTCTGACAATATGTTTATTTCAAACTCATTTTGAGAAACGAGAATCAGGCCTTTAACTTAGGATATTAGAAATTCAAATAATTTGCAATTATTTTTATTAGGCTAGTGACGACTTGATACTGATATAGCGAAATTTGCAGTAGCACGTATATAGTTTTGTTAAATAAGCGGATCCTGCCCTGCAGTTTTCTGAAGAAATGAGTAATATTCTTCACAATTGTAATGAAATCCGTGGAATACTGCAATTACATCGGATAAATATGTAAAAATTAGAAGTAAGATTTTCTCCACATAAATATTTTGCATTGATTTTTATTTTTTTGTAATTATTTAGGTTAGAATTTATTTAAATATTTCTCCGCCTAATCATTTTCCTGATTGCTTTGTATGTTCACAGTTTGGTAGTAAAAGGAAGCTCTGAGGAGGGGTGATCATAAGACGCGACCCCAAAATATATTTATATTATATTATATATGACATTATATGCACTAAAACAATTGTTATCAATTTTATAATTGAATTAAAACTGGACCACGGGTGATAGCAAAAAAGTATTTGTCCTACCTCATTTTTGCTTAGCCTTTCTTTTTTCGTTTAGATAGCCTCATTATTGCATCTAAATGATGTGGAGTCCAGAGAAGGAAAACAGAGGTTTTCCATCAAAATTAAATTTTTGGGAAGCAGACGTTAATAAATTGAGATGCATTAATGACGTTCGCCATTGAGGAAGTTTTTATAGAGATGGAAAAGTTATCATTATCGTAGATGAGAAAATGGAGAGAAATTGAGAAAGAAAAAGACGGCTCCTCATTGAAAGGAGATTATTCATTATTTCAAAATTCCGAGTATGCAAGGCAAAGAAAGTAATAGATTGGACTACACTGGAGAAGCATATTCCCGACGAACATTATGCGATAATTCATGAAGCTATTAATTGATATCATAATGGGATTTCGTCACAGAAATCTACCGAAAAAAAACTTTCAGGGTAAGATTTAATGTTTTTCCTCGCACTTCGATAATTTTATTCATAGTTGCCCGGAGGACTAGATTTGAAGGCTCCAACTGTATAATTAGCCAAATGCACCCCTAGATCATTAGCCAAATGCTCTACCCTCAGGGCTGCCATGCTACCTAGCCGGAAACTTCATTCTAAAAATCACCCCAATTTTTCTCTTATGATCTCTGCATTTCTCCAGGGTTTTCTTCCGCGTCAGGTTGTTGGTTGATTGACAACAGTTTCGCTGGCTGTCCTGCCAGCGTCTTCAGGTCGAAGGTGTCGGCTGTTGGTTTCTGCCTCGCTTTAGTTATCCGGATACCGCATACTTGATCTCTGCATCATCCTCAAATTGCTGGAAGCCAAGTCATATCTTCATATGCATAAACCCATTCCATAACAACTTCTTCACTCATAATCTTCGGGCAATACATAGCAAAAAAATTTTCTTTGAATTACTGCTGCCGAACATTGTTTAGCTGTGAACAATCGTATAACAGCACGTACTTTACACTGGCGGGATTTTCTATAGCACTACACATTTTGACAAGCTACCAAAAAAAAAGCTTGGGCTCCAATGTCATTCACTGTACCACGACTGTACACTTACTGACCTGCCGTGCATGCCGACGCAACAGCAGCGTAACGAAATCCCCTCAAATTTTAACGTATTGAGCAAACAGAGTTTACTTTCCGCACAGCCCTCGATTATTAATAGCATTTTTGCCACTTATATTGTATCAAGTACTTTTCCGTCCTCGTCGGTAGTTTAGGTGTCTTTTTTTCCTACTTCAGGGTAACGAATAACTAAAGCAAGTAGATTTCTGAGATCTAGTTCTGCCACCCTATATCATGGATTCCTACGAATAATTTGATTTTCAATATGCGTCAAAAATATTTCGAATCAAAACTTTAAATAGAAAATGCAGGGCTTTCCTATTTCCTATTCTGCCTACTTGAACGCAGCGATATTTAAGTAATCTTGAATTCGTATGCGGGTACAATGATAATGGGGCTTATTCAGCTCTTCCCACAAAAGTATGACCAGTTTTAAAAATAAAAAAAATGAAAATATGAATCGATCAACAACATATTTTATCTACTGAGCTCCGTGTCACTTAAAAATAAAATAACGTTTCACTCTTCTTAGGACTGCTGCATACCATGATATAAAATTCAGTTTAGTTGTTTTACAGCTGCACTGAGGTTTTCAAGAACATATTTTTTCATCATCTTGGTACGATATATTTAAAAATTCATTGCATTTTGTTAATTATTTTCTGCTATTTTGACTTTAACTTGTTTACGTAAGTTTTGAAATAAAATGCAGGATGTATTTTTATAATAATACGATTCAATACCTTCACCTAGAGATAAAACACCATAGTTGCAATTTTAGCCTAAACTTATTATCCGATTACTTTTTTGATATAATGCTTGATCGATCGCTTTAATAATAGAATTCAATCACCTCAACAGTAGACAAAACACCTTAGTGAGTATTTGAGCCTAAAATTGTTTTACAGATAAATGTTTTTGGTGTGAGAAATGATGTTATTGCTCATGCACAGAGTACCACGTATATAATGCACACAATATTCTCGTTCCAACGTACTTCGCTCCGAGAGTTAGAACTACTGATGAGCTATATATCGCCAACGGTGATTGAATCACCGCTACTGAAAAGTAGCTATCACTATCGGTGATTTAATACTCGAAATCACTGTGATTAGATCACTGGATTCGGTGATAAAAGGACAGGCTGCTGCCAAGTGATTAGCGATACCTGTGATCGAAGAGAGGTAACCGATCACTGCCGGTGACTAAATTACTGAATTACGAAATCACTGCGATTGTGAATACGATGAAGATAGCTTCGGCTGCTACCACTGCTACCAACAGTATAATAAAGGATGTCTTATTCATACTTTATGATGAATAAGACATTCTTTACGAAATATACACTCAACGGTTTGAATATAAAATATGGTAGAATAATGCCAACGTGATTTTAATGTTTGCACCTTATCTATTCCTTTACCATATCAAATTAACTTAATTATCGTAATATAGACTCAGAATCAGAACTCTTCCCTCAAAAAAATGTTTTGCCTAATTCTCCAATTTTCAATAAGTTTATTCGTTCCTTTTGCGGAGAGCTCTTTCATTGGTATTGGATAGAGTAGCAGGAATAGCAGCGCCACAAATTCTTTTTCTTCCGCTTCTTTTAGGAGTGATTCTCCTCGGTGAACGTAGTTACAGTTTCCTCTTTACTATAGCAGTCACAGGTAACGAAGCGATTGGTAAATCACATTTTCGCTCATCGCTAGTTAACACCTCTCTTGATAAAAGTGTCTGCCAATGATATTGCTCCATGAATACAATAACGTTAATCTTGAATTTAAAACTGTGTTCACGTCATTAAGTATAATAAATGTAAATATGTATGCATGGCCTTGCAGATATTCAATATGCCATTTGAGACTCTTGAGATGGAACATGATCAGAAACCTTGATATGCCAGCAAAAGGAGATATAAAACCAAAT
Source organism: Ischnura elegans (assembly GCF_921293095.1). NCBI lineage: Eukaryota > Metazoa > Arthropoda > Insecta > Odonata > Coenagrionidae > Ischnura > Ischnura elegans. The sequence continues at coordinate 28,682,376 of NC_060250.1, read as the reverse complement.
AAATAGTGATCACGCTGGAAAATTACACGCCAGCAAAACGAAAAATCTTACTCATATTTTCCCAAATTTACCTTCAGAGCACGCAAGAGACATCTGGCGGGCAACGCAGTTACTGAAGGGAACCTATTGACCCAACGCCCTTGGTCTCACTCGGCGGAGAAGAGAACTACGACGACGAGGAGCGGCGCGGCGGCGCGAAATTAATATTCGCAATCCTAGGGCCACCAATGGAGCTTGAAAAGGGGATCAAAGCTGGGAAATATGTTTTGCTATATGTTTAAAAAGTCATTGTATTTTGTTTATAAATTTCTGCCTCGCTGACTTTTATTTTTTATCGTAAGTTTTGGATTCGAATGTAGGGTTTATCGTCATAGATATCAAGCAATGCAATAACGCAATCCTCAACTATAAAAGAAACACCTTAGTTGCAGTTTGAGCCACAAATGTTTTAATTGATTAAATTTTTGGTGCAAAAAAGGATATTATTTTAACAATAATAATGAGTTTACAAAGAGTACCGTCTAGTCAATTGAGGAGTACACTTTCGTAACAATGCACAAAATGGTTCATAGACTAATTATAAATCATTTAATTTCATTGTCATTTTTCATACGAGCGGAAGAAAAAGAAACCACGCTAATAACAATAAGAGTTTTACCACTCTTCGCCCTTCTAGGTAAAGCCTCCATATTCGCAAAATAGTGTAGTCTTTAACATGACCCAGCACTGCCCTCATTCATGGTTCCTGGTCATTCCTTCGAAAATTCTGGTCTTCGTAAACATCAAGTAACTGAAAGGCTTTATTCAAATACGATGGCAATAACGAAAATAGTTTTATTTTTGCAGCCAAATCATACAATAAATTTATAATATACGCATCATGTAATTATCAGAATCTTATGTTGACTTGAATTTTAATTTATTTGATTTAATTTACAAAACAAGGAACTTTGAAGGGATAATCAACCATAGAAAACATTTAACATGTAAAAGTAGATTTGAAGCAATAACTGAAAAATTACAATATTTGTCCTTGGGGGACAATAAAGCAGAGGAAAAAGGAATTACTATATGCTCGAGTGTTGTAGATACATAAAAATGAAATTATTTTTTGACTTATCAGCATAGTTGTACCTATAAGCAAAAAAAGTCAAATCCCTTGGCCAGTGTAGAAAAAAAAACTACCTCATTCTCCCTCCCTCACTTATGACACTATCCTAATATTCTTGTTCCTTTTTCTTCACATATTGCTTACTAATTGTGAACCGTCTTCTCTTACTGCCAGATCAATCAAAATGTTTCGTACATTGAGTTCGCACTATAATGAGTTCGTCTTCCCTCCGTTTTTTTGGGACCTCAGGCGAAAAAGAATCGTGTCCGCATGCATGCCAGACTTCAAACACGATAGATTTCCTGTGAAAAATCTCCAATTATTCAGGAGTTGTACGCCTGCTGTCGGCAGAACAACTTCGTTACCGAGTTACCGCACACTCAAAAGCTAATTCAAGGCCTTAACGGACTCCAGTAACAATGCTCTTAGCTTTGAACAATCATGATCTTCTGACAAGTGAGTCAGTACCGTGAGTTATACCTAAGTTATCACTCATAGCAGTCATAACTTTTAATTTTACCTAAATCTTTGTATCCAGAACCTTAATTTTATTTACTTGTACTCCTAAAGAGGTATGGAATAAGAAAATTATTTAACGAAATTAGTTTAAAATTCTCTCCCAGAACCTCTACTACATATTTGGTTTCATTTTTTAAAAACCACCCACCCGTGCATTGTATGCACATTCTCGATTTTTATCAACTAGATTACTCAACTTGAACTACTTTATTGATATTATACTAAATTATATGCATCATCGATTCATAAAATTAACTTTTAATGTTTTATAACCGATAAAATTTTCTTAAAACTTGGTGAAACTAGCTCATAAATATGAAGTCAAATTTAAATTCACAAACATTAATCACATGATATAATTTCTCTTATGAGGTTACAATTTAATGAGCTACTGCATCCCGATAGGAACACTAAAATCATTTTCAAACTGCGATAGGGTAAACTACCCAGTTATTGGCACTTTAAGGACCTTGACGAAGAAAATTAACTCTTGTGACCGTTGTATCACAACTTCAGTTTATTTATAACTTGCCTTAGATCTGAGAGACATGTTGCTTTAGTTTCCCCATGTGAGCGAATTATATTTTACATACAACTATTTACTAAAAATAATTGTTTAAAAAGTCCAATAATCCCAGTTATTGGCACCCTTATTCCAGTTATTGACACACTGTTTTCCAGTTATTGGCACACCAGATTTTCACGCACTGCTTAGCACATTTTCTTTTAAGTTATAATATATTAAAGAAATATAGCCTTTTTAAGCTAATGAATCGATCATTATCTTACCTGTAAGTATATTAAAACAGTGAGAGGTGGTAAAATATCTTTAAGTGAAAATCCAATGCTGTAACTTAAAAATTTTACGTTTTAATGATTTTACGCTCAAAACAAATTATTTTTGGACTCAAAAAGTAAAACTTTACATGTTTATTATGTATTTAGATTAATATTTGTTTTATCTCTTCAAAATATCTATAGATCAGTTTGGGAAGTGCTGTCCTCTGAAAACTCATAGCATTCATAACAAACAAATATATTAAAGTTAGTATCATCTGGAAGATGCATTTGGTGCGTTTTTGGGACACAATTTAGGTGATACAACTTCTTGCAATTGCTGCATTCAATTCCTACCTTCTTTTGCCCCACATAGGAGTTACACATACCATTGGTAAATTCCTTCCACTGACAGGTGTGAGTACGACTTTTCTTCCAATGCCAGTGAACGATGAGATTCAATGGCGAAAGACTTTTGACCTTGTTGTTGTGATAGATGATAGTTGGTTAACGGGGGAAATGAGATCTACGGCCTCTATAATAGAGGATTCAATAGTGGGTTCTCAAATGGCCGTAAAATTTGACACCACTCGCCAGAGGAATAAGGAAAAAACACTTCACCAGAATGCCCTCCTGTTACAGTTTACGGGAATTACTTCCACGCGACTACCACAGACACAAGCACACACCCCCGAATTGACACCTTCGCAAGGCTGTAGGACCTCGCTTAGGTAACCTGGGACCCTTCGCACAGCTGGATGGACTCTTTTACTCCTTTTGAATCACCTATTGTTTTTGTGGTAAAGATGTACTAAAAATACTTTGGGATGGTAGCTATTCCTGCTCATTTCCTAATATCAATGGTTTAGCTGCCTTTTACATTCTCTTTGGCTCTATTTTGAATGGTCATTTTATTGCCTTTTCTTTAAAAGTCTTTTTTGTTGCTTGCTTCTGCAGTTTTTTCTCCTCCCTTTCCTCCTTTCTTAGTTCCTTTTCTGTTTGAGTTTCTTATTTTATTCTTTTTTTCTTGTCATGGCATTATTTCCATTTTTCTGGGGTCAATTTACGTCTTGTACAAATGGTACCCTTTCGGTACTTCTTTTTTCCTTTCTTTTTCGTGTTTCGGGCCAAAAAAGAATGATATTCATTGAGGTTACACTATATGGTCCTTCATCGTGGCATGGACCCACGGTTAGGTCTGACCTGTGTATGTGTGGCTCAGCAGGAATTTCAGATAATGCTGCCTCAGTCTCCACATAAATCTATCGGTAGTCCTATCTTCTGTGTTATGCTGGTTATGTACAAGTACAATTACTTTATCACCCGTTCCTTCTTCCTCATTCTCCATCAATTTGCATTGTAATTTGATAGCGCTCCCACAATCTATATAGAACTCTGAATTCCTCTCCTTTTCCCAAATTTTGTTGAATACTTTAAAAAATTTCACTTTGCTCTTCCCCAACCATCAAAGAAAAATCATCTTATGGAAGTGGATTCATCTTACAAACTGAGATATTCACACTGACTTTGGATGAACGCTTTCCTAGGCACTTAGAATAATCTATTGCGTTGGCATTCCATGGATATAGACCTAATGCCCTGAAACCATTCTTAACTATTCTAGATAAGTCAATGTTGTTTAATATGGCTGAAAGAATGCGAACAAAATCCTCTTTTTATCGGCGTTAGGGTTTTTGGTCTATTCGAGTACGGCATCCTTCCACTAGTCTTTATTGGCCTAAAGGCAGCCACATCAGCGGGTTGCAATATTTTTGTGGCATTTTGGTACAGAGCAATTAGAATAATTTGAAATTCTTTGAATAGCGAACTGCGGTGGTATAGCAGATGGGTTTTGTGGCCATCTACAAACAACACTACTGGTAATGGGATTTTATTTTCCAAAAGATAAAGATGAAAAACATTCCCAATAAATTTAAAAAACACTTTGACCTCATCCACCCATTGCCACTGCGCCCTATCCCCCATTTTTCAGGAACCTTTTGGACTATTTTATTAGGGATCCTCTGCAGAAGGTAGATGATCATCGGAGGACACGTATTTTTGTAGCTGTAAACGGCTGGTGTCCTAACACCCCCTGCCACACGCCTTTTAGGCGGCTTGCGGGGTATTACGTAGATGTAGATGTATTTCCTGAGGATGAAAAGGTAATTATGACGGTTAGTGTTGCCTTCACGTGACGGTGGGGGTAACTTCATATACATTTTTTTATCCAGAGGGGCAAGCACTTAGTTCTTTTCAGGGCATGACATGAAATTAGTTTATTCGCCAACTAACACACTATTCAGATCAGAGAGGATATCATACTTGTTTTGTTCTTTAAGAATGTCCTCCATAGGTTTAAACCAGCCTCGGATATATATAGGATATCGCTCACGCATGCACTTGCATCAGTTACTCCTTCAAATGAACGGTAAGAAATTTCAGGGTATAGGAAGCCATGATACCACTTATTTCCAGGAGTATTGCCCTTAGAAGGATTTCCGCGATTATTTTTCTCGAATTCTTGGCATCATCAATCATCAATTGTTTTGCTTGGAATTCTTTGAGGTCATTAATTATCCAATTATTGGCACCCATTTTTCTAGTTATTGGCACCCATGCCAAGTACTGGTTACGCTCATTTCTATGAGTCAAAATATAAAATGCACATTTATACTAGCAGTACAATGCATTTGGCGAACAAAATAAATATATAAATGTAGTTGCTGAAATTTCCAATACTTGGCACCCAGTGCCAATCACTGGAAACTAACAATATTTACATACCAGTGATTGGCACCCCATAAAAATCAATTTTAATTACGATAACAGGCTCTAAATAAAAAACACCCTCATTGAGGTATTACTATCATTACAAATATCTAAGTTTCATACTATTTAATGGGTTAATATTGATAAAAAACGCATCCAAATGAAGTAACATTCTTAATTTTCCGCTAAGAAAACCTCCAATTTCTCCAAAGAAAATGCAGCACTTGGTTATATGGTCCGCAGTCACTTCTCAAATGGTGTAAGGTGGACGGAACCGCTAATACATATTTAGTAAACTTCTTTGATTCTAAATACAGAAGCATCAAAAATGCAATGCATCCCTATCTCTTAATATCACACAGTTAATTACAGAGTGCCAACAACTGGGGAGTGCCAACAATAGGGCATTCTACCCTATTCCGATTTTCAATGAGTTTTTAGATAATTAAAACAGTCTTTAAACAAATTTTACAGTTAAAACAAATTTTTGATTATGATTAATGCATATTTAACGTAAAGTTAATCAGCATAAAAAATAAATTTCAAAATTATATCTCAAGATTGATGAAATTCGTCGCCTCTAGGTCAAGGAGTGAGTGCAAATATCACTTTGTGCGCACTTAAATGGTGATGAATCACATTGAGGCTTTATAGAAGTCGAAATATAAAAAAATCAAGTATGTCAGTGCAACTTATAGCCATGGGAACCAATCCACCGCCAACATAACTGCGGCAGGTCATGTGGAGATACCTTTCGCGACGCGTTAAAATTTATTTTATCCGTTAGAAAAAAACGAGCCAATTATTAGAGCGAACTTCATATAAATAATGTTTCTTCATAAGGAACAAAAGGCTTGGATTCCTTCTATTTGCAAGTCATCCTTTTATCTTCCAACTCCATCTATTATCAGAATGTGAGAGGTTTAAGAAGTAAGTTAAAAATGTTCAACTTCTCGTTAGGTGATCTTGACAATGATATAACATGTATAAGTGAAACTTGGTTTAATAATTATATAAGTGATTCAGAGGTATGCATGAGTGACAGATACAAATTACATCGGAAAGACAGAAATGAGACTTTGACTGGCAAAAAACTAGGTGGTGGAGTAATGGTAATGGTGAAGGATACGTATAAGTCAATGAGGTAAAAAGAATTAGAAACATGTGATGAAAATATTTGGATCAAGGTGCAGGTGAAAAATAATAAATGGGTGTATTTATGTGTAGTCTATTTCCCTCCAGATGCTGCGCTTGAAGTGTATACTAATTTTTTTGCCAATTGACCTATAGTGAAATTATTAATAATGAAATATTTATCCTTGGTGACTTTAATTGCCCTTCATTCATGTCATCCATTGAAACGAGAACACCATTATGTATTGAGTTGTTGATGTTCATGAACTTAATGGGTCTGAAACAGAAGAACAATGTGGAAAATAGTTACGGAAAATTTCTTGATCTTGTTCTTACTAATGTGGTCGAGAGTAATATTGAGGTGATTCGCTGTACGTTGCCAGTGATTAAAGAAGATCACTATCACCCAGCAGTAACCGTTCATTATGACTGTGGTATTACAAAAAAAACAATAGATGATTTTGGCAATTCATATAACTTTAAAAGAGGTAACTACTTGAAATTATATGAGGAGCTGCGGAGTGAAGATTGGAACGCAATTTCATGTACTAGTGATGTCAATATTGGTTTGGAAATGTTTTACAATTACCTATATGAAGCGATTGATATATCTATCCCAAAATGTAAAATATCAAAGTACAAGTATCCTTCGTGGTACAATGACGAAGTAATTAAAAAAAATAAGGAAGAAAGATAGGCATAGACTACTGTTCAAGAAAACTGGGTCAAGTTATCACAAATCAAAATACAATACTTTAGGAATAGAAGTTAGAGAATATATTAATAAAGCTTTAAGTGCTCAATTGGAAAATATCAAACATGAAGATGTGAACGGGAACTATATTAGTTTTTGGAAATTTGTGAGAAAAAATAAGGCTAGTGGTCATATCCCTGAAGTGCTTGCACTAAATGGTTGTGAATTTGCCTCACCAAGAGAAATAGTTAATGCATTTAAAGAATATTTTATGTCTGCAATGTTACACAAGTGGATCCCTCTAAGATAAAGTGTGTTAACGAAACCCTTGCCCAAAACAATGATGATATAACTATTATTAGTATTAGCAAGGATGAAGTGCTTGAAGCAATCCAAAGTTTAGATACCAAAAAGTCTATTGGTCCTGACAATATCCCTGCGTATATTGTGAAAGTATATAAAGACATCTTAGCTCAACCTTCATGTCAGCTGCTTAATACCTCTTTAAAAAGTGGAGTATTTCCCACAAAATGGAAAACTGCCTAGGTGTGTCCCATTTTTAAAAAGGGAGAACGAAACGACATAAAAAATTATAGGCCTATAAGTATATTGTCTGTTTTTTCAAAAATATTTGAGGGTATTTTATGCAAGCCTATTAACTTTCTCATAAAAAATCAGATAAGTGATACACAACACGGCTTTAAAGCTAATAGGTCAGTAACTACCAACCTAGCTATCTTAACTGATTATGTTATGAATTCCATGGATAGCGGTTCTCAGGTGGATGCAGTCTACCTAGACTTTAAAAAAGCCTTTGATACTGTACAACATAACATATTGCTAAGCAAACTGAAAAGTATTGGCATTACGGGTTCTTTGTTAACTCTTTTGAGTTCATTTCTATACGAAAGAAAACAATACGTAGTGTATCGAAACGTGGTGTCTGACAAATAATCTGCTATATCTGATGTACCCCAAGGCTCGAACCTGGGTCCACTTCTGTTTTTGATATTTGTTAATGACTTGCCACAATGTATCCATCATTCAAGATGTCTAATGTTTGCAGATGATGTTAAAATATATAGAAAGGTGAACAATTTACAACATTGTCTACAGATACAGTCAGATTTAAACAGTCTGGTCACCTGGTCTCATGAACATGGTTTATTTTTTAATGTTGATAAGTGTTTTGTTTTATCTTTTTCACGGAGAAAAAATGTAATCAAATTCAATTACCATATGGAAGAATCCAAATTGAATAGGACTAATGAATTGAAGGATCTAGAGGTCACCTTTGATAGCAAAATGTATTTCACCACACATATATTGAATATTAGCATAACTGCATGTAAACTGTTGGGCTTTATATACCGTATGTCAAAATATTTTGACTCTGAGATGGTACTTAAGACCTTGTATTACTCTTATGTAAGAAGTAAGTTGGAATATGGGTCAGTTATTTGGAATCCCTATTTAAAGAAGCATATTGTAATGCTAGAGCAGGTTCAAAAGAGATTTTTAAGATTTCTATATTTTGTATTATATCATGAGTATCCGCTTTTCGAAAATTATGTTTGTTATAGTGACTTGTTAAGAGTGTTTGGTCTCCATACCCTGCAAAATAGAAGAACCATAAACGTTCTTCTGTTTCTGCATGATGTTATCAATAAGGGTCTATGTTATGAGTTACTGAAGGAAATAAAAATAATAGTTCCAAATGTTAATAGCCGGTTTAAAAGACCATTTAACATATCAAAGGTTAAAACAAATTATTGTTCCAATACGCCAATACGAAGGATTTGTGTACTATATAACAAAATTTTCAACGATCTAGACTTATATCGAAAGAAATACTGCTTTGTAAAAGATGTTAAGAATATGTTTCGCGACTGCGATAGTATTTAGTTAATATTTTTCAGCATTTGTTATCATGATTGTTACTATTTTGTGGCTGTGACCAATTTATTTTCAATTTTTTGTAGTTATATTCCTGTATTGTTCGCCCTATAATTATGTATATGTAGGGCGAACATTAAACATAATAAATAAATAAATAAACTCCTCTTCTTCAACTTCCTGGAAGTGTGCATGTGTGACCGATATGGAAATGAACAGTAAATAAAAAGGATGGATTTCCAAATTTTTTACAAGTTTTATGTGGTCATTACAATTTTGAAATAGGCAGTATTTCATTGAAATGGTATTAATAATTTTTTTCGTACCACTCAGTATCGTTATTATTCTAGTTTTGGTTTTATCTACAACCAGGTTAAATAGAATGCGTTCATGCATAACCTATAGTTTGTAATTTTCACCTTTAGGCGGCATCGGAAGGAAATGAATATAGCTATGGGAAACTCCTTTACCTGTTAGTCTATGAAGCATTGAGAAATCGTGATGAATTCTAAATGAGTCGATGAAATTGATTCCATGACAAGCTTGAATGACTTCATGAGGTGGTTCTCTTTCCCTTGTGACTAGCCGTTGCCATATCCATGGATGGCTGCGCGACGTTTAATTGTCTCTTAGGAGATGCCGATCGCAGGGACAGAGGACGATCCAATCCGGCAGCCGGCCCTAGTTAGCATGCAAGCCCTCGGGCGACGCATCCCATCGGGACCACTGCAAGGGACGGCACGCCAAGGTGGAGAAGGGGTTGACCGCTGGTCAAGGCAGCCTATGACCACGGGCCCTCGTCCACAAAGTCACTACCAAGGGAATTGCGATGGCCGCGCGAACGTCCAATTTAACTCTCAGTAACGACATCGGACGACAAGCAAACGAGAAGCAAGGCAGTACCAATTGAATCATTCCGCGGCATTGGAAGGTGAATTGGAGGAAGATCGTTGCTTTTCGCCCGAAAGGGTATCAGACCACCGTAAAAAAGAGGTATCATTGCTTTCCTGAGGTTGTTAAAACTATGTCCATGAAAACACTTTGCAAGGTTAAGTGTGTAAGGAAACATGGAAAATACATAACTTGTAACATAACCGGCCTTTATATCAATTGATAAGTCTCTTTTAAATCATGCATGTCCTTTCCTACATGAAGTCGAGTGCCCGTCTTCCGTCATTTCCGCGTTTAAAACCGTGGTAACGGTCATATTTCTCGAAGTCTCATTTAACATTTTCAATAATTTTAGCCAGAGAGGAAATTCCATATGAAAGTCAAATTACGAGTAAATTTGGTGCAAATATGTCAATTATCATGCAACCTCCGCGATTTTTACGTAGTGCTTACATACCTATGAAATTTAACTTGTACGAAGAAGATTTCCGAAGCAAATACTAAGCAGCAATATTTCTCGTATCTTTCCGGCTAGTTTAGCTTCATTTTTCCCTGAAATATTGCTACCTCGACATAGCTTGCAGTTAAGGCCGCGATGGTCACAATGTCACATAAATATTTGCGATTGAATGATGATTACATTTTTGGATCAATAGAAAGGCATTCTATGACCATGAAGGAGTAATAGGAAACACTGACCAGATGAAAATATGTTTGAAGAAGAAACCTTTTGATTGACATTTAAAGCTCTAGGAGGATACTGAAGATCACTTAAACAATTAAGGAAAGAAACAAGGAGGTGAGAATGAAATAAAGAAAAGAAAGGGAACTTCGGAATACTGACAAACAAAGGACAACTATATAGCTTAACTTAGCAATAAGACAGCAATTACGAGGAAAAAATAATGGGGGGAAAATTGAAAATAATGTCCGCAGAGAAAAAGTGAGAAATAATTGCCTGCTCGAGTCACATTGGTACACGAATAAGAACAACTCATAAGAAATTAAGCGCTCGGAATAAGACGTAATGGAGAGACGTAACATGCATATCTTAGCATAGATAAAGGAATGAGGGAAAATTTCAAATATTAAAATACCTTTGATGAAGTCCACCGCCATCTCCAGCCCGTACGTGTCCGAGTCGCAGTCGTCGAGGATATGGGCTCCTAGGGACACTCCGGGTAGGAACCCCTCCACATCCAGCGAGCCCGCACCCGGCCGGTGCGGGTGTGGTACTCCACGGAGCACGTCCAGAGTGTAGAGCATGGCCTCGACGGCCTGCACCCCGCCCTGCGGCATTACGGGCCCGCACCACCAGCCCTTCTCGCCCTCCTTGCCCCCGGAGCCACGCTCGTGCACCATCATCAGGCCCCCCAGCACCAGCTCCCCCTCCACCACCGCCTCCCGCTTCACCGGCCACGCCACGTTCGCTTCCCCCGGGGGCAGAGCCATGCTCACGCCACGCGGAGCCTCCGAAGTAGGCGCGAGGGTAAGATTAGCCGTAGGGACGGTGGTTGCCCCCACTGTGGGAACTACTGATGTCGAACCGAGACCCAATCCGAATTGTGTTGCTGAAGTCGGAATTGAAGACACCGTGGTCCCGTTCCCAGCATCCACTGGACTGGCAGGCGGGGTATATACTTCCAGGACGCTTTCGTTTCTCTCATGGGAACCGATACTCACATATTCACGTTTGCCTTGCGGCTCGAGGATGCTGCCAACGGTGGAATTACGGGAGTCCACCTTCTCTGTCACCGGTGGCGCTTCCAGCCCAGAGTTAGGTGGGACAAGAGTGCTTGCGGTTGACGCTTTGTCGTCAATCAAAGAACTATAAGTATTTCCATTCCCAATCGAATCACCATGTATTGAGGGCGATGACACAGTAGATGGCTTGGTTCCAGCCACTGATGAAAGTGAACCTTCACTGTGAGTAGTGGTCCCAGTAGCCGACGCCGTAGAAGCAGTGGACCTAGAAGCGGTGATACTAGAAGCAGTTGTCTTAGAATCAGGGGTGTCTGATGTAGTGGTCGCGATTTCCGGAGCCATTGAAGTTGAAGTAACGCGGTCTACGGGTCTGGAGTGCTCAATGGATGGCACCGTGACGACTTCTGAGAGTCTAGGTGAAGTGATTGGTTCTCTGAACTGCGATTGCGGAGAAGCAGAGGACATGGGTTGGTAAACACCTTGCGAAGGCAGCGGAGTCCCTTCACTTGAAGGCCCATGGGTCGTCGCAGGGCCCGTACCAGGGACCCCCGAGAGAAGCAGGGGGACTAGGAAGAGGATGAAGCGTAGGGACCCCATCGGAGGGCCCCTCGGACCGGCCATTCAAGGGCGCCCGAGGTGGGCCTCCAGGCCGGCGCGCAGTCGCCGTCGGATGCGGGTTGTGGGCTTCATCGCCGCACCGGGGGCGCGGAGCTAATGATGAGTGAGTACCATGTGACTTGATGGTTCACGGAACTCACAGGCTACCATCAATTTCATCCTGCTGGCCTCTGAAAGGCAATTTAAAGGTGGATATGTTAGCTCAAATTTTAAAAACTGCATGTATTTCATAAATTAACAGCGAGAAGGGCCTGAGCAATCTTGAGCGGAATGAGCATCTTTGAGCTTTATAAAACAAAACCTCTGAGCGAGTATCAATAATGCGGTTAACCCATTAATCCCCAGCGTTGCGTTAACGCAACATTATTGAATCCTAATTCTCAGAACAAGTTTCTGCTTCAGAATAATTTTTTCTTCGATTTACTGACTTTATTTAAGTATCTCTAGTTCTAATTTTGTCATTTTCACCAACCTTTTCACTTATATAATTGTATTTTAATGACTGATGGCGTTTGGCATAAAAATCGATGCGCATATACGAGACACCCTACGAAAAATGACATACCCGAGCATGACCGTTGAAAGGCAGAATGGGGAATTTCCTCCGAAGGAATACTGATAACTCCCGGCGAAGATGTCGAGTGTGCAAATCAAGATAAAAAATAAAAGATGTAACCTAAGTTTTAAAAATTACTTTTTTGTATTTATTTACCGGAGTTTTACCAGCGTTGCGTACACGCAGCGTCATGAAAATCATATAATATGAAGAAAATTTTTTTTCCAAAAATTCATCTTAATTAGGCCAAAATAAATAGGAAAATGCGAAACAACCGAAGTTAAAAGCCTTGAATACAGTCTGGGGAATAATGGGTTAAGTAATATCACGCATTTTGAGATATGTTGTTCAAGGCAATTAAAATCCAATATTTTTCCCAACCTTAATTATTGTCTCTATAAAATGAGAGTATAAAATAAAATGTCATATATTGATTCTGAATCGCTCAAATCACACAATTTTCAACTATCTTATGGCAAATAAACATATAGGCTAAACTGCATGAAGTGATTGGTCACTTATCATTATCATTAGGGTGATTATGAATCAAGAATTCTAACCACGCGTACTATGATAGCCACAATTTTGTGGCACAAGGTTCAATGCAGAATAAAATAGAATCTGCACTGTGAATAGTCAGGTACAATATTCGATAAATTCCTGGTAGGCCACAAGTTTTGCTCGTGTGCAGGTAATATTTCGGACGGACACCCTTTTCCGCCCTCTCTGTAACATCTCGTGTTTCGCTAGGTTCGACGCACCTCCTTTCTGGACTATTTGGGAGCGACAAGAGGTCGGGATACCCGAGGCGAGGGAATGAGCGACCATCGACCCAAGAAATCTCTCCCCTCTCTCTCCAAACCACCGACGATGACGCTTTACACGCTGGAACAAGCCAGTCACACGCACACCCCATCTTCCCAAAAATCATCCTCACCGACACTTGGCGATTGACGTTATATGTGAACCCATGATACAATTTATTCATTTAGTTTAACCGATATTTATTTATGTATTTATTCCGATTTTCATACTTCTCATCCTATTCCTAGAATGATGCCTCACTAAAACCCATTATTTATTGCTCCCTCTTAATGCCAGAATCCTCTATGAAATCTGAAAACTTAGGAGCTAAATATTTGAAAAATTACTGTCAAAAAATTATCAATATTATAAAAATTAAAACATTTTTTTCTTCTTCCCTCTTTTTGATTTGTGATATAACATGCTATATTTATATTATCTTTGCGATTCGTCTTCATTTAACGTACATATAGCTCTTTTTTCTGAGAAAATTTATTCTTTGTGATGGTTTTTTGCTTCAATGGTGATGCGGGAGTATAAAAAGTATACATTCAATTCTATTCATTCTCTAGTCCGCCCTCCAGCGTTGTCGATAATCCTTCTATGCTACGGCTGCATGTGTCCGTTTATCGAGATCGTACTCTTTGTACATAGAGATAGAGATCCTATGAACATCAATGGCCATAATAAAATATTTGTTAAATCTATGGTATTTTTGACTTTTTAATACTAAAGGTTGAATTGTTAAGAGCATTACTTGTTCGCTATAAAAGAATCAAGAAAGAGGAAAAGGGAACAAGGAAAGGCATGGTTATAGACCAGAGGAAAAAGCGACGTCGACTCCTGGAAAGCGACCAGTCATTCTGTGGCTCCATTTCCACAAGAGAGAGCAAGGGGGTGGTGGGGTGTACTTCCTTTCCAACGATGACGAAACACTTGCCAAGCGAGTCATTCGGTAAGTGTTTCGTTTTCTCTTGAAGTGACTGGTGACCTCCCGCTGGAGTATCTGAGAGTTAAAGGGAATGTCCCGTCCGGAAAATTACCGCCAGAGGCACAGCTGGTAGAGAAAGGGTACCCGCTTCGATTCATAACGTCCAAAGCAGGGACCGCCACTAGAATGAATCCCAAGTTTACGCGACAAGTTAACAGCGTATCGATTGCCATAGAGACACGAGGCCCGAGTCCGAGTGGCAGTTCATCAAGCGTGCTGCTCACGCTTCGGAGAACAAGCGAAAACAAGAGCGAAACACTGGGCACAAGAATCGACGAGAAATTTTTTTCTTGCGGCAGGAAACTCTCGGCCCCAAAAATGTTTGCTCAACTCTTTCTTGGCTTCGTCAAACGCACAAAGTGGAGATGATTCCTCAAATAACAGTCCAAAAGTGTCATCGTTGCCCGAGAGCAATGCCGCTTAAAACGAATAAAACAAGTGGAGAACGAAGCATGTTTTCGGACGATACAGACCCAAGAAAATATTCATTTGATGTATCCCTTTAGCTGACTTATCTATATATAAACTTTCCCGTTCAATTTCCAACTAAGCTGAAATGTAGGTTGTCATTTGGTTCGTCTCTAAACTCGCATAATAAATAAGAGCATAATAAAGGTTCTATAAATAGTTGCTCAAGCATTAAAGCGATAGAAATTACGTAAAAATATTTCAAGTCTGTATATTTGGCAGTTTTATATCCACTTTTATGTGGAGTGGTTTCCAAACAGGATCTATAATAACCTTTAGAAATACAAAATTGGTATTTTTTTTATAAATTTTGTCTCCGAATAAACACCGTATTCTGTGA
The DNA here is from genome assembly GCF_921293095.1 of Ischnura elegans. Lineage (NCBI taxonomy): Eukaryota > Metazoa > Arthropoda > Insecta > Odonata > Coenagrionidae > Ischnura > Ischnura elegans. The sequence continues at coordinate 28,667,101 of NC_060250.1, read as the reverse complement.
ACCACGAGTCTTCAATGTCGTAATACTTTTTTGGATAAGGTCAGGGAAGTTTTAAAAATGTAATTTTTTTAATGATCCCTTAAGGATCCTTATCAAATTTGATGCAAAGGGTTTTCATCAAGGATGTGTGTTCCTGATGTGACGTTCTTTTCTGTACCTCAGAATTTTACGGAAATATTAAAATAAAAGAATGTAAAATATTAAGCTTGAGCAAAAATAGTCATTAAAATATTAAAAAATAATATATTTACTTCGTAATTATAGGTTCCCCATTTCGATTGAAATCTCAACTTCTAATTCCTCCTGTTCATTCAATAATTAGTAATTCATATCTATCTTCAGTTGGTAAAATAATGAAAGACAGGGTTCTTCAGCCGAAAATTATCGAAATACTACGATTACTTTTACTTGAATATATTCCTATTACTTTAGCCTGCTTTTAAAGACTGAAAACGGCTAAGGAGAGACATCGATTAAAATTCAACAATTAGAATAAACGAATATCAGTGAATAGAAGGGCTATTCCCTTCCGTGTTCTCAACGCGAAAACTCTCATATGACAATTCAATGTTTGCATGACATGACAGCAAATCATACCATATTTCCGACTTCAAAGATGTAATTACTCCCCGATACGAATTGATGCAGGGGACTGAAGCGTAATTGATCGAAAAAAATAATTTCAGACTGTGCGATACAAAAGCATCATTGTTTTTGAGCCTTGAAATTGAGAATTGGATTATCTCTCTGCATTCGATCCCGTGCATAATTGGGATAACTCGAGGAATGCATTTTTCATATACAACGGGTTTTCTGATGCATCGAAACGGTAGTAGAAAAAACATTCAATTCATTTCGGAAATGAACTGGGGTTACCTCATCCATCATACGATTATTCCACCATGTAAATTCATACAAGGGAGAGGTAAAAATATAAATGAATATTAATAAACTCTTTTTCAATGTTTTGTGTCATAAAATAGGAGGCACACTGTATGAAATTGTAGCTATCTATATTTCGAATTATCAAATTTTCTTGTGGAAGTGGGAAGGAAATAGAAACATAATAATGGCCAGTGCATATTTCTCCATAAGCATATAAAGCACGAATGACGTTCCATGATCAATCCTTATACATAAATCGTAAACATCTTTGAGACTAGCACAGCTGCTTTAAATTCCATATGTTTCAGGCGCTGCATGATGAAAATCATTTAATGAGTAACAACAATAGCAACGTATCATATAGCGATTGCTGCCAGTCCATCTTATAAGATCCACATTATTTTGAATGTATAAAACTCAAAGAGCACCAAAATTATAGGGCTATTTTCATGACATTGGTACCATTAAATTTCTTGTTACGTTGCGCATCGATTAATACGGTTGAAAAATGTTTACTCTTCTACTTACATGTAGATATTAGTGCATAAATTAAAAAATCGCCGTTTTATTCAAGTCTTTCCGAGTAAATCTCAACTTTAAACATTGGCCAACGTTAAGCGCGTCTTTCTAACTTCACAAAATTTATACATATATATATTATTGATTAAAGTTCTTTAGGCATTAATGTTGAGTTACATATATATGTCTCTCGCAATTAAAACAATTGCAATAGTGTTCTTTATGAAACACATCTAAGCAACTATTGCTCGTAGGAGGGGAATTTTGACGTTGTTATTATTGGCTAATCTTCAGTATCTTTGAGCAACCTTAATCAATTGTTTACAATTATTATACGGCATAGTAGTACCTTTGACCGTAACAGATGTGGTAACTAGTAGCAAGGGAAAACATTTTAAGCGACGGATAACAACAAACATTATCAGTAACAAAAAAGAACTTCACGTCAAGCCAGACATATTCTCAATGAAAATCCTCAGCACAAAATGGATCAAGCTAAAAATCTCGCGAAGTTCCTTGACTGTATCCAAAAATAGTTTCACGGCATGGACATCAAAATTTGTAAGGAAACTCGAATGCTTTTGTCCGGAGGTAAAATTGGAAGGTGCGCGATTGAAGACAGAATGTTAGGCTGAGTTCAGGCAGTGATGTGAATGGAAAAGGAAAACGCCATATGCAGAAAGAGGAGATGTAGTTTTTCATTCTGGAGTGGAAAAAATTTGAGAGGGTATATAGCTTGAACTCGGCCGTGTCTCTCACCCGGATGAGGAAACATAGCAACCTTGGAGGTACAACAGCTTAAAATAAGCCAAAATTTCTGACATCTTCCCGTAATCGCACAAAAACTTCCGCAGCAGTGAACATACTTACTGGCCAAGCAATAAATAAGCAGCTTTTTTATTAAATTCATAATATATTTTCCTGTTTCAATGAAAATTTCAATTAAAAAACCTACATTTTGTTGAACTGCAAGCAGTTACGACCACGACACTTTTCTGTGTTAACTTCACAGGCATCCTATATAACATCAGGTTCTTAATATATGAACAGAACATAAAAGAACAACGGCTTTGGGACCCTGGACGGCCGTCGAGTAAACTTTTCCATTGCAAAAACATGATGGCCCTGGAAGAGGAGGAAATACCTACAGAGGTCGTACAGGTCTTCTAAGTTCCCTTTTTTAAATTACTTAAAAATTAAGGTTAGCAGTTGTCGTCCTCACAGATAAGCGAATGGAAAGTCGAATTTTTCCATAATTTCTCTTAATGTGCTTCGAAGATTATGATTTTCTGAGTCATTGCCTTCATGGGGTCAAAATCACTAAATATTTCTTTTCAACAGTGCCTATTATTCAACCTTTGAATAATAAGCACTGATGTGGAATGTATTTTCGTGAATTTTAGCCTGCAATTGACAACCGATAAAAAAACTAGAAAATTTAATTCTTGGGCCAATCATATACTTTCATGTGGATAATATCAACTGCAATTTTCTCAATTTAAGCAAAACGATTAATTTATATCCTGTGCGTGTTTATCCATTTATTAACATAGTCTAAAATCTATATTGGCAGTTTGTCTGACTGCGTGACTACCAACGAATAACTGTGTAAAAAACCAGATGAAGGTTTTGATTTTCTTTGAATTCATGCTACATACTTAATTTCAAGCCATTCATTAATTCATAGAGGTAGAGTTAAAAATATGCTATATAAATTTTTTTACGTTTTTAATATCCAGGCTTAGTGGCCATTGAATGAGATTGACTTATAAATTAGGACCAAAGGCAAATTAATAGTTTCAGTGTCACACGATTTGCTAAAGACCGTTCTTTTTCTGGATAACGCTACGAACCGTTACCTACAATATTATTGTTTTCTGGGCCAAGTTAGCTCCGGATAGCAGTAGGCAACATAGAAAAGTATCCCAAAAATAGTGAATGAGTAGTGATATTACGATGAATTGATCCCCAAACAGAAAAATAAACCAGCATTATCCAACTTCCAATTAAAGATAGCCTTCAAAGGTGCAGAATAAATATCCTTCACAGCAGAGCCAAAAGTTTCTATTGAAGTTGACAGAAAGTGAATCTTTTTGTGGAAGTTATGAAACGTAATAATAAAGGGCACTTTGTACTTTCCGCACTTTTAATTGCTCGGCAACCGTATTTGACGTATTCTAAATCATTACTGGTGGCAGATTTGGCAATCGTGCTTGATAATTACGTATAAAACGTCAAAACCGGTTGCCATTGAGTAAAAAGTAAAACAACCAATGCGGAGAGTACAAAGAGGCTTTCATTATTACTAGGGCCAAAATTATTTGGTTATAATGCATTCCATTTAAATTCAGCGTACCTGAACCATAGCAGCTAAATGAACCCCAGGGACTACCATGATGATTCGTTGAGCTGATATTGGATACTTTTTGCGACCAGAAATGGGCTCCCTGAAGTGAAGAACGGTGAGTTATTGGATTTTGCCAGAGCTCAATAACCTCTGCCTCATTCGCGGCCTCACAAAGTGAGTGCTCTGGCATTCCCTCTGATAAGATGAGAGTGGCCACCTCGCCAGCGAGATCGTAAACGGCTTTTACGGGCGAGAGCAAATCCCGCCGACCCCCCCCCCCCCTCACTTGGCAAATACTGCGGGCGCTCCCGGAGGCCCGTCCTTTTTACGAGGGGAGACTGGAAGTTTTGGCTGGCCCATGGCTCACCCGCGGGCGCGTGGCTCTGCGATTGGACATGAGGGATGGAGTGCTAGTAATCCACTCTAATTCAAAACTGCACACACGTATATACAATGACGAAAGTTTTAAAGGCTCAACTCCAAGTTTGAACACTGTGACGTTTGATGAAGACTAACTGAAGGAAATAAGTATGGAGGAACCAGTGGAATGATATTGAAGGTGCAAAATTCACATTTCTCTAAATCAATGTAGAGGCGGACAAATTCATAATTCCATGAAGGCTCGTCTTTAATATGTCCATCTGCATGGTTCTGTTTCAGTGAGTTTTTCCTCCTATATTAGAGAATTTCGTTAAACTGTAACGGGCGCATTCAAATTGATTATGTATTGCGTTTTTTAAGCGAAGATTTGAACTGAAACTTATCTTTACTTATCTTTAGAAGGTAAAAAGGAAGCGGCATACATTTTTATGCTGGGATTTTATATCGCATTTTCAAATGTCGGCTAGGTATGGCTTGTTTGTTGGTTGGAAATGTTTGCTCAATTTTAAGATTAAAATCGTGGACCAATGCTCCTTTTGGGCCTTGAGAATATAGAGCATTATTTTCCTCGGTGAATTTTAAAAATCTTTCTTGAAAAATCAACGCACATACCGAAACAGTATATACTTAAAACAAATCTTATTCTTCATATCTTAATGATTTAATGAGAGTTATCTTCTCTAAATGGTAATTGAGAAATCTCTCAAGTAATGACAGCAATGGAAGGTTATCTCGTCTAGAAAAATATAGGTTGCTGCTATTGAGACATTCATGCATAATGAGGGTCTTGGCATCATTTTCATCTGGTCTTGACCAGTGGAGCGAGTGGAGCCCTTGCTATATAAGCATTTCCGGAATGCACTTTCCTTTACCTTTTATACAAGTGAAATATTACTCTGAGTGTTTTTTATTACAAGTTACGTTTGCACATTTATAAAAATAAATTTTTTATTACGAATTAGAATATATGAAATTAGAAATTACTATTAGAAATTTTATAGCGCAAAAATTGATAAAAGTATTATTAGACTACTATATCTTTTCTTAACAAGTGACGGCGTGTTCCGGCACCGTGACATCACCGATCTTGACACTCCTAGTAGTCTCCTTCCTTTAGGCGCGTACAGTCACTCTGCTAAGTAGATAAGGTTACACCGCGGATAAAAACCGATTCCATTTTAGGCGTCACGGATGGTCTCGAATGATCTCTTAGAATACACAGCTGGCTTTGCTGTAATTGTGTTTTAATATCTCGGAGTGATTCGGGGATATTTCGACGGAAATCAGGTTCCGCCATTTTATCATGAGTCAATTCGATATTTATCACAACTTAGTCATAAAAGTCGATTTAAACAAGTAATAAAGAGCTGCTTTACTTAAATACTGTCGCTTTATTTTCATATTATCGCCATAAAAAGACTCGTGTCCATCATCCGTCAAGTACGGTATTCTGCGTGATCAGCGGCCTGCTCTCCCTACAAACAAAAAAAGGATCAAATCTGTATTTTGGGGAGATTTCATAATACATCAAATCTAGATTTCCAAATCCTTTTTAAAAACGTATTAAATCTGTTTCCGTAGTTTCTGCGCCACTAGGCCACTAGCGGTGCTAGCGTCGGTGACGTAATTTTACAAAATGGCCGAAACATTAGTGATGAAGTGTGAAAGTGTGTTTTGTTATTGTTACTAAACGGCTAGATTTGACCGACACGAGCTGCATATGGTTTATTTGCTCCATTATCTGTTATATTTTTCCTTAATATCCATCGATTGCATAAGTATCGTATTTGCACCTCACAGTAACCTGGATCTTCCGTGTGTAGTGAACTTTATCATTCAATATACATGTCTCGTTTTTTTTTAACCATATTCCATTACGTTGGTGCACATTTATCTATTACGTTGGCTCATTATGAGCTTCATTTTATGACTGTACCGTAATGTTTCAATTTGTAAAGTGCCTCTGAAAATAGTAACGAGGGATGGTCTTGGCAACAAAAACGACGACGAGGAGAAATTTTTCGTTTCTCGATGTTTTTCGGTGGGCTTATTGAACCCTGAAGTCTGAACTCCGTTTCCATAATTCCCTTCAGATTCCTCCTTTTGAACCTGGTTTCTCCATAAACTTTTTTCTAACTAAGCCCATGGTTGAACTGTGCTTTTAGTGTCCTCCGGTATGTTAACTTCAATGGCTTTGTTATTACGAACCTGCTTTCTAACTGAACCTTGCAATATAAAAAATTTATCATTTCTCTCCCTAAAAATTCACTAGAGTGACCGTTGGGCCCATGGTTGAACTGTGACTTCAATGGGCTCACTTATATTGACTTAAATGGCTTTGTTTTTATGAATCTGCTTTCTATCTTAACCTTGTATTATAAGCATTTAATTCTGCCGTGAGTGTCGTCATGTTTGTTGATTTCAATACCTTTGTTTTTTATTGATCTGCTTTCTCCCTGAACTAGTACTTTAAAAATTTATTTTATATTGACTGCAAAGCCTTTCACTTTATCCACCTGCCACTTTTCTATGCAGTATATTGTGTATATCTTTCCTCCCTTTCTGGCTGCGGTAGGCCAGTGCAAGGGACAGGAGGAGGCAAGCCAATAATGATGCTCAACATCAATTAGATTCGTAGTAATTTGGAATTCATATATAATGTTAAGAAAAAATACTTGTGATTTTTTAATAAACATCAATTACTCTATCTCATGTTTTTTAATCCATATTATTAACCTTTTTCCTCAAGTCAGTGTATTATTGCGAAGTGGTAACTTAATGTATTTTTCCACCTAAAAATCTATGACACTGATAAGGGCACATTAAAAGCTAGTTGAAGTAATAAATTATTAATTTCATTGTAATTTGAAATGCTTGGAATTTGTATGTGATATAAATAGATATTTGTACCTTTTTAATAAAATATCAATTGTTATGAATCATGTTTTCTCAATCCAAATTAGCAATCTTTTTCCTTCAAGTCAGTTTATTATTGCATAGTGGTTAGTTATTAGTTAGTTAAATTATAATCTTTAAAGATTTTGCTTATTGGGTGCTTGATAATATTATTCTTGTCGGAGTTAAGGGGTGAGATAAGTAGAGATCTAATTGTGGTGGTCAGAGGGTTTTCCCTTCAGGGAAGCTCCCTCAATATATTTCATTAATTGTAACGCAAAGGTTCCTTGATAAAAGTTCAAATGAAAAGCAGTACTATAATGTATCCCTGGAAACTCTAGATACTGAAATCTGTATTTAATCCCTGATAAATCCATAGCGTGGGGCCAGATATTTCATGTATTAAATCTAGATATAATATGAGAAAAAGAGGACATAGCAACACCTTTGAAACAGATTAAATCTAGATATTATTGAGATTTCATGGATTTCAAAATACGAGTTTAATACAGATTTAATCCTTTCTGTGTTTGTAGGGCTAGATTGGATGTTCGCACGAAAAATCTAACTTTATATGGAGCGCATGAAAAAAATCTCACTTTATTTGCTAATCTTTACGTATTCTCAATCTACAGACTTTGCTCGAATTTTGGTATTTATATCTCTAAGTATCTCTCAATATCAAAGATACAATTACTACTCACAGGTCTGTATATATATATGGCGCTACGATTTCATCTTTTGAGAGAAACCAGTTATTTCTTCTTCGGACACAACGTGGCTCAACTATTATGCTTTTTAGTAGATTAAATGAAGCCATTATCTATTCTTAAAAAAAAATAAAAATGACGGCATCAGTGGGGATTATCCCTGGTAACTCCGCCAAAGACTACCACGCGTATGAAAACAGTCCACTTTCCAAATCCTCGAACAGTCCACTAAACATCCTCTACTGTCTCATAACTTCATAACTTAGAAAGATTTGGTCACGGATGAGTTGATATCCGTTTCCGCTTTTCATCTCTCTTAGTTTTTGGGCGTTTATTCTATGTTCTCAGCGTATATTTTGCCATTTCAATTCGCCTTCTTCCTAAAAAGGTTCGGGAAGGAAAACATTATGAGAATAATACGGCTGAGAAGAATTGGAACACATTTAAAAAACGGCGGAGATCAAAACATTCTTTCCAAAACTGTCAAAAGTTTTTTGTGCTGAACAAAAACAAGTTTCCTTTGATAGCTTAACCATATTTTGTGCAGCCACCGACAGTCATGAGACATACTTTATTTCCGTCTTTATATGACTCATCACTCCCGTTCCACCAAAGCTTGGTGATTTTCGTGAAACATTCGCAATGCCAGTATCCTGAAATCATCTGAGTTTATGGACACGACTCTTATTAGAAATTACTTGTTTCTCACTTTTGAAACTCGGGCGTCTGAAAAAATGCAGGACAAAAGTTTTCAAGTCCGAGGGACACAAAAATTTCGAAAACGGTCCACTCAACTTCCACGGAAAATCTGTAGATTTAAACAATTAATACGCATATTAAAATGGCTGACTGAGCAAAAGTGATGCGTTTTTTCATCACAGGAGTTTTCCAACTGGAGCAAGCGTTATATGTGGAAAGTAGAGCCACTAAAAATTGAGATTTTGTGTTGTGCGTAGATTTTCATTACTATAATACACGCGTTATCCTATAGAATAGTTATGCACCAACTAAAGTCTAACCTGAAGAAAACTTTTCGCATAATTTCGCCTTTACAAGCTTTAGTTTCCATGAGAAGTTAAAAAGAATTTTTCGTCGAAATGAGTTATCGCTTATGTTCTAAAAAATAGTGGCAAACATGGGATACACAATTTTGCCATCGCATGAGAATAAAAGTCCAATTGATTTAGTTTTCAGATATGCATTTCATCCTAAAAATAGTTTGAAAGAATTCATAAACAGCAGATGGGTTTTATGGTATCTTAATCATGCAGGAATCATGATCATGGCGTAATCACATATACCTGTTCAATTCAGTGAACTATAAGTGTCACTTTTCATCGTGGCGAGCAAGTTATTTTTTCAAATGTTTGCTCAAAAGCCTAAGAATATATAATCCGCAATTTAAAACTGTTTCGCAGAGTTCCACTTAGTAAGAGGGTTCTCATTGGGAAACACAGTTCATATTCCAGGAGCGTGGAGTTTGCTTGTATAAAGAGAGTCAAATAATATGAATGGACTCTGGTGAGCCCTAATATTAACGCCATTCACAAATAACCGACAGAATGGGTATTCAAAAATTTGGGACGGTTACCAGTAAAGATCGCCATGCGAACATCCAATGATAATTATTTAAAAGCCATAACCTATTTGAGCATCGAGATAGAACCTGAGCGAGGAAGGTATTTTTGAAATCATGAGATTGTGAATACTGCTTCATTTGAAGGGTTTCCGACCCAAAATCCATTAATTAGCGCAGCTTTAGCGAGATAATTTCCCATTTGGATTAGTTCAGTAGTCACTCCAGCTTGACAGTTGCATGTCGCTGGATCACACGCATATGGCAGTTGATCAATTGTGTAAGCTACTAATAACGTTTAAGAAAACACTCTGCAAGAAGTTTGCATGATTTGAAGTTGAATCAGCGCCTATATGCATTCCCTCCAACTAGAGGAATGGAGATATAACGTTTCTCATGACTGAAATGGTTTTCAACGGTGGCACCGCATCAGTTCAACCACCAATGCAAACGGTAAACCGTTCCCGACTCAATGTATGCTTACTAATTTTAATATAAGCGCAAACAGAAAAAAGGAGGGAAGGATCTAGTGAGATTAGCAGCTTAAAGATTTTCCATAGGATACTAAAAATTCACGTACCTGTGAAAACATCCCAGCTATTTAGTAAAATTATCACGTTTACCTGCTATTTTAAGACATTTACTTAATATTAACACAGTCACGTCATGACGATGGTTTTCGTACCTTACACTGGCCATCCCTGCGATTCATCTTGGCCTTAGGAGGCTTGCCAACATAAGAGATACCATAAAACACGATATGAGTATAAGTGATTCAAAAAATCCCATAATAACGCTAATACCTAGAAGAGGTAGCTTGGATCTGGCTTACACATGCTGTTTACCGCTGGCTTAGAAGGAGAGAATATAAGGGCGAATCAACCTTGGAAATGAGGATAATGAAGTAAAAATTATGTTTATATTGAGTGATTGGTATTAGGATAATAAAGGTCCCCGCGCTGCTTTGAGCCACAGCACTTCATATGTACCTACTAGTAATCCCATTATTTTTTTGCTCTAAAATTACGGTTATTACAACATGGAATTGGTATTTCTGTTCTTCAAACAGTAGAATTACATTTTGGCAAAAATCCAAACTTTAAATTACCTATATAAAAGCTGTTTTTATGACAGATCCCTAACGTCCTGCCTTTGAGGCAGCTTAAAAAATAACTTCAGGAAGGATGTAATCTTGGGTATGCACCGTATTTTTTCTGAATTTTTTTAAAATCTCTTTTTATCCTGCCTCGTGAATGCGGTATAGTTCCAAGTGACTGGATGCCTCGCTCAGAAATTAAACGGCAACTCAACCTCGCAACCATGGAGCGGTTTCAGAAGCGTAAGCTGTATGCTGTGCGGTCACCAGTTTCACCACATCTACTGCAAAAACGAACGCATCCGAGGATTTCAGAGGAAGGACGCTGACGTGGTGACGTGCGCGCAGAAAATGTTAAGTAACTAGGCACACATACACTACCAGTGTGTGGCGTAGCTAGGAATATGCTAGGGAAGTGATCCCCCAGGAAACGGGCGGGAAATGTATGAAAAATTATATGCCTGGAAATATATTTTACATCATTTTGGCACTAAAAATTTAGGTTTCACTGGTAATTCCGCGGTAAATCATAAAAACAGGTTAAAAAATTAGTAAGTATACTATAAAATTCTCTAAGGCTATGGGGGAGGGATCTATTTCTCTCATCCCCACCCCATAGTTACGCCACTGCTATCAGTGATACACTCGTTACGAATTCTCTCGAACCTACCCAGTCAATTCCGTCCGAACCCCTTGCATTAATATTAATACATCCGCGAGACCACGCTGAAATGCTCTCCGAGTAAAGATGCAAAATACAATGGGCGTTAATTTTTCCCGACGAGATATCCGAGATGGGTTCTGCATTGTAAATAACTCGGAGCGGCCCCGAGAATAAAATAATGTTGGAGCAATTTGTTACACCACTAGCTGGGGGAGGAAGCTCGTCTCCCTCCGTATAATTTAATAACTCCGTAATTCCGCAATAAAACTCGCGCGTAACCACGTAACCCAGGGGGGCGGGAGGAAGGTCCTACGGGCCCTTTTGGGGCCCTTCATTTATCATGGCTGTCCTGAGGTGAATAAAACTCCCTCACCGCCCATTCCCTCAGGGCCTTGACACAAAAAAGGGAAAAAAAACTAAAAGAAAAACAGCAAAGGTCACTGCAAAAATTGAGAATTAAATGATGAGCGGCACCCAGAGCACTCTACCGGAGGGGAGAGATACCAGCCGTGGGCAGATGAAAAAAGTAGAGGCTACAGAGCTGCCGCGAGCGGTTGGTGGCGGAACCAACGCATCCAGAAATACGTACTGGTAAACGAGAAGCGCGGGTCGGATAGTAATTAGTCTAAAAAACTCACATCCTTGATACATTCCTCTTCCCATTCAAAAAATTAAAATAATTATCTCCACGAAATATAACTATTTTGTTTAAATATGCACAATGTTGATTATTGTCTCGTGCTATAGACCTTTAAAAATTAAATGAAAAAGTTATGACCAACGTTTTGGTATACTATTATAACCTCTTCAGAACTTTTTCGCAATGAATATGATTTGTTGCAAAAAAAAAGTCCTGAATACCTATACTCAGAGACGCCAATCTACGCTAACAATTGAAGTTAAGAGAAAGAAGAAAAGAAAAACTCAATATGCATAATGGTAAATAATCTCTTTCAGCTGGTGCGTAGCCGTTTTTCGATTTCGCACATAGGGATATCTAATATTGTTAAGCAACTTTTAAGGATGTGAAGCATTCACAAAATCTGACAGTTCCGTATTTATTACAAAAAGTGTCTAATTGATTAGCATATGAACAGTACTTTGAAATATTAATGAGTTTCAACAACGGATTATATCGGTATTTCCGTGGGCTTTGGAGACCGTTCCCATGTTCATTAAAAACTCAACTTGGGAAGAACATTACTCGTAAATATCTGCTGCTTTCTCTCTATAGTAATTGAGATTTTATTTTTTGCATTGCAAATGAAAAATTGTACTGTCTTCGATTTGTGAGAAGTATACTTATAATTTAGCATTAGGGGACAACGGAAATGGGATGAAAACGCATGACTGCCGAAATTTTTTGCAATCAATAAATTCATTCTAAATCGTAAATGTAAAATGAAAACCAAGCCCAAAAGAAGCAGTTTCTAACGCTTTATCTACACAAAGGTATGTCCCTAGCCCTAGAAATGCTTCATCAAATCCTAAAGTCCACGTAAAATGAGATGTCCATCAAACAAAACTTTCATGTTTAGTGATTTAAAAAAATATGAGCTTGCCTCCCATTTATCATAATTATCATTGTGAGAACACTAATTGGTCTCCATTGAATCAGAAGAAGGTCAGTTATTAAAACTGACGCTCAGATAACTGGAATTTTGGAAGCTGAAAGAGGGATAATTGATATTGATGGCATTGTAATGATCTTCATACCACAGTTCTTTACAGACTTTTATCAGGTGAAATCTTTTCTCAATAGTTAGTTTCTTAGTAGCCAGCAAGATACATTTCTATCGATCACAAAACTGAAGTTGATGTAAAATTAAGGCCCGTTTCGCGCAGACGGTCCGCTCTACCCCGAGCGGATAAGTTTTCATCGACATTAATGGAAGCTTACACATGAGTGCGGGCCGTCCGCACGTGGAGGAGCCATCCGCGTGGCCCCTCCGCCCCGCGGATCATCCGCGCGCGTACAGGCCATAGAGACAGGTCTGTGCTTACACATGAACGCGGATACCAAGTAGATTTGTCAGTAGAATTGGAGCGAGCTTGGAGATAACAGTGCAAATGCTTCTTTTCGCTATGGATAGTCAAATTGACACTAGGAAAATAATTGAAAAAATTGTATTCATCCGCAAATCCGTATTTCAGTAAATATGGTTACTAAAGCAGCTTTTAATGTTCTTCGTGCCACAATAGGGTGCACGCAAAACCTCCTTTGACGGGTACCTTCCTTCCGTTTTTTCTTACCTTATATACAGCAATTGCTTGAGCTGCACTTGGCAGTATGACGTTCCTCTACCTTGGCAAACTACACACAGTTGACATTGTGCCGGACGCGGTCGGATTTCATCCGCGCCTATGTGAACAATGGACACCGCTCTCCGCGCGGACCGTCCGCGTCCGTGAGAAACGGGCCTAAGCTCCCTTTAGAATATGGCAGTCAAAATATTGGAAAAATATATGCCCTACTAGTTCATCAAAAACATTAAGAAAATCCATATTTATCATTCATATCGTCGAGAACAGAGAACAGAGTGACTATCAATTTTTTTACATTTTTATAGGGAACAATAAATATTCGATTACGTATTTTCAGTTAACAATGATCCAAGCATCTGAGAGAAAACAAAAATCCTAATTAATTAGGAAAATAACTTTATTGTTCGAAATCTTCTTTTGTTGTACAGAACGAAGGGCTCTGAGTTAAATACAATTTAACATGATACCGTTAATTATATGCTATCTCGGGCCTGACCTACGAAATCAGCATCATAGAAATTACAAAGTTGACCATTCAAATTTGAGCCGTTCATTAAAACCATACCATAATTTTTCTTTAAATCTTAGTCCACGGTTTGTAATTTAGTAATCAAAATTTAAAGCAGCGAGGTGAGAAATGCCGAATTTCTAGTCGGTAACCATTGCCACAAATGACGTCACTAACTTTAACTTCAACATTGCTTTAACCTGTCCCTTATCCTAGTCACTAAGCATTAGAAAACTTTGAGGGGTAAATCGGTCCCTTCCTCTGTTCACCATATATTTGAAAGAACTCGCCACGCTACTTCGACGATAAGGAAGAAATTTTTTTACATAATTTTGCTAAGACGAATCCATTTTTATTTTTTAAACAAATAATGGCAATGCTGACGCAAACACTAAAACCTTTTTCTCGATATTTTCCTCCCAATTTTCCTCCTGAGATCTCCTTTTAATAACTATGAGTGCTCAGTGAAATAAACTGGCAATATAAAGTATAAACACGAGAATGAATTTTATTTTAACATGTTTTTTGGATTCCTTAAGCTACGTCCTTCTCTTGCTTGGACGCATCATGGGGTTTCGCTGCATTGGCTGTGTTTAGTGCTAGGTAATACTTCTCAGCGATAATATGCCTGAGTTCGTAGACAAATGAATTTTAGATATAAATGTTTTATGCATTTTCCGATGACATAGAGGTTATAATCTATTTAAATAAAAAATATTCTGGTTACTATTGGTATGATAATTGGTAAATGTCAGCTGAAAATGAGCACACACAAAAAACAAGATATTATTATGCTGCAGAAGAGAATAAGTCAAGAATTACATTAAAATAGTGAAAAAATACTGAAAGAGGGAGATGAATTATGTTATTTGGGAAGCAGGATGGGAGAAGCGAGAAAGAAATTATCAGCAGAATAGCCTAGTTGAAGAGAGCATTCCACCAAAAGGAAGATGTACTTAGAGAGGAAAAATTCAGCATAGAAGTAAGGAAACAATTTGTCTGAACTTATATTTGGAATATGTTTCTCTGCCGAAGTAAATCATTGACTATGACAGCAGCGGAGAAAGAGTAAGTAGCATCCTTATAAATATAGTACTACAGAATAATGATGATGAAAGGGATCCACCGAGTAAGTAACAAGGGAGTCGTAAGAAGAGTAGGAAGGAAGAAAAGCCTCATGAAAACCTTGATAAGAAGACAGAAAAACCTCCTACTCCATATATTGAGACACGATTGCCAGATGAAGACAATCGTCGAGAAACAAGTAAATAGCAAAGAAGGAAAGGGAAGACCGAATGAAGTAAATGGAAAAGGTAAAGAAAGATGTGAAAGAGAAGAAATACGTAGTTGTAGAAGATTTAGATAGGAGAATTGAGTGGAGATCAGCGTCAATCCCATTTCTTTTGGCCAAGATTTTTGGCCAGGGATGATGACATTGTTACTGCTTTGGTGACAAATTTGGTGAATATTGCAATGGAAAATCGCCAAAAATATGGAATCTATTCAATTTTCCAGATAGGGCTGTCCGCTTTCCTCCCCCTCCTTCACCAATGTAGCCGCCACTGCTCCACTAGTTATACTTTGTCGTTATTTTCGTTAAGCATTCCTTGTTTTTATTAACGCTATCACCTGAACTTTTCATGTTACAGAAAGGCCTTGATTATCAATTGTCTTTATCTCAAATTCAAGAATTTGGCACATGAGAAAATACCGGGCTAAACGTTTTCATATCTAAAATACATTCAAGTTTTTACGAGAATATTCTCCATTGTTACCATTATTTAAGTATTCTACCGACTTAGGTTGGTATCCATGGAGTCTTTAAGAAGTATTTTAACTGTCTCGCTTCCCTTCGTGGACTTTCATCTTCAATTCACAATAAGGCTTACTCCCATTCATTCTTTCTCAGAATCCCATTCTCTTCCTTCCTCTCCATAGTTTGCCAAACTTCCTACCATATAACACTGTCTCCAACATCACTTCTCGACTCTGACCACAGCGACTTCTTCCTCCTGCTTATCTCATCTAGAAGCTCTCTCTCCTCACCAACCATATCCAAATTTCGTTTTAGTTTTTCCCCCTACTCTCCTTCCACTTCAACATCACCATGCTAGTATTCCGTATAAGAGGCCGGGTCAAGGCAAAATACTTACCCGGGAGAACTGCTGTTGGATCGGCCCCGTAACAAGGGGTTTGGAATGGTATACCTCCCAATTAAACGGGGTCCTGGGTACTAAGAAAAAAGGTTTTAGTGGCCCAAGAAAAAAGCTTTCTCAGCACATTCAGTGGCGTTCGTACTACTACAATTTATGCAGAATGTGTTTTCTCGCTAGCTTAAAATTTTAAAGTTAAAAAGAATTATTGCACAAAAAATTTGCATAAAAAATATTAACTTGGGCGTTTGGTTGCCTCCCTTCCCTCCCAGCTACGTCGCCACAGGCAGTCGCCGGTGTTTTCCGGCCTTTAAGCTGACCCTGTCTGTATGCAACCTGAAAATATTTAGTTGATGCCTATAAAATAAAATAGTATTAAGCAAGCAGGAAGTAACGAAAAAAAATGCGAGCGGGAGTGATGCATCCTCTTAAAAGGAAAGAGTTCTCATAAATTTAAATTGAACTCGAACACAAAGTACGTCTAAAGATATTTCTCGTCTAATTCACCAAATGGCAATGAAAATGAAGGAAAGGTCAACTTTTACTGCTATCAGGAATAAATTATGCGTTTTTTTCACTAGATTAACAGTTCAATGATTAATATGCTCGCTGCCATGATACGGCTTCGTGACTCTATGTATTGCTACATATTTCGTATATATCTACCTTTTAACCGATTTTTTATACATAGCGATAAAAAATTTCCGTGGCGAATACTTGACGTGATCTTTTCACATACAGAAATTTCTACTTAAAGAAAATTTATATGGAGTTGACTCAACAGTCCTCAACTATCCGATGCCAAGCTCTAAAACTGCTTTCATGAATGATAAACAAAGATATCACAGTGCCCACTAATTTTATTTTAACAGCTTACAACACGTGCGTTCGTTATGTTGTTCTGCGACACCTCTCCGCAAAAAGGTTACTTTATTATTAAAGTTTATTAAAGGCTAAGGAGTATTCACGGCATGGGTATACATGTAAGCTGCAGTCAATTTTCACACATCAGGCACCTTAATTTAAGTGTAAAGAAGAGTATAGACCTTTCCTCTTATTTGATTTTCTAGGTATTCATGGGGGCAATATACCAAAACTCACTCCACGTAATACCACCATATCCCTATGCATGTGGATCATTAGTAAGAATTTAGAGGATGGGAATGCTTTAAATAATATTTAATATCGAATTTGGCTGCATATCATCGAACTCGCTCCTAGAGCAAAATTCGGATGAAGGAGACAAATGAGGATTCCCAGTGACTTTCTCGGGCCTAAAAGATGCAATGGAGTGAGAATTTACCATCCTAAATCAGACGGAGATGCAATGAGATGCAGAGAGGAAGCGGGAGAGCCTCCGTCGCTGGGCCAATTTGACGAACGGATCCAAAAGAGCGCCCTCCATAGGCGAAGGCCCCCCCCCTTCACGGATGAATGCCCAATTATGGGACCACCGTCGCTGTCCGTTGTTTACGGTAGCACCCGGATCCTCCAATTAGGACGCGAGGTGGACAGGGGGGAGGGAGGGAAAAAGCCCTAGCGGATGGCGCGCAAATGATTGGATCCGGGCGGACGGTCGCTATCCCTATAGGGTGGCCTACGGTGCCGACGCCGTGAGAAGGGATGAATCTGTCTCGGAGAGGGATACAAGTGGGTGAAGAGGAGCAGAAGGAGAGCGAGATTTATGCGCTCGGGGCCCGTGAACTTTTTTCCTCACGTGAGGGCAGAGCCAGGAGCAAAAAATGAGGCCAGAAGTTTTTATTCTGAACGGGCAGGTGAGATAATTATTCCAGATGTGCCTCTGCCTCTCCACGTTCGGCTAGGGGAGGCATACAGGACACGCATGGAAATCGTCGCCAAATGGACCGCGCCACTGGAGAGAAGATGAGTGCAAACAGTGGAGAGAACGAGAAAATCCCTCGTCCCTTTTCGAGCGAACGAAAACTGGTCGACAAACCTTTCTAGAAGCTCGCTATTTTTTGTTCATTTCCCTAATTAAATGTTTTTGTTGCCGGTCCATGATTTATGGTTAGAGAAGTTGAAGGGAAGACAAAACTAAAGCAAGAAGCCTTGTATTCCAACGCCCGCAGCAGTTGGCAGAGCGAAACTTTATCCCGAAAGATGAACTGTGCTCTCTGAGCACCCTTCCTAGCGACGCGACGGCTACAGTTTAAAGAAATTAAGTATGTTTTTACATCTTAAAATACTTGTCATAATAATACCTAATGTAGTTATAAAATACTGGTTCACTTTCTCTAAATGGGAACCCAGGTAATGCAATAAAGTCTCGTCATTTTGTAGAAAGGCCTGGAAGAACTAGACTAAGTAGAAGACTAAGATCTTGAACGGAAAATTGATTTATGGGTAATTAAAGGTTTCAATTGTTAAGTCTAAGAAGTTATAGAGTCTTGCGAAGACTGACGTTCCCTACATATAAACGAAATACGTAAAATAAGAGTGACATTGAATGGCAGCAGATCGTAACAGTAGAGTATTACTAAATCATCTAGAAATAGTCGATGTAGAAAACCACAATATTTTCGTCTTTCGTCAAAACTTGGTTTTCCGATTTCCACAGGATAGGTATACTTATTGTGGTTTATAACTTCTAAAAGCAGAGATAATAAAATAGAGCTTTGCTTGGAAAATAAGGGACCAGAATTTTCACCATTGAAAATATTCTGTAGTTCAAAAATGGGAGACTGACAAAATAAAATACTAAAAATGGTATCAAATGGCAAAATACCTCGGCAACACAACGACAAGCTTTCTGCTAAGAGATAAGAGATAGATTTTCTGAAAGATTCTTTTAGCGAATAAAGGATGGATTATTAGTAATGAAAAGCGCCAACAGGTAGTGGTAATAAGTGCTTACTAACGTGTAAATTAGGATAATTATCAAGAAAATACAAATCACGGTAGCAAAAAATGGGCGCCAACATTTTCTTCTTACTATTTATCCACGTGCTAATAGAGGCTCTAATTTACGATGTTCATCATCTCATATTACAATACTAAAGAGACGAATACAATGTGGATACGTATTTCATGGTGCATGACGGAGATGTGCAAGGAAATTCATGTGGAATGCGCAAGATGCCATTGTGTAGATAACTGATCTCAGGCAATGAATTCAAGTAAAAAAAAAAGCCTAACAGTATATGTAAATTGCGAAGAGACAAATGCAGGAGCAACCCCAAGCGGGGATGGTAGGAGATTAATTCTGATGGAGTGAGACTTGTGGGATGGTGATCACTAAATCAAATGATTCCCGTCTATATAGAGAGCAGCAAATAATTTTGACGACCTTCATTCTAAAAATACTTCATCAGAGTGAACGGTTACTTGTTTGTGCAATAAAAGGGGTTGAAAAACTTGTATTTCACAATCCATTTTTACCCAGAACATTTCTGCAGTTATTGAACGGATAAATTACTTCATGTTGAAGGAGCCTGATGACAATTGTGAACAATGAATTTTGATGAAATTTTTAATGCGACGGAGAAATAAAAAATAATATGGTAAGGTGATAGAGATGTACACTTAAAAATCTATGATTTGAAATTTGCCATTAAAGACATTATTAAAGGCTAGCCAGCTATTACTAGCAAGCGGCGCACTTCTAGGGAGTCACACGAAACTGCAAACAGTATGCAAAAATCCCACTGAGGAACGGCCGATTGCCTTGACCATGGTTAATATCCTGGTGAACGCAAATAATTATTCCTTTGTTAATTCTTTTTCACTTCCCATTTCGACACGAGAGCTGTTTAAGAGGCATAAGACAACTCTTCAGTCACTTTCTTCTTGAATCCATTACTATCCAATGTATTTTATTAAGATCTAAATTGAAGTGGCAGAAAAATAAATTTGGCTGATAAAAAATTGCTCATGCTAATGAAATACATAAGTGGAGAGCAAAGAACTGTGAACATTTTCGAAGGAATGCTCGCGAAGATATAATGATTCATCTAATTTTTCATGCCACACATTATGGGTCAGGAAGAAAAGCTTCTAGATGAAATCTGAAAGAGACAGAAGGTTTGGATGGAGCAAGTACTGAGCGGGGATGATATAAACCACGTTAGAGGGAAGCACGCATGGTAGGCGGGACGAGGTGAGGAAGAGGATTGAATTTGTGGATAGAATGAAAGGGAATAAACTTTTCTGGAATTGAGGAACGATGTTACTGATTGGAGGGGAGACGGCCGGAATAATTCGCAAATATTCCATGCAAACTTAACTTAACCTTTGTAATACTTAAACAATAACGATAGTGTAATGCTTTTTCGAATCCACGGCAATAGGAAATCGAAAGTTCGACTCCAAAATCGTAGGAGATACAGGCCGGTGTAGTTCGCAAATGTTACATGTAAAATTACTTCAGCATGTAGAATAATTTAACTACACAATTTAATTCTTCTTTAAAATACTGTGATAGTGAAGTCACAGAAAGTTCTTTCTGTTAAAAATTATTTTTGCATGTGGGATTTCAAGCAGCTCTTCAATATGGATCGAATTTGCTACGTCCACACGTTTTTTACCGTCCGATAGCTAAGGAAACGTGTAGCAAAGGAGTGTCGTAACAGGACAAGAGGGACATAAGAACTGCGTGGATGAGGAAGTACGCGGGTGTCTCCTCAGTCCTCCCTATTTCCCTCACTTTTCCTCGGTGGCGCCTTTCCGTCCCCGACGAGGGGGCGTCGCGATGCTTCTCTCCTCCCTTGAATACGAATCAGTGCCAAGCGGAGGAGGTATGCAAGCGCTGGTTGCCGCAGGTGAGTGATGCCCCCAACTACGAGCGAAGGATGTGCCATCGGCGTATCTTCTTGCTCAAATGCTACGGGCGATATAATGGATCGGAAAAATCGATATTTTTCTGTGAATCTTGTCCCATTGAAAAAAGTCCGTCTCTAACTAAATTTAGGCCCAAAATATTTTATGCCTGAAGGACCGCACGAAGACTTAATACTAGAACTTGATACAATGCAAAGGAAGCTGCGCGATTCGGTAAAACCTGCAACGGACGTACAGAAAGCGTTAAACAGATGTAAAACAAATTAGGCTGGGAGCCGCTAGAGACTTTGCGCTAGGCTTAAATTGCTTGATCAATTGGGAATAAGTACCTTTATGAGCGACAAGGAAAATATCATATCAAAACCCCACTTCATTACCAGGTACAACAGAAATAATAGATTCAGAGAATTATTTTGCCAAACGAATAGGTATAGGAAATCGTTTTTCTCCTGCACGACAAATGACTGATAAATTTAAGGCGTTATTTCAGTAGAGCATTTATTTTATATCTAAACGGCTGGTGTGCTAACTACCCCCGCAAAACGCCAATTGAGAATTGGGAATGGTGTGAATATAGATGGATAACAACCCTACATCGTAGACCAGAGACCTTTCAAGAGGAAGAAATTGAAAATCGAAAAATAAATGGCTAAATTTTTCCAAGCATAATTAATTGCAAAATATACTGAGAATGATAATTAAAATTCCATCGTCTAAAAAGGGTTGATCGGACAAATCGCCGTTTACTTCCGAGAAAGCCAATCTCTCAAATATTTTTCCCTCCGGCTTACAATAATGCCCAAAAATTTAAGATATTCAGATGAGCAGAAAAACTCGTTTCTGGGGCTTAAATGGAGAGGGGGTAGAAAATTAAAAATAGCTGATCTTATCGTCATTTCCAGTAGATGTTGCCATGTATTAATTCTTCACAGGAATATTTTAAAATTCATTTTCCGCTTTATATTTCTCTTCCTCATTAAAGGTTTCCACGCGATAGACTAGCGTTGATCTAGAACTTTTGCATTATTTATGCCTCATTTTGAGTAAGCTTGAAAACTTTATTTAGTTGAATACGATAAATTTTCACAAATAAAAATGAACTGTTTTCTGATCCACCCAAGTGGGTTAACAATGAATAAACAAGAAGATTGTGGAACGCTTATTCCTGTAAAATGAAATTACGAAATGGAAGGTTTCAGGAATATTTCATTAAATGACTCATGAGTATTCTCAAATTATTTATCCGAAAGGAATTAAAAGTGAATTGATTTAAAAATTGAAATTGAAAAATTAACAGGTAATGTTTAACCTTTTTCATTTTTTTAAAGTAAAATATTTTAAAGGCTTTCTAAACACTTATAATTCATTTCTATGCTATTAAAACTACCGATCCAACCGAATTATATTTTGGAATGATAGATATAAGGGAACACAAATGAGTATAAAAAATGAAATTTCAGCCGAAACTGGATTTTAAAACATTCAGTAGGCTTTCTTAAACTACGGCAAAAAATACCGATTATTCGGCAGGTAATCTCCCTTAAATCATCCGTCATAAAGCCTAAGGTATTAAATTTGATGGAAAAAGGATATTTACTTTGTTACTAAAGTGAATTCTTTTCACCAATCACCGATTTCGTCATCAATAAAATGTATAAACCATATTTATGAGAGTAATATTTAAATTCAAATATATAATAAAAATAAAAAGCAAAAATAATATAACATTTATATTTATATTGTTCTAAGTAACTTAAACCCCAGCCTTTAGTAATTAATAAAGCCATTACTAGTTACTTACTGAACCGGCATGCAGACAATGTATTATTATTATATATTCATATTTAATTAAGTAAACGAAATACTTCTTCAATGATGTTAACATAAATTTTAATTTAACCACACTTTATCCAAATAATTATTCATCTTCATCTAATTTAAGAATGCATCTAACGTGACGAAAACTTCCCGCCATCGTTGTGTGTAAGCTGAAAACAAGGGCAACTCTTCTGTTATTCCGCGTATATTCCCGCATTGCTGACAGCGTTCAGATAGGGAACCCTATTTTTAAATTTTTACAGTGATTGAAGCTGTGTTCTTCTAAACCCTTTCATTCTCCATTCATTTTTTTTCTGAATCCCACTGGCGATTTCGCTGCGATGTCACTGATGATGAAGATATAGCCGATATGAATCTTCAAATTCACATTTGCGCTTGTACATAAAATTGTTCGTCTCACATTTGTTTTCAGAATAGCAGTCGTTGCAGCAAATACCGATGGGTTTTCCATTATCAGCAACCGAGGCAGCAATCTAAACTACTGATTTGGGATCCAAACTGGTTCGCAACTGTTTCGTCGATATATGCGGCACAAGGGCCTTCGATAGGGACTTTTCCTTTCTCCAATCAATCGCTTCGCTTCCTCAGGCGTTTTTCATTTCAAGAGGCTGGAGAAGAATGGAGCACGTCGCTCATACATTTCAACATGACCATTTGGGTCCCAGATTTTCATTCACCGAGAAGGAATCGAGAATTTTCTCTCCCATTGTACGCCTGAAGGACGAAGATAGAATGTCCACAATTGGATAAAAAAAAATTTACTGAAGTAGCATTAAAATGTTTGGCCGGCATTTCCTCAGCAGAGAAGAGATTTGTCTTTACATACTGGATATCGATTATTGACATTACATATTATCATGAGATTACTTTCAATTTTAAAACGCATTTAAACAAATAGGGGCACGATCATATGGTACATATTACAAAAATTTACATGAAAACAGATAGATACGGTGGAACAGTCGTAGGTAATTTTAATTTTTGAGAATTAACAACCGCTTTTTTACAGTTATTTTTCCTTCGTTTATTTCACTAATTTATTAACTTAATGTCCTCTAAATTGATGGATAAGTTATAAGTATACATTGGAGAGAATTTTCTTATAGTGGTTGTGAAAAACCTATGTTACGATATAAAATACTGAATTTAAAGATATGATACCATAAATTATGCTGATTTTTAAATAGCAATGGGTACATCCCCAATGCTTTCTGATCGTTCATTGGGTTTCGAATTCACGCCCAAGCACATCAAATGTATTAAGTAAAACTAATGTGGATCTTACATCATTGATTTCATGCTGTTCTCAATGTTCAAATGATTGTATGTCTGTCAATATATTTTCTTTACTTAACAAAGAGCTGTAAAAAAAATCGTCTTAGCGAGCAAATATATACACAGTCAGTCATTTATTGGAAAAAGGGAACGTAAAGATATAACTTGTGAAGGTAGCATATGACAAAGGATAACTAGCATCCGCATTTCGGATGAATCACACACGAGATTTAAGATAGCAGAGCACACTCCCGAACTCATCTAGTACCACAAAAATTCAGGGTTCCCTTACGCAATAAAAACCTCTTCGAAATTCAGCTTCCAGAGGAAGCTGAATTTCGAAGAGGCTGCGGGCGGAGCTTTAAAATATTCACCTCCAATTCTTTCCTCCATTGCCTCCAAGTCACGGCGCGACACGTGTTCCCCGAGTAATGCCCGACGACGGCAGTGGAGATTCCAATTTGGTCCAACCCTCGTGCGCTCACGCTCCCTCCCCCACACCCTCTGGCGAGAGAAAGAGGAACTGCGACCCGACCAGAGAGAGAGAGAGTCACTCATCTTCTGTGTGGCTCACGGAATTATCAATTATCGAGAATTCATTCATAATTGCTGTTCGTTCTCTCTCTCTCTCTCTGCTTGCCTCCCTTCAAGGGCATGGAGAAGATCGTGGGAGGCTGTATTGTTGGCTCTCCTCACTCCCACCACCATCTCCTCTCTTCCCTTCGCTATGGGAGAATAGCACCCCTTCCCTTCGTCGTGACATCCGCAACCCATTCCCCCCGAGACGTATGTACTACTTACAAGGAAGCGAAGTACCTCTCGAAACATATCCAAACCATCAATTATATTAATCGAAACATTGTCGCTTTAACTGATAATACGAGGAAGGATTTTTTCTCGCTGTCTGAGAAAATCTATTTTCCGAATTTATCTCCATCATTAAGCTTATCTTTTTCACCTTTCTACGGCACCATCCGAGAATTCTTTTTTATAAATCATGTTTGGCTAAGCCTAGTTCACGTTTGGCTAAGCCATATGCTTGGATATAAGATTATCCCATGAGAATTCCCGAGCATTTCACAGCACTCCTCTGTATTTTACAATCTCAATGACGTATGGGTGGATCCCGTTAGTGGCGTGACTTCTAGAAGAGATATCGTTTTCCTAAAATATTATCACCATACGCTTTTCAAAATTCAAATCGAACTTCCAAGTAGGTACTGCACCATGCATTTATGGCAGCTAGGTGCTTTTCTAATGCCAATTTATCGCAATGACATCTATTTCTCTGTACACAACTGCATCATCTGCGAAGAAGTTAATTCGTTTGTGACCAGGGTGGTAATGTTATTAATGTACATAAGGAACCAAATAAGACCTTTAAACTTCCTTGGGGTATCCCTGAGGTAAGTTGTATACAATCCGAGTATAATCCATCCGCGAAAATCGCTTCCTCGAGATCGTTTAATAAATCTTTTATCAAACCTATTCCGTGCTAATCTATACCGTAAGCGTCTAACTTCTGAATCAGCTTAGACATAGGCTTCTGGTGCAATGTCATTATGAAGTTCAGCGGATGCTCAAACCTTCAAAAACCAAATTTTATTCATTTTTTTTAAATTAACCAAGAGAATTTTTCTTACTTAACGGCATTATCAGCCGCTGTGCAACACATTTTCGAGAGCAGTCATACTCGCTCATCCGGCCACCTAAGAAATCGCGTCTCTCTTCCTAACAGGTGCCGAGTCGACCGAATCCGTGCACACACGGTGGTTGATAGGGTACTTAGGGTGAGTGAGTGATCAAGTCGAGAATATTAAAAAATAGGATCCTCAAGTCGGCCTCTAAATATGCTGTCACTCTCCACGCATTTAAATGAGTTTACAAAAGTTGCCACTCGCGTCGCTGGCGGACAGTGATCCAAGTGTCACGGGGAAATACGGTATAATTAGGGGTGTAAACCAAAATTTATATACATGATGACGTCAACTATCAAATGCATAACTTGTTAATACTATTCCTCGCAATTACAAAAATTGTACTGCAAAATATTGGATCACATTGCACTCATCACAGCGCCGTGGCTCTCTATGTGTTCTTCTCAATGTCCTTAATATCGGTCAATTTATTTAATCTAGAGTGACTTATCAAATAGATGGAAACCAAAAATGCATAAGTGTGAGTAGTTTTTCCGATTTCCGTATATCACCGACTATGCTGATGGTCGTAGGTTCGAATCTCGTCAATTTCACGTCGTAAGTTCTATCATGGCTTTCAACTTTAATTCATATATCTTTTACCTTAATATTACATGGTTTTAAGTTCTCCATTAACAAAAAGTTATCGCCAATCGCAATGACATCTATATTGAGATTTTCTTAAATAAATTTAAATAATAGCTGAAAAAATGCTAAAATGAAGAGATAGCGTAAAAATAATTCCAAAATAATATTCAGGCGATCAAATTCAGTAGGTAACTATCAATTTTGTTGCTAATCCAGGTAAAATTACGACGTTATTAATTTCGGCCAGCTTTTTTCTATTCGGGACCACTGTGCGCAGCGGACATTTTTGAAAATCGATTTGAATGCGACCGAAGTGGTAACAGAAAACAGCCTTATATTGGATGGAATTGGGTCTCCTATATGTAGTCTCCTTGGGTCAAGCAAAGCCACACTCAGTGAACTGGACGCTTTGAGTGTATACGTTCGATTCCACCGCCAACCGAGTGACAGTTGGCGAGAGTTTGGAAGGCGCTTTGCTGGACTCTCTTGTTCACCCACCCACTTCCCCCCATCGGCGAGTGATGAAGCAGGCAGCGAGGAGGGAAGAGGAATGGGACAGAGCGAGAGGTGACCAATCCGCGCAGAGAACAGAGGCACGCAGCTTCCGAACGGAGGCGATAGATAGCGCTCTACCGCGAGCGAAAGAACAATGCGGGCCGCCGATAAAAAGATGGATCCCCCGCCGTCCACAAAAGCAGTGCCGTGCGGAAGGGAAGGGAGTGGGACGGGCGGTGGATCCGGTGGAATACGGAGAAGGCGCGCATGCTTGACGCGAGAGATGAGAATGTTTAATGGGATGAGGGATGCAAATGAAGATTGATATACCGGGGA
Source organism: Ischnura elegans (assembly GCF_921293095.1). NCBI lineage: Eukaryota > Metazoa > Arthropoda > Insecta > Odonata > Coenagrionidae > Ischnura > Ischnura elegans. Next base: position 28,640,075 of record NC_060250.1, on the reverse strand, counting down.
CAGGGGGCTTTTCGCTAGGTCGAGGGGGAGAAGTTAATCGCCCCGTTCGTAATAAGTTAACTTTGCGTAACTTGGCTCAAGGCCGGTTCATTAAAATTTTCGGAAAAATTAAAGGAAACGCGCAACGAAAAATAGCTTCATGGCTCTCGGTCGCTTTCAAATAAGTAAAAAGGTACCGTTTGTCATCTATCGTTCTTCTTATGAACTAAAAGCTAATTTGCCGTCAACTGATGAAGTTGAGTAGAGCTTTTCCTAAGCTGTCTTTCCCGGAAAATTATTCTCCATGCCATCATTATATCCAACTTGTTTTTATCGCTAGATGTCTATCGCTATTTTCTATGTCTATTTTTTTATCGCTAGATGTCCTGTCCATCATTGTAAGTTTTCACTTGTGAATTCTAAACATTTCGAGTTATATTTCCACGTGAATTCAGCCAGGTTCCGCGCCATTTGTCTATAATCGCCGCCATTGACCTATGGTACGGGAATTCCACAATACATACTCCATATAGCTACTTTTTTCTATGAAAGGACCTATAATATCGTTGATCATTGGACAAAACTCACTCACCCAATGATTCAATCAGCAGGTTGGTTGTGATGGGCGGACGATAATCTCACCTCAGACTAACATGACCCAAAGGAATGCGAAAAACATTTAGGGAAGGAGTGCTGTATTCTTTCAATGGGCCAACTTGCAGGATTTTTATAGGGGTACTTAAATCGGAATTCAAACCTTGGACCTTTCGATCAGCATTCCCACTGGACCACCAAGGACTGGAATACAAGGTCCCCACCCGGCACCAAGGAATACCCCACCTGAGCCTATAAGCGGCGTGTTCTACCAATCACAGTTCATATCGTGTATCAATCTTAAAATATATATTATAGAATTTTCCATAAGTCACATTACTGTCGATATACATGTCATTCTTAACTAAGCCAGTGAAAAATTTAACAACTACCAATGAATTTGAAATGTGCATTACAATATATTATTTCAATTTTAAAAATGAATAACTTATCATCTGTAACATTTATATGCATTGTGTTTGTTGTTTTGAATGATTCAATTTACATGCCTGGACTGGAAGGTATCTTAAAAAGATAGGGACTTGTTGAATGGTATCTTAAATCTATAAGAAAAATCTTGAAATAGGGACGTATTTTTGATCATCAGTTATCTTCAATGTAATTGATTACCCCTTGTTTCTAAATTAATGAATTCAAAAGTTTTACCTCTCCGGGATATAATCCTCCCAGAATATTGAAATATTATTCCATTATCCTCGTTGCTCCTATATTCTGAGCAGAAAAATATTTTTTCCTTAGAAATACTTTCAAGTTGAGCTACGCCGCTTTAGCTTGCAGGCACTTCTACGGGACGCAATCTTTTAAAAATAATGGAATATGATGTTAGTATTTTCCTCGCGATTGGGGTCTAATGTAAGCAGACAATTTTGAACTTAAATAATGACTATTTTCAATTGAGTTACATCGCTTTAAAACAATTGAAATAGGTTTTCAAATTCATAACTAAGCTAAGTCAATTCAAGGTTAGTTGTAATGAATAAGGCATTATGGAGTGGAAAAAAGAAAGGATAGGCATTCTTAATTTTTTTAGGAGGAGAGGAGGAGGAATTCATACTTTTCTTATTTATTATCCCAAATTGGTTTACACTGCTTTAAAATATTGTGAAACACTATCAGGTTTTCACAGGTTTCCAATTTTACCACTACGCTAAGTTAAGTTAAGGTTAGTTGTTATGAATGAGGCATTATAGGTTGGAAAAAAGAAAGGATACACATCGCTGCGCTCTCTTCACTTTTTTTAGAAGAAGAGGAAAGATGGGATCACCCTTCGCCGGAATTCCGTCTCCGAGACGGACACCGCCGTGTACAAACTGAATACAATAGCCCGAAAAATCATCGGAGAACGCTTGAACGCTATCGCAACCGTTTTAATGGGATGGTGAAAGCAAGGACACACAAAGGGAAATTCCCGCGCACCGCGGTAGTGGAGGCGCCATTAGCAAGGCGATGACAGAAACGCCTTTCGCCTTGTGACAATAGGGCGGATGCAAGCGACGAACATTTTTAGTATGGAGAGAGGTGCAGAGCAATTTGTGAAATTCCAGTCAAAGGAAGGCTGGAAACATTGGCGTGAGCGGAGATGGGGAAAGATTTATGAAACAAAGGAACGCATCCGATTATAAGGATTATAGATATATTTTCAAAACAATATTTATATTTACTTGGATGTTTTCGCAGCATCTATTGTAAATTCTTTTGTTCCCTACGGAAATTATGCTGCTACGGTGTAATTTTCGCTACAAGTTTCGCTTCTCCATTTACGAACATGAAGAAGAATGACTGCCCCGTGTCTCAAACACACGGAGTGAGACGCTATAGTGAGATGCGGTGCAGTTATTTCCTACTGACGGCTCGTGATAATACTCCCAGAACGAGGATCTAAAAGTTGAGCTAAAATGAATCCGTCATACGCATAATTCTCTAAAATGATCAAAAATAATTTATAAAGAATATTGATACAGGTGTGCGATTTGTAGGAAAAATTAAGAATATGCTGTAGGTATATTGACTGTATAAAAATAAAAAATACCTTTCATTTCCTGCCTTCGCTCTAGCGCATGAAAAAAATGCAGAATATGGGCAAGGAGAATTATTTTATTTGTAGCTTTAACCGCAAACCCAATTGGTAGGATTTGGTAAAATAAATACCCATGTATTTTAATGACACTGTTCTGCAAAAAAATAGCTCAAAAAATGCCTGGCTAAAATTTAGGGTGTTTCTGGCTATTTTTGGGTCACTGAATCCGAAAATGACCTCCTTTTTTTCTATCACCCTCCATTTCTACGAGGAACCCCTAAATTGGGGCAAACAACCCCTTATCTAAACTTATCGATTTTCAAGGGACTTTTACCAATGTTATCTGCTTCTGATTGAAAAAACTGACGTTTTAAGGCTATCAGGGTCAAGAGAGAGACAAACATCACTGGGGTTGAAAAGATATAGGGGGTAAATATTGAAAAAAAAACTTTAAAAAAACATTATAATAACAATTTTTCTTCGTTTTTTATGACACATGATATGGTAACTAATGGAAAAGTTTTTAAGGGATGGATACACTGTTCTAGACTATTTTTTAAAGGAATAAATAACATAAAATATAAGAGGGGAAGGGGGTATACGAGTGGTATACACCTAGGAAGTGGTATAAAGAGCAGCCAAAAAAATCTGAAGACAAATCAGATTTGTCAAAATACTATTGTAACAGCGTTTGGGGGCTCATGATTTGACTTCGTTGTCCTCCTTACTTTTACAGTAAGATCTGAGACCTTTCCATTAAATACATTGGCAAACTTTGGGAAATGCATTGGGAAAAATTAGGAAATACACTGTAAAAGATACTCACCACATGTTTTGACACCCTTGGACACGTTTTACCGTGTCTTCATGTGTTCTTTGCAGTCGCACTTGCTGATGTTCATTTATAAAATAAACCAGTGGTCTATTCAGTACGTCACACTCTTTCCTGTGTGTCGGGTTATAATCTTCCAAGTTCTTTCTTTATTTTTCCAGCGTGTGTTCGATTAGCGTGTTATTTAGCGAGCGACAAAGTGTTTTCTGGCGATCATTCAGCGATCCTGCAAAAATCATCCCAATTCATTTTGTAACACCTTTGGAGATTTAGTATTTAAAGACCAAAGGAAAGCGATGACTTCAATTGTGCGGATATCTTATGAACTTTATTTCGGGTGTGAAATTGGTGACCACGACAAATCGTGGGCCCCTAAATTCTGTTGCAGTGGTTGTCATAGAAGTCTTGTGAATGGCTAAACTGGGGAAGTTGTTCTCTAAATTTCGGAGTGCCAATGGTTTGAGTTGGGGATCGGGTTGGTGTGTTTGCTAGAGTGTTGGCTTCCCACCCGGAGGGCCCGGGTTCAAATCCCGGCAGCGGCAGAGAATTTTCAGAGACTACCTGATCCCTGCTTGAATGTTGTGTGGAGGATATTTCAAGTGCAACACTCCGTCCGTCGGATGGGACGTTAAGCCGTGGTCCCCTTGGCGCCTTTCGTAAAGAGCAGGCTAATGCCGACGCCAGGTTTCTCTCCACCCTTCCTTACCTACCCTTCCCTCATGGCGCAAATGACCACAGCTGTCGGTCGCCTCCTCCAAATACCATACCATGGGTTGAGTTGAACCGTATTGTCATTTAACGGATAGCTATTTTTGCGAAATCGACACTATTGGTTAAAAAAACAATCCTGAAATGATTTATCTAAATTTACCGTCAGCAATTCGCCCGGTGAAGCATGCTGATGCTATTCCTATCCCTTAAGATCAAGCTACTAGCACCCTCGATGATTCTGACGTTTTAGCGAACGAAGCTACACCGGAAGAGGAAGCAGGTCCTAGCCACCGAGATGAATATAACAGCCCTGATGTAGAAGACCCCCAGACTATTCAAAAAGGGCACCTAATCCCATAACACGAGGACCTAAGTGATCTAATACAAGATTTAGACTTACCACAGGGTAAATCACAACTTCTAGGTTCGCATTTGCTGCAGTGGAATCTTTCGGCTAATAGTGTGAATGTTCTTTATTACAGAGACAGTCAGTCACTCAATTATTTTCAACGGATGATGAAAATGATGATCTGATTTTCTGCACTGATATTGAAGGTCTGATGAGGGAATTAGCGATTAAGAATGATCCACACCAATGGAGACTATTCATCGACTCGTCGAAGACGAGTTTAATGGTTGTTTTACTGAAGAACGGCCACGATTTACCTTCGGTTCCTGTTGGATATGCCAATGGCTTAAAGTAAACCCATATTCCAGATTTTTGTGGCAGCTCTTTATACCACCTCCTAAACCCCCTCCTATACCACTCGTATACCCCCCTTCCCCTCTTATATTTTATGTTATATTAATCCTTTACAAAATAGTGGTGAACAGTGTATTCATCCCTTAAAAACTTTTCCATTAGTTACCATATCATATGTCATAAAAAACGAAGAAAAAAGGCTATAATGTTTTTTTAGTTTTTTTCAATAATTACCCGCTATATCTTTTCAACCCCAGTGAAGTTTGTCTATCTCTTGACCCTGATAGCCTTATAACGTCAGTTTTTTTTTCAATCAAAAGCAGATAGCATTGGTAAAAGTCCCTTGAAAAGGGATAAGTTTAGATAAGGGGTTGTTTGCCCTAATTTAGGGGTTGCTCGTAAAAATGGAGGGTGATAGAAAAAAACCGAGGTCATTTTCGGATTCAGCGACCCAAAAATAGCCAGAAACACCCTAAATTGTAGCCAGGCATTTTTTGAACTATTTTTTTGGCAGAACAGTGTAATTTGACTAAAGAAGGCTATATTCCTCCATATGACAAAAGAAAACTACGAGCTGAACTGGAAATATTTAAAAAGACGATGATTTTGTATAGAAGAGGTACAGTACAATTTGCGGATTTTCATTTGAAGGAAGGAAGGAAGAAATTGGTGTTGAATGTGATGTAAAAAGATTTATGAAACAAACGATATGATCAGACCGTAAAAAATATAAATATTTATCGGCAAAATCCTTATGAAATAAATACTTTTAAAATTTATGTATTAATCTCTAATATGTGCAAGCGAAATAAAATTTAAAATACATACTTAGTACTTATCATAGTAATCTTAGGACAATTCTATGAAATGTAGCCCTTTTTTCCTTTTCCAAGCTACTTCCCCAATTTTATTTTTCCTTGAGTCCTTTTTTATCTGTCCCAATTTATCATCTCTTAGGTCTCGTTGGGGGACTTTCTCTTCAAAACGTGAGGAGTACAATGGAGAAAAAACTGAGGTAAAATTGAGGTAAAATTCAAAGATAAATGGAAAATCAGGACCAAGAAAAATGAGTTTATGAATAACTTTTACCCAAGTTCCAGTCACCAGGATTTGGTAAAACTCAATCACACTTATCCTAAGCATTCGATTCACAAACCGCTGCAATCCTTTAATTTCAAGAATAGTATTTGCAGCGGATTCACTAATCTCCATTAAAGGGGATCAAGAAAAGCCATGCTATTCGGGGAAATTCATGTACCGACATTTTCATCTGATAGTTACACCGACTGAACGCTAAAGCTATGCAACCAATTAATTATAATCATCTGGGTTTCATTAATATTGGAAAATTCACTATCAAATACACCTATTTGGAAGTGATGATACGATTACGGTATCACAAAACCAGAGTATTGAAGTAGTCGAAACTCATATGGAAAATGGAAATTGGATTTGTTTAGGGTATCCCTCAGGTATTTGTCACTCCTTTGTGGTGTCTTATATTGAAAACTCAAAATGAAATATTTGCCATATTTATATGCGGTTAAACTGGCAAAAATTTTTAAATCTGATTGGACAAAACAAGCTTTAACTATCACAAAATCCTACTTTTTGACTCAAAATTGATTTTTAACCGAATTATTTTCCTAAATGCTCGTACTTCTCATCTTTCAATGGCGAGAGAGCAGTTATTCACCATTAGCCCTCTAATCATACCAAAAAGGGTATATGTAGTATACGATACCCTTTTAGAGTCTTTGACGTTCATCAATCGCTCACTTCTCAACAAAAAAGGAAAAAAAAAGTGTTTTTGGGCACCGGTAGCTTTCGCAAAGGTTTTTTTTCCATTTCAATTTACAACCCTTCATGACTTTTATTTTTTGCTTTTTAGTTTCCACTTCTTTCCCTAGAAACACATTTCTATCCCTTCTTCCCTGTTTACAGCGACCGAGCGTATCAGGGACCAAAGACACGTTGCCCCCGAAGCGGAAATCGATACGCCTCGAATGAAGTCGAAAGTACAAACGGTCGTATGAATCGGATGAAACTGAACGCAAAATTCGATCTCTTGAACACGTCAATTCTTCCGATGTCAAATACACGAGTAGTGAAACTGATTCTACTTGATTCTGGAGATGAAGAATGGCGCTGCAAAGGTAACGTGAACGTGAAGCATCCACATGCACATACTAATCTCGCAAGTCGCCTCATAGAATGTGTTGCGGGGGGGGGGGGGTTAAATTTTTATTTTCCCAAATAACAATTATGGTTTATAAGTATGCGTCCCTACCGAAGAAAGATGTTAACGTTACGCTAGGAAAATAATTTGTTTCACGTTGAATTAAAATGCTGCCACAAAGAGTAAGGAGCACATTTACTGGTTCAAAAAAATAACTGCCATTGGGTGGGCTCGAGCCACCAACCTTCCGGATAACAGCCGAACGCGCTGGCCGATTGCACCACGACGCCATTAAAAGTGTGTGCTGCCGAGCGCAACGCAGATGTATGCGTGACACCCGCGACGCCAATTAGCCGCCGTCATAGAATTGGCGCTTAGTAAATATTTTTAAGAATAAATAATTTTTCCTTAATTATCGCTTCATTAAAGTGGTGAGCTCCAACCAAGCTGTTTTATAAAGTTCTACTGGGATATCATAAAACAATGGTGCGTATTTGAACTACGCTTATATGAAAACAGAATAACTTACAGTTTATTTTTTTTATTTTCAGAATTAGTGGTCTCAAACCGTTTTTGTACCAGCTCAACCCGACGGACGAAGTGCTGAACCTTAATGCAATCCCTACCCTACAGAACCCTAATCCTCAAGGCAATCAAGCAGAGATCGGACAGCCTCTGAAAAATCTCTGCCACTTTATCCAAACTATCTTCCTAAGAGCTAATAAAACGGCACTATTTTTATGATAACCCTGGATTTCTAGGTTCCATTAGCATACAAGAAGGAAGTTTTTACGGGGGTTACCCCTTAGGGTTTTGGTTAACCTTAGAGTTAGGGTTAGGGAAAGGGTTAAGGGCTAGTTCCTCAGTGGTTTCCCCTGTATTCGTTTTTTTTGTGTGAATTATTACAAAATTACCCCATTTCATCAACAACTTTGCGAAAGTATCTTATTTCAAATATATTGCATAAAAGGAAAAGGAGACGGGGCAGGATTCAATGATAATTATGAGTAGCTATGAAAATGTACCAAAAATTCTGCACTGGTAACACTCCGGTTGAAATGAAAAGATTAAAAATGGGAAGCTGTAAAGGAAATGAGAGAAAAACAGCTGCAATACGATAAATTCAACGTTGTCAAATTTGTTACTTCAATATATGTGATTCTCTCACGTGAAGTTTAGGGTAGCAAATTGAAGTGGATTGGCATATATTTTCTGCTCACAATGTGTCATGAACGCAAATGGAATTTCATCATTAAAAGGGCATCAACAGTATTGCCCTTTCCAACAGCTATCCGTCAAAAACCCGTCATAAAGCAATAACTAACGCTGCTTACGCTAATTACGCAGGCAATTACGTAAACACCACGCATACGAAACTTTCTCCAAACACTTTTTCGGGCGAAATTGATATTTACAGCTGACGCGCGAAGATCATCACTCGGTTCGACTAATTTCGCAAATCACTATCGGTATAATCCACTTTGTGCGTCCATGCGTCACACAAGCTAAATCCGCCCTCGCTGGTTATGTCCACGCATGAGTTTCTAGCATGCTTTCTCAGGCATTAATGGCTTCAAATTTGGTATATTTGCTAAACTACATTCAGATTTAATGGCAATCCACATAAACCAATAAAGCATAAATGTTCACATCCCCAGGATAAACAGACTTCAGTATGTTGGAAGACTGGAATTTATTATACTGCATACAAGATCTTTCCCATGGAAAAAGCACACAAAGAAAATGGAACGCATTTGCACAGCGCACATAAAAATCCATAGAAAGCTCTTGCCGAGGTAGTTCCTCAAAACTATGGCTTGCGCTAATGGTCTAACGTAGTCTTCGTTTTACAATCGGGCAAAAGCTGTTAAGTGCAGATTATTTCCACGCACGCAGTACTGTACTGAAAGCTTATCTACATCTACATCTACAGAATACCCTGCGAGCCACCTCTAGGATGTTTGGCAGGGGGTGCAGCATGCATTTGGACTCCCACATGCACACCGCCCCGTCCAAAAAACGTCCCGTATACTTACAAACAATACTACTATATGCTGTTAGAAATAATAATTGAATTAAGAAACATGCATTAAGTTTTACGTAGGCTAGTAGGCTACACTACAAGCCATGCAATCTATTTACGAGTTCTATTGCTGCCGTTATAATATCTTATTGATCGTGGAAAAAATGTCATTCGGAATCTGTCCGTTCTACAATCTATCTCTCTTATTTTATTTATATGATCTGATCTTCCGTAGTATGTTGGCGTCCGTAAGATACGGTTAAATTCGCCAGAAAAGACACTGCTCTTGAATTTATCTAAAAGGTTTAGTCTATTTTTCAGTCTACGGTCCGACAGAGATTCCCAACAGAGTTCTATCTAAGAGGTCAGTTACACTAACAAGACTATCGTGCCATGGTTTGGGGGTGGGGTTTTGGAAAGGTCGTGGAACGAGCGGGTAAACTGGTAGGGAAGAAAATGCGCCGAGTAAAAATGCACTGTAATGGGGCTTGAACCATTACAGTATATATATAAGTATATCATTTTCAAGCTGGTCAAAAAATGTCATTTTCAACCTTAAAAACCTATCGGAAATTTGTTCATACTTGGCTCGGTAAATAAAATCTATGGGAATAAATTACAAACATCTTTATGTTATGTTTCCTGTTACACGATTCCACAAAGTATCACCATCTACTTTCATCTACAACATCTACATCTACAAATTACCCTGCGAGCCACCTCTAGGGTGTTTGGCAGGGGGTGATCAATCACCAGCATGCAGCATGCATTTGGACTCCCACATGCACACCACACCGTCCAAGAAACGTCCCGTATAATAACAAACTATACTACTATATGCTGTTAGAAATAGAATATAGAATAGAAATTCAGAAACATGCAGTAAGTTTTACATAGGTTAGTAGGCTACACTACAAGTCATGCAATCTATTTACGCGTTCTATTGCTGCCGTTATAATCTCTTATTGATCGTGGAAAAAATGACATTCGGAATCTGTCTGTTCTGCAATCTATCTCTCTTATTTTATTTATATGATCTGATCTTCCGTAGTACGTTGGCGTCCGCAAGATATGGTTAACTTCGTCAGAAAAGACACTGCTCTTGAATTTATCTAAAAGGTTTAGTCTATTTTTCAGTCTACGGTCCGACAGAGATTCCCATCAGAGTTCTATCTAAGAGGTCAGTTACACTAACAAGACTATCGTAACGACCTTTCACATACCTGGCAGCTCTCCTTTGCGCGTGTTCTAACTCTGTTATTACGCCTTTTTCATGAGGGTCCCAAACACTGGCAGCGTATTCCAAATGTGGTCTAACGAGGGAAATGTAGCTAATTTCTCTCACTTTGTCGTCGCACTTTCCTAATATTCTTTTAACAAAACCCATTTTACGATTAGCTTGACCGGTTATTTCTCGAATATGTTTATTCCTTGATAGATCATTATTGAGTCTAACTCCTAGATATTTCACGGATTCAACTGCCTTTAATTGGGTGCCCCGAATGATATAGCTACGTTGTAGGGAGTTATTCTTCTTCCAGAAATTCATTACGACGCATTTTTCCAAATTTAATTCTAATATGGTATTCAATTCATACGAGGTAGCGGCTAACTATCACAGAGTACTATTACTTTATGTTACTACCGCCATATGAGATGTATTTTTAAAGGAATTAAGTAGAATTAAAAATTGGAAATAAAAAAATTAAAATGTGTAAGGTTCACTTATGTACAAGTACAAAAAATACACAAGTGATCCTTACACAGTTTTATTCTTTTATTTCCAATATAGAGAGGTTTCATATAGTGAAGCCTGAAGTTATCATAATTATAAGTGTTTCGAGGTCTATTTTGCCAAAATATTCTATGGAAATTATCCTAAAATTAATGCAACTTTAAGAAAGTTCTCGTTTAAAAAGATTAGCAGGGATAACACACGTCTCAGTCACACCAGAATGATGTTTTCAGCAAATTTAACAACATTTTATGCAACGCAGCACTTTCCGAAATCAATAATAAAAATCTCCTTTCATAAAAAGCTAGAATTTATAGAAAAAAAATGGTTCAATTCATTATGAAAATGAAGTGAAATACCGATGACCTGACATGAAAACTAGTCCCCGAAAACATTCATACCATCATGGACCTTGAGCATAACTCAGAAATATAACATTAAAAAAAATAAATCAAAACTTAGGAACAGATTAATACTCATGAGAGATTGAGGGTATACTGAAGAGAAATAAAACTTTTAAGAGGCACGGGCTTGAGCATAGGGAATCAATAGAATCGTTATTTCAACAGCAACTGTACGTGCTCGGCAGCTATAAATTTTAAGTTGGATGAATATTCAATTTCTTCTTTTTCGAAATAAGTGGTGAAATTCTACGTGCATTGGGGAAGTAGAACACGAGATTAGCCATTGGCTTAATATCTGCAGTGAACACAAGATACAACTTCAATTTCCAGGGAGTCGATGAAAGAGTATCATTAGGCAGACATTAAATTGACCTCATTGAGTATTTCATTCCTCAGAGTTACTTGAATCCCCAGAGAGATATGGAGAGAGGCATTTGGGATGCGCTACATCCACCAAAAGAATGAAAGATTTAAAATCAGAGAAAAATATGACTGACTGAGCAAACCCACTTCTCGAAGAAAGAAAACTCATTTGGGAAATGAAGATTCCATTCCATTTATTGAGTATATTTATCGTTACTCGCAGAAATATTTTTTCTTATAAAATAAAAAATTTTTTCGATGCAATAATGTTTCAAGCAATAGTTGCTTTGTAGTCAAAATTCTTTGCTTGATTTTGTATCATAATTTAGGGGTAATACCTATACAAATATAATTCAACTGAATAAAATGTGGGACACGGCTTTAGAGGCAAAGAAATTTATGCCAACATAATTTCCTATGTCAGAGGAGCCAGAACTACGCAGAGTAAAAACAAAATTATATTTTTGCTTGCTTTAGCAATGACCACACGATAATAGCTTGACATGGTTTGAACACTAGTGCTTGCAGCCGCCCGACAAAAATCAACCAGAACCCAAGGAACATCTGAACTGCGAGAAATTCAACTTATAACCACTTACGATAAGGTTTCTTTCGACGTAGATCACTACATAAAGCTATAAATATTCTCGTTTTGCAAGTTATATAATTCTTTTCTCAAGACCAAATATACATTTTTTTTTCCTCGTGAAATAGCGCGGGAAACGTATCTCTATGTAATATATCCTAAATACTGATCATCATTATTGTCCTTTCCTGACAAATTTTTAAGACAGTCACTATGAAATTATAACTTTCGTCAGTGATAGTACGGGAAAGAGGAAATAATATAATGGCTCAAGAGACGCCTGTACGAGTGAACAAGAGTGTATAGATATTTTCCCGAGGGAAATGAAATGCGGATCGGAGTCCGACGTTATAAGTATTTTCTCTGAAATAAAATCAATTCGTAATTCCATTTCCAATTCCAAGGAAAATTCTTGGCACAGCAGTTGAAGTGATTTTCATTAGAAAGCTTCCCACATTTCGTGTTTTTCAATATTAAAAAACGTCATATATATGCGAACTAGAGTTGTTTCAAGCAAATCTGCGATCGAAAAATGAACTCGCTTCTGATAGTAATTAATATAATTCTGAGCAACCTGAGCTCACTTGTGAGAATTTCTATGGATACGGATTATTTCATAATGAATACGGATGTATTTATTTTAAAATCTTCTGAAAATGGAATAATATTTCCTCTTTTAAAATAATGACTACCATTAGTTAAGATGAAGTTAAAAGGAAATACGAAAACACTGTAAATAATATTGAAACATGTGTAATGCATTTCCAATAATTGTTCAAGAATAGAATTTAAAATCTTTATGTCACTTAATGCATTATTTTTTAAACGCATACAAAGAATCGGGCTAACCTTTCGCGAGATAGAGGCTGGATCCTAACTAATGACTTGATCAAGCCATACCCAATGTAATATCTTATCGCCAATTTTATCCACATTCTGGTGTTGCAAAGAGAACATTCCAAATTTATACGAAGAACTAATTGCGAATTAACCGAGTGATATTATAATTACAAAGCTATCTTTCAGAAATATAATTCACAGCGCTATGCGTGCTGACCTCAATGGTACAGAACTTTTTCTCTGATCGCAAGGCCACAGATGAAGCCATCGGACAACCTTAACGAAACTGCTCGAAGTGCGCGGTGGGCCAGGGGAAGAAACTTACCCCCTACCGCGGGCGAGAGTAGTTCACACGCTTGTGGTGAGCTCTACCCTCATATGTGCAAACCAGCCTTTTGGGATGATAACTGAGAGAATGTTTCCAGAAAAAAATTATTTGAAAGCTAATCAACTCATACGCTAGACCGAAAATACTTGACTGAACGACAATACACTACTTACCACTTTACATCTATATTTCAACGACAGAGGCCAAAAAATTATTTAACTAGTTAGCAAAAACCATTTTAAAAAACCGTTTCAAGATACCCACACAATAAAATTTTCTTCGCATCTTGGCAGTGCAGATACACCGCTTTAAACGTTATAGGCAATAATTAAATTAATATTTCCTTGAAGGACGTCCATTCATTTTTACTGATAATAATAACGCTCTAAAGCCTTTATGAAGACTACGTTTTGTCTCTTAGCAATAATATTACTTGCCACACACTAGTTTGACTCTCGAAGCAAATATTGAGCACATTTAAACAAAAATGTCAAGTCTTGTTTTAGAGTTTATTAGGAAGCCAGACTAATTAAGTTGAACAATTTTAGTCAGGATAAAAAAATATGAGATTTTAATGTGTAGTAGTGTGTAATATTAAAATAACGGACTAATTTATAATTTATTTTGGAAAATGACAGAGATATCATACGGAGTCAAATAGCCTGGCAAAATAAATTCGATGTGTAGATGGAAAACGTATAGAAAATAACTCCAAGGATTTTTAATTGGAATTCAAAGGTAATAAAGCACTAAATGATCGGTATCCCATTGAGTATGAGGATAAATGGAGCAAATTTAGCGGAAAAGTGACCTTTGAACCTTTTCATCATGACCCTATGATACCCTTTCTCCTTCTCATTCTGAGCAGATGGAGATTGTTATATGACATCAGAGGATGGATTTGACGTTTCAGATTAAAGAAGCATAAAGTTGGAAGACCATTAAAAGGCAAGGCAAAGGACAATTTATTGAGAGATTTGAGCAATTACGCTCGGGAAATTGACCTTTAAGGGCCATCTGGAAAAGGATATCTTCAGTCAAAACGAGGAGAGAGAGCTGAGAGGAATTTGTCGATGCGGGATGATGCCCCGAGGAAAGGTCTCTAGGAGTTCAAGGACGTGAAAAACGATCACATGAGAAGGGGGAAGGGAGATGAAATGCAAGATTGGAGCAAGAGAGATGAAGGGGGAACGAAAAATGAGATGAAAATAATGGCTTTTCATTAACTTCGGAGATAGAAACAGTCACGAATATTGTAAAAGAGGATCCTCAAGTCGACTAAATGTGTTGTAACTCACCGCGCATTTAATGGGTTTACAAAAGTCGCCACTCGCGTCGCTGCCTGACAAATTGATCCGAGTTTCACGATGAAATAAGGTATAATCAGGGGTTTAACCCGATATTTATATGCATGATTATGTATTCTTTCGAAATAATAAAAGCTCATTCTTATTTCTCGCAGTTACAAGAATTGTACTGCAAAATATTGGTAAGAAGTGTATCACATTGCACTCATCACCTCGCCGCGGACATTTTTGAAAGCCGGTTAAAATGCGACCAAATTGACTGCAGACATCAGCCTTCTTTGGGCAGGCATTCGGCACTATCGTTTCCAATAATATGTAGACACGCACGAATCCCTTATAACTGATGGGACCGAGTCGGTGAAAACTTGGAAGGTTGGCACATGAAGCAACCTGCATCTTTTGCCTTCACCAAGAGCTGACGCGGACGGACGCAGACGCGACCAATCTACCGGAGCTGGAGTCAAACTCCAGGGGCAAAATGCCCAGCAAATTTCAGATTAGCGGATGAAATGCACTGAAGAAACTCACGTCCACAACCCGTTGGAGTGTTTTCTTTCTTTTTCAAGGCAAGGTTTTTCCTCTCTTTAAGTTCATGCTTGGGCTCACCATTTCTGTCTCACTAATTCGTGGATCCGAAGATGATTTGGTCTACTTTGCGCGCGGTGGATGCGGTGAAGTCCTGGGAGGGTTCGAGCCCTACAATCGAGGCTCGAGTGGTACAATAATCTTGCATTGGGAAAAAATCCCTTAGTTTTGCTGAGATGAATGCAATGAGTCATTCTGCCGTTCAAACAAGAATGGCGACATTTGAGCTGTGAAGTCCGTGTTGTAATATTTAAGTTCTACTATTGAGGCTCGAGTTGTACAATCATCTTGTATTGGGAAAATCCCTTATTTTCGCTGGGATGACAATGCAATCGGACATTCTGCCGTTCAAACAAGAATGACGACACTTGAGCTGTGAAGTACGTGTCGTAATATTTAAATGGCACAGTTGGATGAGAAAAAAGTGTATACTATTTTCTATGGCGATAGCAAAATCTGGGAAAATGATTAAAGTTTTCTCCTGAAGAAAATCATAAGAAGAAATAAACTGAAAGTTGATAGCAGGTGCATATTGCGTTCCACCTATTATTTTGTAATAAGAGGGAAATTATTATGAATTCTGAGGCTTTTAATAATCAGGACTCCAATTCAGACAGGTAATATTTCACGGACTTAATAAACTGTCGCAGGTTCTCTTCCGGGAAATAATAAGGAAGTGCACAAAGGAGGGAAGACGCTTCTACTCTCCTCACCCTCTCCCCCGCCCCATTCGTCCTCTGTAACGATAAATTGATCGTTGAAAACTAACACTGTCATTTAACAAAGTGCAACGAATAAGGGAAGAACAAATATTCAAAATGCATATATTAGATAAGAGCCCTCTGTATATGCCCTGGAAATTTCCAAACGACAAAGTAAGTTTTGAAGTCACCGGAGGAAGAGTTCTCGGGTTTCCAGCCGGGTCCAAGGGTTTTTCAGCTACGACGCTTCGAGGGCTAAGTCTGCTATCGTCGTATGGACGCTGAAGCACGCAGCTAGTTAACACGATTCATGCAGCAGGCATGGAAAAAAAGATTTATTGCTTTTCCATGCCTAATGCATGAATCGTGCTAACTAGCTGCGTGCTTCAGCGTCCATACGACGATGGCAGACTTATCCTTCGAAACGTCGGTGCTGAAAAAACCTTGGATCCAGCTGGAAACCCGAGAACTCTTCCTCTAGTCTATTCGCCGGGAAAACCTTTGATCCTTATTTCGAAGTCACGTTCATCACGATAAAAACGTAAAATAGGATAGGTAAATATGTTTTCACGGAGGCTCCGAAGGATGACTGGTGATCGTTTTCTTCGCCAAAAATCAGAATGTGAGGTGAAGGAGCATTTTTGAAAAACTGACTTCAGGAAAAAGCATAAGGATAAGCAGAAAAAAATATTATTTCATACAAATGATTACTCATTTGAATATTGACATCTGAGGTAAGTATTGAAAAAGAACATTTTGAAAATGGATGGAATTTAAGAGTACATGTAGGAGTGGTATATGCCTGTTCACCAGTTTTATTTTACTGTCACGGACTAATTGCAGCTTTCGGAATCAAACACGACTTGCATTTAGAAGAGTTACGGATTAATTTAAGAAATATTAGTTATTAAAATGCAGTGAGCTCATGCAGTGATACTATCCAAGTTTAGCAGTTCATAAATTCGGCAATAAATATTCTACAACAGAGCAAGTATAAACAAGGAATACTTTTTGAACAAGGAATTCTATTTAATTTCATACGATTCGACATGAGCTGGCAACTGGTCGGTACGATAACAATCAGTCATTTCACTGTGAGTATTTTAAAACAGACTTTCCATAATTAATTCTCTTTCTACGTAGCTGAATTAAAATATCCGCATTATAAAACTTTATTTACATAAAAGTACATTGGTGAAAATCCACAGTTTATTAATTCCAAGTAAGATCTCGTCACCAAAATGCGCCAGGAATTGTTATAAGGCCAATATTAATCATGAAGTTCTTTTCGGTGATTTTTAATTGGCTCATTAATTGCGCCCTAAAAAAGGTGAGAAAGCGATTTTAGGTGTTACTAAATATTTTAAATCTTAACAAAGTATTATAAATGGAGAGCGTTTCTCATTAGAAAGCATGTAAAATGCTTTTACATTTACGGCTTTATTATTTCCCGGAAGAGAACCTGCGACAGTTTATTAAGTCCGTGAAATATTACCTGTCTGAATTGGAGTCCTGATTATTAAAAGCCTCAGAATTCGTAATAATTTCCCTCTTATTACAAAATAATATGTGGAACGCAAAATGCACCTGCTATCAACTTCCAATTTATTGGTTCTTATGATTTCCTTTAGAAGAAAACCTTCATCATTTTCCGAGATTTTGCAATCACCATAGAAAATGTTATTAACTTTTTTTCATCCAACTGAGCCATCTTCTTCTATATATATAAAAGAAAGTCGAAAATCGTGTTAGTTAGAACACTTATAACTCGAGAACGGCTGCACCGATTTCAATTAGATTTGGTTCTTTGGATTCGTCTCAGGCGGGGTTAACATATAGGCCATTAAAAAAAGGATAATTTCACAAAAAAATTCATCTCTTTCCTATGGACATGCTTTTAGGAGTTATAGTAACACAACAATTGATAAGTCGGTCAAAACTACAAATTAAATACTTTGTTTTGTTTTTACCACTTTAATAACTGAATTTAGTAACAATATAACATTTTAATTACTAAATATATTCAAAATATTAATTAAATCGAAATTACATTTTTAAAATTTAATTCGAGCTGATTGTAAGCCCAGCCGTGGCCCAGCTCGAGTTGACACTTCACTACCGTGTTTGTAAACAAATCTCCAAGCAATTGTTGACAAACGGTAATGTCCGTGTTCCGAATCAAAGATGGTTGATTTAGCGAGCAAGAACGAAGATGTGGATGACTAAAACGAGGTAAATTCAAATAGTTCGTACTCTGCATGGATTCGAATCTTTTAAATGTGTAACAAACGAAGACGAAATCACCAACTATCTATCTGAATATTTTAAGTCCTTGGACGTACCTGGCTTACCAAGGCACGATTTACAGAAAAATGTAGTTTCTGTGCTCATGATCTTTCGAAGCCTAAACCAACCATAACTATCCAACGGAACGTGTGTGATCATTAAAAAATTGGTGATGAATGTGATTCACGCAACTTTACTCAAAGGAAAATTCAAAGGTTAGGAAGTCCTCATTCCGTAGATTCCATGATCTCAACTTATATGCCCTTTTGAGCTTAAACGTATCCAATTTCAAATTCGTTATGCATTCGTGATAACGATTAAAAAATCGCATGGTCATTCTTTCAGTTTTTGTGTTGTTTGTGATCATGTGCTAATGAAAACCCATGATTTTCTCATGGTCAATTTAGCGTGCTATGTTCACGAGTCGATAAACCATCCTCTGTATTTCTTCCTTCGCTTCAAGTGCGTAGCTAGGATAGGGGGTTTTGGGCGCAGCTAATACCACGGGTTTGTAGAGTATAGAAAACTCGCTAAGGTAAGCGGGAAGTGTGGGGGCACTTCCCCCAGACATTTTTTAAGATAAATGGTTCAAAATAGTGGGTTTTGTGGCTGTGTGAATAGTTAAATATGTTTTGTTTGTTAGTCATCCGTCCCCCTAATATTAATAACAAGATCTTTCATAAAAAAATTCTCTAAGCTCTCTATATTTATTTAGCTTCATCCGCTTCATCTTGCGCCTGATACAAAACAAAAACTGTTGTTTATCAGAAGGTGGTTGACGCAAGACATTAAACCCGAATGTGTAGGGCTCACCGTGGTGCGTTTACGAATGCAGTACGTTTACGCAGTGCATTTTTTCCAAATAGAGATACTAA
Organism: Ischnura elegans; assembly: GCF_921293095.1. Lineage (NCBI taxonomy): Eukaryota > Metazoa > Arthropoda > Insecta > Odonata > Coenagrionidae > Ischnura > Ischnura elegans. The sequence continues at coordinate 28,621,006 of NC_060250.1, read as the reverse complement.
AACTGACGCGCCTTAAGTCATTTAATGCGAATGCTGCTTCATAGGGGCTTTTCTTGCACGATTTTGAGCATCAGTCAAGCGTCGGTCTGGGGTTGTGTCAACCTGCCCTCTGAAAGGGCCAAGTGTATGCAACACACTTGGACCTAAAAACATTTTTTTACAGCTAATAACGCAAATAGCCAACGACTGAATGCGTATAATTTTTATTTCATGAACTGCTTTATTAAACCACAATGCCCAAAATTTCTTAAGCCAAAACGTAAGAAAATTTGTTGAAAAAAATCCGCGTAAACGTGCTCCGATCCACCCCATGTAGATTCAATAAAGAAAATGTCTTTCTGACAAGCAATTTTGGTACTCATTTACGTAGTTTTATTGAATTTGTATCCTTATTTCATTATAATAAATTAAACATGATTAAAAACGATACAGCCGCTCTTGATTTATAAATGGTGTAAGTAAACTGTAAGTTCATTGATTGTTAGGCGGTACGAAGTTCGCCGGGTCAGCTAGTTTAAATATAAAAGTAAAGGTATTTACGGCTCACGCGGTGGTCTTTTCTATATTGAAGGTGACACTTTTCTACTTACTATAGATGCATCTGTTTCCTGATAAATAAACTGTTGCATTTGAATTACCATGCGCAGGAAATGAGGGAATTTTTTCTCTTCATAACGGAAGCCACGGATGATGGACTATTTTCAATGATGATCCCACTGTAAACACTAACTCAATAACCATTAATTACACGTCACTCTGCGACAACCTCTCACCTCCGCATTATAAATATATTAAGGTCGTCTTCCAAGGAAAAATGACACAATACAAGCCGCTCAGTCTGGTTTCATGTTTGAATTTTTTATGACGGGCACCGACTGTCAATCGAAAGACGTAATTAGACCGCTAAATGAACATAAAATGGCAGCAAAGCCTGAATCAATCAGTTAAATTATCTTAGAACACCCTTCATTTCAAGCGAGTGGCAGCCGTTTTCTGGAGGTATAACTTTGCATTGGGAAAACTCCTCAGTTTAGCTGAAATGAATCCAATGAAACACACTGCCGTTCAAACAAAAAAGGACAACATTTGAGTTGTGAATTCCGTGTTGAAATATTGAAATGGCACGGTTGGGTCAGAAATTAACGTTTAGGACAGTTGAAATAATAGACGGTGACTAACAAAATAAACAGACTACTCTGATGGAGACGGACACATGGCATTCCCTAAAAATATCCCTCCATTTGAATCTAGTGACTTTCTTTCATAAAAGCAGAGTCTTTCCAATAACTGCTAATTTATATTACATTGAGAAAATCCCCAAAATCTTCTAGCCCAGAATATAGTAGAAATGTAATATTTCAAGCAAAAATGCTTAATCTCACGTCTGCTTCCAAATGAGAGCGGTATAAGTCGAATACTAACTTTAGACTTAAAACTCCATAAACAAACCTACAAAAAACACCAGATATCAAGATAGAAGCAGACGTTTCCGAAAGATGATAGTTGTTGAAAGTAAACTCCACGTACATGATAAATTTTAATTCATTCATAATCATGGGCTTCACTAGACACGCAGTATGTTTTCGCCGATGGAACTAACGTCTCTCAGGCAAGAACAGACTTATCTCACGAAGTCTGCACTTTCATATATTTAAGTTCTATGTGTCTGAAACCAAATCATTTCATCCATTTTTCGATAACAATAAAATTCTTAATCTTTCACTCACGGAATCAATCCGGACGTTTAGTTTTTATAGTTGAGGGTAAAGCTCACCCCAGACTAAGACACTGCAGTTATAAAACCACACATTCAGGGCAAATAAACATGTCTCTCTCCCGGGGCCACTTCGAAGATATCCAGCGGAGGATGTTAAAAAGCTTCACCTAGGGTTTGAACACGAAGCCCTCCGACCAGTAGCCTATTTCTCTATCGAATGATCCACCACTATCCCAAAGTCGACTTCAAAGAACTTTAACACCGGACAAACCTTAAGTAGGCATTTAATTGTTCAGAGAATTTTCTTCCTTTACTGACAAATTACCGCTGTTTTCCGAAAGCAAATATTTAGTCGATGCAATGTAAAAATATTTAGCAATAAGAAACAATGGCACAATGATTGCCGATATTTATCCTATTCTGATAATACATTAACAAAAGCAAGGATTTTATACAAATTATTATCGGATCAATGTGACAAATACCGCTATAAATTTATACCATACGATTCTTCTTGCATTTTCCCAAAACATTTTGTTTTACAAATATGTGCCTTTAATTTTTCTTGCAGGGGGAAAGTCCCTGAGCTCCGCCAGAATATTTAGCTGGGAACATAAGCCACCTTTCTCTTTCCATTCTTGCGAGGAACCAAGCGTTTGGGACTACTGTTCTCCATACGCGAGGCAAGAAGTCCCCCACTTGGCACACTCCACCCTCATACTCGACTAGAACGCACCGGAGAGAGCGATAACCTTGCTGCGGGGACGATCCCAATGGGGGTGGTTATCGAACGTAACCCCTACACCCTCTCCCCATCCTCAAGGGGCGAGTTATGCAGTGGGAGAAGAGTTGGAGGGGCTTTGAAGGAGCGGCGGCAGTTGTTGTCGGGAGGATTCTCATCCGTTACCAGCAGAGATGTGGTTCTTCAGGGATCCACATCAATATTTGATAAGCCGGCGCCAAAAACAGCGTTAGACGGCGAGAGATCGGAGTCTGGAGCTTATTTTGCCGCACGCACAGAAGGGGGCACGCATGGATCGGTGGTGGAGATGAAGGGATGTGAGGAGTGGGTCATATGCATATCCACCCGAGGAGAGAAACGGGCCACGTGGCTTCCCTTTGGTCGAATTTTGCCAATTGGATTCCAACAGTTCACCAAACAATTCTTGAGCCCAGAAAATTCTATAATGCTAACTAAATTATTCCATGAAATCGCAAAATTTCCTAGAATAATCATAAAATATTTCTATTTCTTGGTTGAAGCTTTCGCGACACATGGTGATTAAAAGAGAGAGAGAGGCATACGGGTGAATGCCACGTGACTTAGTGATATCCCCGACGTTTCGTGACTGACTGCTGGTCACTTCTTCAAGGGAATGATTCTGGGATTTGGTTTTTGCTGCCTTTTTATTTTAGGTGGAAGGGGTGGGCGGAGGGTGTGAGGAGTGAGGACTGGAGGGGGAAGATGAAGAAATGTTGCGGATGACTGGGTTCCATGTACAGCTGATTCTCAGTCCGGTATCTCTGTTATAAGTATTCTTCTTCTTCTTCTTTATTTCTATGGCGTTGCGGATGAGTCGGGATTTTAAATGTTTTTTTTAGCAAACAAAGCAGAACAAAGCAGCAGAAACCAAATCCAAGCATCATTCACACGAAACATCGAGAAAATCTCCACTACGTCACGCGGCATACACCCGTATGACTCTCTCTCTTTTAACATTTCTATTTGCTATAAATATATTGGGGATATCAAGGAGTTGGCCAAACCTAATTGGATCCGAATAATTTTCATAGTGTTACGATAGAAAAAGCGGGATACACAGCAAATAATTTACGTACGATACGTTAAATTCATCTTAACTAGTTTCATATAAAAATCACCACTCAAAACTCAATTAATCGCTCAGAAAACTACATCAAAATAGCCAATAGGGAGAGAGAACTTGTGAGTCAATGTTTAAGTGAAAATTCTGGCTCAACTAATTAAAAGAATTTAGTTTTATAATTTTAAACAGGAGGGTAAAATTTCTTTAAATAATCCTCATTTCACAGGCGACAAAGTTTTCTTACCAGCAGGCCAAAGTTTTCTTGCTCAGGACTGCACGTTGAAATTCGTATAACTACGTGGAAAATACCCAATTCATGGCGGAAAATTTTCATCAACAATATATGCATATGAGATTTACATTCAGTGTTAAAATAATCCTTTCCCTACTGGATCCCATGCTTACCAATGATCCTCTCAAGGGCCAGCACAGTTCTTCCCGCCATTAAGGTGGAAAAATCGCTGACAACTAGAGCGCCTACTGAACTCGCCAACTTTTACTCGGCTGGCGGGGGAATCAATTGTATAAAATCGAGCATCCAGTTCACCGAATGTGGCTGCCCTGGAATGCTCGCTCGACTGTATTCAGGTTCGGGCGTGTCGGCAGCTGCGGTGTCGTGAAAGAAGCGCACGGTGAACTCTTATAGTGTCACATAAGTAATCCAGCTCATACCTTCTTAGAAATAGTTAATGTTACGCACACGGAAAAAAGGCGCATATTATTTATTGTTGTGCCTCTGGATATTTCAACAATTAATTTATAAATGAAAGCAAAAGGAAGGTCCATCAAATTTAACTCCAAACGCAAGTATTTCATACCCTCCCCTCATGGCCCATTTATCTCAGCTGTCGGTCGTCGTCTTCAAATACGACTCGATAACAAGAATCTCATTGCGATACAAGAAGTAATGAAAAAATTGAAATCTCCAATTCATATACGGATATATTCCATTTAAAATTAAGGATAACAGCGAGGACATTAAATTAATAAAACATTCCTATGTCACTGATTTCCTCTGAGGAAACGCACTTCTTACGGCCGTTTTACATGGAGTATATAAGTATGCAGGTTGGAACTGCATTAATTTCTAATTGTGGCTAGCAATCGCGCGAATACGCGAACGAAATTAGAGCAGGGACTATTTTGCCATCTCACCTCATTGGCTACTTGGCCGGCCTCGATTGTGCCGGGATAAAGCCCTCGCCAGACAAACAAGAGGTCGCGGATTCGAGACCCGCCTGGGGGTAATTTTTACATTTGTAGAACACCTCGATGTAAAATGGCTAATGTGTACTGCATTCGGTGATATGGAAATAAAATAAATAACACGTCCATGCATTATCGCATGCGTTCAAGCAATTTAGCACTAAACACGACGCAATTTTGACTGCGCCTGCGCACACATGTCAGATTGTGCAATGGCGTGCCCATGTAAAACGGCCTTTAGACGGTCAGTCCACAATGGGTAAATCAGCTATGACCCGTCGGGGGTCAGGGCACCTGCCGTGGCTACGCCGGAACTAATTCGGGCGGTAGGCGAGGTGAAGATGAGGAGGGGCAGGACGGAATGAGTGAGAAGGGTGGCAGGAGAGAGAGGATATCTCCCCACGGACTGCTGCCACGTCGAGTCAGAGCTTTCATCTGGAGCAACGCAAAGAGCCTCAACGTCCACCTGTCTCCCAATCCTCACGCGTACAGAGACGGGAGTAGAATAGGAGTTATGAGAGTGTAGACACCACAGCGCAGAGAACACAAATCAAATACACTCCTTTTTTTGCTATTCCAAATGAATGATCATTTGAGGTAGCAATTCAAATGTCTTTAGCAATCTTATTTTAGCAACGACTCAATATTTTTTCTGATATCTGATAATATTTGTTCATTAACCATAATTAAATATATGAGTACTATTTACGACACGATGTCGCGATGCGTAGATTAATTAAAACCATTTTTGTGGCACCATATAAGTATCATCTGTAGTTGAGGTTCTGAATTTCACAAATAGCACACATCTCAATCACGGATATATAACCAATACACTCCTATGTTGCAATACTCACGTTCTGTTCGCCTGAGGTAGCTATTCAAATTCCTCATAGTTGACTCATTTTCTGGCAACTGAATAATTTCTTTTCAAACTTCGTTCTTATATGTTCTTTGAACATAATTTAGTTAGAAGTTTTGAATTTTATGAATCTTTGAACATAATGATTACCATCACTATTTACGACACGTTGCGGCGATGCAAACTCTAATTGTACCCATTTTCAGGCATCAAATTAGTATCATTGCAGTTGAGTTTCTCAATTTCACAAATTGTCTTTCCCACGAAGGATTTTTCGGTAAAACTTATGGAAAAATCCAATACTCTAATATACTTTTGCTAGTTATAGGTGAAAGTGCTTTGTAAAACTTAGCGTTTTCACTTTGTTTAGATTCTCTACAATGGGTAGCTGAACAAAGTGGCTACTCAAATTGAAATACCGGTTTTGGGGAAATTAATATATTCCAACTATCAATGGCAGATAGATTTTCTCGTCTTCAAACATTTTCACTGCATTTGAACCATAAATTTTCCCACGTCTGTTCACATCTTTTTACACTTTTCACATTTCATTTTTGCTGCTTTTTAAAGCTTACATTTAAGTCTGTCTTGCAATAATTTTACTGCATTCAATTTCAAGAAGAACTTGATTATTCAATGTAAGACGAGATTGCAGATGGAAGATGGGACTATCTTGTCCCAATCTCGCCCAATAAAGACGAATTATTATTCTTATTATTATTATTACTACTACATATCCTGTGACGTATGCAACTCATACGAGTTTTGATTTCAAGATTTTGCCTCGAAATATTCCCACCTTAAACGAGAGATCGGGATGCCTGTACCGTAGGGTGTGGACACGCCTCCCCTTCAACGGGGTCACTCGCGGAGAACAAAGGCGCTCGCACTCGACGGTGCTCCACAAAGAGAACAGCCAATCCGACACTGCCTCCCTTTCTCTCCGCAGCCACTCAACACCCTGCCACCCCATCTGCGCCCCCTGAGAATAATTGCACAAATTATTGAAGACTCACCCTTTCACCTTGCTGCCCACTGGGCTCCACCTAAAAATATTACGCTGCCTCTTCCTTGGCAGGTGAAATATAAAACCGCCGCAGATCTTGTTATGTAGCTGCGGGAGTGGAGAATTTGAGAGGGCACCGGAACGTGAAAAAAAAGGCTTAAGACGACGCATCACTTCCGCTCCACTGACGGTGTTTTGTCATTTTCCAGAAGTAATGTTTGTAGAATTTATTTAGGAAATAATTAGATTATCTTGAAAGCCCAAAGGTAAATTTGACTAGACAATTATTAACCGTGGCTGAAATACAATAATTACTTCTTACGATACTCGTATTTGAGAATTGGGCCAAATGTGGACAATTCTGGGTCATTTGGCACTCTATGGAGCATCACTCCTATTCCACTCAGCGCGTATTGTCTTTTTCCTCACGTACTACTGGTTATAAAAAATAATACTTACGTTGAATTACTATTTTGAAAAACCAAGGGTGTATCGAATAGACGCTCATCAATATCAATCCGTGAGTGAAACACGAATATCACCTCATGCATAATCATGGGACTAAATTTTGTATCTGAGACGCGGGTCAAATGTAGGCGAGGGGCAATTATATCTACCATATATGGTTTGTGTTACGCTATAGTGGAAATTCAAGATATATTTATATAATCTAATAGCACATCGCAATGTCTTTGTGAAAAATATTCCAGAAATCCTGAAAATGTCAAGGTTATAGAGTAACGGTTTACGAAGAGCGATAAGTATCTGCTAAAAGACTTGATACCAACAAGGGTGCCATTCTCCTATCTGAATATTCCCAGTCCCCTTCGCAGCGAATGTTCGGTTACGTCCCTCCCATACCATAGACTTACAACTGGGAGTCATGATTTAGTCATTCTCTTCTCCTACAACCCTCTTCATTTTTCAGCCCCTCCCATATTGATATATTTTGATACGATTTTTTGTACGAAATATTTGTTGGTATATCGGGAGACTAAATTCATTAATAATTCTTAAAATTCGTTAATTTTATCATGATTTTTATAATAATGGAAGTCATGCTGTACATCCAACGGTATGGAATTTAAAACAAATTTGAGTTTACAGTTTTCCTAAATTACTGCTATTTTACCGAACCTTTGAATCAAAATTTTAGTTTACTCCAAGTGGGAGGCTGGTAAGCGGTATTTATACTCAAATCTCCTCCATTTGGCTTGATTTATCAGTCAATCAATAAAAAAGACCTACTCTTCACCCATGCAGATTTCGTATTTTCCCCATACCTTTTCTCCTCTATACATTCACCCTTTCTTCTTCTATACCAAAAACTTTCTTCACTGTTAATTGTACTTGTAAAATACCATTTATTAACTTTTCAATAGCTCAAGGAAAAAGAATTGAGCAAAACTATTATTCCAGAAAATATAAAGTGCTCTAGAAATATCAATCTAAGTATGCAGTGCTAATTCTGCGAAATGTATATTTTAAGGTCTAAAAACTATAAGATTACGATATACATTTTAACACTCATGGGAGTGTGACGAATAAAATTCTATTTAAATTTTTTAATAATAAATTACTCTACTATTAACTTACTTAGCACTAAAATATTGGTATGCAAATGCACTTTTATATTTTTGATAATATTTTATTAATTTCAAGGTTCTATAATGCAAACCCACAAATCATTAGATTCATAAATGATAAGGTGAGTTTAAATAAATTATTTCCAGGTAAGATAAAGAGACATGTCGAGTGGGAACTGTGCTATTGCAAGGCACGAAACTGCCCTACCCTTGGACACTTTTCTACTGGACGGGAGCGGAGAAGAAACGACAGCCCCTCTTTCCGTGAGAACCCCCAGGGGCGTGTGCGGTGGCCTCGTGTTTCACGTCGACCGCTATACGCGCAGACCGCACGGTTAATTCTCGACGGTGAGCGGAGCGTGTGTTACCGCTCCCTTTTGTTGACTGACTGCGGCTAACAACACGATTTGGATGAAGGGGTGGAGAGTGCCAGTAGGACAGGAGGAGGAGAGGAGGTGGCCGCACACTCTGAGAATCCGAAGAACAAACACAGTCCCTCAAATGCCTTGGGTGGTGGGCTGAGATCCCAAATAAGCCTAATGGATAAGGGCATTCCGAAGGAGGCACCTATGCAAGGGTGAAACAGGATATGAAGTGTTTGCTTCGTTCATAAAGACTCATATTATTTCTCTCGCGGAGTACTTAACCACAAAATTTTTTGGACAAATGATAATAGATTTCACCTTAAACGCAGAAAAGGCGTGTGATCATCACACTGGCGTCGTTCACTCAGACCTAAAATCGCATTTTATTCAAATAAATTCACAAAATAGAAGGATCGAAAAATATCTTCCCCATTCAACCATTTAAAATTTAGTTATCAAATTAATTTAATGTCAAGGTTCTCTGATGTAATCTCAAAAACCAAGTCTCCGCATCTTCACAGGTTTCGGTATAATTTCAATGGCCTACCTTACCCAAGGATAGACCAACACCTCCTCTGAACCGTCGCTAAAGAGAACCTTTGTTACGATGATATGAAAATAAAATAAAAAACCGTGAAATCTGCTGCCCACTTTTTATTAGTTGGAGAAATCAATAGAGTTTCATCGACTTAACTCATTCATAGAGAATTGCACATTGAGGGAATTTAAAGAGTAAATTCCTGAATAAAAACAACAAAGAACTACGCTAGGCCGATGCGCGAAGCTCAAGAGTAACTGAGAGGCTGTGAGCGTTAGTTATGTGTTCGTTACGTCATCAACTTAATTGCTATGGGCTCAACTGCGTCGAATTTTCGTAGGTGAATAGCTAGCGAAGTAGGATCGACAAAAGAGCAAATTACAGATCTCTGTCTTTTTCACACCCTGTCACTATCGACAGTAGTAATTGAAATTGTTTGACTAACCCGGGAAGCTCCTTTCTTAAATAACTTTGCACTCCATTGCAAGTAGTCTTGTTTGCTTCTTAACCATCTCAACCAGAGCATCAATTTCTGATATAGATTCTAATGTAATATATTCATTGGCTTAATTAATTTATGTGATAATAAATATACCGATATGTAAAAGGAAGAATATGAATAAAGGAAGGTCAAATCAGAGCTCTGAATATAACCCAAAACCCGTGAGTGGGTCTAACAACAGGACATAGTTGATTTCCTAAAAATCCACTGTGTATTGAAAATATCTATGAAGTAGTTTTTTAATGAAAATTTTTTTTAAAAACAACACTCGAAATTAAATTGAAAAGAGAGTTTTTATGGTGGTTTTCATTATTTGAAATCTTTTTTTCGAGGATTTTTTCTGCTTCAGTGCGATTAAAATTTATAAATCCATGAAAACTTACAGGCTGTTAAACGAATACAACGGAAAGGGTTGAGCTCAAAATAGTAATATTTAGTGTGATAGAAACAAAACTATTTCCTTTAAAATTTATGGCAAGCAAATAATTCTACTAATCTTTGACAAAAGCTAACCTTAGTTATCAAAAGAAAGATCTTAGCAATGAATAATTAGACAGAGAGTGGAAATTTTTTATGCAAATTTAGAGAAACCCTTTTTGAAAACCAAGGATTTAGTTTTGTAGCTAATAATTCAAAGGTATGGTCTGCATTTTTGAGTGTATCAATATCAACTACAGTCACTGTTAGAGTGAAGATTGTGGATAAAATGAGCAATGGGAAATGTTAGACTCAACGGAGAAATGAACAGTGAATACCTCTAGATGGCTGGAAAAGGTAGAGTAAACGAAAACAAAGAAATGTGATTACGCTGAGCAGTATCAGAAGGTTGGGGCAAATAATAGGGGTGAGGGGATGCTGAAATCCACGTTGGGAGGAAATATGTTTATCTGAGAGGCCGCTGGGATCAAATGGAAAAGATAAGATTGTGATGAAAATGCCAAGCTGGACAAAGGACTAATGGAAGAGAATATGGCCTACGAATTCCAAATGCCAGAATACCTGCCTCTTCTTGCAATGAAAGCAAGACTATTTATCGGAGTTATACCACACGATAGGTCTGCACATGGGAAAATATCTTTTTCAGATCAAAATAAGATTTGCTCCCGATATGAGTAGTACTCCTAAAGTATGAGTTTTCGCTGAATAATAATATCCCTGCATCAACGTGTCAACAGCAGTCCCCGCCAGATGGAATCAACTCACTTCCTTGTTGGTGATTCCAAAAATCGTTGAATAGTGATGATAAACAAGGCAACGTATTGAAAAAATTAGTCTACATTTAATAGCGAAATATTGATTACAACACCGTTCTCAGAGATTCAGTGGAAAAAAATAATTACAAAATGATTTTGGTAAATGCAGGCATTTGTTCCCTCCAATCTAAATTTTTCTCAAATACAAAGGAAGTCAATCTGCTATCCGTAACATTTAAATCGTTATAAATTGAATTCAAACACTTTATCTCACCGTTCTACAATTTGTTTGTCACGAAATGCTGATGATAATACATCATAATATTAAAATTACAAAAGAGTACTTAGGTGGTAACTCCGGATGTAAGTAAATTACATCTACGTAAAAAACCCTACTCTCGAAGATATATTTAAAATAAAATCTTTAAAGAGCCAGAGAAGCCATGGTATCAATATTATTCCTCCCTTCGCTTCATCAGATGAGGGTTCGACGCTCATCAACATTTATTTTGGGTTGTCAAACAAAAATCCTTGCTTTTATAAATTTTATGAATTAAATACAAACCCCATATTTATGAATACTTAATCTTTCATTTTAAGAGCTCAAATGTCATTAAAATCGAGATACAAAAAGATTTTGCAGAGATCCAGCCTTGCTCTCCGCCAATCAAAGATGCTGAGGGGGTAAGCTCTCGCAGTCGTAACTACGCTCCGTTAATGGTGGTGTTTCCACTTTCAATTCCATACATTTTTTGTAATATACCTGCAAAAACTTCATCCCAACTACTACCGATCTATCTGCCACAAAAGTATGATCATTACAAAAACAGAACTCTGCTATGACAATGGACTGCACTCTGGTTGAGACTGTGAATACATCATCTAATGAAGTCATTACACGAACTCCACGATTGAGTACCATACGAAATAAAATCACCACGTACCATACGAAATAAAATCCTTCGAGAGCCAGAAGAGCAGTCACTCCAGCATTAGTGAGCTCTCTTCTTTTTGCTAGATGAGGGCTCGACGCTCGTCAACTTTTCTTTTGACACTGCCTAAGTACGGATCGCAAAAAGCGAGCGCGAGATTACGTTCGACAGGACGCGTCGACTCGCAATTGAAAGTGAATCCTGCAGTTACACTCGAAAACCTCATATGCGCCGGTATTCAAAATTGAATGAGAACGCGATGCCGCGGAGAGAGGAGTAGGTATTCAGGAAAGAAAAAAAATCCCCGAGTGATAATTCTGGTGATTAGAAAGGAATTCTTTTAAAACTGCTAGTCGTGGAACGCACGACATAGATGATCCCTCACCGCATGGTGACCCCAATCCGCTAATCCTCCCTCAGTAATCCACGAGCAAAAACCACCGTCTCCTTCCCAAAAGGAATGCCGTTGCCGCGCAACTGCAGAAAAAAGCGACTGCGGCGCGGCGGAACCCGATCCCTTACACGGCTTCTGCGCCCAACGACGTTGACGGAACGTTACCTGAATGTTACGCTCGCTCTTTACTCATTTTTTCCCCAGAACGAGAACAACCTTCGTTCCCTCTTTTTCTGCACCTCTAATTGCTGAGGTTTTTCACGAAAAACTGCGATTCCACAGGTTTGGATCGCTATTATATCAACACGCATGAGAGCCTTGGCCAAGGGATTGAGCACTTTGTAATCGCTTCGAGCGCTCCTTTTTGAAAAAAAAAATAATAATTAGAACCCTCGTATTCGCTCCGATGATGATGATTTCTGGAATCCTTTTGAGCATTAAGACTTAACGGTGGATTAAAGGCCAAAAGTGAGGGAAAATTTAATTACTTGATATGAGATTGTTGGTCATTGGAGCATATCCAGCTAATTTTATGACGAGACGGGGGCTGAACTGAAGCTGGCAATTTTCCACCGTGGAGCCAGATAGAGAGATAGCACCGCTCTCCTCGAACCCCAGACTTAAATATTCGATAAAAGCTAAGGGAAGTATCTTCTAAGCACACAAAACTAAATTATGTTAAACAGAAGTAATAAATCTGTTGTGATGGGCATATAATCAGGAATAAATACAGAAGCGTCACTTTTATGCATGAATTGTAATAATCGCGACATAGATAATTGGCTCTATTAGCCAAATCGGTAATAGATACGATTCTTGCCGTGTTATTTATTTCAATACGTTGAATTACTATTTACGATTTGAGTTATATTTTTAGTGCAGTGCATATTTATGTAAAATTAACAACTTTCGCCGTAGCAATATATATATGCAATAATCTAGATATATATCCCTACTTTAACTCTCTTCTAACAGCATTATTAACATTTCGAAGGTGACGTTAAGACATGGTCTCTTTATGCAGCCCATTTATTTTACTATACTAATGCAGTATCCAATCTTTGCTCGGTATACGCTTTCTAAAATAGACAATGGAAGGAATAACAAACAAAAACAAATATAATGACAGGCTCAACTTATGACGCTTTCAAGGTAAAAGAAAGAGATGTTTTAACAAATATATGACGAGTTTGATTTGAAGACTTTATTAAGAGAGTGTATCAAGCAGCGATTCATTTCTTATGCCTATAAGCATAAGCATTTCGACAAAAAAATGAATTTAAGGAATTAAAAAAGAGGTTCTTAAAGGTTTTAAAATTATATTTTTCCGATAAATTGTAACCCTCAAGGCCAGCAGAAAAAGGTTGATATAGATTTCTGTTCATCTCGATGGAAAATAATTTAGAAGCTCTATCTCTTCATATGCTCCGCATAGTTTACTTCTGCTTAAATTCAAACTTAATTTTACAGAAAGAAGAGGGCCTTTATTGTGATCGGGGATGTAGCTATTATTTGTTGGAAGTAATCACATTCTTATACATATTTTACATGGAAAGTTAAGTTTTTATTTAATTGAACGCGCACACTCTGGCTGCCTATTTTCCTTTCGGGATTCTTCGATCATTTTAAGGCTACTCTCTCAGTGGGCTGTAGTGTCTGACTGCATTAGTAACCTGGTTTTTGTTCTACTGTTGGTGATGCGCGAAATAATGAGGAATCGTTCACTTTGTGCGTATTAGCCAAAAGCAAAATGTTCGCCATTTTCTCATGATTAATAAATTCAAAGGAAAGAGATACGAAGTCATTAGAGATATCATTAAAATACACTCCTTTTAAAATACACGTTTTTTTGCAAGTCGAATACAGTAAAATTATTCACCTAACTTACTAGAGATGTCAGAGGCAATGATTTTAGCAAGGGTTTTTAAAAAAAGTCTCCATTATTGACTTATTAACGATTTTGAACGCCGTGAAAACAAAAATTTAATTATATATAGATAAGCCAATCACGAATTTTAGAGAAGCGGACCAATTAATTAATCTGATAAGGATTTAAAATATTAAAGCCCAAATAAAACAACCAGAAATTGAGTTATTGCTTCCATATGAATTTAGTAGCCAGTCACCCGCAATATTTAAATGACTGAAATTTTCACTTTTATATTCAAAACCTCAATTTAAGGTGATAAATGAATAACCGAATGTTCAAAGAGCTTGTCGTCATTGAGAAACAAAGGGAGCGCTCATTTCAATAAAATCAATGAAGTCATAAATAACTGAAATCCCTTTGTCAATATGAAGTAAATTAGTTCATCAATGACATTTCGCAGCCATAAAGGGAGGAGATAAGCTCTTTGTGAATCATTTTCTGTTGCTTACTTTCAAATTACTTTACTTTCACGTCTATTCCACGCGTGCAATATTCATATGAATTACATTTCGGCAAGCATCCCAATTAATATAGCCATCTAACATTGTTTACGTAAAAAAATTGAATTTATCCAGTAATACGATAAAAGGCACGAGCGATTCGCTGAATAAATCGTTGATTTAATCAAAGATGTTGACTGAGTTACATTCTCGGACTCACCATTAATTCAGTCGGATTTTTCTCCACGATCTTCTGGCGCCATTATTTAAGAAGCCACCCCCATGTGGCCCGCTCTTTTTGTAAACCATTGCCAGCAACACCTGCTGAAATAGATGGAAGCATACAGTGAAAGGTTTAAAAAGAGAGGTAGAAATTAAAAGAAGCTTACGAATTATTACGTCAGAATGACTTGAATCTACCAGAGTTTGAGAACAGAAGTATTTTTTGCGTTTGTTTCACTTCCCTTCCTTCACCACGAAAAGGAAATCTAGTTATGACTATAAAAAAGAACATCCGTTAATGATGTCTTCAATATATTTTGAAATATTTTAAACGATTCATTGAAATACAAAACGTTAAAACAAAAAATAAAAACAAAATGCTAATAGCTGCGGATGGATAGAGTATAGAAGTTTGAGAGTTATTTTATTTTGATGCTACCTACATTCTCAAGTATTTTTCTGATGCACTAAAAAGTTCCCCTCTGTGAGATGTGCTGTAGAATAAAATAGGGGAATATGTTAGAACTTGTAATTGTTCTGAAAACATTTATTCCTAAGAACCCACAACCTTCACAATTAGGTACTATTTATCCTCTACCCAGCCGCGGCGATGGCCAATTCGTTTTCTGGTTCCAGAAGGAAACGTTCTTAATCCAATGTAGAAATGAAATGAATTGATTTCAAAGAATAGTTGATGCTCGCAATTGAACAGTAGCAAGTAGCATGAAATATGTGAGAAACAGTCTTCAGTATGTACTTCATTAATAAAAATCCAGTCTTCCAATGGAGAAAAAGCGTTGATAAAGATGAAAATACGCGGAAAAGGGAACTGGAAATAGACATTGACAAATAACATCGCAATAGAGGGAAGTGTAGAAAATAAGTAAGTTACTTATAAAGAGGAAACTAGAGATATATGATGCCTAGATTTTAATTGGTTCTCGTACATAAATAACAAAAATGATGCCAATCTTGGTATGATAAGGAAAACACTGCACCGATAAAATGCAGGGAAACATTCTACTGGATTAAACGGTTCACATATTCATGGAAAACCCTTAACTAAAATAGAACCTCAGCCCATACATGCAAGAGATAAGCACAGAATAAACTCTGTGAGAAATAATGATACTCCTTTGGCGTAGGCAGCGTTTCCTCTGAGTTTCAGAGATACTGTGGAAATATCCGACAGCGAATACTCTTTGAAATACATCTTTGAATATAAAACAAGGGAGTAAAGCAGGCGGAATTCGCCATTTTTTTATAAATGAATTTGCAGGAACAGGGATGCACAAGTGCTGTCGAGAGGAGAAGACAGAAATATCACCGGATGAAATAATAGGTAGAAAAATCGGTTGAAAGAAGTATGAATAGGGTTAGGAGTACTGAATTTTCACTTTAATACGAGCACACTCAGAGCATTTCAGAATGATATCAAATAAAATTCTCGAAGGAAAAAACGGAGCTCACTGCAATCATAATAGTGCTTTCTTCAGCAAGACGATAAAATGTATGTAAGATTTAAAATAAGTCCAAGTTGAAGGAAGGAGGCGTATTAAAAATGTGAATAATTGAGGGGGTTACTGTGTCGAAATACACATTACGTGGAATAGTGTACTTGCGGAAGAAAAAGTTTTATTTCATTGACATTTTTAGCTGATATGGGAAGCTAATACTAGAAGAGCATTAGGTAGAGCATTTTTTAAACTAATAATAAAAGTTAACTTTAAAAAAGAAGCAGTAGCAGTGAATGGTAAGTAGAAGTCACGCTAAAATGACCTTTGAGTTCAATATACAACTCAAAGATCTATAGAAAAGACCTTATTGTTTTATTGTATCTACCCAAGTAATGTTTTTATTTGTATCAATTTGTTTTGAGCTGTGTTTTTTTGTGTGAGTGTATGATCGTTAAAAGAGCAAAGTGGTAGTATAACATGGTAATTTCAACATATTCAGCGATTTACCAGAATACGTTTGAAAAAGTTATACGGCCAAATTAAAATCGTGTGAAGTCTGGAATTATATGTAATATCGGAGCTTTGGACCCAATCTCTCCGTAAATGTGAAGGAGTAGGGGGTGAAGAAATGTATGTGTGAAAGGAAGCTGGTTTCCCCAAGTTAATCGCTACGTTTCCCAGAGAAATTGATGATAAATATTTTATTGTAATTACAGTAGCTAGATTGAAAACTCTATATAAAACGAGAAAAAAAAACATAAATTTCATGGACTTTACGTGAATCAAAAGAAAAATAAATAAAAAAACTTTGGTTTTAGATAAGTCTAAATTATACATAACCCTCGGGCCGTTAACATACATTTCCCCCTTTTTTAATTTCAAGACTGTGAACCACGGTTTAAAACAAGTGATGTCTAACTTCTTCCTTGCTTCTTAATTATTTCATGTACTGAAATAATCCATGCGCTATTACTTGCCAGGAGTTTAAAGGCTGAAACTAACGCTGATTACCCATTAGATGTCGATAATTTAAATTTAAAGACGCAAATAGCAACAGAATGAGAGGAATATATATTAACGCTGAATCGATGTTTTCAACGAAACAATATTTACAATAAACGTGATCTGAAACCTGTAGCTAGCGCTCTATTAAAAATAATCCCCGTTCAAAAATATACCAAATGTCAGCTACTGAAAAACTTCCTCGTCGTAGGTTAAAAATCAGTGTGTTCTAAGCAACCCGTGCCGACACCTTACTGCAAAAAAATAATCCCGTTCAAGTAAATAAATATAAATTGACATTGTATCAAAAATCAGCACCGAAATATCTTCAAGCTTTTTTGCAAGGAGATACCATTAATGTAAAAAATATCATATTTTTTTATCTGAGTAAATGCTAAAATTTCCGTAGAGACGACCGTTGGTAGTATTTTTACTATTTCGCTGAACGAGTGATATCTATATTCCACATTTATTTTAGTTTTTTCTGAAATATCAGAGATTTTGATGATATTGGAATACTTTTGATCACGGTTACGCAGCTCAAAGGCACAGAGAAGCATTTTCAGGATGATTTTGGGGCACGAAAGTTATACAGGCCGCTGTCATAAATTCAAGGAGATATTCATCAAATGTGAGCGATATCACCTTTGGGATTTTCACATTCGTTACAGAAATCGCATTTTTATTCACACCTCTGGCTTTAATTAATATACAACATTTTCTATACAAATTTAGCGAAATTTTATTAGCCTGTTCGGAATGAAAACGTTATAAACTACATTACACCACCAAAAAAAATTCATATTCATTTAGAAAGAACATCATTGTAGAAATATTGTTACAGTCTGTGTAAATTTCCTCGAATCAATTAAGAAAATCAATTGAGGGTGAGTAAAAAAAATGAAAAAAAAATTTTGACTTGAATCCCGAAACACCAAGGCCCAAACATCTGCCCCGAAACACCAAGATATCGAAGAACATAATAATAAAATTACCCCAAAGATTTCTCGAACTTCTTATATTTCCTCGTGAGGCGGTGGAGTACAATCTTAAATTTTGGTAGAAGAACTGGACCCGACGAAATGATCGTCACCAACGCCGTAGGAGAACTAATATGCCAGTCCCATCCACACCGCCAAACAACTCGGCTAATTGCAAAACTATCGAATACACAACACAGCCAACAGAATCGAATGCACCATTGACGAAGAGGAGCACCGAATTCAACATAATAAAAAACAGGGATCTGGGATGTTATTCCATTTTGCTTTCAAAAATAGCTTTCTTGACTGTCACTTTGCACATTATGTCGTCATCGTCGTCACCTCCAACTTACATACAAGCTAATCTACCCATTCATGAACTTAAGTTCGTATAATTGGAAAAATGAGAAAAATTTATTATTTTTAAATTTTCAGGAACCACGGGAAATTGTATGCAAGATGCATATTTTAGAGTCGCACGCTATTAGCAAGGCACCCCTGTAGTATCGGAATGAGGGGGTAATATCTGATGTTATTTAAAATACGAGAAACTTGGTAATCTTCATGAATGCATCAGTTTAATTATTTTGCATCACGTATAAACTTTTCTCGGGATTGCGCGCGAGTAAGATTTTGAAAATCCCGAGAAAAGTTTATTCATATTATTTTGCATCAGTTTAATTATTTTAAAATCAGTTCAAGTTTTGTGGAATAATGTCTTCCTAAGAAATTCTGATTTCAACATTCCAATTTTTCGGTGATCTTGAAGTGTTTTTAATTAAAGATATGTAAATATGCCAATTGTGAGGAAAATCGGCAATTTAGCAACAATAAACCAGAAAATTCAGAGAAAATCGCATATTATATATCCGTGAAAGGCTTGGGTACTTTTTTCCGTTTATAAGGCCTGCTAAGGTTGCCTATAGGTGTAATAGGCAGCCTGTAATACCATTTTTTTCTCTCTGAAGACATCACTGGGTCGTCACTATGCAAATGTAGGGTGAAGGGCAGAAGTGAACTACAAAGGTAAATTCATAAGAAAAAAGTATATCCACTTGTATAGCGTACGTGGCTACATTTCAAGTTAAGCATTCAAGAGATTTTGCGTGATGTTTAACAGGCAAGTATTCTATAGCTACGAGGAAAATTGCATAGCATGCATGTCAGTATATTTTTATTTTTTTACTCTTGCCGCTGCACCTCTGCAAATACCTATTTGAAGCAGTCGTAATTGATTACTGAAACATCTTCCCGAAGACAGAACCTCTCAGTTGAAGGAAGCAATTAAGGCCTGAATTAGGTTAATTAGGAATTAATCTTCTTGCTCTGTCAAAGCGTTGTAACGTGCTTGATAAAATTTCCAATTATAGTCAGTTTACGCTAATATCCACAATCATCAAAATCTTAAAAACTATTTTAAACTCCCATGGCATCACTTTTTAAAGGTACCTACTTATACAAGCAATTAACATGTCCGCCATTTAATTATCGCAAAACATCACGTTCACATTTGAACTGTTAAAATTGGCCATGAGTTGAGTAATTCAAGGGATTATATTGCACAACACTAAACGTTCTGTAGCACTATGCCTCAAATATCCTCAATAATGGTGTGATTGGCTCAAAGACGTTTTTTCTTGAGATTAAAAGCAATCTGTGTGTGAAAAATAAGCTAATCAATTTTTCTACAAGATCCCCTAAGACTTTCTAAAATATGCTGTGCATATAATGAAAAAACTCACACAAGAAGTCAGGTGAAAATAATAATGACTCGTGATTATAAACAATTTTTTGAACACTTTTATCCGTGGATACGTAATATAAGGAAAGCACGATGTAAAAAGTGAATGCATCAACTTAACAACCATAATGTTCTTTCTATAAGCTTGCAAACTTTACAGCCATAACAATATTAGTATAGCAGTATGTGATTTTCATCGATATATCCGTAATTAAATGCATGTCATTCAGGAGCTCAAAATTATTTGTAAGATTTAATGCTTTGAATAAAGTTTAAAAAACGAGGAAATTTCTTAATGGTACAGATTCATATCATTTATGCTTTTCTGCAACTTTTTCTTTGACAATCGTGTAAAGGATTTCTGTCCATTACGATAATTTTAAACGATTATTTTACGATGGTGGATCAGCAAAGATCATTACTTTTGTCATCCCTAGGCGTTTTGTCTGCGCGGGCGAATGAAGCGTATGTAGAAAATTCGATGGCGCAGCGAAAAATCGGAATGAATATAAAACCTTCCTTTTTTTCGAACACTACCCATTCTTTTCGAAGGCCGTCGCAATCGCCTCAACGAAGTCATTGCAGCGGTGCTTGCTTCGCCGTTCCCATTGTACCGGCTCTTCCGCCCACACTCGGCTGGGCAAGGAGGCGGCTTCTCCCTCGGAGAGCAACCGCATTGTTTCTTATCAACCCTCCCACGTTCCACCCCCCTTAAGTTCCACGCGAGGATTTTGTCTTCAAGGGAGCGCCCGCGAACCGATACAGACAGGGATGCCTCGAGCCAGCGGCGCGGACCGCAACCCTCATTTATTTTTTATTTCGGAGGGGGCGGGATAATCCATTTAGCAGCGACCTACTTGCGACCTCCATCCCGCGTCCCGGTGTTTGCTCGATTACATCCATCTCCTTCTCTTTGCACGCGCGCGGACCAAACGGAAGAAAGGATAGATACGGACACAAATTCGCACACACGCTTTCAAGGACGGAGTTAGCGCTTCCCACGCCGCCGGTTGATTGGCTTCGCGAGGCACTCGCCTAGTGGCGAGGACAACGTCGCGACCCAAATTGAATTTTTATTGACGGGGAAGGAAAAGTAAGCAACTATGTTAGGTTTAAAAAATAAAAATAAAGTCTCGGTCGTCCGTGGGCCGGACTTATTTCATGGGTCATCGGTTTTCAGATCCAGATGACCCAATAGGAATTGATGTTGATGCTCAAACACAGAATCGCTCACAAAGAAAATGAACGAGTGCGTTCGGAAATTGCATTTCCTCACCAATTTTTCGTTTATAGAGATGAGAATCGATGGAATTGAACATCAAGAGATGAACTTCGATGGGGAAAGCAGCTCTTTTAGGCACAAAGGTGACGTATGACACATGAGTTGGCATATGATATGGAATGAATTAAGTTCAATCTTATCTAATGATGGCATTAAATTTCTTATATTTGAGAAGATAACTGCACTAGTTGATCTTCAATTAAATTTTCAATCACATACATCTAAACCTGTCTGAACGATGACTTTCATTCGGCAAAAATCCTTTCGTAGAGGTGGATTAATGAATTTAACTTCTTACTCCGAGAAATCACTGATGGCCAACTAAAAACCCATGTAATTGTTGGTGACAGTATATCTCCCAAACACCTACTTCAGCGCAAATAAACCCAAGGAGACCCATCAGGCATTTCGCATGCCAAGATAAGGAGTTCTCCAAGACAAAAATGTCACTCAATGAAATTGTTAAAACATTCCCGATCTCTAAGTTGTCAATTAAAAAAACTTTTGGATTAACCCGCGTCTTGTGTCTTAAAATCCAACGTTTCTAATCCTCTTCCGGGTACCTCTTTAAGACTAATCATATTTTTTATGCTTCTCATCAGTCCTGAAGAGGTCCCCAGCAGAGGGGAAAAAATGTTGACTTTCAAGCTGCAAGATATGGGTTAACCCAATAGTTACATTAACTGACAAAAACTTTCCCAACACTTCTACAAGAGCATAATACTAGAATCGAGGATATAGTGAGTGAAAAAAGTTATGCAGGAAGTGGCACTCCACTGATCAGCAAGAGCTGATCATTAAACAATATAAACCTTGGAGACATAGGACTGGCGGTGGATGCTGGAAGTCTTACGGAGGAATTTGGCAGGAATGGAGGCACTTTACAGAAGCAATGGGAGGTAAAGGAGGTATGGAGCTTCATGCATCAAAGAACAATCTGGTGGATGGGTTTTATAACAGGTGTTCGTTTTTTAAAATAAGTTAAGTATTAAATTGAAGGAATATTCCCCAAGGAAGACTAAGGGCAGGTAAGGAATGACACAAATAAAGATAACAAGAAAGTAGCTTGAAAAAAGATGTTGAAAATTGAGAGTATTTACTAATGAATCCTAAGTTTGCAGTACTGTCAATGAATGAATGCAAATACAATTCAAAAATACGGCGTCAGATCAGAGCAAAAATGACGATGCCCGCGCAGACAAATTTTTACTTGGCCGTTCGTCCACTCTAAATCTGAACGGATGAGCTCCTGAACGAATACTTACAGTGGGATAGATATGTAGATCCTGTTCGTTGGCTCTCTTTCTGCCCCCAAGGTGGTTGTTAATTAATATTAAAAATTAATTCAACAACACATAGTTCAGTATTATTAGTTGAAAAGTCCTGGAAATATTATTAGTGATCGAACACTATCGTTATAAAAATTATAATGTTTACGCACAGATGATAGAAAAATTATCGTTGGGAATGCATTAGCCATTTACTGAAAAGAATTAAAAGAATGCTAATGAAATATATAGCCAAATGAGCATCGACTGATTAGCAAATTAATTACAATGATTTGCGTTTATGACCAATATTCTAATTATTAAAATCATTTGTAATTCTTTAATTTTCTTTTTCCTCTCTCAATTGTACTTGTTAATCAAAAAATCATTGGCTATAGAGGTATAACATTTTGGATTCAGTGGCATGGAAGGGAAAAAATTCACGCTATTATTCAGTTAATTCGTATCATAAATAGTACCCTTATTATTATTTCTCTCATCAGACTCAATCGGAAAGCGTATTTCAGTGATGTGGAATATATCAAATGCCAAACAGCATCATCTTTTTTCCCAGCTAAACGGTCTGATGTCCTATACTACGTTTGCGCATACGCATTGATTGCATAGTTTATCACCCCAGCAATTTTCAAAAGAGCTATTGCTTGATTCAACTATAAAGATTAAAAATAATCATATCAGAAAAAGTTTATAAAATTAAACCGTGATTATTACTAACCCGTTGTTTCTCTTATTAAATAGGTTTGTAGGTGTAGTGGTCATTTACATCTTTAAAGTATTATAATCGGCTGGATGAGTCGCTACTACCTAGGGAATTACAAAAAGCACAAAGAACAGAAAAATTAAAATCTGACGATAGCAATTCCATAATGAGTTACTTAAATTAGAAACCAGATATTTGAGGAAGGAATAAAATTCTTATTGTTAAAAAAATATAAGAGAAAAATCAATTAGACATGCAATATCAATGGAAAAAATCTATATTGCTATTAATAATGCATTGCGTTTTTTCAGCGTTAAATCGCAGATACTCTAATAGAAAGATATATTTATAAGCATGCACAGAAATTATGTTCATAAAGTAGTTTTTTAACATCTCCCTTTTACTACGATCAAGGTAAAATACATTCACAGTCATTAAAGCTAGCTTAATCGGCGAGATAGTAGCACAAATAGAGATGTAAAAAGAAATTAAAATTATAGGACCAATTACATCTGAAAAATAATTCTTCTAATAGAATGTTGCATTAATAAATCATTTTTTATTGAAGGAAAAATGTTTCTTGATCTTATTAAAATACTAGAACATGAATAAATAATGTTGGATTTTCCATGCGATTGATATTTTCTAAATACTTGCAGACAGGAATAAAAGCAAGCCCGAGTAGGTATAATGCCAAGAATGCAAGTGCCTGTCGGCATCGTCGTCAAGGTAATTTTCGGAATAGAAACGGTGTAAAAAGAGGGCGTAGTGGTGTAATGCGACGCACAGAGACGAATTTTTGAGCCCGAAAATTCCACGAGTGATAGTAAGCATGATTGATGGATTGACACCGTACATTAGTCAGAGAGTTGATTGCAGAGAGGCTTTTCCTTTTGGGCTGAAGGGGCGGCTTGAAATGAAAATGATTGATTAATTATAATCGAAGTTGGCTTCATGTCGGCTACAGTTATTTCGTTAACTTGCGAAGATAAAGTTAAAGTTCATTTTCTAACACAAGATATAAGTATGGACTATACAAGACGTCTTAGAGAGCAGAAATATTTTCACCCCTCCCTTCATTCATGAATTACTTAACAATCCAGTTTTTTTATATTGATATTCGATATCCGTGAAGTCACGATACTTTTTCTGTGAATATATTCTATTTTCAGCCTAATTGCACTTTTATTGCTGATTTTACCCGGTTTAGTACGCTACGTAAAATTACTCCAGCGAATAATAACTAATAGGATGGGTTTCCCTTAAAATATCCCTTTTATCAGCAAAGGTAATTGAGGCAATGCGTTTATATCTACCCAAAAGGTTATAGGGTCACTCAAAGTAACGTCGATTTCTTTTTCAAATTCAAAAATAGGAAGATCGATGCATTGAATTCATCACATTTTGATTACATCTGATAAACAATTGTTTTATTTTCCAGGAGTAGTTTATATTTCTTTTGTGGTTACGGTTTATACGAGGGTTGTACAATAAGTCCTCAGAATTTCCAAGTGATTGCAATCTATTTATCGAAAATTAATTTTTTCTAGAAATATACACTCTTGTCCAGCCAGCTGTTAGAGTTTCAGGTGCATTAATACCATAGTTTCATTGTCGTTACCGACTGTAGTGAACAAGTTTCATTTGTTCAGAAAAATTGACAAAATTGAGTTTCAGTGATTAAAAAATTTATTTTAAAGGGTTTACGCCGAAATAAATTAAATATGAGCTGTATGAGGTTCACTTCACATCTGTTCTTGTGTTTTCAATTATTTACAATTTGGTAAATGAATTTAAACGTGGCCGTGCATCCAAAAAAAATGCTAATTGTTCCGGGCGCCCTGTGGAAGTATCTACACCCGAATTGATTGACAAAATCAACGATATGGTTTTCAGAGACAGACAAATAAAGTGCGCGATATAGATGAGGCCACAGGCACATCGCAACGAAAAATTTCCTTAATTCATCACGAAAAATTGGGCGTGACAAAAATTTCGGCAATATGGCTGCCGCGTTTGCTCTCGGTGGAGAATAAACGAAATCGTGTGGTCAGCTCCTAGGCTGTTTGTCGTCTTTCCGCCACAATCCTGAGGATTTACCACGTCAATGCATAGCTGCTGATGTAATACAGATTCATCACTATGCAACAGAGACAAAAGCAGTCGAAACAATGGAATTCTGAAGGCGAGCAGGCTCCAAAGTAGGCAAATATGGTGAAATGGGGCGGTCAGGTCACGGCAACGATATCTTGGGATGCATGCGGAATAATTTTGATAGATTAATTAAAAAAGAGAAAACCGATAGCAGGAGACTATAATGCCTCGTTAGTGGACAGGTTGGCGGAAGAAATTAAGAAAAGCGTCCTCATTTAAAAGAAAAAAGTTCTTTCTTCAACAAGATAATGCACGGTTGCACACTGTATGGTACATACATACATTTTTCTTAAACTTGAGAGTAAAAGCAAGATACAACAATCAGTGTACTAAATAATCTCTTTATTTTTATATTAAAATCATTAATATGAAATTAAATGATTGAGCTATGTAACACACAAAACGAACATAATGATAATCATATTAAAAATTTTATCTTTATTTTGAGTGTCTGGAGTGGCCACGTGCGTCCATTCTTCCTTCCTTAATCTGCCTATGTGGATGTCTGCACATGGCAGAAATGCTTCATCAGGCCACTAATGATCTTCTCAACTATTAGTTGTTGGGTGGATTAGCCATAGAGCCTAAGTATTAGTTGTATTTTCCTGGATGTCTCCTCTATCAGGGCAGTCTTTTTGATGGGGGTGACTGCTTACCTTATCATGGCATTTGTGAGATTTTAAATCAACCAAATATATACCTTGCCTTTAAGCTTGTAAAGCAACCTTTCAGATTGCCTTAAAGGTTGTAAATTCATGCAAACCGTTGACAAGCTGTTGTAATGGCCAAAATTACGGAACTAATGACCCAATTTTTACAAAACTTTCCCTATGCACAATATTAGACCCCCAATGACGTTTTCTCATTTCCCAACTTCGATAAATGGCTTGGTGGACAAAATTTTACGTCCAAGGAGTAGGTCATAGCCCAAAATAATGCCTATTTTGAGGAGATCCCGAAATTCTACTTTTTCGACGGCTTTAAATGCTTGGAAAAATAGCAATAAAAATGTCAAGTGCTGAAAGAAGGCAAAGTTGAGATAAGTAAAAAAGTTTACCCAAAATAAATTGTTTTTCTACCTTTTTCTCAAGACTTATTGAACGACCCTCGAATCGCCATCGACCCTTAGCAAAATTATGGCAGTAATATTCACAATTTCCATTGGATATCGCTGTAGGTTAAGGCTTGTATGCAGATGTAGCTAAAGAGCTAAAATTACATACAAAACTTTGCCAGTTAAATTTGTAGAGGTGGAAAATAGGTCAAAATACCGCAGCTAGCAAAATTTCAAATTTATACATAATTAAAATAAAAGTAAACGTGGCTGGACTGCACAAAAAAATATTTCCTGCAAATAAAATGAAATCTTGAGCCCGGAGCTGTTTTACTGTCCTCGATATGCTAATCCTGAGGGACGTCTTCTGTGTTGCACTACCGGGGAAAAATTTGAAGACGACGAATTTTCTATCAGTAGCCGTGAGAATGGGTAGCGAGTCGGTACCCGAAACGTCGGCGCTCTTAAATAATCTAACCCGCGCGGTATCCCGAGAAGATTTTTCTAAAGACGTGACTACGCTTTCCCACTGGGCTGCTTTAAGATCAGTGGGACGTGAGTTCCTAGAGCTTTGAGTGGACAAAACTGCGCCATCAGCTTTAAGGGCTCGACTGCCTAGTACTTTGAGCTCCAGGCTCCAGCAATGTACGGTAGTATTAATATTATCACAGCCACTTATTTTGCTCTCGTTCACAAAATCTTCAGTAACAATCTTTGGGCTCACTAAGGTTTCCATTACACCAAATTGAAGCAGTGCATGGAATGAAAGCACATGCATACGTTATTTTGCCTCTATTTTTAGTAATTCTGTTAGAATTCAAAGAAGGGCTATCCTTCTTCTGAGAAGACCTGAGCTTCTTTCAAAGTTTTCCGCGAAACTCCGACGAAAATATTTCACCATTTTCTCCCGTTTTTCTTATGATCCGTGGAATCTGAGAAAAATATTAAAAGCGCCAAGCGCTACAGGAGGAAATATTTTTTTTTTTTTCTTTTGCGCCCTCTCTTCCTTTGACTGAAGCTCTAAGGCGAAAGTTAAAGGAACGAACACGGCTAAGTCCGAAGAAAGCACCACCTTAGAGTCGCTGAAACATGTTGCATGAAATTTTAATTAATGAAATATTTCAAATAGAATCACAAATAGTGTATCTTGCAGTAACGGCAGATTTATATACTTCCATCGCAGGCATTTTTATATCAATTGAAATGATAAATTGAAAATTTTTGAATACCTATTCCAGAGTAACCTGCCTAATAGGTTCACAAATCGGGGTTGGTATATGGTAAAATCTACTTCCAAATAAATTTTATTTAATCAAGTAAATAAAATGCTTTATAATTAACAGTTGACATGTACAATATTCAATGTGACAGCTGTATTATTTTTCTTGTCAACATATTTCCTGATATTAATAAAAAAACTAAAACATTCATGATAAATATTTTTCCTGTTATAAATGGATACTTTTTCAGGAAGTAACCTTCCGAGATATTGCAGCCTAACTAAAATGAGAAAATTTCTTCTAAGGCCCCAAAAATACTATGAGGCTAAAAGACGTAGAATGAGGCGCTTTACAAACGATTTACAGATTAATCAGGAATAAAAAAATAATTGATTACATATTTATGGAACTCTATCATGTTGATAGCAATAAATTAAATCATTGATATAGCACTGATATGCACTTTTAGTCTGGGTCAATATAAATATTAAGTTTTCTTTTATCATAATGAGGAAATGGAAGGGGCCATATGGTCAATAAATAAGGGCAAAAGCCAAATCAAGAGTAGTATCGGCTTGAGAAATTAGGCCGAGATGATATGTTCTTCCTTTCGGAGGAAATAATATTAGCTTCGACAAAAACTAGCGAATGGGAGATTTTTTTATGACTTGCGATAATTTGCATGCCAGTGAGATACGGCCCGAATCAATTGTCCCTGGCGAAGTCCACCGTC
Organism: Ischnura elegans; assembly: GCF_921293095.1. Lineage (NCBI taxonomy): Eukaryota > Metazoa > Arthropoda > Insecta > Odonata > Coenagrionidae > Ischnura > Ischnura elegans. The sequence goes on along the minus strand of NC_060250.1, from coordinate 28,592,672 downwards.
TTGAGGTACTTAAAATTGAAGTGATGAAATGCGCGTAAGAAAAGACGTGTTTGCAGCCATTTTCAATTACTCTGTCTTAAGAAAGGATTTTCATTTTACTGAAACACCAAGAGGTACATTTGAAGATTGAAGAGGTAGTAAATTTGTGGAGCATTTTTGATCCTATAAGTCTGTTACTAAGGATAACTGGAGGCGAAATAAAAAATCTCCATAGGCATTTTGAGCAGGAATGGTCGATCGAGAATTGCTTATCAAAGAAGCTAATGGAGCGATTTTTATGCAATTTATTTCTTATTCTTCTGAAATTATGATCATTCATTCACTTTTCATCCTTGTGGGGGCAAAACCTTGCATAGCTTGAACAAGCAGAATGAAACAACCTCATGAATGTGAAACCAAATTAAAACGTCTACTCTGAAGTAAAAACATTTTAAAAAAACTTATGAAAGGCCTCAACAAGCCTTTGCATTCACCTGATAATCGAAAAACAACTGGCAAAAAGGGAACGGTAAGACGATAATTAGATGGCCCACTTCGTCAATAATTTATGTGCCCCCGTGGAACAGCAATACAATTTGCCCTGCTTGTACACAAGAAAATATCCATTATCTGCCAATTTTAATTAAGTAATCAGTCTATTCATTACTTAAAGGGCAAAAGTTAGCCTTGAAAATAAAAAGATAAAAATATCATTAGGATTTGACACTCTTTATACCTAATTTTAAAATGGCATAATATATTTAGCAAGGTATTAGTAACTGAATATATTCACGGTAAGTAATGAATATTGACAACGGCTTCAACGATGGATGAGGTTATTTTTATGATAGTAAAACAATCCAGACCTAATAAGATGTGAAGTTATTATATTCTACATTTTTCCGCATATATCTTTATTTAAATAAGTCGATATGTCCTTTTAAATAAAGTATTATGAAGAAAAATTCCATGTATCATTACTATGTATCTTAATGTATGGATTTCCTTTTATTCTAAATAATTCAAACCTTACAATGGATCACATTCCCTGCTACTTTCATTTCCTTCAATCTTCATCCTACATTATCCACGCGTGGGCGAAAGTTTTGGACGAGAAAAGCGGCATACCGTTTCGATTCACTTTCAGAATGAAATACGCCGCTTCTGTGTATATCTCTCCGGAGCCAATCAGAGGAGTACGAGGCGAAATTCGCTTCACGAATAAACTAAACGAATCGCGCGTCAGCGAATCCCTGCGTTAGCAATTTAAAGGAACGCATGCGCAAGGCTCGTTTCATTTGTCATCAATCCTACATTTATCACCGTACGCTCACGGTATCGCTCGCAGCATCAGGAAAGTTCGCTTCTTCGGGACCATCGAGAGGGAATCGAAGAGGGAGGGTTTTTGGGCTCACGGGGAACACTTCAGCGCGCATGCGCAGGTGATGCGAGTATCCTCAAAGGGAAGAGATTCACTAGTGGAGATAAGAAAGCTCATTTCGCTCTCACGAGTGGTCCGGTGGACGAGGGATGTCGTAAAGAGAAGAAGGTGGACGGTACCCTTGGTTCCGCGCAGAGAAGCGTCCGCGGAAATGAGAACATTTAGTGGAGAGACCTTTTCTCTGCCCCACCCACTTACATAGCCGTCAGAGCCGCGCGTCACTTTAGACAAGAAGCAGGTTTCTTCAGTCAAAATGAGGTCATTCACTCAGACCCGATATCGCAATTCATTATTAAGGCCGTTTTATACGGAGCACGTTACTTCTCTGGTTTAAATGAATTAATTTCTCATTATGGCTGGAATTACGTGACTCCACGAACGAAATTAGAACAGGAGCTATTTTGCCATCTCACGTCCATGCATTCTCGCATGCATTCTAGCAATTCACCGCTTTACACGACGCAATTATGGCTGCACTCTCGATCATACATCAGGTTGTGCAACTACGTGCCCCGTGTAAAACGGGAGGTTGGTTTGGGGTTACGGGTAGATCGACAGCTAAGGTTATTAGTACCACGTGCAAACTAATTCTATCATAAATTGATATTACTTTCCCAATTTAATACGACAGCAGTTGAGGATAATGAAAATAAAAGTTTTGTCAATTTAACTGCATTTATAAGACCATTTTGTGTAAGGAATTCTGTGATACGGCTAAGGCGATCAGGGTCATCGCCCAGAATTCATTCTAGGTTGCCCGTGACGAATAGCCTATCGCGCGTAAGCCAGCACACCTCACACTCCGTCAGGAGGTGCCTCACATTGAGATGGCAGTCACAAAGGCCACATCGAGGAGTCTCTCATACCTCTTCAATGAAGAGAGAGGTATATTTCTTCAGTTAACATGATGCCATTCACTCAGACCCGATATAGCAATTCATTATTAAGGCCGATTTATACGTAGTACGTTACTTCTCCGGTTTAAAATGAATTAATTTCTGACGAATATTTCTCGGGTTTGCAGCCAGGTTAATTCTTTTATACAAGCCGACGTTTCGGGTGACGACTTGTCTCCCATCCTCAAGGCTGTGTTACTTTATGGAAGCCAAATTTCACAATTATTTCATTTACTTTTTTTTTTCATTTATGTTTGATGAAAAAATGACAACAATTTTATCACGATAAAAATCAGCAATATTGCGTGTTATGTCAAAATTGTATAAGATTTTCCAATTTAACTGAAAAGGAACTGTTCTATCGATGTTTTGTGACAAAAACATTTATCACTTTTGCATGCCTGGAAACAAAGACTGGACAATGATTAGATATCCTATGCTTTGATGGTCACCAGTTTTTGAGTATTTTGAATGGTTTAAAACCCTCCGTTCAAAGAAGGTCATTTTATAACTTTGCTCACAATTTTTCGATTTCAACAATTTGTGTAACGCGACTATTTGCATGCGACCCATGGTGCACAACGAAGGAACAGATAAGACGTTTTGAACTTCCCTTCCTTAAACCACTGCGAAAACTTTCGATATGCGGCACCACTCGAGGAGTAATATTTCTTCGGGACTCATTGACTTTCCGCCAGGATCTATTTCGGTCATTTTAACTGTATCAAAAGTAACAATGCTCGGAAAGAAACAAACGAAAGTGACAGTTATTTGAATGTACTCAATGAAGCAAATTTAAATCTGCCAAAAAAATCAACCGATGTCGTTTGCCACTAGTCCCTTAGGCACATTTGGAGTATCGCTCTTCCCTCGCAAGGATAAAAAGAAATTGTCGTAGAAATCTCCCTAAGTCATCGCAGCAAAATTCGTTTGTCACCATAGTGACGGCAGATCTCATAGTTGATAAATGGCGTCTGCTACCTTGAATCCGCTACGCGAGCAACAGTCATTTCGCAGCGCAACCTCACTGGCCTCGGTTACCATTTTGATTTGCTCATTCAGATGTCAGATTTGCCGAGAAAGCAAATTCATTTGTTATTCCTGAGTTCAGTCGCTGGTTTAGATAAGTGGTTTGCAATGATAACATGCGATATTGTGGCACTGATATTCGTTATTTCAGAAAATTATCGGTAATGATGACGAAGTTTCCGTTCAATTTGCTGTGTGGTTTTCGCTGTAAATAATATATTTTCTAGTTTTTATGGTTCTTCAATATTTATTTGTAACAGAAATCGTGGAATACCTGGGGTTTCATCACTAAAACTTAGTTTACTCTCTGGGTAAGGTAACCATACTATGGCCTTAGCAAAAATCTACATCTACATCTACATAATACCCCGCAAGCCGCCTAAAAGGCGTGTGGCAGGGGGTGTTAGGACACCAGCCGTTTACAGCTATTAAAAAAAAAAAAAAAAAAGTAGTGCTCTAACGAGGTTGGGACAAGCGTTTATTAAAGTCCTTTATTGTTCGGGGGAAAAACGAATTCTTATATCTATCCGTTCGGCTAAAAATCTCTCTTAATTTATCGCTTCTGTCGGACCTGGAAATATAGTGTGGCTCTAAGATTATGTTCTCTGTGTCGCTCTTAAATATATCCATTCTTAATTGTTCAAGCAATCTAAGCCTAGCGCGCAGCCTCCGAGTCTCCAACGGCTCCCAGCCTAATTCGCTTAACATCTGGGTAACACTGTCAGTACGCCCGTAGCGGTTTTTGACGAAACGCGCAGCCTTCCTTTGTATCTTATTCAGCTCGCGGATTAAGTCTTTCTGCACTGGATCCCATACACTCGCTGCATATTCAAGGTGCGGTCGGACGAGAGCGAAATAGCACCTTTCTTTTACTTTCTCATCCGAAAATCTTCCCACAATACGCTTGACGAATCCTAATTTCTTCAGGGCTATGCCGCAAATATTCTTTATATGAGTTCCCCACGTGAGGTTCGAGGTTATCGTAACTCCCAGGTACTTCACTTCGTCTGTTGCCTTTATGTTAATGCCATCCACTGCATAAACATTGTTAGTGTTGGACGAATTCCGCAAAAAATGTACCGCCATGCATTTGCTCAGATTAAGTTCGAGTCCCCACTCTTGACTCCACAAATGAACGTTGTTTAGGTCAGATGACAGAATTTCATAGTCAGAGTGATCACTAATTTCGCGATAGATGACAGCGTCGTCAGCAAATAAACGTATTTTACTGCTAATGCGGGAGCACAGATCGTTAATGTATATAATGAACAACAGGGGGCCGATTACGCTTCCTTGTGGAACACCTGATGTAACTTTTACAACATCAGAGCTAATTCCGTCAAGAACTACTTTTTGTTTACGATCTCTGAGGAAGTCGCGTATCCAGTTTACAACTGTTTCGTTTAATCCGCATGACTGTAATTTGTATAAAAGTTTGTTGTGAGGTACAGTGTCGAAAGCTTTCTTAAAATCTAGAAATAGTGCGTCAACTTGTCTTTTCGATTCACCAGATTTTATAACGTCGTGAAGAAAGAGCGCGAGCTGTGTTTCGCAGGATCTATTTTTTCGGAATCCGTGCTGACAGTCATGGAGGAAGTTACGTCTGTCCAAGAAAATCATGATATTACTAACAACGATATGTTCAAGTATCTTGCCTATAATTGATGTTAGGGAAATTGGACGGTAGTTGCCTGGGTCATTTCTGTTTCCCTTTTTGAAAATGGGTGTAACACTTGCAATTTTCCAGTCGGGCGGTAACTTCCCTTCGGAGAGTGACTTCTTGAATATGATCTCTAAGTAAGGCGCGATCTGTGGAGCTAACTCTTTGAGGACACGCGCGGGTATTCCCTCCGGACCCGGAGATTTACTATTCTTAATCGATTGTAGTTGTTTAGTTATCCCATCACGTTTTATAGATATTTCTTCCATCAAATCCTCAGTATATGGGATGTCTAAATTGAATTGAGTATCGTTAGTAGTGTATACACTTTCGAAGTGGGCATTTAAAGTGTTAGCTTTGTCAATATTTTCGGTGACAAGTTTACCATCTTTATCAAATAACGAATCTACGGTTGAATGTTTTCCCTGAAGCTCTTTCGCGTACGACCAAAAGGATTTCGGATTTTCTTCGAGTAATTCACCAAGTACTTTTTTCTTAAACTTTCGCATTGCAGTTCGCATTGATTTCTTGGTTATTGAGCGTTGAGCAGCGTAACTTTCTTTAGCTTCAAGTTCCTTCGATTTATTACGAGACGTGATGGACTTTCTGTACAAGTTGTATAGTTTTCTCTGTTTCTTAAGTTCTCTTCTGACATCGTTGTTGTACCAGCGAGGTTCCTTATTATCACATTTCAGTTTTTGCGGAATATGTTCGTTGATTCCTTGGCGCAGAATTTCTAAGAAACGTGTCCATATTACATATGTGCTTTGGTCCTTTGATGTAACAACGAATTTTTTGTAGGAGTCATTAAGCATCTCGCCAAATTTAGTGAAGTTACATTTATCGAATAGGTAAATATTGCGTTTTGGTTTTACGGCTGACACCACATCAACTTTTAACGTTGCAAAGATTACTCTGTGGTCGCTTATACCGTCAATAATATCGACTTGTTTTATCAACTTAGGATCGCTTACTGCTAAAAGGTCTAATAGCTTGTTTCCTCTCGTAGGTTTGTCAACTACTTGGGCGAGAGAGTGATTTGCAAGTATGTTGAGTAATACCTCGCCGATTTCTTTATTCCTTGAATTCGGTTTTACAGTGTAAGTATCCCAGTTTATGGATGGAAGATTAAAATCTCCCCCGATTACTATTACACCTTTACTGTCTCTCTGAGTAAATGCGGATATTTGATTTTCTAGAAGGTACATAATATCGACTTCGGAGTTCGGCGGTCTATAAAAAGAGCAAACATGAATACTCCTTTTGTTTCGTTGTTTAATTGTACACCATACGCTTTCAATTTCGTTGTCAATTATTTCGTGGGCGGCGCTTTGTAAATGGGATTTAACTGCAATAAAAACTCCGCCACCTGTTCTATTGCGTCGATCGCATCTGTAAATTTTATATTCTGGAGGAAAAACTTCGCTGTCGCTTATATCTTCCGTAAGCCAGCTCTCTGTCCCCATGACCACGTCTGTGTCCTGAAAAATATGCACGATTTCGGCGCGCTTGTTTTTTACGCTACGGCAATTAACTACAACAAGGTTAATGTCATATTTTGTAGTTAGAGTTTCGGTTGGTTCTTTTCTAGGCTTTTGTATACTCAGCGGGAGAATTTTATTGGCAGTACTAATAATATTTGATATTTTTTCTTTCTCTGGAGCACGCGTTCTGGGAATAATGACGCTATTGTCCGGCGTTAACGTTTCTAAGCTTACTTTCTTGTATATTTCGCATTGCGGATTTCCTCGGAGGCTACGTTCAATTAAATCTTTGATAACCCCGCTAGATGACCTACCCTCTAGTCTAAAAAATACCTACAGTGCTCAAAAATCCTACGAGCCACCCGTTCCGACGCCTCTTTGGAATAATGCACCCCAGACGAATTGAGGGGAGCCCGGCACGATCTAAGCACCGGCCGAAGATCCACGAACTCTGCCCCAATGCTCACACAGAGTTCCCACAGCCTCTTGTTGATCCAGGAAATCCTGTCCCAAACTCGAGGGCCGCAGTCCGTCCGTGGAACAATGCTACAGATGGACAGTCGCATATCAACACCAGTGCCCCTCCGAACGCGTTCCACTTCCGAGCTTAGATCCCTGAAGGAATTTAAGATCTCATCAGCTCTGCGTTCGGAGGCATCATTAGTGCCGACATGGGCCACCACCCGCAGTCTAGAACAGCCCGTGTCCTTCACCGCTGCTTTTACCGCCGCCGTAGTGTGGGATACAAGACCTCCTGGGATACACCAGGAAGAGACCCGTTGGTCCGCTCTGTCTCTCCTTGCCCTCTTCTCCAACTGGGGGAAAATCCGCCGGACGTTGGAACTCCCTAACAGAACAATCCCCGCCCTCCCTCCCCGGCTGCCTCTCGAAGCTGCATCCCTCGCGACAGGGGGTTCCTTCACGACCTCGCCAATTAGCTCCCCGGAATTGTCCTCCGACAAGACCTCGAAGCTGTTGTGAACGGGGATGGGGTTAGCCTTCGCTTCCCCCACTCCCCGATTTGGCCGTGCCACCGCCCCCCGCCCTTGGGGTACAACCACCCACTCGGGCCTCAGGTTATGAGTAATCCCCCGACCCGAAGACTGCACCGTCCTCTCCAAGGTCTCCGCGCAGGCTACCGCCCCCGAGCTTGCTCGAGACTCCACCTTGGAATTGCGAGGACCCTTAGAGGGGACGCTACGATCCCCGGACCGTGGGATTTCCACAAAACCCGTTACCCGGGCGTGTATTTCTGCCACCAATCTTTCGAGTTCGGTGACGCGTGCCTCAAGAAGGTCGCTTTTCGCCTTACTCTTGATCTTGGTGACGGAAGATCGGCCAGCCATACTACTCTAGTGGCTTTATCGGCTTAATAAAAACGCTATGAAATTACAGAAATCGGTAATAATGATACAAATATTGCGTAAGAGGAAGTTAGTTTTCTAAACGAGTTAGTTAAGACAGGTAATAATGATGAAGAACAAGGGTGAATTATAGAGCTCGCACACAAATGAAGGATCAAGTAACTTTTAGGAATTAACACTAATACCTTAAATCTATCAATAAGTTCTAATAGTATTATAACTAGGCAATCTTTACAAACAATTAAGGCAACTTGAAATAAGGAAGAGAGAAGAGAAATTAAAAGCAAGTAAGTTGGTCAGCGACTACTTATCCGTTTCCCCGTCGCGTGGCAGGCACAGCAGCAGCTACAGGACCAGGCGGCTTCACAACACTACTTCACTATTACACTTTTACTACTCTTACTACTTCGCAAAATATGATTAGTAGAAGTACACACTAAAATCACTACACTAAGAAAAACGGAAGCAACGGCGTCAAAGCCCAAGATGATCGCTGTCGGTCAGTAAAGAACCGGTTTCAGGAGCGCACGGCAAACACAACCTCACTCTACGAGAGCTGGTCAGAGAAAAAAAATGAAATAAAGAGAAAAAATAATGTAAATAAATAAACATTAACCAAAAATTGACGCAAAATGGGGAGACAAAAGGGCAGAGTAATTGACGCAAAGCCCCTTTCAGTGTTTATGCACAATTAGAAGGAGAGTAATCAACCATTTTGCTAGAATTCTTCACCAGAAAGATATAAAATCCAGCTGAAGAACAGCCTCACTCCTTTACTTATGGAGTTATCGACATGTGTACTGAACAAAGGTGACGACTATACTTGGTAGTGCATCATTACCAAACCAAAGGACTCGGATCTTCATCTCTCCGTCATCGACTACAGTGACCGGAAGACAGGAACTTCTTGAGGCGCAAGAAAAGATGAAAGCGCTAGAAGAGGATGTTGCTCTGCTGACATTGCTCTTCTAAGTAGGGCTTCGCGCACAGAAGTTATTTTCTAGGAGTTTCCTGAAGCCGATGTCCCACGGTCAAATTTGCATCAAAATTTTTGACCAAAAATTTTGATGCCACTGGGCGGGGGTGTCACGATGCATCTCATTTGGACGAAAAACAAACGAAAGACGATATTTATGTAAACAAATTTGGAAGCTTATGGAAGTGAAGGATTCTGTCTTTTTTAGCACGCGAAATTGTCTGAACAGGCCTCCTGAACATTAAAGTGGCGAAAAAAAGGAAACAGAAGGAATGCTGAACTTGGCCTTGGCTGGAAAAGGGGTATGAAAGCGTTGGAATAAGCATGCTAAACATGTTGGAGAAGGAGTTGGTCACCGATATTCTCGATGTTATCGATAATAATTGACGATAAAAGATGATATTTTCATGTCCCTTATCAGCAAGGTTGAGGGCAGAATAAAACGGCAAAATACAAACGTGAGGCAGTTTATTCCCGCGAAGAATATGTTATTAATAAATGATGGACATTGTGGTTGAGAATATGCTATGAATAGTGCTGTAAAAGTGCATTTAAATCACATTTTTTCTCTCCTAATCTAGCAGTTGCTAAAATAAGGCCCTTATCCTATAATCATGTCGATATAAACGGGTAGCTGTAGTGTTTCCATCCCTCCTTGTATTGCGATTCTAATGATCGCATCCTTATTATTAAAGATCAACTCATTATTAGGGATTTCCTAGTTGAGAGTTTCCATCGCCTATCGAGACCAATTTTTGCTCATTTTTACTTTTAGGACCACAACAGGCGATGAAATAGACGATCACGAACGTATATATATTTCAGATAATGTTTTGTGATTTCACTTCGCGGTATGGTGAAATTATAATTTCAAAACTAAACCTTTTAGTATTCCATACAGTACTAGTGAAAAAACTCAACCGGTTTCGATATTTTCACGTCTTTATCTAGAGGTTTACGATAATGATAATGACCTGAAAAGGTGGAAATCGGTTAGCTTTTTGATGCATAATGTGTGGAATACAGCAAAGTTTATTTTTGTGTCCATAATATATATATTTATTTATTAAAATGCTCATGCAGACGATAAATAAGTTTAACCTATGTGGCCTGTGTGTCAGCGCTTGGCGATGCTTTTTTGTCAAAGGCCTTGTGATTGGTTGGTTTCATCCAATTGGATGAAAATTTAGAACCTGTCCTATCCATTTGTACAAATCGGTGTTTTTTATAAACGATAAGACCAAAAGCCAGTTGGATGAAATTTTGACCGTGGGACAGGGTGCGCGTCAGTTGCATCAAATTTTGATGCAAATATTTTGACGCAAATTTGACCGTGGGACATCGGCTTGAGATATTTTTCATCGTCTACCATACATTTCTTGTCTTTCTTTCAGATTTCTTTTTTACTTCTTTTGCTCTTCAATTAATTCCTTTTCTGTGATCAAAATTTTGACTGCGATGAAGAGCTGAAGGCGATTGCCACTCGATGGTTCCATTTACAGGCGGCAGACTTATACAACAGAGGAATATAAAAGTTATATCACGATAAAATAAATGTTTCAATTATCGTGAAGAGTATGTGAGAAATATATTTTCCCATGGCTGCACATATTGCTAATAAAATGCTTTATGAAACTTGGTATTCCCTTTTTGAAATATGGAAATTTACTTTCTAGATGCGCCTAGTACTACTCCTCTAGTTGTCCTCTACTTGTTCCTTGCCTCTTGTTCCTCTACTCAAGTGTAATGAACTAGGGAAAAGAACTTCTAAATGCTTATTTCATATATTTTTTCAACTACCAATGCGCCAAAAATAAGTTCTATGGGTAACCTAATATTGTGACTTATTAAACAAGTATATGAGAACTACCATTGAAAGAAGAGAGGTCGCTCTCGCCGCATCCGACCCAGAATATAGAAAGTCGAGTCAAGTCAACCTCAGAGGGTCTAGCTTCCATAGAGGATTTTTTACTCATATTGGAAGACTTTGCAATATAGACGCCGCAGCTGATGGGATAATGCATGAAAAAATACCTTACTAGCATGTCCGTCCGCTAACTATCCCAAGAACAGTATGACGCATCCTTGATCTCTTCTTGAGTAAATAGTTCATTTACCAGTAATTTTATCATAATTAATAGGATGTAGACTCAGATATTTTATATCGGCATTTAGTTATACGCTTTCTGTGTTTTATAAGACTACTATAGCATCAAAGGCGCTTTTGGGGGGTTTTGAGAGATAAAACTCCCTCCAGAACTCAGAGAAATTTTTAGATTTGATCCATTTTACTTAATTGAATAAATATTACTCATGGAATAGTGTAAGGATTAGTAAAATACCCCTCAAATGCCGTTAATTTCACCATTTTGAACCATTTATCCTAAAAAATTTCTGGGGTAGGGCACCCGCACCTCCCGCTTACCCTAGCGGGCATTACAGATCTCCCAGACCCCCAGTATTAGTTGCGCTATAGTTGTGCCCCCCTTTAGCCTTCATTCCTAGCTGCGCGCCTGACTAGCATACCTCTACCCGGCGTCGCTCGGGAAGGAGAGTCCCCAGAGAAGTGGAAAACATGGAGCCTAGATTTAATGACCACATAGCAAGATTTTTTAGGTAAATGTAAGTGTAGCATTCTTTGAGATATGTTTTCCCTTTAAGCCTGTCAAAAGCTATGCCTACCCGGCAGGATGTTCAACCGCGAACGTTTTATGGCGTAGCGATACAAAGTTTAATGAGAAAATGAGGCAAAGGACGCGTTGGAAGCAGCTAAAAGCATCACTATGGGTTTGAAAAGCATGAAATGCACTTATGTACTAACTTTGGTCGCAAACCGTGCGGCCGTATGGAAACGCATAGCGGACAGACAAATAGACATTGTCTTATTTTTATACATGACTTTAGTAAACTGATTCCGCAAAAAGTTTTTTAAAACCGAGAGTAAGTTTTTTTTAAACTTAATGAATATTTACGATGACTATATCTTCTTTGTTCCATACATGCATGGAATTTGAGCATTTATTAAAAATTATTTTTTGACCGCAAAAATTACTTGCATTTTTTTTCGCTCCTTTAAGTTTCATTGACGAGTTAAAGTGGGTAATGTCCAAATATCCTAAAGTAATTCTTTTTATTAACCAATAATTCATTTTCACGATTGAAAACGCTGCATAAACTATCTATGGAATGAGATAGCTTTTTATACCATAGCACTCCGGATGTCCACATTAGTGCAGCCGTGGGTATTAGACGAAATAATCGCTTTCACAGCGCCCCAGTGACAGCCAGTCAACTTTTGGGAAGATTATTACCCCAGTCCTCAAAATCCAGCTTCTAAAAGTTCCAAGTGAAGTTCAAGCTTTCTCCTCAGGGATTCCAAAGTCTCTTCCATTAGCTGAACTTTCCCCCGATTACTCTTTCCGGAGGTTTCAAGGGTTTAAGACGCTAGATTCTACGAGAAAGCAGGTAAAAATAATCAACCAATATGTAATATTTCTTTAATATTTGTATATAAATCAACCAATAGTTAAAATAAATGGACAAAAGGAATAATTACTGAATATTCAGAGAGCACATGAAAAAAATCTAAAACATTATAGTCATTGCTTGCTCCTTGAAAAAGTTAAAGTAACTAATTGACAATCATGCAAATTAAAGTGATTTTCACTTTCCACGTGAGAGAGTGAAAAAAAGGGAAATTTAGTACAGTCTGAATTCAAACTCTTAAATGTGGTTATACCAAGTACTGTTATAATATTTCATCTTTTCTACCTTTCACACAAAAAAAATCTGCTATCACTACATGATATTCATACGATGCATATTATTTTAGTCCTGACAAAGATGACGATCCAATTATAACATTCAACCTAATAATAATCTTGGAATAAAAGATACAGTGTCCGGCGTGATACCATTAATACCAATACCTTGATAATAGCACGAGTTGCCGAAACCATGGTCGGTTTAAATAAAAGTCTGTGGAAACAGACAAGTGGTTTTACTGAGCTGAATAATAATCTTGTCTTCAAATATAAAGCGCAATTATAACTACTACCGCCGCAAAAAAACGTTGAACGCTGAACTTAAGCATTTGTATGAAATTTTGTCAAAGCTCAATAGGGTCGTATCATTTATCGTTACACACACTGTTTATTCGGCTACATCAATAAATCATTAAACATTGTTTAAACGTAAACGTTTAGCTTCAACGGTCGAAAGAGTGAAGAAGAACACGCGAAAAACTATGAAAACGTCGAAACGGTCGTCTTCTTCACCTCGTCACGGGAAAAATATTTGATTGGTGCATTTCATCGTATTTTTTATAGAGAGGACAACATGTGAGCATAACAACGAGCTTTTTTTAAATCAAATTATACCCATTCCTTGTTTTTTTTAAATGACCGAAAGGTAGTTTCAATTTCCGAGGTTTAGTAGAAAAGATGAATATTGAAATTACGCTTGCTATATTTAAAAAATATTCCTAAACTTTTCATGCAAATGTTCTTATTGTTCCTCTCACTTAAAATAAACCAGAAAGACGATAAACGCTCCGCGGCAATGTACTGTACCAAAACGACAATTTTTGTCTTTCTGGTTTATTTTAAGTAAGAGAAACAATATGAACATTTCCTTGCATGAAAAGTTAGAAATATTTTAGTAGGAAGTTTTTCTTACAATGGAGAACCTTAGAGACCACATGGGACAAAAGAATTTATTTTTTTTTTGGAGATGATTGCCGATAATGATTGGTGGGGTACACAATATTGTTTTAACAAAGAGATCTATGAGTATATGCTTATCAGTGATTTACTTGTATTCCTTTGCCACAACATCATTGTGAACCTCATAATTTTCTTTTTCTACGTGCTGAACAAACCACCCAGGAGGGATTCAAACCCAAGACCTCTGGGTTAACAGTTTAGGACGTAACCCCGACGACACCAAGGTAAGTACATTATTTAAATTTACTCTGTCCTAAGCTCATTATTTCATTCGGCATATTTCCCAGAGAGTTTGTGAATAAAAGCTTACTGCAGATATGTAGATGAGCTATTGACAATGATTGGATCTGCTGTTTCATTGGAAAAGCAAATTTCATGCGATTTGAAATGCCTAAATCCGGGGTGTAAATTAGACGTAAGTAGTTATTGAATATTGTCCCTTTGATTTTATGGACCAATACTCATGGTTTATAATGCATGGTGAATACAACAAAAAAGGAATTTGGCCAATATACGGTCGTCAGGGAGGACTTCACTCAACGCGAAATAGTATAAAGTCAAATTTATGCTGACTTTTGTTCAGCAACAGATACCGGGATGTTGTATATATTATCTCCTGGAAAGAGCTCAGAGGACCAATAAGGTTATTTTGCAATGAAACTGCATCCAGTTTACTTCAACTCTAAGAATTTTAATATCTGGTAAAAATATTTCAATAAACTTTAATTTTACATTACAATTCTTAAAGTTATATTTTCAAGGAGTTTTCCAGAAAATATTTTAAAATCATTTTTCACATATATTCAGGAAATCTCGGCCATGTCCCGCAAAAAAACCTAAGCGGCATAGATATTTTCGTAGCAAATGAAATTGGCCTTCACAACTGATCTTGGTCCTCTCATGATTAATATCGATACGAGAAAATGTACTTTGAAAGAAAGAAATTTATATATAATAAAATACTACTAAAATTGCACAAATAAAACAACAATAAAAAAATATTCGATTCCTTGAAGAGCACATATACGTGTGTATGCATTGTTCGATACATAAAAGTAATACATAATTTCATTATTTCATGCCATGACCGGCTACCCATTTTATGTACACCAACATATTTTAAAATATTTGGTCATTCAAAAAAAAAGGATTTCATTATTTTCTCGCTGAGAAAAACTATTATTCAACTTTTCAAAAAATGAAGAAAGTTATTTTGTTGGAGGAATTAAGTGAGTTTTCGGAGCAAATATGAATCTATTTCTACATAGCGGTGATAGGTGCTTCCAAGCTTCGCATTTACGACGCTTAAAATGATACAGCCACGGATAACTGCACGAATATACTAGTTGCAAAATCCCTCCTTTACCCTGGAAGAAAGAGATTAATTTTTTCTCGTGACGCAAGTTGAGGAAGTTAACTCGAGGATATCTCCACTAGAATTGGTAGTGGGGATGACATCGTTAAATTTGGACGAAGTGGAAAATATACATCGCGCATGTCTTCGAGGAAAACTTCATACGACGTGAAGGAGAAAGGGCTGAGGTACTAATTTCCTCTCCCGAACTTCTGCTCTGCTTTCTTAAAAGTTTTCCAGTGAGTTGTTTCAGCAAGGAAGGCGAAAATGATCTCCCATTTCATTAAACTGCCTCTGGCAATATTGGAATCGTTAGAAACCAAACAGCCAAAAACTCTAAAGTTACAACACTTTAGTAAGTTTCTTTTAGACTGAAATCTCATGAGTTAAGATAAACATTGTACTGAAAAATACTTCCTCCAGAAATAATATTGAAAAACATCCAAGAAATTCAACTGAATTTCCAGAGGTCTTCCCATTCTCGTTGCTGAACAGACCCTTCCCTTAAACTCATAAATGTAATTAATTGGGAAACTATGGTTCAGTTCCAAGATGAAACTGTGATTCACGAAATCGATTCGAGGGCTTAAAAAATTGGAATGATTTAGATTGAGCGAAGTTAAGTTAGAAAGTTTACGAGAGAGTAGTAGACTCCAAATTGAGTTGTGAAAATTAAATGAATTGACTCGAGGAAGGAAAAACATCTGAGGTAGCAGCAGATGTTGTTGAAAGAGCAGATTTCGATTTCCGAGGTGAAAACCAGTTTGGGTAAAAGGCACCCATTATATTTCGAATGGGCCAGAAGAGCGATTTTAAGAGTTAATCGACGTTAACGAGATGTTCTGACTTCAGCAGCTAGGCTGGCACCCAATCACAAATCTTTAAATGAATCCTTCACGCATATTATTTTGGCAGGAGAGGAAAAGGGAATTAAAAAATTAAAGAGGAAATTCCTCAATTCGCCCATCTCAAACTGCGAAAAAGTGAGTGCGAATGAAGTGTGGAGAGAAAATTGAATCTGGGAAATGAAAGTTTGGTTCAATTTGCCCATACTATTTATGAAATGATATTAAAGCCGGCAAAAGTGGAATTAAAATTAAATAATTTTATAGATATAATGTACCCTATATAAAGCTAAAATGTGCGTGATGCTAAAAACCGGTTATTTTGCATTTTGGCTGTTCATAATCGAAATTTTTAATTTGGGGTTTTAGGTGCATGAAAAATTGCATGGAATTTTAATTAAATATTATTTATGACACTACCTTCATGATCATTAATTCTCAATCAAACGCTAATAAACGCTTGCTAATTTCTTATTACGTAAATAAAAATAGAAGTCAGAGTAATTAATGATTTCCTCTGATTGGGCTCACATTCCGTCCCTCTGAAATAGCCTAAATATTAATTTTCTTATCGGCGTATATATATTCAAAATGTTTTCATCAACTAGGACACAGTAAACAGAATATTTCAGAGACTTAAAATATTTCTCAATTCATCCATCAGATCATTATTTATCCAGACTTAAAATTTCCAGCAGAATTAGTAGTTCAAAAATTTGAAAGCATAAATATACAGGATTAATATTCTTGTGACTTTATCCTGTCTTCCCTATAAAGAAAGTTGCTAATTTCAATACATGGAAAGTAAATTCACTGGCTCGAAAAAGAGATAATTTTCATTGGAAATACAATCACCTTATTTCTCACAACGCCAAGGTTATTTTGCGTCTTTAAGATAGCTGTATTGAATATAAAGTTAACAAACACCTTATATACTTTGACTTTCTCTTACAAGGGTGAGATATAGACCGACCAAGTTTTGTGCAATACGAAGTTATATGCTCGTCACAACGAATGTTAGATATGAATCGCGTACCGAAATTTTCAGTCTTTGTAATTTTTACCGAAGGATATCAGTAAGAGAAATGGGGAACGTACTAACGTGAAACAGGGATAGAGAAGTCAGGAGAGGAAGGTCGAAAAGCGAACAAATGCTCTTCTGTGAACGAAATATTTTGGAGGCGAAACAGTCCGCGAATCGAATCTGGGTGGAGAATTCCGGGGAAAGTAACATCATTCAAAACGGAGGGTTGCAAGATAGGGACATGGAACGTGAGCTCGTCCGAGTTTGTGGGAAATTGGAAAATGCTGAGCTAGCGATGGAAAGGATGGGGAAGAGAGGATATGAATATGAAATGAAGCAGGCAGAGAAAGCTGACATCTGGATTTTGCATACTGAATATGTAATATAACCATGAAGTGGTCAAAAGGCATCAAGTCAGTGTTTATTGGTCTTAGGTAAAGAAAAAAATCTAGATAGACATGACGTGTGCTTGGAGCTTAGTAAAAGAAACCCCTAGAATAGCATTAGCTCCGTATCCAACGGTTACTGCAACAGTTAAAAAAAACGTTGGAGTTAATAAATTTTAACGAGCTAACGAATAACTGAAATAATTTAATTATCAAATAGGTGAGAGGGAGAGAGAATTTTTGGAGTTTATGAGTGAGATAACGAATTTAATGGAAGAGTCAAAGAGGTAACAGACATACAGAGTAGGATAATCAGGGTAAATGAAGGAATTATTTCCTTCTTAGCGACTACAATTATTTCCTTGTCTGGAAAGTTGCATTCGAGCAATGAAATAGTTCGTACTATGTGATTTTAGTACTCAACTCTACGCTTGAATACAATAAATTTAAATGTGATCACAAGTAAATACTATGAATTATTGATAGTATAATAATACATAATAATCAAGCCACTTCAGCCTGGCCTGAGGACGCCAACAGCACACTAGGTGAAACTTCGCCAGCAAAAGGACAACTTGGACGGGACCCGGAAATCTAACCTGCTTTGAACCTGAACGCCTCGAAAGCCTACATCAGAAATTGTAATAAATTTATCAAACATACTCATCCTCTTTAATTCGTTAGATATAAACGGTGGAAATCATTCGTTTTGCCTCGACTTCGACTTAATAACCCAGTACGGTAGAACCTTAGGGTACACGTGATCTAAATAGTGGGTAAAGATAGATTTCGAGGAAGAAATTATCCAGTGATTTTCCTCATTCATGTATTAGATGCCGCACTGGGGGTCTCCTTTCAACCAACCTTTCCCATTATTAACATGAACCCTTTTCCCCACTCTCTCTTTGCCGCACACTGTTCAAACTACTACCCCATAGAGTAATTACTTTTGTCACTATAATGTTTCCAACGCCCTAAGGGGCCTTAACGCATGCTTCATCGACAACCACAGTATCCTAATGAATTCCCGTTAGCAATTTTCTCTTCTCAATCACAATTATTTTTCGCACTCCCCCTTTAAATATTCGTTCCGTTTATCGCACCGCTCTATTCTCGTTCACATCCCCATCTCGAATCAAGCTTCATCTCTCGTAAGCGCTGATGTTTCCGTCCCGAACTACAATTATTTCTTCTAATCATCGCTTTTCTATTCATGATGACCTCATTTCAAACCACCAAATAATTACTAAAATATTTTCTGCATTCTGCAAATATTTTCCGCACTTTCTATTTTCCTAAAGAGTACTTTTCATAGAGCTAAATGGTTTTATGGACGTCTTAAAGATAGCAATATTCAATATAAATTTAACAAACATGTCTTATGCTTTGACATTCTCATAAAAATGTAAGTCAAAAAAAGAGAGTGAAAACTTAGTCCTATATTAGAATGCTCAAAACAAATACATATCAGAGATGAATCGCGTAGAGGCATTTTGAGTATTTGTAACTTATACCTTAGGGTATCAATATGAGACATGGGAAACGTACTACCGCGAGAAGGGGATAAAGAAGTGAGGAGGGAGGACGATCCCTGAAAGGGGAATTTGCGAAATTGAGGATTGTAAAGCTTTACGTCAACATAGATTGAATGATCGGAAAAATACCCCTTTTCGAAAGACTTATTGACTTCCGTTAAATATCTGTTGGAAATTTCATGCACATATGAAATTCAATCTTTTACAACCATTCACGCAACCCAATTTGCTTCTGTTCTAAATTTTTAACGCCTCGTATTCATTGTGTATTGGGTATTTCTACGAACTCTGTATTAATTAAAACCTGGGTATTTTACATTGACACAGTAGCCATTAGTAAGGATTGAAGGATGAGATAAAATCAAGGGGAGTGGAGATGACGACTGCAATGGAGGTTCCACGGCAGATGTTTCCCCGGGAGCATTGATGCCCTGACCGTAGCGTCATCTGCCCCACCAGTTGAGAGAGCGTTAACCAGAGGGTCTTGTTTGTACCCGAGCTTCAGCGTTTCTATCGCCCTCTTCACGTCACCTGCACACGCACTACCCACGCATTACGCACTTCTCTTTTTTTCCCTCTTGCCACCTGATGGCTGCACCATAAAACCTCTTTACTCGACTGGACTCTCTTAATGGGTCGTCTCCATGAAAACATGGTGGAAGCAGGATGGGAAGCAGGCAAGCTTTATCACCGAGGGATGGGTTGATGTGCGTTAGCGAGCTTACGACGGCCGACCGATTTGGCGGATAATATTTCCATGTGAAAGACGTGAAAATCTTGTTTCAGCAAATGGTAGCTGTCGGACACAGCTGTTTTATCCCTCACAATGGCAAAGGTGAACGTAATTTATCAGATCTTCACATTTGGATTCTTAATTCAAATGGCACGAACTTGTTTCTGAACCTACCCGTAAGTATATCGGATTACGCAGAAGCATAGTTGTTCAGTTTCCCGTTCCTTTTCATTATGGCTACCGATTACAACATAAGGCTGGTATTTTAGGCTTTGTGATACATATTTGTCACGGCAGATGATAATAATTACGAAAATTACTGCTGTTATTTATATGATAATTCAATGCCGCAAATAAGAAAAATAAATAATAAATTATTTTCAGTGAGATTTATATAATATTTTGTTTTTAAATAGGATGGTACCTTTTTTATCAATGAAATAAATTTCATTTATAAAAATAAATAATTTATTAGCGCTAAATTATCGCTCACTCTGCTCACCATAAACGTATATTTTCAAGTACAGGCATGAGTGTTTCTGTAACTGGAAAATTGTACGTGCCACGTTATTGTGAAGATGTTTTTGCATCTAACAGTCCAAAATACAACTTTCCGTCTATATTTTTAATTTATTTCATGATATAATCATAATTTTTTTTATATTTTTGCTGATAAATCTAAAAATGATCTTAAAATGAATCTGTCACGCCGTTTTTCCATTTGCGAAAACATTTGTATAGTAATTATAGAGGAAAGAAATAAAGCGACATACAGTATGCATAGAATACTCCAAGAAAAATTATGTTTATAGCTGATTGTGCTTATATTTCATTTTTTAATTTCATTCTTATCACTATCTTTAAAGCATATATGTGTTCTGCAGTGAAATTAATGAAAATAAGAAAGAATCATGATATCCTACTACAAGCTAAGAAGAATATATAACTGGATTATCCAAAAAATATTAATAGCCACTAATGCAGTAAATGAGGTGCACCTACATAATAGAAAGATAAGGACCTTTCTTTCCCTCAATACTTGCCTGAAAGTCAATTAATTATGTGTCGCGTCTGGTCAAGGGAAATAAAGGGAGCTGTGTTCCACATCACCGCAGACTTTGCTTGAAGGGTCCCACGCCCTGATATGGGCGATTCGGTGAAGCGAATCGAATTGGATAGCGCGTGCGGCTATTTCGCTGGGGAGCTGGCAGCTTTCGCAATTTCCTCTCAGGGACAACGGAGATGCAAGTGACGAAGAAGAATCTCGGGGAACAAGGCAGGCATGCAACGAAAGAGCCATCCTCCCCTTGGGGAATTCGCAGGTGCTTGCCTCGGCGACGCAAGAGTGGGAAATCCGACGGGTAAAGAGATGGGAGTGTCAAGGACGGCTCAGTCACTCGCTAACTCAGTCTCATTCAGAGGAGCACGGCCGCCTGCTGAAGCAGCGTCTCCCAGAGATTAGGAGTTGTCCCGTGACGTACACTAGTCCTGTCTATATCTGTATTACACCCTGTGACCCACCTCTGGGGTATTTGGTTTGTTTGGTAGTGTAACCAAACACCAGCAGGCAACAGGATTCATAAAATTAATTTTTTTCCTTTCCCTGAACTATATTCAGCAAAACAATTAATTTTAGTAGATTTATATATTTTCAAACCCGAAAATAGTTGCAATAAAAAATCATGCATAGACAATTTTGGCAAAAATTACTAATATTTAATCAAACGAATAAATATGATAGGTAACCATGAACTGTATTATTTTAGTTACCATCAACGAAACTTGCAAAATGGTATATTAAAATTCTAACTCTTATTTTTGGTTAATTTACACCTGAATGTTTCCTTTTTATGAATGTACAATTGAAAACGAAAAATTGCTGTAGTCCTATAATTTGTTTATGCATGAAAATTGTGTACTTATTTTCATTTTAAGCCCTGATGATTGTTTATAAATAAACAGGAACGTCGGAAAAAACTGCATTTTATTTTTGAAGCATTCACTGAAAGATTCAAATTTAATTTATGCAATAGAATCTCCACCTTCGCACCACACGGTCATAAATAAAAGTACACATAATAACAAAAAATACGTTCATATACATGAAAAGCCATACCTTTCCAACGGCTAGTATAATATTAGATTAGAATTCATGATGTACATCAATTCAAGGTCTAGAAATGGGAAAGGATAAACATATTATGAGTTTTCCTTGTGAGTGTCAGCATTGGTGTTATTAATCGATGCCATGCGTAGCTTTACCTTTACAGTCATGAGGGCCGGTAAAATAATGCTCATCAGAGCTTCAACTATCCTAAGGAAATGGATCATTTAAATATGCTTTATTCATGGTGATTTACTTCATTTCTATTATTACTCTAGTTTTTGCGTCGTGCTTCCGGCGTAAAAAGCGTTCCGATTGAGGTAAATGCGTGTTCTATTGCAATGTTCCAGAATTTACACCTATTTATTTACATATTTAGAGTAGACATACAAAATGCCTATTATCCCGTATCCTACTTAAATCGATTATTAATTTATGGAATGCCCTCTGCGTGCGATATTTTCTTACAATTCCCCTTCTCTTAATTATTTTCGCCTGATTTCTCTGTCCCATTGTTAGCATTGGAACAGAGAAATCAGGCGAAATCAGGGTGTATTAGCTAGCTATACGTTCATTTCCTATTTTGTTTTCGATAATCGAGTCCTAGATTATTTTGGCACAATTTAAAGTCACTATAAGATTTTCCATTAAGTCAAGCGCCAGCCTAACAGGTAGTGGCTCAGACCTATCTCCTCGACCTCTCGTAATCAGTTACTAAAATAATATATACTTCCGTATTCGTATCAGTCGAGATATTGATGGCTACAGAAGAGGATTTACAACGTCTACATTAGGGGCCAACCCCATTCATAACCTTTTTGATGTAGAACTTCAAAATTCCAATCCAATGAAAATAGTAAGCTGATGTCCGGATAAATCAGAAAAATACTTAATATAATCTTTAGTACGGCAGGTGAAATGAATTTTTAAAATTCTCAGCCACATATACTGCAATGACCTAGAGAATAATTTACCCAAACCTGGCCCAGATGAGGTCACATACCGGCAAAAAACCCATCGCCCCCTCTTACCCTGGCCAAGGAGACTGTGAACTTAATCTTAGTCAAAAAAATCTTTCCATAATTAAGGCTGTAACAGAGCACCGTGACCTAGATCTACGACGCATCGCCAGAATTTCTAGGAGATCGAAAAATCTTCGCGTTCCTTCGATCTGTTAGCCCCTCTGTAAAATCAGGTGATAGAGAAGAGAGCCCTGAGGCAAAAGGTATCAAGGTGGTCGGAGATGAAGATCCTCCTGGCATAAAATTACCTCCAGGTCCATAGCCAATTAAGGCTGTCTTTTCTTGTCCTTGGCGTAATTCCATTCCAAACATCGCCCTAGATCTCCAGCTGGGAAGAGAACTTCTTAATCATCACATTTGTGGATGAAATCCTGATCTGATAACACTCTTAAATAGTCACTCTTCTCAAAATCTCTCTCTTATAAGTGTACACTGCACCGTCCCTCGTCGCATGTGCTCTTTTACACCGAAATGCGCATTTTTAGAAACACGTCCTGTGGAAAAAGATAACAAAGTAAAGAACACAAGAGATCCAACATTTAAAAAATGACTAAATAAATGTTTAAATCAACTAAAAAATTATGCTCATGAAAATAATATTGTGTCTTTTGAATAATAACCAAAATAAATTTGCAGTATTCCTGGTAGTGCATTAGTTTGTATTCTTCGAATGAGGCTTAAAAACGTCCTGTCATTTATAGTGCTCAGCATAAATCGGGGAGATTTACTTTTATGTGCTCGTAGAAATGATGAGAAAATTCGTGTTTACGTTAAAGAGGGAAAAAATGCTTAACGATTAGAGTACCGGGAAAACGGCTCGTAAGAGAAATGTTAGTAACGGTTAAGCTTTTAGCTTTGAGCCATTAAGAACGAAAAATAATGTCTCTCATCTTGTGACAACCTCACGCAACAGTGGCAATGAATAATCAAGCGATTCGAGGCTGCTGTCAAACATTCTCTCGTATTCCCTTTGATTTTATCTCTCCTCCGCAGCGCGCCTGTCGACGCGAGAGTTTACCTACGAGATTTTCGTCTCCCCTGGCGACTCCGGGGAATGGAAATGCCAACCATACCTTTCGTGTATACGTAGCCGATGGAAATGGAGCATCTGGAAGCCCTGGTGGCAACCCCCATAAGTTTATGCACCGCAGTGTTATGTGAGAAACGGAGATATGGGAATAGGGCCATTAGGGAAAACACGAAGCACACTTATCACCATAAATTTTAGAAGCTTCAATACGCGCACGTCGTCAAGTTTGGTTTAAAATGAGCAAATTCGAATGCTAACGGAACGAAACCGATAGCGGAACCTTGAAACAATGACAACTGTGTATCTCCACTACACTCTTGTCGTCTAATTTACTTGCGTTCCACTATTCTCATCATTACCGTCGCGTCGTTTAAAAGAACACATATCTAGGATGTCAGACACAGTGCTTTTCCCTCATTTAAAATGCGTCATGGAAGGGTGAAGAGAGATATTTAAGGTGTTCAAGAGCAACTCTCTGTGATGCCGTCATTTAAAATCACTCGCACTCCCTAACTAAAACTGGGTCACGTCAGATAAGCCGCTTCTCGGATGTTGCTATATTTTACTAAATCTAAGTCACCACCTTGTAAAGAGATTTGCATACAACACGGAGATAGGGATTTTCCTTAAAATATCCTACTATACTTGCATTTATTATGTATTTACATACATTGATAAATGAAATTTCTTTTTTATCAGAACAAAGATCGTCCTAGAATAAAATACCTTATGTCAAACAACGATGTCGCTGGCTTTCGGTGTTCATATTATGAATAAAAATACTAATATTAAAATAAGTTACTTAATGCACTCAACTTCAGCACTCAGCGGCATTGAGGTATTGTAGGAAAGGTAAATAAAGAATGTGAATTTGGTATACAGTCACATATATATAATAACATTCATATAAAGATACGCATATTATGTAATGTTAATATAACATACAAAAAATAAATATTACGTCCTCCAATTTCATCAGTTTCCAAGGGCGCAAAATAATACATGAAATGAATTCCAGCTTCGCAAATATCTGACTAGCATTGCAGGGCCTTGAAGGGTATTTCGCCAGTACTGTAGAAAAAATTGGTAATGGTAGTGTAACCGAACTAACAATGTTAGGTCCTAACATACCATAGGTTCCAATGGCATGGTGAATCAGAACGTTAACGCTCCATTTTTATGTTAGACGGTAATTCACTCCAGCAAATATAGCTGTTGTGTACACAATCACGCATTTTCTTCAACAAATTTCCATATTTTAGCGTTCCTGTAATCTTAAACTGGAATATTAATATATATACTATTTCGTTTTCACGGGCATGAAAATGCCTAATTTCGTTAGTCATTCTAATTTTAAGATCATAATATGTGCAATAATGAGGGGTTTAAAATAAAAGTTAAGGGAGCAGCTGTTAATAGTAAAGCTCTGGTAAATAAATTGTTGGTCAGCATACGTAGTTAAAACATAACGACAAAATGGAGCGGTCAACAACTGGGGTCTTTCATTTTGGCAGCCAGGTGTTCCAAAATTAACAACTAAATGCCAGCTGTGTGAGGATTCCCATTGGATACAGTTGGAACCCAGGGTCGGGCCATCCTCTTTAGTCTGAGACAAAAGAAACAGAAATTGGCGAACACCGGCTAAGAGGAGTTTTTTGCCCCTTCTCTCACTAATTGATAGCCGTGTCAGTGACATGAAACCTTGTTTTTGTGCACCTCTTCTCATCAAGTCAAATTCAAATTCCTCATGGATTAGTATTGGAGATAACATGTTATATCATCAATAGAAAGCAGGCTATTTCCAATAATACTTCCCGTATCATTTTTTAAGACATACTCCTTGGCATATTTGGCAATTCCACCCTCCATTTCCGTGGGAATTCTCACAGGTTGTCCCTTTGTGTAATAAGTAGTGATGGGTCGGTTCGATTCCTCGATTCTTCGATTCCTCGATTCTCGGCCAAGAACCGGAATCGAAAACGAGTACTTGCCAAGGCGAAAAATCGATTCCGATTCCAGTAGTACTTCAAACAACAAAATAAACGACCGCGTTTCCAACAGTCATTTGAATTTTCGCGCCACGTAATCGTAATAACAAAACACATATCTTCTTGGGATGTGCGAGTACTCGAAAATTCAAGTCAATCGAGTAGTTGGTACTCGACTCGAGCGTTTCGAGTCGCATTACGAATGTCGAGTCGAGTAGTTAAGGTTACAGTGCTTTCGAGGCTAGTAGGTCCAGCAATCTGGCGACAGGAAGCGCTATCATGAAACTCATGTAATAATGCAGTTTTTAAAGCCGATAAGTTATTCTAATGCCTTGGCCTGGTAGTTTCAGCTTGCCGAATACACTATAGTTGTCGACGTGGGCGCCGAATACCTTTACGCCAGCCGCAGCGGCCGATCGTCTTCCTACCCGGCGCACACTAGTCTGAAATCGGAAAAAGCTGGAATAAAGTCCAAAATGACCTTTTTGGGGATAGAGACTTGAAACTCAGCGTAAATACTCATAAATCATTACCAAATATTGCTTTATATGCCATTTCACATAAATACGAACCTTTAGTGAGATACAGAGGCCCAAGCATGACCAATTTTTCAATGCCACGCGAGATATCGTTTTTCCTCAAAAAATCTTTGAATTTATCCAAGTGGTTTTGCGTTGGTGTGAGTTTTATGGAATATAAAACGCAATATTCCTTTGATCTGGCGCTTTGCCTATACTTTCAATGACTTTCGAAGATTTTGGCTCTCATCTGTCGGGTTTTACAACGCAAAATGGCCGACCCGTTTTTCACGTGAAATTTGACATAAAGTAGACATTATCTTTCGTTTACGAAAAATATAACTCGGAAAATTTGAACCACAATATAAAGTAGAGATTTCTAAAGAGTACTAATAAGAAATCTTGAAAAAAAAGTTTGCGACGAAGGAAATAAGAGCGATTTTTCAATCGCGCGTCAAGGCTGAGCTACACGCTGCGGAACTTTAAGGCTCGGTAACAGGCCGATTTTTCAAGTTTTTTAAAACATTAGTCTTGAAAATCGTCATTTAAAGCATAGATAATCGTCTTCATTGACTTAAAACACTAAACTGAGGATGTTAAAAAGGATTATGTATAGATCGACTTGACCATTTAGCGCATTACTCGAGTGAAAATACTAAGGATTGGATATTTTTTGGAACCATCCCACGCATAAGAAATATGCCTCGGGTATTGAAGTAAAGTGAAGAGATTAAGTCAGCATGCTTAAGAGAGAGAAAAAAGAACTATTTCCGTGAAAGGCAACAACCGATACCCTTTTTCCCTTTCCACCTTCGCCGAGGTGAGTCACGCGGTAGGGGGAGTTTTCACACCACAAGGCTCTTGTAGCCTTTTTTATTACTGCGACCGTCCGATGTGATATTCATTTGTAGCGTTTAGTTTCTTTCTTGAACTTAAAAAAAGCAAGAGATTTTAAGGTTGATTAAATGACGTGAGAAGTATAGCATTTTTTTTGGCTCTACAAAACTAAAGTTTAGTTCTATAGTTGTTCGCTTCGACCACTTGAATTCCATGAAGATTCAAGATCCAAAAAATCGTTGATATAATTTTTAATAAAAATTCCAAAGTCTCCGAAATCTTGCAATTTTGGTGGGAAAGTACATGACCAATAACACACATGTGTAGCAAAAGGCAAATTTCTGCAGGCAGTAATACTATAACATGGAGACGTCAAAACCTGCTGGCTGAGCATGTAGAATAATTGGTTTTTCTGCTTGAGAATTTGAAAGGGCCAAATATTACATAGATTCATATACGTAGTATGTAATTTTTATTACAGCTATGAAAATTTCTGTATTCAGGTATATTCTGTTTTGAAATTTAGCTATTATATTTTAATTACATAGTAATTATTTGAAAGATGCTTTTGTCAACTGACTCTTTCACAGAGTAATATTTTTTAAAGTGGTTTTCTTGTTGCCTGGAATTAAGTGATATTTTTCTTGGAGCCTATGGCATCAGAATCGATGGAATCGGTATCGGTAGAATCGGAATCGAAATGTCAGAATCGGAATCGATAAAATTTTGGAATCGACCCATCACTAGTAATAAGTCACCTTTTTGCCGCACGACATAAAAATTGAACAAAGAAATACCAATAATACTATAAAATAAACCCTAAAATAGCTAATGGCTACCAATATTTAGCTGCCAAGATTTCGAGTCAAGTCGCCGGCCCATGTTTTCTAAATACAACTAGCAGTCAATTAATATTACTGTTTTTGTTACTATATCCTTACTCGATAACCACGTGACTACTTTATTCTATAGAATTTCGTGCCGAATAAAATACGAACTCGTATAATCCTGAAATAAAATACGGTGAAGCACGCCTCCCTGACCTTCGAAGCAGCCACCACCGTCGTAAGGTATGGTTCGATTTCTCGTTTAGCACGAAGAACTTTTACATTCTACTCTTCTTCTTCTTCCTAGCGTTTGTCCCGCGCTATTGCAGGGTCCGCTTTTCTGCAAAGCCTTCTCCACTTGGCTCGATCCAGGGCGTCTACTGACGTGGCGTTGATGGTCTTCATGTCCGCCTTAATTTTGTCGAGCCAGCGCATCTTTGGTCGTCCTCGTGGTCGGCGTCCTTCAGTACTCAGCCGCATTGCTGTTTTGGCCACGGAGTTCTCATCACTACGCACCACATGCCCATACCACCGCAGTCGAGCCTCCCGCATCTTGTCTGTGATCGATGCAACTCCCATTCTTTTCCGAATGTCTTCATTCCTGATGTGATCCAGGCGGGAGATGCCTAGGATCCATCGCAGCATCCTCATTTCCATGACATGCATGGCCTGTTCTTGATTTGCTGTGGCTGGCCAACATTCTGCTCCATATAGGGCCACTGGGCGGACTACGGTCTTGTATACTTTGGCCCTGAATCGTTCAGGCATTCGACGGTCGCACAATACGCCAGTCACTTGGCGCCATTTCAGCCATGTTGCATTGATTCGAGCTCGTGTGTTGGCGGTTGTGCTTCCATCGTTGCTGATGACAGAGCCCAAATATTTAAACTTCTCGACCTTTTCAAGGTCGTCGCCGTCGATGCTGATCGTGCCATCGGTTTGAGGCCCACACTCCATGTACTCAGTCTTATTGATGTTTAATCGCAACCCATAGTTGTCGAGTCGTACCTTCCATAGTAGAGTTCGCTGCTGTAATTCGGGTCTGGTGGTGCTGGCAAGGAAGACATCATCGGCGAACAGTAGTGACCAAGGATGCGATTCTTGGAGACAGGCCGTGATTGTGTCCATGCACAGGATGAAAAGGAGCGGAGAGAGGGCCGATCCTTGGTGGACGCCAACAGTGATTGGGAAAGGCGGTGATATTCCTGATGGGCAACGGACGGAGCTGGTGGCGTTGGTGTAGAGAAGCTTCACCCATGACACGTAGACTTCAGGGACGTCGTGAGATCTGAGGGCATGCCAGATAAGGTCGTGTGGCACGCGATCGAAGGCCTTCTCCAGATCAAGGAAAGACATATGCACTGGCTTGTTCTTCTCTCGGTGAAAACTTTTACATTCTACTGCATTAGATAATTTTCAATCCGGGCAAATTTGTTGAAAATTTTCCCATGTGATGCATTTTTTAAACTAAACGAGCTCTCCTCCCTTCCTTGCCTTGATTTGACTTAGAAGAGCTAGTACCTCCTTCTACTACGTAGCACACCCTGTCATACACACTCATGCTGCATAAGAAGTAAATGCGAATTTCGTATTTACAAAATATAATCGCACTTTTCAAATCTCGGTTAATAAATAAATATTTTAGAGCAAAATTCAATAGAAACTTTTCCCCATTTATTATGTAATCATTACAACTTTTGCACCGTCTTAACTGAGAATTCACAAATATATCAATAATTGCATAATTTATCATTAAAATTTCATAGGAAAGAAAATTATTTATAGTGAAACTTACAAACAATACCCATTAATTCATACTATTTTACCGTAACAGAGTAGCTAATTGGGTATACCCTGCAGTACTCAATATCGAAGTCAGGTTATCGCAACATAAAATTTACGCCCAGGTAATATATACCTTTTAATAAGCATTTTTTTTTCTGATAACCCAATGAGTAAATTAAATAATTCTTCAGTCATAAAATAATCCACTCCAAAAACTAGATAGTGAAAACGAAAGAGCAAAGGGAAGGAAAATCGCTGAAAAAGCTTCCATCAAACATCTTTACACTTACATCTTCATGTTTATGACATATGGGGATCTTATCAAGAGCTATAAATCCAGCAAGCATCGAGTAATCAAGGAATATATAACGAAATATGGCTTTCAATTCTGAACTGATCACCCTCCCGAGAAATGAGTCTAGCTCCGAGTGTTCACGGCATTAATGATGTAAGCTCGAACTTTCACCGGCGGTACTGCTCTCCAGCGAGTCGTAACCGTGAGCAAAGAGATCCATAAAGCATCCCTCTCTAACAGAGAAGAAAGGAAATTAAATTCTGGTAAATTGCAAGTGGTGGCTTTGGAATTTAAGTAGGAAAAACTAATTCACTGCATACTTAAATCAAGTAATGCTAAAAATTGTAAATTTATGCAACACATAACGTTGTGAATATTCCTATTTTCACTTTAGAGTCATGATAAGAGAACAAACTTCCTATGCAATGGCCTAGCAGTGAAGCGCTCGAATTATACACCAAAACGTTATGAAGACGAAACTTAACAATGCTTCGAGCAAAAAATAGCTCTCCCAACCAATTTGTCTCTCTCACGACATTATGCGAAAAAGTGTTAAATATAAGTATCATAAAATATTTTCAGATCAAGACAAATTACTTAACCTTTATGGTAAGCACCGTCGCCTAAATCGTCAATGTCGACAATTATTCGATTCGTTGGTATCCTCACATATATAATACAATTGAAAAAGCATGCAGTACAGAGCCCAAATTAAAATATAAAAGTGCCTCACATCAAGTTGAATTTAACTCCGAAATATATGTTTAGATAAAAAAGGATAAACTTTTACTGAGAGAGCTCAAGGTAGTAAGCTATTCGAGTCAATTCAACGTAAAAGCGATCAAAAAGGAATTACGGTGACTGAGAAAGAATATAAACACCAGCTTTGAAAACAATTGCATACGTCAATTCCAAAAAGTACCAAATCATTCAGGATAGTTTCGATACCACCGATTATGATGTAGATCTTCAAAGCTGCCAAAACCTTTACTTTGATTTCTCCCTATAATTCTATAATGCCTCCTTACTTCTCCCTGTGCAATTACTATGCGTATTATCTATAAGTAAAGAAACATCTATGCGATATATCTAGTGGCTCGAAATAATTACGAAAAAAATCCCTATCCCATTTATCTGCCAAGAATACCTTTGTCATTTCAGAATTCATGGGTTTAATTTGAATTTGAATAATGACTCCGTCATAGTTATTTAAACACACGTTTAAATCATTTGTATTTAAATGCAAATTAAACGTAACATTATGGATTAATTAAATTCATAGAAATTAGATATCACTTTATTATAGGTTAATCAGGTTTTTAATCCCTGTCAGGTCAATTACACTTTTCGCAGCATCCTACGATGCTGATATCACTGCATCAGTGAGCATGACTGCGCACACAGTCATTTTTTAATGCATTGCCACGATCTACGTATTTGATGTAGCTATCTGATTAGCTATGAACTCAAATTGCGATGGATATCTGTACCCATAAATCTAGAGCGATCGATAAACTTCAACTCTAGAGTTATCGGTAAATAGCAATTTCTGTTTCAAAGGAATATAGTAGATCGGGGTACTCCTGTTTTTCTCATTTCCATCGGATTTGGAAATAAAATAGTTCTCTGAAACACATGAAAACACTTTTTTTATGTTTTTTCTCCTTCATTAAAGCCAAGCATGGCATATTGCCTAACAGACACCAGCGACGCTCAAACTAATCCCTCTAAAACCGATGAAATACCCGCTTTTCACTCATGAAACTTTTGAACGAATACAGCAGCTTCTGGATATTATTTATTCCCAGTAATTTCGACTTTCTAGCGAGCGTTTCAAATGTTCCCCGATTATTTGCGGGTGAGTAGGAGTTAGGAAGCACTATAGGAGATTTGTCCACACAAAAAATAGTTTACTTTCCTAGTAATGCCAAAATGTCATTTTTCCACTATATCCAGATCGTTTCAAAACCGAATGCAATTTCAAACGAAATTTCTAGGGAAACTTTTCTCAGGAACTAGAAAATTTCTCTTAGTTGTCTCACCCATCATCGTATCGAAATAAATATTATTTTGCATCGCATATACGAGGATACATCACCTCCGCTCAACCGGTCTATTTTCGTGACCTATTATTCGTATAAAACATACGCTAAAATTTTTAATTTTATAGGATATACATTAAAAAAACCTTGCAAACATTTTACTGCTGCTCGAGCTTGAAAATTTTACCTCGCTACTTCCTGAGGCGTTCATGTTTTACATTTAACATGCATTCAAATGCAGATGTAGGTTGGAATATGTTCCATGAAAATTTCAAGATAGTAACGCGAGATTTAAACGAGGGATAAGTCAGGGAAAAAGGCAAAATATGGCTAATCGTGCAGGAGTGAGACGCCATCTTAAGTGAACTTGTGGTCTCGGTAATTAGGATCGGCTACGCATGCACTTACGGCGAGATTTCGCATCTAGTGATATAAAGTACGCTGATCGAAGATAAGCCGGAGGCACTCTGGGTTAGGGATCATTTCCGTGGGAGCACGTTTGCTTGTTTCGAAGGAGAATATATTCCGGAGTGCATGATTAACTACGAGCCTAGGGGAGGCCTGATTGTACCAGACTGCGGAAACGCAATGGTTATGTGCGATGCATACAAGTTAGATTGCCTACACCGAAGAGCAACAAGGTGTGCCAAAGTTCGATCTATAATTTGTCTCGTGTTCCTAACCTAACACAAAATGTAAAGGAATCCTATATTTCCATCCTGTTTCCTAGCTTGCATAATTTTTTTAATTTTTTTCTTTCAACTTCAAAAACTTATTCAACGGATTAATTGATTTACCTTTTCGTTCCCGTTCTCATTTTGATGGCATGGTGTCATCGATATGCTTCGATACAATAGACATGTATTATCATACCATTCCTTCCCTGACAACTTTTGAGCAATGAAATTGAGCCATAAAGTATCTTTATAATTTCTCTTGAAAATGTTTCAAAAGGACGAGAAACTCTTAAGGCTTCTAAAAAAAATACTCATCTTATGAACCTCAGATTTGGGGCTGCACGTTTACCCTGGAGCCAAGTGAGGGCAAATTCTCTTAATCGCCATTTTCTTTATTAATGCTCATCATAAAACATTTGGGCTTAAAAAACCAGAGATGAAATCATTTTTTTAATATTCCGTGCGCAACTAAGTTCTCGCTATTTTTTTAATGAAAATACAACTTAATTGTGAAAAAATGGTTTTTAACGAGTCATTCAAAGTATTGTCCAACGCTAACTACAAATTTTGCCTATCATTGTGGCAGAGCTCGAATGCCGTAGCAGTAAAAGTATGCATCTTTATAGGCTATCCACGAGGGGCTTTTAAGCGTATTCTGCCATGAAATATTTTTCGTCCATCCAGATATCATCCGCGTAAATGTGAAATACCAATTGGCCAAAGTGCGGTAGAAATTAAAGTTTGTCTGCAGAAATTTTTGAATGAATTAGAATTTTTTACAGATATTATGCATTTATCATCTCCAAATTAAACCACAGCAATTTAGCAAGAAAATATAAAAATTTGAAAAACAAAATTTTGGAATGGACTGGGCAAGAATTTTAGAAACTCTCGTTCGTTTTCACTACCTAGATCAGAGAGCCCCTTATCCAGGAAGACTCTGCGCCCTCTATACGAACCCCTGTCCTACCCTCCAATCGCTCCCCCCTTAACTCACATTGTCAGATACCCCCATTCTTTATAAGCAAACTAAGTCAAAAACAGGCTTCACAGGTTTTACGTGGCCTTCCTTTCATCCACCTAGCTCCCAGGGGTATAAAAAGCCCCCATTTTTTCGTATTTATTCCTTCAAAAACCCAATGGGGCTATACCATTTTTCTGAACTGACGGCGGCTGACCTTGAGCGTGCTCGAAACCCACCCACTCTTCTAGCCAATCACAGAAGAGCGACAGGAGAAAGTGTGGAAGAGCCCGCAGTCTCTCTCCGACCTTCGTGCAGGGCACATCGCTCTCCATCTAACAGTGCTGCCCAGCCGAATCTTTGGAGATCGCATAGCGCTTGTTCTGCCGCCCCCGCAAGTACCGTTATTCCCAAGGATGGCAACACCTGTCGGCTGGACGGAGGGGAGCGGACGGGAAAAGGGAAGCAGATGGAGGGGAACGGAGAGGTGGAAGGGGCAGCGCTTCTCATTGGCTAGTTTCCATTTTCCACCCAGCTGCCGTCAGTTCGAAAAAATGGTATAGTAAAATTGAAGCCAATTTTCAGAGCTCTGTGGCCTTAACTATTTCGAAATGCAGCGTATTTATCAGATGAAGTGTGAAAAACTTGTGACTACTAATATCATCACTTTCTCCAGCCGTTCAAAACCGATTTATTGCTAGACACTTCTTACACCTATTTCACTTAATATCGTAAATCCCTGATCCCAGAGGGGTAGTTCATTCCTGAAGGGTTATTTCGGTTTAGGGTAGAAATGGACTAGAAGAAAGGTAAGCCCCCAGCATTCCCTTGCATTCCCAATTTGCCTTGAATTTATATTCATGAGGTAATGTGAAAGTTCCTTCATTATTAACACAGCTTGTTCCCTTTCGCATTCAACCCGAGAGGCAAAAAAAGAAAATATGGGTTAAAGACGAAATTTCGTCACAAAACCGGTAATTATCCTGTTTATATGGATTGAATAGGCGTACACCCGTACAAAAATGGATGCAAGGATCCGAAATCTGTCGAAAAATTCTCTCTAAAGATAAAAATAAATGCCTTTTCGAGTGGATTAGTCTCCCTCAGATCCCCTTTCCACTTCTCCCGTCCATCCCTCTTCCCCATAATTGGACGGGCGCGTGCCTTACCTTCGCTTTTGTCAAAAAAATGACTCCCGAAATTGAGTTTCCGACATCCGCCGGGGAATCGTGTCCAACATACAGCCACATATTAACTCACCGCCAACCGAGGGCGCGGGGCTTTATCTTTCAGCGCGCATCTTTATCCGTTTCAGTCTGTAAGCCAGAATCCTTAGGTTTCATAGGAAATAGATTATACACTTTCTGTTAATAAGATAGCGGTAACATAAAACATCATATTTTTGCTCATAAATAATTTACTCCTGCTGATGGCAGTTCCCGACGGTTTCTCCAAAGCAAGTTTTCATACATGTGAAATTATTCTCTAGTAAATGTGACTTTATACGAAGTTCATTGCGTCGTATTCAATGAAATGATATGATAGGTTTTTGAATTAGCCTATAAATAAATATCCTAGGAAACATATAGCCAATGTAATAAAATCAATGAAAAAAGACAGAAGGTGAAATATCCATATACATTTCAAAATATGATTTAAAAAAACCCCAATTTTACTTACTTTATAACATTAGGTTTTAAAAATGTGAATTACAACAGGAACGTATTTTAAAAGATAATGAATTAAAAAGGCTTCATTCAACCTTAGTATATAACTGTATATGCTATAACGTGCGTTGAGACATTAGATGCGGGAAAAGTCTGTAGCTCTGAGAATTATATAGCATTTTTTTATTCAAATACAATAACAAATGTAGCATTCTATTTTTAATGCCTTATGAAGGAAAATATTTTATGGTTTTTTTATCAGGTTAGGCATTATTCCATCTACAGTATTTTTTGCTGTTATGCTGGAATGCAATTTACTAATATTATTCACCGAATAAACCAACGATATTTTAGCTGAAAATGGCTTGTTTTATGCATATTATGACTCATAAATCCAAAAAGTACACAAAGTTAAGGTTCACTTGTATGAGATACAGAGTAACTCCTTGGTTTTCTGCGAAAGTTTACTTCAGATAGCACCTGAGATTTTTAAACTGTACTGCAGCAAAAAAAAAGCTACATGGTTATTGATAAAATGAAAAGGGAGGGAGAAAGTACGGAGTTGAATAAAGACATTTTGGAAATGAGACAATTGAAATGGTAGAAAAGAAAAGAACAGGATTTTGATGGCTTAGTAAATCAAGTAAAAGCTTAAGTACATTATTAAAAGATTAATCATCATTGTTTCAATTCAGAAATACTCGTCATTAAAACATTCATGACATTACAGGCAATACCGTAATGAACTGATCGAGGGGTAAAGAAAAACGGAGAAGTATCGATGAAATATTTTAAGAGCTATTGTAAAAAAAAGAAAGTACCAATGAAATTTAATTTGTAAAAAATAAATATATATGTCCAAAACCTCTTTTTCGATTTTCTTGGGAATCATTTACGGAAAGAGCAGTGGTGCTCATCCACTGAGATATTACAGGCCTAACAGAGTCGCAGCCGATTCTCACACATTAGTTACTCCTATGAAATCAGTGGCGAGTACTTTTTGTGGAATGGTGACTTGATAGATTCAAAACAAAACTTTGCGGTATTCCACATAATATTTATCAAAAGAATATTTAGTAAGAATATATTTTTTGTCTCTTGATAATGACCTGAAAAGGTCGAAACCGGTTGATGTTTTTAATGAATAAGGAGTGGATTAGAAAAATAAAGTTTATTTTTGAATTCATCATACGAGTACTTACTCTTAACCTATCCCTCACCAGATTAACATAGCAACTCTACTTCATAGATGATTGGAAAGTCAATTAAAAGTCCGCTTCTGGGTATATATATTATTTCGAACTTTAATACGCTATTCTGATTTTTTTGTCTTTGGACATTTTCAATGAAGCCTACAAGTAAATCAACTAAATTATCTATTCACATTAAGAGAGATAAAAAATTATTTTCCTCGACTATATTTTTCGGGCTCCATAAAATTGCGAAGTGCTTGACCCCCTACAGATAGTCTGAGACTGCATAAAAGGTGGAATATCAGAAGTTAAACAACGAAGTAAGCGAGAGAAGTCTTGAGAAACCACATATCTGTGGAGTGAAGAAGGAAGAACAAGACAGTCATGGGAATATGAACAAGGGTTGGGTCGGCTTCGAAACTTGGAGTTCAGCAGTCCTCTGCGGTTGACGGAAGAGATGAGATCTGAAAGGTGGTCGCCCCAACGATGGTACAGGGTTCGATCGATACGGGCGTTTCATTTTGAATGAACGATTAAGTGCCTTGAATGGTTAAGCGTTTGAGTAATATAACTGCTCCTGGCGTATGACATTTATCCAGTTAGATATATATGAATACTATACATTTGATCATGAGAGAAATTTAAACGTTAGCTTAAAACTGTTTTTAAAAGTTGGGTGTCCACAAGAAAGACGTTCATCTATTTCTTTAGAAGCAATTAAATTTTACATTATGCATTCAAAGCATGGCCAAAGTCGCCAAAATAATGGTAAAGAAGGTATGTCGAACTGAAACTATTACTATAAATTTTAGAGCCAGGGAAACTAATGCGATAATATTAAGAGTGCGGCAGTAAAACTGAGAAGCACTAAGTCGCTCAAAGTAACTAAGTACGAAGAATGGGTAATGGTAAATTAAATTAGTGATGAGGAAAAGTTTCATATTTTGCTGATAACAAAGACGGAATATGAGCTTGTGGCGGTGAAATTAAGGAGGAAGTCAGTCACAAAAATGGTTGGATAAAGAAAGATAATGGCACGTATTTGGGGAAGCGAGCTCAGCTAAAAAGAGAGTTTGGAACAAAAGATGATTTTGGAGGCGGAAAATAAAGACAGTGCAGAATTAAACACTCATCTCGTTCGCGGGACCATCAAGACAAACCTGAGCAATTTTAAGTGGCTAAAAATAGGCCTAGAATCCGCCGTTATGAACGGTAGATTCCTTATTGTGAACAACGCTTGAGTAAGTGCCATGGAGGATTTTCTCGGCTACTTGTAGACCAACAAGGCATCTTTCCCTAGAAACTCTGCCTTTGGGAAACTCAATTTAAGTTAGAATGACTGCGTATGCAGGAAAACTAAACAAAACTAACTTTGATAAAAGAAAATGCCTCTAGCAAACCGCATTATAATGATGTATACTGTAAAGCGGCGTGAAAGAGGAAGAAAACCTACCAAAATAGGTTCTATCCAATGAAGAAGCACCTTGATTAATATGAACGATGGAAAAATATGAAACGCCTGAACTTTAAAGAAATATATGAGCTTGATATTCTGCCTCATATTCACGGAAACGAATATTAAATAGAGAATCGGATTAAAATTTACGCCATAGAAATGTATCAGACTAAGGATTCTTTGAAGCTGAGAAGAAAAAGTTTATTTTTAGAATTCCGGAGGCACAAAGCATAATTATAATTTTTTAAATAGTGCTCAACATAGAATAAAGAATTTGAGCATAAATTGTGACTTTAAACAAAGCGTGCGACTTTGTAAACGAAATCAAATTCCACTGTTAATAACAGTCGCCGAAAACCACCGTCTCCCCGTGCAATATGAAGGCACACCGTATGATATAATGACAAAAAAACACGCGTGGCGTGCTAAAAAAACGACTTTCATATGAGTATCTATGGATCTGGGATTTGAAAATGAATATAGCAAAACACGTGAGTGGAGTGGAATGGAGTTTTCCTTTGAAAGGAGAGTGATTTTAGAGCGACTACCTAGCGAGATTGGAAATGCATACCGCAAAACTTTTCTCTTTTGTTCTCGTAACGAATCGTTGCGATACATACACCACATAAAATTTTGAGAGTACATAGAAGGGATAGGGAAATCCTATCTATACTACGAAAGCAACAATAACAAGGAATGGAACGCACAATAACTTCACGCGCGCAAAAGCTATCCGTTTACTGTGTCGCACGGAACAGCGAAAACGCCGTTTTGGTGATTCTCACCCGACGAGACAATGGAGACGACTATTCAAGGCAAGAGAAGGGTGACCTACATCGGCAGGGATATGTGAATAATATTCGGTCGCGGCGACGATCTGCCTCAGCCGCTTGTTCGCCCAACTCGGTATGGAACGGCTCCGCGAGGTTTTTTGTATCGAGATGAAAACGGTGGGAGACTGTAAGTGGAGTAAGGGGTGGCTAGGCTCAGAGACAAGTCTGGCCACCTATAGATGAGGTCAGGGCCTCGTGTGGCTGGACATACGGAGAAAATGAAGGTCTCTCCTGCGAATTAGTGAGCATCAACGTATTTGGCTCCCACCTACTAATCCGCCGTCGTCTCCCTTGCGACTAAGTAAAGCACTAACACTTTGCGACGCCAACGTAAAATCCGCTGAAAATAGTTATTGGTCATTTCACCCATTTTCAGACTAGAGCTGATGGTTAAGCTCTCATATTTTTATGACAATTTGAGTACATATTTGTTTCTTCAAATACCTTGTCTGAAGCTTTAGCATCTAAAATCGGATGAAAATGTGTGTACATATTTGCCTCTTCAAATAATATATAACTATTTTGATGCACTTATATCTAAAATCTTAAAACCGCTGGTATATTTAATATGGCGGATTATCGCAAACATTATTTTCTAGACACCGCATTTTAAATTTTAAAAATTTTCATTTTTTTCATCACGAAAAGTTTGCACTTTTCAAATTAATATATATTTGGCATAACTAAAAGAGAGGTTTTCAATATTAACAGAGGTATGTGTTTCTTACAAATTAATTTATTTTAAAAAATGAAAAACGGATTTTTTTCCACATTTTTAAATAATATTTCGGCTGGAAAATTGACAGAACCATAACTTTTCCAAGATTTCAATATTTTTCTTTTAAGGCAGAAAGATATCTCAACAATAATATACGTAAGTTACTGTGGCTTTAAATCTAGTATTTGTAAGAAATCAACAAGGTTCAAGAAATATTTTGCCAAGCCATAAGACTATATTATTTCTAAAAATTACCTCAGAAATAAGGACCCCTATATTCCATCAAGGAAAAAAGTCAACAGTCCGCTGAACCACGAAATAAGAAAGTTATTTTCATCAAGTTAGACCTGAAGGCTTCAACTACCTCGCAGTCAAGGAAGTATTTCATCAGAGCTTATTGTAAGATAAGAGCTAACGAGGCAGAGCTATTGCAAGATGAAAATAGGTTCTAAGAGGAGCAATAATGGAATTCAGAATAATGTAAAGAAATGGAAAAGCTAGACTTGCTGTACATAGCAGTAAATTGCTTCCCAAAAGATGTATTACATAATAAAAGTGGCATTTTTGACTGAAAAAATTATATAACTAATAGTAAATATTACTTATTAGATGATAATAATTGAATAGTTAAATATGAGCTAGTAACCTGTCTCAGGATAGCTTTAGTTATAGGCCTCTCACATACACAACAGACATTAAATTTGCACTAATTTTTTCTCTTCCCCAACGTATAATAACCATGAAAAATGCGATATATTCCTCTGATTCAATATGTAATCCAAATATTAAATGAATGTCGAATGAATGTATAATATTTAGTGTCTCTTCATAGAAATTTTCAGAGACGAACAGCAACTGCGTATAGATTAACTTAGGTCTGGCTGTTTTCTCATTCAAATTTTGAAATGAAAACGATTCTTTAAAAAAATATTTAAATTGCCTATCAGTCTCAATGACTTAATGATGTAAACAATAATAAATGCAAACCTGTCATGCCAGCTGAAGTAATGTCAAAATGCTAGGAATATCAAAATGTTGTGCGGATACATATAAGTCATGAACGATTTTTTTCTCTAAGCCATTTGAATTCATCCAGTAAATCACTGAAATTCCTCCATTATTTTATGAAATGGATATTACTCACTTGTGCAACATAATTTTTTTTTCCATGCTTTACAACCTCAGTCCTATTTTTAACTGAGATAAAAATATTATATACTTCCTGATAATACGCAATTATTTTACGAAAAGGACGTCATGTTGGAAAATTTACTGTTTATTGCTCCATGATATTAAGTTCCGACACTTGCTTCTCCTATTCACCTTATCTAAGTATTGACATCCTCTAAATGAAACTATTTTCATTGTTTCCGGAAAACTGATCGGCAATTATCAGCCATTTTGTTGAAGGAGTGGTCTTCAACAAAATGGTAATTTCCGCGCTTTAGTGTATAACTCCGCTGCCTACCATGATTTCGACACTATGTCTTGGTCTTGAAATTTAAAATGACATAAGAAGTGTCGAAGCCATTATAAGCAGTGGAGTTTTACATAAGTGGAGTGCTTTTTTCATGGTTAAGAAAGTAAATAAATAAAAATAAGAATTACCATTTATTGTTTATATTTTACCATGGATATATCGCATTGTCAACACGTCAAGCCTGAAACGATTCCATGCGAGAAATTTCTAGGCGTGTAATTAACGATAACCTTTCCGTTGCATTGAAAATTGGCACTGTCTGAACATTCGACCTATTTCATCCAGTTTCTCTATTGATTTTTTATGCATCCCAACGAAATTTTCTCCGAAAAATGTGACAGATGGCTGAGTTGAAAAATGCAGCAGCCCTCCATCCGTTCCCGTTGCGAGAAATTCCCGCGACGAAGGTAAGGACAAAGGCAAAGAACAAATATGACTGCCGCTCGTTCCATTGATTTATAGCCTTCCTACCTGGATTACACGAACGTACCCGAGCTCAGAACTTTTCCACGCTGCTGGGTCACCGAGTTCCCGCATCTACGTTTTGAGGAGCGAGTATCTGCGGAATCTAATCCCTCTATGATCGGTCATTCATTTTACGCTCAACAAACACGTTAGATAAGGCTCTTAATTCTAGGATACGGCCGTTTCCATGGCAATATACGCGCTGGACAACGTCCAATGGACGTTTATTTGCGTTGCATAAAAAATTTTTAAAACCGACGTGTATCTTTGGAAAACGTTGCTGAACATTTTTTAAGCCTAGCAATAAATAACGAACAGTGAGCTTTTAGTAACAGTGAGCATATATGTACCTACTTCATTCTCTCCTCTGTTGAAATATATTTAGCATGATTTATTGGAGTTGTGCCGAAAAAATTAGACGAAACGATGACATGAAATTTAACATATGTGTTAAGGTATGTATATAGACTCTTAGCTACCGACTTGTAATAAATAGTAGTGAATCAGTGAAGCACCCATTTTTCAAATTTTTTAACAAAAACGTTAATTTTGGTAGAAATTAAGGGAAGATTGGAGTTTTGCGGCCTCTCTGGCTTAAAGAAATAAAATGAAAAGAGGGTCTTAATCGGTCGTACAGAATTTCTCATCAACTCGTCCAAGAAACACAAAACCACTCTTCCGGTATGCGAGAAAGGAGACCGTTTCATTACCATAACCAATAATGAACTCAAACACTAATTGCAAGTGAATATTATAGCAAGTGTTTTATCTCCTTCATTTTGCTGAAAAGGGTTACTTTGTAGCCGAAATACGTATTTAATTCACAACCATAACTGGACCCATTCATCCATGAGAATAAACAAAAGTTTTCTCCCGCGTAGCTTTAGTGAGGCCCACGCCCTCACAAAAAATTCCAACTCGGTTTTTTGCTTGTCTGTGAGTGATTTTTCCAGTTGAGCGGCTGGGTTTTGGTCACGAAGGCAATTTTATCTCCTTTCCCGCACAACAACTTAGAGATTTTATGTAACTTGGACGAGTTATTGATAATGTTTCTATAACCAATGTGTCTCTTTCCTCATTTTAATCTGCTAAAAAAGTATTTGCATGTAAAATATACGAAGTATAAAATATACCAATATATTATACGTGTAGGTATGTACCAATACGAAGGTAAGGCAATAAAATATTCTCCAAAACTAGCAAAGATATCCTGACCCGGGTGAAAGAAATGAATTCAAACCAGAAAAATGATACCTCTGAATGAAAAGGAAAATATTCGAAGCTTAAAGTATGCAATACACTGCGCGTTGAAAATATGAATAATTTGGGTATTTTCAAGAAATGAAAGCTAATGAGGCTGAAAAATCATATTCCCACCTCTGCAAGGGATTTAGCAAACGTCATGCAAGAACTCTAAATAGGCAGGTACACAGTTTTGATATATTCACATTGGCTTTCTATTCGTGAAACTCACCGTCGGCAAGTGATTTCATTGATAAATCACAATATTGTTCATTCTATCTCAAAGACGCTTGCAGGAGAATGGCGTTCCTAGTAAGCAGCAACCTAAGGTCTAGTATTTTCTCTACACGATTATTTTTCTATAATTTTTTTTACGTTTTGAATTCTCCCTCAAGTCCTTGAGAAAGTAACTTGCAAA
The DNA here is from genome assembly GCF_921293095.1 of Ischnura elegans. Classification (NCBI taxonomy): domain Eukaryota; kingdom Metazoa; phylum Arthropoda; class Insecta; order Odonata; family Coenagrionidae; genus Ischnura; species Ischnura elegans. Next base: position 28,549,684 of record NC_060250.1, on the reverse strand, counting down.
AAATATAGCCCACGAAAATTCATCTGAAGGCATTGGTGACCTGAAAACATTCGGCGAAAAGAGAAGAAACTGAGGGAAAATATAACAGAGAAGACCAAGTTATACACTGAACAACAACCGTATAGACGCATTGGTTATGCAAGAGTTTGCGGTATAAAAACCTTTTGATTAGGTAGAGTCGAAGTTTCAATAGTTTTCCATATTTATACCAACCATTTTGGGGTCTCATTCCGTACCTGAATAGTAACCGCGGGTAACTGAATTCTGAATTCAAAATTTTTCTCCGTTTTCTTTTCTAACTTTTCAATACCGAAGACTTCGGAAACACAAATAACGCGCCACAGCTGCAGTCCTCCATGTAGATATATTCTTGCTTTGCAATTCAAATGGCTCACATTTGAGAAGGAAATAGAGATTCGTGACCTGCGTGCATTTAAAAGGACACGGAATCTGAATCTAGGAAATATCTTGCCACAAAGGGCGAGTGAAAACACATTTGCCATAAACTTAAGTCAGAATCCATTCAATGCAAGCGAATAACATTTCCTCGCAGTTAAACGTGCAGTGAATGCTTTTGAGAGTGTGTGGTCATAGAAAAAAGCTAGGTACCAGATGATCTACAAGTATTTTTCTATATCCGGCGTTCATTGTTCTGCCTTGATTGATATCAGCAATGATAATTGCGCCCAAGTTACTGAATTTGGTGTAAACAATTAACCAGAATAGGGGATGCAATGGCAGATAGTAAGACACGGGTGCTTCTTTGTGGCACTTCCATAGATTTGGATATCTTCAGTAGGGGACTGAACTGCCTCTTAGAGTAATGCAGCACAGTAAAACCTGTCGTTAGCGGCCACTGAGCGAGAAAAAGAATAGCTACCGCTTATGGACATATCCCCTGAAAGGATGTGTGATATTTAAGGGTTTTCAGCAACGATATTCCATAAATTATCTATCATATACTACGCAATAAAATAACCTTTATTTTCATCTTAAAGACTTTGTATTCGGCAAATCCTTGAACCAGCACATTAGTTTTTTAATAATTTTTTAATAAAATCCCCGCAGTAAAGTAATAAATATCTCCAATATATCCGAGGATTACTCTCCAAATGTCTAGTCAAACTCTGAAGTGGCCTTATATTACACAACAAAATGAATCAAACTGATTTTCAATAGGAGATAAAATACTGTTCATCGCCCAGATGCAAGAGAGAATTGCAATTTATGCTAGCCTTTTAAACCGCACTAAATTTATTTCAATGTAAATATTAATACGAACGTCGTACTTTCGCACTGCAGATATTCAATTCACTGAATAATACGATTCCTGGAGATCCGATGCATCTATTTCCTGCAATATGCTTAATCAAATCAACCAGTTAAAGTGAAACTTTCCCTTGAACGATTAAGGTAACTTAAAGGGGAAAAATATAAGTTGGTCAATTTGCTTGATAACTAGGTCAAATTTTTAACATTTAGGTGCCCCTTAAAACCCCTCTTTGCGATAAGATTTCATTTACTCAAATTCATGCATCGATTACAAAGACTTCATGCCAAAGCATTTACAAAAAGTTGCATGTAATTAGAGCGAAAACAACCCTGTTTTAACGTACAAGCAACTTATTTTCCAGGTATTAAAATTTTTATGAGGAATACCTACAGCTGCGCGCTTCTCTTTAAACCGGCAAAAAAACACAGCACAAAATCGTAACAAGCGTATTCGCAGCGATTACGCGTTATAAACTCATGCATAATGAGTACCTACCTATAACACTGGACGGCAAAAAATAATTTTTTCTAGAGCCCTGGTACCATTCCTGCTGATTCTTATGTAAAATGACCTCCTGAATCCGAATATGACATCCGTTTTTCTCCATCACCCACCATTTTCGGGGGGCAGCCCCCCCCCCTCTGATTTTCACCACTTTTGCAATAATTAAAAGGAATGAAAAGGATTATATTAACATTTATATTTCTTACTAGATTTGTGAGAGGTGAAAAGTTCTAAAACGTGATAATTAATGATAAGGATGTAGATTTGGAGGGATTAGTTTCCGTCAATGATAAAAAAACGCATTAAAAATTATCATCGTTTCCTTTTTTTCCTAATTTTTTCACTTATTTTCTTCATTTTTCAGCTCCCATTTCATCTTCCCCTACCCGAAATATCCCAGAGTGATGGAAAAATATATCAACAGCTCATATTAGCAATAATAAAAATATTTAAGAACACGGCATAGAAAAAATGATGAAAATTTGTGCCTACAGTTCAGAAGGTACGCCACCACGCTGGCGCTCTCAATACCACACGCGCATCAGCAAAGAGGAAAATAACAAATGTGAAGAACGATGAATAACATAAGTAATTTGATATTTGATTTACCTTTATACACTGAGGTAAAGTTTTTCATACAAAAACCAGCAGTAGGCCTAATATACATACCAACATGCCCGCATTCAACTTCTCTGAAAATCTCCACTCAAATTTGGTGATATCTTCATGGAACCGTTCCCGATGTTAATCGGAAACTGCTCCAAAATTTTCTATGAAAAGGTCCAGGTGTGAATTAAGGAAATGCATTTTTAGTGATATTTTACACCCCATGGCCTAATACGATGACAGCAATTCCTCGACATAGGCGACATAATCATCACTTTTTGTCACCCAAAAAGTTCTAACACACGTTTCAGAATCCAAGCCAAGCTCAATTCTATTTATGATCCAGGTGTTTCATAAACGTCGAATCTTGGAAAAGTTTCCTATTCTGGGGGCCCACGTATTTCACCCTTGGTTTTAGCCTCACTAAAACGAAGACGTTAAGTTAAATATTGAAATTCAGCTCCTGTCTTGTCGATTGTTTCCACAAAATATTTCATCTGTCCTAGTTTGATGTGCAATGGTGGCAAGTGAACATTTTCTGTCGGAACCAGGGAAACATGAGCGACATTTTTATAACCAGGTGTGAAGCTTTCTCGCAGAGGCCAGTTCCGTAAGATGTAACGTTTTCTCAGGCGCGGCTCTTGTATTCACAAAGGAAGCAGTTCAGAAGCAGCAATAGTAGTTTGACCAAGTATTTCGTCAAATTACTGTAACAAGTGGTACAGCAAAGACTTGGAGCTTAATCCTAGCCCTGACCGCTAATTTGGCAGTCAGAGTAAAATTTATATGCAGTTTTAAGAATTAAAGAAAGAGGCTATTGTTGCGATGTTTAAGTCAATTCACCGCAAACATAGCTGAAGCGATGAGGATGATTTTTACACACGCGTAACATAATTACACATTAAATAACGGTAATAATCACCACTCAAGCCCAAATACTGTACATTCACTCGGAAAAAGCCGGAGTACAACAATTTTTATTGTTTTGCACAATTTAAAATACTTTGAAAAAAGGACCCTTGTCCAGAACACCGAAAGAGTTGACTCTGCGATCATTAGAGGTATGCCGAGGGAAGGTGACGACAACTTCAATATACATAATTGATTTGAGAGGCTGACACTTTGTGGAACTCCATGATTAAGGAGGAAGAATACTTTTTAACTCCAGTGAGAGTATAAAAATCTCAATCTTATATTATTCGTATAAATATAGAGTATTACTTTTCCTTTTTTAGCTGCGAAAGCAAGAGAATTGCCGTCCAAGCCTGAGCGGGACATGCGAGAGAGGCCATCGTAGTAAATTGAATCTTCCGAGCCATTGCTATATTATATAATTTTTGTTGCTATGCTATGCAGCAAAATATTTTTATTATTAGTGATGTTTCCAGTTGTTATATATTTTTATCGTTCGGGGGAGGATGATGTGAAATGGAAGCAGGAATTTTTTTTAAATACGTGAAAATTTGCGAAAACAATGCAAAATTGATCATTTGAATGCGTTTTTACACAATTTACGGAGACTACTCCCGCCCAAATCTACCTCTTTACCATAAATATTAATTTTTAGGATTTTGCTTCCCTCAAAACCCCTAGAAAAAAATTAAATGCTAAAATAATCCTTATAATTCCTCCCAATGACCGAAAAGTGATGAAAATTGGAGGGGGGGATCTCCCCCGAAAATGGTGGGTGATGGAAAAAACGCAGTTCATATTTGGATTTTGGAGGTCATTTTACATGAGGATCAGTAGGAATGGTGTCAGGGCCGATTTTCATGCCGTTCAGTGATAATCGATAGTTTTTTATTAGTAAACCATACTTTTTTGTAATTTTCCAGCTAAAAGTGCATTATTAATCGAGATTCAGTTTTAATGGAAAATAAAAAAAAGATGACTTCAATACGGTTATGAGTAATTTGGTGCCATATGCTCAGTGGGTTTGTGCGAATATTTCACGTTTGCTAGCCCTGACTACGGAAAATTGGTTACCCAAATCCTGCTGGGAAAGTTAATTTAAGAGTTAATTTGCTCGACACGTACGAATGCTTATGCAATCTAACCATTTGCTTGAAGTGGATGGCTCACACAATTAATCAAGTAAAGTAATCAAGGATAACGAAGGGGAGTCGAATCAGGAATTCTGCACCACAATAATTCACGCAAAATGAACCAAACGATCTGATTCGCGACTTACAATCTTACAACTTAATAATGAGGAGCATCCATCCGTAACTACGAGCACCTATGATATATTGGATAACCGATGACAGATTAGGATAGACTATGTTCTTTTAATTCCTTATACTGAAACTGTTGGTTGACCGCTGAAACCAAAAAGATTGATCGTGGATAATACTAACTAATGATTGCTCAAATACTTACATTTGAGGTTTAAAAACTCTGAACTCCTAGTAATTAAGCACGAAAATAAAAAATTATCCATCACAAGAACTTAAAAAAAATTGGTCAACTGGAAAAATGCAGGGCTTTGTTATTAGCGTAACACTCAAACGACGGACTGGAAACCGATTTTGCATAAATCACTTATCTCGCACGTTTTTACCTCGAAAGTAACTGCATCACAAAATTACTAGTTCGAACGAGTTCGTCCCTTGACTATCTCGTTGGCAACCTCTCCAGAGCCTCGCTGCTTCCACTCTCACGCCCCTCCCTCCGTGCCTACGCTATCCACCCTTAGCTCTCGCTGAGCAGTTGACTTTTTCTGGTTCCCCCAACGCAGGGGCGCGTTTTTGTCACCCTAATTGTTCAATATATTAGGTAATTAATTAATTTCTCATGGTTTTAAAACTCGCACTGGACTATTGACAGAGCCCTCATTTTTTTAATGATTCTGTTTTTCGCAAAAGAAAACAATAAATTCAGATTATTCGGCGATGTTAAAATTTTCAATTTCCACGCTATTTTTATTCGACTATCGACTAAAAAATAGGTCTGTGACCTGCATGTGCTAGCGAAGGTTTCACGCCGATATTTTGGCACACCTCGCAACAGGTGGGTAAACCGTATAAGAGGCAATCATCTTTCGCCTTAAAAAGCAAGCCATATTCTTTTAATTATAGAGTAAGGAGTAATGAATGCCCATTTTCACGTATCCATAAGCTGTACTTAGCGAAAATATCCGAAATAAGAGCCTGAAAAAAAAACACGGAAGCCAACGTTCAGCGAATCTCTTTCTTCGGAAATCCCCTTTTTGACCCTTCTTTCACTGTTGGCAAAACTTTTGCTTTGGTTCGACACAAACAAAATGAGTAAGGGGTTTTATAACGAGTGACAACGCAGTACACGTAAACGTAGACGTATCTTCCTTCGGGAGAATACGGATATTTTGGTGGAGCGAGCACAGCATTCCGCTCTATACCTTTGTTGAAGACTTCAAAGAGGATTTTAGGAAAAAGCTGATTTCTGTTTAGAGCTATGCACGTTATGCCTCAAAGGATCCTCTCTGGTGCGCACTGCGTAACAGAGGGCGAATGAACAGTTGCAACACGTGAGTGTTTACGTCTGTCGCATTCAAATAGGCAGCGGAGAGTAGCTGAAGCGTGTCCGATGAACATGTTATGCACCATAAGCTTCATACTGATATGACCAACCCTCAAAAGGGAATGAAAGAGGAAGTTATCTAATGCTTCGTAACTAGCCAAAAAATTTTAACGATGGGTCTGAAACAAAATAATATCCAATGTAATGAGTTCAACAGATTCAGGCTTCAATTGGTGGAAGTTAGGCATATTTAAATAAATAAAAGATCGTAGTACTTTTCCACAATGCTTCACGTATAGACTGGAAATTAAAATCTCAAACTGATCTCCTTTACATAAAAAGCACATAAAAAGTAATTGTGAGTAAAGCAAGAAATATTTTATCATACTTAAAGCTCCATTTAGTAAATTTAGATTAATGAAAACACTAGCTACATTGGAGCTCATGTAAGATATCAACTAACTGTTCAGTGTGGAGACTGAAACCATTTCGTCTCTATTAGTCGGGAGCTGTTTTGAGAGAGAGGCTCAGAAATCGAAACTACTTTTTTCTGCTCGGCTGTTTCCTGTTTTCGGTTTCACAGACATAAAATAATTGTTTCAGAGAATACATTAAAGTCAACACCACAATCAGCTACTTTAATTTAACGAGTCAACTTAAGTTATAATCAATATTTTTTTAAGGAAAATATGAGAATCACACTGAAAAAATTATATTGCACACAGTTTTAGCCAAAATTTGAGCAACTGTAGCTCCTTTTAGTTGAAAAATAATTATGAGATTATATAGGTACTTCAAATTTAATTGGAAACTATCATTTTATTTCGCTAGATATTCAGGAATTTAAACACACTGAGCCAGAAGATAACCTTATAATCATGGTATGGTTTGTAGATCAGTGAGGATAAATAGAGAGGACAAGATAGTTTTTTTAGACGGCTGGAGCACTTTTTCCTTTCTCCTTCCAAACAATTTACCACTTTCCGTCCGAATCAAATCCTAGCCACCATAACCGTCAACAATGCCACGAAAGACAACCCTTAAAACAGTCGCGAGCAAAAGCGAGTATCCGAAAAACAGAGAGAATTGTCGGGAAACCATTCCAAGCAAATGCCTCAAGAGCCACCACACTCGCGGCTTGTGTTTTCCAATCCCAGGGGACTTTTTCGTGGAAAGGGTTCCGAAACAGCGCCGTGACAACGGCGGGGATTGTGGGAATCGAAAAATCACGATCCGTAAAAACGACGAAGAGAAGAAATTGATTGAATATACAAAAAGTCTTCTCTCATGGTTTGCCGTTCATGGTGTGCCTCTGTTTTTGAAACCAAGCTTTTCCATGGACCACATTGATGCTTATGGAAAATGAACAAAAAAAGGAGAGACAAGCGAAATTTGGACGCCACAAGCAACGGCGAATATTGAGGCACACCAAGTACCCGCTGTAGTGTCCTACCATTGATACTGCCATCAGGAATGGGATTAATTGATTTTAAGAAATCCTAATTAATATGGCAGTGCAAATATGTAAACTCATAAAAATGAATTAAGCTTGGAAATGGAATCATCACTATCATATGCCAACAATCCTATAATTAGTTTCATACCTTGGTTATTTATGCTTAATCAATTTCACAATAAGATAAAATAATTCAAATTTTGTTATCATAGCAACCAAGAGATTTCTTAAGCAGGTAAGAAAAAAATAGAGTGGCGTTACCAGGGGCGCAGTAAGGAATTAAGTCTAGAAGGGGTTTTAGGCGCAAGTAATACTGTAAGGTCTGGAGGATATGGAATACCCGCCAGGTTAAGCGAAAGGTGCGAGGATCCTTCCCCAGACATTTTAAGATAATTAGTTCAAAATGGTGAGTTTTACGGCTTTTTGAATAGTTAGATGCTTTGTTTGTGAGTCATCTGCCACCCTATTATTAGTTACAAAATTTCTCAAGTTAAAATATTTTTATAAAAAAATTCTCTGAACTCTGGGGAGGTTTCATCCCCTAAACTTCTCTTCCTCGCTGCGTCACAGGTCGTTTCTGTTTGAAGGGGGATTCACAAAATTGCAGCCAATCATTCAAATCGAAAAATACTGAGCTTTGGGGAAAAATAATTTATGAAATAGAGGAGACATGGGTTAAAAGTGGGGTTTTTAACTTTTCCTAAAGATAATATGGTAAATTATAGCAGAAATATGAACAAACATGGACAAATTCACTGCATGCTTCACAAAGGATGCAAAATCTATTTTAAACAGAAGCCTAGATAGCTCAATGTAGCAATTCCACCATCAATGAAATCATTTCTCACCAAAACCGAAAAGAGGGCGATGACTGAGTGATAGCATTGCGCATTTCGATGCTTGAGAAAGTTCAATGAAACATTAATTCCATAGGGGTCGCAGAAAATACATTCAAGCGTTGCCATGCAAAAGGCATACATTCATTATACCTACCATTTTCAACAGATGGATATCCTGACCGCAGCGAGGTGGGCAGTTTTGCGCTGAAAGGCTTGGTTTTTTTTATTTGTTTTTGTTTTTTGGTTTCCGATGCATCACCGCACGCCTCCTATCGACCGATGAGTCCTCTTTTATTATTTCCCGAGCCCGCGGTAGCGCTGACACATACTCCACGTCGCTCTCTGATGAATGAATCACAGTACTGCGGATTGGAGGCGCTGATTTTTTCAAAAGAGGGAAAGCGACGGCATTATTTCGGGTAACAAAGTTTGAAGAGCGTTCTCTGGCCACAGCGGTGGACGGAAAAATGGAAGATTCGATTATTTTTGCCACTTTTTTCCCCCACGGAAAAACTTGCACGGGAGTGTAGCGTCCCAGTGGGTTGAGAAGTTAGCTTCTGACAGGAGGGACTCCGGTTCAGTTCCCGCCGGAAGCGTGCCGACAATCCCAATATAAATCCCTTGTAGTATACGGGTTGCTCAGGGGAATGAAATGGGCCCACAATCCTGGTAATGTTCACATTCTGTGAACTAGAATGTGATGAGATCTACCTTCATTTATCCATATTAACCTTCTTGTAGAAGCACCTATTGTAAGAAAGGTAAACATCCCATTACTTCACATTATACTGCGATGATCCCTACCCTCATTTATCCATACTAAATTTACTGTTCAAGCACTGATTGTAAGTGATGCATACATCTCATTACTTCACATTATACTGCGGTGAGCCGTACCCTCATTTATCCATATTAAACTTATTTTTGAAGCGCTGATGAGTGAGTTAAACATATTTTTATTATTAATGAATGCTCCTTGGCATCAATTCCCGCAAAATTGACGGACTGGCCCCTAGAGCTTTTCTGTTTCATTTCTTTGCAATAGGATTTGACGATGTCATACCCCGGTGAATTCACTTTTGACTATTTTTGTAAAAGTCGAACTAATTGAAGAGGCTGCGATTGACGTTGTTGATTTTTCCAAAAAAAAATCACGGACATTTTTCCGGGGTAACAAAGTTTGAAGAGCTTTCCATTCTCGTTTCCGAGCATGAAAAATTCGAAGAGAGAGAGAAGAATATTTCTCCTCATTTCGGGAGATGGAGATTAATTTCAAGCATGTGCATCAAAGAAGAATGGGATCGCATTAAATCGATCCTGCACTGGCCCAAGCTCGCGCGCCGCTAGTGACGGCACTGAACGATAGAGTGAGGTTCGACGAGCCGTCGTGGGGACACAGCCGGAGGGAATTAATCGACAAATGACTCGCGATAAAAGCGAATCATTTCCCGCTCCGAAAGAATGAGGGTGCGGGCGTTGGAGGGAGGCCACGCCGGCGGATGAGGACGCTCTCAAGAAAATTACTTTGGTCGCCATCAAATGACATTCTAGTCACCTCTCTCTCTCTCTCTCTTTTTCACTCAGTTTTTCCCTCTCGAATCGTATCGAAGAGAAAGAAGAGATTTTTATTTTCAAATCACTAAACTTTGTGACGATGATGGTCCATCAAATCCAGATAAATGCTACCATCACACTAAAAAAATGGATGTGTTTAAAACCTAAGCGTACGATTGGAAAAAAAGTGATCATTGGAAAAAAGTAAATGCAGCTCTTCAACTTTTACCATAACTAACCGCTATTTTGGTGCCAATAACCATTTTCATTCAAATCGCTGAGCTTAAATTTGGTAAACACTATATTGTATGCACGTAGAAACAAAAAATATCCAAACTAAAGAGTACGCAGCGAAAAAAAGACCATATTCTATGCTGTTTTATAACGAATCATTATAATGTGCACTAAATTTTTGCTTGTGATTGGACGTAGTCACATGCTTAAAATGGACATCAAACTCTTTAATGGGATTGCAAGATTGGCTTTTATACGTAGCATAGAAACAGACAAAAATGTCCTCTACAATTATAATTAAATACTTTTTTCCTTCAGTGCAAAGCCCTGGGCCACTAATCATAATTATGCTCCAATTAAGCCATAGTAGTTTCACACCAACCTCAACCACATTGAACATCTGACTAACTACACCGTTACAAGAAGACTATTTTTTAAATATAATATGGCTTATATTACAATATAAAAATAAAATACACGTGCAAGGGGAAGAATACAGAAAGATTATAGGATAGAAAGGGAGCAAATGGGTTACTGTGTAGAGTATTGTTATCAAAGGATACAAATTTTATAAAACAAAATGATAGAGACAGCCATCAGAGGTAGGCGTAGCAAGGGGCAAAGGGCAACTGCACTTTTGGATAGTTCAATATGGGATCAAGCAATATCTTTCAAATATAATATGAGAATATAAATAGAATATTAAATAAGGTAAAAATAATTGTAACTATTGCTGTGAAGTATATCCACAAATGAATAAATTAGAAAACCTACCATAGTGTATTGAAATGAACTTCTGGCGAAGAGTAGCTGAAAAATCAATAAAAGGAATCCTCTTAACGATGAATATAAGTGAAACGGTAGTAGACGAAATAAAAAAGTAACAATGTTATGGGCACGTACTCCTTCATGTTCTTCCTAAGGGGAGATAAATGCAAGCCGAAACAAATGTTCCAGTGAAACCAAGAAGGAAGGCGACGGAGAGGCAGGTCAGAGAAAATCTGTATATGTATTCATACTCACAATTGATACAATGTTCCATGCCCTTCCTCTCGTCTCTCCCCTTCTTCCCCCCCCCCCCCCCCCCCCCCAACTAGAGTTAACAAAAATGAATAAATTGAATGCACGACCCACTATTTTGAACCGTGGCGTACCTTATTGTTAGGAATCGTTTTGTGCATTGAAGATGATTTATAGCATCAAAACCTAGGTCGGAATATAAAAGTTTATAACCGTGGAAGATTGATAGTGTTTAATATTTCTGTTTTATTAATAATTTTCGCAGTTCATGGGGGCACGTTGATATGCAAAATAGACAAGTGCCCAAAAGATTTAATCCCACTACGGATATTTCCAATAGCCCATTGTCTTAAAACTAAATTTTTACGCATTTTAAGTCGTTGACGTTAGTATACACCAAAATTTTCATTGTTATTTACATAATTTATTGGTTTTTGGAAGATTTTCCCGAGGGTAGGTATTTTATATGGTATTAACCATATAATTTTCCGTGCACAATTTTCAAATCCATAGATTTTATTGAATATTTGAAAATATTTTCAAAAGAGTTGATCACCACTTTCATATACTTGGTTCTCAAAAAACAAAAAATGTTACAATACATCAGCGAACTACAGTTTTTAAGTTTGCAACACTTTTAAAAGAGAATACAGCGAACCTAATTACCACTACAAAGTCATATTTCATTAACACACATTAACACGGCTGTGCACGGGTTTTGTGCACTTTTGCATGAGAAATTAAGAAATATCGACAGCACATTATCTATCTTTACAACCAGCGAATTTGATTGATGAAGTGAAAGGTGTGATTACTCCGACACTTTGTTCCATTTATCCGTACATGATAGCGATAGCAGATTGAAATTCTCAGCACGTCCCTATTTCACTCGAAAATTCAAGCCAAACTTTGCGTTAGTTTCGAGACACAGCTGCCTTCCTCCCTCTCCACGGAGACAGCAGCTAATTCAAAGCAACTGACATTCAATGCAAGCAGCAGCTGAACAACTTTCTTCGCTCAACATTCTTCACTTAAGTCCCTAAAGCGATACAGTGGAAAGAATTGCAGGATTAAGTCGAAAAAGTTGCAAGTGTTGGATTAAAAGTTTGAAAATCGTGTTGGATTAGGTCTAGACCCAAAAGTATATAGAGCTAAGACCAAGAAGACGTGATGAGATTAAAGATACTACGAGAATGAAGCCGTGCTGTGAGATTAAAGAAACAAGTCTTCAAGCATGTGGAACAAAAGCCATAATATTCTTCTCTAAAATGCCAAGGAGTAACAACTATATGTCATGACTGGTATAAGAAGTCAATCTCCCAATTGTGGCAGGTGCTCTGAAACTTCCGACTGGAAATCCAAGTTTGGATCCCGATAAAGGCGAATTGTTTTTTCCTATTTGAGGGTGACTTGATGAAGGTACGTCGCAGGCTAATTCGCTGCTATTTCCTTGAATAACGCCACCCAGGCAGCGAATAGTATATATTTTAAGGATATTGTTTTTTCATTCGAGAATTGGATGAATAGTGTTGCTCACCCGTAGTCGATGTTAAAGTAGTACCGTATCAAATCATTACAACACATGACGCAAGATGGGAAATATCCTTTGGCAGCAAAAATCAATGAAAGGGAACCAATTTGATTTGCAATACAGTAAAAACAAGCATTGCAAAAGGCTAGTGGGAACAAAGTTAAAAATGAATTGGTAGAATTAAGACGGCTAGAATGATAATGATTATCAAGCCAAATGACTTTTCCGTGGTGAATTTCACTCGTGGTGCACATTACAAGGACGTGAACGAAAAGTAAGAGGAAGGAAAAAGTGAAGGTTTATCCTAGAAAAGGAACAATCGCAAACCGCCACACATTCAGATTAAGGGGGCCAGTTCGTTTTCCTGGACCACCTTGTCATTCGAGGATTTTTTTCTACTGACCATTTTCCGTCAAATAAATAAGCTATCAATTTATAAATTCACTGCATATCTTATTTTTAAGAATTCTTCAATATTAAAAGCCTTCAATCTGTAAATAAACGTCCTTGATGCGTAATAATTGGTTAATGGTGGTGAACTTCCCCAAAATCGACTCACCTCTTTTAAAATAAATAAAAACTTTTAGAGAGTATTTAGTAAAATATTGTAGGCAACGCTGAAATGAAGTATAATAGCATGGCTATTCATATTTTGTGGCGCAGAATCATTGTTTTCAATAAAGGCATATTGGAATAAAGTTCATTTTTTAGACTTTAGAATTTTAATTTATTGAATCAAATGCAGTGAACAAAAATTAAAAGCTAGGAATAAGAATTTCGTAACCTTGTTCCAAGGAGATTACGACAAATAACATAGGAAGGCAACTCTAGGGAGAAGGGGTAATATGGACCATGGGCCTGAAGAGGGACGGTAAGATTCCGTAGTGCGTGAATAATAGATGGGGCTTAAGGAAGCACAGACAGCGATGGGTTAAAAAAAATTAGAGGCATTTTATGAATGGGTTAAAGAGAGATAGAGACTGAAGCAGTTCAACATTAAATCTGCCTCCTGGCTATGCGGTTGATGCATCGACTTCCATCCTAACGCTGTATACCGTTGGATGACTTCTGAAAGTCACCTTCGTCCTAATAACTCGAGAGTTTGATGCACTACACTCATGCAATTGATGTCTTCCCATTATAATTGCCGGAGCTGCATCTGCAGGGTAAGAAGTGGTGCCATCAACTGGAGGATAGGCGATAGAATGCTTAATTACTTGAACCTCTCCATCTTCCCATTCACTGGTGGGAGAGGGCGCTGGGAAATTCGGAAGCCGGCAAGATAAGTAGGATGATGGGAGCGGGACGAGGTTTTAAGTGACGCTCCGATTTAAAAAAAGAGGCAATAAAAAGCTCTGCACTCCACTTGCAATTACGAAGTTCCCCCGAGAGATAGAAAGTCCGCATGCTCCTCGGAATTCGCCTAATGAGCAGCTGGAGAAATCGATTCCCGACCTCCCACCTCCGAGGAAATTTGCCTTGAGGACAACCACCGACTGAACAGACAGTTGTTTAAAGAATTGCGAATCATCAGTTTATACTTCGCACGCAGAAGCAAAAAAAAATATGCAGGAGACGATTTTGCTAAGCAAATAAGGCTAACTCAAAGCTTGATTTTAAACAGCACATAAAACAAAATTGAACCTTTCATCGGTATTCTATATTTTCCTATGAACTCTAATAGGTTTCTTGTCTTTTGCCGACTGTTTATACTATTTATTAGATACATCTTACAATTGGACTAAAACAAGTGTTTTGAACCCAATTATCAAATATTACCGAAATTGGAGAGAAATTATCCTTTTATTTCCAGATTGTCGTTTAAAAGTAAGGAGTTTTCCAGATATCAATGCGTTTATTATTTTTCCATGACCCACAAGGATATCTGCCATCTGATGTTGCTAGATATCTTTGGTCTTAAAATTCCTACAAGCAGAAAGTGTGGGCATAGATCTTATCGGCACGATAATATCTATGCCCACTGATCAAACAAGAACCAAATTCGCTGACATTAAGACTGGTATTTTATTATTAAAATTTAGCTATGGGCAGGAGCGGTCTGTGGTGATTGAGAGCTCATGATGGGCCCCCCCCCCCTCAGCGGAGGATACTGATGGGCCCCCCCTCAGCGCCTTCCCCCCTCACCGGAAAATTTGAGGAATTTGCATGCCCGGAAATGGATTTTGACGCTATTCTGGCACTTATAAACAAGATAAAATTTTATAAGTAAAATACTATGAAAAGTGAGAACTTCATAGCTTATAAAATTTAATCATACGTAACGGTTCAATTAAGCATATAGTGAATTTGTTCCCTGAAAATGCCCTGAAATTAAATGAACATTTTAAATAACCTTTTCGAATAACCCTTTCAAAAAGCAAGAATGAAAATATAAAATTACGAAAGCACATTTTGCGGTCATTTAAAGACTTTTGGTGGTTATGAATTAACTATGTCTTATTAATTTTTGCATGGCATATAGATATAGTCATTAGTACCTCGTTAGGAGGCAGCTTTTATCCATACTCGTTGGTTATTGTTTTAAAATGTAGATAAAAACTTAAGCAAAAATTGAGGTACTAAGTTTATAGAAATATACAAGCCTGAATTAACATATCTACTATTTTTTTAAGGATAATGTTTAAAAATTTGTCTCGTCAATACAAATCAGCTGACCAATTAAAACTGTCTGGTAGAGAAAGGTAAAATATTAGGATAATGTTTTAACACTCTTATTCATCTTGATTTTGTTTTATTATTAGAGAAGCTGTAGTTAAAAATGTTTTTTATCAGTAACTGTCAAATATGAATGGACCCAATCAATATTTCAACTTTTTTGTGCTTTCCTTCTATTGATTATGTGTTCAGGGACTCAGAAAAAATACAATATAAATAATTACAATTTTATAAATACTACCCACTTCTACACACTAAAGGTAAAAAAACAAAATAACAAATTCAGGCCAAACCAGCATTCGCTGATCTACTTATGATTCCGTAATCTGTGTGAGGAAAAATAAAATATATTTGTGCTGTGCGCGCTCAACTTCCCCCTCCAATAACGCTCCCTTCCCTACATCCCGTCCGTAGCACTGAGTCCCACGGAAATAGATATACCTTAGTCAAAAACTCAGACAAGTGAGATGTGTAGCTATATCCAAACATTGTAACATATATTTTTGAATAGATATTTGATATTTTTTCTCGACGAATCGGAGTATCAACTACCCAGAAACATGAGCGAGGATATCGGGTTTCGCTACGGAACTGGAGACTTAGAGAAGAGAGGACGAGGGACAAATGGAATGTCTAATGATTCGTAGAAGTCCCCAAATTATACTGATATACACAGGGTCGCACTTGCGGCTGCCACCGTGGTCTAATCGTACTTGAGAGGTTTACACGAACTCGTCGTATTTGGCCTAAGCGCAGGACAGGAGTGAGAAAGAAGAGACGCTACCAGCGCCCCAGTGCCTGCCGGCCGCTTCATGATACACACGAGCGTTGCGTGGTTGCGTGGGCCCCCGAAGCTAGGGGCCCCCAGAGTCCTCTGGATGGCAATTCTCTACACTACACCCTCATAGAGATATGAGGGTTATGAACTATGTAGTGTATCATCGACAGTCCAGAGGACTCTGGGGGGGCCCTGAGCTCGGGGCCCTTGGTGATCGCCGACCAGCCGACCTAGCCAGACTGCCCCTGGCTATAGCCCCGGTATTTCAAGTATTTGAGCTTGTAAAATACATTTCTGTTGGCC
This sequence comes from Ischnura elegans, assembly GCF_921293095.1. Taxonomy (NCBI): domain Eukaryota; kingdom Metazoa; phylum Arthropoda; class Insecta; order Odonata; family Coenagrionidae; genus Ischnura; species Ischnura elegans. The sequence continues at coordinate 28,533,412 of NC_060250.1, read as the reverse complement.
AGTAGCCTTTAACAGAAGGTACTGAAGCGTTCAATTTCGATTGAACTCTTAATTATGGTGTCGAACACATCGTTTGGATTCGCGGACACACACACAATTTCAAGATGACAGCGCGCGTTTTAAGCGAGTAATGCGTCAACAATACAGTCGATAAAAGTTTATTTCTGAAAAAAATTGTTTGAGAACATACTACTTCGAAACCATTTTACAAAAAAATTTTAAAAAATGAAAAGAAATCTTCACGGATATGGTAAAAAAAAAGTGACTGAAACCGTATGCGCTCAAACTATCGGAAAACATAAATAATTGTAATAAGAGGTCAGACACTGACAATCTAAGAAAAATTCATTTTTATTGAATAAATCCCAAATGAAGGTAACTATGGCTTTGAACTACTACTCGCCGTAAAAAAAGTAGAACGCTGAACTTTAAGCATTTGTATAAAATTCTACAGAAGCTCCATAGGGTTATGTTACATACCGTTTTACTCACTGTTTTTTTGGTTACAGCACTGTTTAAACGTAAACGTTTAACTTTGACAATCGAAAGAGTTAAGAAGAACACGCTAAAAACAATGAGAGCGGCGAACGGACGTCTTCTCCAACTCGTCACGGGCATAATATTTCATTGGCACATTTCATTGTAATTTTTTAGAGTGAACGACATTTTCGCATAACAACACGCTTTTTAAAATTAAATTTGACCCATTCTTTGATTTTTTAAATGGTCGGAAGGTGGATTTCATTTTTCGAGATGTAAAAAAGTACATTCATATCGAAGTTACGCATACCTTATGAAAAGATATAACCAAACTTTTCATGTAAGGAAAGTTTATATTGTTCCTCTTGTTTAAAATAAACCAAAAAAATCGCCCCGTGGCCATGCACACTACCAAGATGGTAATATTCGTTCAAAAAAACGCAAAAAAGAGATTTTCGTTCAAAAAAACAATCTTTCCCGCCTTCATGTATCAATTCATTGTAACCATTATCATTCATACCCCTGAAGAAGATGTAAGAAATATTTGTAAACGTTGGCAAACAATTTAGGAGAACACACTAAACAATAGCTTAATTCACGCTATCATCTTTTATGGCATCAATTATTGGTCGCCACAAGTCAGAGATAACGTTTGGACACGCCCTGACATTTTCTAGATGTAGCATGAGATTGAAGCTTGTATTGCCTCGCCAAAAAGATGGGTCGTGCGGGAGGTATGCTTCCTTTTCAAGGTTGAAGACGTCTCAGGAGAAGGAAATTCCCCAGAATCCATTGCGAGGCCACGTGAAACCCGAGCCAAGAGGTTGAAACACCCTCGAGGACACGAAACACTTCAGCGAAACTCATCGGCTGTGAAAGCTGCGACCCCACTCGGCCCCAGGTCTTTTTTCTTTCTTGTCTTCCTTGCAAACCGCAACCTCTCAAGATGAAACACAGGACTTAGTTTCCTTTTACCTCCAGTCTTTTTGACTCCTTTGGTTACAAATTTCACGTATAGCCTGCTTGTAGGAATACGCGATGACAATTGAATAATCGCAATAAAATACGGCCATTCCTCCCTCAAGATCAACAAAATAAAATAAAGCTGTAATATGTGACACTTGGGGGGATCAGGTTGGTGTGGTGGCTAGAGTGTTGGCTTCCCACCCGGTGGGCCCGGGTTCAAATCCCGGCAGCGGAAGAGCATTTTCAGAGACTGCCCGATCACTGCTTGAATGTTGTGTGGAGGACATTTCAAGCGCAACACTCCGTCCGTCGGATGGGACGTAAAGCCGTGGTCCTTTTGGTGCCTTTTGTTAAGAACTAGCTAATGCCGACACCAGGTTTCTCTCCACCCTTCCTTCCCTACCCTTCCCTCGTGGCGTTAATGACCTTAGCTGTCTATCGCCTCCTCCAAATACCAGAATACCAAAATATGCGACACTTGCCTTTCCCTGAGGAAGAGATTCAGCGGATCAGGATTTGAATCCATATCTAGGCAAATGATATTTTCTCTTTTTCCAATTGGAGTAGAGTCTTTGTTATTACGTATGAAATCCAATAGGAGAATTTTAATTAACCCACCTTTGGTCGCGTGGCCTCTATCAGACGCCAGGCCATTTTCTATTCTTTGCCTACATCATATTTTCTTCGTTAGGAAACTCATCCATACCTTATATCTTATTATTTTATGATTATGAAATGGTCACCAATATGATTATATGTTCTGTCACATTTATGAAATAAGTTTTGATGTATATTTTTTGGAGTCTGGTAGACGCCACGCGACAACTTCAGTTTCAATACGTTACTTGCTAATATCTTCGTGATATTCATCGCAAAGTTTTTAAATAAGTTTATAATTTAATCTAGCAACTACTTAAAGCATTAAATTTTGGATATCAGTCTTATCGCTACGAATGTTTTTTGTAATTAATTTAACACCTGAATAAAACTATTATTACGAAGAATCTACTCCGGTTCCCTTATGATTTGAGTGAACTTTGGCGCATAGTATACTGTTCCCCATGTGCTACATACGTTTAAGGTGACTTAATACATTGATACAGATGAATAACATTAATCGTAAACATAATCGTAACAATTTTTGGTTGCATAAAAAAATAACTTTCCAATCTCAAAGGAGATATTTTGTTTCAAGTTCAACTGAACGTGCTATCTATATAAAATTTCTCCAAAACCAATAATTCCCCCTGTCTTCAAAATTATTTATTAGGTTACCAGAAATATCCGTACTTTGGAACTATGAAAAATATGTATGCAATTACTGTCCAAATTAAACATGTTGATATAATTTCGATGAAAGGAAAAATGTGAGAAACGTCAAAATATGTTGTAAGAAGTTTTATTAATACATATATCTGTACCATTATTATGCATACATTTTTTATCCATTGATGAAATTAAGTATTACATGAATGATTTATTGTAGTTAGAATAGTCATTTCTAATTTCATGCATTTTGTCTAACCATTCAAAAATGGTGTCTGTGAGACGGCACGCGAGAAATTCCGTTTCAAAATGTGACACGACTGACGTAGGGTTAATCAAACATATTTTCAAATAAAAAAGACTATTTTGATTACTATCCATGTTCAAATCTCCTATTGGATGTGGCTACGTACGTTTCCACGGTATCGAGGTTCCGATTCCTTTTGGGAGCCATAACACAAAGCATTGGAAACCTTTCGGACATACGGCCATATCACAGTCTCGATGAATAATGTCTTTCTCCATAAGAATTTGTATTTTGATACTATTCATCTACATTTTTAATACTATTAATACTATCTATTTTACTTCTTCGCTAACCTTTATTTTTTATTACACTCAGAGAAACATCATACTTAATATCAAAAAAATGTCAAAACTAGTTTTTGACTAATTGTAAGGTGAATTTTTAAGAGAAATATTTTGTCTCAATTACGTAGCTACTATTTAAAATTGCAGTAGTGGTATTCCGCTTCACCTCGACCCAACTATGTTGCTATGCTGCCGAAATCAAGACTCGCTTGCTGTGCTTTAAGCCCTCCGGTGGTCTAACCACATACAAGGATCGCCGCTTATGTGCCATTCCCATGCGAGCAGGGTCCTCATCACCCTTCCCAGCAATGCTCCACCGAGATCCGCGCGATCCGCTGAGAAACGGATCCGAAGGGAGGTGGTTGGGTTGCCATGCTTTGAAGGGGAAGAATGGAACTCGTTAGGGCGCTACCCCGCGGGACGAGAAACAAATGAGGCAATATTTATGCGCGAGTGCGGGAAACACGAGTGGCGGAGAAGTCTCAGTCAAGTCGGTTTCGGGGATTTTCCTGAGCGCCGCCACACAAACGCCAGTAATTGCCGGGTCATGCTACCTCACGGCAGTGGCGGCGCGTGCATGAACTCATATTAGCAAGTGCACACCCAAATATGAACGAAATATAATAGAAAACTATTCCTTTACGACGAGAAAGATAAAAATCCTGTCCACAAATGAATGAAATATGAAACTCCGAACGCTACACCCATCTCGTAGGCGAATTCACTGCTATGTAAGAGTGCTATCCGGTGGCATCGCGCCGGCCGCAAATTCGGTCTATGCGATCGCTTGAGGGTGCTCGGGCGAGACGAGGTCAGCGGGGGGGGGGGGGGGGGGGGGGAGCTGGGAGCAGACTCAAAACAACGGGAATACCCACGCGCATATATAGTGAGTAGCTCGCAGGTATTGTAGCTGCCACCTACACTATCTGCGCCTAGGATTCATCCGTCCGTCAATGCATCCAGTGGCATTTAGCGGATTCCTTTGAACTTCATGCTAGAAACGCTTTTCTTCGTGTTCTTCTAGACGCAATTTGCTGGTGTGCTTTCTATACTACGTTGTGAATCTGAAATATATATGTAGTAAAATTTTTAACCTCTATAACTCATTGTATATCTGCTCTAATGCACACCCTGCTTAAATTACCATCAGCCGCCAATGCCTCACGGTGAGCGAGGAAACTGAGACAGAATTTACCGCGGGAGTGAACAGCCACTGAAATTCAATGCAGATGTGAACTTTGGTGAGCTATTGGCCCATCGATTCGGAGTAAGGTATTGTTGTGGCGGATCCAGCGGTGGATCTATGGGGGGGTATAAGGGGTCTACCCCCCCCCCCCCCCCCGTTGGGTCGAAACAGATACTAGATGAAATCGAAATTTTTTGATTGGATTATAATAGATAACGTTATTTAAAAATCTAAAAGCGTGAAATATGTACTCCAGAAGTAATAATCTTTCGATTTAAGCAGTAAAAATAATAATACGAAACCACCCTATTTTATTCGGTCACCAATTTTCTACATAAGTTCCGATATATTTACCCACTTCAACCAATTGAAATACAAAATTACCTCTGAGCTTAGGGTTTATTTTACGTCACAAGGGCTTTTCATACTTAGCCGTCGCATTTCCGCGCGCGTGAAAATTTTCACTTTTCATTTTATCGCGAAAAATAGATATCGTCATTTAAAAAATCTAAAAGCGTGAAATATGTACTCCAGGAGTAATAATCTTTCGATTTAAGCAATAAAAAATAATAGGAAACCACCCTATTTTGTTATGTTTGATACCACTACTGCTAGGAGGTTACCTCCATTCGCCCCCGTTCCTATTCTGGATCCGTCACTGCCTTAGACAAATAATGTTTCCTTTTTCGTAGCTTAAGACCTGTTTAATGGCATAATCCAACGGGTGTGCGAAGACGCACTCCAAATTGCGTCGTATAAAGAAGTGAAATGCTCTAACACAGGCGAGAATGCAAGGACGTGAGATGGTAATATTGGCCACTGTTCTAATTTTTTTCGTGCATTCCCGCAATTTTACTCCGTATTGGGAAATTAATGCAGTTCAAGCATGCGCAATTACGTTCCCCGTGTAAAACGACCTTTAACGCTGATGCTGAGGAGCTTCAAATGCTTTAGTATATTCTTAAGAAAAGATAAAATGATTCTTACAACACCTCATTGTGGGAGCGGGGCTTAGACATTCATAGGTGCTGAGAAATCAAGAGTGGAAGTATTTGAAATGTATTACACTAAAACTATTAAAGAATGATGAAGATGAAATGGATTGACTGAGAGAGTGATTAGTAAGTGTTAAGAAGAGTGGGAGAAAAAAGAGTCCTCCTAAAAACCATAAGGACAAGACGGGTTCAAGTTATAGTTGGCCACATTATGAGGCATGATGAAAACAACCGCAGAAGGACAGGTGGAAGGGCAAGGGACGGCCCCGCATTAGTTACAAAGGACAGTTATAAATGATGTAAAAGAGAAGAAATACGTCTCTATGAAAAGGTTAGCGGAAATGAGAGATGGATGTAAAGCTGCGTCAAACCAATCTTAGAATTTTTGGCTCATGATTATGTAGATTCTTATTTCTGCAGTTGTAGTATATTGCTAAGTATAGTGCTGATGTGAGAAAAAATATTCGCTTTTTCAACACGATTTAAATTTTGGAATCAACGAGGAAAATAAGACAGTCAGGCTATAAGGGAAAATGTAAATACGTTAGTTACGTGACAATTCAATACTGATTTTATTTAAAAAGAAACTCACCAGATGAAATTTAAGAACGCGAATATTTTTAAATTTCCCTTTGCATGTCTTCGATGATAGGGAAGAAAACTCAAAATATGTAATTGCTGACATTATCGATATAATCAAGCTCCAAATTTCTAAATACTACAAATTAAATGCTGTTGTCATACAAAGATAAGGGAATACTCGCTGCTTCTACTTTTCAAGTACCATGATTTTTTGAAAGGGAGGCTTTTAAGGCAGAGAACCTCCGGTATGTTGGACTGCTGCAAGTAAAGACGACGCTCAAGCAAACAAAAATTCTAGTCTTCTCGTTTGCGGTTTATCTCAAATCCTTCCCAACCTGAAGATAAGAAATCCCTGTGGAAGCTTAAAGGGCGGAGTGGAGTTAAGCATTCGCATTAGTTACAGTTGGTCGGACAACGGATTTCCCGGTAATGAAACATAATTTTTTCTTTATTCTAATGTATGTTGAATGAAGAGGCAGACCAAAATGTTAAGAAAACTATTCTCCAAAACCTCGGATTGACTTAATAAAAAATTATAGTATTCAACTCCGTATGATGAAGAGACTTAAAAGAAGGCTTTCGACTGCGCAAATAACTTTTCTAACAATAACATCTTCTAAGCAAACCCAACGAATGGATTATTGTCCCTCAAAATAAATATAAGAGAGTATGAAAGCCCAATTACGAAGCCTCCCTAGCCAGAAGACAGCAAAGACTCCTTCATGAGAGCTGAAGTAATACCTTGACAAAACAGAAAGAATTCGTAGCACGTTGACTCCATAATTAACCGTGAATATCTACAAGACAATATGGAAGACATTCCAGAAGAAAGATTCCTAACAATCCCCAGCTCAATTAATTTTTCCAAGGGATTAATGGGTACCACACACAGAAATAATAAGAAATAGATTCACATAGAAATATCTATTAAAATAAAGAAACAAACGTATATATCGACATGCGAAACTCACCAGAGGGAGTTGCCAGGTAGCCATGGCCACGATGCCGCGCGGCGACTAAACATATAAAAGCGTGGTCCAATATCGCCGAACGATGCCTTAGGATCGCCACGTCTGAGGAATCTGTGGAGATGGAGAAAGATATGGTAGCTTACCAATTGCATACAAAAGTTGAAATTATTTGCAGTCGAATTCAAAAGTGTCGCTACAAATTGAGTGGCGCCACATTTTTGCCGCAGTGAAGACATGGAGATTAGTATATCAAGTATCTCGAAAAGAAGGAAGTTTGAGCACCATTGACATCTCCCATGGTAGTGTAACTACTGCGCTACTCACGGGGATTGTTTGAGGCAAAACTAAAAGGTTTTATTACACACTATATTTACATTTTTGATGATCAGAGATGAACTCCAATACCAATGGCTAACTTTACTTAATTTCGTAATTCAGCCTTCCATACCTTTAAGTAAATGTGCCATTAATACCAAATTCCCATAGTGTGACATAACGTACATAAAATAAAAGGGATTTATCGTGATATCACGACTAAGAGCGGCAAAACAAAGCCAATTCATATTCCAATGTCGGTGAACTCATGAGGGAAGTAGTTTACGAGGCAAATATGAGTCAATGTAACTTAAATAGCCAGCGGTACAAAATTGGCAGAAATATCGCGAATGATTTCATTTATATACTCATATAAAAATATTCTAATGACGCTTTAATTACATTGTTGTATTAGATGTGAATGTTGTTCGCTTTTCCCTCTTTACGAGACTAATGATACTTCACCTCCATTTCTAAACTGCGGCGAAAGTGGCGCCGCTCAATTTGTTGTGATACTTTTGACTTCAACTGTATGTGCATTACTACCACGTACAAGTGTTCCTATGCGCAACGAATCCTAAAAACCAAAGGTAATTATTAATTCAGAGGAGTTACAAGCCTTTTGAAATCCTATGTACCTGTCATTCTATTTTACGATGCATACGATATTGGGACGAATCCCATTATTCATTCGCTACCACCGCAGACAACTCATTCCCACCTAATTTATAAACCTATTCATCTCCGCATCCGCCACGATTATGCAAATACTTAAAGAGCGGGTCCTTCCTCCAGAGATTTTCGTGCCTAAAAAACTTCCTCGCCACTTTGTTCTTGAATCCACTTATTCCCTTATTTTCTTCAAGATCTGCATTTCCCACTCCAGCATCTCATTACCTCTCTCATAAACGGCATCTCATTAACTATGGCATTTTTCTGGATTCTCTGAATTTTTATTGTCCTGAATTATTCTCAGACTATTTTGCATCCCATTTTCCCACTTTCTGAGCTTTTCTTTCCTGAATGTATGGAGGTCCGGACAATTATTTTTAGCTCTTGCACTTTTTCATAGGAATTAGGTTCAAATTTTGTATTTTCTATAAGCACTAACCCATTATTTCCACACATAGCCTCCTCGTTTATGTGTAATTCTTAAATATTAATTGAATCATTACTCTTTTGAGTGTAAATGCATATGATTTTTTGTTATTATGGAAGGAAATAATGTTATTGGCAATCGTGTGAACTAAAAAGAGATGTAGAGAACAGACTGGGTTTATTATTAAAATACGACGGATAAACGAGCATTTACAGGTGGAATACTTGGATAAAAATTAAAATAGCATTGAAAAAACTATTCTTAACAAATGTAGCACTTAAACCCTAAAGTAATCAGAAAACATTTCTCAGAGGAAATGGTTCAACCTTTTCCCTCCACAAAATCCGCTTCCTCAAGGCAAAATGTATTGGAACAATGCATCAGTTTCCTCATTAAAATTAAAAGTATCAGAACTTTAATAAAATCTAATTAGAATTAATTAATTTTTGCTGCTTTTCCATATCCTATTACTTTACAGAAGTTGGGGTGCCAATTTTAGCCATCGCCATTGGTAACTGAGAATCCATTATGTGCGATCTCGGGTATATTGTCTCCAAGAGTACACCTCGATAAATACTCAAGTCGGGAATCTGGTTGTTGTGATTTTCGACAGGGTATTCACTTATTCATGTAAGTACTTGTGCAAACACTACAGTTCTCGTTATTAATTCGGGTAATCATTCATTCATGTCGAAGTAGAAGTTTTCATTTGAACATCTAGGTCTTGTGAACTCGAGTAACAATGAATGGTTATTATTGGAACGCACTGTAAATCAGGCCCTGTTTGAGGTGCATTCAACATGCTTCGATTGCAGAGCGCTTATTCAGTCACCCCATTACCCACATATTTATCTCCGTGCTGCCGTGTTATTTTTAAATGCAGAGTAAGCATATTATTACCTCCCTCTGGAGCAACAGTCTCATTGAATTTCGATCAGTGCCTTATTTATCCTTTTGTTATTTGCACGAAACGTCAAACATCCAGCTCAGGGAGTAGGAAAACAATAATAAAATGTCACCTAATGTAGTCATATGGAGCGCGGATATATTTTTTCAATGCACAGAGCTGCTTTGTAAAATCCGTATTAAGCGAAATCCGATCAGGAAATATTGGTTGACACACTAATTTGCTGACTAAATAAATGCGACAAAAGCGGAGGAGGTGATCGAATCAATATGACCCAAAATTACGGGAGCGTAAAATGAAGGGAATTGGGGGTAACAATTTGAATATCCACCTTAATCGAATTGGCAATTTATCGAGGTCAATTTTCCAATATATTTAGAATAAAAATAATGGAATAACCCAATGCATAAGATGAAAAACCGCGATTCTATTGATTCGAGGTAATATCGGTTACCAAAAATATTTGGCCATGGGAATGGCTTTAATGTGGAAAAATCGAAATAGTAAAAAATCGAGAAAAATTCGGATTTGAGCCAGAGGAATTTTCATTTACGCGTTCTGCTCCGTAAATCATCATCATTAGCCCACAATCTTAAGATTGGTTTGACGCAGCTCTCCATTTCTCTCTCCTATCCGCTAACCTATTCATAGTGACGTATTTTTTCTCTTTTACATCCTTTATAACCTGTTCTATGTAACTCATTTGGGGCTGTCCCTTAGCCTTTTTCCCTTACACTTGTCCTTCAACGATAGTCTTCATCAGGCCATCGTGCCTAAAAATGTGGCTAACTAAGTTTAAGTTTAAGGTTTTCAGGAGACTTCTCTTTTCTCCCACTCTTCTCAGCACTTCCTCGTTACTTACATGGCAAATCCATTTTCGTAAATATCCGTGAGTAATAGAGATGCTTGTAATCATTGCAGGAGTTTATAATACCAATAAATAAAACTAAAATAAATACATTAAATAAAATAAATTAATTAAACTACTAAATCACTCCATGAAACATCCTTGGATCTGTAAATTATTGATCACGACCAGAAATTCCTTTCGGTTTACATTGGACGTTTTTCTTTTGGATATATATGTGCATTGTGCATGATTTGATTTTTATCTCACATTTTGACGGGTCAGAACAGGGTCTATGACAGGGTTTCCCGCCGGCCTCGGTGGCGGCGAGGTAAAATCCTTGCTTGCCACACTGAGGGTCGTGGGTGCGATTCCCACCTGGATAAGTAAACCCTAACTAGTACTTGGTTATTTGTGATTTTCCTTAAAAAAGTTGTTTCCTCATTTAAGAGTCGAAAACCCTTACGACGCAATGGTCAAAAAGTGCTGTTTTCGGGGTGAATGTTATAAATATAATAAATAAATATGTTAATAAATATAATAATTGAATAAAAAAATAAATGTAATAATAAAATAAAAAAAATAAATATAATAATAAAATAAATAAATATAATACATTTTAAAAATACTTGCAACTTTTCGTAATTTGTCTAAGTATTCTCACAAGGTAAGCCAACATATATGGGTATTTGGGTCACTCGCACACAAAGAGTGGAATAAGTACCTCTCAAAGCACCTTAACAGTTTGAGTCCTACGTTTGAGCCACCACCTCACCGACTGCCTTCAGACGTTTACGGGGAAAGGGTGTTCCCCTTGAAGTGGTGACACAGGGAAGCTGAGGACACGATGAGACGCTCTTCCTCCACGACGCCTCACACTTTTCGAGTATCCGGTAGAGGAGAGAGCGGAAGAGAACTCCGCCCACGTCTCCCACTTGCGAGAAATCTCGGCAAAGCAAAAGACTTCGCACTGGAAGATCCTATTTTGTCACCATGTACACCTGCGTTTCCGATCAATGGGATATGTCTATGTCTAAATCTACATGAAACCCAGCAACAGGTTCGTAGCTATAATATTTTTCCGGGTGAAAAGCCTGTATGTGGCAAGTAGTGAGTATTCACAAGCATGCAATGAGCTTGGTGTACTCAATGGCTGTCAAAAAATATCTTTAGAAAGCCCACAAGTTTACAGTTGGTGCGAGATTCTATTCATTTATACATTCAGCAAAGGAATATTGCAAAAAACTTTTATTCCGAAAGATAAACTAGCTATCGCTCACGAACTGCATATTCTGCATCGGTCTTAGATAGACTAATTTTACTCATATCAAGTTTTTCCACGAAAGGCTGGAGAAAAAGTGATTGCTAAAAAGAAAAGCAGCGATTGATGTAGACTTATAATAAATTTTATTTGGTTAGCTATCCAGCGAGAAATTACTTTTTTAATAATGAATTAGCCCTGTTTAATATTAAAAATGATAAGAATAATTAAATATCTGAGTAATTTGGAACCTTTTTTTTTTTAAGGATAAGCTATTTTTTTATTTACTGTAGGTACTACCGAAAGCAGCACCATTGGCCAAATGACTCCGTACAGTTATCACCAAGGCTAGTTCCAGTATACTTAAACGGTAAATTTTCATTTAAATTATTAAATATTACTACACATAGTTTATTTAAGTATATTAACGGTTATCGCTCTTCAGGAACCCAAAAAATTTTTATTATCGACTTGATTTTTCAGCACATGGATCCTAACCCCTTGGCATATTTGAGAAGGTTGAAATCAAGAACCCGAGAATTTTTTAAAAATAAGCCACACCGAAGGACCTCATAACGTGGGCCCCTTTCGACAGAAGAAAACATTTTTCGATGTTTGGCAGCTGAACAGTTCACCAGCACTAATCTTATGGCACCTAAATTTATTAATTCTTTCATGCATCTCAGAAATTGCCTAAAACGGCCTTCATATAGGGGAATCTAAAAATCAAAAAGTACTTTCAAAAGAAACCCGTTTGTTTATATTGTTTCGTTAATACACGTGAAGTAAAATTCAAGCTAACGCTTCCAATGAGCGCTTGCTGCCACCTTATGCACCATCAATTCCTCTGAACTGCGGCCGTCATGAGACACGCTCGGAAGAGGGACACCCGCAAATTATTTGGACGACGAAAAAATGGAGGTGGTTTGCAATGCTTGGATTTTGCTCGTCGGCCAAAGAAAAGTGACCTATTGTAGAGGGAGTAATTTTCCGCAGAGCGATTGTGGCGTCACAAATTTTGTTGGGATACTTTTTCCCCCCAACGTACATGCGATCAATCGTGCGTCAACATTGAGCTAAATACCTTTCCAATTTACGCAAATAAACCTTTTAAAATTATTTCATACATTTCTTAAAACTCCAAACAATGAATGACAACTCCAAACAATGAATTATTTCTCCCCACCATTATAGCAGAGTACGAAAAGTAGCATGGTCTTGATTCTTTATCATGATTCAGGATGACGACACGTCTAACTAATCGAATGTAGGTGGCAAGTAAATCTTTTGAAATAAAAAAAATAGTGATCGCAAGAAATTCTTTCCACATTTTAAATAATTTGAGAAACGTGTCATCGACTAATCTTTCGTCTAATCATACTGATGACCCCAATAAATGTATAATGTTTTGACATGAGTATTCACACTGCTTGGTGAAGCGCACTGTGAACGCAACCAATATGTCTTTATTTCCTTCGCTAATTGAAAGATAACGGATATATCCAGTGGTTAAAATAATGCCAAAGTGTCACAAAAACCGAAAACAAAACTCGCCAATGCTTCCATATACAAGCCAAAATTTCCGTGTCGAGGGTCACTTTAAACATGTCGCTTCAATACAAAATTATATTAAATCAAGTTTTCCTCAAAGAATAAGCCGATATATCTAGGTTACTTATTGGGATACATTTATTTCTTAAATAAGTCTTTTTCATGACAAATGACAGACTTACGCTTTTCACAGTTCATTATCAATGTCTTATGTTTCTCATTTTTTATCAAACTCTCACTGAAATCAAAGAGTCACAAACGCAAAAGTAGAAAATCCAATTGTAAGGCATGAGATAGGAAAACTAGGAGACGGGAAAATTCATTCCATGAGAATTTCATGCAATCTCTGGAGACGGTAACTCGGGACGACAACCAGTCTGCCCAGAATATGAGGAAGTGGGCAAGTAATAGAAGTTGACGGCGATAGTACCGCTTCCGACGGAGAACATGCAATCCACTGGCTTGTTTCTCTTCCCTCACAATAACTCGAGCGCGTATAGCCAAGAAGAAAGACGAAACTTGACGCAACAGAAGGCAATATAGGTGGTAAGATAAGCTAACTCATCAGAAAAAATTGCCATAAAAATCATGTTGCCACTTCTTTTTTACTTTATGTTTGTTTCATTCTAAGACATGGAAAAAGTTATGAAAAACGGATTATTTTTATATGAACATCTAGACAAGGAAGTTTATTGGCCAAAAATATGAACTAACTTTCATTTAATTCTTTTAGTTTACTCGGATCTCGGAATTTCTCCCTTCTTCCTGATCTGCAATTTGCCATTAATTCCGTACACTTTCTTAAACATATATCAAACCTTATGAACATCTACCTGAAATCTTTTACTATCCCAATCATAAATATCCATCTTCCTGTCTATATTGACTACAATATATTGATTTCTCCAGAGAAAATATACACAAAAATCGTTTGGAATAACATATAAATAACATATGAGAAACTAATGGATTATAAATCATCTGTTGAAATAACCGTGGACTGGGAAGTGGTGTAAAACTATGCATTATAATGCGGAAAATATCCCAGTTTTGCGACATTTAAGGAATACAAAGGAAATAAATGAACTAAGCAGTAACTTTGAGTATGACAAATAAACCCTAAATTTAAACTCTCTCTCCGAGTAACGACATTAATAAATGCCGATCTCCACCCATCATCTATAACTGGATTACAGTATAACTGGATTACAGTATAACTGGATTAAGTGGAGACTATTTCACCTTCGCCTAAACCTTTTCGCTTTTTTCGCAGGGTAAGTAAATAATATTATATTAAACATGTCGACATGGTCACAATGATAGTTTGTCACCACTTCGTAGATAATGTTTGTTATCTATATGTACAATTTAAAATATGCTGACAGACCGTTAGAGTAAATATTTTGTGCAATGTCTTACAACAATATGAAATTAATACGCTGATATAAATTGTAAGAAAGCCATAAAGATTGCTTCATCAGTACCTTTACGGCAACGAAATTAAATTGCAACTACAGCATAATAAAATAATAAATTACTTTATAACACGTCTCTGTGTACACTATGGTTTCCATGACTTCGCAGAGTTAATCAGAAAGGCCATCAAAACAAGACCACCCAATATCAACCAAAAACCATCAACAATTTATATGATAAAGTGAAATTCTCCATTTGTTTCATTTTTCTCCAATTTTGGAAACTTGGAAAGCAATGATATTCGTAGACCATGTTCATAGTATGGAACCAAGTGAAAGATCTCAGTTACACAACACGAAATCTTTTAAGTAAGCATGGTCGCTGCACGTATATTTTCGTAACAAAAATGCACGAATTGAATTCCTAAAATGAAATCAAAAGTAAAAATTAAAGTAAATCTACAACGGGTGAAAATTATTTGACTCTCTGCTTAAAGGGAGACTGAATCTGTTGGGAGTCGTTTCAAGTAAGACGCTGAAGTCACCGTGGAATTCTCGACCAGGAGCGTTGAGGAACATAAAGTTGAATTGACGCACCCTAGGGAAGAGATTACGACATTCGTTCTACACGCAGAGGCATGATTCCAATGGGAGATGACATTTCATTCATTTCCTCTGCTTTTTTTGTGCGTATAATCACTTTACCAACTCTCCCTTCTACTTCCACCTTTCTTTTATTTTTCCCTCCAACTCTCGGGTGATATTATTCCAAGGTGATAAATTGAGATACAAGAAAATTTTATGATGATGTGATAACTATAAAAGTAACATATAAATATAACTAAATATAAGAATCCATTAAATACACATAAATTCCGTGAAATATAAATATAACGCAGATAAATATCTCGGAGTATCGCTTACTTAGATTTTCTAATGGGTAGCTGCGATATTTCTCTAGGTTTCATATGAATGTGGTATAGGACTGTCACTGTTTTCCGAGTTTCAAGTTGGAAAAACTCATTAGACTTTATTATCTAAATTCGTGACATCTTTTGGTTGACATTTGGTGGTCTGTTTGGTAGGGGAGACCGGGGCACGTTGGCCCGATTTTTTTACATTTTTTAATATTTTTTATTTATGCATAGTAAACTTTATGAAATTATTGCTAAATTATAGAATGGTCTTTCTAAATTTGGATGGCAATAATTAAACTTGAATATATGAGTTATAAATTTTAAAAAATAAATAAATACTGGGCATATGACAGGTGGGCCAATCTGCCCCTACATCGGGGCAAGTTGGCCCAGCGGCTGGGGCACGTTGGCCCATGTATTTTTTGATAAGGTGAACTAGTATGATTTTAGAAAATCAAAATAAAACTAATAGTTATCAAGAAATATATTTCAATATATGTAACCATTTTACTAAAACAACGGGAAATCTTTAAATTATTAGGATTTCTGGCGTGCTAATACAAACCAGTTGACTTTTGTGACTGTACAGATACAAAGGATCAGCACAATTATTGCTCTTGTGAAATAGTTCGCGGATTTAATTGTTCACACATGTCTAATGAGCACAACGCTTGCAATTTGTGCATTAAATACATTGTGCTCCGGGCTGACCGTCGAAAAAGGCACACTTTAGGCACAGTGAATCTCCATCTTCCTATATCGGACGCGCGTATTTTATTTTTCATAGCTCCAGTTGACATGCGTTACATTGTGATACTATGTTACGTTCAAGAAGATGTCTGTCTTCACCACTGCGCTTATATTTTAGTAGCATCTGTGAATTTAATTGAGTCTTTGTGTCTAATCAGTTCAGACGCAACCCAACGCTCCCAAAGACGACTAATCGCAGACCCATCGGCACCTCTGGAGTTGACTATTGAGGCAAGCTTACCCTCAAATGTAACATAAAATACTCCATATTAGTGGGGAAGGGGTAATCCATCTTTTGAGATTATGAAATCGTAATCCAAATCTTCCTACTAAAGAGGCAATAAAATGCGTAAGTCCACTCGACTTTTTTTTTCATTTTTCTCGGATGAACTGCTTAAGCACAGTTCCATAAACAGTGACATATATGCTAACCAGAAAAATATAAATCTAGCTTTGGAGAAGGAGGAACGTATGAAATGCTAATATCAGGCAATATGACTTGTAATGCTAATTTCATGCTACGATAAATACCCTAATAAACGTATGTGTTGGTCCAAAAGGGTAGCAAAACTTAAGAAAAGGTATATCCCCTCATTATTGTTGGCAAGCATGCATTGTAACCGATTTGAAACAATATTCAGTCATTTACACCTGAATGACAGCTCATTTGATGATGGAAGTCTATTCAAAATAGGCCATTTTTGACGAAGAAATGCATAGGACGGGACATGTTAGCCCGGGTGGCCAACGTGCCCCGTCGTCGCTGGGCCAACCTGCCCCATCGCCATGTTTACAATAAATTCTATTCGTTACAAAACTCACTGAAGCAATTTACATTGTATGCCACACAGAAGTTATCCTTATGTTTCCAGAGAGATGTTTTTAAATATTTTCTTATGCTGTAGTCGTCGTTGCAATGATACTTATCCTTAAAATCGTGGACGTAAAGGTATTGATGAAGCGGTCTTTATCGACCGAATCTAAATCTAAAAATCGCGCGAAAAACAATATCACGGTTAAATATTGTATGTAATACTCTAATAAAAAAACGTCCGATAAAATATCACGATACATCATCCGTTGAATATTCGCAATCATGATATACCGTCCGATATAATTCGAAGATTATACAATCATATCCATCCGATAAATGGGGATGTTTTATCGGGAAGGGATTTTACATCGGGATAAACATCACGATATTTTACCCACATTATAACGCTAATTGTCGATATAAAAAAGTATCATAGGCCGATATTCCATTATCAACGTCTCCCCAGCTGGGATGGCAGCTCCGTCTCCCAGCATACGCTAGCGTGAGATGGAAGAGTGCGTTTCGCCATCGGTGTGGGATGCATGGGAGGGCGCCACCCCCGGATATGATGGTAATATTATACAGTGATGTTGGGAGAGGGGGGAGAAGAGAGTGCTTTGGAAGCGTCAGTGTAGAGGATCTGGGTCAGCGGCGAATCAGGAAAACATGGAATACACAAGGAAGGGTCATCCTGTATAGAATTCTATTTCCGCGATCCGGCTATCATTTTATCAAGAAGCAACGCCGAATGCTTTGTGAAGCTACCATTGCTTCAAGCCACTACGAATTTTAAAAAATTTCCACAATAGACCCAAAATGGAGGCGATAAAAAAGATCAGTAGATTTCGGAGAGGAGTCTTATGAGAATATGCAAATGTTACAAATGCGAAGGTTACACGGAATTCTTCGCATCCACGTAGATGTTTTGGGTCCGCACTGAGGGAAAAAATTCTCTTCACATCTGTTAAAGTCGACTTTGTGGAAGGAAACTTTCTTAATGACCTGCATACACGTGGATTTGAGGGTTTCAAAGATTTTATATTTGAAACGAATAATACAGCTTGGCCACAGTAAGCATAAGGTTGACTTGTATTCAAAATATACATAGGGGCACGAAAAAGCTGCTCCGAGATAAATACGTTGTGACTAGACGCGTGGGTGGGTGGCTTTCTAAACCATCGCCTCGTTTATGGGCGCAAGTTCAAACTCCCTTGTAGCCCTTTCGTTCTGCGTTGCCGTGACGACCCTTATGGTCGCGTTCCGCTCCCCTTCCCTTGCCAGCTCCTGTATCGGCGAAATAATTCCTACCAGAAGGAACAAAAGAAAGCAATTCTCCCCTCATAGAGAAATAAAGGCGCCTCACAAAACCGTGGTCAAGCAACTAAGATGACACTGCACACGAAATTTTAACATTCAATATACATTTTTCAAATTCATAGCAACATTCTCGGCTCTGGTTTCAGTTCACTCGGCATAATAACAGTCGTTTTGTTGGTAAAGTTAATCAGGTATCACGGCATAATTCAGAGTTACATTTCATAGAGCGAAAAGTTTTTGTATAATACAGTATATTCCGGTTAATTGGGACATATCGGGACTTGTGTACTTTGCCCCAATTAAGCGGCTACTCCAATTAGGCGAACTATCCTGTACTGCAACATAAGTTTAATAAACTATTAATTTTATTAATAAATCAGCGAGTTTAGTTAATTTATTATCATTTTAAAGAATTATAACAATTTAGCTAAAAATATTTTTCACAGCCTCGGGTGACGCTGAATGAACGTCTTTTACTAAGTCCTATTAAAGAAAAGTCCTATCCTCTTGCGGATAATATAACAACAAGAGCTTTCAAAATAGGGCAAGAATAGGAACATTTGTGAAAAATAAGAGTAAATCAAAGGAGGAAAATAAAAAAATAGTACTCTGAAAACAATAAATTTTAATTTCGTCGCGAGTATAGAGTCAATGTCGCCGACTCATGGCCCAATAAAGCGGCATGCTGTCCCAATTAAGCAAAGAATACTCTGGGATATTCCTCAATTGGGTTCTGCTCTTCAAGACCTGCCTCAATTAAGCGGCTGCCCCAAGTAACCGGTGGACCCATTAAGCGGAATCTACTGTATTAAAAACACTACTATAAAATTCACAATTTGAAGCCTATTGTTTACATTGGCTACTCGTGTTTTATCATTTAATGGCGGGGCACTCAGTTCACGCCATGCCAGTTAACTAAGAGTATTTTCGCCCTTCAGTTTCACTTGTTCGTAGCCTTCTGTATTTATTGCAAAAAGCAATCCGTCCCAAATGTATAGATGGAAATTGGGCTTTGCCCTCTTTCTTAAATAATTTTCCTTTACCAAATGTTTTTCTGTTTGACACAGTAAGGGATTGGTTTAAACAGATAATTGTCATGGAAACCTTCCAGACCCATAAATAGGTACAGTGGAAACGAGACCCTAGGGCGGGCTCGCGAGGATACACTCCTGGGGCAGGGACGGTAAGCGCTAGCTTTTCTCCTCTGCACCCAGAAGGGGAAGGACGGGAAGGAACAAGGACGGAGGCGCCGCCGCGATGAGAGCCCGACGACGCCTCCGGGGAGGGGATAGGGAAGGAAGAGAAGGGACGAGGAATCCCGCACCGTCACAAGGCGGGAGGGTCCTACTACTATCGAAACCAAGCTTACGCTATTAATATTCTACCGATCCTTGTGGATTTTTCTATGAGGAAGAAAAATCCGTCGATCGAATCGGTAGATCCCATAAATAGGTACAATTAAAACTTCGTCTCCTACTTCAAGAGTTCTACAGTTGAGTAACCACACTAGAGAGAAAGAAACGAGCAATAATTATATTTGGCCGTGAGAGCTCGAAGGATGAATGGCTAAGTATTAGTCTATTGATACAATTTCACAGGACATGATTTCCACCTCCGACAGAGAGGCATGATTATTCATCAACTCGCTCAAGTTTTCTCCCTCGTTCTGTGAGAAACTATCTATTTCAAGAATTTTACAACTGCAGCTACACGATAAAATTTAATTGATCCTCAAGGAGAGATACCCTCTTTTTCATCTGGGCATTTGCGCTACACAGCACTTCTAATTTCTTAGAGAAATTATTTATTGACGTTTCTAGTGACTATATGATTACATTACTCATTCATATAACTTATTAATCACTCTTGATTTCGCATTGATCTTCTTGCCGGACGCGACTGGGACTGGACTGCTATCGAGTGCACAAGGACAAAAACACTCAGTTGACTAAGATAACGTGAACCTAGTGCCTCGCAATTTAGTGAAAAAATACTAATGGAAATTGTAGAACATAGGCTGAAATTAAAGAAATTCACAGTGACAAAGTATCATTAACAATTTCTATTATGCAACAAAATACTCGTAGTATGAATTATTACGCCTTAACGTTGAATTACTCCTTACTCCTGAACCAGAATTACCTGAATATTTTACAGGATATGTTTTTACATCAATTGGCATTAAAGGAAAGGTTGTTCTGAAAGAAATTCGAAAAATCGAAAAATAAGGATCACCCTAATGGCACACGGACGTAACATCAACGAGGGAAAGAAAGATAGTAGGTAAGAAGATGTTACTTCCTATCTGGGGACCGAAGGATAGTAAGTAACATCTACTTACAATTTTTCTGTCCTCTTTGTGCCTCTCTGTGCCTCTGTGCCATTAGGATGATCCTTATTTTTCGATTTTTCGAATTTCTTTCAGAACAACCTTTCCTTTAATGCCAATTGATGTAAAAATATATCCTGTTAAATATTATTGCAATTGGATAACGGGAAGACGTGCCGCATCGCACTCAAAGTTGAGAAATTTTGGCATTCTCGGCTCTTTTTCGGATATGAATCGCGCTGGTATTTTTCAACTGATTTTCTATGGTAGCGAATGACACATTTGACCTTTGATCTGCTGAAACTAAATTATTTTCCAATTGTTACCAGTGATTCCCGAGATAAGGCTCCAAGAGTGAGCGCGTACCACAATTTCCAAAAATGCCAACATTTCTCAACTTAGAGTGCGATGCCTTCCCGTTATGCAATTACAATAACATTTCACAGGATATGTTTTTACTGCAATTAGAATAAAATGAGGGGGTGTCCTGAAAGAAATTCGGAAAATCGAAAAATAAGGATCACCCTAATGTGCCATGCTCCACGTTACATAAAAAGGAATAAGAGCAAGGGACCACAAGCGGCACAGAGAGAGAGTGAAGAAATATAATCATTATCTATAAGAGGCCTGAAGAAGAACAGCACGCCATAAGTTCGGAAAGTGCGTGTCATTCCCTCTCCCTTGTTGGGGACACCCCGCTGGAAAAGGGTTGAGAAAGCTGAGAGGAAAAGGGTCGCTAAAAGACAGCGGAGTCCCCGCTGATGGGGGGAGGAGAAAGGAGAGGAAGGAGGGTCAGGGGATGAGGGAAATAAATGCCTTCATGGAGAAATGGAGGGAGAAATAGGGGAGAGGGATCTATTTCCCCTCCCCTCCAAGTCTGGAAGCTTTTGGCGCCCCTCTCCACCCTCCGGCTTACTTCCTTCCAGCCTGGAATTCTGGAAGTAGGGTGGGGTGGAAGCGAAGAAGCTGGGTCGATCCTTGTGGAGCCACGCTCAAGGGAGGACAGGAGAAAAGGTCGACTTTATAGTCCACTTGAGGTCCCCCAGAGGTAAATCCAAATATTAAATTTAAGAATAACTGAAAAAAAATAAAAAACATAAAAATAGCTATTTTCTTCTATTTTCAATGTCTTTCAAAGCCTTCAATTTCTTTCTAAACCTCCAATATTCTGGCAATATATATCATTTAATCTCAGTAACTTTTAAAATTTCTCAATAGAAAAAGTCTTGAAATTTTCTATTTCGAGCAAATCAAGTACTCAATTAAGACTGATTGCGGGCGCAATATGGGCCCGTTCCTTAGAGTAAGAATGTTTTGTTAAGCTGAGGAGTCAGTGTAAAAGTCAGGCAAAAATATTTAAAACAGCATATTTCCTCAAAATTGAGATTTTTCAGCCTATGATGCATATTTAATTTCAAGGTCATTCCTGAATAAAGATATAAAACTAAAAGCTATTTCCCTAAAGACTTCTATTCATTACCGCACTATGATTATTTTCGGTGATCCAGAGGTAAACTATGTTTCATTTATACCCGGAGAGTTAATTCAAAAGTCGTTAAAAGCATTTTAATTGCAATTTTATCAAATCTTTCATTTTGTTTGGCCACAAAATTCCAATCATCTAGGAAAATTCCATTACGGATTCATTGAATTCTTAAAATATTTAGGTCTCTAACAACGAAGTTTACAGCTTAGTCGCGTGACGCAGAAGTAAATGCTGAAATTTAAAACTGGTTGTTTCGGGTGAGAAGCCGTAGAGTAGTTCCATCCTGGATGAAATAGATTTTATCGATGAAATTATATAAATTAAATATATAATGAAAACAGTGATTTTCCTCGATTGGTTTGAGGAACTTGATTCTGATAAGCCCCTAGTAATACCCTGAAATCAAAGTTTTTTCATACTCATACTTGAGATTTTTTAAATAGATGTTGCCAAGAATGAACACCTTAGCCAGGAGCTGATTAAAATATATCAGAAGTCTCCTGATTGTAAGCTACCAAGCATCAATTTTATTTTTATTAACTATAGGTATACGGATCAATAAATGACACTACTTTTAAAGAGATTAACTTCATTATGACAGTCAAGCTGATCACGGTGGAAAATTGAAGTCAGACGTCATGAAGATCAAGATGAATGATATAGCTTTAGTAAATATTAAGGCATGGAAAAATTATAAGCTTACTCAAATATGCGACAACTCGGTATTCATTTCGAGATATAGTATCTCGTTTTATCAGGCATATTTGTAATTTTGAGAGAGCGAAACTCTTTATAAACTTAAATATTTTTATTGAGTGGCAAATACAGAAATCAAAATAATATACTTCGAAAAATACGGCAGCAAATAGATGTGAAATGTTAATTCACCTTAATTTATATGACCTACGTTAAATATCTATGATTCGACGAACATTGAATACAAAAATCCTAGTTAATTCCTATATGAGCAAGCTAAGGAATATGATGCTCTTCTTTTTTTCTCAAAATCTCCCAAAAGAAGTGTTATTTTCAGCATGTCTAATTTTCGAGTGTTTTTATAGCATTCTCCTCGGACGTTGTTCAGTAATATTCCCAGCACATCCTGTTTGCAAGAGCCCGATAAAGATTCGCGAACATTTTTTTTAAACTTGTTTGGCCCATAAACGAGATTTTTCGGCATTCTGCAAAAATGTTTTCAAAGCCATATTTACAGAAGGCTGAGCATCTAGAAAAATTATTACGGCACGTTGCATTGCGAATTTTTGTGGCTATTCAAAAAGCATGGAACGTGAATTTCCACACTCAAACGTAGCCGGCCAACTATGCTCTACGGTGTCAAAGATATGTGCGGTGAAATTCCACAAGTGTCGAAAAACCAGATGTACCTAAATACCAGGCTGTAGAGTTGGAATGAAAGGAAAATAGACGCAAATAAAACGACTAACTGCATTTGTAAGCTCCATTCAAAACCGCAATATAACTCCAAACTACCGTGAACCGAAGAATTTGGGGAAGCTAAAAGCTTTAATATAAAAAAAACACAATCCTGAACTCACCGCCATGAGTCGTAATCAGTGAAATTAAAATATCAAACAAATCCCCCCAAAGAATGGTGTTAGGAATATGTACAAGAAATATCAAAGAGAACACCCGAAGCTTAACTGAGAAGTGATTGACTCAAAATCAGCTATAGATAATGATTCAGTTTCCCCGAAAATCATCATATTTTTTATTTGGCTGAAATTAATAAGAATAAAAAGTTGTAAGATAAAACCAAATGCTAAATTAATCGTTGAGCATGCTTAATATTAGAAAAATCCTTTTCTCAGCTTAATTTGTAAAGGATAAAATATCAAATTTTCTTCCACGATAATTTTTAGGAATTTTGAGGACTTCAAAACTATAAATATCTTTTTAAAAACCAATACAAGGGTATTTTATTTTTTCATTCACCTTAAATATTTATAATAAAATAAATTATTATGCTTCGTGACGGCTTACAATTATATGCATAGATGTGACAGTACATGTGATGGCGAATGGAATTATATTTAAGATGTTTCAAGATATGACTCATATTTATTTTTAAAAATTAAATAAACGCAATTTAACCACAGACATTAACAAGTTAAGTAAAATTCCTATGTTTCGCCTGGAATAAATAAGAATTTATAGTTAAGTTCGTCAATATTGCAATGAACATTATTATTTTATACACTCGATTGTGTGAAATTAAAATGTTTTACTGGTAAACTAATAATTATCGATTCTATTGGTAAAATCTATATTTCTCCATTTTATAATTTAATTTCCTCATTAAATTTTTGTCGTTTGTTGAGTTACTACATCTTGACTCGAGATTTTATTTGTGCTGAAATCATTAATGGTTATTTTATGTTTCCGAGTTTCTTAATCAAATTCCAGGATGAAATGTATAGTTAATGTTTATGTTGCATAAAAACTTTCATGTTGAAAATTTGAATTTTTAAGGTTTAATTTTAAAAGCATCACAACTACATATGACTTTACCAGTTAATTTAAGAATGTTCCTTAATTCACTGACCACATATGGTGCGAGTAATAGCCTTGAGAAAGGCCAATTTCTAGAAACGTTGGAGGTGCACAAAATAAGCATAGGGGATGCCCTGGCAGGAAGTATAAACTGTTTTCCACAAATAGCTAATAGATAGCATCACGATACGCGTAGGCCGGGTCAGCTGATCTGTCGGGCGATGACGTAACAGTTAAAACAAAATATACAGGTGCGCGTTTGTTGTTAAAGTGAAAAAGAACGATTGCTGCTGGTTTTCTTACGATTTTCGCAAAGGTTTGCTCGCATGTTTTTTGCACTAATTTTCTAGTGGTCAATTATACGTTCTCTTTGTTGGATGGTGCGTTCCTTTAAGTTTAATTTATAATTGTAGTCTTCCACTAACAGCAAATTTTATGTGAATGTTTTATGCATCTTTCCAATATTGTGGCTAATAAGGGATAGGTATTCGTTTTGGAGGAGAAACACAATTATGATTTGAATATCTTATGTAACATGGACGAACAGGTATGAAGAGCAGCAACTACCACAGCCAAAATTTTTATCTGCCGAAAGCAAAAAGCAAGTCGTAGTGAGCAGTGCAGAAAGGGTCCACTTAACTACTGCGATTTGCTGCTGCAATGATTTTCGCAAGCTTACGAACATTTTTTTCGTGATATTTCAATTGTTCAGTGATGAATTAAACGTTCGATTTGTCTATATGGCATGTTTCTCTTCGTTCATATCCCTTTAATATAATGCCGAAAACTATCCATATTACATCATTGACTATTTTGCCTTTTCTCTGTGAAAATGAGGTAACCGAAGGTCTAATGCTTTATTCCACCATTCAGGACAAACAGAAGGACGATCAAAACCTGCACCTTAGGTGAGCTGCAAATCAGATCCATATCACCTATGGCCGCTCCATAAACAAAACGGAAACTCGATAGACAAAAATGATAAGTATTGACGTCACTTTTACAGCTTTGCAGGCTATTAATTATGAAAACTTATTGAACAAGAAGACAATGGCATCTGAATTAGCAGGATCCAGCAGATGCAGGATGACAGAGAAATCTAAAAATAAAAAGGCCAAATAAGATTTATTTTTCTTGAGGTGTGCTTAAAAGTACACTTAACCGATTATCGAAGATTGGATTCAGTGCAACCAGTGCCAAGGATGGGCGCACGAAAACTGCGCATCATATGCAGGAGTAGGCAGCTACTTCTAAAATGATTGTCAAGACTAATTTGTTAATTTTTCAATTAGTCCTTTTTGCCCTAAAGGCGTATTCTATTTACCCGGGCACTACTGGAAAAACAGATAATTTATACATTTTTATATAATTCATTTTAGGAGTTCTTGTTTAAGGTCTTATTTTTTAAAGTTGAGTCCAAATTTTGGGAAACAAAGTACTTATATTTAACAAGGAAAGTTCTGTTGATCATATATTTTTTACAGTTTTTTCTACACTTTCCCTTAATATATGCGTCTTTCCCGGGCATCCCCTTAGTAAATATTCTTATAATCCAATTTTAATTGAAATAAAAAAAAAGTTTCTAAGATGAAATGAAGGGTAATGCTGTATAAATGTGGGCCAAAGGACGTTTGGGTTAGCCGTTAAGATGGAACAGATTTTAAGTAGCAGGACCAATCGATAACATCCCTCGTTTCCTCCTCTTTAATTGGAGCTGCTAGCCATTCGACTGGTGTACGTGCGCTTCACAACAGTCCAAAGAAATGTAGTTTCTTGATTCGGCGAAATCCGATATTTTTTCATCCTTTTTGTAGAACTCATTTGTTCACTACGCAAATTAAATTTAATTCTGAAGCACAATTTTTTTCGATGATATTTTTTCTAGAACGGAAAATAGGCCAAGGATTTTATCACGAGCGATAGACTTAATTTGGCCATCTATACGACGCCTGAATAAGATCTCCTTAGATAAAAAAGCTAATCATAAGATAAACTTGCATGGAAACCAATTACTGCGGCATCTATGGAAAATAAAATCGTATCGGTTTTAGAAACTGAAAAAAAAATTAAAGCCATAATCACACGTTTCCATGTATTGGTATCATAAGCTACGTATTTATATGTTGACGGGCATATTTTGACCAGTGAACTGCCAGAACTTACTCAATGTTATATGCCACGTGGGATAATATCTCAGAATTAGAAATTTTATTTTCCTCTAATTGCTCAGGTGGCTACCTTTATTTCCGTATTTTATTCACAGCGTTTCTTCGCGCTTAATTATTACACATCTACATATCTGTTTCACTCTTTGCAAATAAAATTATGATTGATAACAATTTTTAGTTTAGCATTGATATCGTACGTGTGATAATCAAGTTAGATTCTAAAATCTTACCTCGTATTTTGTATACTCCAGGGACTTGATTTCATGCTGCCATTCATTTAGGCCCAGAACATAACGAACTGTTTCTCGCCGTTAGGCCGGCTTTAGAAAATTATCATCAAGCTAGAAAATTGCCAATGCCAACTCCTATCCTGTTAAGTCAATATTGGGGTGTTTGTAAATCGTTGCTTCTATATCGGTTATCATAGAATACGATGGGCTGACTCAATAATGTAATAGTCACTGCAAAAATTATACTTTGAAATGAATCTCATTACATTCGTAGAGGATTAATTATATCCGTAGGGTGTGAAGCAGTTCTTATTACATCTTTCTAAGCTTAAGATAGCAATTTTACTATTTCCTTAGGTTATGAACGAATAATTTCAGGTTTCAAAACTAAATGGTTAAAAAATTTGAGCAGTATTATTTATTTATGGTAGGGATTTTCCCAGGTAAGCGTCGCAGTTTTCCTGCAGACAATTTGAAAACTAGGTTAAAGTGATACCACAGCTTCAACTCCATTACTTCCTGACTTTTAGAAACATTTTATGAATATAACGGATAAGGTTTTATTGGAGAGATAGCTATTTTTAATGAAACGTAGATTTGTTTTTGATCGCTTGAAATACATCCCTTGGTATACGATATTGGCCTCATGTAGCTTAGATCAAATCTAGATTTTTGTGGTTGAATCCATATCTTATTTTTTTCTAGCTTTATCTCGTTTTATCCTGAGTTATATGTGTATTATAGATTATGTTCATCGGTGATGTAGGGATTTGAAATTTCAAAAATCTGTTGCCTCAGTATCTCTGACCGTAAAATTTTATTACGATCAACGATATTCAAGCTCAGATCCTATGGCCACCATAAAAATAAAGTGTAAATCCAGTTTAGCTTGTTCTTTTTCCTGGTGTAATAAGTTTTTTTCTGCATCCCCAACGTATAAGCAACAAAATTATTTGGTTTTATCGCCATATGAAAAAATGTTCAAAAATTTAAAAGGTAAACAATGCCATTTTGGACTAAAATAATCGCATATGGAGCCTAAGAGAGTAGTTATAGTGGCTTTTAACTACAGCCACCATTCCAACATATTCGACCAATAATCGGGGAATTCATTATCCCCATAAAATGTTACTCACACATAACACTTAGAGTAAGGCAACTTTATTTTAATAAATGTGTTATTTTGCAAGTGAGGCATAAAACGTAGGACAATAAGTGGCAACATTTCGTCCTAGTATAAACTATAACGTATCATAGGTAGCCGAACATGAGTCCGCATATCAACTCTTACGATAGCAGAGTTATCATTAGGCTCATTAATTTCAAATGCCTAGACATGCTTCTTTTCTAAAGAACCTTCCGGTAATTGAAACTAATATTCAACAGTTTAGAAATTCTACACTTTGCAAAGATAAATCGTTAGATGATTTATTTCATGAAATAGTATTCAAACCGATAGATTCTAAAGCTGAAGACTAAAGCTAAAGACTCAAAGCTAAAAGAGAAAATTGTCAATTTTCTTCCCTGAGGGCTAAAGCATTTTCGTAGTAGTTCAAGAAATAAAAACATGGCTATTTCCACATGGTGGTTCATTGAGACCGACCATGGTTTCGCTAAAGCGTAATATTATCAAGGGCAATCCTTTTCGTGCACTTTCACCAAGTTACGCCCACTACTATTAATTATGCTAAAGCATTTTTGCGGGTAGTACTAATACTATAAAAAGGATATTTATGGATGGGATTAAAACATTTTTGGATATTAACCGTTAAACTAGAGCATGAGGTTGCACGATAGCCTTATTCAGCCAATAGATTATCTCAAAAATAAGGAACCATTCTCAGTGTAACGGTCAACGGCCAATCAGAGACACATCTGCATTGAGATTAATCTGGAATCTTTCAAAACCTCATAGAGAAAAAGCCGACTTGACCTTGCACCATAAAATTCCTATTTTTACATCTTGTAACAAAATAATTCATTGGTGGTTAGCTTTATCACTTACATTTGACAATTGACCTCTCTCTGGGATGCAATAATAATATAAATGGTCTTTGGCAGAACTTTTTTCTCGACGTTAAAAATTTTTTAGATTCCCTCCTGACGTTTTTACCGTAAAACATTATACTTGAACAATTTTGGTGGAAGTTCAGCAACCCATGATGATATTATCTAATAATAAATCAGGCTAAATCAATGACGATATTTCTGATTTTTGTGAAGTACTTACTGTTTAATTCAACATGTAGGTACTTACTGTTGTGAAGTACCTACTGTTTAATTCAATAGGTATATGATAAGGGATATATACATTCAGAGATGCTCTCGTAAATGGTATTTGTTACTCTAGTTGGGATAATTTACCAACGGAGATAAAATCCTGGACACACTTTTATGAAGAATGCATGTCATTTCTTTAACTGCAATCCCAATTAGAATACTCTTCACCTGTAGAGTAAAAAATACACACACCACGCACTAAACGCGTATTTTATTTTATGGAAATCATTAATTTTAAAATGGCTAAAGAAAAGGACGAATCATATTTCTGAATGAAGACATGAGAGAAAATTAGGGGGTGAAAAACGTGGTGCGCTATAGGGCTTTCGGCTCTTTGAAGTGAAATCTCGATTCGCTAGACGTAGCACAAAATGTTCAGATCTGATACAAGGGATCTGAGCAAATGGAGATTCTGTTCACGTCCTGCCGTCAATGGATTCGCTTGGAGGGCAGACTGGATGAAAGGGAAGGAGATGGAGGATGAGAAGATTGATAGGTAGATAAGGTCTATTGGGTTGAGTTTGAAACCCGAAAAGTCTAATCTTTCATCTGACTCAAACGGTTGAAGATGGAGAATAAGTGGAATCTTCGAGCGGCCACATGTTACGCCATCATGTGATAAGTTTCAGATGTTTTCAGGTGCTCTTTGCCAATACGGAGGAACTCCTAAGCGAAAAAGCATACGTTAAAAAGAAAATAGGACATAAAAAGAAAAGGAACATAGTTCAGGACAAGAAATATTATTTTCACGCCTTATTAAAACCATTGCATAAACCATGATCAAGGTAACTACATTTCATTGTTTTGAAATCATGATCGTAAAGATTACAATTTGTGGAATGTGAAAATTTGAAATTTCTTTTCAAATCCATCAAATCTAGAACGCACAACCGTAGGCCTTTAACCCTCATATGGATTTACAAAATTAGTTACGTCGTTGGATTCTCGGCGCCGCAGCGGCGCCGCGTCATTTTTTGCTATTATCTTTCAAAGTTAGCCTGAATTTACAAGTTTTTTGATTGATAATGGTAAATACATCTATTATCTTTATTTCTTACCGTGTTTTGCTAGATTTTAACCCTTATTGTTGAAGTAATAACAAAAAAAATTGAACGCTGCATTCTTTTCCATTTCTTGCCGTAATGCTCTTTATTTCAGTTCCCTTTGTATGTTATTTTTGAGTGAAAGTTTTAATTTCGTGAGTAATTGTTGTTTGAAATATTTTTCTGATATGCAGAGCTCGGTAAACTCCGCTTTTTAATGTTTATATTGTTTATAATTTTATGTATCTAAATGCTAAAAATGATGACCAAATAAAATTCGTTTATGCCCATATGACATAATTTTGCTTCAACGCGTCCACCCATATGTTATATCTTTGCAGTGTATATAGAAGGATAAGTTATTAAACGTTAATAATGGAACAGATGTAGGTTAAGTGTGAAGAGACGAGTGTAACTTTCGTGATTTTTACAAGATTCTGGCGATCAAGACAAATCTTACGAATATTCTGGGAGCTTATGTCCTGAAATTAAAAAAATCACGTCTTATGGCTTTTGAAATATAAATAATATGGGATGATAAGCGGCGTGTCAAAGAACTCAACGCTTCTTTGGAGATGGAGCTAGAAGAGACGGTACTCTTTTCCTACCACGGAGCCCCATTCCCCCACTGGGGACGTGTAGCCCAAGCGAAAGGTTTCCTTAGATATGGACGGGTAAAAAAGTTTTGCGTGGGAGTGCATCAGATTAGGTTTTACTCCTGGATTAGTGGGAAGTCCAAAAAAAATAAATTCTTAGAAGTATGTGTTATTGGTGGTAGAGGAGAATGAGCAGCTGCCTTTTTTTCGTCCAAATCTGCGTGAGAAACTGATGATAATATGCTCTGGGGTGACAAAAATACCCCCACTTTGGAAGGACTTCCCTTACATTTTCTTTCCGTTTCCTTTCTTAGCGTTTCACTGACCCAAACATTGAGACTCTCCATACTTTCCCACTAAGCTCCCTTATTCGTCATTCACCACCTTCTTACCCCCTCCCACAAAACTTGATTGAACTTCTCACTACCCTAATGACCCACCGAGCTGGACCTTCTTGGAATGAAGGGAGGGCCACCGCGGGGCGTTTTGACAAGGCTTTTGTTCCCTGTCCTTCATGCAGCGTTAGAAGGATGAAGAAAAAGCAGGCTTTTGTATCTAATTGCCTCCTTGCACTCCCAACCTTTTTTGCGATAAGGATTTTCTACTCCTACCTGTCCTAACGATCTGGGTATTCCCCGATCCTTGGCAGTCTACAAACTACCGCTCCTTCACCTCAAAACAACCTCCTGGCATTCCTTCTCCTTTCTCCTTCTCACTCATCCCTTTACGTTAGTAACACCCCCAATGCATAAAACATCTGTACATTTCAGCACACATAGAAACGAGATATATGTTTACAAATTTTCACCTCATGGTAAATTGTCTTTTCATCTATTCATAATGAAACGATTTTTACCATGTAAAGTCTAAACATCGTCAGGAAAGAGAAATTATTTTCTATCACGAAATTAGTTGGGTAGTTATCTTGATTTCACCTCAATGGTAAACTGTCACGTCATCAGTAGCTATATAAACGCCAGCAATTTTGTATAGACTATCGTAGCCGCAAAGGGATTTTTTTCGAATGAAAAGTACAAGACATATAACAATAATTGTGCGATGTGTTCTTCACGGTATTCGGTGAAACTTCTGAATCTCTTGGTAAGTTACAGTTACTCATTCAGCGAGAAATATTCACACAACGGTGAGGAAGCATTATTCTACGAATTCGGATAATGCATTGTGTTAAATTTTTCTTAGAATTGCTGCTTGGAGTAATTCTAAACAGAGTCACTCTAGTATTTACCCAAAGCTGACTATCACCACGGCAGTAACGTGGACGCGGAGCGGAGAAGGTGCCCAAGCAAAACTAAGTCGGAAGCCATGGAAAAACAACTTTGAATAGCCATGAGTTTCTATGAATAATTCTCGCAAAAAGATGAAGTTTTGTCAATGAACATTATAACGAAGCAAACGTAATGATTCTTAGCTAAAAGAGAAAGCACAATTGGTATTGTAATATTTTCCTTTTGTTAAACAATTTCACTTGGTTTATAAGTTAAAAATTAAATAATAGGATTAAAATAGATTATAGCATTTCATATGAAACATTATTGCTTTGACATTAGCGTTGAAAGTGCAGACCCTGACGTAACGATGAGGAAATTCTCGGTCCAAGCAAAACTAAGTCGGCGGCCCATGAGAAAACAACTTTGACTAGCCATAAGTTTTTATGAATAATTTTGTAAAAAGATGAAGTTTTGTCAATGAACATCATATTGAGGCAAATATTTTGATTTTTAGCTGTAATAGAAAGCAAAATAGGTATGGTAAAATTTTCCTTTTGTTTAACAATTTCATTTTGTTTATAATGTTTAAAAATATAAATAATATGATAATAAATATATTATAGCATTTCATACGAAACATAAATGATTTGACATTAACATTGGGAGTGCAGTCAATGACGTAGCGACGAGGAAATACTGAGCGCCGCAGCGGCGCCGAAAATCCAACGACGTAACTTTTTCCATTAGAGGCCAATAAAATGTAAACTATCGACACTATGCTAACAAAATTTTATACGTAGACGAAGAAGGCAGAAAAAGTAGACTACTGAAAATTTCAGAATGATCCATTGGAATGGAAAATTTTTACACCACTTTTAAAACCACGAGCGCCGCTAAGGCGCAGAGAATCCATATGAGGGTTAATTGAAAGGTTATTTGTGTTTCAATAATTTTATCACACAACGCAGGTACTAAGAGTAGCGAACTTTTTGCCTACTATGTCACAAGTATAAGTAATTAGCATTTTTAGGGTCAGGTAATTTTTAGAGAAGCTCCGAATATTTTGAACTTGGTTCATGCACGTGCAAAAGGGGATGGAGACAAGAGAATGGAATATCCTCTGCAAAATTCAGCGATAATGATGAAGCCCAGTAGCTGGTATTCTTTTTTTTTGCAGTACTCAACTTTTCCTAGTGCCCAGGGAGCAATAATTCGGACGAAAAACAAAGGACGAGCATCCTAATCGACAGCTATCCGAAACACCGTTGCGCTAAATTTCGCCGCAATATAACTCACAGCTTTTTCCTCTGGACTGATATCTTTTTACTCCTGACGTTCGACGAGGAACACACTCGAGCCATGTTTCAGTTCACGGCCTGGTGGGAGCGTACTCGACCATCGTATATCGTTTTCGCTTGCCTCGGCCAGGGAACTTCTCTGCCGGACGAATAATATTGAGCGCATACATCATTGACCACTGGTGGATATAAATCCGCGTTAAGAAAAACTTAGTGCCCTTTTTTTAACATGTAAATTAGAAAAAAAAACTTGTTATCATGCACACCATCAGTCTTTAAAGTAAAGATATAAAATATATCCACTTAAAAGGAATCATCACTCGCAATCGAGCAGCCTTTCTTCTTGGCAGGTAATTTTCTTCCTATTTGTGTATTATTTTTTAAATTATAAGTGCTCGAGAAAAAGCCATTATCTATATGTAGCTGTATCTTAAATATGAAACTTTTGCCTCTTTATTTTCGCATAGGCAACATTATATGTTCGATATGAAGTTAAATATTTTCTAAATATTGACACCTAAATACACCTTGAAATTTTAAATTAATTGAGTAGGTTTAAAACAAGCATAGCATCGGAAAAACTTTGTCCTTAAAGTGGGGACGGTGATATTACGAGAGCATATAAATCATCAACGTTAAAATTAATGCATCAAGCAAAAAAAAAGAGATAAAACTCCAAGAAAAAAGGTTTCCTCAGAGAATGAGGTGCACGTTTTTTTTTTTTTCAAATTTTAACCGCTCTATGGAATCAAATCTTTAAACCTATCTCATTCTGCTCAGCAATTATTGTTCTGTGATCCACACCAGCTAATTTATAGCTCCAATCAGTTACGGCATGTAAAAATTAGTTAAAATTTATTTTCTTCCAGAGAAAAATTAAGCTCCTTATAAAAAGCGTTAAAGGGATTGGAAGCAAAAATATGCCAAACCAAATAATAGTTAGTTAAATAGGCACCTCTTAAGGCAATAATCAAGAGCACCCTCGAAAATCGGGCTTAAAATTCCTGTACTTCCTGAGGAAAAGAGGAATTCCTACAGCCATCCGTAAGACAAAGCATTCAATCCTCTTTATTAGATTCTCTCTCGTTTCATTACTTCTATCCCACCTGGATGTATAGCGTGGCTACAATATGGTATGGTATCTTCTGTGTTACGCTGAATGACATGTACTTTCAATTTTTTGTTCGCCAGCTATTTAAGCCCAACACGTTCCGCCCGAATTTCAAGCAACTGCCATCAAAACCGGCCTAAAAGCTTAATAACCATATGTTCACCCTGTTGTTTACGACTCATTGCACCTCTTTTCTTTACATCTTATTCAGTTCTCAAATTTCTAAGTATCACCATAACTGGTAAGGTGGATCGTCAGTGCGAAGTGCTGGCAATTATACCGAGCTCTCCTTTCAGCCTTCACGCGAGTGGTTTCCTTTTTCTGTCTCAATCCCCAAAAAAGATTTTCGTGTTTATCATAATAAAGTTATTACTACTATTATTAATTATTATTATTATTAGTTTCAATTTCAGCTCCATCCATACATATTGAGTTGGATTTAGCCAATATTCGATCTAAATTGCGTAAATCTTTTACAAAAAAGCATTTAAGACGAAAAAATGTGTAACCCAGAATGAACCCTGCCGTAGAGTACTTGGGGGGGGGGGGTCGCGGTGATCGATCGTAAAAGTAATGTCTTAAGTATCCCTGGCTCGAATTGGGATGAAGCCTTGGGCAGATCCTCGCGTATTCCAGGGAGGTGCCTCCTACCAAGAATGCTTAAGATTCAAACGTTTGAGGCCTTTTTCGAGTGATTTCTACCCAAACCAATTTCCGGTTTGAAATACTGAAAGAGTGACAGCACTTACACAAGCAATCCTCCATACACAGCAAACCTTTGCTTTACGATATTTAACTGTTTCGAAAGACCGATCGTAAATCGAATTTTCTAGGATATTGCATCGGCATCACTTTCGGAAGAAGAGCACCAGCGCAGGTGAATGTTACTATTTAAAGAATGTTTTGCGTGAACAAATAAGACGAAAAATTATAGAATTAATGGAGCAAGTGGGAACGATACCGGTGAAATTTGACATTTTTAAATGCGCGCGAAAACTCAACTTGGATCGTATGCAAAATCGAACGTAAGTCGGACCCATAAGAAACCTGGGGGTCAAATATACCTTCCATATATCTTCCAGGTAAGGTAATTTTTTCAACCTGCCAAATATGAAGGAATAACTAACGCGTGTGCCTGGGGCTTTGTCTTCGTTTTCTCTGCGATCTCTTCCGCTCGGAAGCACTCGTTTCGGCCGCCTTCGCAGGGGTGGCTGCCCCTGACGAGGAAAAAGTCCGCACTCGGACTTGGCCCAAGTTCCGCGAATGTTGTGCCTCGAGGGAGGGAGAAAGACAAAAAAAATTGGGGAAAAAGTAGTTTGGAATTCCTTGAAAAACGTGGCAGAGGGTAACTGATGAGGAAACGTGGTAAAAAGTATAATTATATAAAAACAAAAAGTGTTAAAAAAAACAGCGCTTGCCTTACGACTCTGTTTTTTCAGTTGTTTTACAAAGCCATTGAATTTTATTGTTAACTTTTCGTTAGTCGATGCGCAGTGCGCGAGATATATTCGTTATGCACGTAAGTTTATCGCGATTTACCATCACAGATGACGAGGTGAAATGCATAGCTGTAGCTACGCTATTAAAATAGGCGGTAGTTATTCTGCGTCACTGTATTTTTTATCACTTTCCAGCACCTTCCAGTAGGCATAATAAGGTTAAAGTTCGACTGCTGATGCCTCTTTACAAGCTAAATAGTAAAATACCTACATGCAGTTTTCATATTCATACTTAAGGGTGTCATAACGCGGCATTGAACTTAATCAAAACTCTTTCATCAACCTTTCCTTAGGCATAAGGCATTTCCATAAGGCATAGGCATTTCCTTATCAAAGCGTGATTGAACCGCCTGCCTTGTACATATGTTTATTGCTGATCCATGTCTACAGATAAAAGGGTAAAATACGGGGTAATAGCCTTCCTTTTCGATAAAATACGAACGTTTCCGCAGAGACTTGAATTCTGTCTAACGCTACCATGATATGCTAGTAGAGTCATTGTGACAAGTTTAAACCTTTGAAAGCAAAAAGGGTATCAATAATATAATACTGCGCCAAAGAATAAAATCGTCGGATTAATCAGATCTATGAAGTAAAATCTGATGCTTTCCCGGCGAATATGTTCAAAAAAGGCTATTCGGGCTTCCAGCCGGGTGGTCTCCCTTCATTCTGCCGACGTTTCGGAACACGAGTCGGGTTCCATCCTCAGGGCTAATGGTGAGTGGATGAAGTTTGCCAGCTTGTTTACTCTTCAGTTGGTTGTGAGGTCTAACGTGATTGGCTGGGAGGCAGCCAATCTTATTTTCTTAAGTGCCGGTTTCCATGCATTACTCAGTGAATATCCTGTGTCACGGTTGAGGGTGTTAGTTGTCAGCCGGATCTCGATGGATTCCTTTACCAGTCTTTTCCAGAAATCAGTCTCGCGGCATAGAATTTTCACGTGATCCCACTTTACCCTATGATCGGATTCAATGGCGTGTTCTACAACCGCGGATTTTTCCGGTTGGCAGAGCCTAAGGTATCTCTTATGTTCTTTTATCCTTGTATTGATAGTTCTTCCCGTTTCCCCCACGCACACCTGCCCACACTCACAAGGAATTTGGTAGACCCCTGGAGTTTCAAAACCACAAGGATCCTTCGCTTTAAGAAGTAGATCTCTTAGTTTGGAGCATGGTTGGAAAACGGTGTTAATACTTTGTTTTTTGAGGATCCTTGAAATTTTCCCGGACACCGTAGACACATAGGGAATTTTGGCTATAGCGATGGGCTTTGGTCTTTCTTCCTCCTTTAAAGAGCCTAGATTTTTAATGCTCCTTTTTAGGGCCGAGTGTATCTCCTCATTACTGTAGCCATTTTGCTTGAAGGTGGTTTTCAGATGTCTTATCTCTTTTGGCAGGCTTTCTTGGTCCGCTTTGGCTTTGGCTCGATAGAAAAGGGTGGACAAAACTGCTCTCCGTTGGGCGGGGTGGTGATGACTTCGCCCATTTAAATAGAGGTCCGTGTTGGTCGGCTTGCGGTAGACGCTGTGACCGAGCGTGCCGTCGTTCTTTCTATGGATAAGGATATCCAGAAACGGGATTCGGTTGTCTTTCTCGATTTCCATCGTGAATTGTATGTTTGCATGTCGACTGTTCATATGGCTCAGGAAATGTTGTAAACTCTCCCTCCCATGAGGCCAAATGATGAAGGTATCGTCGACATAGCGATAGAAGCATCTGGGCTTGAGGGTTGCAGATGAAAGTGCTTCTTCTTCGAAAGACTCCATGAAAAAGTTGGATATTACGGGAGATAAAGGAGAACCCATAGCAACTCCATCTGTTTGTTCGTAGAAGGTGTCGTTGTACTTGAAGTAAGTCGTCGTAAGGGCGTGATAAAAGAGAAGCACTGTGTCATGGTCAAATTTTCCCTTCAATAGCTCCATCGTATCCATGATTGGCACACGAGTAAAAAGAGATACGACATCAAAGCTGACCAATATGTCCGTGCTCTTCAATCGCATATCAGCAATTGTTTTCACAAACTTAGATGAGTTTTGGATGTGATGGTCGCCATGGCCAATGTGCTCGGATAGGATACCCGCGAGGTATTTGGCTAGTTGGTGGGTGGGCGCCCCAATGGAACTAACGATAGGCCTTAATGGTACGTTGGCCTTATGGATTTTTGGAACACCGTAGAGCTTCGGTGGAGCCGGCGCCGGTGGATAAAGCCATTGAATCCGATCATAGGGTAAAGTGGGATCACGTGAAAATTCTATGCCGCGAGACTGATTTCTGGAAAAGACTGGTAAAGGAATCCATCGAGATCCGGCTGACAACTAACACCCTCAACCGTGACACAGGATATTCACTGAGTAATGCATGGAAACCGGCACTTAAGAAAATAAGATTGGCTGCCTCCCAGCCAATCACGTTAGACCTCACAACCAACTGAAGAGTAAACAAGCTGGCAAACTTCATCCACTCACCATTAGCCCTGAGGATGGAACCCGACTCGTGTTCCGAAACGTCGGCAGAATGGAGGGAGACCACCCGGCTGGAAGCCCGAATAGCCTTTTTTTAATCAGATCTAGCTTTTACTTAAATACTATTCAATAGCTTGCCTATTATTCTTGTTAATTTTAGGATTGAGATTTGGCAATCGAGAATCATAACTATAAATACCAATCAAACAGAGCTACTTTCCGCAAAAAAAAAATTTATTCGTCAAAAGATAGAAGAAATGAAAATGTTTACAAGAATTACCTACTAAGTAAGAAGAAGAAATTACGGTGAACTTGAATCTGACAAACCATAATTCGTAAAAACAGGTGCCGATGAAGTAAACGCGATATCGGAATTAATTGAATCAAAATCTTGGAGATCTTGTTTATTCTTTCCAGGAGATAAATATAGCAGAGTATCGTGTTCGCTTCCTATTTTCTGAAAATAAATTCTATATCTACGACTTAATTAGGTAATCAAAATTACATGATATTCATTGTAAATAACGGTAATTACCATTATCACGGTGGGACTCGATAGCGCCGTGACACAAATTGTTGTCAAATTAGTTCCGAATTTTCCACAAAAGTTTTGGCTACGAGAGTTTTTGACGAGAAATCAGCTACACTGAAATATGAAGAAAATGGTTCTAGATTTTCATTGTCTTAAATACGTCAAGGGAATCTTCTGGTAGTCCCCGTAGCTGGAGAAGGAGATATAATTATAAACTAAAGCTATTTTTATGATAATATCAATGTTTGCATTCAACATCCAGTTGATATTTCCTACAACGAAAGGGATACCAAAAATATTGGATGTCCCGAGAGAAAGAAAGTTTTCGAGAAACTTACTTTTGATATTATTTATGACGATGATGATTATAAATACCACTTTAGGGAGCATAAGAAAGACGCCCACTCAAATAGGTCCATAAATACTTCAAAAAGCAGATTTGAGGATTCATAAAACATTTTCTTCTCTCCAGACTACCGGAGTGTGCATGTCCCACGTGCGATTTAAAGGGCAGTCACGGCGCGGGCAGTGAGTGTGGGTCCAGCGTCCGATATCTCCACGGTCGCCGCCACTAAATTGCACCTCGCTCCATAAAGGCAGAAATACTGTCGTGCCTCCCACCGTGAAATCATTTCTGCCGCGCCGTTCCCGGCCGCCTCCTGCAGCTCTAACTCCCACGGTCATAGCTCAAAACTCAGTTTCACGAGAACGTCCACTACACGAGTTTGCTCTATGAGAGGCCCACAGAAAAAAAGGTTTTTCAGACATTCATACCATTAGGCTTAAGATGGATGAAATTTCTCTCTACGTATAGCCCAACA
Source organism: Ischnura elegans (assembly GCF_921293095.1). Classification (NCBI taxonomy): domain Eukaryota; kingdom Metazoa; phylum Arthropoda; class Insecta; order Odonata; family Coenagrionidae; genus Ischnura; species Ischnura elegans. Next base: position 28,493,588 of record NC_060250.1, on the reverse strand, counting down.
CGCCAGCCATCGGTACGTCTCCATTATATTTAATGAAAATTTAAACGTGCCCCTCCCCCCAAAATTGCCTTACTTTACTATTATTCCCTTTGCCTCTATTATTCTATCTCTTCGTTTTTTTATATCGTGGTCAGATGGTCACCTCATATGAACGCCAACACCGGATTTTTTTCATGAAAAATGGTGGAAATAAATGAAAAAATGGAGGAAAAATTCATCTTTTTTTATATTCCAAGATCAATAAATTTCAAAATTATTGATTCCGTAATAATTAGTGCGAAACTACTTGATTAAAAGTCTCTAATAATTATACTTTATTCATAAACCACATTTAAGTAGCTGGTAAGGAAATAAAGCAGATTTTTTTACAAAAGCTACAAAAATCACAGTTAAACACGTACATCCTTGAATGTTATCTTACTTATTTTCAGCTTGATTTCACAATATCAACTTACGAATCCACATCACAGACATAGATGTTTTTTCAATGCTATTGCATTCATTATATTGAATTATTATGCTTCATGCATTAAATTAACCGCACTTATATAACTCGTAAGGAAATAAACAAGATTTTTTTACAGTGGCTAAAGCCATCACAGAACATCATCGAACGCTATTTTACGTACTTTCATTTCAGAATATCAAAAAATGATCTAACTCCACAGTCTATCCCGTTTTTTTCGCTCTGTCATCTTAAGATGATCTTGAAATATATAAAAGAAGAAGTTTTCTTCCATTTTTTCGTTAAACTCCCACTATCTCTCTTGGTCCCGCGCTACAATGGAAGGCACATTGCATAAACGCCATCAATCACCGCTTTTCCCGACGGAAACTCAAATTCGGGAGCAAAAAATAGACTTTCGGCAGATAGTTTTTTCTGACTGCCATGCTCATGCCACTGTCCTTTCCGCCAGCTGTCGTCTATTCAATACACTAGGCGACATATTTCCCTCAAGCGTTTGCCGACAAGCAATGCCTCGTATGCCTGCATACAATTACCGCTATGCAAGCATCTACATATCGAGTCAGTGCTGATGCACACTTAGCTTAGGCACAGCTTCCTTCATTTTCCGCTTCGTTTAAAATGCATTATCCTATAGAAAGACAGCCTCAATCCTTTTAGTAAAAAAGAAGAGCTAGATATTAAGGCAAGGTTAATGGAAAAATTAGAAAAAAGATCTTCGACATGAATTTTTGAAATTGATTCCTGTTGAAATTATTTTTTTTTAACTTTGCATGCTATATTATCATAACACTATTAGTGTGAATCTCGGGTCTCAAGAGGCAAGAGAAATGCATTTGAAAATTACACCTTCCAATTATTATTTCGGCAGTTGCAACTTAAGGCATTCTAAAAGGATCGTACTTAGCATGATACTTCCTCTAAAAAGTATAAATTAACTTTAATTGTATAAATAAATTGTTGTATGTACTTGTCGACATTTGGGGCTACAGGTCCGTACATTTCGTCGCGTATTTAATCCTTAATCTTATGATGGAGCAAAATTCAGGTGATATGAGCTATTTTATCCCGCCTTTTTTAATAAAATTAAGCTTATCCCAAATTTTATTTATACAGTAGGTCACTCGTATCCCTTTCTTGAGCCTCGTGCGGCTTATATATTTATAAACATATTCAGCTACTGCTATCTGGACTTGTTAGCGTAATTTTAGTTTTATAGTTGTGTTTATATCGTTAACATCGTTTTTTCCTTTGTAATTTTATTAAAATATTTCTCTTAAAGTTTATTAAATAATTTCTCTTTTATGGATACAAAATAGGAAATAAAGTATTATATAATGAAAAAGATATATTTGCGCAATTTAACCATCAATAAATGGAAGTAGGCGCTAGTGACGACAACGAGAGAGACAGTGATGAAAGTGATCTAGAACCTGACAACGTCGAATGTATAATGGGTGCCATCAAGAGAGAAGTCAACTAACAATTAGATGAAAGTGATTAATATGCAACGGTGGACGTAATTACGAAGTAGAAAGAAGTTTTGTTGATATAATTCCCTACAGTCTACCAGAGCTAGGCCTGAAAACGTAATTTCTATTTTCAGGAAAGTAACTGACAACAGAAAAGACACTAAGTCCCATTTGGAAAGTTTTAGATTTTTCATTTAATATGAATTCATGAGGTTGACAGTTGACAGCCAATACTAATAAAAGATCCTCCGCTCATTTCACCTACCAACTCCATTCGGATCATCCAAAGTCGTGTACTGACTTTGACAGTGCTGAATTGATAGCATTTTTTGACATTTTTCTTTTGATCGAAGGGTGTCGTGAATGGAGTGGTAGGCTTAAGAATACATATTCGTCCTTATGGATTACTCGTTGGTGAAGTTATGATCTATACGATAATTGATGCAGCAGGTAAAGAAGTAAATAACCCTCGAGTACATCATGAAATCAAGGAGGCTAATAGGAAAAAAGAGTCTATTGAGAGAATTCAACCTGGAGCCCCTTCTCGACGAACGAAAGACGAAACTTTAGCACCGCACCCTCCAGCATACGCCCACGGCCATGGGAGGCCCTGCTCCAGAGGTATTGTCGCTCGTAGAGACAGTGAACGTGACGTAATCTTATTGTACTGGTTGAATTCTTTTACAAAATTTTAATTACTAATATCTCAAGCCAGTGATTCGCAAGGTGAAACTAAATCTCACATAACAATTTTCCACGGTGCAACCTTTGAGTATGCTAAGCTTCATTTAAATCGCGGTGTTACGCTTCGATAATGTTTCTTGTGAGAGTATTATTATTTCATTTTTATCTGAATAACAACTAAGGTTCTTTTCTGGTAAGATAATAACAATTTCCCGTTATTTTTTCATAAATTATTAACCATTTCGAATATTGTTTCATTTATTTCTTTCTTGAGAAATATTTTTGCTAAAATTTTATATTTAAAATCTGGGTTCTCTGAGACCAAGACAAAAAGATGATGATGCAAAGATAAATTAAAGGAAAAGGATTGAAAATATTATCATTAATAAGAGCTCTTCAATCTATTTGAGGAATTTCCGAGGATTCAATGGTGTAGGAAATAGAATGTATTTAAATTTCAATGAAACGTAGCAATGGTTCGCATGCTGGGTTTGATATATGAATATGTTTCATTTGAATCGCTGACTCTTTAATCGGATCACATTTATGTCTAGCAAATACGTTACACGACCGATTCAAGCTTATTCCAAGGTGGAGGAAATTTGCGTGTATATCTGTAGGATAATTCATTAACATATTTGTTAAAATAAAAATTAAACATGGAAAATCAAAAATCACAAGCAGAAACAATGCATCCGAACGGATGTGGTAGAATGTCAGACACGCAAAAAGACACATTGAATCATAAGTAACAAATTAGAAGGCCAAGAGGCATATGGAGGCCAAGAAGGCTAAATTAATTAAGGTAAAATTCTATTCATGAAAGCTAACAAGGCAAAAGAAAAAATGAATTCTGGGTTACTTTTGATAGCGAATTATAAAAAGTTAAAGAAATCCTTTCATTCCCGTCCTTACAGGACTAAAGCTAAATTCAAGGTGACTTCAAGTCTTAGGGAAATTTCTCTCCTTGCTAGACCAATAATGGTCTCGAGTCAAAGATACCATTAAAGTTAACCGGGGATTCCATTTGGAAAAATCGGTATCATATTTTTTCCCCTCAATTTTAGACATCATATATATTTTCTTGCTGCCTCATAAAATTTATACTACTATGTTTAGCGCCACACCCCATTTTAGCAGCTTTCCAATATTTCGGGGCAACATTCTCCCGTTTCATTCTCCCAGTTTATGATTTCTGGGCTAAATTTATTATTTCACCTCTGCTACCGACCATTGCCAGGTTTAGAGGTCACATTTTCGTCTCACAATTCTTTAATATTTTTTTCCTCCGAGGTCCAACGTTTTCTTTTTTCTCGCAACTATAAATCTTTTAGTCTCCAAGGCTGCCTTAGCAATTTATGGTTTCATATTCTTTCACCTTCCTTATGCTGTTTTAGTTTCCAGAGGTATGAGAAAAGAAGGCATATGCGATTTTTGGGGGAAATAAGAACTACCAGGGTCCTGAATTTAGACAAAGATCAGAACGCGAATCAGTGGGGTAGCCAGGAATCACGTTAGGGGGGGGTCCAAAACCAGGGAAGATTATTTTTGAAAAAACAGGGTACTAAGTAGAGGGTTCTAAAATAATTTTAATAGTTTTCATTATCGAAAAATAACTGCCTTTTTCAAAGAAATCTTTTGTAAATTTATGATTTTTCATTATTTTGTTTTCTTTTATGCAGCAAAGTAATTGTGATTTTATATTTTGGGGGGGTCAGGACTCTCTAGGCCTCCTTTCTCGCTATGCCACTGACGCGAATGATATTTGAGTGGAAGAAGAACCTGATCGGGGAAAAACAACGAATAAAATGTAAAAATGCACCTTTTGAAAACAATTTTGAACCACGAGATCACCCTAATCTTGGAAAGAGGTCTTAAATAAGATCACTTCTGGTGTTAAAAATAAAATCTAGTCATCTTCTAATGATCTCCCAGACCCCACTCCCAAATTTATCTCTCGCCCTGATGACGGCTCAAGACTCCCTTGGTCCTCTAAGACCTTAACAGATTTTCACTAGCATTGCACCATTAATTGTGAAAGTAGTACACAAGGTTTCCTTTGAATTCAAGCTGGAGACACTCACATAAGGTGAAACTGGCTCCTCCCCGTCGTTCACGGTGAAGCAGTGGAGTAATCAAGCGCGCATCTTATCACTAAAATTAACGGATGAATGGCTTCTGTGTCTTTCGCGGAATTTCGTCATGCGAGTGAATAGGGAAAGTGAGCCAAGTAAGCGAAACGGGTTGAAACGGAGTTAATGAGTACGGCTCAAGGATAAGGTGGAGCATCACTCACGAGCAGAGGAGAGAGGTCTTGAGTGGGCTATAAACTCCATCCCCTCAGTCTCGGGATTCGTTAAAGAGTGCACGGGTTAGGCTAGGAGTCCAGGTCGGAATCTTTGGAGTTTCCTGAGGCCCATTTTTCCCCAGCAACTCCCACTCGTTGATCCGTGCCTTATGCCGTGACTTTTGGCTACTGCCCAAGAGCAAGGATAGGAATAAGGATAAGAAAAGGAATTTCAGAGGACGCGTATGGCTCCCGCTCAACCGATCGTATTTTGTCTGTAATGGTGACGTATCATACGTTACAGCTTGCGCAATCAACTTCAGAGAATGTACGATAAACACCTGCGAGTACATACGATAATTAGGCAAATGCTGATGATACGCCTATTTCTCAAATATTATATTTAAAAACATTCATCCTACAAACATTTTAGGCACAACATTCATACCTATCTGACATACAGACGAATGTTGAATTAAATATAGCCCTGAAATGTTCTAAATAATAATGTTAGTTTTAAGCAGGTAATCCATCACCTAAAGGGACCGATAGAATATGGAAAAGGCTGACGTTTTAAATTACGAGGTCCCGGTAATTAGTCCACCCCTCGCCACAGACCTTTTTTTTTGTAAAAATATGTGTTCGCGATTGGGCGATTGAAAAAAATTATCATTAGCATCTAGACAGCATTCACCAAGGTTAAAAAATTAAATAATGTACTTATAATGCAGATTATTGAAACAAATTACATTTTAAATTAAAGCCTTTGCAGCTATTTGAGACTGCGGGGGTATTTTCATGTAGCTAAAGTGATTTGACTCAAATCATAGCGTACATTTGCTGATGACTCCATAAGTAGTCCAGTTACGTATCTTAGTTTTACTTTTCCCATGATTCTTGATGCACAACGTAAATTAAATCAGTGTTTTCCTTTATCCATTAATTGAAGTAGCTCTTTTTGGATAAAATTCTCCATTCAACATATTGTGGTATCAATCAACATATTTTGTATGCTTCGGGAAGTATCTCCAAAAAGAGATGATTAAATTAATGGAAAAAGGTGATTCTTTGCGGAAATTTCAAACGTAAAATATGGTAAAGAAACGACTTTGTGCTTTATACTCAGCATCATAAGTACCCCGATCGATTTCAATACTAAGCGTCAATATCAAAGGGGGGCACCTTTCTAGAAATTAAGCAGAAAGCAGCCCGTGGTAAATCTATTCTTCATTACCCGCAAGAGCACTGTAAGTACCGGCATTTCACTGAGAAAAATGACTTCCTTGACCTGAGCTCTAATCAGGATGTGTGCAGAGCGCTCCTGTAAATTAATACCCCCCTTTCGACCGGTCTAATTATATTTTTTCGCAGAAAAAATTACTCCCTTAAAGCATAAGGTACTATCTTGAATAATGCCACGGTATATAGAGTGACCTTTAGTTCAAACTGACATGTATCTCCAATATAAAAATTTTACATCCAAGAAAATACTTGACATACCACCCTCTTACGCCATGTCTAACTATATTTTTTTGGTAGAACAATTACTCCCATAAAACTGAAGGTGTTTTCTTGAAGTTTACAGGGAATATCGAGTAGCCTTAAGTTCAAATTGACCTGTATTTTCAACCTAATTTTTTTTTAATCCATAAAAATACTTAAGTTGTGTGCGAGGGCTCAAGTTGAGGTGTAAACCTAGGAAAGACAAGTGATCTTCAGGGGTCCTTCCAAAAAGTTCAAGTAACGGACTCCTTTCGGGGTACAGCCTAAGAGTGTGGCAAAACCTTTTTTTGGGTTTCGGTTAACTTTTAGAGTCAGTGGTTAATTCGGAAAGGAATAGAGGAATCAAATTGACAGTCTCTACGTATTTTTTAGGGCAAAAGAGGGCTTTTATGTTTTTTGCAGGGTATGTTTACCGTTGCGGTATGTAGTGCTACCTTCAACTCCACGCTGCTCCTGGATCGGCTATAGGCTGAAAGGCGTAAGCTTGCGTAATCCTTCTCTTCCAGTTCCGCTTTCTTTCATCAGTCCAATTACTGTTTTCCTGCACGCCATCGTTTCTATTTCGCGAGCGATTCGGTTTATTTATAAATTTGCTGAATTCTTTTAAAGCTTTCCTCCTTACTGCCACCACATTATGTTTCGGTCCATACTTAGAAGAAAAATTCAAATTTGAAGTACACATAAATGCTGATAAGGATCAACATTTTGAGCCCTGGAAACATATATGTCATTAGTTTTAAACTAGCAAAGCGTCATAAAATCAACTGATTTGGGCGTTACTTGGTGGAACGATGAAATATTCATGGTGAAAGAAAACACAGTACTATTCCACAAACTTTTATTTTAACAGTCTACTAGTTTCGACGTTTACACCGTCATTATCAAGACTAACTGGCTCAGTTATATGATAATGACGGTGTAAACGTCGAAACTAGTAGACTGTTAAAATAAAAGTTTGTGGAATAGTACTGTGTTTTGTTTCACCATGAATAGCAAAGCGTCATTTAAATACGGCTTGTTGAGTGGCAATGATGCGTTCTCTTAAAGGATTTTCTTCCCCGTATGGTTATTGGTGACTTGAGAAGAAAGTGGCAAAGAAATTTTGCTTCTAACTAGACCTACAGTGGTCCAGAAACTATTTTTGTACGCATATTGCCGAATTCCGTAAGTAAAAAAAAAGCATAGAACGTAGAACAAGTAGGCGTAAAGAAAAAGTTTTGGAAAGAGCCTTGCTCCGACGAGCGGTAAACATTGCCTATTTTAATTCCGGCGAAAATATGTACTCAGCTCAAAATAGCCCCTAAAAATCACGCAGACCCTCCCATAATAAATAATACACATCAACACAAATTGTGCGTACTCTCTCAACTTCACGTTCAAATAAGCCTAGCGGTGGGTAAGCCTCTTGGGAGGGATTTGCTGAACCTGAGTAAGCGTTTATAACAACAGCCATCTTAAACGCTCTTGAGAGTCTATATCGCTCCCATTTAGAGCACTAGACATTTTCCCAAAACGAGAAAATTTAGCACTCTCCTTCACAGTAAGAGAGATGGAAATTTTTCAATTTTGCAGTTTCCACAGATGAAACCATTGCATTCTGGGAAAAAACGAGCATAGGTTGAAAATGGCGTTGAATTACCATGAATCGTTGACAGCAGCAAGCAGGGGTATAAAGAGCTCGTCGTTTATGGGCATACCTGGCCACTTCGGCCTCCTCCCCGTAAACACCCCAATGAGGACATGAGGAGCTCTAAACATGGGTTTGACCCCAATGCTGAGCGTAACCTCGGTGACGAGAGACGATTCCATTCCGTCAGGACATTTCTAGAATTTTAATTTCAACCAGGCATTGTAAGCCCAAGTTTACCTCTATTTCTTACGCAAACTTAGGCTATTAATGATAACTATGTAATTACTGATAACTTCGGCTCTTAATCAACTTCGTTTAAAGGTTGATATCCAGATTTTATGATAGTATAATGTCTATATTAATATAGTACGAAGTTTTTTTTCAAAATAATTGTATAAGTAAAGCAAAAAATAAATCTAAAATACATAATTTTCGAAAAAAAACGGAAAAAGCTCGTTTCCGATAGAAATAGCACAACATTGACGCTATATATCTAAGTTAATAAGTTTTTTACAAAAAAGTAAGAGTGAAGGATGATCCCCGGATATATTACTACATATCTCGCAAAGTCGAAGCGGATTTCAAAAAAGTCGAAAAAATTATTTTTGTCCAACTTTTTCCGGATCCGGACCACTGTGCACCGTTGCCCTGGTTTATTGGAGTCCTCCCAATGTTGCGGGAACGCAACACTTCGTTTATTCTTAAATAATTTGAAAACGACTTCGTCAAATTCACCCAATTTGTTGCAATGGCCTAAAAAACATCACTATACAAATGCAATTATGCATTTGTATAGTGATGTAATCATAGAGTGCCTCAGACTTTACATAATATGTAAACTTTAAAGATAACATAAAATAACGACTTACCATTAAATGAAAAGGTCGTTGTAAAAACAAAAGTTCTAAAATATCTTCAATAGAAAATTTTACAACATTTTAAAAAGCATTTAACTACCTAAATTTAAAATATTAAATACGTACTAACAACTAATACTGAAAAAAATCGCAAAGTTTGCGTTGCGCTCACGTAACGTTGGGAAGAAATGGATTAAAATGAATGACTGGTAATAGTAGGGCAGGTCAAGATTCACGTAAGATTAGTTTAACTCGTTTTTTATTCAGGACATCACGTTGTATTTTCTATTTTTTAAAGATAGGTGTAGACAATAATACATAGCTGTGATACTGTATCACTGTATTCTGCGGCCATACCATCGCACATGATCCATCAAATTCAATCACACTGCGATGAAAAAAAATTCCTTATTTCCGGATTTCGGGGGCTCATTTGACCCCACCTTATTTAGACTCCCAGTAGCAATGTCGTAGTCAGCAGCAAAGCATAATCTCACAATTCAAATTACTTCCAGCCAATAATTTTGAACGCCAGCAATTTACTCTTCCATCACCCGCAATATTTGAACGCAGTTCACGCCGTATTCAAATGGCGTTCTGAGTTCAAGCGTAATGTGGCTCTCAAATACACATGATTAATATCATAAAAAAACTCCTAAAAGTAATAAATTATGAAACTTTTAAGTAACATGCATTAATTATAAGGTAACCTATCCCTCACACGATATCCTAGGTGCCAGCCAGACGATACTTTAAGTTCACGTATGGCGTCGTCATTTATGCCCAAACTCTATTTGTTATGTTTTTAAACGCGCTATTTGAGGTATTTAGCTTCTTATGCAATATATTTTCGTATCAGCGTTGCACTAGATAAATTTGTAAAATACATTATTTCGTCTAGAAGCCTTAATTCAATTTTTAATAATGCATATTGCAAATACGTAATATACTTTTTTTAAAACTTCCTATAAAACTTCTTCTTGAAAATATACACCAAAATGGTCATAAGTTTGAGTATAATGATCTCCACACAGCCTCACTTAAACAATTTCCAGTCCTTGAGTTCGATATCTTAGTAAGCAAAAGTGCAGATAAAAATCCTCTCTAATAGCAATGAGGGTATGGCCTAGAAACCAAGCGACCAAGAAAATTGTTTTTTTTTTACATATCGCGTCCGACGAAAGATATATACACTCTAATTGCACATAGCCCTTCGCACTTCAGCGTGATTGGAAAAATATTTGATATTTTTCTATTCGGGCTATTTTTAGATTTCTAGTTTAGGGGAAAATTTTTCAATTTGTATTTCAAGACTTTGTAAGTAAATTGCATAATTAGATGCCGATTTCAGAACTTTGAGACTCCAATCCGTCAATAGACGTCTTTCCACCTCGTGGATATAAAAAAAATAATGTAAAAATAATGTCATTGCTCCTCGAACGGTTTCATTTTATGGCTCATAAGTTGCATTAAACTGTTGATATTATATTAAAATCTTCAGAGCATACATATTATACCATAATAAATACATTTCTTTGTCATGAAGTTAAAAAATAAAATACCTCAACACATTATCGGACATAAAGTTTTTGTATTTGAGATACAGGCAAAAACTTGCACTGGTAAACATCTGAAAATTCTCAAGATGATAACGAAAGATCTGGATGAATAATACTTCTACATAAAAGACGAAAAACGACCAGTCGAGAAGGAGAGATGCGTACTCTTAATTCTTGTACCAAGTTCAAGCACTTAGAGAAAATCTGCGGTATAAATTACAGGAGACTGAGTCGGTTCCTGTAGCTTGACATTTAGACTTAAAATAACTTCCTAAACTAACTTTCAGGTTGAATCACTGAGTGAATGATTGGTCAGTTGTTTCTTCGGCGTGTGCATCAGGATGTATCGAAATATGCCTCTTTTTTAAAATCATCTTGAGTATAAGTTGGAATTGAGAAAATCATTTCCAATACCACCACGAATATCCTCCTTATTTAATTGAAAATTTAAAAAATAGGTTCAGTCGTTCCAAGCGGCGAAGACGCGTTTGACGCGTGCTTGATGAAGGCCAAGTTCACCATTTTTTTATTACTATTGATTGTGAGAGAATCCTACAAATGAAGAGAAACGTACTTTTCCGTTTCTCGATCCGCTGTCGACTCCTTGAGAGAAAACTCGGAGGACCTAACCCTCTCTAGAAAAAGTTGATGACGTAACGAATTTATGGTGTTTTTTTTCTCCGCTACTCCATGGTCTAATGCATGGGCCCCGCGGAGTTCGCTGCTGCTTACATTCTAGTGAGCGATTCTATTCCTCAGTGCAATACTCATCCTCAAGGAGTAAACGAACTTTAATGACGTCACCAACTTATGAAATATGAGCTGCAACTGTTTTGTTTTCTAATTTTAAACTTAGGGGAGAATGGCTGAATAATAAAGTTTTTTTCCTCGTAAACTGATATATTTCCTATCAGCTATCGCGAATCGAATAAGTACTTCGTCGTCCTCAAATCAATCTATTAGAGTTGTTAAGTTGAAACAACTCAATTTATTAGCGAGATTGGAATGGAATACTATGGTAACCGAATAATCAGCACCTTTGATTTAATTGCATAGGCAAGACTAGAGCAACATCTAGCAATTTTGGAATTCTTACATACGAAGATATAATCGTAAACCAAAATAAAAGATAATTTTCCTACAAATCACGGGAGAAGAAATTATTTCTCTATCACCACTTACATTTTTTTTTCCACTTCTGCAATTAGGAAGATTTTTGTCAGTGTCGTCACACTTATGTTTAAATAATGGCAGTTAAATATCATTTTTAGCCACTTTAGAGTTAAGATTTAAGTGGATGAAAAAAATGGCGTGGAATTTATAGTTAAGTCACGAGGGATTAAGAAATAGAGAAGAATGCCTCAGTAAGACTTCGCGGAATATGAGAGTAAGTCAAACAGGCCCTTCAAGGCATAGAAGGCATCAGCAATACCCGAAGATCGAGCTCAGCGCAAAACGTAGTTTTTCCCACTGGCCGTGGGGACCGGCTATTGAAAGTGACTGTACATCCTAGATTAAAAGACCGACGATGACTCTGGGGTAGATATAGCAGAGGAAGGTAAGAGAAGCGTCGGGAGATTCTTCCATCACCGACGTCGTCAACTTCGACTCGTTTACTCAGCTTCGCCTTTCACAGGGGCAACGACAGAAAGGCACTCCAAACACGCGACTACATTCGGCTTGCCGCACAGAAGAATTCGCACTCAATCCGGACGTGTAGCCACTTCCCCGTTACTTCTTCAATTTGCACATGATCCTCGCGTGGTTAATTGTATTTTTACCTTCTTTTCTCAGTGAAAGGAGTCATTGAATTAAAAATCTATTTAAATAAAAAATGTCATCAACTCAAAAAAAAAATGTGTGCGTCAACTCTTGCATTTTTTATTTATTTTTTTAACTTATATAGCTTAATATAATGGCTGAGTGAGAAATATATTTTGGTCGACTTCCCCTGCCATCTACCGATTTATTCAACTGAATAGCGATTTCAGATCCGAGTAAAAGGCCCCATTGCTTCGACATTTAGATTTATGTTCAACTGACAATGATTCCGGCATATCATGTCTCTTTAAAAGTACTCAATACCGTTATCAAATAGTTGAATTTACAACTATTGTATTAATTTACCGTTGGTTTAAGTTACTATTAAGACGAATAAGGGCTTAAAAATCTAATGCCTCGTTGATAATCTACTGTGTATGTTCATAGGAATTAAAACGTCGCATCACTCCCACACAATCTGCCGTTTACACGTTTCTATTTTTGGCGGCATGTCGGTAAACCGGTCAATTTCGATAGGGGATTACTCGCTTGGAACTGAAACCATCAACTTGAAATTCTCAGGGAGCATAAATTGGACCGTTTTAAAAGTTTCCAACTTATCAAATGAAGTGTTTCCACCTTTTCAATTATTTTTTCAGATATTTCTTTTACATTTGAGATCCCGAAAAACAGGGTCTACGCTGCTTGCCCTTAAGGTGAATGTTTACTCGCTTGGGACTTATATCATATCTGAAGAAGATAGCATACGTTTTACGCAAGTAATCTTTGTAATAAGCGAGTAACAATGTGCGCCCTGCTATGACTAGATTCTTACCTGGTACTGTGGCATTGGCCGCGGATCACTCGTAGAAAGCGGTCTGATTGGGCAAGCAACACAGAAGAAAAGTAAGTGACGTCACTCACAATAACAAACGAAGCTATTAAACGATCACATTCACAAGGGAGGGGTACAGTTCGCCACTGGGGGACACGTGTCCTCAGGTCCTTTGACCGCCCCTGGTCGCCAACAGGGGCGTGAGTACGTCGAGTTGTCGGAGACACGCAGGGTCCGACACCGGCCCCGGGAGCCTTCAAAGAGAACTGAGCGCGGAGCGCGCCTTCCGAGAGCGATGCGGCGCCTTCGGAAGTTTCCGCCGCCGTTCGGCCCCACCCGCTGCACTCCACGAGCCGGCCGCACTCGCCACTGGCTGTGTGCCGCGGAAGTATGTGTTGTGGTGTGTGAGTGTGTTTGGTGTAGGGCTGCGGGGAGGGGTAGGTCGGCTTGCCGGCCGATACGAGGGACTTCCCCCACGCACTCCTCATTAATCGGCGCTCGTCAAGAGATGCCTTCGATCATATGCTTAACCAGACACAAATTCTGAGGAGAAGCATAAAAATGTCTTACCAATTCATGGGCGCTTTACGACCGAGCGGTAAATTTTGTAATTCCGGCATGTAGGCTAAAATTACCCCTTCTATATAATGTAGTGTAGTATAATGTATAAAATGAAGTGATACGTTAAATTATAATATTTATTTTGAAAAAAATATCTGTACAAATTCGTGAGTAAGAGTTTTTTAAACCATCCATAAGTTTTCAAATTGAAGAATGTCATTATATTGTATCCGAATAACAGCTGCCTCCTTCTTCTTAGCTTCCTTCGCAATTTGGGAGGTTTGAATTTATCTGACCTGCCAGGTATTCAACTGCTTCTTTTACATCCATTTATCCATGCGATTTGTTTGCAGTTCCCACCGATGTGATGGATCTGTCGGAGAGCATTGAATTTCCACTAATAAATTTTACCAAAACGGTTAAAAATTGCAAGTGGTTGAACATCAACATAAAATCCCGAAGTCGATGGGAAAAAGTTGGATTTGGTGCGGTTTAAGTTATACTTACGAAGAGAGAGGTGATATGTTAAAATATTTTCTTAATTTTTTTCTTTAGTTTATAGGAAGACTTTATAAGACTATCCATATCATATACTAAACAGAGGAATATCATAATAGTGTATTTGGATACCATACTTTTCCTTAGTCACGTCGATTGCGGTGTTAATCCGTATAAGCTATCTGGCAGAATTCATCTCACCTCATGGGTCAGTTTTCCAACAAACTTAATTTTACTTACAATCATCAGCCCATGCAAATTTTTCCTCACAAATGTTATAGGGGTGATAGATAGCATTGTCTCTTATTCACAAATTCTGCGTGCATGGTTACAAAGTTCAACTATCAAATTGTCGGAACGTCAACGATAAAGACCGAAGCAATTAATCTATTGGATAAAAATTGAATTCGGTGTGGTTGGTTGGCAGGTAGGATGGCTTAAAAGCCGGCACGAGGGTCGTCCCCTTGTACCCTCAATCACTCTGCACTTTTCGGGGGATAGCCTTCCATCATATACCATTAGAAATAATATTTTCAAATTATGAATAAAATGGCTTATCAATTAATATATTTTCTACGACCGTGCAGTATCTGAAAAAAGCATTTCCTTTGGCCGGACAATTCAGTGGTTAATTTTTCCGACCTCGGTGACGGCGGAGTGAAGTCCTCGCCAGGAAAACCGAAGGTCGCGAAATCTTGATAAAATAAACATTTATTTCAATTTAAAAAACATAGCCTCCCAGATTATACTGAAGCAAAATGTCCTCATTCAAGGAAAATGCTGGTATCAAAAGAGTCATTTCTGTAAATCCTAAAAATTTCAATATGATACGATATTATTTTGGAGCTTCGTAGCCAAGTGGGTAGAGTAGTTAATAACTGATCGAAGGGTCTTCGATCCAAATCACAGGGGAAGCCTTCGGACACCCCAAAGCAAAAGTCCTCGAAGTACGAGGTGGCTCAGAAAAGGAATAGTCCCTCAGAAAATCATGTAGCTATGGATTAAATTGAGGAGAGCTTTACAATTACCTATCCAACCAAACTCCTGACTAAATCACTGATTGAGTTGAAAATGGTACATTTGAAACAATTTACGCGCCCCGGAAACAAGCTGGATGGCGTGATTCGTCATCCTACATTTTTCGGAGAATCGGTATTGCCCCGTTTAGATTACGATTGTCACAGCGATCGTCCTAACGATAGTTGGCAGAACTAGATGTGTGAATGCATGTCCGAACAACAGTTTACGTAGTTCCGAAAATTTGCCACATTACGATGGTTAGGCGCTGTAAAACCGGAAAAGGACGTGACAAGAGAAGGACGAAAAGTTTGTAAAGCTCCCATCGCTCTATTTTGTTCGTGGATATGTCCAAGCAAGGAAGAATATGGGCTGAAGAAAAATTATAAGCTAAATACACGATGAACACAGTAACATCTTATTCCTCCATACCTCAACAGCTTTGCTAGCCGTCAGTTTCTCGTTCACTTTAGATTTCAGCACTGGAGGGTAGCACATGTTTTAACAATCGTTGTGTTCACGATACACGATAGTTCCAACGAATGCTGGAAAAATCTTTATCTGAACGAGGCATATCAATGGCTAAGTTCTAAAAACACGTACCTCAAAAATAGAAACTTTTCATGAGAGCAAAAAAAGGATTTATTTTTTTAATTTTATGTAATTTTAAATGAAATTAAAAACCAAAATTACATTCAAATGAAAAAGAAGCGTACTTTTGCAAACATGTAGTTGTTTTTTGTTTGAATTTTATTATTCATTGACACTATTAGCAATATTAACTCAGACCGGCAAAATTTTGAGATACGTGTTGTTAGAACTTAGCCATCGAAATGGGATTTTACGTGCGTCCTGAATTCGGTTTGTTTTTTAACCCTTCCAAATATTTCGTCTAAAGAAACCGAATTTTCTATGCCTACGGTGGCCAGTGTATTTTCCGCCACTATCAGACCGCTGTGGACTTGACTCATCCAGCAAGCGAAGGCAGCCCCGTTCCTGTTCTACCGATCTCTACAACAACTTACAACGAGGGCAGTCGTTGACAATCTGTTGACTCTCCCCTTTCTCCACACGCCCTTGACTCGTAGATGCAACCCCTCCCTGTCAACCGCGAGCCAGCAAATATGCCGTGTGCACCACAATCAAAGCCCGCTTGAGTTACCGAAAGCCCATCGGTCAAATTGGGGGCTCTCAGACTGGGGAGCGGTTCCTCTCGCGTCAAACAAGCATTAAAGACATGTCTTCGCTCTCTGTGGGCAAGTGCTACATCGTGACTTTGGGGTCGTTCTCTCATATGCGAATCCGCAATTTAGGAAAATATTGCGGTCATTTGGTGAAAAAATTTTAAAAGGGATTTAAACTTTGTAACGAAAAAATTTTCCCCATTCAGCCATTCTCTCAATAGTTGAAAGTGGCAAATAATTGCAAGATACCACCCATTTTTTATGAGTTGGTGACTTCATCAGAGGTCAAGGGCATTTACTTTTTAGGGATAACAGTATATTGAGCGATAATTCCCCTCCAAGGAGAGTACCAATACAATTATGATCCGATCTAACCCCATGCACAAAATAAGTATGGCATGTTAGATGAGATTTTTCTCGCTGAGTTGAACTTAAAACTTTTATCGGGCCTTATACCGAGTGATGCTATGCTAAAGGTTCTGCTAAGTTCTAAAGGTAAGAGACTAGTGATGCTAAAAGCGTCATTGTTCCGAAAAACGCCTTGTTATCCGTCATCGGGAAATGATCTCCCTGCACAGTCAGTATTCACCCGATCGAGAGGTAATCAATTCCGAAAACTAAATACATTGAATTTAAATAATATTCTGCGTACTATCTCGAGGGTATTTGATAAGGGAGGTAATTCACTAATATACAATTCGCAATATTTACTCTCCATTTTTTAAAGAAATATTCTCTCTAACTTCTGCGCGCATGGCGTGCTTGGGTAGGAACTGATAATGAATCGTGACAGACCAGGGGGAGCATGTCCAGAGGATGATGAACATGTCATTTCGGGTAATTCGTAAAAATACTCAGCTGGCTTGTTTGCAGATCGTTCGTTAAATAATTACATTATCCTATCGTTGACTGGTTAAAATTCGTAGAAATCAACTGTAAAACCTTATTTAACGTCTATATTATAATCCGCACAGCATACTGAGACTATATAAAAGGTTAAAAGCTTTAGTCAACATAAAATCTGCAATATTCACCTCTCATTACTGTGAAAAAACCTGCTCTTTTATTTTGCCATGTATCGCCTACCTATGCCGTGTAGGTATAACCTACCTACATTTGTGAATCGCTCCAGACACCATATTAAAAATAAACAAAAAAATCTTATAAATGGTTTTAAGAAAGCATAAAATTAGTTATGAAAATAGATATGCCCTTAAATAATCAATATTAATATCAACTGGAGTAAGGAATGTATTAAATATGCATAAGAAAATACTCAAATATAACGGGAGAAAAAATTTCACGTTTTTAATCATGATAGCAATACCAGATATTAAATATATTATTTTTTCCTCTGTTATTATCCGTGGTAGCAAAAGGGAAGCATAAATTTTGTTTAGTGCTGAAAGATATTTTTGTTCTTCAGTCTACTAGCTATAATCTTCTTTGCGTAGGAGCTTCTGATACATTAGTTCGCAAATACGTTCAAGACACTTTGTTTGAATATAATTCGATTGAATTTGAAATTTGTATTTTATAGAGGGAGCCAAAGGAGTAAATCAATGTGCTAATGTGCATTGGGTTCTTCATGGAATGCAAAAATCCACAAATAGTGTGCACGCCATTCACAGATAGACCAGACTGATCGTCCTAGGATAGCCGTGATTAAGGCCGGATGGTCATCCAACCCATATGAATACTTAAAACGGACCATAGAGGTTGTGGATGTTCATTGGAATGCCCATCTATTTTCGGCCGTCCTATGTAGTTGACTTCTGGTGTACCCACCTCCAAATTTATGGCCAAGTATGTGCATCTCCCTCGTCGCTTAACTGTGGTGCTCCTAAGCCATTTATCAACGCCCCAGTTAGAAAATCATCACTTCTTTTATCGGCTAAAATTGTGGCCATCACCCATAAATATTCGATTGTTTCCAACCCATTTGTCAAAACAGGCTGATGACTAAAACTTATGGCCTTTGCGTCACAATTCATTTTGAAAAATGAGGATCTATAATCTTTCGAAGATTGACTTCTTCCCTTAATTTTATCTTGAAAAGCGAATTATTCTTAGAATATGTTTCCTTAAAATCTTGAATAAACTGCATGTACTGATGCCTTTCCAAAAAGAGAAATCATTTTTCCAATCACATGCTACCACTAAAGCCGCGGTAGTAGCCAAATTTGATACAAATAATAAAAATTTTGAGAGAAAATGCCAATCAATATAATTGTGATAGATGGTGTAGTTATATATTTTGCAATCGTAAGCGAAATAGAATCGTCATTCTTACGGGCACGCTGAAATTTCTGCAATTTCAAGATATTGATGCAAAACACCCGGGAATAATGCTTTTCATAATTATTGCCATCCTTAAATGATGTGAAAATTTTTGAGTGAATGCATGTTACATTCGTGAAATAAGATGTAGCAAATGGAATCCATGAGGATCAATCCTTGCATCGTAGAAAGAAGGGATATAGACTTTTCTATAATAACTTATGGCCTATTTTATCTGCGATATAGAAATCAACTAAACATAACAGTTGCTTAGTTTTTATGCTCCTGATAACATAAATACCCTCATTTCGGTATTAACTTAGGATAGTGGTCAGAAAACCATGGCTGGTGACTACGTTCAGCTTTAGGCCTCCTTGGTAAAGGCATATTCAATAATACTAAGTGCAAAATATACGCATCATAGTGTAATTGAAACAATGCAAATTAGCAATCAGAAAATCCAACATAAATTGGTTTCTATCGTAAATTTAAAATATTATTCTATTCTATAAAGCTATTTCATGGGTTATACAATGTCCTATGTTTCTTTATAGAATTTCATCCCTCTTCAATATCCATTCCCATCGTGCCACATCGTCCCACAACATTCAATAGTTTCTTTCCTAAATCATAAGGCCGAGATGCTTAATATTAGTGTTTTCTAACTTTCAATTCTTAAAATAACCTAATAATATTATAAATCTTTTCAGGCTTGAAGAGATGGGAACACAATTTATCCATGATAAAATATAAGCATCAGTAGTAATATCCAATCTCTAATTTGTAACTTCACTACCGACCATGGTTTCGGCACTCAAGGTGATGAAATAGACTCTCTCACAAGTATTTACACCAGAGATGTCTGGTATAAATACTTCATCGTATTTATACTGGGTTACTCTGCTATAAGTACTTCAGCACCTTGAAAATGGCATTATGTCGATACCATGGTCGGTAGATATATATATAAAAGAGTGGAAATTAATATTAGTTTTTTATATTTAATCATGTATCTATTGACATTTTCTACAATCTCTAAGCTACTGCGCAAATTTAAATGAGCCAAACAATTTTGCTCTTGCAAGAAGGCATGAACCAAGATCTCTTCCTCGAAGAATTAATTCCCGATTACAGCGAACACAAGACCACTGAAATGTCCAGGAAATAAGTCATTCAAAAAAAGGGTGTATTCATTTTTTTATTATCATTCATGGATTTTTAAAGGCCAGCTATTACTACTCCAAATTCTCTTCCCTATTCCATTCAAGGAGTTTGAAGTCCAAGGGAACATTTTTACTATTTTCTTTCATACTTTAGGCAGGTAGGTAATCCTTTCAATGGCGATTGAGATGACAATGAATTTCAATCAATGAAGCCGGAAATTGCGCAACCGCTTTCTCTCCATCAGTCTTCCTTTAAAACTATTTAAGTCTAAGTATCTTTGCCTATTCAAATCATCAAACCAATGCAGCTGGCATGACATCCAATTTTTTTATGAATGGACGGGTTCTGATTTTTAAAATACCTCAGCCAAATTTAATTATGATTGCATTAGCTAAGATGGAATTTTAAAGGTGTATTCAGGTTCCATTCCGATATCAAGAAAATTTTACCCCTTTTAATACCCTTTGAGACCGTTTCCAAAAGAAAAAGAACTTCACATCCCAAAAGAACTCTAGCTAGTAAGATAGTACTACTGGGTTTTTAGCGATTGCACCGGGGAAACCATATAACAAATGACTAGGAATCTTTTATCAGACTGTAAGAACACCTACACACCTGTTTTTAGTATGAATTATTTTATAGATAGACGAATATAGACCCATTTGAATCATCTCGTACTACCCTGGGGAAGCATCTTTTGAGAGTACATTTTTAATTTTCTCGACTTTAAATGCGAACCTCGCATTTACTCTCTAAATTAATTCTTTTCTCATTGATAAGGCAATATGTTCCATTTTAATGATCATTTAAATTTGGCCAAATATATATTTCTTCGTGATAATATCATCTTATCTTCCTAATGAGAAATTAAATTTTATTATACTCTGAACAAGAAAAAGTTCAGGTAAACCAGCTGAAACAGACTCAAACTCACGAATTTCCTACGTTCCTCTTTGTGAGCATTAGGGTTATGACTTTTTGACTTTTTGTACAAAATTTGATTTCCTGTGCCACAGAAGGATGAACTTTTGCCCAAAAATAATGTTCGAAGTCTTAGTTTTGTTCTATTTCTAAAAAAAGTCACCCCCAACAAGAAATTGCTAATTAGAATTTCAGTCATCTACAAGGTACATCCCTGTTCTTTCTTGAGCCTTGTCAAACATTCCTCAAAGACCTCAATCTGTATGATGGGGCTCTATAATGTAGTCAGGATGCTTGTAAGACTCTCTGAAATCTCTAATGACAGAATTGAACTTTATATTACTTAATAGAAGTGTCCAGAGAATTCTCCATTTTTTAGTACATATAACTCTATAAGTTGGTGCTCTTCTCATTAATTTTTATTCTTAATTTCTAATTATTCGGAGTGTTTCCAATTTTTGATACTGCCTTACGCCACACATAGCAATGTACAGCAAAAGAGCGTGGAAAAACTAAAGTATTTTTAATCTGTGGTTCGTATTGATTTTTGGGGCGTTTCAGTAAATTTCAACAGATAAGTAAGAACATATGTTGATGATGATATGCATGGAGTAAACGTACACTGAGAAATATTTCGGAATTTTTAGAGCCATTTTCAAAAATAAGCCAAAACTCTCGATAAACCGAACAATTTTCAAAAATAAGCCAAAACTCGATACCAAGACTCTAATAATTGTCTCATCTAATTTTAAAGTAAATCCAACTGAAAATTTTGCACAAAAGCCGGAAAAGGGCTTTTGATAATTGAACTAGTGTGCAGAATCTGATCGTGGTTTTTCTCAAGCCAGATTCTGAAGGTTCACGAACCGATCAGCTGGACAAGGATTCGTATTGAATTTTATTCATCCGCTTCGTTACATCTACATAATACCCCGCAAGCCGTCTAAAAAGGCAAGTCTCAGGGGTTCCCAGGACACCAGCCGTTTACACATAAAAAGGAAATGGTCAAACAAGATTACGACTAATATTTATCCTTCAACGGTCCTTCATGGTTCGAGGTAAAACTAATTCTTATATCTATCCGTTCCGTAAAATATCTCTATTCATATATCGCTTTTGTTAGACTTGGAAATGCAGTGCAGTTGTTCTCCGTGTCGCTCTTAAAGATATCCATTCTCAATTGCTCAAACAATCTCAGCCTAGCGTGCAGCCAGCGTGTCCCCAGCGGTTCCCAGCCTAATTCGCTTAACATCTGGTTGACGCTGTCTGTACGCCCGTAGCAGTTTTTGATGAATCGTACTGCTTTCCTTTGTATTTTATCCAGTTCACAGATTAAGTCCTTCTGCACCGGATCCCACACGCTCGCCGTATATTCAACGTGTGGTTGGACGACTGCGAAATAGCACCTTTCTTTTAATTTCTCATCCGAAAATCTTCCCACAATACGCTTGACGAATCCTTACTTCTTCATGGTTCTGCCATAAATATTCCCTGCATGCCCCACGATAGTTTCGAAGTTATCTTAACTCCCAGGTTATTCACTTCGTCTGTTTCCTTTATGTTAATACTATCCATAGGGAGGGGATAGTTTTTTTCAATGACGCAGTGCAATGGAGTAGATTGTGGACCAGTAACCACTGACAATATGGCGAAATTAGCAGGGCCGGAACGCACTTTCCTTAACTTTTTTTGAAGAGAAATATTACTCATTTTGTTTTTTAATAAAAGTTTTTATTTGCATTTTATTACATTTTTTGTTTTGGCTACGTATGTAAGTAATAGAAATTTTGAAGCCTCAAATTTAATGAAAATGTTAATGGACTATTGTGTCTTCTGTTTCAGTGCCGGAACGGCGTTCCGGCATCATGATACCACTGCCAATAACATATTGAATGGAGCTAAATATCTATTAATCAAGGTGTGGATATGAATTTCATGGGTTTTGCACCCTTCCCTGGAATGGCGTGGGAAGAGGGAAAGGGTCATTCCACGGGAACTGCAATTGAGAGAGAGAAACAGTTGGGTAGGGAAGGAAAGTACTGAGAGCTTAGAGCTAGTGGGAGAGGAAATGAAAAGGCGATGTTTTCAAAGCCATCCTCATTGCATGAATGTCATATCTTTTATATTTTGGCTACACCCGGGTCACACCAACGCAGGCATATAAATTTTATAGCTGAAAGGCTCCTTCCGACCCAACACTGGCTTCGAAATATGCTTCTCCGTTTGCGTGAATTATAAATCAAAAGTAGCCTTCGTATCGACAACATATTTTAATACACATCTCAGATTTATAAGCTGGAAAAAAAACTTCAACACTAAAGCTACAGCTGAAACATTCACAACGATGTGAAATTTTTACGCCAAAACATGTTTTTTCACCTAAGAGATTGACCTTTGACCGAATATATCGTTATAACCGGAATTTATAAAAATAAGATATGCTATGAATGATAAACTAAATCAACCAATCATTAGAAAACAAGGATAATTAGAGTCGCGCATAAAGCCTTATCAAGCAGAATATTAGAAATACATGTTTTCTTATTTAATTTCTTATAGATATCTGGATGGATACTGTAACAACAATTGAAAACGAGAGGAGATTATTATAAACCCATAAGAAATGAAAAACAATATTTGGAGTTGTTCTTAAATAAGCGTTCAAATTTACATTTTACTTGTTTTACAGCTGTCGCAGATTTTGAAAATACGCAAGTTATTATCTCTCATACCCAGGAACATTTGTACTTGTGTGCGTATTTCATTTTAACTTGAGGTCCCACTCCGCATTTTATTGGTGTTTTTAGTTGAATTTTCTCTTTCCCCATTCATATCATACTTAAGGCTTTAACAGCCAATGTTATCCGAAGAATGAAATATTTACTTCATATTAGTTGTATTCCATCATAGTCCATTTAAAATTGACTTAGTATTATATTCCAAATTTCTCCCCACTAAGTAAAATTTTTCATGCTTAAAAATATATCCACAAATGGGACCATAATTATCCATTTGATTTATAAGCTCCATAATTAGCAAGTAGAGGAAAAATTAATTAAGATTAATCCCAGATTATGCATCAAGAACCGTAGAAGATGATTCCAAAAACAATCTCCAGCCATTGTACCAGTCGCACCATTGGTTCACTGGTAGAATGGCTGGAGATTGTTTTTGGAATCATCTTCTACGGTTCTTGATGCATAATCTGGGATGGAAGTCGCTACCATTGGTTCAATGCTTGTTTTTAGGTGCACTTGGTTTTTATGTTTAATCGTCTCCAAAGGGGCAGTGAATTATAATCTCCAGAACTTGGCGAACATTTTTCTTGGTGACTTTCATCGCAGCCGTAGATCAACCGAGTCTACCGTGAGCTCATACTTTATTAGCACTACTTAAAAATTTTACTACGAAAATTAACAAAAAAGATTTAAGTTCCCGTAGCAATCTGAAAAAAAGACACCATAATTATTCATTTGTAGGCCATTTGACCGTATTTTTTTTTTAATACTGTGAGAAATGTTTTATGATTGATGCACATGATCCTGTAATGTGCATCTTCAATCCACCACTGAGAATTAACCTTCTGACTCGAAAAGTTTATTTCATTTGATTATTTTTTACTATTTTCTACATCTTTCTCTAAAGTAAAATAAATTCTCCCCTCTCTTTTTTCTAACGCCACATATTAGGTGCGATCCCATTACCCGAAGCAACCTCATCATTAGTTTCCCTGCAGCGTGTAACAATGGCCGTTTTTCACAGAGCGGGGAATAAAATGGAGGTCGACTCATTAAGCGCGTAGCCGTCTCTTCTGTGTTTTATTCTCATCCCCCGCTTCCCATCTCCCCTCTCAGGATGACCCCGGGTTGTTCAGGAGTGGCAGGGAGAGCCACCTACGCAGGAAGGTAAATGTAACATCAACTAGCGTTAGCAGCGTGTTTAGGAAATGGTCCAAAAGGAAGAAAAGCGAGGCATCCATTTGATCAAATTAGCCTTGATCTGTGCACTGCGTGACCAGCTAATGAACTTTTGTGAGCGCAAAGCTATATCGATCGCGGTGAGTCATCAATGCCAAATAGTATATACAGTGGAGTAAATAAATAAAAATAGTAATCACCTATTTTTCTCTATCTGTTTTGGGTAGATATTTTAGTTAATATCAATGACATAAGGAAAGAAATTACATAATCCATACTCCACGTTTTTATTAGTTTCCACGACAGTTTCAACGCAATATGTCATACTAAGGCAAAAAAACTGTTTGTCGGTTTTCATAGATACAAAGAGGTTGAGAAATCAACAAATATTTCCCAAAAAGGTCAGGGGAGCAATTGTGTGAAAATCTAGGACAAGTGCCGGGACCTGTCCAGGGACCAATTTCGATGACAATGTAAACGCATCCCAAGAGTTTAGCTTTGATTTAAACACGACACCTCCAATCTGTAGCCCTAAGCTATATACTATCCCTATTACAGCAACGAACTATATCCAATCCACTATGATCCATATTATAGCAACATTAATATCTTCCATTAATTGTTAGACTGAAAATTCAATTGTTCCTACGGATAAATTGTGAATAACATCTTTACACACTTGTAAAGGCAATAATTTGCTCACCCATTGTTTCTTTTTAATTTGAAACGTTTATTCGATGCCTCGGTATTTTCAGTAAGAACCTTTAAAAAATACATTGACTGGGAGGAAAGGTGAGACGATTGACTGAAAAGTGGGGAAAATAAAAGTCCGCCCTCTTGAATTAGTGACGAAGTAGGAATAGAATGCATACCTGATAATGGTACGTTGAGCAATTAAAGAAGCAGATAAATAGGAAAGAGAAAATGAGATTGCATTTGAAAGGGAGAGGATATTGAAACAAAAGCGGAGGTTGCAATTCACTGAGAGTCAAATAATGCTTTGAGTTCAGAAGAGAACTCCATTAAAGTTAATCCAATCCAAAAAAATCCACAGAAATAAATATTGCTAAGGGAAAAATTCACCTAGACCAGGAGTAAAAACCAGGGACATCCAGGTAACTTTGCCTTACCTTTAACTTCTTAACCTTAACTCTAATTTCCATTCTTATTTAGGCTCCTAAAGCCCATGGCAATTGTACCAAGGTTCATAGGGCCAGGTTTTATCCCCATATCAATAAAAATGCCTCCTTTGGCATTGATTGTATGCTCGGCTTTCTTGCAGGTTTGAGATTCTCGATGGTTACACCTTTTAGAACTTCATTCCTACGTTCGCTGCCATCTTAGAAGCAAAAGGGTTTTAGTTAGTTTCCCGGTCAAGGAAATTTTCTTGTCACAATTAATTTGACCATGTGATGAATTTCTTTACCTACATTATCATTCTCAAAGGAAAATAAAATAGTATCGATGAAGATGATAACACATAGAACATAGAAACAGCTTGGAAATATGTTCTTGTTGTCTTATTTGAAGAGATTTCGACGCTCGAGTAAATTTTGAATGACTCCGTTTTTCTACTGTCTACAAAACCAATTGCACAATGGTTGAAGTTTCGCAGGGCGTAACTCATCTTACAGGCATAGCGCAAACATTACATTACCTTTCTCTGACGCTAGGTGAACACGTCTCGTAGCTCTCTCACGCAGTTCTTTTTCTTGATATGCTCTATTCAGACTTTCAGCCTGCCTAGAAATTGAACCTCACCACCGTAATGTTATCATGTTAGGGTCCGAGAGGTCATTGCGATCGGCAAAGGTCATTGCATTGGAAATGGCGCATAAAATATCTCATTTTGAACTATAAATAATTTATTTCCATACTAACTTCTGCGTTAACAGGTGCGTGAAGATATCAAATTACAAAACGTTTCATAGAAGAGTAAGCTATAGGCCATCTCGAAAAGACATTCATATAACAACATATTTTTGTTTGGCCTTACATCTCTGTCATTCCTTAATACATCCGAGATAACGTTTAAGAGACAAATTTGGTGGCCAAAACATTTTTATCATTTAATAATATCTCAGATTCCAAGACTGGCCTACACAGCTTCAGCCTTAGCCTGTTAAGTTGGTGCCTTAGCAAAACTTTGTACTTATACGTCAAGGATAAATACTTAAGCGGTAAATGACGACCTTTCTTGAACAGCAGCCTAAAACATTCACAAGGGGGTAATTTATAATGGAGAGAATCACCGGGTCATCAGGTGGCCTTAGGAGAATAAAATATCTCAAGAACATCCAGCCCAAGTTTAGGCTCGCGTTCTAAAACAATTTTCCGGGCATGCCTTCAGTCGTTAAGAAAATTGCTATTTCATGCGCAATTTTTTTTACTTGGCGAGAGAAACGAGCTCTCGTCAAGAGAAATTCAAGGAAATGTTATCTTAAAAATCTTTTTGATGACAGGTCAAAAATTTTTCTCACGTACATACCATTAAAATTGTTATATCGCCGGTGCACTAAAAAGGAGGGAGAACATTTGTCATAGCTGCAGGCTACACTAAAAAATCCCTTTTCCTGACAGATAACTATGATCTCCATTCAAATGGAAAAGTTTTGCTAATATGTTTACACTAGGAAAATTTTAACCGCATTAACGTTTTTATTCTACAATGACCTTGTGGTTTTCGTAAACCAAAAAGGCAGGAAGTATGTTTAGCATATGTAGTCAAAAAACGAAATGTCGTGCCTTCGTTTACTATTACTTTAGGCATACTAAAAGTAAAGATCAAGTGAACACTAATGGACCCTTGTTATCCTTTGATCAAATGTATACCATGTAGAGTGTTTCTGTTGGTCAATACGTAAATATCTTAATATTAATATCTTGTGTTACCCAGTATTGTAAAATGTTGACCTCTAATCTAAAGTTACTAATTAAATTCTGTATCTCAGCACGTTGGACCGTTCAAAAGCAATGCTTGCAGTAATTTTATTCAGACACTTAATCAGTAACGGATTCATTTCTACACTTTTAACTGCTGAAAAAAAAATGTTGTATTTTGTTCTTCTTATGAGAGAAAATACATTAGTCTTCAAATTTACCGACATTATCTAAAATTCACTATCGTAACCGTGAAATTTCGTCTTACAAAACTCCTCCATTATCTGCTTACGTTTTTAAAACCGCAGTACCATCATCAAGGCTACAATCGATGCATACCAACCCGGCGATATAAATACAGCCACGTCAGTCGCTTGGATTATGGCGCCACCTTTTCCGTCACAAGTTGATCCGCAACACTTCCCACTCCAGGAAACGACACTTTAATTCCTGCACTCCGAAATCCAGGCCGGGTGAAAGGCTACAGAACGGCACGGGCGACGCTTTGATTAAAACACTCCACTACTCGACGCAGGCGTCGCGTCGCTCCGTATTGGGTTTAAAAGAGCCTCCATTAGATAAAGTTAAAGGAAAGAGGAGGGAAAAGATTCTAGGCCACCCCAGGCATCTGCCCACGAAGTTCTTCGGTGGAGTAGGAGAAGTTTAAGAAAGTGCTGTGATGGTGGAAAACCCAAGGGTCGTTGCCCCACGGATGGGGTATCAAAACGAAAGAAGAGGCTCTCAACCTGGAAGACAGCCACCGTATGCCCAGCCTAGAGCGGAAGCATAGTGCACGGCAGTCTCTAAAGGAGAAACCTTAACCTAGGAGAAACTAAAGGAGAAATCCGTACCTTAAGGCCAAAATTGGTATTTTTTTAGACATAAAGGCTTGAAACTAAGCAGAACTGTTTCTTTTAAATGATTGATTACAATAGAAAGTTTTTATAATCATTACCTGTTAATTGTATGCATATTTATTAAATAAGCATTTAATGATCAAAGTCAGTGCTACTAACAAATTGAATTAAGCTCTTGGTAAGATCGGATCGCTATAGTTAAGTAAAAGTGGTGACTATTACAAGTGTTTTAAAATACTGAAATCGGCTGGAATATTAGATACGAGGGGAGCAAATATAAATTTGAGCGTGACATGTCCCATCGCATTGTACAGTAAGAGAATAACAACGTATACCTTGTTATCTACACCAAATGTTTCTGGAGAGATACAATTAAACTTAAACTGTAACTAAAAATATTATTAAAAAATTTCTTGGTACTACTGGAGGCTTCCTAAGAGAATCACTCAGAAGAAAGCCCCCATCGCGTAAGGGGAAACGTCATTGGTAGTAACACGATAAGATACACGCGAAAACACCCAAAAAGAAGTTTATTTATAAACAATGGCCCTCGTAACCTTCAATCAATTTACGAAAATCGTATTTTTTAAATTCGCACTGCGCTTCTCCATTGTTCACTACTTATGCTTTTCATAAAATCTTCTCGGGTTTGGTAGCGGGTGAGGTTATGATTTAACGTTTCGATGAGAAACTCCCTCATCGTCATCACGGCTAAGACTGACTAGTCGGAAGATTTTATCTCACCAGCTAATCTAAAATTTTGAAAATATTTTAGAAAGCCATCAAAAATCCACTTAACTAAGCAGTCGTATTATCGATCGAAAGTATTTTATTGCACACTATCAAAGCCTCTCGGTAGGTAGTAAAGCATACCCACCCCAAAATAATCATCTTAATTCACCCCTGCACCCATGTTCCCTGTTTATCGCAACAGGAAAGATGATAATAGGATAAGGTGATGGGATAAAGTGCCCGAGCGTCTGACTACTTTCCCTGGGGAGTGCCTGCTTCTGACTTTGGTCCAAAATCTCGTGAAATGGACCAGTGGGTATGGAATTGAGCGGAACAGGAAACTCTCTCGGGGGAACATACCTTCGGGAATGAGATTGCATGACGGCAGATGAATTCCACTCGCTTCACGCGTGCATTTTACTATGATATGATTAGAGAGGAGATTTCTAGCTGACGCAACTCAAGATTAAACGTAAACAATAGCGATATTCAGCTTCTGCGCATGCAAATAAGATACAGTACGGTAGGTAGCCAGTTAACTCTATCGTGGGATAAAAATACATTTACCTCTAAGATAAATTCCACGATTGAAGAAACACGCGTTATGATGACCTGCGAATTCTGCATTGCTTGTTTGTGTGGATTTAAAATTGCGTTTGGAAGAATAATTTTAGTAGCTGGAAAAAGCGTGTTTATATTTTTGTTATGATTTTTAAGAATTCTTTTGCAAAAGCTTTATAATTCATTATTTTTTGGAAATAATTTTTAAAATTGGTATTGCCAAAAACTTTTCATTGGGTTATTGGGAAAGCATAAAAATAAATAAGTAAATGGCAAAATCCTAGATCACCCAATGGCTCCAAATGGCTCATTCCGACTTCATTCGAGCTTCATGTTGTTTATTAATATTATAAATTTATGGTTATAAAAGTTTTTGGGACTGATTTCCATGATAATTTAAATAAATAAGAAGCGACAATGATATGACGACGGTTAAGGTCCACCAAAAAAACATGAGTCCGCGTCTCTTATTTTTTTCTGGTTGGGATCCTTTTCATAAGCGCATCATTACATTACTTCAGGTCAAGACTTCGTGAAATTTCTTCAGTTGGTGTTAGTCGTAAAACGTCTTTTTTGATTATGAGAAAGTGTAATAATATATCGACCAGGAGAATCAGTAACTCCTTCGCAAAAATAAATGCGATAGCTTAAGGATTTTCACAGTGTACATTTTTAATTTAGACAGTTTTTATAAGAATTTTACTTTACTCGGTATAAACTCAAAGACAAGTTTATTTGCACACAAGATACTTCATTTCTGTTTTCGTATCATAATGAATGACAAATATCTAAATACACATCAATTATCACACCAGCCGCCATGCCTGAAGCTTTTACGGCATGAGTACTAATATAAGAAGTACCACAAAAGATAAAATTAATGGAAGGTCTTTGATTTCTGGATTAATAAGAGAATTTGGTGTAATAACTAAGCCCACAATATACCCATCAATTACTAAATAACAAATAATAGTCATTTTCCGTTCCATTCCGTTGAACCTCAAAACTTTGCCTCAGAACTTTAATATTTCACTACGTGAATGCATAACATAAAATAGAAACTATGCCACCCATTTCGGTTAACCAAACTAACTCCTAAGAATGAACATAATAGGTCAGATACACTTACCTTTATTTCGATTCCATTATTTATTCTGAGTACTTTACAAATCGCATTTACAAACACTAAGCTTGATTATCGTACTTTTACCATTTAGCTGCATACTTTTTAGTTGTTTTATTTAAATTTCATGCACTGGTGAAATATTTCCTTAGCGTCTTTAACCCAACTGAGACGGATATAAAGTGTTTTCGATCACTTTACAGCAAGCTTAAATTAAAGAAAGGCAAATAACAATTTGTATAAATTTTGGTCTATTTCGCTAACAAAATTTCGGAGTTAAGCCAGAATATGTTGTATACCATAAGGTATTTATAGGAGTGTGATGCCTTGGTGGGTTAGAACGCTATTGCATATAACCAAAGGGTCCTTCATGAAGCGGTTTGATACCTGTTAAGTATCAAACTCGCCCTTTGCTCTACAGCTATCCCATGGAAATTTTTTGGCATCAATTCCATAGCTGTAAAAAGCCATAGCTATTAATTTTTTTGTATTTAAATAAACTTAAACAGAAAATAGGTAATTTTGAAGCCTCATTATCCCTAAAACAACTTTTAAAATGAACTACCAAAGTTTAAGTGGTACAAAAATTCAATCCCAGTTTTTACAAAAAAAATTATCTCACTAAATCAAATGAAGATCGTTTCATCAAAGAATCAGTGTATCCAAGAATGTAGTGCCAAAAAGTAATTTTACTCTGCTCAAATCAAATGTAACAAATGCTAATTTCCACCAATTCTTATTGAAATTCGTGGAGCCATGATTGACGTTCTCCCTGGGATAAGGAATTGTGGTGTGCAGTAGTGTGATCTATAGCGGGAGAGTTTGAGAAAGAATTTCAAGAAAAAATATTGCTTCTAAAACAGGCTTAAGATGACGCAAATGGGCAGAGCTTTGTCATGTTAGGAACAAAGGCTTTGAGAAAGTTGACACTCGATTGCTGAGACTGTCACCCACCTTTTAGTCCATAGGTAGATACTATTTCACTAGAGACGGCTTTCCTCGGAATCGCAGGTATTTTTCGCTCAACAGTAATATGGACACTACATTAAATGAGAGAACAGTCATTGGATCTGCAATATAAAACTACTAACTCAGAGCTAGAGTAAATTTTAAGGAAAAGGAAGAAATAAAATCTCATCACAGAACAGCCCAAATCCGATGTCCATATTTTTGGAATTTCGAACAACAGACATGGCAGAGGACAAAACGTAAATTTATGATTAATTTCATATGACGACATGTTATTTTTACAATTACTGCAATTAATATCATTGATAAAATTCGTTAAGTATATGGTGCTGGTGGGAATATCAAAATAATTTTATGAGATAAAGGATTTTCATAGGGGGGTTATATTTATGAAAAATTGTTTTCTCTCTTCTTGTAATCAAATTTCGTACATAACGAAAATTATCTGAAAATGACATAAACCTCGAGGACAGCTATTGAGGTACCCAGATGTTGCTTGAACACCCAAACAGGTACGTAAGACTTATTATTTGAATATGTAGCCTACTACCTAGAAGAATCCATGGAGACCAAGGCGAGTGCACTAATCAATCCCACTTGAAAACGGATATTTGTATACCTTTGTGAATGCTTTATTACCTCAGTGAATGTCGCACGGTGTCGGAATGGATAACACCGCTTAAAAATGTCTGAGTATTCTATTAAAGAGGAGAAAAGAAGGAATAATCATGAATCTATGCGGCTATTATGACACCTACTTATTCGGGTACCTGTCTGTCGAGTCTTCAGTATACCATCACGCTAACGATCATAAAATTCATAATCACCATGTCAGTAAATTCATTTTGATCATTCAGTTAATTTGCCACCATAAACTCGCAATTTTACGCTTCTGCCTATTTTTTCCTGTTTGCACTTCTGATTCTGCGCTTTGTCATCATATAGGACAATGTTTTCACTTCTTTCTGAGGCTCTCAGCGACCTCCCCGACCGCTTCATTAGCTAAATGAGTCCAACCATGCTTGAGGCTCTTCAATAAACCTTCAGCCCCTTTCCTTAGGAAATATGTTCTTTTTGGATCTTTGGGAGATTAACGTTTATCCTTCGCCAGTGGGCTGCAGAATTATTTCTTAAATCTAGTAATTAGCCTCCTTGGCTTAAATAACCTCTCTACCCTGAAAGCCATCCGCCGCCTTTAGGTATGCCATGAATTGAGTGGGATAACGAAGGATGCTCACCCTCGTAACTAGTTTCAATTGTACGAATAAAAAAAACTGTTCCTACCTACATATGATTCCCCATAACTAGGGTAGAATGCCTTTTACTACCTATATTTATCTCAAAAGTGGTTGAAATAGGTTGAAATCTGTCATTATCTGTGCGTTCATCCGTGTAATCCGACCTTTTTACGAAATCAAATCCTCCGTACCGATCCTACCTGGATCAAAATTTTGTCTGACACTTCACTTGGGTTAAGACAAATCGAAAATTACAATAAAAATGGTATGTGTAGGATGGCTGCATCATTTCCGGATATTTTAAGTAAATAACTTCTTTTCAATCACTATAACTTCAAAATCAATATTTGTGGGAACCAGTGTCTCACACCTTGGTTCCTATAAATATTTGCTTCATCATCACCATTGGGAATCTGGTAATAGGGAGATGGGGAATTTCTCTCATTTGAGTGAAACAGTGAAAGTTTGTTTGTTTTGAGCAGTTACATTTCAATAAATCTTCTACCGAGTTTCGAAATTACATTTTGCGGAACCCTAATTCCACCACGCATATTTTTAGCACACGTAACATGGAAACGGAAGTAATCGACGATTTAGGAGAATAATCCACATCTTGTCCTACAGCTTCGGACTATAGAAGGGAAGGTCATTTGATTACACAAGAACGCCTCACTAATTTTCTTCCTCTCCCCAAATTTTTCAATGCAAACCTTAATTCAACGCATAAGTATAATGGCACATAGTACATTTTACGGCCTCAACAGTATCCTACAGCATACGGGAATGGATAGCATCCGCGGCAAAGAGGCTTGCCTACATTCAGGATATATGGAACACTCACGGTCAAACTAACCACTGAGGTTAGCGCATTTTACTTATACTTATTACTTTACCTATTCAACCCGCGGCCCGCCGCGCCGGCTAATTACTTGTGACCCCCAGAGGATAAAGAAAATATTGTATCGCACCACAGAATATAAAAAATATATCGACACATTCGTACAAAATAAACAATGTCAAAATCGCATTGATTGATTGAACTTTATAGCCAATAATGATTATTGCACTTTGAAATTTTATGCTTTTTTATTTTTTTATGTAGTGGTAAAGTGACTTGGAGCATTGGTGCCCTCCGGACGACGTGAAATGGATTTTTGGCTCCGGAATTAAAAATAGGTTGCAGACCCCTGGACCAGTGTCTTTCCATGGTCCACCACGCACTCTGAGCATTTTTCTGTTCGGATACCCGAGTCTCCACCTGGAAATTTCGCTCAGGTTCCTTCAAACGGCGGCCCAACGCCGCCCATAAAAATCTAAAAAGCTCTGTTGAAACTACTCACCAGAACTGTCATCGTATTGAAACTTCTGCCATGGCTCACATTACTGCAAATTGGAACCCTAATCTTGTAATTTTAAAGCGTCATATTTACGGCAGGTTTATATATTTTCTACAAGGCATTTAACTTTTAAAGTGATGTTATTGAATTTTAATTGAAAAATTGGTCAAAAATAGTGAAAACGCACATCCTATAACGGAAATATTCCACTTGGAAAAAATGGATAATTTTCATCATAAAAGTACCTTAAGTAATTGGATTTCAGCCTGTATTCTGTTTTCAATATATCGGATGCATTTTGCAATGCTGTGAGTGTTTGCAAAGTGGAAGGAGGACTGGATTGTGATGTTCCGCTGTTTACAGAGCTCGCGAGTCGGTTAGGAAGGAAGCAAGAGAATTGCGTTCACGGAGCGCTTATGTCAATTTTAATGGCAAGCGTGCATGAAATGTAAACAAAGAACGTATGGATAATTCACGAATGAGACCATAATTCCGTTATGGAGGGGAAAAATTACACCTGCATTCAGACACCAGTGAATAAAATATTGACAATACCCAGAATGGAAGCTAGTCCGAGTGAATCACTCTGCGTGAGTAGTATCTAGAGTTCAGGTCATTTTTTTTAATTTCTCTAATATTTCCGATTTCTAATGCTGGAAGAGTAGAATCGGTATGCTTAAAAAGCAAATTAATTTTTTTATAAATTAATATCATTTCTTAAGGTTAGTAGGTATAATCAGAAAATGTCGAGAATTTGAGTTCAAAAAAAATATTCATTCGTCCACACTATTCTCCACTAGATGTTTTGCACTTATACCTGTGCTTCTTCCAATCCTCGATACACATCTCAAACTTAATCCTTTGCATAGCCCCAAACTTTGACAGCGATTTCTTTTAATGTCATCTATGCTTGTTAAACGATAGCCCTGGAGGTTTTCTGAGGTTTTCCCGGCGTATGATGTTGTTGAAGTTATTTCGGGTTTCCCACCGGATAAGGTTCTCCATCTCTGCCGACGTTTCAATGGTCGTGTCGTCCATCGTCATCAGGGCTTACCCGAAATAACTTCAACGATAGCCCTTTAAGGTTTTCTATATTTTTGAAAATAGTAAGAAGTCACACGGAGTCATATCTGGCGAGTGCGAAGTCTAGGGCATCCTTACAGTACTGGTATAGGCCTAATATTCACGAGAAAGCAATGAAATGTGAGCCTAAAATCGTCGAACTATAAAATTACCCCTAATTTTAGCGGCTGTGACAGGCAGAAATCACACAAATGATATTGTTTTTACTTCATTAGAAAATTATTATCTTAACTCACTTAAAATTCTCTTGATCCATCTCTAAATGTTGAAAGGCCGACCTGTTATTTTTTCATATTGATCATTTCCCTCAGCATTTTTACAAATTTGAAATTGAAAATCCAAGAAGTGAAGAAACACCATAATGACACCTTTATTCATTTTAAAACGGGTAAAGCAAAGGCAGATGGTATTCTGCCCAATGCCGCGTCATCTGAGAGGAACGTTACTAATCAAGAATCATGACGAATTAAAATTCCATGTTACGCAAATTTCAAATTACAAAAAAAACATTATAGGTTAATACAGTTAAATAATGCAATAGTATATTTTAATATAAACTTAGTGATCGTTTTTATCATGATCAAGATAGAAAACATCAAATAATATGTAATATTATTTTTCAATCATGCGTTTTGAATGCATTACTAGAAACCAAGGGTTTTTGCCGACTTATTATAGCCCTGATAATATTGTCATTGATGAAAATGGGAAATTAATGCATTTTACCTTGCTATTTACATCAATGGCCTATGTAGCTGCACCGCGAATAAAAGTAACGGTGCTGGGTGAGGCAATGGAGGCAAGGCCGAAGATTTATAGTGTTCATGAGTTAAAGAAATGTGAAGCATTTGCATTGCTTTGGTAGCTATTACGAGACACCGAAACGTAAAACGTTAAATGGAAAATATTATCATATTTTTTCATTTAACGTTTTACCTTTGTAACCCATGCTCAACTTACTACGCTCTTCAAGAAAACTATGCCTCTATTAAAATCCAAATAACTGCACTATAAAAACGATTCACGATTCACGAAATGCACGGCGCCGACATGTCCATCAATGTACAATTCTATCTCTAGTTGACAAGGTGTTTCCCGTCTCGTTGGCGCTAGTGACGATGCGTATTTTTTCAGAGAATGGCTATTCCACTAAACAGGATGAAATTTAATCCAATTTCACTGCATCCAATAAATCTACGGGGCCGTAAAGTAATGGTTGATAAAATTTTCATTACCGTTTTCATCTCAGAATTTTAGCACGCACATACACCGGTACAGGTGTACATGAATTCTACAAATAATTATTAATGCCTAAAATGATTAGTTAAAATATACATTCATACATCGATTGAGTATGTGTGGCACTAAATGACAAAGTATCGAAGAGATAAAACTTGTTATTGTCATTTATAATATTAAATTTTCAAAAATGAATAAGGCAGTAGTTCAGAGCAGTAATTCTACCTTCCCTCAGCCATTCAACCCTAACATTTATTTTCATCAGTTTTTCAGTTTGGATTTTCACTCGCCGATACTTCCTTATTGATATTCAATTTTAAAATTGAATTCCGCTAGTACACAGTGATTGGCTCGTGAAAATTGAATTTTCTTTCCGTAATATGAAAGTGCTTTTGCACAAAAGAGATTGATATTGATGCAATATGCTGGAGCTGAGATCAGGCATTTTATTTGCACGGGTTAAAAATGTCGACATACTTAAATGATAAAAAGTATGAATTGTTCTTTAAAATTGTTAAATTAATTATTTTATATCAGAAGAAACACCATGGACTTCAATTTTTCGTAAAGAAAAAAATGTTACCCCAACAAGGTCATATTCACGGCCAGTCATGATACTACCTGAATCGAGACATCAAACGCATCAAATCAAATATATCTATGACTGCCAAAGTCTAATTTAGTAAGAGGACTAAATATGCAGGATGGTATGAAACAGGTGTTATCGGGGTACAGGTCATGGAAAAAACAGCAAAAATGGGCCAAATTGCATATTTTATTTTTTTCGCGGTGTCCCACCACCTAAATATTATTTTTTCATTACATTAACTGAACGATATTTACATACTTCTTTGAAACACATTTTTTTCTTTGTGGGCTTCTCAAAAATATTTTATGGAAACTAGCGTTCGAAATTTTCTAATCGACGCCATTTCCCCTTATGCCACTGAAAAGTTGTGACGAAAAATTGGGCATCTGCTCCATTAAGAAAGCCCTCAAATATCCCAAATTGAATTGAAAAATGTGCTTTCTACCCCGAGATATTTAAAAAAGAGTGGAAATCGAATTTTTGAGCTAGCTGGCCCTTGTGGGCCTCTAGCGGGCTGGAAGTGTGTGTCCTTTTTGATCCCAAATCCTATGCCCCGGGAAAAATCCGGAGGGGGGACTTTTCACCCTCTTATTCGGCTTTGTCCATTTACAGTATAATATGCTTGCTGCTAAAATATTTAATTCAATTAATACTCAATAACTTAAAATCGGAGCACGAGGTTGTACGGTGGACGGGGAGAGATGGTGGCCGGCGACTCAAGATGCTGGAGCATCGGTGGTGCAGGGGAATTATTCCGCCCTGATTATCGCCCCCACAAGGAGACCTGCTCCAGCCAAACATTCGACCGGCAACCAAACCTTGGACCGTAGCCCAACACCCATCGGGGGAGAGGGCGCGGGTTCTGATTTGTGTTTGCTGATGTCCTCAATTGTCCATCCTCTCCCGTACTCGTGTGACTGGAGGAGGGAAAATGGAACTCCTATTTCTCGCAGCACATTAGGATTGCATCCTCGCGACTAATGCCCAGCCTCCTTGAAATTAATGATCATCTCTTGTCTTGCGTGCAATGATTCAAAATAAGTGATTCAAGTTAATTTAAAATAAATTCACCGTTTAAAGCCGACGAATGCTGAATTTGCCATACATTTTCAAAATAATTATTAACTAAATCATCTTTTCTTCCTCATGCATTGCTCTCTCCTTTCAAATATCGATACTAATCAATCAGACACGAAAATATTCAAGCAAATATCTGTAACATTAAAACGACTAAGAAAAACAAATTTAGAGTTCTAATTAATGTGAGTCACCAATACACCTGTTTTCAATGCCCAGTAATAGACAACACAGCATTCGAGTAAAATATTCTCATGCTACTATGCTATAATAACAGATAGGTGGGAAAATTTTCCAATTTAAATACAATGCAACCCTAAATTTCCGAGTAAAGTTAGGAAATTGTGAACGTAATAAGTTTAAATTGACACATATTTGAAAACTATTTTTGATTTAAATGAAAAAAATATACCATACCGAACACATGCAGTCTAAGAAAGAAGCAAAATAAGCGACGAGGAATATTTTTGTCAACTTATTCACCTCATATTTTTGGCATAAATAGCATTAAAAAAGTAAATGATTATCAATATTTGTCATATAAAAAAGTAAATTTTTATCGTAGGCTGTCGTCATTAAATTTAAAATTCAAGAAAGACGGAGGGCTTAATTTCTATAGAAGTCTGTATGGACTTTTTAAGCTAGAGAAGGTAATTTCATTTCAGTCCAAGAAAAATAAAGGTATAAGGAAATAGCTAAAAAGAAACTTCGAAGAAAACCCATCACAATTAACGTTCGATGTTAGGGAGGAAGCTGGCGAAAGAGAAGTAATAGCTTTGAGGGCAGCAAAGAGAATGGGTGCCTAACTCCCATCAAACTCTATTGGGCTTTTGAACATGGCAACTTTTAATAGATTTGGATAGCCTTCACTTCTGAGGCTGTGTCAATAATCACATCTTCATTCAAGGAATTAAGTTTTGGAAATGAAACTATTACATGAAAAGAATACGATGCATTTCAACAAAGAAGATGGCATTTAAACGAAAAATTTTCCATAGTCAAGTTATAAAAACCTTATAATTTATATTGATAAGTCTTTATTGCTATATATAATATAGTATTTCTTGGATAAATTAGTGTATTGCTATATAGTAATTAATTCAGTTTCAATTGATGTAATTTTAGTGTAACGTCAATTACAATTTTTTTCAGAAGAGGTTCAATCACAAAAGTTTCATTAGCTAAGCATTATGTTAGGAAATAAGGTAAAGCAACAAGATGAAGTAAAGGCAGAAAGAGAGAAATATTAAATATTAATTACCTAAAATAGTAATACTTAGGAGGTCGAAGGGGGTAGACGGTACTTATAATGAGATCAAAGAGAAATAGGTGAAGTTTAAACATGAGTTAGCGGGGCTGCACAAACAGACAAAATTTACGCGGAGAAACTATCTGAACTGAGTACTTCTGTGCAGTCTTGAATGAATGGAAAACTTTATGAACAGAGTCATAAATAGATCAAATGAATACGAGGACCTTAAGAGAGAATTTATAATCAATTTATCAATTCAATCGGCGAATTTCCTCCTAAGAATACCAGCGATGAGTACAAAACGCGGAGTTATTCATACGGAAAATTTGAGTATGGGTTTAAAGTACCGTCGTGCTAGATATTTCCAAATGAGAGGAGAAAAGGCGAAAATTTACGAGTTTCAAACCTCCAAATATAAAGCTAACTCGTTTATGCACGTTTGAGTCGCACATTTCATCAATTAATGCATTGCTGAGGCATAGACTCCACAAACTTTAAATGAAATTGGGACTCTATTATCGACACCATTACATTTGCATTGATAAGTGCAAATATTTCTCCAGGAAACTGGGGCGATTATTTTTTCAATTAACTGAGCTATTAGGCACACGTTGCAAGATCAACAAAGGTAATGCTCAATACTCAAACCTATATTAGTTCCACGATAAAACACCGTTGAGGGAAATTAATTTCCAAAGGGCATAGCCAGATAAAGAGGGTGAAAAGTCCCCCCTCCTGGATTTGTCCCGTACTTAGGGTATGTGATTTGGGATCAAATAGGACAAACCTCCCTACATTTCCAGCCCGCTAGATACCCACCAGGGCCGGCTAGATCGAAAATACGATTATCACTCTTTTTTAAATATCTCGGTCAAGAATGCATATTTTTTAATGCGGTTTGCGTCATTTGAAACCTTATTTAATGGAGGAGATTTCCAATTGTTTTCAAGAACTTTGAGCGGGACAAGAAGATATGGCGTCGGTTTGAAAATTTCTAATGCATGTTTTAACAGACATTTATTACAGACGAATTTTAGAAACAAGGAAGGAAATATTTATGCAGTAGATACGGAAAGTGGGAATTTCATAGGTAAAAACCGCCTATCATGTAGATAACCTTTACAGACCACATTTTTCAAAGGAATGATCAACCTCCTCTCACTTAAAATCTAGCTTCTACGGGAACAGGAAGGAGACAATTTGTAGCGGTATATCCACAAATGAAACAACACTTGTGCGTAGATACAACGCGGGGAAAACTCAAATCGAGCTCATTTTCTTAATCTATGTTCTTACATTCCGGCAGTTTTCGGAGGCCCTACAGCCATTTTCGGCACGAATATCCATACAATTCTGCCCCTGTGGTGGGCACCTTAATCGGTAGAATACTATAATAAATAAAAAGGGGTGTTATGGAGTGCCAGAGAATGAAGCCAAATGGCCAAAATCGCATATTTTTAATCGCATTTTTCGCGATGTTCCACCACCTAAAAGTTATATTTTCAATACGCCAGCCGAAAGGTGCTAAAAAGCACCTCCGGAAAACGTTTTTTTCTTTTTGGCCCTCTCAAGCATATTTTATGAAAACATGCATTAGAAATTTTCTAACCGACGCCATACCTTCTTCTCCCGCTCAAAGTTCTTGAAAACAATTGGAAATCTCCTCCATTAAATAAGGTTTCAAATGCCGCAAACCGCATTAAAAAATATGCATTCTTGACCGAGATATTTCAAAAAGAGTGATAATTGTATTTTCGATCTAGCCGGCCCTGGTGGGCATCTAGCGGGCTGGAAATGTAGGGAGGTTTGTCCTATTTGGTCCCAAATCGCATACCCTAAGTACGGGACAAATCCAGGAGGGGGGACTTTTCACCCTCTTTATCCGGCTATGCCCTTTGGATGGCACTAACACAAAGGTAAATTCACGCAACAAATAAGAGTATACGATTCAAACTTAAGGTGGAGAGGTACACAAAAATTAAGAGCTGTCATATAGGATGAATTTGAAATCGGAACGGACTAATAATTAGTGAGGGCTCTGGACGGATGAAATGCGTACTTTTGGGAGGTTCACCACTTTTCTGAACCTCTGGGAAGTGTTCAGAATCTCAACGTATTGAAGGTTTAGACGACTTATTTCATAACTACTGCCAACCCAAACTAAAAGCTAACCCAAAAAACATGTGAATTAAACCTGTAAAGAATAGGTAATGATTGATAACTTGCGCTAAAAATCACGTTTATGATTAGCACTTTTCTATCGTCCCAAAAATTACGAAGGAAGAAGTGTACTTGACGATAATCTGAATCATGGCGAGCGGTTGCTTTCTCCTGGTCAGCAATAACATCCGAATTCGGGTATTTAAAAATTCTATTTTATTTTTACTACTCATAACGAGGACTCAACTCGTCATCAAAAATAAAATGTTGTTTTCCAGCACATGTCATCATTTCATCTGCTTATTATGGGCTAAATACCTGTGGATTTTGTACAAATATTCGTTTCAGAAATATTTTTCCGATGAAATCCACTAACCTGGATTTCATGATCATAGAATATTCCTCCATTGCGCTGACAGATAAGATACGAAATACCACCCAAAGCCAAAAAACGTGATGAACTTTACAAAAC
The DNA here is from genome assembly GCF_921293095.1 of Ischnura elegans. NCBI lineage: Eukaryota > Metazoa > Arthropoda > Insecta > Odonata > Coenagrionidae > Ischnura > Ischnura elegans. The sequence goes on along the minus strand of NC_060250.1, from coordinate 28,451,423 downwards.
AACTTGAAATGAGCAATACACAATAGCTTCTTACCATCCACATTTTATATTTACTTGATGGCGAGAGCTGTAACGCATCAAAGGCGTTGACTAGTAGAGGTATAATACTCGTAACATGGTGTAACAAATAAAAATTTGGTGTATAATTCATTTTGAAATTAATTGCCACAAAGGTAACTCGCTAACGATTTAATTTATCCCGAAATACATCCTTGATCCAACCAAAGCTAGCACTGCGCGGAATCGCGATTTTCCCGTACGTAACGACGCATTTTCTAGGCATTTTTACTAATAGACTACGGCGGGTTTCCCAATTCCCGGAGATGCCTCTGCGGCTGGTGTGAATTGCCGAACTAGGCACACATGAAGTCCGTTATTGCCTTCCAATGGAGGCTAATCCTGACGCATGCTGACAGAGGTGGGTCTGTGCTCCAGACAATAAGGCCCAATAATGTCCCAGTGGAAGACGGACACCTACGACAGAGTGGACAGCATAATGGGAGCCGCTTTTCACGCTTGAGGACGCCAATTTCACCTCTATTGCAGACTCAGGATATCTCGCAGCAAGGAACGCATTGTAAACCATAGAATCTCACGATATTGTCCCTGAATTGCGGAAATTTGATATCTCTCCGATAGAAACCAGCCCCTAAGATGTTAGCTAAGGACAAAACAATAGATATTTCAGTAATTTTTGAAAATCATTCCTTCATATAGAGCATTCTCTACATTCAAAAATAGCTTTTTTGATTTAGGAAAACTGACGAAGACAAGGAAAGCTAAAATTTTATTTTTACCTCAAGACAGATTTTATTTATTTAGGGCAACTCCAATTGGAAATAAGTTCCGACATTTCATTCACGCTTATGCTTGGTTTTACATTAGTTTCCACATATTTTGAGTACACTACGGGCAAGAAGACGACTAAAACATTTTCTAAATGTATTTGATACAAAGCATAATTCGATTGATTTTGAGGACTTCCAGACACTAGTTTACATTAGTGCTACTAATTCCCTCTACCAAACCAAGCAGCTGCTGTCGGCCATAGGTAAAGTCCTTGCCTACAATTTCTACAATGCCGCAGGTTGAAGTCTCCTATGAAGTGGTTTTCATCGCTCTGGAAATGGGTGTTTTTTTCTCATGATCCAATCCGAATGAAACCTCTACATAGGCTACTCTTTCTAGGATTCCAAGGACGAAACGTGTGATGGACAGAATCGTCTAGTTATATATAACTAGTGGGCAACCCGGCGTTTTTCGGTGAGGATAGTACCCAGAGAAGTAGGAAACTTGGAACCTGGATTTCATGATCATAGAATATTCTTATGTTTTCTCTTTGAACGTGTCAATAGGCCTACCTACCCGGCAGGATATCCAATTTCAGTTGCATGACGTGACATAACAAACGGTAATGAGAAAACGACGCGTCGTTTCCGTCGCGATGGAAAAGAGGCGTTGAACGCTGTTAAAAGTAGCACTATTGGGTTTGATGCACCTATGTACCAACTTTGGTTGCCATCCGTCCAGCCGCATGGAAACGAAATATGGACAGACAAACAGACATTCTCTTGTATGCATAGAGATTTAACTATCTTCAAATCTTCTGTTGATTCATTATATTAACATATACCATTTAAAAAGGGATTTTTGATCTCAAAATAGATAAATAAATAACTTGAATACTGCTTATTTGTTTTACGGAATTATATGGAAGTTTGATCGAACGAGAACCCAGCGAAAAAAAGCCTTTCTTATTACTTCATTTTCTCACCCCCGCGCCATAGCAATGGGCATCATAGTCAACCTCATACCATCAGCGTACCTGTTGTTGAGCCTATGTGTAGTTGACTCAGGGTGGGGACACAAATTGTCCCGATACACAAGGACAATGAATGAAACGACGCCACACGAAGGGATGACGTTTTCTCAATCGTGCTAATATTTATAAAAGTAAAATTATTGGAAAAATTGCAAAACTGTATTGCTATGAATCATATTTATGTATGCCTGCATGACGACAGTCTTTTGTGAGTTGTTAGGGAAAGGTTTCGGATGGGTTGTGACCTTTGGGCCCTTGCTAAATTAATTGCTAGTTCAAGGTTCGTAATTTGTGAAAATGGTCTGTTAGATTGAGTAAAAATAATGTAAGGAATAATTGTATCATTTACAAAGCTAATACATTAATTAATACATACAAAATTAATTGGTTTACTCATATCTGCATAGAATTACGGTTCTTCTTTTTCGATTGTTCAATAAATTTCATTTTCATGAATTCCACTAATAAACCTTACCGAAGTTTCAACATAATGCCATTTGTAAGAGGAGTACTCCAAAATTTATGCGCTTTAATTTCCTGACACCAAAATTATTACTCTAGATATTTCCAATTAACAGAGCGCATATAAGTATTCTTCCCACTTCAACACAAATTTAGTTGAATGCAATACCAATCGTGGCGTGGTAGAAGCAGTTCTATAAGATGGCGAATGCACTTTATGTCCATCAAGAGCAACGCGCTGTGATTGAGTTCCTTTGTTGTGGAATGAGACGGTCAGAAATTTTCACGAAAGGTTGTAGAGGGTCCATGGATATGATTATGTCGATCGCAGAACAGTAAGTCAGTGGGCACAACGAGTATTTGGTGAGAACGGGCAACCCAAATATTGAAGGTCGTGGACGCGGCGGTGGACCCGCTGCTGCACAAACATCCATCATTGTTCAGTACGTCGAGTCAAGAGTTTTACCGAACAGGAATACACGCCTTAGTTTCAAGGTGGCATAAGGCCATTGGAAAGGACGGAGATGATGTTTAAAATTGACATGGTGTTCCTAAAGGAAGTGTCAACACTGAAAAAAATTTAAGTGCCTAGAATAAATGTTGTGGAATCAGGGTTAAATTTGGGTGCATTAGTTATGGAGTGACCCTCATATTTAAGCTCTGCTTTACTCATATTTTCCTAGAGACATCTTAATTGCTAGAGGTCACAGAAATTTGAAGGTATTTGCTCCCCGATATGGAAACCCAATCCATCAGTAAATTTAAATGGAATGCTTAATTAGTTAATGGTCCAGGGTAAACTACGCTACCTACTTAGGGTAGAAGTAGGTCACTCGAAAACCTTCGGCGGGTAAAAAGGAAGAGGACGGCGGCCAATAAAAGTTTCACCCGCGTAAATTTCTCAATCGTGAGCGCCCTAATTTTGCTAATACCTATCACTAAAAATCAACTTATAAGCGGTTGCAAAAAATTTTATGCTCAATTATTTATTTGAAGTGACATTTCCCGTCTTGGAAAATCACGACGCTTGCCAACGAAGGAGAATGGAGTAATATGGAACACGTAAAACGGCAGCATAGATCGTAAGCCAGAACTTAAGGTAGGTGTTTCTATTAAAGAAGACTTCTAACTAGCTTCGCTCGACCGATCGTATATAATCTATATTCCCTTAAGTAAAATTTGCTTGATAGCTTAAGATATCAGGGCATAATCACCAAATTACAGGAAGGAAACCCTAGTCAACATTTTCCTTCTCCTCAAGCATGGAAATTTTATATCAGAAAAAGAAAAACTGAGGATGAAGTTTTTGCATTTGTGAGGCAATTAAATGTTGACAACCTAAGTGTTATAGATGCGTCTTTCCAATATAACCTTTACATTTAAAGACAACAGCGTACGTTATTTAAGCGAGAAATAAGTCGGAAAATAAGGTACAACAAACGATGGTGAGCTTTCGTGACAAGCGGCCAAACTGTTAGCTCAGATAATGTAAGGAACGAGGTTTTCGGAATTGGTGGACACCACTGCTGGATTCAATTCGGAATATTCAACCAACGGCGGAGTCACTCTACGATTATAGCGAACGGCACAGCATTCTCAGCCAATTCCATATCCACTCGGATCTCCAAAACATTCGCATGCAGCGTCGACCGAGCACTGTTGACTGCCGAATGATTACGGCCCCCCCAAGGCACATACGACGCGAGTGCTCGAGAGAGAACTATGCGAGTTCAGAAGCCGAAGAGGCTCTTGGGAGCAGGAGAACCCACTTCAGCACCCCGACTGGTTTTGGGTCTTTTTTTCATTTTCTGGATGGAAGACGAATGTGTATTAATTCGTGGAATTATATGGAATTGTTTTAAGTGTAATTTGAACTTTGCTATTTCATCGTACAGTTACGGAAAAATTAACGAAAAGCTCAATAGCGTCTGGTATGGCCTGTTCAGGAACTACTTGAAGACTTTTTCCCTCGCAATGCTCTCATACTGTCGGGAATTTTCAAATCACTAGTACGAGAACGCATAAAAGACTCAACTACGAATACCTCCCCATAATCTCCACAGGACGCTTCGCCCACGTCTCACCAAAAATGAATTCTCCTCTAATTAGCATGTCTGAAAATATCGGCCGACATATTAAGTAGTGAAATTTCTCAAGAGCGCAATCGTTCTGTTGATGTATTGGGTGGAGTATCGTGCAACATACCAGAACTGCAACGGATTAAATTTCAATGACGGATGACTTACTTCTGCAAACACATTATGGACATTTTTCTCCTGTTAAAAACTTCGTAAAACCTAATACTAGGCCAAGAGAATGCTGCAAGGCTATTTAATTCTTACGCTTCGAGGAGCTCTTGAAATTACGTACGCAACAAGGATGTAAAAAGCAATACCAAACTTTTTTCACTGTTTCTCAACTCGAATGAAAACTTATTTTTCAACCGTTGAGAAAGCTTTAAAAATTTCGTGTTTTTGGAGGTGCCGTTTCCAACCATACGTGTTTTTATTGAAGTGGAGATCCCTGGTATGTCGAATGCAACGAGGTCTGGTCTTCACTTACTTTTCCCAGCCTCCTTAGCTTATTCAAGAAATAAAAATTTTTAGATAAAAATCAATATTTTTCAACATTAAATGAAAAAACTCCCAGTTTTTTCGCGCTGGTATTAATTAAATATACATACAAATTTCTGTCTTCTTCATATTCTTTCGTTTATCATCATTATTTACTTCATTATCACCTCGTAATGATCAAGTATACATCAACAAATTTATTTATGAATTTCGTACCGATTAAAAAATGGATGACACATGAATTTAACGGAAACACACGGGATATGGGAGAAACTATTCCATGCAGCAAAAGGAAGAAGATTTAACCTGGTACAAGGAAGGTATGGGGAATATAGGTCAGAGTGTTTTTTGGAAAACACAGAATGGTTTAATTATTGAATTGGCAGGAAGTCATCTGTAGAAATAAATAGAAAAGCACAGTACTACCAATTTTAATTGAATAAGCTAATGTTGCAAGTAAATCTTTATTCTTATAAAATTTTGAAGAACACATGAACACATCCATTTAATTGAACACCATCTATGAACACATCCATCCAAGTTTAAAATAAATGTTACAGATACATTTCAAAATTGTACAACTCTTTAAAGATGGCTATAGAATAAATTAAATAACCCAGCAGTAACCTTACATGATGTTAGTAATGAAAATTATATTTGGCTAAAACATATTTAATACCAAAACTTGATGTATTGGAACACACTAAGGCACAATACATAGATATTGCAAAATCCAAATACATTATGATGAAATCGGTAATATTAACCAAAATTATATTTCAAGTAAAGGAACAAAAAATACACAAGGAAAACGTTATGAACAGAACAAAATCCTTTGACCAAAACATTGGATAAAATTCTGTCACTTTACATTTGTGAGGAAAGATTAGCTGACAGATGAATTGAGCGGAGAGTTTCGTTAAATCATTCACAGGATTGCATACCATTGATGATAAAATTAATCAGTTTTAACTTAAATTTGATTAGGAAATAGCAATGAAAAAGTTAACTTCCTGTTCCATTTTTGAAAATTTACATGATAAAAGAATATACAAACTTGCAAGTGGACGATGGACTTTTCAAGCTAATGTTTTGTTCATAGAAGAATATTTTACAATCATGGCACAATGCGATGCAGGAATAATAGTGAGCCAATTCTATAAAAACGGTTTGCTCATCATTAATGTCCTTCAAATTTATGAAAAGGGTCTAAACATATTTTTCAGCAGAAATGTAAATAAACAATATTCTTTCCTACCTTGAGATAATTTCGTCCAGCTCTTAACATCTTCATAATCCAAGGTACTACTGTCTGTTGACTAGCTTTTTCTTAACTCCCGGGGATGAGTTGCAGCTGCAAAGAAAAATAAGAATATTATAAAATGCACTATGCATTGCAATATTATAGACCCTGAAAAAATAGCATATAAAAGGTAGCTTATTAGAAAAATCATGATAGATATTATATTGCTGAAAAAATGGTATTGCTAACTATCTAATGCTAAACATATTGCAAAATTTACAGGTGTTATTTATTTAACAATTTCACTCACTGTGTAAAATATTGGGTATTGTTTTCGAGCATTGTCTCATATAAATTTGAATTAAACGAAATGTGTGGAACAAAAATTTTATGATAAAAGTAAAAATCATTGTATCCCCCATTATATTTATACGATTATATTTATATTGAGTATAGTTTTAAATTTAAAAGTGATTGTCTCATAAGAAAATAAATCAAATATGATTAAAATATTAATATAATCTTACTATCAGGTGATGGCGCCAACCTATTTTGATTCTTCATATAGATTAAACATGCTGTACCTTTCCGAATTTCTCCTCTTCAATCCATAGATGACTTGAGGCTATGGAGAAGTAGGATTAGTAGGCACATGCAAAAATGAAAGACCCTTGCACCAAAAATCCCCAAAGCCTCGCATACACTCAATGACAACATACAGGGGGTATCATTGTACTGAAACCAAGTAAAAGTCCACTCCTGCAGGCTGCAATTGATTAGCCTGTCCACGTAGTTGTGGGAAGACTTTTTTCAGTTATGATGCAAGAGTCAGAACCAATTCTTTCCGGCGGTCTTAGTTCTGATTTCCGTGCTCAAACTCCGAGCTCAGTTTTTGGACACTCATGAGCTAAAAGCCTCGAAATTCGAAGTAGCCATGGGAAAAGATAAGACTTCCCTACACTGGAATTGTAAAATCTCTTGAGAATTTATTCGATATAATTTATTAGAGTGAATATTCATGTTAAAACATACGCCAACACCCTACGTTATAATTTTCTAATTCACAGTTCTTTACACTAGCCACACCTAAGCAGTAACTCAAAAAATGTATGGCATCGAACTGTATCGAAAAAAGCCCTTTACCACTCAGCGGGTCGTTCTACTAGTCTTCGATTTATTTTGAAAAATAAAGACTATCAGACATTACAGTTATGCTAGGTAAATCATTGCTAACATTACAATCAGCATTTTTAAATGCATATTTAATTCCTATATTTTTCATATGTATAGCTTTCTTTAGATGAGAAATCGTAGCATGGGCTTTAGGCGTTATACATAGCAACAAAATATTAAGTTTAACGATTTGGACCGCAACAAAGAATTACATGGGTCGGTCTGAAGCTGAAACTTTTATGGTTGATTGTTGTGCATCTATGAAGCCTTTAGTGACGGAATATCTTGCAGAATTCAATGAAAACAATTTTTTTCCGTGAAATGCAAGGTAGGTGGATACATCTCAGGGGAACCCTTCTCACTTGTCAGTGATTTACAAAGCTTTGAAAACGAATCTGAATAATGAAACGCTGTCACTTTTTCGTGTTTTAGAGATGACAGATGGACGGCGTATCCAAGTGATGGCAAGCACCACATCAAAATTGGTCCACAAATCCACAACCCAGGCACCCGCCGCAGTCAGAAATCAACTGCGGTGAACACTTCAGGAAATAAACATCAAAGGGGATCTATCACCACACGCAATGGTAACGGTTTCATGTCGGCAACGACTTTTTTTATTTAACTTTTGATCTCCGTGAATATACGTCACTCAACACGCAAAGACTACAGAATTGACAGACTGCAAAACACCTATGCAAGGAAACCAAATCCATTCTAATTCCCTGAAGGCAAAGCATGTCAGTCAATATTTCAAAGCACAAATCCAGCTTTTCTGGTGATTTGACAGGTAGATGAGAAGAATTTCTCTCTGAAGTTATTTGATCTTTCTCTTCATCGTTATACTCCATGCAATTACACATCTGCGGGGCATCGGGTTGGTGGACTAGTCAGGCTTCCCACCCCGAGGTGTCGGGTTCAAATTTACGGCAGTGGCCAATTCTTTTCAAATACTGCCCGATCCCTGTTAGAGTGCTATGAGGGGGGCACTCCATTCGTTAGATGGAAAGAAAAGCCCCAATACCTTTCGCAATTTTCGTTAAGGCCAGACTAATACCGACGCAGGGTTACCCTCCGCTTTACCATCTTCACTCATCTCTCATGATGCAAGTAGCATCTGCTGTCGATTACCTCCTCCGAACATCATTCCTATTTCGACGTTAGAGAGCTATGAGAATCCATTCGGGGGATGCTTAGATCCCAATATCCTGATAAGGATAAACTTTGCAAAGAAATACGGCACCTGAATAAAACTTCTATAGATAATGTGACTATAAACCAAAACGCAAAGCAAAGTATTTCACTCAATTTACACATTTGGGCATATGTGACGACGAAAAACTATTCGCATCATCAGACCTTTCGGTGAATTAATTAGCGACCGTTCATGAGTAATGAGTCATGAAATTAAAAAATGTTATGTACTATAGTAAAATTAATTATATATTTTGATTTAGCATGAAAGTAATGAAAGTATATAAAGCTACTTATACAGGATGGCGGAAATGAAGACTTCGCTGGTCATTTTACCATCAATCTCATAGCCACCAATTGCATATAAATCTGGTATAGATATCCAAACTTTTCATCCCAAGAGTTACATAAACTACCAAACAACACTTTGGAGACCCACCACACACTCAGTCTACAAATAAAAAGAAAGCAAAACTTACATGGTTTCAGTCATTTATTCAATATTACTGTGGCTCAGTTCGGCACTCTCTTAATTCAATAATGACATAGCGTCCACGTAGTCAGTATTTGATCTTGGTATGACGAATTTAAATTTCCTAAATATTCATCTGCAGATAAAAAGTTGTCAAGTCTCTGCGGGTGAGATAAGTTTACTACCGGGGCTGTATCTGACGTTTGGCCCGTAGTTTATAGATACGTGGTGTATAATAATATTTAATAGGATTATGAAAGATTTTTGTATATACCGGGTCAAATATCTTTTTGCCTTGGCCAAAGAAACGCACACACGGTGGACAAGACGTTGAGTCTCTCCGTAGGAGGCACAGGCACGTAACAGACCTGAAATTTGCCGTTCTTGATTCGAAATCGTTTCGCGAGTTTAGTAAGAGAGGTCTGGATCAACAGGTTGCGCGTCATGAGTGTTATCTCAGAACCTCACTGCTCACCCGGGCGCATACTTATCTGGGGTTGGGAGTTACTACGGGGGAAATAAGTATCCCAACAAAGGTTGTGCCGCCACTATTGCTCCGCAGGATAGTGGTTTTCCTATTCAGTGGGTTGTTATTCTTTGGTCAGTGAGGGAAAATCAAACAAGGCAAACCATTTCCTTTCTTCGTCGTCCAAATACGCGACCGACCACTGAGTCTCCCGCAATCCAGAGCATGACTCGCGATGAACTCCGTGGAATAGGGAAACATTCGACGGCGTCATGTGCGCACATAGGGAACGCTCCACTGAATTTTCCTTCGCATGTCTCAACAAAACGACAAAAATCACTACGGGCCGTAGTAAGCTTTCTCTAGAGGTAAACAAGACGTCAACGAGCAGATTCGATGGGCAACGTATTTGAATGCAGTTGAATTTGAAGAAGTATTAGCTTATCTGGAAGGACTGAAGAGCGCATAGCCAGAACCCGTTTTTCTTCGGATCGAGACGGATATGCTCCTATATTGTTTTGAGACGCCTTTGTCAGCAGACGAGAGGGGGAAAGTCGGTTTGTTGGGGACAGGCTTAAAGATAGCGGAAACATAGCGAAGGATGAATAAATATAGAAGTGCCGTGTACTACTGGGAGAAACGCAACAGGGAGGTTAATGAGGCAATAAAAAATCGGAGAAGAGGTGTACAACCCGATATGTTGACGCTGATATATAATACGGATTTTTGATGCTGATATATAATACAATAAAAGAGGTGATGGGATTTCAAATGTAATAAAAGAAGAGATATTGTCCAAAGTGAAGTGTAAATTCATTGGAGTATGTTTTTCGCGCCTTGATTTTTTTGTCCACGTTAATTTAGATATTTTATTTGACCCTTAAATATTGTCAGAAGTAATTTGACAGAATTCTTTTACTCTTACAAAATTGGTTTTCAAAGCGATTGAAAAGGAAGTGATGTATCAAACTGCAGAAAATATTTTTTTGTTTTTGTCGCTGGCTAGGAAAAAATAAAAAGTTAATTTTTTTACGATTAATGGAATTTACCTCGCAAATTTGTGAGACGTCATTTAAAGTTGTAGCAATCATGTGCATATGCATCGAGAAAATATTTTCATTGGCAATTGTCGTACTAAAACCTTTTAAAGTGATGATTGTTTATGTATTTAGAGTAATTCCTGACGCTCAAAGTCGCTCCTCGCCATTACTGTTTTTCAGATTATGTCTGGCGAATATTTATGCCGTAAATTTTGAGAGACAAGAAAATGAGAAAGTGGACATTGGCTTTAAGTGAATTGTAGAGCGATTGCCAGAGTAGCTGCGAAGAAGAAAAGGAGGGTTATCGGGAGATAGCGGGAAAAAAGAAGGCACAAAAGCTAATGACATCGAATTCGCCAACATTCTGGTGAGCAGTGCAAAATGTGTTCGAGCCTCGGTGCGAAGCAGGCAAATTCACCGTCACGACTTAGTGGCTGAAAAAAGACCGTATTTGAATTTCCCTCGTCTCGTTCCATGGATTATATGCCGTTATAAAGGGATCCATTCCCCTACGAAGGCGGCACAAACTGTGTTGGGATACTTTTTCCCCACAATACAATAGCGCAGAGGGCATCGTATTTAAAAGCCCTGATATCACGGCAATACGACATGTCGCCGAATATCATTTTTTACATTCTCAAATTAATTTTTTTCCAAATTTAGGGCCTTCACTTAGACTCCAAGTTGCGGTTCATTGAAATAACTCATCATATAAAAGGGGAAGATAATTTTGGGAGAATAAGTAACCTCCTTTATCCTGTTATTCCCTCAAAAGCTAACATTATAAATATGTGAAATACGCCGCCCAGTTTTCACGAGTTGGTGTCGCCATTAGAGCTCTAAATCATTACCTCGAGCAGGGAGAACCACTAATTCAAGGGAAAAAACTCTAAAAAGAGTGTGTACAACAACAAACTATGCGAGGCCGATACACGGGGTTCAGGAAAAGCTATGGCGCAGTGATCCGCTCGGCAGGATTCTTATACGTCATCAACTTATCTGTGAGAGGGTTAAACGAATGTGCAAATAGTTCTATAAGTAGGCAATGGAATAACATAAAATTACGAAAATTTTTATTTCTGCGTTTCCTAAATCAATCACAATAGTCAATGATTAAAAATTGGTTATCGAGGCCATTGAGAAATGAGATGGCAGATAGAGTGGAGCCTAAGCTGTACGACGCCCATTATCCAAAGAAAAAACGCCATAAGTGAGAGCTGTACGAGTGAGAGGCATACTTTTCGGAAGCCTATTTACCACAAATTCAGTTAAATTCAAAAGACAAATGATATTATTCCCTTTGAAGATGTCTATGATTTGGAAATAAATCTAAGGAATTAACATTTATCGAAAAAGACAATTACTGTATTCCATGAGAATACCAATTTTCTAGTTTTGAACAATAAATATATTTTCTTAAAAAACAAATCGTATAAAATATAAATTCTGAATACTTATTTGGTGTAAAATCAGAAAATAACCCTATCATGCACTTTTTGATCAAATTAATATCCATATTTTACCCAAAATCAGAAAATGTAAAACAAAAAATTATTGACTTAAATGAGAACACATGGGTGGATATAGGATTCTTAGCTTAAAATAATCCTTGATTGAAGAGTGTTGGCTTGGATTGAGACTTGAGACAGTTAACCGCAGGCCGACTCCATTGGAAGGACACTTTTGTCAGAAGATTAGCGTGACGTACAACTAAGATTGAATTATGTACTAATAGGTTATCGTGGTTAGTTATTTTGCTTCGTACAGTTGGTAAAGTCTGAAAGTCGTGAGTTTAATGAAGATCGCACAGTGGAGAGGTACTTCCCATAGAAACTTATTTATTGACGCCGGGAAAAAGGACTTTTATAGCAGGACCGAGAGAGTCGTACAACTTAAATCTAACTGTATAACAAGTATAAAATTCAGGTATGCACTAAAAAAAACAATCTCAAAAACAATCATTCTTGCAAATCGTAAGTCCTTTCATATCATAAATCCTTCATAAGCCTTCCCTACCCTTTACTTAAATAGCTTTTTCCTGCCGATTCTCGTTGTCTTTTTTTTTTTAATGTTAATTATTGTATCTTCTTGTTACATTGTTTGTATGTATTCAGATTTATGCATTGTTACCTGGCCACCGTGAAATAACAACTCTACTCTATGTGACTTTGTATCTTTTAAGTAAAAAATAAATAAAATAAAAAGCAAAGAGGGATGGCTGAAAATACGGAAAATCTTCCAATTAAAAGAGGGTATCATATGGATAGCGTGAATAAGCTGATCAAGTTGTTGCTATACTTGTCCCAAACTATCTATTTTATCTCATCCACTCACCTCCATATCCATCACCGTCCTTAGCCGCATCCAAGCTTTGAAACTTTACACCGGCCCTTCCAACACGGTACGCACACCGACGCACTACAGTTTTGATTGAATGGCTCTTAACTTTAACTCATTAGTATCCTCTCCTAAGATATAATACTCTCTCCAGCCACTTGTCACTCTACCAAGCTCATGAATTTATCTGCCCACATCCGAAAACACTGCTTCATTGATGGCTTTATTCCCCTTCTGCACGATATCATGAAACGTTCAAAGGATATTTATCCTATACCTCTCACGGACTATATTTTTTAAGACTAAACTACAATAAATATTTTTAATGAAATTTTTTTAAATGAGATTTTTAATGAAATTTCGTCGTTTGGAGTTCAGCCCACAAAATAATATAATAATACAAAAATGTATCATGCATAAGAATTTAATTATTCTATCAGAATATTTTGTGAGAACTTAGACAGTAGAACCCAATATTAGGAAGGAAATAATTCTTCATAAATAGTAAAGGGCTGCGGGCAGAAATTATGCGAGAGTGTACCTAAAACCTAACGAAGAGTCGGATGCAGTCCAACATGGCTCGGAACCGATAATTTGAGAAAGAATATCAGAATAACCAATGAGTGAAAATCACTCCTATCCACCGTTTGAGGACCGCATTTGAGGACCGGATAAATTTTGCCTATCTTCGCTGTTCAAAATTCTGTAAATAGGTTTTTAAGAGTGGGCTCCATTAAAGGTGGTAAACATAAATCTGTCCTCTGTCCTCTGGGTGCACTTACGTTTAAGATATTGATATGACGTAAATTTGAGATGATGATTTGTATAGAGTCAGAGATGGCAAATGAGGAAGAATTGGGAATTTCTGGTAAAGAGAGGAAAACACCTGACGAAAGACAAAAGTTAAATTAAAGCCACTAAGCGTGAAATTAGGTGGCTTCATCATATAAAAACATCTTTTAAGAGCGGATACTGATTTGAAAAAGGTCTTACTTCTATGGTACAAGAATCAGAATAACTATAAAATACATCAACTTACATCACCCAAGAAAAGAAAATGAATGCATTTGGCAAACATTTTCCCAAGGGTGGGAATTTGTCTCTTAAAAATTAGGGTGGTGAAGGGATTGGAGATTGTGTTGCCCGTCAAAATTCATTTTACAGACAATATTTGTATAAAGTATGAGAACAACACCGAAAAGCATTGCGAAAAATAAAAAGGTCACAATTCAGTAAAAAATGGACTACAATTGGTTCTTTTAACCGTAATGCTAGCAACTATTTTCCAGGATTTAGATAAATTGTTTCTTTAATGGCAATTAATGCTATGATGAATGGTTTTGAAAACTTTGCGTTTTGAAATTTGTCAAGTATTTTAGTAGCTGCGCGATTCTTTATTTCATAACGAAAAGAATTATTCTTTCTCCGCAAAGGTTAGAAAATAAAGCTTTTACCACAATAACAAAACCACGGTAACGTCTATCGCAATTGGAAAAGGAATTGATCAAAATCCTCATTAACAATGAGTAATAGGTGCCGCAGTTATTTTCATACGGAATACATTACGTACTTTAAGAAGTATCTCTACTTAGATAAGGTAATTAAGCCATGCTATCGCTACTGCAGCGTAGGTGAACTTGAGGGTGGCCTCTTAGCCTCTGGGGTTGGCGAGTGAATGAGGTTAAGAGGTGAGGGGGAAGTAAAACCTAGCTTGAGCAGAGCAAGACGTCAACGAGCGCACAAGAAGCCAAATTTTATGGGTAAGAACGCTTTGTGAGAATTTTATTGCTCACTCGTAATATTTTTCCGTAGTTCCCACCCCTCGAACTACTTGGCTCTGCATTTTCTATGTGCGTAGCGTGCTTCATTCTTAGCAGCCGCGGGAGACGCGTAAATTTGTGACTAGGATAGGTTTATACCATCGCGATCCATGTTAACAAGAAGATTTTCTTCTAATTTAGCAGCATACAGTACGCTATCAATCCGTTCCGGAGGACCGACAAGAAGAAAATTCCATCGTATATTGAACATGTATCATTTCCAAAGGAGGAGTCATGTCACGTATACAATTTTTTTGTACTAAATATTGTTTCATTTTGGGCGAAGAATTCTATTATTGATGACAAATTTTGCTATTAGAAGCAAAATCAGTGTAATTGAAAATTTAAAAAAAACTTACGAATAATCAATTCATTACGCATGCCAAATTCATCTTTAGACGAACTCACACAAAGTGGTCTATTTTACAGCATAGAACAATCGAGAGAAAAATAGATAACTATATTCTCCGTAAAAAATTGAAGTTATCTCAAATCAAAAAATGGCATTTCTTGGCAGTGGCACAAGGGCCCTCCGATAATTCTATAAAAAAAGGTATAAAAACAAATTAAATTGGGCAAATTTCTTTATGTTTTCATTACAGTCTTCTTTCAGCCACGTTAAATTTTGTAAGCATTTTTCCAAGCGTTTTAAGCCGTCCGAAAAGTATAATTTCGGGATCTCAACAAAATAGGCATTAGTTTGGGCGATGACCTCCTTAATCGTAAACCTTTGTCCGCAAAACCATTTCTTCAAGTTGTGAAATTAGAAAGTCACTGGAGGCCAAATCTGGTGAACACAGTTAATTTTGTTATAATTTAAACTTTAATTCTGTAGTTTTGGCAATTGAATCTGAACAGGTGTGCACCCGTACATTTCCTTGCTGAAGGAAAAAATCTCACCAGGGCTTTTCTTAATTTCTACCATCCACCGGTCCAATAGCGATACATAATACTCTCCTATTATCGTTTTTATCTTTTCCAATTAATGTATGTAGATAATTCCGCAGACACTCCAAAATATCGTTGTCATGACTTTACCGGCCCATTTCAACATCTTCGCCTTCTTTGGAGCCCGTTCATCTTCGAAATTCCAGTTTTTTACCTGTTGTTTTGCCGCTGTAGTGTATTAATGAATCCATATTTCATAATAAAGTAATGAATTGATGCGGAAAATTCTAAGCATTGCGAAGCAAAAGCGCCAAAACAGCCTTTGAGTTGACCTCACGATTGAGTTTATTCTCCAATGTGAGAAAGTGCAGCAATGTTGCCGATATTTTTTTCACACCCAAATTTTCGTGCGAAATTAAAGCAATTGTGCACTGCAATATGCCTTTAGCCTTACCTATATCGCGCACTTCGATTCGTCTAGCACTTCAAGCCATATTCAAGATTTATCAATCATTTTTGGGTGTAGACACTTCCACAGAACGCCAGGTACAATGTCCATTTTTTTGGTCGTTCGCCCTCGTTTTAACTGATTTACCCGATTTAAATAGTTTGAAACATACGAGCAGATCTTCCATAATAAACAAGAAATGGTATTTGATTTGATCTCTCATATTCTGAACAATCATTAGTTTCAGTAGCTGTACCTAAACTTCTACTCGTTTCAATTAATATTTGTCCAATAAGTATATATATTTCGTAATATTTATTGCATTTAATTATCGTGTATAAAATTCCATTTTTACCTAGGAGAAAGTGCCTTTTAAAATAATTAAAACTGTATTTGACGGCAGATTGAAGAATCGAATATTTTCATAAGTAGGCAGACTCATCTTAATTGTATTAACGCATTTGGTGTAGGACGTACAAAATCAAATATGCTAGTGCAGTGGTATTAATCGAGGCAAGTCAAAATTCCATTAATTCAGAGATTAAACTTAAGGGCTCATCAACTATACGTACTCCATAAGATAATCTGGTGAACATTAACGAATTATGAGTATTCCTGCATCACCCAGAAAGTGTAATCAATGGTAAATATAGCCATCCCCCTAATTTTCTATAATATTTTTAGCAAATAAACGCCCTACTACAAACGTTTGCAAAATATTACTGGATTAGGAAATAGATTTTTGGGATGATCAATGATGGCAATCATCCATTGCTTTCGAGTAATTGGATGAATGAAGTGTTTAGTTAGCGGTTCATTGTCATTATTTTTATGGCAGAGTTTTCCAACCAGATAAAGCGAACAGTATAATCGCACCCAATCCTCATCAGTACTCCGCGATGTTGATTTGATTGAGATAAACGCCAATTAGAATTTAATGGACACGACGCGATGTCGCGCCAGTGGTTTTAGAAAGCAGATTGGGTGAGAAGTGGTAAAACACTCTCAGCGGCCTGAGAATTTCTTCAATGAAAGACAGAGACTATCTTAATCCTCCGTGAAAGGCGGCATTGAGTTAAACACACCCATCCGAAGAGAAAGCCCCAACCCGCAAATAACAGCTCCTTTCACGACCCCTGAATCATCGTGTCCCACTTAATAAAACGTGAATCGTAACTCGAGAGACGCAGCAGGATTTTATAGCTTTGCGTTAAACTTATCTCAGCAATATAAGGGTTAAAATTCTAAACCAAATATAGCTGAACGGTAAAACTCATCAACAAAATATGATAACTTTCGTTGTATTGGGATGGCATGTAAAACCTGATATGTGTTTTACGGCGGTATGTTCAGTGGAGGTGGGAAATTTCTCATAATTTTTTTTCCCATCAATATTATTACCCTGGAGACGAGCTCTGATACCTCACGGTACGTACTACTTGGATCACAATGAAACACTCAAGATAACTACATGTTTTACTGATGAGATTATGAATAAAATAGCACTCTAAACTTGACGTTGATGAAATGTAATGCAGAATAAGGCGAAAATTCGGCAGCAGAATAGCACCGATGGAATGACAACAAAAAATAATCCACGAAAAACTTGAATTGTGTTAGATAGAAAGCATAAAAGTGTAGCATTAAACAGTTACAAACATGTGTACTACTGAATAGATCAGAGATAGAGACATGCTATGACATGGACTTTTAAGACCAATAACAGTATGAATCATTTCTGCACTCACATCAAAACACTCATGTCTCTTCTTCTACGGTTTCTTTGCCAGAAAAGTACAAGTGCAGACATTTTATTGGCCATAAAAATACACCTAAGGCTATACCAACTTTGCGACATGGTGCGCAACTCTCTGAGAGCCATGCATCCATGAGTCAAAAACAAAATAAATGACATTGTAAGTGGGGAAGTTATTGAAGGTTTGTTTTGATAAATACCTTTTTTCCTGGCCAAGATTTAGATTGATTTTTTTAAACTACATTATAAGGTTGGCACTGAATAAATACCAGCTAATTTAAACGGAATAGGAAGAAGCAATGCAGTTACAGAAACAATTTTCCTTCTTTTAAATGCCTTGAGAATAGATAGGGCCAAGGGGGGCTAACTCTCTCCCCATCAGAAATGAGTAAAACAAAGGAAAATTTAAGACGTACCACAGTGCAATTATGAAACATGCACGAGAGCATGGCCAAGGCATATACTATATTAATTGTCTTTCGTATATATTATAACTCTTACATCCTTAAATACATAATATAATGGGGTGTTCTTCTTTAAAATAAGTTTCCTTTAACTTATATTGATTTAACCTCCCTACTATTACCCATCTACCATCTTAAGTTGTAGCTAAGATCGTATACTCCGAGTTCACGTGAAAGACAGAGAGGCAAGCCCCAGGACCGAGATTGCCCTACTGAATTTGACAAACAATCTCAAGTCTTCAGACAAGTGCGATCACCTCTCGTCACCTAGATAACGCTGTGCATTGGAACCAAATCAATGTTTAGAGTAGATCATGGTTGTCCGCTCCGCTCAGGGATGAATGTAAGGAAACCTCCCTCACCGAAATGAGCCACTAAGAGGTAGAGTGGACGTAATGTTTGCATTGCCGCAAAACAAACGAACTCCGCAGGTATTGGATTATCGAGTAACTAATGCTCCACCAACAAGAGGCCAAACATTTTGGCAGCGAACAAACGGTGCGGTTCGCTAACGGGCACGCAACCCAAACAAAACAGCATCTGAGTAAGTATGAAGGAAGATGTAACGGGACCTTTATTTACTAAATTAGGTGGAGGATGTTTACGTGATTATGTTCGTAGAGTCTACCGCCAGGTATGTGGGATAAACAGGGAGGAAATCGAAGACGTGAAAAAATAAACATAGTAAGTAACTTTAGTTAATGTTTGATAGACCAGCGGCAAAGAAAAGATCAGCCCACAAGTTTCATACATATAAAAAACCCCAAAACAGAATCAAGAGTGACGACCCTTAGTGCTAATATTACCAAAACGATCGCATTCGTAAAGTATTTTACGCCTTAGCATCAAACGTCGGTGCAGAAAGATAAAACACATTTGCTTTAGATGTTAATAAGAAATGAATTACATTTATTATAAGACAACATTCGCCCTATTTCTTACTCACAAATGAATACACCGATTTTAAATGCTCTACGTTGACTCCCTTTCTATTTTTTCAAGTACCTCTCATCTTTCTCCGCACCTTACGGAACAATCACGTTCACCTCTCTGGCTGAATGACATCCCATCGA
This sequence comes from Ischnura elegans, assembly GCF_921293095.1. Lineage (NCBI taxonomy): Eukaryota > Metazoa > Arthropoda > Insecta > Odonata > Coenagrionidae > Ischnura > Ischnura elegans. Next base: position 28,432,192 of record NC_060250.1, on the reverse strand, counting down.
GAGACTTACAATTAAGTATCAAAATTATCAAACAATATCAATTCTCAAATGCTAAAAACTAGTAAATTTTACTACTTCAAATTTGATGGAGTTAAATGGTATTACTTAATCTGACTTTAACCCCTAGTACTTTTTAGATACTCTTTGCATTAATTCTTACCTTATAACCAAAATCACACGTAACATTAATTAATAGAGCATCAAATTCCAAATAAAATTTAACTTAAGTGGTACTTTTGTCTTGGTCGTTGTCTTTTGACTTTAATCTTGGTACTTTTTAACGTCTAATGCCAAGAAACGTTAATGTTTGATGCAGTTACGTTACCGGAATTTTAAGGGAAGGGTTCAGGTGGTATGTTGGTTACCCATACTGGTTATTTTTGTCAATGCCAAAGAACCGAAAACCATTAATTTCATTTTATAGGCAATAAATATTGTTGGAATATTTTGCAATTTAGAGCCGTCATTAGTACTTAAAAGTCTACGGTTACTGTGGTTCGGTCTCTGTAGGTGTTCGTTTACGCAATCCGCCTGAAATTTAGAATTTTTTATCTTTAGGGCCATGGTTGCAGTAGTTTTTCGATTTTGACAAAATTCCGGATTTGAGACCCTAATCTCAGAACACAACTTATAATAGTTGAAAGAAAGCCAGAGTATATTGTAAAGTCAGGGTAAAGTGTCCCGGGGGATAAGTCCACAAATTTGTCCGAAGATTCCAGACCGTGACCCCTTAACGCGCGCTTAGAAAAAACACCTTCAAGACGGCACACGTCTTCTATTTTAGATGGTGTTTCTCGTTGACACAACGAGTCTGTGGTGCTAGCATCTACCGATCTGTCCAGCCCTTTCTCTTAAATATACCATTCTCTCGATTCACTTTCAGAATTAAAAGAAAATGTCTGGCTTAATTCCTTCCCATTGTAATTGAGAATTTTTTTACCGCTAGAGTCTGATTTTTCCCACCCTCTACTCTCCTCAATTCAAGGCAATCGACACTCTCAAAAGGACCGCAATTTTTTTTGCTCCTAAAAAAAGGGAGGTAAATTATTCTTCCAATACCAATCGACGCCACCATGAATACCAATCAATCAACTCAGGCATTATGAATTCACCTCAAACTCTTCCTCCGTGCCGATGACTAAATATTCTAAATACCGATGGCAATTTGAATTCCTTCAACTTGCATCGCATGCTAATTTTCGCTTGAATGAATGAGACCTGAATTTTTCGACTCTCCAGACGGAATATAATTTTTCCTTCCATCCTCACAACGGATTTTCAACGAAACTTTCAATCTCTTTTCAGTGCCACCTTAAGTACATCCTTTTTGAAATTCTTTAAGAAAAGCTTGAATAGTTAAGAAAAGCTTGAGTCCCTATTTCTTAAAGCTTATTTTCTCCAGTCCAGAGGGGTAGGTTTTTGAAAAAAGTACCAATAGTAGATACTTCGGAAAATTTATATAATTTGAATGAACATGTACCTCGGTTGACTGAAATCATATTTGTATGCAATTCTTATTTTTTTAACATAGAATCATCACCATTTTCGTCATTTAGTTTTTTAATAAAGCCATTAAAGGCCCATATTTAAGGTATTTATGAGGTTGCTAGTTTAAGAAAGAACTTCTCTTATAATCAATCCAATTTGAGTTAACAAATTCATAAAGCAAAATAACGCTTTCATGTATTCCATTTAATTTTTGTTATTACCACGAGATTATTTTTGTTGTAGCTTCCTTTTTTACCTCCGTTCCACATCGTAGCCGTACTTACGTTTTCAATAATATGTAGATACCCACGAGACCTACTTAACTGGTGTAAAAACTTGGAACGTTGGCACCTGCATCCTTTACCTGCTCGCCACCAAAAGCCGATGAGGACGGACGCGGACGCGACTAAGATGCCGAAGCTGGATTCAAACTCCAGGAGCGGAGAAACTAAGGTAACTCAAGTCCACGTACACTTTTAGCCATCGGATTGTTTTTTTCTCGGCCTCCGTGGCGAGGTTTTCCTCTCTTTAGATACATATTTGGGCTCAACGTTTGTGGTTCAACAATACGTGGCTCCGTAACCGAGTAGGTATGTCTTTTCTGTGCGCGGTAGTTGCGGTTGCCTATATAACGTGACGTAACAAATGGTAATGAGAAAACAGCGTAAAGGGTGCGTCGGACGCAACCGAAAGTAACACTACGGGGTTTGGGATCATGAGATAAATCTATGTACTCACTTGAGCAGCTATCCCTGCAGCCATATGGAAACGCGTTGTGGACAGACAAACAGACATCCTCTTTTATTCAATCATCGGTATAGATATAGATGACTTTCAAATTATACCTTTATTTGGTACGAAAGAATTATGCAACATTTTATCTAATAATATGGAAGGTTCAAGGTCTACCTATGCCGTTACACCGAGATAATTTCGTGTGGAGATTATATTGAAACAAAAAAATTATTTTGAAATATTTCAAAAATAAAATAAAAATCAAAGCAATGTTATCAAACTATCCAAGTAAGAACGTTCTCATAGAAAAATGAATACAAATATACATACATATAAATAGTAGTAATGTTGATTTGAGAAGTTGGATTAACAAATTCAATTATACATGTTAATTTAAATGAATTTATTGTTGCTTTCCTATAATTCTTCTATTTTGACCAGCAATCCTCAAATTTGACCTAATTCTAATATTTCTGTGAAGGAACGCTTTGAATCCATACAGTAATAAGTCGAAGTAAGCCGATAAATTGATAGATTGATTGAAGGTAAAAAGTAATAAATAGGAAAGCACTGAGCAATATACCACGGCTTTCCCCCTCCGGAGTCCAGACTGAAACCGTTCACATGACAATCCGTGATAAAGCCTATTTAGCAAATGTGATCATGTCATTAGAGTTTATTGACGAGCTGTGGCTTCTCGCACGGAACAGTACCTCAATTATTCAAGTGAGAAATGTGAATCTAAGCGGAATGGACCTATATGCCGTCCTTTCTAAAAATAAACGTGGAAGGTAAATCTCCTATTCGAGAAGGAGCTATGGACCCTTCGCATAAGTAGTAAAATGGAACGGAAAGGGTCACATGTACGAGATGCCCAACGCTAACTACCGGTAAAACTCCGAAAAAAAGGTTCTGGGTTACCCATGTGCTCCAAATAGACACATCACGTCTTTGTGAGACTGTGCGCTTTCGGCATTGAGTTCAATCATTTGATACTTATTTTTTCTTCAAACTGCATTTAAATTTCACTCTTTTCTATCACTTTATCGTTTTTATATATCTTGCAGGGTTTTCATAATATAATTGTCGTATATAGACGTTAGTATTAGGTATTCTAGTTTGGATATTGTTATATGCTAGTTTTTTCTGATTGAAAAATGTAAATTTTCATTCCTTACCGTAGTTCTGCTGCTAGGGCTAGGAGGTTTAATAGGGTAAAAGGACCTGATAGAGAAGGGGAGGAAGAGATTCGGGCGAAGGTGAAGGGGAATATAAAGGGGATGATTTCAAAGCTCAAATATAATGTGAAAAATTGTGTTTTAAATATGTCCTTGAAATTAATAGTGGAAAGGGTTTGATAGTAATGAATTAATGAGCAAATGAAATAATTAGAAATTTTATAATTATTTAACTTTAATTTAATTTATTTTTATATAAGGAACGAGAGAGATTTCAAAGTGAGAAAAAGATTTAATACACCCACCAATCGTGAATCTAGGGGCAAAACATGTTTTCTCACGAAGAGGATGAACCCCTTGCCCTTTTCAGAATTTAAGATTGTCGGAATTTAAGTAAAGGCATAGTCATTATTCTTGTTTAAATTCTACCCATAGATATTATTTTGTTTGTTTTGAGTCAGTTTGCTCTCTCTCCGTTTCCTCCATGGTAAAAAAAAACAGGCAGGGAACTGGTGACTGGTGGACTGTTGTGTTGCGGGGATTAACATCAGTGCGAAATCCTATACATCATCCTCATAGGACAGAGGTGGACAGTAGGATACGTCCTTTACAACCGTATCTATAGTAGCATATGAGAGAATCAAATGAGCCGGATGGAGACGAAATTGGAGCTAAATGGACCAAATTACTAAGACTTGGGAGTAGATTCTACAACGAATAAATATGCCTGAACCATTGGAGAAGTGCTAAATGTGACATGCATATGTTTAAGTAAACACCAGCAATACTTTGACATATTCGGCTAATTTCAATGTATCTGAGATATTAAAACCGAAGGCTGTCAGAACTGTGGAGAGAGTAGAGCTTACCCCGGATGGTATCCTGCGTATCTGACTTTTTCGCATCCAGAGTAAAGGGATTTTTCCTTTTCTCCAAATCCACAGATAACCAGAAAATTTTGAATGCGGAAAATTATTCCGCGAAAATTTTATAGGTTTTAAAATGCTGACAATGAGGTCTCAAAGTATTTGAGACTTTTATCATATTATAACCACGCTGTCAAAAAACAATTAATTAAAATAGAAAATTGAATGAACAAAACTTATCCATGGCTTTCTCTACGTTTTACTCGAGTTTTTTGTTCTCCAAAGTTAAGTTTTCCTCATTTTAATCACATTTAATGTCCACATATTCAAGTATTCTTCAATATATTTTCTACACTCACCTTAGAATCAACATTTAAATTCATCTAGCAAAGAAAATCCCGGCATATACCAAAACTTATCCCTTTTGCCGATAAAAGTACGTGGGAGAAATAATCTAATGTATTCCACAAATTTTTTGGTACGTTGTATCTTTCTTGGCATGGAATTCTCTAGGTCTTCCACTTTCCAGTTTTGGTGAGTAAAGTACAACGACCTTTGGGTGAACACGGTAGCGTCTATTTTTCTTAAATTAGCCGATGCATTAAAAACAAACTATTTCTATCATTGGTCTTCCACTACAAGTTACGACAATTTGGCTTTTGATTCTTAACTGTATAGATTCAGAAAAACGACTTGAATTACTGTATTTTTATGAGTTATTTTCAATGGGGAAATATTTTAATTATGCACTTGCTCCTTTTTGATGCTAGTTAGGGCTAATTATTTAATATTTAATAGAAGTATTATTCTAGCTTTTGAGAATTATAAAAACAGTTGAAAGATTACTCAAGTATTATTAGAACGAGCTTTGATTTGTCAGTTAATTAAAAGACATTCCGGTGGGAAGCAACTATAGAGGTGACGCTGACTGCGTACCAGCAATGCGCTTGATTAAGGGAGCACGCGGTCGTTGGGCTGGTGAATTCAACCGGACTGCAAACAGAAAAGGCGTTTTCGAAGAGAAACCCACGGGAGACCCTAATGAAGTGTTCATGCACTCATACGAAAAGCTGAATGAAATGGTCATTGGAGCTTTGGTTCCACACCACACATATGAAAATTTCAAGCTGGGTTTGAGTTGAATTGGTGAAATGATCGACGTGTCCTGGCTAACCTTCCCTCCGCTCCATCTCACCCGTTCTATTCTGAGCTAATCCCTTGCACTTTGGTCACTGCTTGTACACACAGCAGCGTTCTCCACGATAAGCCCACTAGGAATGAGTTCAGAAAATCCTTAGGGATTTGGATCAGGCGTCGCTCATTACATAGTACGAACTCAAGCCAAGCATTGCGACTGAAGTCCATTTCATCCTGCCTGAATATAATTGCAATTGATGACGAATAAATTTTCAAAATTGAGCAGTGAGTAAATCCAGGTGACTTGGAAATGACCTTTGAGAGGAAGGCAAATATAGCCTCTGTTGCCCGCTTCCGAAAACCAACATCGCTAGAGTAGGATAGATAGATTCACTTCCCTACTTTCTCCCTCCCTTCCTATCGCGGGAAACCTCCGCATATGCGCCCCCCTGTGCAAACGCTTCTTCGGGCCCACATGGCCCCCTCGCGCACTGCGCTTCTGACAAGAAAGTCGGCCATCAAATGAACGGCACAATGTTCTTAATATCAAATATCAGCAAATTCAATAATTTCCATATTTTCAGTCGATTTCATAGAGAAAGAAAATGGTTTTAATGTGTCAAATATGATTACAGCCTAAGCATTTTTTTCTTCATCGTTTGATTACTCGTAATTTACTGAAATGATTCATATGACAATACTTATCGTGATCGCTCGCTTTCTCCTGGGTAAGTTGCATTTAAATGTCAGAATGCAAAGGAGCAATTTCCCTGCCAAATCGTGGATGCAATACTGGTAAGTTGTACACAGTCCGGAAAAGGAGGTCCAAGGAATATGATACTTATCAGTTACATATCATACTTTGAAGGAGAGGGAATCACAAGAAGGGAAATAACATTCATCATTTTGCTCAGATACTCTTAATAATAAAACAGTTTTTGAACCGGTTGAGTTTTACCAACTTCCTTTAGCATTTTATTAGAATTCGATCGAATAAAAATTTGTTGTAAGTGCAATGAAAATGACGCTTAAGTCCTAAAAATTGTCATATGTCATGCTTATTTACGTTTACCGGGAAGGGAAAGAGATTAAATTCAACGAATGCTATAAGATTGGGCGTGTAAAAAGAAAGGGATCGTTACCTTAGGATAAAAGGAAGTTTTAATAGAACAGGCGAAGATGATGTAAAAGAATATTTTCTCAGGGCAAAGAATCATTTAATTCACGTCAACTGTAAACCGCATCACTGGCCATTCGAACGCTGCATTCAGAGGATGCTTTGAGACAAAAGTTTGAATAGATAGTTTTAGCCTACGCCGTTTATGGTGGATCCAATATTATACTAACAGAAAACAATGAGAACAATTAACCCTATGAATAAAAATATTTGAGAAAATGGGATATGTATTCGAGAGAATGCCTATACGAGGAATATTGAATGAGAGAAATAGGAAATATCAACCGGTATAGTCAATCCGTGAATTGCTAAGAAGTGATAAAAGTAAATAACTCAAAAGAGCTACGCATAAACTTATGGACGGGGTAAAAAAGTTTAAAAAAAAAGGGTATAAGAGGAAGTAGAGGAAGGGCACATGAACTTAGGTTCATAATCAAACACTTAACGTTTGTTTGTAATTACGTGCACATGACTTTCTGTGAGAAGAACCCACGAACACAAAACAGAGAGACTATTTCACAAATTGGCACACTCCCTTGGCGGTACAACGGTGTGGAGAAAGTTAAAACGGAGAGTGTGAGTGAGGGTGAAGAGCTATCGGGGTAATAAGATCTAAAGAGTGCGCAAATACCTCAAAAAAGGTATGCAGAAGTAAGTGTTAAGGGTGCAAAAGTAAGGGGTTGCTTGGGGTAATGGGGGGACGTTGAAAAAATTCGCTAAGAATTCCCATTAAGATACGTATGCGACGAGAGCTCTTCCCCTTTTTACAGGAGTTACGAAAGGAGTTGACGTTATCCAAACGCGAGGAGTATACGAGGGTTCTTCCAAGCCTTTCACCGGACAATTTAACTCCCTCATGCTCACCTCATTACTTTTGACACCATTTGAGGAACACCGTTTATTTATTTTTTCATTCCCCACGTTAACAACTTGTGTCTCCATTCACCTGTTCCCTAATATTCTCCGTATAAATACGGGGTTATTAAGAAGAATTGCCATTTCCACGAGAAAAAATCTCCGGGTGTTTTTTTTTTTAACAAGACTAACATTCCCTGATCAAGTGACGGTAATTCCTTCATACCAACAAGAAATGACTGTTAGGCGGTCGCGAGAAGTCTTACGTGCAAATTAATAAAATACGGTTCATGCTGGTTATTATGAATGTATTCTTCTTGAGATGATGGCCAAGGTGGGAAGTTTTATCAGGATTTAGATTAATTATTAAGTTGTTTCATACTTGATTTTGTGGAAGTTTGCTATATCCAAGATAAAAAAAGAAATTTCCATTTGTGTTTTTATCGTGAAAATTAATTGTTACAAATAATTTACTTGCATGACATTCTCATTTTTGTCAGATCGTCACGGATTGGCAGTTTTTCTCAGGCTTTTTCCTCAATTTTCCCTCGTCTCCCTAATTTTTTCAGCGATTTGGTTAAGAGATTTATATTATTTATAAAATATTGAGACCTATAACCTGTAACTTACCACAGTGAATGCATGACTCCCAAAATCGAGAGCATAAAGACGACTACGAGGAATAGAACACGTGGTAGCTTTGCGAATGGAACGCTTAGCTAATGACTTGCAACTTCTGAATAGTCACGGGTTCGTTACTCGGGAGAAGCCTTTGGACAACCTCAGCAAAAACATCGACGTGATATGAGGTCTTGGGAGAAGAACTGTCCCTTTTACCCTGAATAAGTGAAATTCACACATCGGTGGCTTACTCTGACGTTAGCTCTACCAATACCTATCCTAACAAACATTCTGAATGAAAGGGTAGTGCGTGACTCCCTTGGCCACCACCTTCCCTTTCCCGCGTCGTCATACATATTTTCTCGAAGGCGTAGGTCTAATCTTCACTGAGGGTGAGGTACTAGTTTAATTTTTTTTCCCCCATTATAACAATCAAATCGCAATAATCTGATGCAACAATATATCGTATTAACTAAATGGTACATATCAAAGTTCTAGTGTTTTTACTCTCATAACCATAGCCGATCAAGCTGCTTTAACTGATCCAAAGAAAAAATAATAATCAACAACCCTAATTCGCTGCACTTAAATTAATGCTTCATGTGCTGACCGGAATACACCATCTTCCCATTGGCAATCTTGCATTGAGTTTTAATTTACTATTTTTTTATAGCTTCGGGCACCTGTCTCGTTGATCTTACTGATCCACTACCGATTAGCGACTGCTGAATAATATGGAAATGCATTTATCATGTAAAATGGGAAGTCGTTTATTTTCATTTGATCACAAACAGCAGCAATAATGCCATGAGAAATTGTTCCGAGTCGTGATATGTCATACCACAGTTAAAACGTTTTGCGCATAAATTCTAATGCCTAAAAATCAGCGTTATGCTCTTTATATATATTTTAATCCTTAGCTCAACTAGACTTTTCATTTCATCACACTAAAAAACCTCTGCGTGTCAGTAAGATTTAGAATGGCGTCACGATAGCTTTAAACACCTCGAGAGATTTCACAGACTCTATAAATCCCTATATTATTCTAACGGAACTTGATTGATACATTTATAATTTTACCCACATTATCTAAAACGTTTCACGTCTTTAGGAATAAAAGTTTGTTTTTAACCATATATGCAAGAAACTAATTTGTAAATGAATAATTTAAAATTTGATTCAAAAAATAAATTTGAAACATTTTATTATCTAGCTGCCTTTCCATAAACACTCTGGAATATTAACGGAAATTTCGAAAAAATATGAAAAATTAGAAATACGCAATGGAATCACACATGCGACTTATTCCACATGAATGATCTCCGAAATTTGTTACTCGAAGAAATTTCAACTCCCTACACTGCTGTCATGGCAACAGAATACACCATGGGTTGCCTCCCTCATCGTGCATACCTGGCAGCAATTTTATGCGACAACAATAGTCGCCGTAGCGACCACTTCCAAGGCCATGGTCAACAATGATCTGGATGCCCTGGAGATGAAAACGTACGAATGACTCAGTTTAGATGAAGCGGGGCACAATCATGCACGCAAACATAGGCGTTCCATAAGTAATTGTCATAGATGATATATTGGGTGTGAAGTCTCAAGAAAAGGAGCAGCGAAGAATGACAACGAAAGGAATCACAATGGACACAGCATACTACTCAACGCTGATACAGCTGTATAGACGGTGGAGGAGTTTTTCAGTTTTCCTCTCGTCTTCAGTGAATACCAGGGCTTGAAGCTATCCCGGAAGAAAAGAGTTCCAGCGGAATATGTTTTTCATATCATAGACGGCGGTCTGCGTGAGGTTTTGCCGGTTTCCCTCACGTCTCGGGCGAATGCCAAACCATAAAGCCATTCCGGAGGAAAAGAGTTCGAGTACAATAACATTCTCCTGTTGCTGCTACAAATTGATAAATAAATAATTTCTCACACATTTTGGCAGTGTAAATGTAGTTAGTCCTGTACCAACCTGGGCAGGTATTTGCTATGTTTTTTCATGAATCACGCTATGATTTTAACCATCCCTTTATAATGGCAGCATATGAAATAAAGGTTTTTTTATAAATTTGATTTGAATTTTCATTGCAAAGTAAATTTACAACGGATAATTTCTTTAACGGATAACTAAGAAAAAAGTAATTTTGCTAAACACTTAATGTGCAACTGCAATAGGAGCGATATTAAAATTAATATTTTAAAATTTTGCAATGACCGCCGTGAACTGGACTCTAGGGAGCAGTTAGAAAATTTAAGAATTATTGAAAGTCAGGACAGTACTCTTATAAATGAATATCTCTACCCATCCTTTTCCCCTTATCTGGCGTCCGTTTTAAAATTAATCAAATAACTAGGTAACAATTATAAGATAAACAAATCATAATTTGCGCTTGAAGATGATGATAATTCATTGAAACCCGGGTCGCGCTCTGATAAAAAATAAGTGGTTTATGTATCCTGAAAAAACTTAGGATCCCCCAAGCCAAGAGGTGCACGATAGTTTCCTAGGGTGAGTATAGGTTTACAGCGTTGGTAAGGAATCCCTCTGCGAAAAGTTGAGCATCTTGAGAATTTTTTACTTTGGATATATTTTGAAATTTCGAGGGAAAATTTTTCACTCAAAATGTAAATAAATATTTCAGTTTTTGACGTAAGTTTCTGTAACTACATCGTAACTAGGTGTAGTCAGCGTCGTACATCTAACATATTTCGGTGTTTCGGACCTGAGGTACTCTTTGAATATGGCTGTTTAAGATAAAAGCGGAGTCGCCAACTAAATATTCAGCGAATCACACTGAGCTGAATATTCATTTATTCATATTAATGGATTAATGGATTAAATTATTACGGTCATATCTATTATTGCTGCGGGTTACTATTATTAGCTTCGAGAAAAGTAGAGAGCATTATGTCCTGAAACCTAGGTCAATCGAAATAAAAGAGTGTGAAAGTAAGAATATGTGATTTCATAATGTTAAATATTAGCAATTTTCAAAAAAACTTCTTCTTAAACTGTATCTTCCGTACTCGTGAATTCTCTGGCGCAAAATTCATGTCTGGAACCGACGAGAGTTAGTTGAACGCTCAACACACACTGAGTTCCCTTCCAAGTTCTATATACTTCACGAATGTCCTTCACCCTTGCGCTACCAGTTTATCGCCGCCCCTAAATGGGTACGGAGCGAGGATAGGACCGCGGACAAAATTGCGGCGTCTCGCCGCCATCCCTGGGGAGCCGTTGACCTTGGGCCAAAATCTCATGGTAGTTGGATTCGAGGGGGAGGGAGAGACTTGGGTAAGGATAAAGAAAAATGCCATTGCAAATAGGGCTGGTCTCGCTCACAAAGCCCGCCCGCATTATGAAGCCAGTGTGGTATCAAATAGACGCGAATTCCCAACTTACATCCATTCATTCGTAGTAATACAATACTAAGATATGCTGCAGCCCTACATTTTTACCTTCCCCAAGTTATTTCCTCTTGTTCTCGTATAATTTTTCTCCTGCCCTTCCTGATTTTCAATTTTTTGTGCGAGATTCTTGATGGTTTGGTCAAATTTGTAGAAAATGTAGCATAAAAAAGTAATTGAATGTACTCCGAATTTAGATGAAATATACTCAAGGTTTGTTTCCAAGAGAAGTGAGAAGACAATGGGGAACATGCATAAAATTTGTTCATCATGCTAGTTAGCCTCATTGAATAGAAAATTTTCTCACGAGTCCAAATATATAAGCCAAAACTCTCTTAGTACTCCACAAACGGGTTTTTTCCGAAGTTTTTATTCGTGATGATGCCTACAGTCAAATTTACAAAAATTTATATGCTATGCCTTTCGAGAGCAAATATTAAATTGTAAATGCCAATAATAAATAGGCCGTAATTAACTCATTTCGCCACGTACATTTTTGAAAACTGGTGAAAATGCACCCAAAATGGAATATAGGTCAAGCTTCTAAGAGAAAGGAATGAGTAGTGCCCTTCGTGTGGACAAAAACTAATCTCCCAGATAAGAGAACAATCACTCAACTGAGAATCATAAGGCGTACGGCTATGGCATGCCACTGGCAAGGAAGTGTCTTACCTCAACCGAGAACTCCAATGTGATGAATGAAAGGCTACGGACCTCTAGGTGTGGTCAAATAGAAAGCGGATTGCACTCGCGGTTACCCAGTTGAGAGCTCTCCATAGCATATGTTTGGATGACGTTTGCGCGGAGTGCGGGAAGACAGAGCGGTCTGTTTTATGTCTACTCAATGAACAGAAAAGGCCTCAAATGTAATCTTCTATGCATTTAAATGTATTTCGTGTGCAATTACATGGATTAATTAAGAAATTTGACTGCAAATTGTATAAGGTTACCATTAAAAATTTTACTGTACTGTGCAAGACAAAAACCTTTGTCCTTGATCATTTAAATTAATCCTCTCATACATAATTGCATTTTCTTTCGTAATTATATCCTATTTCTCCCATATCCAATGTATCTCATTGTCAGTTGTAATTTGTGGGACCCTCATACACAGAGATATTGAATTTTTTATTGGCAACAGTTAAGGTTAGTATTCCATATAACCCTTAGAATATAGGATAGATTCTGAGAGTTAATTCAACATTCCAGCGACTCTGGATGGCAGAAGAAGCGTATTAATTATACTAAGCACATCCCAATCAGGCGGTTGTCGGTAAGTGCAGGGTCGATAAAGCCGCGTGGGCCAATTTGTAAGCGCAGAAGCTCCTGTGCCTTGGATCGCAGTCCCCGAAAAGGGCATAAAGGAAGCGCGTGCTCCAGAGAAAGGTGCGAGGGGATACAAACAGAGCATACGCCTAAAAACCGACTTTAATGGACATTGAGACATGATCGCAGTAATTCAGCCAATTAAGGCGTCAGAGAAGTAGAGTATCATGAGAATGTTCATTTGTAATTTTTCATTAGATTAATAATTTAAGACTGTGTCAATTAAATATCGCACAACAATACATTTCGTCGAAAAGATGGGGCTTACTGATGGCCACTGGGATGGGGCAAAAAGATAGCCAGTTAGGGTGGAACGCGCTTACTCTAAGGGTCGTCTATCAGGAGCCAAAGGTCCTAAAGGAAAAACTTTTGGTGCAGCATGTCCATTGCCCAATGTCCAATGTGTTGTTGGTTACCAGAGAAAATCAGCTGAAAAATACCGGCGCCTTCTAATCGCCATTCATATCCTAAAAAACTGCTATAAAGGCCAAAATTGCTCAGCTATGTGCGTGAGTCTGAGTCTTCCCGTTATCCAATTACAAAAATATTTTACAGGATATGTACTCACACCAATTGGCATAAAATGAGGGGGTGCCCCGAAAGAAATTCGAAAAATCGAAATATAAGGACCACCCTAGTGCCCTTACGTTCTTGACGATTGAAAGTGGAAAAAAAACAATTGACTCACTTAAAATTCAAAGAAAACTAATATAATGGAAATAAATAGATCAAATAATTGTATGTGAACAATGTAGGTTTAACGATTTTTATTTTCAATTTGGTTTGTTAATTTTATTCTTACTAAAGTATTGCTCAATGAGGAATGCTACTTTTCGTCTCAACTTATCATTCCCTTCTTGAACCACACTCATTCATTGAATCGCTATTTCTGAATGATTGAACGACCTCATTCCACCGCAGTGACCAAACCCCAGTCCCTCAGCTGAAAATTCCTCCATGTTGGTTTACAGGAATATTGGTTCCAGGTCAGCTGCGTTACCAGAGACATACACGCACGCCCAAAGTTGGGATTTTCTGCAAGGTCTCAAGAGATTCCGCTAAGGATGGCTGGATTACAACCGAGGAAGAGCGTTGGATATTTTGTTATTGATTTCATATTATTTCATTAAGAGGCTGTAAAGCTCCAATTTTCCCTTTATTTCAGGAGGAAGAGGGCAGATTAGTAGTAATCTGCCGTGTGGGAGTGGCAACTCAACCACGTATTTACGCACAGTTGACAAAGGAATCCTACAAAGCGGAAATTATCGATGAGCAAGGTTACATCAGCCTCCCTACTACCATAGACCACAGAAGGTAGGGCTGTTTAATAATGCAAAAAGGATCCGGCACATTTCCCTCTTCCCTCGGGCGCGTGCCTTGGTTCCGCTGTGGAATTACTGCGAGCAAAGGATACAGCCCCAGTTGCGGAGCGAGAGGAGAATATATATTCCCTCGGAGGTCATCCGACAAGAAAAGGAAAATGCCTCATTGTCTTTTTCCGTTTAAATCTCCGGTAAGATGGAATATTTGAACTCTGTGTTCAGAGTCTCCGCTAGAAACACAGCAGAGAAACAGACAATAGAAACCCGTAACCTTGATCAGAAATGATTAAGTAGCTAAAAACATGAATAATTGGGTCATCTATCTTTTGATGTCCAAGGTGCCCCAAATTGAGTCCTTCAAGCGTACCTTAGGTGACATCAATATAACGACATGTTCTCCGAACCAAGCGCTTTGATAGAGACATAGATAGACATTTAGGTTATTTTAAATTACCATGCAATTTATTCAGTCATTCAAATTACAAAATGTAAAATGCGACGAATATATTTCACACTTAAATTTATAGAAAATAAATGATTTCTTCAATGGTATTGAAAATAAAAATAATCGAAATCATGACGAGTTTGGACGCAACGAGCGCTTCACAAACAAACTTGATCAGCTTCCCGCTGTGAGATTCAAAGTCAAAGTAGGCAAAAACGCTGAATTGAGAAAATAAGGATAAGGAGCTACTAAGAGATCGATTTGACTTTACCTCCTAGCGATGGAGGAAGCTTAGTCTCTCGAGATGTGCGTGCAACACCAGTTGCTCCAGACGGAAGATTGACCCTTAATCAGAGTGCACCAACGTTAAGAGGAGAGTCCAAATGGTACTATTCATCTTCACCGAACTTCTAGGTATTGTTTAAGTCTACAGATGACACTCAATAGTAAAATGGAATCGATGACTGTAATTCGAAATTTGGTAAGGTTTTCTTCAAAGAAATAGGTTTTATATTGTTAAAAATCTCCTATTGCAAAAAATGTCATTAAAAAATAGGAGTTTTGGGTGTTAAAAATAGAATTACTTAACTCCCACTTTTCTTACATTTTGACAGGAGAAAATTTCCCCTGCAGTGCTGCTGAATGTCTGAAAATTATTCTATTTGCACATTTAAGAATACTAAGACGGGTGGTTTTGCTAATATTTTCCCCGATCGAAGACAAAAAGAAACTTGATTCTTAACTGTTCTCGCCACTTAGCCAGTAGCCTTCTGCCCCATAGCATCGATGAGACTCGCTCACACAGCCCAGAATCGCATACTACTGCCGCCGAAGGTTCACGTATATACTTATCGATCACTTCAAAAGCCCATTCAAGGATGGCTTGGTCTTCCTCAACGTCTCCCCCTACTTCCTGAATGGGATTAAAAGAGCGTAATTATATTCGTTGCCTAATGTTTTCCCAAATCTTAGTTGGTCCTTCCCTATAAAAATTAATATTATAGCAAAATTCACTATGTCTTGATTATCTTTGTGGTATTCCATTACAAGTTTTCCTAACTAAATCACACAATTACTTATACCATATCTTTTTTACAGAGCGCGACCCGGGTTTCAATGAATTATCATCATCTTTCATTCGTCTTTAATTTGCGCCTGAAGGTGATGATAATTCATTGAAACCCGGGTCGCGCTCCGTAAAAAAGAAGTGGTAAAAGTAATTGTGTGATCTTTAGGAAAACTTAATATTATAGCCTTCATTTAATCCCTAATGGACCCTTGTTAGCCCCCATTGCTAGAAAAATGTACGTACAATCAGCAAAATTCTGTTGCCATTGATTAAAAAATTTTCTTTCTAGAATATTCTCAGGCAAATTATTAATATCTAATCCGTGCACAATAGATCTGGACTATTTTTACCAAGGTATGAGCTTTTCTTTAGTATTGAGGCGTTAGTATTTCATACCGGGTTCAAGAAGCAGTATTAAGCCTAAAAAGCAAAAATTGAACCAGAGCATTTATTTACTTTTCGAGGGGCTTGCTAGGGGAATGTTACCTTCCAGGCAATGACTATAAATACGGTCCCAAGTGCGGCCAAAAGATGATACTGAACTGGGTTTTATGGTAATGGTAAAAAAATCTGGAAAAAATGTATGGAATCTTATTTTTTTTAATTCTATGGAATGATGGCGAATAAATCTGGACCGAGAGCGTTGTAATCCGCAGTCAATAAAACACGTGCCTCTCGTCGAAGACTGCTTTTTGGGGACGCTTCTTTCGTTTTGTGATGGAATAGCCTGCAGCTAGTCTACCGAAGGGAATATCAGCAAAACACTTACTCAGGCGGAAATATATTTTTACTGGTCTGCCATTTCTTTCTTCGGTCTCTGGTCACGCTCTTTATTGCGTCTCTTCCTCTAAAGTTTCCCCAGAGCGAATCCCAGATCCCTTAAAGTCTTGTTTACAATAATTTAACTTGAAATATTTCTTTAACTTAATTTTAAAACTTATTTATTGAGTAAAAGGATGTACAAATATTGAAACCTGGGTCGTAATACATTTTATAATCAAGCAAAATTGCAAATATTTATTTCAATAAAGGTATAGTATTTATGGAGGTATAAACTCAAAGATAGAGTCTGCTGGTTCAAAACCATATAAAATATTTTAACTTGACTAAGGTTGGTTGTTCACAGAAGCTCAAATTTGTCTTAATATTAGTTAATAGGAAGGAAGATTTTCCAATCGAGAAGCACAAGTATTACCGCATTATAATATTCCCTCTATTACTAGAAGAATAATAATTTGACTTCAGCATTTTCCCAAATGCAAATGTTTTATAGTTGAGGTAAAGGTCTATGCTGACAAAGGCGTACTTCTTAGGTATAGCTCGAAATTTTAGACAATAACATCGTTGCGAAAAAAATATACAATATATAATATTGATTAAAAAGGAGTGGCATTATTTGGACTTATGTTGAGTAATTTTGGAAAATAGTATACAAAAGTCAATTATTTTTTGGAAAATTTTAGTCTCACCAAAAACTTCTCTATTAAAAGATTACGTTCCATTTAACAACTCTGTTGAAGATATGCAGTTAATACCCCAATACCCATTCCACAAAAGTCGTAAGATTTTTTCCTCACTGTATTTATAACTGCTTCTTCCCATCTCTAACGGGCTCCAAGCGGCGCATCGTTATTTTTGTTTTCCTAGCTTGTTGATGTTAGTCTCAGTTTTAGAGCTTTTCTCTGCCGATCATCCCTTCCACCTGCCCTTCAGCAATATTTTCATAGTAACACCGAGTCTCATGCAGATTAAACTGCTCCATCTTTTACAAAATATTTTTTTCAAGATATTTATCTTCTCTCCTACTTCCACATTCATCACTCACACGATCTATTTATTAGGTGTCTATTAGTATGCTCATCTTTTTATATATAAAAATCTCGTGTTACAGTTTTTGTAAATAAATCCTCCAAAACCGACCGAGTCCTATAAAATTTTATACGTATATTCAGTAGTTCTGAGAACAGTACGTAAACTATTTTTCGTTATTCCGCATTATTCATTCATAATTTCCGCGGTAAGGCGTCACTCGAGACGGAAGACGTGCTTTAAAATGTTGGACGGACGGTGTGGGTCTCGAGTCGTCAGGGGCGACAGAGCAGGGTGATAACGATGCGAATGGGATTCACGTGTCAAGTCCTCGGGGACAAATATCGCAAGATACTCAAGAAGGAGGAAAAATCCCCCGCTGAGAGATGAGATGCCTCCATCCAAGTTACGACCCCTGAGCTCCAATGAGATAATCAGCTTCTAGGCGATGGAAAAGTGCGGGAGTCGTGATAAAAAAAAACAATTGACGCATGATGCGCATACATATCCGTGGATGACTCCTTCAGAACACGCCCAGCCTGAAAATCGTGTGACCTTTTACCATAAATGCGGATTCACGTCTCTATGAAATGTGATACTGTCACTATGGTATGACAGTCGAATATACTGCTAGACGCATGATGGAATCACCAGGGAGAAACTATGGAAATTATGTAACCAGAGATGCAATAACACTACGTCTGGGATTTCTAGATGTGAAATATACCTACGGAAAAATCTGCATATTTTCTACGCAAAAATTTTTGGAATACTCTAAATTATAGAATAATCTTTCTTTTCAGTAGGAACAATGAAGTTTGGTTTCACTAATGGTAGCTCAGATCGCCTTTATGACGGCGCGGCGCTGATATTTTTCCATCCCAGACTATCCCTATCCCTACCCTGTAGTCGTCGCCGGGCTCAAATTGCGACGGCAACTCCTTTCCTTTCTTTCAAACGTGACTGAGCGTATGTATATCGTAACTTGTACCCGGCCCTCATGGTTATATCCTCAAGGGACCCACCCTGGGCTCCTCACCGATGTGCCTACAGCAGGGAAGTGAGGTCGAAGGGTAGCATCTAAAACAGGTAGAGCGGTTGACTACTGTTCAATAAATCTCAGACTAAAATCCAGGGCGAAGCCTTCGAAAACCCCTTGCGAGATGACTTAAGAAAAGGAACTGGACCTTTTACCCTGAATTATTCTTATTCACATGCACATGTTATTTAGAGGTAGACTATCCAAATTCAAATCAGCTATCCAAATCATCCAAAGCATTAAGTCATAAGCCTGAACAAGTGATAATCGTAACTCATTAAATCCACTTTTTTGAATGCCGCATGGATAGATCACGCTTTTAAATAAAAGTCAAAAAGAAGTCAAATATAACAGAGACAAAAAATGGGTACAGCAAGGAGATTTTTGGGGTAAAAAAAAGATGAGCTAAGTCTACGCTGGTCCACGGTCTTCCGCGACAACAATCGGATCTCGACCAATCCGGCTCCTCCTAACGCTGGGCTTCAACGGTCTTTTCGAATTTTCTATCAGTAGCCGTGAGAATGGGTAGCGAGTCGGTACCCGAAACGTCGGCGCTCTTAAGTAATCTAACCCGCGCGGTATCCCGAGAAGATTTTTCTAAAGTCGTTCGCCGGGAAAGTGTAAAATCATATATAAGATGAGCAAAGTTTTCTCACCAAACTCGGTGATGAAATCTTGTGAGGAAAAAGATTGTTATCCATGAGTTAATTTATTTTTATTCGTAAAACGATGAGGGAACTGTTTACTGGTAACCTCATTCTCAGCTGCCCTCGTGCTTGTGTTAACAGATCGGGCGGAAGAGGTACGCAGATGATCTAAATGTAAATCAACCTCAAGATAATGCTTTGAAGAATAGATCATATAAAGAAGCTAGGAATAGCACGATGTAAATTCAATAAACCTTTATGGAGAGTTAACCTCGAAAACTACCAAAATTAGAACTTTTCGATTAAAAAAAACTTTGCTATGAGGGATTGATATGAAGGGATAGATTTTTAATTTCTTTGCTGAAAATGTTTAACAAAAAATCAGCATGAATATAAAATTAGTATGAGTATAATTCCACTTTTCCACAATTATTATATTAGTACGCATTAAAATAACTGTAGAAAGGTTTAATTATATTTTATTTTAATAAGTCGAAGATCCTCGATATCTCGATTGAATTTATTCATATGACTTACGTTATAGCAAATGTCTCACTTTGGTTTTTGATAAATCGAATTTAGCCAAAAACTGAAAATAACATCACTCAACTATCACGTTAAAAGAAAAGTAGGCATCGATTCCTTGCTCGAATCATCTTTCTAAAACCATCAGTGGAGTAGACCTGCTTCTGGATAACAGTTATAATCAGCCGTATGAAAGTAAATAGCATCAAAGATCACATCACTGCTTCAGAGTTGTGTTCCATCATCACATACTGAAATAAATCACCCTGACGAAGGCTTGAAACTTTGGTTAGCGGGATGGTAAAAAATGACGTGGAAATTAAAAGGGCCAACATCTGCTCTAATTTGTACATCAAATATGTCCGCTAGATGTGTGTTGAAACGCTTTTGTACGTAGCACCAAGAGAAAAGTCGCTCAAATTACGGGCTGTGGATTCATCTCCGGCCAATCTTCAATTTCGCATCCGACAATCAGGAAGGGAGATTTCCAGCCGTGCGATTACGCTCGGCTTGAAATGACATCGGGAAAGGCAAATATGGAAGTTATGTGGGCATACTCCCGGATAAAGCACACAGGCGATGAATGACCGCTCAACGTTTCCGCTGGAGCCAGAAAATATAAGCGCTTCTTTCGGGAAACCGATCTCCATGGAGACCGACTGCGAAACAAATGAAATGCCTTGGGGCCGTCTGATGAGGCAAGACTTCGGGGTTTTTATGAGTTTCTTGCGGAGATTAAAGATGCAACGACCGCCAAGAGAAACTCGATTTTACGATTGCATTCCGCAATGAAAATATAAAAAGCACTGCTGTCGTTTCCTGCCGTCCAAGACTTTATTCCCTAAGGACAGTAGAGGATCCAAGAGGAGGGAGGGATAGGTGAAAGAAGATATTCCCCAACCTTCACATATTCCAAGGAAAAGAATTTTTTCCTAAGAGCTAGGCACAATTTTTTTGTTTGTTGCGTAGTACCATAGAGTAAGTATCTAGTACTCTTGAGTAGAGTAAGTATATCTATTCTTACCTCAAGAACATACCTACCACGTCATTGTTTAATTTTTCATTTTCATGGTATTTAAATCCAATAATTGGCATGGTGCAACCTAAAAGGGAATATCTACATTATTTTCATTAGATACTAATTAAAATAAATTTATTTATATTACTTTTTACACCACTATTAAATACAGGAACTTTTATTACTATTGGGTCTAGATTATGATTAAAAATGTGAATTAGACTAGTAATAAACTTAATATCTTTCACTTTATTGATAAATAACCAAAATACTCCGTATTAAGAAGAGGCACCCAGAAAAAATTTTATCGTTCAGGCTATAGCGCCAATAATATTTTTAGTTATATCAGACTTTTTTAATTTTAGTAATCTTTCAGTGATTCATAGCGTTCTCTCCTTTCCTTTTCTTCTCTTTACCTCCTCGTTTTTCACCCTATCCGTCCATTTAATCTTCAGCTTCCTCCTCCAGCACCAGGTCACGAAGGCCTCTATTCTTTTGTGATCGCTGTCTCCAATGATTCAATCTTCTGAGCAACATACCACACATTAAAAGCTTCGAAACCACACCACTGCTGACACAAATATTTTAATGCACTGTTTCTGGGTCTTCAGTTTCATGTTCTTCGAATATAGTTCACTTTGACATGAATACCGTCTTGTTTACTTTTTAGAGATGAAAATCGTTGCTGTCACTTTATGATAAAAATATTTGTGAGCCCAACTGAAGCAAGCAGGAGGTTATCGTTCCACATTTTTCTAAATCTTTTGAGAAAATATCCAAGAGAAAACGAGACTAATAATTTAATATTGTTATCGTAATGTGCCATGAGAGGAAGGTCGCTAAATTGCATGTCAATGCAGAGTTATTTTACGATCATTAACATATCGACGAATAAAATTTTCTGATAATTGAAACTTGGTCATCTACGATACAAATTTGCTTTGCTAAATAAGACACACAGAATCCTTAAAAACTAGGTATTCCTTTTGACGGAACAACTGCATAGTCCATTGAGTCTCTCAAACAAGGGAATGCTCTCAGGCTTGTGTCCGAAAAAAACAGCCAGCTTGTCGCCTACAGGTGGGAGTTAAACTTTAACAGGCAAACAAAACTGTTGCTGCGCACCGTGGGAAACATCACTTGGTAACCCCGAGCCCTTTAATCAGGTAATCCACGGCCTTTAATCGCCCACCGTTTTGCCGTAAAAAAAGAGGAAATTCCGCTCTAGCCAGCGGCAAAAACAGCTATTCATCACTCATTTAAATGCATTTCCTACACTATAGCCGTTACTAGTAAAAATTCGGTAAAAACTGACCTGCTCTACATATTGATGAAACACAAACTTTTTGGAGATTATGTGCATGACAAACATTTGATGAACCGCTTGATGTTTTATGAACAAAATTCAACTCTTTTTTTCCGTCGCTTGTTTTGCCGAAAAATTCACGTGGCCAATAGATGAGCATGTATTAGTTTAATTCTTTTTGACTTGACCAAAAATTATCACACGATATCTTTTTATTATGTTTTTCAAAAACCATTACTTTACTTCCTATTATAGCACAAACAAATTTGGTCATAAAGGCATAAAAATATAATACAATCTCTAACAGTTCTCCGTAAATATCCACTATGCGTAAAGTTGTCACCATTGTTTAGATTTGTTCCTAAATATAATGATGGTGAAAATAAATATGGGCAAATAATTTTTCTCCCGATAAGAAATGAAAAATAAAGAATGTCCTTCACCGCATTCGAAGCCTTTAAAATGGATTAATTCCAATTTATTTTGTAAAAATTTGGCCACATCATTTTGAAAGTGATATCTTGTTTATGAAGGAAATATTAACGGATGTAAAAGGAACTGATTTTCTCTTACTATGACACCGAGCCTGATCAATTAGTTTTCCCTGGGGAGATGATCCTATTAATTTCATGATAACATGACTTCAGAGTTCCACAGATATAAAATCGTTCAACCTTCAGTTTTTTTTTTGCATCACCGTATTTTTTCTATTTGATAGAGGATGTAAACGCGTTCTTTGCCTTCAGTAAAATAAAAATATCACGCTTACATGAGGAGGAAATTTTAAAATAACCCGTAAAAAAGGGTGTTTCTCACTACAAAGTACTATTTCAATTAAATAAAAACTGATATTTATATTATTTATCAACATATTTTAAAGGTATGTCACAAATTTTACAATATGTCACATCAATTTACATGGTAAGTCCACTCTATCACTAATATCCATTCAAAAAGAAAGAAGCAAATGTATTGATTTTAGTTTAAAATATACTCCATTCAAAGTATTACGCCTTTCACTACAATCACTTACATCAACCTAAAATTGGGAACAAGGCCTATTATGAGCAATCGTACACTACCTACCGATGCAAAAGAACGTAGTCATTTCGAGGTGTCATTACGCCACCAACGTTACACCCTGAAATTCCTCCTTTTCACTTCTGTTGCGCATTTTTACTTTCAAGTTACACCAAAAATATCAACCATGAGAATTGCAACACCCGTTATAATGTACGGTATCCAACAATTACTATGGTATGGTATTTGGAAGAGGCGACCGAAGGCTGAGATCATTTGAATCGCTAACTGCAGAAAGGCATTATGTCCAAGTGGAACGATTTTTCTTTAAGTTAATGTCTGTTGAAAGATTCAACGTTTCCTACTAAAAGAAAAATGTCCGCTCGTTGTTATTAGCATGGCATGTTTCGTTTTACTAGGAATGGTTGAGTCTTGCAACTCAAGTCTCAAATATAAGAGTTTTACTGACAGTAAAAGATAGGATTGCATTCACCCTTTAAGTTTTTAGCATTTTGATGATGTTCCCAGTTGAATGAGAATGGGGTTAGGATAAGCTGGCATGGGTTGGAAAAGCGTGCATTAGAAATGTCTCTCAGTTATCCACTTAAGAAGTGAGTATCTTTGAGTAAGCTTGGCATCAAAAGTCTAGTATGACATCTATAGAAATAGTTTTAATTATGCTTGTAAATTATGGGAATGAAATTTTTCTTTTGTTATTACTGCTTAGTCGCGCAGTAATATCTAATTAATTCTTTCTCAGATTCGGTAAGTCACAGAAAAATATTCCGACGATAAACTGAACAAGGGAGCGGAAAGAGATCAAAGCGACACATTTGGTGGAAAAAATTGAGCAAAGAGTGCCTCGGAATTTCTTCCTGAGTGTCCACAAATATGTACAGCCCGCTTCGCCTGGACCCAAAACGCTCATTGAGTCACGAATGTTTTGCCAAAAAACTGGTCATTATGAAGGCACATTTTATTTTATTTTTTATGAACATTATTTTGAGGCCTCAAGGAATTTATTCTTCGGTTGAATATGTTAGAATTGGGCCAAAAAAGATAACTTCTATCAGCATTCCGAGAAAAAAGTTAAATCATGTAATATTGCTTCATTCACAAAAAACACTAAAAATTGGCTATGAGTCTTTTTTTAAAGTCATAGTTATAAATACAACGCCTTTATTAATAAAACACAATAGTTAAAAGTAATTATTTTGAAGTAAATTCGCATACACTTCTTTCAAATTCTATATTTCCATTTGATGTTCAGCGATTGAAATTGATGGTGAACTAAACACAGTAGTATAGGTTACCTACGGGTCTCCTGAATAAATGTTTCTATTCTGTTATTTTCCATGTATTTGTCTGCAGTTATTTTTAAGCAATAAAAATAACGTATTGTTGTTATATTGTACTGGAACACCATACATAAACGACTATCGTAACATTGATTTCATGTCCGTCTTATTGCAAATCTCACCGTTAAAGCCCAGACGTAGCATGAAAAATGGCATTATTTCCTTTAGTTTGTGCAAGGACGCTCAATGCTTGACTTCTTCTCTCTAGTTTTCATCCAAATTCATACAGAACTTAGTTACTTGGATGATCATGGAAAAAGTACTTCATAATATAAATTGATGGATTTGAATAATTTTGAGTATATGGTGGTGTAAAGTTTACCACCATGCTCAGATTCATTCGAATGTGGAGTTTATTGTTTTTAATATTTCATTTTTTCAATAATGTTATACAAATAGGTTTGGCAGGACTATAGCACCATTCAATTAAAATTCAACGCACGTGGTAGCAATATTTAAGGATTGAAATGAACGACGAGGTAATTTAACTAAAAATACTTTTACCTTTTTTCAATGGATATTTAAATTGTTTAGCATAAAAACTGTTCAGTATATTATTCATCGCTTGTGTTTCACGTTTCGCTAATTTCAATTAATTAGATGCTCGCTATGTTAAAATGTTGACTCAGCCAGTTTTTTTCTGCAAAGCATTAGTAGTTACTGGGAAATGGCGAAATGAAATGCTAAATATTGTATAAATTTATCCTAAAAAATAACATCGAGGTTAAGCGAAAAACGTATTATACCTGATATTGCCGTTACGCAACTATCACGCTCCATAAAATCGCGATCCCTATTCAACTTAGAAATCAAAATTCAACATGAATTTTGTTGACATGACACATTTAATACGGAGATATAAAAATGCGCATTGTTATTCATTTATTTCACATTTTTTAATGAAATTATAACGACGGATTCAATTCTGTTGTTGTATCTATTAAAGGGATTGATTTTTAATACGACATTTTTCGATATATCATTCCTAGGATTATTATTTTGTTTTATGTCGGAAAATTAATAGTGATAATTGAAATATAGTTGCAAAACTGGATAGGAAAAATACAGGAGCTACACCAATCAGTTATGAATTGTGCCGAAGTTAGTTTGAGAGAAGGCGCACAACAATTACTTCGTTTATTATCATATTATTATTTAGAATTCAGCTGAATAAGACGTTTTAGGGTATCTCACCATCTTGCCCAAGACCTCGAAGGACGTTTAGCAGCCTTCTAGAATTTTCCTCGAGTCGGAAGGTATTTGTCTAATCGTATCAGTGTATTCATTTCCACTTACCATTAGACTGCATGAATTCATTTGACACATTTTAATCCGTAAGATCATTAACAATAGAGAAATCCTTAAGTGCTATGTAGCCATCGCTTACATGTTATTTATGGAGCATGCAAATTATTTACTTAGCGGATACGAAGTCATATCATGAAGTAACCCATGAAAACTCTTCTCATTTCTGAAGGTAAGAATTATCTCAATAAAACAAAGATTTAGGCCTAACTATACATGAATTTCTACCGACCAATCTCTTAAGAACCCTTGATCTAATAAACCATAATTTACTATAAATACTAAAAAGTGACTATAACTGTGAATTAAATTGTACCTCCAACTTTGTGCCTCAGAGCATTTATTTATAGCTGCACCATAAATTCTACCCAGTATGAAAGCTTTGTGTCACTTGAGGTACAATACGCACTCACTGCTCTTAACGAGATCGAAACAAGAAAGTGCATGGCTCCGGTAGCAAATTCACCTAAGTTGGGCGTAGAAAACTTCTAGGTTAAAAGCCATACCAATTCGACGGTGCGAGTCCTGAGGAAGTAGTTAGCTCCAAATTAATGAAACGCAATTAGAGTGCACGTTAATTCGGCGATACCAAGGGAAGTCTCTCTGTTCGTTCAGAGATGTGTGTCCATTATCTAATGGACTCTCCATCACCTACTAACTGCAAAATTACTACTTCACTAAAAATACGGATGTTTGAGAAACCGTGTTTCATTGCAGCTCGATAAATTAACTAACTAAACAGCGTCACACATGAGAGAAATCAGTAAATCAAGTTGCATTAACTGATCACAAGCGCATGACCTCTTTCCTTTTATGCTTTTTCGATAGTACTGTCATTGGTATATAAACTCAACTCCCATTAATAAACAATAAGCATATTTACACAAACTAAAGGAATCTCCAACTCCTAGCAGAACAGAAAATCATAGTTCTCGGATAGCACTTCTCTCACTAGTCAAACAGAAGAAAAAATATAGAGATTTTATAGATAATTATAACTTTCGCCCATAACTTCTATGATTCATCATTTGTATTCCACCATAAGGTAGTTTCCTATATCAAAGAAAACGAATGGCATTGATTGCGATTCGTTACCCACCATTCGTGTATTTATAATATACAAATTATTTGGTTTTATAAATCCCAGTTTAGACGAATGTTGATGGTCAATTTTAACCTCATTTGAAAAAGGCCAGATTGGCGCCGATGCGATGTCACTCCACGTGACGTCACAGGAACCTAGATTCTACACGAGTACATAGGATTATTACATTGTCTGAGATTTCCAATGCATGCATGAGGCACAGACTTCAGAGACACAATTCTTAATAATCACATATTAAAATTGCCTACGGTCGGAAATTTTCCTTCGTTTGATAGCGTATTGATAACCCTTATTTAAATCAAACTCCACCTTCTAGCAGGGTAGGTACTCTACGCCTTCCACCATTCTCGGCAGCAAGCAGCCTGCATCGTAGCGGCGTTCATAGCCTCGCACCCAGGTGGCCTCACACACCAGCAACCAGACATCACACGGGCTTCTCCCAGCATTCATACTTAGCCGTCGCGTTTTCGCGCTCTTGAAAATTTTCACTTTTCATTTAATCGCGAAAAATGTACATCGTCATTTAATCCCAAATTGTCACTAACCAAACGTTCCATCCTCTCCCGCCTCTCTTCCCTCATAAATTCCCTTCCAGATCACATTGACCCGTTCTCCTTTCCAAACCACTCCTTTACAAACCGCGCTCTTTCCTACCTTAATAGAAACTCTTAAGGTCAATAAGTTTACTTCAATGCATTGTTCTTTATTTAAATTTATTATATTTGATTGTGTTTGTGCTTTTTATGTTTGTTATACTGTGCCACTATAAAATGGCAAACTATGCTGTATGTGGACAATTTGATAAATAAATAAATAATAATCTAAAAGCGTGAAATATGTACATCAGGAGTAATAATCTTTCGATTCAGGCAATAAAAAATAATAGGAAACCACCCTATTACGAAAATTGGTTAGGTGTAGCTATATACTCAATTATACCATCAGCTAATAACCTAAAAGTCGGGCCAGAGATATGAAATACCTTTGTACATTATGTTCCGAGGATTAAACATCTGTTTTTTTGTAATAAAGGTAAATTAATTTCAAAAATCACCATTTCAAAAGCATAATCCAAATGAGATCGACGAGAATACTCGGTGCAATGCTTTACACAAGTACGGACTCCAGTGCATGACCCAACAAAAAATTACTTACGATTCTAATGCAGTTTTTATAGAAGGACGAAAGTCATTTTGTGATGCTACGTATCTACTACATCTCAGCTTTGTATGTCTCAACGCTTAAAGTGACAAAACTGAAAATGAAATTTGGTGATTGAATAAGGTGAAATACCAATATTTTACGTATGATCATCATTGAATGATAAAAATATCTTTGACTACATTTTTCAACTAGAGTGCTTCCTAATAATCTCATCATTACTTAGAAGTACCATGGTAATTGAGCGATTTATACATGCACTCTAAATTGTGCATCTTGATTTCATAAATCCTATGATATTAGTAAAACACGCTGATGGATTGCCTTTGGAATTCTATTCCAATTCACCATCATGATTACAAGTAAATTTCAGCACTCTACACCGTTTTAGGCTGTGACTCATATAATAACTTATGAATCCAAAATCAGGCACAATCCCATGAGTCGCCTCTTATTCTCATTCACTTTCTGCAGCACGCCTGACTTTGGGAAATATTATTATACGTTTTCCACGGGTTAATGCTCGTATTGGTTTTTTTAAAGTGCAATTTTTTAAACACTCCTTCTTTTCCCTTTCTTATATTGAAATTTCAATAATACGGCGTTTGTAATTAACAAATATACGAAATAATTATGCTTTATCTAATAAATCTAACTAAAATAAAGTTCACATTAAATGCAGATCTGTCCTTAAAATAGTGATGGTCAGCCACTTAATCAACCGGTTTCCTTTACTTACTTCATAAATATGAAATCATTTACCAAATCAAAATATGAGGATGCTTATGTACAGGAGATTAAAATTATGAAAAAAAGGTCAACATTTATCTGCATTCACCATAAAAAGGGTAGGTGAGATAAAGCGCATATCCAATTCAAATGCATAATCATTTTTTTCCATGAGTGAGATTATATACACTTAACCGGTAGATGTATGACGTCTTCTATCCACCACCAAGTTGTGTATCGTATTTTGAATACAATGGCATGATTAAATTTTATGTTAGCATTTTGATGCGGATATATTACCATCCATGAAACTCATAACTCTGGCCCGCGCTGACAGCAGAACTTTCGGTCGCATGTCTTGTCCTTTTCTCCGAGGCAAGAAAAACTTTCTCGCAGTTTTGTTCCCGTCGGTAGAGAAAGTTCTTGAAGTTCCATTCTGCTCCGTGGCCCTATTTGAACTTAGTTTTGCCCTTATCTTGATGGCCTCATGGAAGTTGCGAAGGGTTTCAATGCAAACCTTACATCTGCAGGCATTGGTGTGCCGTGAAGTTCTTCAAGAGTCCTTGTCCCTGTCCCCGATTTTGCGCTCTATAATGCATCTAAGATATTTTTAGAGTAAAAATAGGTATTCAGACTGGCATAAGCGACAAGCGTAATTCTAGATGCTCTAACTGAAATAAAATTGAAACGCATGCCGCCATGAGGTTTTTAAAATGATCCCTTATACAAAATAAATAAATGCGAATTAAATTATCGTCGAAAAAATATCTTCCAACATGATTTCTTTCCATACAAATCCCATGCAATAATCATCGAAGCAAAAGAGTTTTTAGAAGAGAAACCCGTGTTTCAATCGTTTAATGATCTTAATTTTTCTACAGCAATTAATGCAGGCGCATGGCAAGCTCAGAATTATTTTAGCTAATAGGTAAACAGAGGGTAGCTAAATATCATGCTTCTATATCAAGATATCTAAGTGATTGAATCAAATGCAAGGTTTTACCAATTTGCGAATTAGAAAAAATATCAGTATCGGCAACCAGCTTACCACCCCAGCTCCCTCTGAATCAAACTTCAGGCATCGAGCCTGGCTCAGATAGTTATGTACCCTTAGTCCAGCTTAGACCAGAAACCAAACCTTAAGTCACCTGGGCTAGACAGGAAAATCTTTTGTCTTTGATTTTTTTCAGAGATGCGCTTCAAAAAAATGTTTCAAGATGTAAAATTGCTGATAAATGATTTGAAATCAAATTCAGTTTAAAACCTCGAGATTCTATGAAGCTGGGTGAATATTGCATGGAAAAAAAATATTTAGATAAACTCACTACCTAAGCTCCAACCAAACTCATAGGAAAATCTTCGGTAGTACCATAACAATACTAAAATCTAATGATTACTACGTGATATCAAAAACATATAAGAACCCCTTCCGACCACTAACTGACTGATTCATAAAAGTTTTGGGGTGAAAAAGACGAGATACGACAAAACTTCATAGAATTGACCCCCTCTAAAATCGTATGTAACCCTAGGAAAATTTTTCGAAACATTAAATTTTCTACCTCTGACAATGTTGCCAACTTACTTTTTGTGGGCATTGGGGGGCCAAAAAATTTGTTTTTCAATAATGTAACTTTTCGAATCTAGACCACAAGATACGTCGACACACCAATTTTCAGACCGATGGGAGCACTTTTGATCTTGACCAAATCATTCAAATTCATTATTTAGAGAATTATTATCGCAGCTACGAAGTAAGACACGAGGTTGCGTCTCAGGGCTCACCAAAAATTGTGTAGGGCTAGCCACGGTGATAACTTTACGGAGTCACCCGCTATGCACAAATTGTGCGAAAAATCTACAGAAAAAAATCATTTGCGTTGACCGGGATTCGAAACCGAATCCGGTCCGGTATCGTCCACAAATTTCCGCTGAGGAGATTGACACTTCGGTAGCTTAACTTGCAAAAGTACTCGACCGAAAATTGGGGTCCCGCTCAAGGCGTATCATTTTTTCTCTGCAGGCATATTCCAAAACTCACTAACGTGAGGAAAGCTGTTACCGATACCGTTATTGGCGCTTTAAGCGAAAAATTGCATTCTGGGACTGGCATTAGCAAATATCCTTAAAGCAGGGAACTTTAAGGGGCTAGTTATCATATAGCGCATATCTTCCTCGCTTCAAGTGCAAGATCGCAAGCGTTATTGGAGCTAATTATCACCAAAAACTGATTACAGGTACGTGGAACTTTAGAATTTACTCTGTATATATACTGTGACTTGCATATTATCTCTTAAGGCCTATAAACCAATGGGGAACATGCACGCTTTTTAAAAGTACTAGAATAAGAAGATTCCTACCTCAAATGTGCTCGCCGAAATTTTCACGGATGAATTATGTTTTTAGCTGAGTTTTGAGTCTATAAAAAATAATCTTCATCGACTGCTTGAAAACACGTGACGGAGCGTGGGCGCGTTATATCACGGCACGGTATCCACTGATGGCAGACTGAGGAAGTAGATAGAAAAACTGCCAATGTAGGTGCTCGAACGCAAATTTGGCGAATATAATTGCTGTTTTAACGTCAAACTTCGGATTGTGAATATATTGGGTTGCCAAGGCATTGTTGAAATAAATAAAGGAGATTGTTTTGGGAGATTTGGAAAGATTACATTGATTTAAGTTGATTGCAGATTGTGACCTACGTTACACACCTACATCATTTGCTGAATGCAGTAAGTGTGTTACAGCATGATATTCAATAGAAAAACGTGTGAAAACCTTATAAATCGTGTATATCGTGTATCCTACAAAACCATATAAAGTGCCCCGTCGTCTAGTACCTCTGTTTACTCGCTGGAGAATTGCTTGTGTTCCAAATAACAAAAACAAGAGGAATAAGTGGTTGATAATCCACAGAATGGAGTTAAATACATTATCTATATTGTCCATGGGATATTATCAACGTAAGTACATTTTAAAATAAGGGTTACCGTAGGGTTTTATCGAGTCGCCAGTTTTTCTCGGATGACCACCAAATTTTGGATGAATCACTTATTTCACTTTGTAAAAAACCCTATAAATATACCTATTATTCTGTCTATTATAGGATCAAATTATACGTAAAGTGGCTGATTACGAGAACAAATACTGATTATGATTAAACCACGAGGAAAAATAAGGAATGTAACGGGTGGCCGACCTCTCGTCGCAAGGAGCCCGTAACAAGGATCATTCACGAAGTGTCTTTCGCCGATATCGTTCAAATTTGGTAGGGTAGTAGTGTTCCATAATAAAAGCACATTTTCAAAATTTCTCGTGCCCTTAAGCCTTGTGACATAATAAACAGGATATAATAAAGGCAGTTGAGTCTTACACCTGAAAGCGAGTGTGTCGTGATTTCTCTCCATCCTTCCCCTATGAATCGGCGCACGCAACAGGAATACACGAGAAATATGAGGCTTTTGGCAGGGTAAATTCAATATTTATTACTGCGATGCCCAAAGCGTTCGCTGCATGTCAAAGCAGAACCTAAAATTTCGACTCGTTTTTGCTGTCGGTCTCGGTTCAAAAACAGGAACTGTAAATACAGCGTAAATAGTATTTGAAACTTATTTCTTTGTATATCAAATGCTTTTTTATTTCTTTTTAACGATCATTTGGATCTCAATCTTGGACGATTCTCGCGCTTCATACATTCGGCGCCTTTCCATCTAATCCTTCCATTTACCCATCCCCTTTTCTTCTGTTTCATCCTTTCGCTACCCATATCCAGTGAAAAATCCAAGACAAGCAAGATGTCAAAATCAAAATAACTATCGGAGCCATACGTAAACAAAGAAGTCGCCAATACATGCCAGATAAACTAAATAATTTGTCACCTATTTCTTCCGTATCTGTAAAACTAATGGAAAATGTTACCTTCCATCACGTAATATAAGTTATTTCTTCTTAGGTAAATATATTTCATGGTCTAGTTATCATTAGTCATAATAATAACATATATTAAAGATGGACACATGCACGTCTCACATTTCAGAATATTTAAATCGATATTTTAATTTAAGATAAAGTTAGTACGCACAAGTAATAGTTTTCAAAATAAAATTATGATAACTATAACAACAGTTACATTAGCGCCTTTTTAGCGCTTATTTTTTCTGGATCTTTCGTATTTCACTCTTCACTTGTTTTCTTCATATGTTCCTATTGGTCGCAACGATCTACGCCACCAACATCAGTGACGTCTATGGCTAGGCCATTAGAGAGACGGATTCACGGACTTTCACTTAACCGCCCGGTCACCAGAATACGATGGCAAAGTGACTGCCGTTAGCTGTAAACCCTTCGCGCTTTAAGTAGCTCGCGTCCACCCGAGTTCTGGAATAAGGGTGCTGAGAATATTTCGCACAAAAATTGTAATAATTGATAGAGTGACTAGGAAAAGCCACGGGGTATTCTGAGGGACAGAATGTCCCCATGCCAATGAGCAAAAGCGAGTCATTTCATAAAGCTGTGGGAAGGCAAAGATAACAGTAGCCAGAAAATCATTCCGTTGAACACTGCTTGAGCTGAGTGGAGATAGTGTAAACTTGAATTGCATCCCCAGCACGGAAACAACCTGCCAGGAGATGTGGAAGGAGGCAGGAGAATGAAAAAGGGAACGCATCTTTGCCAGCTGCACTTGACGTTACTGCCATCACCGTGAGCGACACTCGGGTGACGGACGACAATAGCAAACACTTCTCATTTTCGGAGTGGAAATCCTCCTCGGTTAAGTGATTCGAGTACTCCGATAAAAGGATTAAACCCTGAATGAGAATTCCAGCTCAACGATTCCAGGAAACGTGACGGAAGAAATTAATCAGAGCTTTCACTCCAATCGTTCCTTCCGTATTGCTAATGAGATTTTTCAATCATGACGACATACTTCTCAAACGAACGTCATCATATTGAAAAGATTAAAAAGATATAGTTTTCCGAGTGCAGTTGACAGAAACACTATAGTGAATATTTGTCACACAGGCTAATTGGCGCTGCTGGAATTCTCTCTGCACTTTGGATTTGAATATTCTTAGTCATTCCCTGTCGATTATTTCAGTATTGTATATAAATTAAGATTATTTATTTTAACGCTTCAATTAGCGCCAAATTACGGAGTTATAATTCATTCGAAAGTCAATTCTTGCCCAAATGTTTATTTTCCTCATTAAAATCTGAACATATGATTCTATCGAGGAGAAATTACGTGAATTCAAAACAGAGAAATTCAGCGTCAATCTATTTTGAAAAAATTCCTCTCGGGCAGAGAAGACTTTTGTGTATATACAAACAGAAAGCGGAGAAGAAAAGGACATTTTTATTCTTTATTAATTTATTTGCTACAGTTGATTAAATTTTCAATGAAACTTACATAGTTTTTAAATTTCATAGTTAAGTGCATGGGATAATAAAGTTATTTTTGGGCCTACCATTCGTATTCCATTTCTAGAACTTATTTCTCTCTTTCTTCTATTCTGTTACACATATGCTAGTTCTAAATAATTACAAATTTCTCTTTGTTGCCATTAGTGGTTATTTTACGGGAGAATTCTATAAGGTCATTAAAATTTAATCGGCTATCACACATTAAAATCTTCAATATTGCCCACCATGACGGTAGAAGAAGGTGTTTATTTACTTCCTTGGGCGCTTGAAGATTGCACTATTCATTTCGTTGGGAATTTTTTTCATTGCATATAAAAATCAGGAAGAATATCAATTTCTAAGCATTTCGAGTGCAAACTATTTCGGTTTTTCATAAAAATATTGGATATTTGTGTTTCATAGTTGATCGCAGCAGTGCTGTATTTGGGCCGGTAAAAGCCGACACGGCGTACCCCTAAAATCCAAACCATCTATAAGCGTACCGGTTAAACTACCTTTTTAAATCTGTAAAAAAATTGCCCTACTGTAAATAGTCCGATGGATTTCAGAAAGGAAAATCGGAAATGATTATTTACTTTTCCAGAGTTATCTCGTGGCACAACTCGAAACTAATATAAGAATTTGAGTTTGACATTTCAATCGCGGCCGAATGTATAATTCATGTTCAGTTGTAGGCAAATTTTGGTGAGTACCGCCTAATTTTTCATCCCAACTACAGCACTGGATCTCAGATATTTGTTACTGCGCAGCAGCCTTGAGTGATCTTGTTTACATTCGCTCTTGGAAATACTATTACTGCCAACTTAGATGATTTATTGAGCTGAAGTTCGACACTATCCTCAAACACAATGAGACTGCACAGAAAAGGCCCCAATCTGTACTAGTGAAGCTTCACTTTCATTACCACTTAGGGTGCACCTTAATCGATTTTTTAAAAATGTCCGTATCGAAGGGATGTGAGTGCTGAACGATCCAATTATTTTCAATATTTACAATAATTGTTGTTGTTCGTGTAAAATAGCATTGAATGTCCTTGTGTAGACTTCCGCGGTGTGGTGAAGATTTAGCGTGGAGGTTTTCGGAGTTACTACCGCGTAGATTCATCTCTGCAGACGACAGTTTCGCCGGCATTACAGCAGGCTTCTTCAGGTCAATGAAGTGGAGATCCGTGGTACCGCCCGTCTCTTATGCACCCCATCCGAGGCCAGTGTCTTCTCATTGGCTAGCTCAGGAGGCCCGGGTGGCTTCCCATTGGCCCGCACCGCATTGCTAGTTATGAATTTGATAAATTCCATCATCTTGGTTAACAACCCTAATTATAGAACATTTTCCCAAGAAATCCAGTGAACTATGCGATCCAACGACGCGAATTGCAGCTTTTGTAAACACACTTAAATGCGAAGTGGGTGACAATGCATCTAAAGGCCGACTAGATAATCCTCTTTCGTAATATCCGTTCTGGAAGTTTTGCATATTTCAGAAAACAGATTGGCATGAAACTGGGGTAGTGATTCATGATGGCATGATGGAGGAGGTAAGGTTTTCACGGCAAAAATCTTAACCCCTCCCCCTTCTCGAATTGTCTAGCCCCCTATTCTTTGTCAACCCCTCCGCCCACCCTTGACTCCATCGTATAGAATCCAGAACGTGAGTCGTATTTCCAACGTAAGAAACTCTTCCGTCCACTTTCGGAAACGTTCGAAAGCCTTTTTTTTGGTGAACACGGTGCCATTTCATGGTAGGATATAACCCTGGAGAGAGAGCTGTGACTCCTAAGGCAGAAATTCTTTAAGACTTCGACACAAAGCCCCCATCCAACCATACGTCAAATTTTACAAGAAAGACGTCTTCCCGAAACTATGATGAAATGGTACCCAATATCTTAAAGGGCCTTCAGGAGGACCCACCAATATAGGGAATAAAAGGTATTTCAAAAAGTAATTCTGTACAAAGTTACCACCTTTGCAAAAACTGGGCTCTTTAAAGTCATTTTTTGTGAATTGTAGTAAAGAAACCCGCATTTTCTTTTGGCACTCCCGGTGACATGTATGCACGGATCGTGTAAAATGAAAAATGCTGTTTCACCATGGGTATTATGCAGTCTCTTAATCATGGTACATTTTTAATCATCAGATAATTAATGCTGTGGTTAACGAAAACACGTCACTTAAATAAAATTACCACCACGGTTTACTGACTTAAGAGGAAAATAAATTACCTAATCCTATTGGTAGGCAGTCTGATTATGCCTCTACACACCAGAAGACGTCACGTTTGAAAACAAGATAGATAAGTTTTAGATAATTTATTGTAAAATTTGTAGTGAGATAACAGGAATTACTTAGGAATCCCATAATCACACACAGCAATAATACGAAAAACCGCCTGTAAATATCAGTTATTCTGGGTCAAGTGCCTTTCCACGGGATATCTCGTGCCGTCAATATTATTTTTCCCTGTTGCCGCACTAAAAGTCTTTCACCCTATTTGAACTCAGAACCTTACGATTAATAGCCATAAAATACCCCATCTGGTTACCACTCATCTAAAGATATATAGCCATAAATTAAAAACAAAAAATAAGCCAAAAATACTTCCAATAGCAATTGTCGAGAATAATGGTTCATCACGGCAAATGACTATGTTACCAATCTAAGAAAGATAATGATAAAACATGCCATTTATCCGACAGCATCTACAGCCCAAAAAAGGCAGAGCGCAGTAGGAAAACAACTGAAGCGCCATTCGCCAACGCGCATTTGACAAGTCGCAGCGACAAACCAGATATTTTGATACATAGTCTTTTACAAACAAGCGGCCGCATTTTTCATTCCGTTTTGTGAGCGCTGATACAAAGAGAATAACGTGTTTCCCGTTTCTGTGACCTTGCCTCTGAGCATACATGGAAAAACAGATGAAGGGCGCGGCTTCGTGATATATTAATCCTTTCTCATGCAGATAAATGAACGAAAGAAAACAAACGTTTCGCAGCCAGCCTACCATTTAAAATGTACAATACTTAAAATTCAAAATTTTATCTATATAGTTTTAAAATTCATAACTATATCTAGAGGACATAGAAAAACAGGTAAGTCTTATTTTTTTAAGTCTAATGTTGATTGTAATACGATAAATCATTAACGAGGCATTCACGTCACAAAAAAATTATTTTTCTCAAAGATGATGATGACAATTTACTTTCCGAAACTTTGATCGGTGCAATTAAAAGTCAATGAAAGTTTGTAAAATCAATTTTGGATATAAATTGCCATCCTATCTTTCCGCAATTTACGAATGGAATATTTTTAATTTATGAGATTTAACGCTGTGACAACTTTACCTCGGGTCAATACATTTGACCAATCTTCGGAGATATAGCCGACAAAACGCAAAAATCGTTCATTTTCATCGTATTACATTGGGAGAGTAGAAGAGGTGACTGTTATTAAGTAGAGCCAGATGACAATATACTGATCTTTTACCCAAGGCGATATCATAATATGAAATATATGTATATTTCAGATTTTTCAGAAGCCAATATTGGCTATGGAAAGGTAGAAAGATAGCAACACCCACGCTTGAGCCGCTCCTCAACGCATCAAAATTCTAAAAATAGTGTTTAACATCAGACGCGTGTACGCTTCCAAGGCTGTTGATCAAGGGGTTGAGGTTTCAGATCCGGGTGAAGCCGTTTGAAATTGCCAAAAATCGGATTAAGTAAGTAACTTGGAGTAAGAGGTGGTCTACGTTGTGTTCCCTATGTTCTGCGCGCGTAAAATAGATTCGCCTGTGCCATAGTCCATAATAAACTCCACTTAAGCAAATCAACCTTCAGGCTATCTCACTAACAAGTAAAGGTAAAAAGGGGAAGTGAATTTATGAACTATAGAACCGAATTTATTATTTACCTGAGTAAGATTATGCCACTGTTTTTTGTTATTATATACTCCATTACCATATTTCGCCATATATTTTTCACCCCAAGTGCTGCATATTTTATAAACAAGGGTGTGCGTAATCATTAATGAGGATTGTATAATTATTCTTGCACGATGTATCTTTGAAATAGCCCTGACTTCCCATTTGATCAAAATAACACACCTGTACATGAATTTATGATGAGGAAGCAATAAATTATTGTTACTATAAAAAGTCAAAAGATTTGGTGAAGTCTATAGCGATTTTATATTTCAGTTCGATTTTTCACCACGATCCCCTTCGGCCCCCAGGAGGAGAAGATGGTAGCAAAGCACCCCTTTGTCATCCCTCGTGGAAATAGAGAGTGGAGAAGCGTGTCACGGGGGAAACTAAGGTGATTTTCGCAACTTCCGATGGAGAAAAGGAAATAGGAACAAGGGAAGAAACGCGC
The DNA here is from genome assembly GCF_921293095.1 of Ischnura elegans. NCBI lineage: Eukaryota > Metazoa > Arthropoda > Insecta > Odonata > Coenagrionidae > Ischnura > Ischnura elegans. The sequence goes on along the minus strand of NC_060250.1, from coordinate 28,393,741 downwards.
AAGCCACTCAATTTATGTATTTCTGCGCGCCCATTTTCTTGACAGGCGTGGAATACCATAGTACGCGAGCCTACCTGCCGCCTCCCTAGTATTTTCCGCCTTTGTTCGAGAAAACTAGCCAGAGGGAGCTTACTCCAAGTATAATAGGTGCATAAAGTAGATTCCCGCTATACAATGGATCCGAGGTACTATTTGAGCTGATTTTGCGCGCGTTGTTTAAAATTTCATATTTCGTGGATTTTATTTCTACTCGCGTAATATGTAATCAATTATGTAATTGTAGCACTATTTTATGATGAATATTTGAAACATAGCAAAATCTGTAATAAATGAATCCTGCCTCGTCAACGCCGATGAGGTATACATGAGGTGCCTTTAGAAAAAATTCCTCTGGACCGGGATTTGAACCAAGGACCTTTCGGGCTTTCCGGGTCACTGTGTAAAGCACTACGCTATCCAGGTTCCGTAATTCCTACGGCTATTTTACTGAGGCTCTTGTTACTACAGTTTGGCCACGGTGGTCCATCAAGAATGGAAACGCGAGAGAGAGAGGACTTCTAATAAGCCATAAACAGGTTGAGAGCCTCAAACATGCGCTTAAGCCGCGTATAATGGGAAATCTAAGGTCCGGGGTTCGATTCGCGGTCTATTTTTTACTCGTGGAAATTTACGTAAATAGTAAAATATGTATGCGCAAATGCACCTTAAACTCAAAGTCCTCGTCCGCAGATTCAATTTACGATGGAATTCGCGTTTTGATTGGTCCAACGAAACGGATAAAATCGTAAAGCCATCAGTCTACTGTAAGGTATGCATGGACAAATAGAAGGAATAACAACAATAGGGTGGTTTCCTATTATTTTTTATTGCCGAAATCGAAAGATCATTACCCCTGGAGTGCGCATTTCACGCTCTTAGACTTTCGAATGACGATATCTATTTTTCGCGATTAAACGAAAAGTGAAAATTTTCAAGCGCGCGAAAACGCGACGGTAAATAGGAATGATGGGAAAAGTCCGTGTGACGCCATTCTGGTTCCCGCTGCCGCCCTGTGAGGTGACCTCGAGGCGAAGCTTGAGCGCTGATACGACTCAGGCTGCTAGCAGGTAGCGCTTGGCTTAAATATGGATTATTACTACCTTATCAAACGAAGGAACCTTTCCGACCTTAGACAATTTTAATAAGTGATTATTAAGAGATGTTTCCCTGAGTTCTGTGACTCATGCATGTATTGGTAATCTCAGACGATGTAAAACTCCTATCCTCTCGTGTAGAAACTAGGTCCCTGTGACGTCACGAGGAGTGGAATCGCATGGGCGCCAATCTGGCATTTTTCATATGAGGTTAAAAATGACCATTGCCATTCGTTTGAACCGGGATTTCTAAAACCAAATAATTTGCATATTATGAATACACTAATGGTGGGTAACGAATAACAATTAATGTATTTCGTTTTCTTTGATGAAGGAAACTACCCTATAATGAAGAAGAGTGAGCTGGTCGACACACGGGTGAGAGAGGGCACATAGGGTAGCGCTACCCCCAGGGCCTTCCTTCCCCCTTCGTCGCCTCGGGAGGAGAATGGGTATACTATCATCACGGCACGCCGCGGCCGGCTCCTAGACAGACGATCATTGCGGAAAGATAGTGAGCTCGTGGTTATTCTTGCCTTTCGTCGTCAGACTTCGGTAAATTGCCAAATAGTATCTATTTATTCCGTCTCAACTTTCCCTACCCATTGAAGTATTATCGATGTTATTTTTCTACCTGCAACTATAGTCAAGGTAAGAAAAATTTTAACCATATAATATCTCACAAAAATATTGGAGGCACAGGTAAATTTTGACCAGAGTTTATTTTCTATACTCTGACGGCCACCTGGCGCTTACTCTTATTGTTAGATTATTGTACAAATTCGTTTCAAAACGGGATGGTTCATAATAAATTTTGGATTCAAAGTAGGTAATGTTTATAACGAATGTGTCAAACTTTAGTGAAACTTATCTGTAACTTTAGTGAAGTGTATCCTGAGTTTATACTTTTAGCGGATGAATTTATACATAATAATTGAGAAATTTAAACAATATCCCCATCCATAAAATAAAGTTGACACCGTTAAAGTTCAGACTCTGTTTCAGAGCGGCAAAATCTTGAATACATTACCGGCCACCGCATACGACAACCCGTAAGCAACAACTGGTAAACGGACCCTTCGTATAAGCGACTTCTTCTAACTATTTAATTTGTCGATGTGCAACTAGGAAAAAGACTGCCTCGTTAATAAAGATGTGGTATTCAGATTCAAATACAAATGTATGAGAATTATCCAAAGCAAAATGTACGACAGTTAGAACAGGCAGATTAAAATCCAAAATCGCACACTCCCTCTTTCATTCGATTAATAATCTGACAATAAATATAACATGATTTTCTAGTGGCTCGCCGGTATCTATTTATGGTGCGGTTCGAATGACATTTATTATACGTTAGTTATGTTATTACATTATGAGTTGTTCTATTCAACCATTAAAACCACTCTATTTTTCTTGGCGGCTCAACGCCGTTTACAATAAATCGCATAACTTCATCTCAAAATCTAGCCACTACACGTCGTTACTCTTTCTGATTTTCGATAGTTTACTTACTTTGTGAAATAACTATTCTCAAAGATTTGTAGCATTTCATCTAACTTTTCCAATCATTAAATATTTTGGCAACACAAGGATTTTTTACGTTACTAATAGTATTCTAAGCACTCTCCGGTTATGAAATGGTAGTTTACCAAATCGGAATTCTATTAAATAGTTAGTAATGCAATACTGCGTAATGGGATGCGTTGTTTAGGAGTTGCCGTATTTTCGAAGGGCTCGCGAACCAGATATCTGCCAAAGATAACTGTTTACTAAGTGTACGATTACGTGGCACCTATCTGCGCACCTCCTCCCCCATCCTCAATTCAAATCCTACCTCTTCCATCAGCTCTTAGTCTAAGTAGTTCGATCGTCGAATCAATGCGGAGGATAGGATGAGAGTGATGATTTGATGGGGGTCGGTGGAGGCCTTTTGTGTCCCATCCTCGAGGAATAGGACGCCCTCTAACTCGCAGAAGCACATTTTTAGACCTACCGATGGAGTCCTGGAATACCCGATATTCAATTAATCTAGGTCATCCAATTATTCGGGAGGGAAGGGGGGCCTGTTAACGCAAAACAGGCTATATTGGCGATGTCAAAGGATTAATCAAACTCGGGGAGAAAATACAAACCTATTCTGAGAAAATGTCTATTTTCCACTTCGGAGAGCGCTTTAAAAATTAGGTCATCATTACTAGAAAGTATTGATAACCTAATCCTATTCGATAAATCTATATAAAAGAAAGGGTGAAGGGCTTCCCTCGAATAAAGTGGCTTTAAATTGGCGTAATCAATGACCAATTAGTTGATTTTATAAAAACGAGACATAAAAATGAATCAATTTTTTGTGTTTCCGAATCATTTTATTTACGCAATAAGACCAATTTTTAGAATCGTTAATCATTATCAATAAGATTCACTAGTTGGGATGAAATCTTTACGCTCATATCGGCTTGAAATTTTTTAATGAGCTCTCTCCGTACTTTTTTGAGCATGAGTATCATGATTCTATTATTGATGACTGCGCACATTGAAAATTTTCCTAAACACCATTAATAAATTTTGCTCTCTTCACTATTTTCCGTCCCTTGTAATATTTGTAACATTTTTGTTTATATTCTTCACAGGACTTCACAAGCCAAAGCGAAATAAATTTAAAAACTGAATGGTAGAGAAATAGAGTGCGGAAATCACGTACCTAGGCTCGAAAGACGGACGAGAACGCGACCGAGGAAGAAATGTCAAGCTTAGTTGGGAAAGTGGGAGCATGAGAAGAAAGATAAGAAGGGGCATGAGGAGGAAACGGCGGAGGCAATTAGCAGCGTATCCAAGATAATTAAAGGGAGATTAGAAAAGGAAGAGCTTGGGACACGAAGGCAAGGCGGAGAAGAATTTTTCTCCTGTGATAAGGGTAAAACACGCGTTTCAATGTCTTCTTTCGATTGACCAAAAGAAGTTGACAGTATGCGAGAGATTGCAGGAGGAATCATCGTTAAAGGCTGAGAAACTGACTTACACTGAGAAAGAGACTGTGCAATCCAGTTTAGTTTGAAAAAAATTTATTTACTGTCTCTTTATTAATTTTTTAAAGGAAGCATCTTTTTATTTAGTACACTTATGGAAATTTATATATTAGTAATAGTTTATAAGTACTGTGAAGGAACATTGAAATATTTTGAAAATAAATTTTTAAGAAAGTATATTTTATTTATAGTACCTTTTGTATCAGGGTTGATCTAATTATTTAAATTATTTTGTTTTCTCGATTTTATAAGAGCTAATAAATTAATAAGTTTACTGTAATATAATTATCCTTAATATTTTTAGTGGATAAATTCTATTCGTTTATAATTGTATCTAGTTTTTTAAGAAATAAATTAAATTTAGTCCCAAAATTTACTTTTTTCTTATTGATAATTTCTTTTTTGGGTATTTATTTTTTATTTTTTGCTGAGAATGCGAGGTTGGAATTGGAGCAGGGGCTATTTTTCCGTCTCGCATCCACGCATTCTCGTAGGTGTTCTAGTAATTCACCGCTTTACACGACGCAAATTTAATTGCGCTTTCGTACATACGCCAGATTGCGCAATGACGTGCCCCGTGTAAAACGGCCTTAAGATTCAGGGGCAAGATATGAATAGTGGTACTACGTTGAGTTATTACACGCCTGCTACGATCAAAGCAAAACGAGTAGCTCAGTTGTTGCAAAATTACAGGTCGTTCAATCTATTTATGAAATTCTCATTACAAAAGCTACAAGAATATCTGCTGAATCTCCGCTTCGGTCGATAGTACCATTAAGGAGACCCATATTTCTCGCTATACAGCTCTGATTTCTTGGAAAGATACCCGTAGTTTATGAAATGAAATTAGCAATTTCTAAGAATGCTCATTACAACGGCTAACATCATTCACCTCTACATCACAGCATTAAATTTAACATCAGCATTTTCTCTGAATCGATATTTTTATGTTTTAGGCTCAAGCGAATCTTTAAAACTTTGACTACTATGTATATATGGCCAGAACATTTCTGGATGATAACTTTAGTTTTGTGAAGTTAATGAACTCGGAAGCAAGACAAAATACGACCAGTCATGGGGTATTGATCAATACGTAGAAATTTCTACACCATAGGCAGCATTGGAAAAAGAAGGAAGGGAAGCAGGGAGGAAGTATGAATCGAACCAACTTAAGGCAGAAAGGTAATTATAGATTTTGCAAAGCTAAAGATTTCATTGGCCACAACCATTCATCACTTCCAAAAGGCAGGGCAATCTCTTCTTGGTTTTACCTTATGCGAAGTGAATACCGCTCACGAAACTTTGGCGCCATACATGAAATCTTGCAAGATAGGTACCTCAACTATATTTATCTAAAATTAAATATTTAAAACCATATGATGGCAGCATGAAATCGACTACGAGTTACCCTCCTCTTGTTGCTAAATAAAAGCTTTTCCTGTTATTAATATTTGTAATACTAGTCCGTGAATAGCGCATGAAATTTTCAATTTTTGGCACTGGCAACTGAAAATTTTCAGGTGAATGACATGAATTTTTTTAAGTGAAAACTTCTTTAGCGGCGTTAAGCACTTTTGTGGGATGGGGAAAAAGCATAGAATTCGCGTGAGCGTCACCGACCCGACACCGCGATCGCTACAGCGAGATATACATATGTATAGTGTGTATAGTGTATACAATGGTATAGGTTGCGTCACTGCTATACTTTTACATACTGAATACTGGCATCTGTCTGCTTCTAGTTCTATACTGTACTTTTTCTATACAGTGCGTATTATTTTGTAGATTGTTAATAGAGATTAATATATAAACTTTGTTAATATATAGACTGTTAGTCTTTTTGTTTTAAAAATATTAAAATTGAAAATAAAAATCTATAGTGTATATTGTATAAGTTCATTAAATATAAAGAGCTCGTGCATGAACGTGCAGAATAGTGTACACGCTATAAAAATACAGGTCAGTACAATTTAAGGCAGTTTCTTTTATGTGCATAGTGAACAATTATAGGTTTAGAGCATATTAAATAAAAGAAATAAAAGCATATTATATATTTTTTATAAAGCATATATTTTAATATATAAATGATGTTACTTTCTATTCATACACATCGTATTTTTATATATACCTATTTAATAATAAACAGTTTGCTGAAAAAATTAATTTCAAATTTAGTTGAAAAATGAGTATTACTGGAAAAATTAGTTCTTTAATAATATTAAATCTATATAAAAAATAAATGGATAATAATTATTTCAATTTTCACTTCTGTCGGCCAGTCCCACGACTGCCCCGTTTTTTTTCTCTCGTGAATACATGTGACCTCATGCGTCATTTACTCATCATTGACGGAGAATAACTGGGTATTAATAAATCAAAACCACAGTACACTAGCACTATCAAGAAGCAGCACAGTGTAAACGATCAGAAGTTGCGTATCCATGGTTTGAAAACTGTCGGATATCATAAATTTATGAATATTTCCAATAGCACAAAATATGTCCAATTGAAAACAATTTTATTTATCCAGAGCACTTATTATATCAAGGAACCGACTTCCCATGAGAAATTCTGTCTATTTTTGAGCTCACAAAATCGTAAAGTACCCTCATTTTTGCGATCATATAGGTCTGAACATCCATTTTTATTTACTGTCCCGCGTAACGGTATTCACAAGACGCCTACCTTTGAGCTGGAAAATTGTACTAGCGCCACCAAAACGAGCAATCTTTGATCTTGTCTATAGATTTCCCCAAGGTACGCGAGAGCAAGAAATCCGAGCGCAGAGGAATTGCGTACGCAAAGAGCCCCAGAGGGATTGACGTCAAGGATAGGTATCTCGAAAGAGCTATTCTCTCGCTTATCAATCTTAAACCGTTCGGGCTTTTTTTGCGTGAATTGAAAAGATTCCTCTTCTGAAGGCCCATTGTTGCCAGCCTCTTCAAAGCCGAGACGAATATCCCCCATGTACCCGCTTAGAGTAGATTTATCATAAATGCACTTCCACCTAACTGCTGCATCCCCTGACAAAGAAGTCCTTCGTACACTTGCTGGAGAACGAATTCTCCCTTTGCATCTTCACTATTGACTGGTGGTCTTTCCTCAAATGTTGTGAATAAATCAAGAAATGATAAAGCCATTGTTTGATCAGAACTGGAAAAATGTTGGAATTAAGTTTTTATTCTCAATATACTGATCGAATACGGTCTTTTAATTTTCAATGTTATTTCGATGAGCTTGGACGGCTGTGCATGGTGCCCTGTCAACAACATCGGCCAACTTCTGTTCCACATTAAGTCCATTTTCCCAAGGTAAAGAAGGTGCCTAAAGCGTTAAAGCGATTTTTCTTCACTGATAAATCTTTTTTCATGACATATTTCACTTCTCATCTCGTTGTGCCATGCGAGAACATCAAAAAAGACAGGAATTTTTCGATCCCTGTGGTTAAAATGATTTCAATGAAAAGATTCTTCGCAAAAAAACCATGGAAAGCTAAAAATGCTATATGTATGTATTAAATGTTAAACCTATTAAAATCATTCAACATTAACATCTAACAGCGGTTGCATTCACGTCAAATTGTATTTTTTTCTAGTTGTAACTATGAGAAATTAACAGTTTAACATGTGAGTAATTGTTTCAAATATCGTATAAATATATCCTTTAATTTATTATTCATGAATGTAACAATCTTGTTTAATATTTAGTACTCTTGCATGAGTGACTTATTATATAGATATTGATTCAGTGTACTCTGCACTTTATACATTCTAAACCATTTCCGTCGAAATATTTTATGCCAAAACCTGCTCGAAGCTTGCTTTCACTTCTCCTCGGCACATCCTTGTGTTTGTTTACATGCGGATAACTAATTTTAATCCACAGTCCCCACTCATGAATCCAATGCCGTGGTTACCATTCAAATTTTATTGTCAAAAGATTTTTTTTAATCAATCATTAAAAACTTTGAAGTCTATAACGAAGTTATCGTAGTTAATAATCAAATGATTAAATAATAAACTTCTTTGTTTATCCATCGAATAATAAAATTTACACCTTTTCATCTACTGCGGTAGAAATTACGATGACAGTGAACAAAGAAACCTCTATCCCTAGTTTTTTTCTGGTCGATTAACTTCTTTGACATTTTAATGCCCCAGGGTTTTTAAAAAAAGAACGCTTGACATTTTTTCCTGCTTTCTGTTTAACACTATTAATTTTAAGGTGATACGAACCATCTGCTAGGCAGTACAGACAGTTCGTTTGCTTAAAATGCATTTTAATTATTTACTTAAAATCCGCACATTATGTATTCCCCTAGCACTCATCCTCCACTGAAGTCTCAATACCTTTAGCGATTTAATTTCTTCCATCAGCCCGCAAGGCACCCACATTTTCGGATGAATGGAGGGGGTCGGAATTTTTAGAACGCCTCAACCGAAAAAAAATCTCTCTCTTCGTTGTCCCAAGAGATTTTCCAAGAAGAAATTTAATGGCTCTTAAATGCCCCAAGAAATTATGCCTTTTTAAAAAATTCTATGACAACATTTTTAAAAAAGGAACGTACATACATAAGATTTTTGGAGGAAGACTTCGTCTTATACGAGTAAAAGGGAAAGTCACGCAAATTGCCTAAACATCATGAAAGTAAACGTAATAAATAGTTGAGCGCGAAATCTGACTGTCGACATACTAAAAACGCGAATCTAATTCAACTCAGTTAATAAAGCGAGATGTCAAACTGTCATCTGTGATTCTCCAGGTACTGACAATCGGGGGCACATGCCAACGAAATATCCCTTTCAAAAAACTATATTTTTTGGATTATCCATTTGTCGTAAAAATTTATCTATCCTCTCTTCTCAATTTCTGCAGTTCTACTTTCTAATTTAACAGTTAAATACAAAGAGCTATTACAAAACGGTATATTTTATCTGTTATTCTTTTAAAATTATAAAACTAATATTATTTTTCATGAGTATTCACGCGCTCGTCTATGATTTCACAATATTCAACTAGCTCATTCACATAACGTTAATTAACCTCACCAAATTATTAGCATAAGTTATTTAGTGAAACATTAAATGCTTCAAAATATCCTACGCGTGGAAAATATTATAGAGAAACCCTTAATGACACGTTTCACGTGCTTAAATTTGAGCAGCCTTCCTGAAACAATGATAATTTAGCTATTGTAATAGATGCCCCGATTAGCTAATCCTTGTTTATCTATGAACATAGTAAAAATAATCAGGGAAAAATCATAACCTTGTTGTAACTTTCATTTTGTGCACATACTTAAGCATTTTACACCCCCATATTTTAAAGTATTCTATGATTGTTTTCCAGACTGGATTCAATATTACCTAAATGTCCTCTCGAGGTAGATAAGCAAAGGAGATTTGGTAAAGGTGAAGCTCTGCCCTTAAATGATTTAATACATTCCGGCTATACTGGATTTCCTAATAGTTTCTACAATCCTACCTACCTCCGACGAGGGAGAATTTGGTAATCGAAATAAATATCGGTACAAGTTTAGAACCCGTAATGAAGACTGTTTAACCTCTCCATTTGCGTTGATATCACTGCAGTATACTAGTGACTTCTCCAATGAAACAATATTAAAATCTTTTATCAGGGCGAAATAAAGGTGCAGAAAATATAGAAATAACTGGCATTCTCAAAAATTATTAGTAAAAGAATTGCCCTCATTTGATGAAAAGATGGATTCACCTTCCCTCACATGGCCAGGGACCCACACGTTTATACCTATGGACCAGCTGGTTGCTAATGGGGGAGTGAAAAGTGTCGGGAAATTCGAAAGGAGAGAAAAGGATAGGAGATGAATGAGACAGAGAAAAATGAAAAGAGAATGCTTTAAAAGGTCAGTCTAAGCCACGGGGGAGGAATATATATTTATTTATTTTCCATATTTAATATATATTATTACCCTTTATTTGTTTCTTCATCGCGAGTATAATATATTACATGCTTGATAATGGATTGGAATATAAACTCAACAGTTGTCATTATATCATCGGCAAATCATTTATGTTTGAGATTAGCGTTAAAATTTTATGTTGCTGGAATATTTGTCGGTGGTGAATTCGAGAAAAATATTTTTTCTTTGTTGGTGATAAAGATGTAACCCAATCTAAAGCCGACGATGTGACGTCATAAATGAAAGGAGTGGATGAATTTGAAAAGGTTGAAAAATTATTCTCATTTTCAGAACGGAAGGCCCAATTTTAACCTCCCCTTCACGTCAAACATGCCCGATCTTCTCTACATATTCATTCATTGTATGGGAGTATGGGAGCACAATGATAACCATAAATATAATTCAATGGGTCCCGTTCATTGTTTTCAACCGTAGCAATATCGTTTTTACTGATAACTTTATCAAAATGTGTGACATTATGGTGTTAGAACTATTTTGTTAAAGCCAGAAAACACCAGTAGCGATTTGCTCAAATTTTTATAATGCCTGAAGGTTGTAATTTCAGTATAGATTTTAATTCTTCAATACGAAACGATCGACATGGTTAATCTTCCGTCAAGCGAAATATTTTATGAGCGCGCCTTTAATGGTATTTAACATTAATATGAAGTATTTTTATCCTTTGAGTGACACCATACAAGCGCATCAATTATATTTTAGTCAAAAAGTTACAAATGCAAGAGTTTTTTATTGAAATGACATTGCTACTTCAAACTGTGGATTTCAGGTGCATTGGACTTCTCAGAATTGAACGAAACAACTCGCCTTTCAGACGCTCGAAGTCAAATCAAGCGGAATGGCTGAGTAGAGTATGCCAAAATTAAGTTACTACTGACGCACCCATTGAACTCTGCCGTCTGGAAATTGGGCAAAAACTAATCTCAGCTGCGTCTGTAAAACCTGTTTCGCGCGAAGAAACGTAAATTCTACTGAGACTTCATTCCAGAGGGTGTTTCCAGAAGCTATTTGAAAATTGTTTGGAGCAGATTTTGAAAGAAACGGTAAGAAACAACTTATTTTAAGAGATTAAACCTCATGATAAATTTTGGAATAGTTCGATAAAGAGTAGGAAATGAGGAATGATTTCATTTATCCTTTTTAGTAATCAGAGGAAAAGGCTAGGAATACCAAGGAATAAAGGTGACCAGAAGTGACCTGTACGGTTCGGTGACCGTATGGTAGAGGTCACACTAGGGTAAGCCGAAACAGAGTCCTCTAGATTGCTCTCTCAACACTACTCTCTCATCATGTCGAGTCGTCTTCCTTCGTCGGCTTCCACTATGGGAATGACGACGTCCGCCATTGTTAGTCCTAGCAGCCCATTTACCCATAAGGAGATGTGGGAAGATTTCTTCGTTTGTTTGGTATGCAAAGAATGTTGGTAATTTTCGGATAGTTGATACTAATTCCCGAAACCTTCGGTAACATAAGTACAAATTTTCTAGGCATGACAACAATGGAAACGGTGAAAACAAAGATAAAACCACGGCAAAAACTAAACGTGTTACGACCTGATAGAACCCTTCTTTTAATGGGTTGACAGTCAATTGCGCTTAATAATCACTGAAAATACTATTGTATATTGACAATCATGGACTATCAAAACAGCTTAACACAAGAGCAACTAGTGACTCTGTTAAATTACTCTAGAAGTATTTTGAAAACCATTTTTCAATGTAAAGTAGCAAGGCTGATGCTATAGAAGTAATGAAAATGGCATAACTGAAAATTTTCCAGAATATAAACAAAGGCAATGTGAAAGAAAAGAACTTGTAATGTATAGTTCAATCTGACATTCAAACAAACACGTCAATTTGAGAAGCTACCTCATTTGATAGATGATAAGCATTAAAAAAGACTGCGTGCCTATTTTTCAATAACTGTGCTGATTTCTCAAAAAACTATAGATGAATGATAATGCTAACAATTACTTCATTTAAAAATATACATATGTAGTCATATCTCAGCAAAATACCAAGCGCAGGTGACACGTATGGAAGATGAGAATTGACTTACACTACCTAAAGACACTATCATGAAGCATAATAGAAAAAGACAAACTACAAGAGATTTTAGGAGTCCATAACTCAGGGTAATAGGCGCTTATTATATGAATAAAAGCACAAATTAAGACATGCTCAGTATCTCCAGCTGCTAAGACTGCATGTAGCCATCAAAAACACTCAACCCCTCCAAGAAACGAAACCTTGGAATCATCCAGCCATCGACTATGCCAAACATGAATTACACACAGGGGACTTTTTCCAAGGAACACTATCGAGATACCACACGTCAATGATTTTGGTTTCATGCAAAAAATGTGTATGAAACGATATACGATAAATAGAATATGAGAGGTCTCCTCTTTGGTGTAATAGGCTTAGGATAATTCGCGACGTCGAAAATCGTCGGAACATCAGTAGGCTTTTAATTTATTCCAGCCTTCCTTCCGAGCGGATTCAAATTTTGATTCGTATAAGTGCACCTGTGGCAAGGAAAACGAAGATAACTCGCACGAAAATGTTTTCATAATGATTAAATGGCTAAATAATTACGTGCATGTACTGTATGTTGCCTTTCCCTTGGGCTACAACCTTGTCGCGGTGGAAAGGCTTGCGCGTTCCTTATACCCCTAGAGCTGCACTGGTGGGATTAATTCTAAATTATTCCCGGTAGGGCCACCCATGCCAAATAGGTCGAAGGGTAGGAGCCAGACGAAAGGTAGTCCACGTGATGGTGTCACGTGAAAAACACTGTTGGAATGGAAGTGGGAAACCCTACCAACTATCTCTTCCCGGAAAACATGGAGTAAAACCAAATGAGCCTCGGAATCTCATCGACCGGGACCCGTCCGCAAAGGGCAGCTAAAACTAAGAGGGCAAGGGAGGATTGGTGGAAAATACAGTTTGAGGAAATGGAAAAGTTCTAGAGGGATGGAGAAGTAGGCGCGTTGTACGCCAAAGTTAAGTCGCTATCGGACGGCAAAACAGGAGAAGCCATGTCTAAAAGTAAGGCTAAAGATGGAAGGATGCTAACCGAGCGAGAAGATGTACAGAGTAGATGGAAAGAATACGTGGAGGATCTCTATGAAGGAAGGAACAGACCGGAGAGATTGACTTTAGAGGATGAAAGTGAAGTGGGGGAGGATCATTTTGGGCCGGGGATATTAGATTCGGAAATAGAGAGAGCACTTCGTTATATGAAGGCTAGTAAAGCAGTGGGCGTGGACAATATCCCGTGTGAGCTTCTGGAGAATCTAGGGAAGGGAGGTAAGAAAAGGTTTTTCAAACTAGTACGCAGGATATATGAGGAGGGATGTTGGCCGTAGGATTTCGTGAAGACGGTTTTAATTCCGATACCGAAAAAGAAGAAAGCTGTGGAATGCGGAGATTACAGGACTACCACCCTAATATCGCATGCGACGAAAGTGGTGCTGAGGGTATTGAACAGACGAATGGAGGCGAGGGCAAACGACTATTCGGGCGAAGATCTGTTTGGTTTTAGGAAAGGGAAGTCAACTCGTGATGCAATAGCGATGATGAGGTCCCTGGTGGAGAGGAACCTAGAATATGACCAGGACGTATATGCTAGTTCCGTGGATTTTGAAGAAGCGTTAGATAGCTTGAACTGGCTAGAGTTAATGGAAATCCTCAAGAGAATAAGTGTATATTGGAGGGATAGACGACTAATTTGTAATCTGAATATGGCCCAGACTGCGCAAGTGTGGGTAGCGGACGGAGAACCTGGGTGGGTAAGCATTGGCCGAGGTGTGAGGCAAGGCTGTCCTCTATCGCCGCGTATGCCTACTTTTTATCGTATGCGCTGAGGAGATGGTAAGAGAAGCGAGGGATGAGTTAGAAGCTGGAGTAAAAGTGAGAGGAATGATGTTCAAATAAGTGAGATTCGCGGATGATCAGGCGTTGATTAGCCAGTCAGCGAGGAGGCTTCAGGCTCTAGTGAATGCGTTATACGAGCGTTGCGAGGAGTATGGGATGAGGATTAATCACAAGAAAACTAAGTTTATGCGGTTTTGTAAAGCATCACGAGCGAGGAATGTGAGACTTAAGATAAAGGTGGGTGGTGAATAATTTGAGCAGGTTGAGCAGTTCAACTATTTAGGCAGTACGTTAGAGGTAAACGGATACGGTAGTAAGGACATTAGGAAGAGAATTGCATTAGCAAAGGAGGTCTTCGCGAACAGGAAGGAAATTCTGAGAGGATTCTTATATAAGAGTTTAAAGAAAAGGTTAGTGAAGAGTTTGATCTGGAGTGTTGCGCTTTACGGTGCGGAAACGTGGACATTGAGGAAAGAAGACGAGAGATGATTCGAGGCATTCGAGGTGTGGGTATGGAGAAGGTGAAATGGACGGAGAGAAAAAGGAACGACGAAGAGCTGGATATGGTTGGCAAGGAGAGGCAGCTTTTAGATGAGATACGGGGCAGACAGAATTTATGAATGGAGCGAATAATTAGCGGAGAGGGGATGTTGAAAATGGTGTTAGAGGGTAGAATGTTTGGGAAACGAGGTAGGGGAAGGAAAAGAATACGGTTTTTAGAAAAATTGAAAGGAAGTAGGCCATACAGTGAATTGAAGAAGGCAGCGCTGGAAGGATAGGGAGTCTCCCAAATCATTTCATTAGTACTCCATGGAAACCTACCTTAATCTTAATAATTGTAAACTGTATGTTGGCTATTATATTAATTAAGGAAGGTTCGCTGTAAATCGCATGTAATTACAAGGTGTAAAATCCAGCATGAATTCGAATACAATTATCTGCAAACATTCGATACCAATAACGTAGTTCCAAAAGGGACTTACTTAAATATTACATTATTTCAGTAAGTCTTTCATAAAAACTGGTATCATTGATTCCATTGCACGTAAAAGTTCCTCATGGTATTTCAAACGTGAAAGCACTTATATTGTTACAAGTATAACTTTCAAGGACACTTACAAGTATAACTTTCACCCGACGAAATAATAACAACTAACCACATTCCATCATGTGAATAGGTTGCGTATTCTGATTTTTATTGTTTGAATTAATCACTTGGATGTATCTCGGGTTACTTGTATTAGTTTTACGACACTATGAACGTTTTAAAACACACTATTGCCACAAATAACCTTATAAACATGAAAAACTCTCAACATTAGCAGGAATTATTATGCACTCTTTTCTATTTACATTACGTACAACGTAAAACTGAGTACCAAAGGTATTAAACTTTGAAATAAATCACAGCCTTTCATCAACTTAAGCCGAAACTAAGTAAAAACTTGATCTTCATATGAATACTTATCCAATACACTGAATTAAATCAACTTCTAACTCACCTCACAAATTGTGGAAGACGGCTATGGTTGCCACTTATCCATCCCGCAAATTTGTAACCATTTCGCCCTTACCTCAGGATTACAAGGAATAACAAAAACACGGAACCCATCCCTGCAACTAATGGAACAGCTTGGTGCAGAAGAACCGCCCATCTCTCTTATTAATCAATTACAAAAATGGAAAAAACTGCACCTACTTGACGTTACGCCTATGCTACAACACAGCCCGCCATTGATGTTTTGACCAACAATGGCGGATTGCGACGACTCAGCTTCGTAGTTATTATATGGCAATATAGAGGACTCTGAGCCGAAATTGTAGCCAGGATAAGGGAGCTAGTTCTTTTCCGCGGGTCACCACACCTTAGTCGGATTTCTGTTTGAGGTGTGCGAAGCCTTCACAAATAATTCGAACCCAGGACTTTCAAAAACACAAAGCTCTACCCACTTCACCACCACGTTCCCGAAGTGGGGACATGGTTTAAATAAGAAGGAATGCGGTAGATTGACTGCTTGAAATGGGAATTTTGATGATTGCAAAGGAGATTTGGTAAGGACAAAAGACGCCAGGAAAATAAACTTGGACTATGACATACCAAAAAAGCGAATAAATTCTTCCGTACGGTAATGTGGAAGTTTATTGAAATAACAAAGAAACGGTGTGGAGTAGTAGAGGTATGTGAGCCGATTAGGTGAGGAGGTTATTTGGCAAAATTCCTGAAAGAAAGGCATTTAGTTAGGTATTCAACTCCGAAAGGTAATTGCACCATTTCCTTACCCAAAAGCAGTTCGGTATTTCCTTCCCTCTGAGAATTTAACGTCGTCCCGCCTCTTTTTATAGCTTCTGACCACCTCCAAAGGAATTAAAATTTTATTCACTACCCGGTCAATGATGTGAATTCTTTCCGGCTCAAATATTCCCTATCCGATGACCACCCAGGTGAAATGTGTACGAATTTAATGCCACGGCAAAACTTCCATACCTTATGGTGACCATAAATGGTGCCATAGTCTTTTATATTGTTGGCAAGGAGGCCTTGCTGATTTGATTATGATTTAATATCTGAGATTATTAGATACTTTGCTTGGTAAGCTCTAATTAATTGATTCGATAAACGAGAAGACCTTCTCACTTACCCGAGTTCACACTTATTACCATTTGGTTAGTCTCCACATCAGACTTATCGGCCTTTTCACATTTTGGCGGTGACCATGATGGGGAGAGAGGGATGAGTATCCCGTTGTCTACATTCAGCATAGGCCCTCAAGTTTTAGTCTCTATCTTTTCCAATCGACAATTCCATAGTTAGCGAAGGAATTCTAGTGATTCAAACACGCTATAAATGTTTTCGAGATAAGGTCGTAAGTGTGCCCCTGCCAAATCAGCCCTCAAAAATTTTCCATTAACCCCCTCAAAAATGTAGTTCTTAATTCAATTTCTCATTTTTCATTCCTACTCGCCCCGAAATGTATTCCTTTCACCAATTAGCCCCGAAAATTATTTATGACTGCATCCTTGCTATTGAGAATTGAAACTTTCATTCATTCATAATTATTTATCACAACCACTGAAATTACACTAAAATCAGATACTTCCCGAAGTTAGAGGAGGCTTCGGTCCAGAATCATGTGGGTAATTACGCCGCTGATTCTATCCGTTAATGAGCGTTTCATTAAAAATACATGTAACGCGCCTTATGAATTGGAAAATCTGTCTGAACTACCCCTTTCAACTGAATGTTGAAAACCACAAGCAGGTTGTTTTTTTTGGATCCATGAGAATTTTTTTCCCTCCTCCTCCGTCTGATACTGCCTGATACAGATGGATGTATGGAAAAACGGTATTAAATATCTTCTAGTTAAACCCGATTCAATAACACACGTATGCCCACCTACAAAAGATGAATTTTTCTTATGCATTACCATATTTGGTTCCACAATGCACAGATGGCAGCCATCAGGGCCAGCGGAGTAAGATTTCTTTAGCAAGATTTTCTCAAGCACTTCCGTTTGTGAATTTTTGAAAGTTTGAAATTATAAGTTATATAAGTTAGACTAAACGAACTATTTATTTGAGATATGGCGAAAACATTTGCCCTTGAAGTGGATGGAAATAAATGCTAAGAATACTCTAATTGTTCCAGCATTCGTGAAACATTCTTTACTTCAATTTTGTTGATCTTCATTGCGTTCAAGAGGAATGAAATTATTATCCGAATAAAAACACTGTAATTATCAGCAACTAATTCATGCTTTTACTACGTCACCGCACATATTTCACGTAGTTCTGCTATGCACATAGTCATTCAGCTGTTTATATCAACTTACTTCTCCGTATTTCAGCACCAAGATTATTTTTTCAGCTGTTTTTATTAATGATTATGAAAAATTCTCTCGACCGCTAAGCAAGCACCTTGAAAGTACAACAACATCACTCATCTTCATTGAGGAAGGCACGAATATTCCAAAAACATCATGTTTCTTCATTTATTACTATTTTGTGCTTTAACGTCCTCCTTGATAAATTTTCACTCGTTCTTCTTTTTCATACCTTACACTAACTACGACTCCGTTACGCGAAGTGGGAACGTAATGATTTTTTCACCTACGTCGGCGGGCGTGTGCGCACTTGGCTGTTTTTCAGAGAGAATTTGAGGTCATCAGGAATGTGGGAGGGGGACGCACCTTGACCGCTAAATATCCTACTCCCCATTCTAATGTTCGCCTCCGACCTCCTTTGTTTTTCCTTCGAGAATTGGGGGAGCAATAGTAAGATAAAGAACAACAATATTACAACAGCAGATTCTCCAGTAAACAACTAGATTAGTTATCGCCAGTGTTGGTAAAAGTACTGAGATAAAGTAAGTTGGCTCAGTTACAGTTACTTTCAAAAGAAGTAATCAATTACGAGTAAAATTTTCTAATTTAAATAGATTATCAGTAAAATTACCATTACCTTTTTGTGATAGAGACCGCCTGACAACTGTCGAATAGTGCAGTGAAAATGTGGAATAATTGAGTTATGGAAATGACTAAGATTGCAATTTCATTTGTGATACATACAATTATGACTGGTGTAAGCAACAGAAGGGATGTCATATTTTGTACTCATCATAAGAGTGGCTGCACCTAAGCAAGCAAATTATGTTACTCAGAGATTTCAAGTTATTTGTAGGCCTAGGTAATTCAGTGAACTTGTAATTTGATTTCTGCATTTCCGTTTGTCTGGTGCCACCTTTCGCCTTTTGGATTTTTAATTGGAGGTGGGTTTATTCTTTTACTGGGATGACTACAGTTTATTACTGTAAATATACGACTACCATTTCGCACATGTGGATCAGAAGAGGCAAAGAGAGCGTTTGAAAGAAAGATAAATCTACTCATCCGTGAAAATACAAGCATAGAAGTAAGGCAACGATTCATTTGGCGCTACATATGAAGCACGCTTTTTTACTGGAGCAGGCATGGAAGTTGACGGTAACAAAGAAGTAATAGTGGAAGAATTCAGCATGTGGTGCTGCCGACGGATAATGAAGATAAAACGGATCGCCCGAGCAAGTAACGAGGACGAGCTAGTAAAAGCGCAATGAAAGAGAAGTCTTCGATAACCCGCGAAAAGAAAATGGGACAACTTATTAGGCCACATTGTATGGCCTGGTGGAGACAAAATTGTCATTTTCCAGCAACAAACATTAGCGGAATGATCATTTACATAAGTGTTATCAACAAATAAATTCAAAATTGCCCAAAACATCGCTCTATTTTAAAGTCGGTGGTCTTTACCATGTTTGCAGATATTTTTATGGCTTTCATGTGATATATGTGATTTTTACATGTTTAAAAATGCCACTTCTTTGTCAAATTTCGCCAAAAGTGCAATTTTTGAACATAGTGTTCATAAAAAAAAAATTCCAGTGAAAATCGTTTTGATAACATTTTTGAAAATTATTGCAGCTTGTTTATAGTCTCGAAAAGTTTTACCAGTTTGACTAACTTGGTTTAGGTTTTACAGGGGTACGAACATGGTAGTTTGGAATACTTTGACTGGTGGGCAGAATTTTTGTGTGTGCCTCATTGGCTTCAAACAGTCATATCTTGGAAAATACTTGCAATGGGTTTTTAATATTTTGGATTTTTCTTTACCTTAAGGTTGAAACTAACAACAGGGAAAAACTGGTCAAAATCTGAGCTGGTGGGCGTGGGACCCCCCAAAATTGGTTGAGTTGACATGGAATGACCCAATTGTGAAAGGACAAGTGGAAGCGGAGACAGGCAAAAGATGGCTTCAGATGAGTAACGTAGGACGAGCTATTATGAATGAGGAAAGGGAAGAAGTAAGTCAATAAGAAAAGGTTATCAGAAAGATAGACGGAGCAAAGAGCTGACTCAAACCCATCTGTGGATTAGTGACTTGTGATGATGATTTTTAAGGGGCCCAAAGAGCTCAGATGCCTGATAGGAATCCTTCACCTTCACTATTAGGAATCATACGCACTACGCGAAACTCCTTTACTTCGTAAATACCTCTGAGCGTGGGCGCTATGCTAAGCCACCCACGAGGAAGATTGCCCGCATTTAGTACCACCCAGAGGCGAGAATGGTCCAGGAGAAGGCGCAGAAGAGCCCGGAATGCGTTTGATCAAATTAGCCCTGCACTGCTGAATGCGAGGCCAGTTAATGAGATTTTATGAGTGCATTGCGCTATCGATCACTGCGAGGCATCATTAGTACTGCTTAAGCAAACGAGTAAATAGAATTGGAGTGACCCATTTCTCCTGATTTTGGGAAGATGTCTTGCTTAATTTCACATCGTATAAATCCTTTGATTTCCACCACGACGGTGATAGTTTCCCTAGGGCGTAGCTCTATATGTAACGACAATTTTTGTTCATTCTTATTTATGCATTCTAAAGCTTGCCTTAAATATATTCAAAATTTCCTCTTATCATGACAACAACAGAGGAATAACGAGCATACTGATAATAATATATTGTGGTTTTCACGATTTGTACGCAATTTTTAACTTTTCCTAACCATTATATTTTGATGGGATGGAAAGGATCTTTCAGTATATTTTCTTACGAGGATATTTTCCATTCATTTGTGCAAAATTCAAATCCGATTTTTTTACTGCAACATTGTCTTGGTTAATTTCTCAGCGCATACATCCTTTGATTTCCACCACGACGGTGTTATATTAGTTTCTTCAGACCCAGGATGCAACCCTTCTTGCAACGATAATTTTATTCATTATTTTTATGCATTATAAACCACACTTTATAAAACTGTATGAGTTTTTATGATGGAGGTAATAACGGAGGCATATCGAGAGACTTGATAATATATTGCAATTATCACAAATTTTAATCAAGATTTATCTTTCCCATTCAATCATATTTTGATTGGTAGGAAAGAATCTTACAGTATAGGTTCATGAAAAGAAAATTTCCATCCATACACGTAATGAACAACAACCAAATGTAATAATCATAAAGTAAAGCGTATGGCCTGCTCCCAGGCACATAAACTACTCATTCTGCCCTTTTTAAGTTTAAAACAACCAATCCTCCCATTTTCGGTTGAAAAACTCTTGCTGCAATCCTCCTTACCGCTGTTATCCCCTGGGAATAATTCTTTGTCTAAACTATGAAGTACTAGTCATTAACCTCCTCTCTGGAACTAAATGAACTTCTTTCAACATTTAAGCGACGGCTTGAATTTAAATAGTCACAAAAATACCCAAGATGCGACACCCAGCCTCTTGTACCTTCTCTTTTCGTTTTCCAGAAGTTTCCTCTCGTGCACTGTAGTTAGACAAATTGTTCATACAATTAAAAATCGGTGGTTAAAACTGTCTCCCATATTTAAAGTATGAAAGCGTAATCTGTTTTTGAATGGTTAAATGGTTAGCTTTGTGCGGAAAGACTATTCGGCAGCGAGTAAGTTTTAATAGTTTTCAGAGAAGCCTATCCAAACTACTGAACTTCATTATTTTCACAAAATCAGGGGCAAATATTTTTGAGGAACCAAAGTGCAAATTTTTTTCTCGTTGCCATCTAGGCAAATGCAACACTTATAACTTCAAACTCTTTATAAAGCACGGAGAGGAAAAAAAGTGAAAAGCTTAAGTATTTTTTCAAATTCAGTAGTTGGGTCAGATATAAGCCAAATACATCCAGGTGGCAGGCGGAATAACCGCAAACAAGAAACTTTCATTCCTTCCACAACTTCCACTTCACCCAAGTTCGGACTGGTGTTATGAAGTTAAGGAATATTTTTAATGTTTTCCGAAATTTAGGTCGGGTGATTAAAAACGAGGAAAAAAAGATTTGCTTTTGAGTGAATAGGGTAGTTTCCTACATCAAAAAAAACGGAAGGCATTGATTGCGATTCGTTATCCAAAATTAGTGTATTCATAATTTACAAATTATTTTGTTTTAGAAACCCCAGTTTAGACGAAAGTTGATGGTCAATTTTAACCTCATTTGAAAAAGACCAGATTGGCGCCCATGCGATGCCACTCCACGTGATGTCACAGGGACCTAAATTCTATACCAGTAGATAGGAGTTTTACATCGTCTGAGATTACCAATGCATGCATGTGGCATACAGCTAGGGAAACATCTCTTAATAATCACCTATTACTACTGCCTATGGTCGGAGAGTTTCCTTCGTTTGATGGGGTATTAATAATCCAAATATAAGCCAAGCGTTACCTGCAAGCAACCTGCGTCGTAGCGGCGCTCATAGCCTCGCACCAAGGTGGCCTCACACAGCGGCAGCCGGAACCCGATTGACGTTACATGGGCTTTCCCCAGCATTCATACTTAACCGTCGCGTTTTCGCGCGCATAAAAGTTTTCACTTTTCATATGATCGCGAAAAATAGATATTGTCAATCAAAATTCTAAAAGCGTGAAATACGCACTCCATCCTAATGACCTTTCGATTTAGCCAATAAAAAAATAGGAAACCGCTCCATTCTCGTAAACATGTTCATCGCCCATTTCTTTCCAGTTGATAAGCTGGAGGTGCAACGGTAGGAGAGCTAATGGGAAAAATAGTTGATGCGCTTTGCCGATTCTGCTTCTCGAAGAAAGTCAAGCAAACCCAACAGTTCATCGCCAGTTACCCCCAGAAATTTAAAGTAGTTTAATTTAATTTTCAAGGCTTAAATTATTTTATTTTTATTATTTCTTGAAAATTAGAATCTAAAGCTAACTCTTTAATCGCTGGGTAGACAATCATCCATCATCAATCAATTAATATAATGTTCCGAAAAAGTATGTAATTTTATGAATTGATTCACGTATTTTCACTTCAACAACCGACTGGGGAATTCCGGAAGATTAATGAAGTTTACTGCCTTCAATATTTAGTGGAAAAGTGGCAAGTATGGATAAGCGAGTACTTGAAAATTTGAGTCGAGTCGAGTAGTTCGTACTCGACTCGAGTGTTTCGAGTAGCATTACGAATCTCGAGTCGAGTCGTTTCGGTTACAAAGCTGTCGAGGCCAGAAAGTTCAGAAATCTGCCGACAGGAAGCACTATCAGGCAACTCATGTAATGATATCCTTTTTAAATTCAATAAGTCGTCCTAATCCCTTGGCCGAGGAGATTCAGCTTGTTGCACACGTAGCAGTCAACCACTATATCAGTAGACGTGGGCGCCAAGTACCTTTTCGTCAGCCGTAACCTACGCAAAATATTACTTCATAATTCTCAATATTCTTGTTGCTACAGAGCTTCAAAGTTCTCAAAAATTACTTAATTCTTACGCACTACAGGAGCGCCCTGTGGCGTCAGAATGCGAGTTAGCAGATTCACTTCTTGGCAATAACAAAACAGTAACGACGATAACAAACATCTACGACGATACTGATTCATAACTTGAAGGGTGTGTCAAAAACAGTTGTGAATAGTTCAAAAGTTTTTACGGTGTGTGTATTGCGCAATGGCTTACTCCGACTTCGTAAAGACGCATTCTGGGAACATTCTGAAGGCTACATTAATTCATAGTAGCTTATTTCTTCTCCAATAATGGAGATTTCTCGGCGCGGAGTTGAGAAGCCGCGAAATTGAAATGTAACATAAATTAAATAAACAATCTCGTTCGCTAGTAATCTAAAGTTTTGATTGTATTTCATTTATCTACTGCCATTTACCTATTGCTTTTAAGGTGTACTTGGTGCAATATTGGAATACATGAAGTTAACGTTTTGGAAAAATACTACGGATCATATTTTACGCCGATTTACTTAGCATTCCTAAGGTCTGGAAGGGGGACATACTGTATTTCAGCAGCATGTTAGGTTCAATTGTTAGGCCTACCATACACGTTCCGTCCCGGCCTTGAGGCCGGAACTGCGCAGTTTGGCCGGAGCCTCAGGCCCACCATACTCGTTCAGTTTGGCCTCAAGGCCTGGACTGTACATTCCAGGCCTTGAGACAAACTGATCGTGTATTGGGGGCCTTAATAAATTTGAGCGTTTGCACTGTTGGGGCTAAAGTACACCATAACATAAAGTGAGAACAATAATCTTATACTGTGGAAATCGCCGTTGATGAGGAGGATGAAAAAGTAATAAGCACTATTTGTCAAGACTGTGTTGCATCTTCCAGTATGCATACACTCTTTAAACCTGTCAATAATTCAGGATAAATATTTCACTTGACTGATGATGAAATTTACATATAATGCTATGAAAAAATAAATTGAACTGAGATACATAGGTTTTTCTAAAACTGGGGCAAATAGTCTTCTGGGCCCACGTAAACGTATAGTTTACTGGACTCTGACGTCACGCTCAGCCAACAAGGCGATGCATCGCGATGGGTCGTTTAGAGCACACGATTACTATACGATTTTCAAAGTGGAATTTTACGAATAATGCGGAGGTTAGAGAAGAACTGCTCTCACTTTAAATTTCAGCACGAAGGGTATTTTTTTAACCCATAGTCATTCATTTTCAGTGGAATTCCCCATTAAGAAAAAACTTTTGGTCTACAAAGCTGAAGCTAAGTTCTATAGTTCGTTCGCTTCGCCCACTTAAATTCCATGAAGATTAAAGATCCATAAAAATCGTTGATATAACTTCCCAAGATTCCAAAATCTTGCAACTTAAACAAGAAAGTACTTATCCAGCCACACTAGTATGTAGCGAAAGACAATTTTCTTCAAGAAGCAATACTGCTTGGTACACAATTCCCAAACTCGACTAGATACTCGCGAGTAACAAGCCAAGCACATCAATAAGACTCTTCAGGTAAAGGGCAAAGTTTTAACATGCTAGGGCCAAATGTACCATATGGAGTGTTCAACGGAATGCCGGGGCCTGGGCTGAGTCACGAGGTGACATTTTTTTAGTGTTAAAAATGAGAAAATAGAACACTGGGGTAGTGCCTAATTCAAATTCCACCGAAGGGCATAGAGGGCATGAAAATATCCTTTAGAGGTGTTCGAGCTGCTTTGTTGTTTCTATTAGTGCTAAAAGTTTAGTTTTCTAATACCTCAATAGCTAATTTTATTTTTATAGGACTGTTGCTTCAATTTAATGTTTCAACCAGTACAATAAAAATGAGATTAACGAAAACGTGGAGTTTTACAGTTGCCCTATAATACTTGTAAAGTTGAAAACATTGGCTACACTTGGAAAAAATTTAAACCCAGATAAAAATGAACAGTCACGTTGTTTTTCAAACAGCGTGGAATAGCTAAATATTCATATGGTAATAACCTGGTGTAATCCTGAACCTAAGATTCGACGGTGGTCGGTTTTAAAAGAAGTTATATGGTGAAACACTCCACTAAACTCGGTAATTCCCATATATTCACTTCCAATGACCTGCGTCTTATCTTACAGTACCATCTTCCACGGCTGTTTACCTTAACTTCCCCGCCCTATGAATATTTTTTTCCTGTCATGAACACTCCTAATGCTACCCCCAAAAATCTTTTATCGTTATTCATGTTTTTTTTTCAATTCCTTCTCCTATTCCTGTCTTTGATTGTAGAATGGGTTCATTCAATTAGAGCCAAAAGAATGTCATTCACTGAAATAATTCGTTAAGTGGAAGGAAAAGAATAAACCCCGACAATATAAAATACAATTTCACTCATTCTGCCATTCTCTCGCAAGTAAAAATTAAGGAAACACGAAAGTGATCGCCCACTTTCCACTGAGTTATTAGCATCAGTACAGATCTGGTTCATAAATTTGCTGAGGGAGAACCTGCCAATAGCGAATAGAATGTCTCACAAGCGTATAAACAACAACAAACTAGGTGAGGTACATCTACAAGGCAAAGGAGTAAAAGAAACGCGGTGACACGCTAGATATGATTTATTGACGTCATCAACTCATCTGCGGGAGGGCTAAGGACGCTGGGGTCAATCCATTTCAAATCGTTCAGGCAAGGTTGCTCGACATTTTTAATTTTCCTGATTTTTTAAATCATTTGTTGCATACAAGTAAACAATCACAAAACGCTATTCGACAAAAATTGACAAGCCATATTTTTCTACACGCTCCAGCAGTGCAAACAAGGGCTCGTGCAGCGCAACTTAGCACACAAAGATTTGATTAAATACTTACTGTAAAAAAATTACTGCCACCCTTTTAAAATTGCTGCCAAAAAAAGGTATGGCTTGTGCATTTTTTATAGCGTTTTGTTATTGTCTACTTGTAGGCAACAAATAATTTTTTTAAATCAGGAAAATTAAAAATATCGAGCGGCAAATTTTATCCAAATTGAACGATTTGAAATGGAATGACCCGCTGATATTTTTCTGTTTATAGCTCGAGAAGAAGGCAGCGAATAGGCGAATGGACAAATATGGGTATCTTTATTTTTCAAATACTATCACTGTTTGGTTAAACTTTTCTCGGGATTCCCACCGGGTTAATGTTTTAATATCGGCCAACGTTTCCACAACTGAATTATCTTCATTTGTGGGTAAAATCAGTTCAAATAAAATCACGTCGAAATTCCCAGTTAAAAACATTAAAGAATAATTTCACAATACAACACCTACAGTGGCACGGCAGCCCGTGAAGACCATCGATAAAGCACTTTATTTGGAAGGTCAAGTGAAAACGTAATTTATTTTATAGAATTTGACATGGGCATGTCGGAATACGAGTTGGATGATGTGAGTCGAGAATCGACTATGAAACTTAAAGCATAAGCACATAATAACGCCTTCAGCTATTAACGGAAAAATGTCAACGTCCTTAGCCCATACGCAAATGAGTTGATGACGTCATATATAGTCACGAAATCATATCTAGCGTGTCACCGCGTCTCGTCTACTCCTTTGCCTTGCAAATGTACCTCGAGTGGTTTTTCGCTGTTTACACGCTTGTGAGCCATTCCATTCCTCATTGATATTTATACTATCATATTTCTTCTGCTCTAGACCTGCTAATGGAGGAACCTGCGCTTCAAAGACCTGTTATTATATTATATACAATTTACAAGTTGATGAGTTAATCTGGGTTAAAAATCTTGTTTATATGTATTAAGGGCTCCTGAGGAGAAATATTATTAAGATATCATGGTAAATGTTCAAAACGAAACTTTTAAACTCCTTAGGCAAACTAAAGGTAATATTAACTTCATCAGCAGCATTTATTAATTTAATACTTTGAGTCAAGTGTAATTAATGAATTAAGGACGAGGAAAAGATATTTTCAGGTATAAAATATTTCAAAATGTGTACATAACGTTTAATTTTGAAACATAAACTTTTTCTCTCTAGTTTAAAAATTATGACTTACGTTCTTTCCTCCCGCTAAGAATTTATGAAAGCTTTGATTTTACAATAATTAATTATAAATGAATGGAGAACGAGATAAAAATATTTCAGGCTTTAAATATGTCAAAATGTGTACATAAGGCTTAATTTTTAAACATAAACTTTTTCTCTCTAGTGTTAAAATTATAACTTACGTTCTTTCTCCCCGCTAAGAATTTATGAATGCTTTGATTTTACAACTTTCTGGCAGCCATTTTATAAATTGTCGTCACTGACAGCAGTGCCGCAATCGTTCATTAGAGTCTCGAATAATCAAGTTCACAGTGCCACAAGGGCCAGTCAAGAAAACCAATTATATACTTCATATGGAAGGCCATTTGAGTGTGTTCCCGAGCTGCTTCGTCGATTCTTCTGCCCAAGAAGATGCCGTGGTAAGCAGAATCTGCCGAAGTGATGACTTGATGCTGCAGGCTTTTGGCGAGAAAGGAGAAGAGCGCCTCATCGCCTCATATTCACGGCTCGGCCGTTTTCATTTCGCGAGGAGAAGGATATGTACTGACAGCGAAACGAGAAAGGGGAGTTGAGGCGAAGGATCATCTGGGGCGATTGTGAGAGCCCGGTTTCATCGTCGGACCCTATGCCACCCTCGGATTCTACTTGTGAGCCACCCTTAAAGGGTATGGAAGGTGAAGGCGTGGATCTCTCGCGGCGAGCATATCTCTCCTCGTGCCTAAATCCATTCAATGTGCATTGTTCTTTCTTAAGATGAATAACAATTGCTACGCCAGATCAGAGATGTTTTTATCAAAATTGCCGCTAACGAAAAAATATTTAGATATATAGCCGAAAAGTAACAACCTAGTCGATGTGTTATCTCATTGGAACTTGTGACCATATATTAAGAATATTTTTACTGTATCCAAAACGTAAAAATCTAGAACGAAACAATAACCAAACCTGATTCGATAGTCAACTTAAAGACTTTTATTTTTCATGAATTGAAGAGTTGGTGAAATATTTTCTTAAGTATTCGCGTTCCATTTAAGAAGGCATCCTATTTTCAATGACGCTAGCACAAAGCCAATGACACGGAAAGAGATGGCAAAAAAAGCTAGCAGAACCTAGAGAGAAAAGGTTAGCTGGCGAGAAACTTAAAGCATTCACGCTTGAATACGAATTTAGGGAAAATAGGACCAATGTTCTGGAAGAGAGCCTTAGTAATGAATTGGATATTTGACAGAGAAAAATCGAAATATATTGGTATTTTATTTACAAAGGAGATAAAAAATTGAAAGGAAAGCATCTATCTTGATATAACAGGAAAAATAACGCCTAACCATAGAGATGTAGGCAAATTGTAGACTAGTAAGAATTATGTGATAAAAAAGGAAAAATGTTGTATCGAAAAAATTCAAAGGATTAGGCAAGAAAATGAATAATGTTTTCACGAGACTGGACTGAGTATGAATTCCTTTTTGTTTCGCTTTAAGGACATTTTTTCCTTGGAAATTAAGGATTGCAAGAGATTAAGAGGAATAAAATTCAATATAAAAGCATTAATTACCTAATCAGATTTAACGTCAAGGTATTTAAAGACCTATGCAAAAATTAATATAACGGATATGGTGAAATATGACTATGGATACGCAGAAATTCAGGAATAGACTACTTTTACTCTCAAATAATTTATTTTACGTAGAAAATGACGCTTATATGTTGCAACCGAATGGAACACAGAAGTGAGAATCACTGTAAACATGCTAGGTTAGCCCCAAGTACCGCCAACCAATATGACTGATCAGATAGGTCGTATCGGTTCAGTGTGAAATTGGACTTTCAAAGAGTAACACGGCCTTGAAGATGGGAGACAAGTCGTCTCTCGAAACGTCGCGTCGGCTTACATGAAAGACTTAATCTGGCTGAGAATCCGAAAAGAATTCATTAATAGATACGAACAAGTTTACGTGCCATTTGAAGCCATCGCAAGGGAAGTGAGATATAGCGCAGTTCATATGGGATACATTGGATTTTGAATTCGAAACCATAAGAAGAAGGACATTCTTTTCATATCCGTTTGTGTCGTCAAAGCGATATTTTTTTACAAATATACTTATACAGTTTTCGTTACCTTTGGCAAACTTTACAAAGAGACTTTACTCGAAATTATACAAATGAACTTGCTATCTGTGTGACTAAGGGCTCATCGGTTTTATTTTAAATATACGTTAATAAAACTTGTCATTGTTTTTTTAAATAAAAATGGCCAAGAAGGGTAGATACTGGATATTGCTACGCAAAATCGACAGGGAACGTAAAAATTGTTGAAATATGTTTCAAAAGTGAGGTAACGGACTCAAACAAATGATGAATTGTTTGACAAAGTCGAGTGCAAGAAAGTGAATATAGATCAATAAAGTAATGACGCAATGGAATTGATGACTCCGTTAAAAAAGAGTTAAGCCCCTGAAGAGAATTTATTTCAAAATTAAAAACTTGGATAAAAACACTAGACCAAAAATGTGAGCGGCTTTAGTCTTTCATCTCAAAAAGCCAAAAGTATCAATGAATAAAAGACGTGTTGGAAAAATAAAGCTCACGGATACAAAAAAGGTCATACTGATATATTCTAAACAGAAAATTTAAATCCATGGAAAATAAAAATAATCTTCTGATCTATGCTTAGTATTCCCTAGTCCAATTACTTATACAAAGAAAGTAAAATGTCTTAAGCATAATTTCTTTCATCTATTTGGATGGTATCAATGCTGATTGTAATAACTTCAGACTCGTAACAAAATAAAAACAATGTGATAACAAGTAAAATTAGATACAAAATAACTAAAAGTTGGCTAAGATTCTCTTGATGACCTGCACAGAATTTAATATACTTACATCCTGCCGGGATTTCCTTAAACAAAGGAGGTCTTATTCCAATTGACGAGGCAAAAATTACCGCTGAAGCTTCGATTTCCAAAATGGCACAAGTTCACTGAGGTTTCATTATGGATAAGCAGCTTTGAATGTATATTTGTGGGTTTAGTACCTATTTTTTATGAATCAATATATTATATCTATAGGAAAGGAAAATTTGAAATGGTAATTTGATTAAGTAGAGAATGTACTATGAGAGCGGCTTGTATCAAATCTTTGCGGAGAGGAATAGTGCTGTTTTGGAATTCAATGGCTTTTTTACTCAAAGACGAAATCGCGATTAATTAAAATAAATTGGTAAATGGAAGGGTAAGATAGAGTTACAATAGAAAGAAAACCTTCCTTATTTAGCCAATCTTTCATAAGTTTAAAATTAAAGCACGCGAAAGTTGCTATCCACTTTTCATGAGTTGGAGAAGTCATTAAAGATCCGACCCATTAGTTTGCTCAAGGAGAACCACTCATTATGGGATGGAATCGCACACGAAATTGTAAAAAAAAAACAACGGACAACACAAGGCAATTAGCGTTGTGACGTATTCAACTTTAGGTTAAGGGATGTGAGAATGGGTATATGAAACCTACACGTTTATATACATATGAAAATTTTCTGAATTCACATATTTCGGATCAGTGCAGTGCATGTAAATCGTATGCCCTAGCTCTAATAAGTATGTGTAGGACTTGCATATTACATTGTGCGACCAATTTTCAATGGAAAGGTACGCCGCGGCGTAGATCATAGGGGCGCCAAGCTGTCAGGCGCCGGCTAAGCTTAGCACAAAATTTATTTCTACCTAGATAATCTAGCCTAAAGTTCGGGTTCAGGCTCCACAAATTATTCCCCAGGCGTCTCTCTCAGTCATTAGCATAAAATGCCATCTCCTAAGTGCTGTTTTAATGGAGAAAGAAATGATCTCCCATTTAGAAAAACTTACGGAATTCTTTTATCAAGACTTCAGAGGGTGAGCATGATTGCTTAACTCACGTACCTGGCATTAAAAATATCATATTACAAGAACATTTACGGAGAGGGCAGAAAATTTATTCAACCTTGAAGAAAACATCTTATGGTTCATTCATTTTTTTTTCTTTTTTTTCTTGTTATTCTTCGTTACCCCAATTTATTATGAAAAAAAAATCTTGCGATAGTTTTGTTATCGCAGACGGCTACATTTTTTTAAAGTCTCCCTTTGAAGATTTTTCATTTCATAGAATTAAAAAGTAGCATTTTTATCTAGTTACAAAATTTTGCATCAATAAGTCCTTTCCAAACATGGTATTGAGTAAAATACACATGAGGCAGAGGCCTAGAGTTACTTTTGTAAATATTTCGATAACTTTACTCAGTTCATTAAAGGCCTGTTCCTTGTTCTATCGCTGAGCATGAATAATCCTTGCATCTTTCATTGCTAACTAAAATATTTTAGAAGAATTTATAATTTTAACCTCGCTTCATTTTATAATTAAGTTCAATCCTAAATATCCATTAATATGTCCCTTAAAAAGCCAATCTGAGTTGCAAATGACACCTTTGGGAATAATTATTCGAATAACAGAGGTCTCATAACGCTGCTACGATAGATATATGTTTTTAGAAGGCCGAATGAATGCTGGGAGCATCGTAGAGATAATTTGGGATACCTTTCTATAGAGCGTTCCACATTTAGTTGACAGTACGGGCCTTATGGATAACAGTGTTGCCAAGCTTCCGCTCCGCCGGCAGGCATCCTAACAGCGTATGCAAGCAAACATAATAGAGCGCCAAAATGGTTTAGTTCAAAAAGGAGTTAGAGATCGCACGAAAGACGACGTAAATTAAGGGATTTTTTAGCGTAAATTACAATATCTTTGCTGCAATATAAGAGGAAAAATCTTTTTTTGTTTTATGCACGTACTTATTCAATGCACAAGCTGAATAATGAATAATCTGTAATGTAAAAAATAACAATAAATTGAAGGATAATAAAAATTATCGCCATTCCTGAATGAGGCAAAATTTCTATTCCTTCCATATTATGCAATATTTTTTGGCTCTGGCTAGTATTACTTACATGAAAGGCGATGTTGTATAAGAATCATCAATCTTTAATTTTTCAAAATTTTCCCGTTCTTGGTTTATTGTAAATTAAAGATCTCTTTTCAAGCTCACATCTTCAAAGCTAATTTCCTTAATGTTCTCTTTCCTCCACCTTGTAGTAGGCAAGGATTTCAATTTCCTTGAGTAATAAGAGGCATTATCTACCACTATAATTGATCCATCGGGTAAGTTTGCAAGAAGTGAGTGCTCAAACCATCTGTCGTAACACTCGCCACCCACTTCTTCATGATCATCCATTGAGTTCTTTTTGTACAGAAACACATGCGATGCTACTTTTATGAATCCTTTTTCCGTTCCTGCGTGTATAATTGCAAATCGTCCTCCTCGGGAAGTGGGGGCCAAGCCCAGTATTTAGTCCAGCAAGGAAAGCTTGACGCGGATTTTCTAATTGTTTGTTTCGCAAACTAATGTTCATTATTTGTCCAACATTAATCCAACTTTCGCCTGTGAATACACTCGTCCTGTGTTCGCGACGATATTTTTTAGCTGCCTTAAGTAATTAATTGTGCCACCGAATAATATCATCCCTTTCGATAAGGATGATTCTTTTCCCCCTGCGTTCGTACACGAAGCCTATGTCCAAAAGAAGACGATATAGTGTTGTCCTTTTGTAATCTGGGAGAATACTATCCATATTTACCGAGTTTAAGATGGATTTTGAAGTCGGAGGAATATTTTTCACGAAGGATTCATGTACCTTCCTTCTAATTCCCGATCTCACCAAACCGTCGAAAATCACTGCTCTCGAATTTTTGTAACGCTGTCTAATTTCTTTAGTTTTTGAAGGAGTTACCAATGGATCACGGGAGCTTTCGTTTCTCACTCTGTAAATAGTGAACTCCTAGCACCCAGTAGCCTTCGAAGCTTCTCGGCAGGCCTCACTAATACTGAGAGATTTCCTTAAGTACGAGAAGACTTTGAGCACCAACTTTCTTTCGCGGCTTATGAGCTTCTCACCTCTTCTCCTCTTCTTTGTATCGGACATATTGATTGGGCGTGTTACAGCAAAGATAAGTGTAAAACACACTTCACAATTCTCAAATTCAGCAGATCACACAACACTTGTTCACTCCAAACAATGCAACGACAAACTGAACGCCTTCGTAAATTCTTCCCCCGGCCCCCTCGGCTAGGGTCGCTTCTGGTGCAGATGTTTTATGGTACCCTATGAAAGGAACTCAGAAAAAAACCAATCCCTCTTTTGTAAAAGGCGTGCAATGGATGGGGTAGTGTTTCGCACAGATTATGAGATATTCTTTTTCTTGGTTTCCGGGATGGGACCTAAACACCCAAGGCGAAAGCGTCTTATTTCCAAGCCGCTTGCATACTTTCGTGCATCAATGTATTCAGATAAAAACACTGCTGTTACGACGTATGAGTATTCTCTGTTTAGGATATGAAACGAATAGATAAATACATTTCATATTATCCATTGACAAAAAACTCCTTTTCCGCCCGAGAATTTTCCCTCTGCGCGCAAGAAAAAGCAAGAAGCCCGGCCCAGCGGCACCGTAATATTTTTTCTTAACATCAAAACCTTGTAACTCGCTTCAGAATTGATGTAAGTTAATGATTTTTTCACCAAAAATAACCTTGTAGTTTTCTTTACATTTGATACGCAGCATGTAGGGACCTACGACGTAAGAAACGTAAGTTAGTAAGCGACTACTTTTTACCTTGTAAAAATCAAAATGTTCTTGTCCTAAAGGGTGTTACGTCGGCATAACAACATTTTAACTCAATATTTGTACAATTGGTAAGACCTTCACGGAGAAATAGTGTGAAGAATTTTTTGCAGAAGATTCAATTCAATACAGACAACGGTCAGGCAGAAATTGCGAGAAGAAGATAAAGTAAAAAAATTCACGTTTCTTACGGAAATTTAACGAAATGTTTTTTATAGCTTTTGTTATAATTTTTATCGAAAAACTATTGGCACCAATGAATTCAGCATTTTTTTCTACATTAGAATGCAACTTTTAATCAGTGCATAACGCAACATTAATTTTCGTGCTGTTATTGACAACACCGCGCTCCCGGCCTTATGGAGATTAACATGGGAAACGATTCTCCATAAGAGCCCATACTGTCAACTAAATGTGGAACGCTCTATAGGGAATAAAATCAAGGAATAGTTTGAGTACTTCGCTCCGTTACTTCGTCAGTAATTAATTGGACATCATGTCACCGCAGTGATATATGGGTGCACATCCGTCGTCTCGCACTGCCATCCCATAGACTCTCCCTTCCTCAACAATGTGCGGCACACACCATTCACTCCAAGAAATCATTATTTTAATTCTAGCGTCCTCAAATCCAGGTTCAGTGGTGTGGGAAGGCGAGAGGGGCGCGTTGATTAAATCGCTCCTCCGCTCGCCGCAGACGCCGCCGGCGCGGCGCGGGCGGCGCTCCGTCTATCTCGCCGAGGCGGGCTTAAAAGAGCTTCCGGTAGTAACGACTACAGTTGAGGAAAAAACTCCCAGGCCGTTCTCAAGTACCGACTCTAATAAAGTACTCTGTTGAAACAGGGGACGTAGACGGAATCATCAACTTTAAAAAAACATTTTAAGCAAGGTGTTTTTATAGGTTGATCGTGATGAATAATTTAAGTAGCAGTGAGAATTATATAGCGCTGAAAATGGCTTCATTTATATTTTTAGCCCTGAGGATGGAACCCGACTCGTGTTCCAAAACGTCGGCAGAATGGAGGGAAACCACCCGGCTGGAAGCCCGAATAGCCTTTTTCGAATACATTCGCCGGGAAAGCAACAGATTTTGCTTCATTTATTAAGTTGAAAGTTTCTGAATGGAGCCACATGAGTCAATATAGTGATATATTTTTCAAGCACAATATATTTATATTCGAGAAAACTGCTATGCGGACACAGTTCTACTATACGTATCATGAAAAATTCAATAAAGTCAACGTGGAAATAAAATGATCGAGTTAGAGTGACGCAATACTCTTCGGGTAATATTAATTCGAAATTTTGTATTAATAAATAATTATTTACATTATTTTCCGGCTTCATTTAAATAAAGGGTGAGTTCAAAAAGATTTGCAAGAAAAATTTCGTTTTAGATTATATCAGAATGTCATGCTACTGACATAAGAATATATCATTTATTTTAACAATGATCTAGGTGTTTGGATATAAGAAGAAATACGGCAATAAATAAATATGTAGTTAAAAGGTTAGAGTCAAAAAAGCACTTGGATATTTAAAACACATACTATTAAATGAAAATAGGTAGTTATAGTTTTATTTAACTTAAACTTATCTATATAAGGCAAAAAACATTGTTTAGAATATCTTCAAGTTCTTTCAAAAATATTGTATCAATTTAAAAAGAAACATTCTTTAAAAGACCTCTCTTTCTTAACCTCTGTACTGTTGCCTTTTGATGTTTACCCAAAGATTTGTATATTTTCGCCCCTTCAAACAATACCTATTGCAATTCTTTCATCCTTAAGCAGGAATTTTTAATACCGCAACAGTTATTACATATACGGTTATCTTTATAGTTTTTATACCGTTATTAGGGAAAAATAATATCAATTTGAAATGATTACTATTATAAAAAAAAATATATAAGCCATTTTTTTAATCGGAACATCACTGTTTTCAGTCGGATAAGAGAGCATTTGATTTCCAGTACCATATCCTGCAGAATATGTGAGTGGACAATACATGAGTGTAAGAAGGGTTTCTGTCTCGCATGTTATGCTTTGGAGGGGAAAAACATGTTGCCAGCACCGACTGAATGGGCTCGCTTGTTCATTGTGATAGTTTTTTTCAAGGAAAAAACCCATATTTTTCCAATTACCGACACATGAACTACATCTCCGGGTTTTCGCGACGAAAAATTGATGACGTCTACCCTTTTCCAGATACGTTGCTTACGTCATCAGCTCATGCCGCAAGGGTCATCATTTAGCCTGTCAGCTCTTCCTTGAACAAGGGTTTCCGGTGCCTCAATGTTGCTTATACCATTGTGAGCTGTTACTTCCCACACTGAAAAGTTCTCTCCAAATGAGGTAATCAGCCAAATTTCTAACTGATGCCAACTCTTTAAGAATAGGGTGACAAATTTCACATTTTATAGTATCCCTTACATTAGCCATTTTGAAATGTTTGATAGAAATATTTTTAAATAATTTCCTTTTCGCATAAAAACCATTTAAAAAATAGTTGTAAGGATTTATGATACGGGAAAATATAAATTGGCCTAAACTTATACGGGTGTTTTACCTTTCACAGGGAAACGTTTAAAAAAGTCTTCATATTAAACTCCAAAATATCTCTTTAAAGGGGCGCCCAACAAGGTAAATTCAGGGTCAAGGAAACTGTTTCACGCCTCTCAGCAAAGATACTCTAAGGTCTCAAACGGAATCTGAACTCGAAATCTGGCAGTCTGGCCAAATACTCCTATAGTAGGCTGCCATACTTCCTCATTCATACTCTAACCGTCATATTTCCCCATTTTATTCTTGGTACCAGTAGAACCGCTCCACTCCTAAACTGCCAGAGGTTATACTGCGAGGAAATTTTAGTAAAATATAAATAATACTACTTTACTCAACACAGAGTATTTCCCAGACGAAGCAAAGTATATGGATACGAGGACTGGAACCCAGACTGAGCGAAGACATATATCTCAAGACGGGGTCAATATATTTTTTGGCAGAAAAATGACGTAGATCGCGAGTGGTTTCTGGCAGTGTCGTCATTGCCAGGGGCGACAGGGCCGGGTGATAACAATGCGAACGAGATTTTTAGACTTGAAGGCCACGGGGACCAATAACGCTCCCCTCTCATAAAAAAGCACAATCCTCCGCTACGGAATGAGCTTCCTCCGCTTAAGTTACGACCACAATGGTTCCAATATGTTAATCAGCCAAGAGCTGCTACGAAACACTGCGAGAAAAACAGCAGAATGTATGAATAAGATAAAAAATATCAGCGCATATTGTCATATCTGCAGATCTGCCCATAACTCTATCATGGTACAGTCTTATCCCTACCAGCCTCCGACTTGATATTCCCGTTAGATCTGCAGATAGACTTTGCTAGAAAATCAACCCGATTTGGATAAAAAGCCAACACAGGCAATGCAAATACCAAGAAAAAATTTCAATTAGAAAAAGCGTTTCCACTGATTGTTGTCAAAACAATGGGTCACTGACATTATTGGTGTATTTTTATAAATATTATTTTTTAATTTATGTAAACAGCACAAATATTATGTAAACAAACCTGATATATAAATAATATTATTTGTACCTTTAATTTAAAGTATTAGAAGTTATATTTAAAGCGCCCTAGACAACACAATTTGAATAGCGATGGAAACGTGTAATAGAATTTTAACTAATATGATTAGAAGCTATAAAGAAATGAAAAAAACGGATCACATAGAAATGCAGTGAAAGGAGTTTGGAAATCAAATCAGGATATTAGGCTGAAACCAATAGAGCAGAAAAGCGATAGCGGAAAAAAACAATATGAACTAGAAAAAATGCAGGGGAAAGAAGAAAATGGGGATTCAACACGCAGGCGTTCAGTCGAGTGCTCCAATATTTTACAGGGACAAATCTTAATTTCACCGCACGTTTAGTTAAAAGCACAAAATTACTAAACATAAGCAGTTAATACTTTCACTTAATGACCTAAATAAAATATTACACGTACAGAGGAACGCGAAGTGAAAATAGAATGATCTAGTGATAAATTTTTTACCAGCCATTTTTAGCATTAATATACGGACGGCATGCATGATAAAATTTTCGATTAGGTTCACATTTATTATAATGATTTAAAATTATTTGCCGACAATTCTGGATAAATTTAACCTTATTTAAGAAAAAAATTATTGCTTAAATCACACGTTAATGTAAAGCTGAACACAGGTTATGCGGAAAAATGAATTATTCAAAAT
Source organism: Ischnura elegans (assembly GCF_921293095.1). Lineage (NCBI taxonomy): Eukaryota > Metazoa > Arthropoda > Insecta > Odonata > Coenagrionidae > Ischnura > Ischnura elegans. Next base: position 28,355,518 of record NC_060250.1, on the reverse strand, counting down.
TCTAACTGATTAAGGGTCAAAAATTGTGAAAGACTATTTTATGAAATAAAGGGTTGATAATAAATGATTGTCGATAAATAATTCTACTGATTAGCTGCAGAGCGAGAAAGACGATTTTTTAACAGAGAAAAGACACGATAGAAGATTTTTTCAGATGTAGCAATACTGCGCGCATGTAAATAAAGTAATGTAGTAAACATGATCTTTTTTACTGTATATTTCCCTTTTTAATTATATTATTGCAAAAGACATTGTTCTAACCATTTATTTAGTTTATGTATCAAAATCATATAAGTACTCATTTTCATTTCAAATCTTGATGATGGTTTACAAATAAAGCGACACTTCGACAAAAATTGCATTTCAATTTTGGGACTTACACTCCAAGATTAAAATTTTATATGTAAAAATGATAATGAGAACTTCTGCCTAATTCGGAGAGGATGGAGAGCTTGACGAATTGAGACACATATTTCATCGAAGGTCAAAGAAAAAAGTTCTAATCAATCCATTGACTCACTATGCGAATTAAGAATCTCCAATCAGTAGCATTAACGACCAAATTCCTCGAATCGTTCATTTAATTTCATCATTTATGATTTTTTACTTTCTTTGTGCTACATATTTGCCCCATTGAAGAACCAGGTTGAAGATGCTCAACTTGCAGATGGAATTATAAGTAATTTACTCTTCAAAAGCTTCAAATGAAATATTGGTTCGGTTAACTAAAGCATTACATTTCCATTTCATTTGGGAGAAATTATTCAATTTCTCTGGGGCATTTACGCATATTACTGATTTAATAAACGGAGTCCAGATAAGTAATTCCGTTTTCCTTCCCCCAAAGAGGTACACAGAGCCTTCAAATTCCTAGCTGTTCAGCATATTTTATTTTTCATACGACAAATATTGTTAGGATTTAAGGGATGGGGAACTAAAAATCTCTGCTTGACAGGTCTTTCAAACGAGTCTGTGGCTTATACGAGGTGTGAGAAAAAAGTAATGAGACTGTCAATACTGCGGGCGATATGATAACATTTTGTCTACCGACCTGTGATAGACCGATTTGCTCACCCCTTATAATTCCTCAGTCCGAGTTTCAACTCCATATAGCTAACACATTATTTTTGACAGCACCATCAGCGAAGTTGTGTTAATGTTGCGCGTTACAAAAATAGATCATAAGAATTTAGAACAAGGTTGTGGGATAAATATTTCTGTTAAACTTGCTGAATCCGCGAGTGTGACTTTTAGAAAGTTGAAACTAGCCTTACAAAAGTGCGAGTTTTTTACTGACACAAATCAATTTTTGATGACCGAGAACACGGTATAGATAAACCTCGCACGTGGAGACATTCAGATTCAAAAACTAACGAAAACGTTGAACATGTGAGGGCTCTTGTGATATCAGACCGTCGTTTTCCAATAAGAATGATGAGCGAACAGTTGAATTTATAAACTTTCACTGTGAAGCAAATTTTGACAGACGATTTGAGCGTGCAAAAGATGTGTGTTGAGAGGTATTCGTGAGAGACCAGACATTGCAAACGAGAGGATGTTCCACTATAATAATGCCCGGTGTCATAGGGTCATTTCCGTTGGTGACTTTTTGACCTTTAACCTTTAAACGTATTGCTGGTGTTCCTCAACTGCACAATTCACATGATTTTAGTCCTAGTGACTTTTTTTTCTTTTGCAGAAAATCAAAATGTCCTAGAAGGACGTCATTTTGGAAATATATAAAATTTCAAAAGAGTATGACCGACCAGATAAAAGCCATGCCAATTGAAGACTTCTAGCGCTGCTACTAGGAGTGAGAACAACCAATCCGCCGGTGTATAGCTTCCCAAATAAACTGCTTTGAAGGGAATAACGTTGCTGTTTGAAAAAAATAAATGCTTTAGTTAGAAAAATCAGTCTCATTACTTTTCTAACACACCTCGTAAACCAACAATAATATCTCTTTCATGTTAATTGCTTGTTAACTACGGGTGTGAAACGGCATTCACAAAGGAAGCTTTCAGCCCAGTTTTATCTTATTCCTTTCAATATTTCTACAGCATTTTAATTCAGAAACCAAAGATGCAAAAACATAGCAGCGGTGATGATTCAGTGATTTTTTGGTGAAAGGCAATGTTGCAACGACGAATCAACCGTCAATATTTATTTCTCCAGCTTGCGTCACACTTCAGAAGATCACTTTGATGTGAACCTAACGCCTGAGCAATTTTGGGAAAGTAATTGACAAATTTTGTTCCTTATCCTATTCATTTGCATTCACTCAAGAAATTTGGCATCAATATATTTTCCTTCAAAAAATGGTATGATTCAACGATACTTCGCATTTTTAAAGACAGAAAATCATTTTCTATTCAGGTAAACCGACAAGTAATATTTACGTAATATTAATAGTAAGACAAGTGATATTGTGTAACGTGGGAAATGTCATCTGGAGACTCAATTTGATTTTAATTGTAAGCATTATCTCGTGATAAGAGGAAATGTAACCTGCAGCAAAGTTGGTTAGCGCTTAGGAAACTTAAGTCCGTGTAGGCCTATGCTTTCGTATCACCCAGTACCGATATCAAATGTGCCATTTCTACGAGATAGGGGAAAAGTTTTACCAATTTCACAACCCGATAAACTAAAATAATCAGAAGCACTCTTGAGTTAATGTCAATAATTAATTTATATTTTTTGAAAGCCTGAGACTCATTCTGCTAGCATATTCATAAATATAATTGTATTAAATAAGTATAATTCCATTGTTATTCCGTTCAAACAACTTGCTAAACTCTCCAAGGTAACCATAACGGTTAAATTATTCTTTTTTAAGACGGCTGATCCATTTTTTATGAAATAATCATTGCCTGTCAACAAATGACCGATATTATTCGATTTGTGGGTGAATGTAATTTTTTGGCTTGGCATTTGATTAATAAAGTATATGTGAGTACCAAGTACACAGTGTACTCAAGAGAGTTAATTTTATTCGCTGGAGCATTTATAATTCAACGACAACAAGCATAACTATCCTAATATATGACAGTTATCAACATAATTAAGACATATCTGTAAGTAGTATAATTGCATAGGGTAAAATTTAAGCAAAAAGGGTACAGAATGGAAAGAAAAATTGTACGAACAAAGCACCAAATTCTAACAACATTCCACAAAACATTTGTATAAAATATTATGAAAAATTACATGAGATATTTCAAGGAAGTAGAAATCAAAAATTACACAGAAATTTCACTTCCAAATGCACCAAAAATTCCAAGATTTTTGCAAGAAATTTTTCACAGGATATTTTTCGAAAATTTATATAAAAAATTGTTTTACATATTAATAAAATTTATATAAACGATTGCTTAGGAAGTATCACGAAATTTTACATAAAAATTTGCACTGGGATTTGCATATGAAATTTCGCGAAACAAATCATTAAAAAGACATAAAATGCCTATGAAAATGCATAGAAAATGCACAGAAAAATGTGCGCTAAATTGCATAAAAATAGACAGAAAATTCCATAGGAAAATTCACAGAAACTCTCACAAAAAATTGCACGGAAAATGCACATGAAATTGTCAAGAAAATAGCGTATACATATACATAGAAATATGCATAGAAATTTGCATGGAAAAATGAACATAAAATTGCATAGATAAAAACAGAATGGTGCGCCAAAAAGGCATAGAAAAATGCACAGAACATTGAACGGAAAATGTGCAAAAATTGCTAAGAAAATCGCGCAGCAAATGCAAGTAAAATTGTTTATAAAATCGCATAGAAAAATGCGCAAAATTTGCATGTATAAATATATAGAAAATTTTATTGAAAATGTACGAACAATTGCACGAAACATTTCATAGAAAATGGAGGGAAATTCTCGGAAATCGCGTAGAAAAATACACAAAAATTTGCACAAAAACTTTTATCGGAAATTGCATTGATGGTTTCACAAAAAGTTGACAAGGAAAATGCGCGAAACGTTGCTTAGACGAAATATTTCCTTTTTAAATTGAACGAAAAATTCTTTGATATTTGCATGAAATTTTTTACAGATGCTGTACAAAAATTTCGTTACTATTTTATGAAAAATTGCACGAAATTTTGTCAAAAATTGCGCGAAGTATTCATGACATTTTTCATTTACGGCTGTTTTATACAGGGCATGGAATTGCGTATGTTAGAACTGCATAAATTCTCATGCAGGAATGGAATTGCTCGAATGTACGAGTAAAATTAGAACGGGCTATTTTGCCATCTCACATCCACAGATTCTCGCTTGCATTCTATCAATTCACCGCTTTGCATGACGCAATGTTGACTACGAACGTCAAATTATGCAAGTACGAGAACCGTTTAAAACGGCCTTAAGAATAGTGCGAGAAATGTGAAAAATGCATGAAGAATGAAAGAAAATTACATGAAAATTTTCAGCAAAAAGTGCACCAAAATTTAAAAAAAAAACTAGAAGAGTAGCACGAAAATATGCACCAATAATTGCTCTAGAGCATGCATAAAAAATTCCCGAAATACTGCCATGGTCAATCCATATAATTTGAATCGTATTTCTTCTATTAGCATAAAAAGTAACGTTATTAAACCGTTAATCACTATATGTTCAATAAAAACGTTAATATTTCAAGTTAATATTTACAATTCAATAGGTTTTAAGCAAATTAATTCAATTTGGACCATTTTCTAGGATCCTGAACCATTACCGTCAATACCTTAACTTATTTCAATACTATATCCCTTGCGGGATTTGACACATGAATTGATTCAATATGGTAGTGATGAATCCCGTAAGACTCACTTAGGCTCTAGGAACCAAATACTGACTAACAAAAAAATTCACATTTTTTCTGACACTATTATTAGACGAAATTAGCAAGGGGGGACCCCGAAATCCCCCCAGAAATATAAAAGTACTCTTACTCTGCATCACAAAAGAAAGCCAAATATTGAATAATCATGAATTAACAAAAGTTTTTGAAAAATGAAGTTTTATCGATTATGAAAAGTGTTAAAATTAGTTGAAAATCCTCAACAAACAACAGTAAGCAGTTTTTCAAACAATTTCCCCACTCGTTTTGGACCCCCCCCCTATTAAAGTTCCTGGATGCGCCACTGATCTGGAAGATAAACAAACGAAGTTCAAATTCGTAAACTCTCTATTGTTGCTTTTGCTTTTCCTCGAATACTAGAGGCCCAAGGCTAAATTGAATTTTCCAGATCCACCATTAAATTTGTCTCTCCAGTGCCACCGCAAAATCTATGCCTGCCACAGAAAACAGGACGGACACCTAAGTGCTTCTAAAAAATCGAGAGAACCATTAAACCGTATCTCGATCCACGCCTCAAGTTTACGACTCTTCAACTGAGGAAACGAGTGACGCTACTAAGATCCCCACCCCCTCCGACCTTTAAGACTCCGAAATACACGTGCACTTCGTCAGTCCAGTCAAATGGGACCCTAAGGCGGTCACACTAGCCAATTGACTAAGCCCTCGATCATAGCACCCTCTCGCTTGCAGCGAGCGACGGCTGAGTAGAACAGCTGTATCCGACCCGATAAGGATCGTGTTCACGGGGAAGTCGTGCGTACGGACGCTTTCTTGGCGTCATTATAACGCAGCTGCCGGAGAAGAGCTTCATCCGTACAAAGGAAATGCATTTCCTTTACCATTTCACCCAGTGCCCATTTACGATTGCCATCAGTGGACAGTTCGTATGATATGGTATTTGGAGGAGGCGACTGATATCTGAGGTCATTTGTGACGTGGGAGAAGGTAGGAAAGGAGGAGTGGAGAGAAACCCGGCGTCGGCATTTGCCTACTCTTAACAAAATATGACAAGGAGACCACGGATTAACGTCCCATCCGACGGACGGAGTTCTGAGCATGCAATTCTTAAGCAGGGATCGGGCAGTCTCATAAATTTGCCACCGCTGGGATTAGAACACGGTTCCAGTTGTAAGTAAGCCAGCACTTTAGTCGCCACACCAACCCACTCCGCGACAGTTCGTTGTCGACAGAGAATACTACAAGCAAGATGTCTGAAGACAAAATAAATCCGAGTTTCCATTAAGGTCAGAAGAATAACTATTCCGAAACAGTTTATTGATTGACTTGAAGCGTCGGGGAATACAGTAAGTGTCATCCCACCGACAGTTTGTGAGGAAAATGTCACTTAATGCCTTTTTAAGTCGAAAGGCGATTGCCGCATGGTTATACCATCTGTAGCGAGGTAGATGAAACGATCGGTGTGAAATTTTCACCAGCACATTAAAGTCTCATACCAATTTTTTCAATGATAATGAAATCGAAATAAAATGAAAATTGAAAGGTAGACACGACCAAATTCTCTTAATTTATTGCTTTGGGCAAAAAACAAAATGATAAAATCAATCTCGGTCACTTGGATAGTCTTGTGAGAATCGGGTTGGTGTGGTGAGCAAAGGTCGGAAATGAATCTTGTGGACCCGGGTTCAAATTCTGGCGGCAATAGAGATTTTTCAAAGATTTCCCGATCCCTCCTCGAGTTCTTTGTGGAGGACACTTCTAGTACAGAACTCCGACCGTAGGGCGCTGAGCCGTGGTACCCTTCAAGCCTTTCCTTCAGAGTAGGCTAATTCCGACGCCAGGTTTCCCTCCATATTTCCTACCGTTTCTTCCCTCAATGGCTTAAATTACGCCAGATTTCGATCGCATTCTTCAAATACCATAACATGCCATTGTACAATCACAATGGAAAAATCACGCCCCGTCGGAGCGCATCCTCTGCGACGAGTTGGGGGTAGCAGAACGGACAGCTGCAGTACACGATCAAAGGAGCTCAATCTGAGGGAGTCGCAACGCCAACTGCAAACTTGAGCTGCATTTCTTGCACCCAGCGAAGTTTCTCCCGTACCAAAACACAGCCCATGAGTGGTGGATGAAGTGAGTAAAGAGACTGAGTAACATGTCTCTCGTGCATTCGACATCATGGGCATTGCTACGCGCTTGTGAGCAGAGGCAAATGTAAACACTTCTCCCAAACGCAAAAAATATCCTCAAACATGTGACGAGTACGCCGAAGAAAGGAATATACGTTGGTCACAAACCCAGCCTGCTGATAATTCCGTCTCACTGACAACGGACAATGCTGTTTGATAATACGATGTTTCTCATGTTGGCGTCATATTCCTTGAGCACCTGTCACCCCATTTAAAAACGCAAATATCCAGTCGAGTGGATGTTGTCACCAGTACGGCTGCGACGGTCAATACTATGGGATTATCATCAAATTTAGATGCTAGGACAATATGGAGGAAAGGTACTGTGCAGTATCGAAGAATGAGAAAGGGAGAGGAAATAATGGAAAACATTCAAAATTAATAATAATAAAAGGCATAGTTAATAACCTTATTTTTCCCGGTGAATTACTTGAATGAATTCTTCTCAAGCCCCGCACCGGATTAGGATCTGCATGTTATAGGCCAACGTTTCGTTGGGAGATTTTCCAAGCATCATAGACTCAGCCCTGAAGTTGCTGGCATTTAAATCGTCTGTGTCAACAAAGGAATGTTATAAATTATTTCAAGCATCATGTGCTGGCAGCAGTGAAAGATGATATGACACATTTTTCATGTTTAGTAAACTTCACGTTAAAAAATTACGCAGTACCGCGCTGCAAAATGAGTTTCATTGATTTTGAGCTCTCAGCAAACTTTGAAAATTTATAGAATTAATAAAGCGTGACTAATTAATGCAAATAGACAAGAAAAGTGCCTTTATAGGAGATAAATAAATATGTGAAATATTTTATATCACTTATCACTGTGCATCTACATCTACATACTACCCCGCAAGGCGCCTAAAAGGTGTGTGGCATGGGGTGTTTGGGACACCAGCCGTTTACTCATAAAAAGGAAATGCGAAATTACGATTAGTATTTATTAAAATCCTTTATAGTTCGGGTGATAAACGAATTCCCATATCTATCCGTTCGGCTAAATATCTCTCTTAATTTATCGCTTCTGTCGGACCTGGAAATATAGTGGGGCTCTAAGATGATGTTCTCGGTGTCGCTCCTAAGTATATATATTCTCAATTGCTCGAGCAATCTAAGCCTAGCGCGCAGCCTGTAGTGCATGGTAATAATAAATAGGAGATAAGCTATTGGCTACAAATTAAATTCCTAATTGAGCCGCACCAGCACTACTTGAAGATGCATAATTTATGCATTTTATCAGCGAATTACTTTTTAATCGTAATATAATACTTTTTGGAAAAGATAAGAAAATGGCAGTTCAATACTCAAATTCGATAGATGGAAGGGAAACAAAAGACTCCGTTAAAAAAACCTTCTTATTCAGCCATTCTCTCTTAAGTTTAACATTTAAAAAATGCAAGTCATCTCTCACTTTTAATGAGTCGGTGACGTAATAAGCTCCGCTTCATTACTTAGTGTAGGGAGAACTGCTCATTGAGGGAAAGAATTTCTCACAAGAGTGTTAATAACAATGAAGCAAGATAGGTAGGAGTAATTAAGAAGCGGTGACCCGCTTGGTAGAAGTGTGTGACGCCATCAACTTATCTGCGAAAGGGTTCGGACCGACATATTTCGCGGCAAATATCTCGAGTACTAGGCGACGGATCGAGGTTAAAGGAAAATAAGGGTCTCTTCATTTTCAAAACCTCATGACCATCGATAGAAAAATTAAATTGCTGCGTAGATGCGGTTGATGTGGTGACTATTGTGTTGATGTCACACCTTGTAGGCCCGGAATCAAATCCCAACGGTGGTAGAGTATTTTCCGAGGAAGGCCGATTCCTGCTTGAGTGCTTTCTTTGCCCTTCAAGTACTACCCTAAATCCCACAGAAGGGGCGTTAAGGCGTACTCCGCTCGGCGTCTTCCGTTAGCAAATCGAACGTCGACGTCGAAATTCTCTATATACCTCTTCCTTCCCCACCCTTTATTATGGTGCAAATGGCTTAAGCTGTCGGTCGCCGCCCCTTAATACCAGCCTATCCACCATGGAAAATGGCGATCCTACATGTTTCGTCAGCGACTACGGTGAAACGGTAGTTTTTTATGCCTCAGATCTTCCACAGTCCTGCACTTCACACACTGACGTAGCAGATAGTTTAATTGGGAATCTCCTCCCCTTCTCCGGCGTACAGCCACCCCTCCTTTCCGTTCTCCTGCCTTGCACACGCCCACATCTGATAGGATTCCAGGAATTGAGGAGGAAGGAACGTATACGCGACAGCGAATGAACTGAAGGTTAAAATTGGAACCCCCAAAACTAGATTAGCACATGAGTTCCACTTCATTACTTCGTGTAGGGAGTACTGCTAATTGAGGGAAGGCATTTCTCACAAGAGTGTTAACAACAATGAAGAAAGTTAAGTAGGAGGATTAGCACAATGATAGTGTAAAGAAGTGTCAGAAACGAGCTATTTCTATAGTTTATATCGTTTACAGCGACATGCAGCGCGGAAGACAGTCGCAATGGTTGCAGAAGGTATTAATTTGGGTAATACTAAAGAGGACTTGATGCAAAAGAATTATTTCCTAATTTTTTCCCAAATTCTTCGAGAAATGATATTTTAAGACAAATAAATAACGATTTCAGCGGGACAAAAAAATAACTCATCGCTATACCAATTTCAGAACGACAGCATTGTAGATTATGAATTAAAGAGTATAAGAAAAATATCTTACTGCCATTTTTTGGCGTTTAAAAATAATACACTCGGTCAGCTTCGTACCACCACAATTGTACAACTAGAGTGAGAAATTCGCTGCCCTACCACAATGCCAATTCCGACCCTGATTTTGATGATGTTCCATTACAAGTTTTCTTAAGTCAGGCACGGGAATGAACCAGTCTTCTAGTATCACTAAATCAAACTAAATTTTAACACGCAGTGGCATTATTTGCAGTGATATTGCGGCGGATCTTTTATGTATTTTGCGTTCGTTATCTCTCAACACAAGGCTACAGTGTTAATTGTAAGAAAATATACTTCAACGGATCGGTCAATTTACGATAGAAAGTAAATTGAAGCTCTAGAGGTGTATTTGTTATCTAGAATGAACCGCACAATTCATGAAATATTAAACATTGCACACATCCCGCATACATTTTCTTTAACAGTGACAATCATAATTCGACTTTATTAGGCCAGATTAGGACTAGATATTCTCATCTTACATCTATCCCAAGGTAATGATGAAGTAATTGTTAGAATGTGCAATTTCTCATATGTGATAAACGAAGGAAAGATGTTATTGGTATCAAAGTTGCTGTAATAATAATACAATAGTTGGTGATTGACTGAGTTATTGTATTGTGAACCTGAAGACTTAATAATAAAATAATAAGTACAGCATAAATTACGACAGTATTAATAATATTGCGGGTGGTGGGAATGATGTTCAAATTTCCCGCATACTGGTACTTCATAAAATACCAAAACTCCATTCCCAAAACTGCGGCGAAAGTGGCGCTGCATTACTTTTGTACTGTACTTTGATAATGGCTAAAGGTGCCAAAACAATCGTCTTAAAGTAATCTGTTAAAAAACGTACATGTGTAGTAAGTTTTCATGGCTTATTGTTTCATTATGGATGAGAAAACATTCCATATAGCTAAGTCAACTGCCATTGCATGCGTATTAAATAAGTGATGGGGAATGTAGCATTAAAGAGACTCAAGGCCGCTGAAGAGACTGTATTGTCTCTCCACATACGTATTATAATAAATCATATACTTCCTCCCGAGAACAAACTTAAATAAACCGGATACTTTGATAAATTATAAATTATTGCCGGCCTCGGTGGCGGCGGGGTAACTTCCTCGCCAGCCAAACAAGAGGTCGCGGGTTCGAGTCCCGCCTGGGCAGGTTTCCCCTATCCAGGGCATGGTTGAACATGTACGTTTACTTGTTAAATTTGTTGAATACCCCGATGTAAAATTGCTAATATGAGCTGTATTCGGTGGCTTGAGAATAAAATTAAATTAAATATAACTCTTCGGTTATTTCAATAAGCTTTTATGTTTCGGAAGCGTCATGAGACAAACACAAGATGAGGTTGTTTAGCGCGCATGAAATCGGTGGAGGGCTAGGAACGCTATACGCCGGTGGATTCAATTTGGAAGATTCAATCAGCGGTGAATTGACTCCACGATTTTGGCGAGCACCACTCCCAGTCAATTACAAATCCACTCGGACCCCCAATACATGTGCAAGCGGGGTCAACGTAGCAGCGTTGACTGCGGATTTATTATGACCCCCGAGGGCTCGGCCCAACATGCTCTACCGTCTGTAGAACAGATGAAAAGAGAAGAGGCTCATGGGAAAATTCACCACTCAAATTTTGGGGTGGGATGGGCAGAGGTCATGAAAGAGACACGCGGGTGCTCATGGGAAATGGCAACTGCGGCAGAGAGAGTTTCATGTTAATCAGAACGCGATTTCGATCAGTTGGTCTGTAGGTGAAGGCCTCTTGCTCGTGATTGGTTCAATAGCGATATTACATGGGTCGTTCAACATAAAAATCATCCGTCTTTTGCCCCCTAGATTTTGATGAAACATTCTTTTTCGGTCCATATTCACGTCAAACTAAATATCCCGCGATCTTTTCCCGAAAAAAATGTGCATTTTATAGGTATTTAATTTTTTCGTATTTTCCACGAAAAAAACGTGCCTTCAATCATAAAATTCCTTCATTTTCTCCACTGAATTATCGAAATGGCCATGGTTTGTGGTTTATTTTTAAATATTAGATATAAAGACGCAAATTGGGCAAAAAATTGATGAAACCATGATTGATTCAAATGGTGATTGATGGTGAAACCATGATGATTTGAATGTTTACTGGGCTTATTTGTAAGCATTCCTTCCCTTTATCTCGTATTCTGGACATCTGGACATACACAATACTTTTCCGTGCATGGGTTAAAATCAATAATTTTGCAAATCCTTCAGCATTTGGAATCAGTAAATCAGTACGTTTTAACCTTTAGGGGATGGGAGTGACATAGGAGAAATATGAGAGTTGATACTTTCAAAATATGATTTAAAATAACTTAAGTAATACAATTTAAATAACATTAAAACAATTATAACGGTGCTTCTAGCTATTTTGAATGGTGCAGCAGATCATTTCATTACTTAGAATTACACTTAACTACAATAAAAGCTATAATTTTCTTAAATTAGCCCCATTTTTCAATACAAAAGCCAATGATGGATTCGTTGTGGCGTTGGGAAATTCTCCACGTCCCATCATTAGGTCCATAGCCTATAGAAGAGATTTTGCTGAAACAAATAATTTTACTCAATGAAATATAGCCTCATACCTAAACTTCTGGGTAGAGATCGTACGATATTAGGAAATATACAACATTTACGTTAATAATATAAAATGAGGCGAAAAAGAAGTCGTTTAAATTTTCATCACTCGCCCACTTATGTTTTATTCCCTCCACTCCCTATAAGTTCCATTTCTAATTTTCAATTTTAAATACGGATCCACTTTGAAAATATGGACTCTTCGGAAACAAATACGGCATTTAGGCATTCAATCTTGTAACTGCTGAAGTAAGTATACATTGAAAAGAAAGGCAAAGCTTTGAAAGAGTATGAACATGAGTTGAAAATACAAACATAACTCAGAGTCTGAATTCATAATTTATAGGATTGTAGGCAAGTACGAAATGAAGACGTTTCGTAGATTCGTGGAAATAAACCCCGCGGGTGTGTACATTTAAAACGAGATATTTGTATTTCATCTAAAATGTCAAGGAAGTGGAAATATTCATGGCAAGTTTCCTTCTAGCAATAAGATCATTAGGGTGCTTCTTTGGAAAATATGGCTTTTTCAAACATGTTGTTTAAGTTTTTAGTCTACAATGACTGTAAGGAGAAGGAATATTCAGTGTGGAACTGAATTTCTTCGCGCCCCCATCCTAATATAAACTGATGAAACTCCCCAAAAATATTTACAGTACCATGTAATTCTTAGTTGAATATACGGCTTGTGTTTGATATGCAAACACCCGGCCTTCTAGCTGAGAGACGTTAATTTTTACACCATATTAAAAGCATTAAACATAAAGAAAAATAGCATATTTTAACATACACTGGAAGTACGATGGCCAAATTTTGAATCCATAAAACTATAATAAACGACTACAATCTACTAAAAATTAATTTTAATTCCACCAATCCATTTCGAACGAAATTCACCAATGGATTTAATTAAAACGGGATTTCATAGAATAGGAAACTTAAATAACTTATATCCATGCGTTTAAATATCGAAAAGGAAATAGTTCATTCCTTTTTATAGGATCACTCAATACGTTTCCAGCCGAGTGGTTCTAGGCATGAGCTAAAATACCCAGAAATCTAACGTTTCAAACGTTTCCAAAGAATACTCTAGCTGCTTGAAAATTATCACGCGGCTGTTATGAAATGTCGGCACCACTTCTCCTGTCCTACATAGATGCCCATTGATACTTAATCAGGCTGTGAATGATTATTCCACTGGTAAAACCACACACTATTTCAGAACTCGGCAGTCGTAATATATCCCCAGATACACTTTCTACACTGCTCCATGAGTTTATATGATTGGTTGTGAGCATATCTTGTTTGCTAGAAAAAGTATCTAAAATTATTGGGGCTGAGAATCTTTTAAATGTTACAATTAAAATATATAGAAGAGTGCTACTTCATGACCAAACTAGGCAAAATACTGCATTATTAATTTTATGAAACATCGTTGAAAATAATAATTACCATATTTTTCTCATTAAACTTCATTTTTATTTGCCAAGATTGAAACTGCAAAGTTTATTGTATAAACAAGTTCAACTGACAATGATACAAAGTAGCGTTTTTTAATATGTTATTTTTGTAACAAAGAAGGATACCATTCATTAAGGTTCTTAAAGGGATTATATATAGCCAATAATGCAATGAATTCACTATTGAGGTAAAGAATTGATCAATTATTGAATAGTCAAACCACGTTAGCTAAATGAAAATGGAGCTAAAGTCGACCGAGACATTAAAAGTTGGGTTTAAACAAATAGAAGGATCGAATTATCCACCTTCTCTGATATCTAATTGTTTTCACCTCGCTGAATACCGTCGATGATGGCGAAACTCTGTTTAATAATATATGCGAAAAGTATTTGCTTTGAAATGCGCAATAGCGAATTAACCTCCTTGAATTTTCATAGATGCCCACAAACTTCCTGCCTCTATTCATGTGGAGCATTCAAGTGTTACGCAGGCCATTATTGGCATCCATTATCTACCCTTCACTCTTGAAAGCAAAAATAAGCAGTTACCGCACCCATTCCCCTTTTTCTTACATAATTTTTTCGTTTACTTTATCAGCGCTATATTTGAAAAAAAATACTAAATATTTTAAACAATTTTTGTGCTGTATCTTCAAAAATTTCAAATAGGAACCATATTAAGTGCTTAAAGTGCTTTTGTAGTATCTATTACTTCACTAATCTTATCAAAGTAATTATTACTTAACTTAATTATTATTAGTTCGTGTTACGCTCCATAGTGTATATTATCTATGAGTTCTATGAACGGTAGAAAAAAATTACTTTCAGCAATCCGAATTCTCTAACTTCAACCATGACTTCTTCTTTCACTATAGATTATGTCCTCCCCGTCTTACGAAAGAAATGACCAACCCCCTCTTCCACTTGACACCGAAGGTAAATTAACTCGCTTCCCCAGCTCAAAGAGTGCTGCGTAATACTAGACCGTTCCCTTTACCCTGGGGAGGAATAGCATCTAACTCCATTATGAAAGGTCTTCGGGTGCCTTACTATCCAACATTGCCGCCAACTCCCTGTACACTTTCCTCATTTCCTTCGGTGACTTTCTCGTATCCTCAAACATTGCGCGCACCTCCTCCGTCATCTCCGTATCAAACCTTTTCCCAACTTTCTCCATCACTCACCAAAGTCGTGCCTCGAACCCAACCAATCTCTCCCTCTGTCCTTCCTTCCTGAAAGTATAAAGACGCCCTCTTACATGTATCGCAGGCTGCAGACAGTAAGCGAGTGAGGCATTCGCCCCTGTGCGAACACTCAATGGTTCCAGCATATATGTAGTTAGTGCTATATATGATTCCATGCCGAAAAAATCATAAATCAACTGAGCAATGTTGTATAGACATCTGTCTTTATAGATCTTTCTTTTGATGGTACCCTCTCCTCGCCTGGGATATTTCGTTGATAATTTCTTTCTTGCTTCTCCCATCGCTAGTTATCCCGCTTCCCAAATAGCAGAATTCATCTACCTCCACCTGTTTTTTCCCTATGTAGCTATCCTTGACTTCTTCTACTCTGCTGCATACGAATATCTTGATTTTCTTGTACTTATTTTCAGCTTATACCTATCCATTATCCTACCCATAACCAAATGGAGGTAATCGATTATAGATTATAGCACAATTTGTATATTAAGAGAATGCATCACTCCCTCTCAACCGGTTGCATTTTGCCTCTTTTGGTGAAGTATTTCTGTGATATTACTTATTTCAAACTCATCATGGTCATCTTAAAATTTTTGGGTATATAGGGTAGATTTTTGTTAACATATTTATGCTTTGTTAACATCCATCCCGCTATACTGGTCACTTTTCGTGACTTTATACACTCTTAAAATGTATGCTATAATGCACTATTGTATTCCATTTTCGGATTCACTACTGCTGTCATCTTGATATTTTTAGGGTAGATAGAGTAGACCCTGTTAAATATTTGGCTCCATCTCAAGTTTGAACATTTTGCCACAGTATCTTCTCAGATACATTAGAAGCAGATACAGATTTATTGGATTATTACTATCATCTTGAAATTTTCAGGATACGAATAGAGTATACATTGGTCAATATTTGCCTGCATCTTAAATTTTTAATTTTTACCTTTGCATTTTCTCAGGCGTGTTTTTTTTTAGTATTTTAGATACCGAAAAAAATTCAAAAAGGACAGCACTGCATAACTTAAGCAAATTAAAGATCATTGCGAAAGTTTAAAATGAGGAGTATGTCACACCAAAATGCAAAATACGGCCGATTCAGTGGGAGTAATGCGTCCTCATAATTCTGACATTTAAGGAGTGACTTTAGATAAAAGAGGGATTTCTTGTATGACGGAGACTAAACCAATGTCATCTAGCATTGGTAACCAACATCTTGCTAAGTTAGAGCAAATATTTTTATTTAATAATAAATTATACTTATCTATCAAGTGGGCATTATTAATTTATGGTTAGATGAAAGCACTAATTAACAAAAGAATATTATTAATATCATAATATTTTCTTGGTGCTATCACTCTGGTGAGATCCCTTAACTGGCACCTTTAAACTCTTTAATCATGTTGGGGCTTCTTGATCTAAGAAAATTTATTTTTCAGCGCACATAATGGCAGCCTTTCTGAAAAAAAGAGCTCAGTGTATCTACTTTTTTCCAAACTACCAGACGAAATTTAAGGCATAGGGTATTTACTACTATGAATTCAACTCTTTCTCGAGTGTCCAGATGCAATATGAAATGGTAATACACACATTCAAAACATTCGACTACAGTTTGGCGAATATAGGCATATTCTGTTTCAAAATGTCTTGCTTAAAATAGATTCCTTGTAAGTCTACCGATTACCCACCTCATCTGTGAAAATATACTAATAATCAAGCTTTGTTGGGAGCAATTTCAACTCCGAATTTTCCGTTAATCCCTTTGCATATAGTGGGTAAACTTTTCTCGGGACTCCCGCCGGATTAAATACTGTAAGTTACTAAATGAACAGGGTCCGTCTAGGTGTCATCAGGGAAGCAATTAAAACGCCAACAAAATGTTTTAATTACTCTCGGTTTATTCGTCCATTTCGTACAACATACCAACCAAGACTCTCCCGAGTTCTCAAGCGAGCTTCACTTCTGCTCGGCGTCACCACGTGACTTCCCCATTGGCCATCGCATATTCGTCGTATCCTAGTCATCTACATTGGGGTCTTGAGTTTACCTGCTGACCATGCACTGACAATGCTCAGTGGGTTGATGGAAGGGTGGGGAAGAGCTGACAAAGCGATATGGGACAGGCAAGGAATGGAGTAGGTGGAATGGGAAATGAGACTCAAAATGCCAAGTCATTTGGTGTACTTACAATACTCTATTTTAACCAACGTTTCGAGTTCCGACTCAGGGCTCATCCCCAGGGCTACTGAACGTTGTTTTACTTGTTTTTTATCGCTAAGTCACATTGTTACAATTAATTTGGTGTATCAGACATTAATAAATTTGCTAAAAAGCTTTTCGTTTATCGCAGTTATTTGTTTTTTATAAGTATAATCTATTTCCTTGCATAATCTTTTGCAAAACTATATTCTGTATCTGGTCAAGTGCCTCAGGATTGGTCAGCTCTGTTGCCCTTGATGGCGTTAGTTACGGATTGGCTTTTCCGTCGTCGCGAACTTTCCCTCACTTATGATATTTTACTCAGAGCGGGTTACGAGGTATTGCTGATTGAGTACCGGGAATCTCGAATGAAATTATTTTTCTACTGGTTTGTTTCTATGGCTTCCTTCGTGAGGAGATCCCAAATATTTTTCGTGTGGCAAGTATTTTCGCATAAAATCCCCAGAAAAGTTTACCCACAATATTCGCCGGGAAAGCGTCAAATCTTATTTCCCCTTTGACATTGCTGAAACCTCATCAATCCCGCTATCAGCATTTAGCTCTTTAGAAGAAAAAATATAGTACTTACTATCACTCAAAATACTATCTATACACTCAAAATACTATAAATACTATACGGAAACTTCCAGCAAGCTTTGGACTCCGGCACAACTTCATTGTGACCTCTCACTTAAAGTGGACTTTAAAGTTTTGGTGTAGTCCCATTGTTCACCTCGAAACCATGCTTCTTCCGTGTAATCCCACTACCTAGTAACTCTGCCCTTGCAGGCACGCTCGTCTTCCCATCATGCCTCAGGCGAACTCCAAACGAAGCCTATCGCCGCGGTGTGAGATAACGCTTCCGAAAAATGAGTTTTGTCGGCGGCAGCAAATTGAGTCTGCCGAGGAAAGAGACGCGAAAGTCGGTTTTGATTTTCTGCTTCGCACTAAGCTCCCCCCCTCTTCGCCTTGTCCGTTTCCACGGCAACGGTTTCTCCATTTTCGCCCGAATACCATCGACGGATCGGATCACCACGCACTCTAGGAAGCTTACCACGAGTTACCGAAAGGGTTAAACTGTTGGCCACGGAAAATATTCTCTCAGAGATACTCTCACTTTTATTTGAGTATACAGACAATTTTCAAGCGTTAATTGGTGTAACTGCAAGAGAAAAATGACGTATCCTTAACTCTCGACAGGTCTTTTTAGAGACATACAACTTGTTTAACACTCATTTTATAACCTTGACAATAGGGCAAACCCTGTTCAAAATTTTACACTATTTCAGATTTAAAATTTTACCCATGTGTTAAAAGAGATTTACTTTTTTATCCTTGAAATAAGTAACGATGATAACAAAGATCTATCGTATATTTCCCTTAAATTTTAAGATCACAGCGTACATTTCAAATTAGTAATGCTACAGAAATGCGTCACTAAAAAATACAAAATGCAACCGGTGGACAGGGGGTGATGTGTTCTCTTAAAATACAAATTATTTTCAAATCAAATACACCAAAGGATGAAGTTTGCCATGAAAAAATATTTGACTTAGCCGGGATTCGAGCTCGGATCTCAAGATTACCGGTCAGGCGTGTTAACCAGTTCCATCACCAAGCCATTTTCCCAGAGCGAACTTCGGGATGGGTATTTGGATGGAAATATGTCCCGTAGTAGGTATTCGTCAGAAATTTAAAATCTCTTGGATGGGAGGATATGCCTTAGACCCCCTCAAGTATTCTGCAAGAGCTTGCTTCACACGATAGGTATTTGGATACTTTAGCTTAGCACAAAATCTAAGATGGTAAGAAGCATTAGATATTGAAGACGGATCCATGGAATACCTCCTATAAAATAACACACAATTCTTTTTTATTGAAGAAGCGGCAGTGATACTTCCATTACTTTTCCATATTAAAGATTAAAAGAGAAAATTAAAGGAGAAGGCAGTACAAGGGGTGATGAATCATTACCAAATCTCAACTATGTATTTCAAGTTCAATGCTAACGTACGTCATTTTCGATTTTTAGACAATATGGTGCGAAAAATATTTTCATCTACACTTTATAAAAAGACGTTATCCCTAAATAAACGATTCCATTCCACCAGTTTCGTATACTGCCGCATCACCAGGCAAAAAATTCATATCAATATAAGTTCTGCCAGTTCTTACAATTTTTGTTGAAGCCTATGACCCAGCACCGTACCTTCACCTCCGCTGTTGAGATAAAAATTCATGAAGTAGCGTAATTGTACGATTTGGCAAAAATTTAAAGTGTCTGTGATTCGAAAAATGACTTTTTTCATAGAGGTAGTTGGAAGCACTGTAATAGATAAAAAATTTAGTTTTTCGACAATTTTTCCTCGGATTTCCACGTACCACATAGGCTAACTTTCGAACAAGCCTACTGGCCTGTTCGAAACCACGCTCCGTCCGACGCGAGGCGTTAAATATCGCACCGATGAAGAATTGGGGAATGCAACATCAGAGAGGAAATATTCACACCACACGCGCGTTGGTCGGGATTTTGTGTTGACAATGCTCCTTCACCCATGAAATTTTCATCCGCAAACTAAATCCCCCTAATGCATGATATTCAGCACTTGCTGTGCTGAATTCCAAATTGGTCGAATGTGTGACGACAGTGATGGAAAACCACAACCTTTTGCTCTGTTCGAATGCTGCGTATGGATGTGCCAAGTGTTCACGCATTCTAATTCCAAGCCATACACGTGATGTAATATTGACACCAGCCGTTTAGGCACAGCTTTGAAGTTACTTGACGTACTACTTTCTCTTCATCAATACAAACAGGGGTGCCGACTTACAAAAAATATTGGGGGGGCCCAAACCGGGATCCTGTCCTGGGAAATTTTATAAGTGGTGAGTTTTAAGTTTTTTCGGCATTTTAGAGGAGTCATGTGATCAACGTTAGAGCCCTGATAACTCGAATCTCGTTATCTGGACACTGCGGGAAAAATTGACAAGCCTGACACATTTTTCCTCTCACCCATAACGAATTTTTGAGGGGGCTCCGGCCCCCTCAGGCCCCATGGAGTCGGCGCCACTGAATACAAAAACATAACACAAACTATTATTAACCAAGAAGTTTCTGCTATAGATAACTACAACTTTTTTCTGTTTTGTATGAAAGTGAAAAGTGTTTATGCATTCTAATCTCAAGCGATAAGTGAAGTGTTTGTAACTACAGCCGTTCATACACATCTTTTAAGTTACTTGACGTACTACTTTATCTTCATCAATACGAAAATATAGCACGAACTATCATTAACCATGAAGTTTCTACAATATTTAACCACAGCCGTCATCTCCGTCATGTATGGAGGTGTAAAGTGTTATTGCATTCTAATCCCCAGAGATAAGTGATGTGACTGACAACAGCCGTTCACAAATATCTTTTATGTTAGGTACTTGACGTACTACTTTCTCTTCATCAATTCAAAAACATAGTGTGCACTGCCGTAAAACCATGAAGTTTCTGAAATGATGAAGTAATACGTCTTACAATTATGGATCCAATGAAACACGTATTTATTAACGTTAAAACGTTATTTCCGCGAATCGGGCAAAAAAATAATGCACGATGGAGATAAAAATCCCTGCTTTCGGAAAAAGTCCGGAGATGAAACGATATATGCGCAATCGCAGCGAATAGAAGAGAGCGAATATAGCAGTTTCACAAGGCATAAAAACGTCGGCCAGTGAAGAGCTAAATAAAATAAGATTCCTGTATGAAATGGTGGTTGGTATATTTTATGGAAATAAGAGCATTTAATAATTCATGCAAATATGTGTCGATTATTTTGTTGACGTCAATGGCATTTTAATGTCACGACACCTCAATGAATTATAAGTCCGTAAGAAGGCTGACAATGAAAAAATAACCCTAATTCATTCCATAAATAGTAAAAATGGCTTTCCAAGAACGAATTCCCACCGTTTTTTTCAGAAACAGAACCAGCACAGTTATAAACAGTGGCGGATCCCGGATTTCTTTCTGGAGGGCACAAGCAAGGCCGTATCCAGGATTTTGTTCTGAGGGGACACAAGGATACCTCATAATACAAAACGAATGCAATGATAATGGGACCGTATTGATTATATTTAAGGGTCTGGGGGGCACGGGGTCACGTGCCCCCCCTAGATCCGACTATGGATATAAACAAATAGTTTTTACGGGAGGGGTGGTTTTAGGTTATTGGTCAAAAACATAGCCAATGTCTAACTGTCAAATGATAAGGAAACAATAAGGGCCAAAACATTATCTAGCCAAAATTATTAGTAATAACCCGATACCAGGTTCTACCCAGTGTGGGCTTATTTGCCATTTAAAAAAGGCTTTGGAGGGTGAAATTTCAACGGTAGCCAGTAGCGGGGCCAGGGGGGGTAAGAGGGGGTTAAATTCCGGCCGTATTGGGGGTCAGAAAAAAATACCATTCTATCTAGTGTAAATTGGATACCTAAGGTGGGGGGGGAATGATAATTAATTTGGAGCGAGCGTCATATTGGGACTGCCTCGCAAAGCTGCAGTTTGATGGAACACCCCCCCATGATATCCAGCTTGTGGACTGATATACCAAACATAATTTAACATTCATAGCCCCCTTAGCCCCCCTCCCATAGATTCGCCACTTACGGGAGCGATTTAGTTATTATCGACATTCTTGCCGTTATATTACTCTTTGATTGCTCAGGGGACAACTTCGTTTCTTCCGAGAATTTCCGTGTAAGAGGGTTGATAACATATTAGCTGTCATAGCATAGCGATTCTTCCGGGTTTCCTTCCGTGTTCATCCATTTTAGTGGGCAATATTTCGTGGACCTGAGGAAGCCAACTAGAACCTTGGCGAAATATTGTCCAGTAAATTGAATAAACGCGGTAGGAAACCCGGAAGAATCGCTTCGTACCGTCATTATCTCCGCGGAAGCCTACTTTGGAACTAAAACGCTTGTTAAATGGTACCTTTTTGGTAATGGGTCCCACAACCACAACATTTGAATAAATTGATGAGGGGGTGAAATTCCTCATAGAAGTCGTATAGTTCCGCTGGCAGACCACAGTACTAATGTCGTAGTTGGAATATCAGTCCACAAGCTTAATATTATGGGGGTGTTTCATCAAACTGTAACTTTTCCAGGCAGTCCCAATATAACTCTCGCTCCTAATTAATTATCAGCAAAAAAAAACAAAGATAATAATGACCTGATGATCACACGAGTGAATGGTTGTCGCAAATGCCTGATTTCGTTACGGTTATGTCATCGACAACTTTATTTCGACTCAATTGATGCGTTGATTTCCGTCCCAATACAACGTACATACACACCTCTTCGAAATGTGCATTCAATTGTCCCGTGATTGACAGGTCTCGGCGTAGCTCGCGTCCACTTTTTTTGTCCCTCGGCCACCAACGAGGGAAAAGTGAGGGCTAAAATCCTCGCCACAATGTTCATCCGACCGACGTGCCGCGTTCGATACGTGAGGAACCAATTGAAACGCGAACCGCGGTTGTAAATCGCCTTTTTCGCCGCGATAAACCCTCAAAGCCGTTGTGGCGTGGGATAGAAGGGTGAGGGTAGCATGTCCGGGACCGTTTGAGCAGAAGAGTGGAGTGAGGATAGCTTTGTGGCCCTCAGTAACACGCATTTGCCTCGTACAGAGGCAAATCTCCGCCCGCGCGGTCAATGCGTAGAGCACGGAAAATAACTCACCTGTGGCGATACTCGCGGTTTTGTAGCGGGAAAGAGCTTGGATCAGAGACTGAAGTCGATGACCTGAAAGAATTCGTTCGCTGTAGGTATCCCATATGGCACGGGGAATTCTAAAAACATGTAAGTTAGCTTGGGCCAATACCACGCAATTGGGGAATATGTCCGTAAAATTGAGAGATTCCAATCATAAACAGCGTTTTGGCCCATGCTTAATGTATTATCGTTAATTAAAAAATTAAATACTCGGATATATTCTCCAATTTATTTTAAATATAGCAACGTTAAGGCACTTGGTAAGGGCCCATATGCTGTCACCAGCATGCAGAATATGCTACGCTACATAAGCGCTCATTGGTTATCAAAATAATATAATAATATAGATAGCACCGACATATGTGTCAATCCATGCAATCAAACAAAGGGTTTACTACCAAAAAATTAAAAGTTCTAACGATACTTATAAATTATAAGGTGATAAATGATGTTGAAACGTAGTCAGAACTACAAAAAATACAAATGGAAAAAGATAAATATGCATTACTAATCGTTGCTATCCCTTATTTCCCGAGGAAAGAATGGACACTTAAATCTCTGTTTTGCAGTTTATTTCCTTTATCTTCCACTCGTGATCTCTTCAACTATATATAAAGACAGTAAGTATAAGATACTTTTTACATGAAATAATACATTGTAACCTGACTAGTTTCAACAAATCTTGGCCATGGTTCTTACGTTATACGGCCCAACCGGATGTTAACAAGTTCCCTGAGATGTATAAAACAATGGCTATTGATTATCAAACAATTTGATTATTTCTTGTCTTAATCCAACTTAACCCAACGATTCACAGTGAGCTGAAATCAAAAAAAGCTAGCAAAAAATCAAAATATCTACTTTTTTATTTCGCACCGGGAGTAGTATATCATATTTTAGAATGTCTAGGGCATGTAAAACTGAAGTTAATATTTTTAAATATAATTTGTTTAGTGTTTATAGCTAGCCAAAAATCAATAATATCTACAAAATCAAAAACTTTTTACGAAAAAGTTCTATGCTTGTTCCCTAAGCAATGTAATACAATTAATAATTCGGAATTTTTGAGGTTATTGATAGTGCTAATCTTTTACCTAATTAGAAGCGAACTTTCGTTCGAGTGAATTGTTTTTATTAACTTTATGATTTGTTTAAAATAACACCGTTTTTCGTTAATTTTTCACCTAATGCAAGGATAAAATTAGATACCTCAGCTTGCCGCTCCTGAGATATTAACACTAGGAATTAGACTGAAGTATATATTAATAGATGGAAAAGAAAAATCTTGCTCCAACATGCTCCCCTCGGATTTTTTTGAGGCAAAGCAAAATGATGTCAGGTGGTTGTCGCCCCCGTGACCCACAGGGACACCACACTCGGGAACTTAGCGTAACATGCTTAGCAGTTCGTTAGAGAGAATGGATTTTCCCTAAATCTTGAGTGCATTGCATCATTCAACTACCTTATTTGCGGTGTATGCATGGTATGTAACCTTTTCTAATGGTTTTACCCCAGAACAATATGCAAGCTGAGTGCGTACGGCAATAAACCTAAATGTAAACGGTACGCGCGCTCCCCCAAGCCCTTTGTCCTTGGCGGCTACCCCTTTACGCACCCAGATTTTTTATTTTAATATGAACACGTTCAAATGTTTCCATTCTAAAAATTGTTTTAATAAATAGAGCGGAAATTGTGAAAAATGCCATATTTGCCATTGGGCCGCTTTTCGAAGAGGCGTTAGAAGCCCGCCATAAGGATATAAGAAGATATAGTTAAATACACAGCAAGAAAGTTTCTAGGATTGCCACGAACCATGACCTTTTCCATACGCTTCTGCTTACATCAGATCCTTTTATTTCTTGCTGAGTGGGAGTTCCCCATTAAGTAAAATAATTACCAGAGTAGGTGAAAAATCTTCTTATTTATAGCGAAAATATTTTAGAATATGAGAAGTCTTCATTTTCTAACTCGGAATAGGATATAAATTTGCACGTCTTTGTTTTTGAGCAAGTAGCAATAAAAATATTTGTTAATGGTATTCTTCTTTATTAAAACTCTTCAATTACCAATATTTATAGTTTAAAAGACTCAATAGCAATTTTCAATCATTAATAACCTTATGAAAAGCTATTAGATTGGTAAATCGCTGTTAAAAATAGAAGAAATTCTTTCTTTCCATTGATACTCCCGCAGAGTTGCCCCTGTCAACTAGGGTTCCCGCATCACTTTTACCTATTTTTAATTTTTATTGCCCTCCTACAATAATATTGTAGACTACATCTTCCTAAATAAGTTTCAATGTATCCTTAAAATATACAATTTGCAAAACCTTATATTAATTTAGCAATATTTAAGCCTACAGCGATTTTTGGCCAGCATTTTTCGATTTCAGCGCTCTGTACTCCAAGTTCATCATTTTGTTTGAATTATGTTTGAAGGTTAATCTATATTTCTCTATGTGTGTATCCGTAATATCACTAAGTTTGACCTCAATCTAGCTAGATGAAGATGCTCGGACTACGAAACTCGAGTAGTTTTTTCATTTAAATGTGGAAGTTCAGCCGTTATTTTACACACGTCAATAATAATACCGTGTATTTAAGTGAATATTACCGCGACAAAAAGTATGAAAATTCTTTTTCCCCACGAATAATGAAAATTTACATAATTCAGTGCAATTTGCGATTCTATTTTTCCTCAGGCAGCCCAGCAGCTTAGTTGATTTTTTTACTGAACTTAGGCCTAATCACCAACTCAAGAATTCTGACCGATTGAGTTTTACTTTTCATGCCCACAGTCACGGAAAGTGTGTAGCTCGGAGTCTAATTTTTAGTCAAACAAGTAATTGCTTGCGCTTCTTGAGACCCAGATTCTGATACGTGTGATTTTGGTAAAAATAAAAAAAAGTGAACGAGCAGATACATTGAGTTTTTTCTTTCTCTTGACCTCAATTTGTAACGTTGAATAGCGTCTTAGACTGTAGGTCTTACAGAATTGAATACAAAATGTTTATCCAACATTTTGGTACGTATTTAAACCATCATTAGGGCTTTTTTACAATGAATATTATTTGTTTTATGATTTATTGCATTATTGCATTACCATATTCATTGAAAAAAGTCATGGAAGATGCATAAAAATATACCGAGATGTTAGACAAAAATTTTACATTTAATTATTAAATACCAACACTCCAAGACGCAAATCAACATTAACGAGTAGCATTAATCACTTTGAGTAACAGTACTCGACTCCTGAAAAAAAACACCCTTGAGTCGGCTAAGGAGGCTGGAAAGAATAGTGTATAATGAAAACTGAAAGAGTGCTGAATATAAAGACGAGGTTCACGAAAAATTTCTTGCGTGGGACTAGGAAGGAAGAATTTATACCGTTGAATGTGACTATTTCCCACAGGCAATTATTTTGGAATTAAGAGCTCACTGGCTGCCAACCTTTAGGGATCCGATTCCGGCGGAAAATTATGATGAACGACACGGCGCCCTTCGAGATATTTGTTCCACCGTTAGGTTCATCCTCTGGCCACAATCTCCTTCAATGACAGGGAAAGGAAATCCCACACTCTTAGAAGCAATTAAGGAGCTCAACAATGTTCGGTGATATACGGTGGAAGTGACCAATGACGAGCAAATCCGTACTTTCGAAGTGGCTTGCGTATTATACATTGGAATAAGAACATCTTATACATTTCATATCTAGGGTTCTGCAATTTTTAGCCTTAAAAAAGGAAATTGACTGTTCTTTACAACATCGTAACATCATTGTTCATAATAAAATAACTTATTCTTCGTTAAAAATTGATTATTCATTATATTTTTAGTTTGCAAAAAGACAAGTATCACCATCTTATCTGGCTACTTAGCAGTTATTTATAAACAGTGAAGAGGATCATTGGAGAATTGTTGGTGAACATCGAATTAACAAATTAGGGTGATTTGAAAGGGTTTTTTTTAATGATCAGCTACGGAAATTACTTTTCTCTTAAAAAGAAATAATATCACGATATCAAGGTATATAAATAACCGAAAATTACGACGGCTAAATTAATCGGATAAGACTCGGATAATCACTGGGAGAGGGTAAATGAGCTACCCTGGCCTACTTTCTCACAAGCTATTCATTTATTTCGTAAATTTAAGAATTTTTCGATGGTTTAATTTTTCCATAAAAATATGCAGGCTGATTGCGGCTCAACAGTGTACGAAACAAAACAAACCTTGGGGTGGATGGAGTGGAGTGGGGATATATTAAAAAGCATTATTTTTCAGCGCCTGTACTGGTATTTGTCTAATAACTTTAATTTAATTTCAGTCACAGCATGTCTCAATGTCATAAGCTCCGAAATTTAAATCCATTCACGTGTTATTAGTTGAGAAGAAAACGATTAAATTAGAAATATTTTTCCGAACAAAAAACCAAGAGTGGAAATATTTTTCTAACACTTTTTATAGGTCTTAGGAAGGTAAGGAAAAAATTCAAAGCCCCCTGAAAATACTGGAAAAAGATCACACTAAATTTTCCGCACCATGAAACATAATGGTCTGATACAAAAATAACGAAAGACCTAAGGATGGAATAGGATTTGGATGATATAACTAGGCCCGATGTCAATTGATATTAAGAAATAAATACGCAAATATGAAATGATATACTGATGGGATAATTGAATGGAGATCTGCGCCTAACAACTAAATGGTAGCTGACCCAAGGTTATGATCAATATTTTAGTATTAACCCCGGATGGTGCTCGAGATCTTTGGATAACTACTAACAGGCCCGGAACTAGGGCGGGGCAGAGGGGGCACGTGCTCTGGGCGGCAGATTTGAGGGAGTGGCAAAATTTGAAATTTTATTCAAAAAGTTATTATTTTTTCTGAATAAATTATTTAACATTGATTATAAATTTATAATTTATTAAACAATAATGTAAAAAAATTCTCAATGTCAAACATACGTTTTGTCATTTCAACTACCACGTCTCAAAAATAGCCTGCGGATGTATTCATCTACATATATATACTACGCCGCAAGCCGCCTAAAAAAGGCTACCAGGAAGAGTAAGTTAGGATACCAGTCGTTTACACATAAAAAAGATACGCTGAAACAAAATTACGACTAGCATTTATTAAAGTCCTTTGTGGTTCGGGGGGGGGGGGGGGAACGAATTCCCCTGTCTATCCGTTCGGCAAAAAATCTCTCTTAATTTATCGCTTCTGTCGGACCTGGAAATATAGTGGGGCTCTAAGATGATGTTCTCCGTGTCGCTCCGAAGGATATCTATTCTCAATTGTTCAAACAATCTAAGCCTAGCGCGCAGCCTCCGAGTCTCTAGCGGTAATCTCTCTCTCTCTCTATTATATATTATTGTTCTGGGGAAGGGGGAGCGAGGGGAGGACCAGGGGAATGGGGTGGGCGGAAAACTGATCCCCCCCCTGACCAAACTCCTAGTTCCGGCCCTGACTACTAGTCCTAGTTATGTTATCTTCTCTGATGATGACCAACACTATCCACCAACCCGGAAAATCCGCAACAGTTATCTGTCCCGGTTTATCCTCGGTCGCGGCACATCGCAATATCTGGTGTCACTTTTCACAAGCGAAATTTTCGCAAAAAAAAATACATTTCGCGAGACTGAGCGAATCGATCTAAAGCCTCGCTAATCATGAGGGACGGGCGACATGGGCGTGGCGGTGACTTTCATGCGGGTTCCATTACGCGCTGCAATAAGTCTCCGTTCACAGGGGACCATATACTCCCGCAACGAAGAAGAGACGACAGAGGATGAATTAGGGGAAAGACTAATTGAGCCGCACGGAGCTTTAATGGTGGTATGTTACTCAGTGACCGAGGAATACGAGGGGTAGGGAGTATGGGGCAAAAAGCTCACTCGATCATAAAATAAAACGTCAACGACCGAACGAAAACCAGCGCGTTTTTTTTGTGGGAGTAGCATTAGAAAATTTTTCACTATCACATATCAGGTAATTTTAATATTATTTTTTATAACCGAAGGCGGTTGAAACAGTGATTGCTAGGCTCTGAAAGCCCGATAAGTAATTACTCAAATATGCCTGAATAAACTATGTCCATAAAATACTTGGTCCGCGTTCCACGTCAGAATGGATGATTATTCAGAATGATGATTGAAGTTGGGAATAACTAATACCATTGCAAACGATTGCACAACATAACTATATTTTACATATTTGTCTTCTTTAAAACATGTTTTGACTTACTAGTTGCTACTGGTTCAAGACGTGAGCAAAACATGAGAAAAACACGTTTTTATACATATTTAATCGTTAAGGGTCAATAATTTTCTTTGGGATTCGCGAAAATTGTTTTTACCTATTATATATTTCGTATGAGAGAGCTCTTATTAGACTGCATTATAAAACCGCATTAAATATATAGGGTGTTTTAGGAGGAATCTGCAATACTCCAGGGGGTGGCAGGGGAAACAATTTTAAGCATTTATTTTCCATAAACATGGGGTCGTGACACAACCTCTCTCAAAATGTGTGAGATTGCGCATTCGTATAACTGATTCTCGCTCAAGGCCCTCGTTTAAGTAAGCTCAAATAGTCATTGTTTCAGAAAATTATAAACGCACATTTTTTCCAAATCTTAATTATTTTATTTCCTTAAAAATCCAGAGAATTTAATATATCCAGAAAGGGTTGGATATCCAAGAAAAACTGCTTTCATGGTCACTCCAAAGTACATACAAAAAATGTATGTGTTGACATAATTCAGTAACTAAGGAGTTGCGAGCCCAAGTTTATGGACAAAAAATGAATAAAATGTCTCCCTAACCATATTCTGAAGTATTGCAGATACCTTCTGAAACACCCTGTATATTAAAATAACTCAATGATGAAGAGTTTTTCTCACTTTAATATTTTTCGGGATTTCACAAAATGAACTTCCGCCGGAAGGTTCACGCAGATGTGTTCAATATCGAGAACATGCTCCAGCCAACATAAGTTTCGATCAGACCACACGGCAGCGTGATGCGGAAGGAAGGTGGTGATATATGATGGGGGTGTTCTGTGCCTTGAGAAAAACCTTAAACCACCTCCTTTTGGCTTCTTTCCACAACCTACCCCCTCCTCCCGCCCCAGCCCGTAATCCTCACCCCAGCGTCCGAAATCCGAGACTCGGAATCGTGTTGGCAACTGAAGAAACTCCTCCCTCAACTTTCGGAAACGTTCAAGTGCCTTCTTTCGAGAATAAGATACTGATTCGTGCTCATCTTACCATCCGGGCGACCCTAACACGTCACCCTCAATGGAAGAGAGACTCCACCACGGCCCAATGAGGACCACGGAAGATCTGAGTTTCTCGATAGAAAAAAATAATGTAAGCAGTCGCAATATCACACTCCGTGTGGAGGACTTCTTAAGCAGTCATGCCACCTCCCAGCCCATGGCGAACACGGAGACGTCTTTCGCAGCTAAGTATCATCATCATCACTGGTCAACAATCCTAGGATTGGCTTGACGCAGCTCTCCACTCAGTTCTCCTATCAGCTAATCTTTTCACGCCCACGTATTTCTCCTCTTTCACATCCTTCGTTAATAGTTCCATTTATTTTGTTCGAGGTCTTCCTTTTCCGTTCTTGCCTTCCACCTGTCCTTCGACGATTGTCTTCATCAGGCCATCATGTCTCAAGATGTGACCTATAAGGTTGTTCCGTCTTCTTATTAAGGTTTTCATGGGGCTTCTATTCTCTCCTACTCTTCTTAGGACTTCCTCGTTGCTAACTCGGGCGATCCATTTGATCATCATTCTTCTGTAGCACCACATTTCGAAGGCCTCTATCCTTGCTTTCTCCGCTGCGGACATTGTCCATGCCTCATTTCCGTATGGGAGCATACTCCAAATGTAGGTTATATAGCGTAGATTAAGCGTAAAGAAAAGCAATATTTAAATTTCTACGCTTGCCTTCAAGATTGAATCGTCGAAATCTAAGATTACTAGATGGATCTGAAGGATCTCCAAGGCTGACTACTCCGATATCATTAGTTTTAATGTCTTATATTACGATTGGTAATTTTATTCCCATTGGATTTGATTTTCCCGACAAAGAAGTATCAGTATTTTAATTAAATATATTTCTGATTAGTTTATTGGCCAATCATATACATTCCCCAAAATAATTCTGAAGTTGAGGTTTCGTTGGTGTACTCAGCTTTTGGTTACTGCGCAGCTTCCTTTGATTACGCTTTTGTGTAACTACTAGGGCTGTTTTTTTTAACCTGCGATGGGACATGAACAGAAGACGAAATGATTGATTAAAAATTATGTCAAAGGTAAATATTGAGCATATTTGTGGTGTTCTTTCGACATAATCGCCTCGGCGATTGAGGAATCGATCGTGCCTGCGGACACGCTTGACTATACCTTCTTCATAGGATGGTGCAGCCAATGACTTCGAATGTGTGTTGCCTTTGCCCTGAAGCTCATCGGCCGTTTGAAAACGCTTCCCTTCTAGCCACATATTCATGGGCGTACCTAGCGAAGGGCAGGGGGGGCACCTGCCCTCCCCCTCCCCCCCCACCCTCCTGTAGAAGCAAAAATCGTAAAAGTCTTTAAGCAAAATCAGTACTGAATTGCAACGAAATCATTCAACTAATTTTCTTTAGGCCCACGAAAAATGCAATGTATTAATATAAGATATGTAACAAAAATAAAACTATTTTTTCAAGGAAATAATCTCATAAACTAATGCCACAACATGCCCCCCCCCCCCCCTAGTTATGATCCTGGGTACGCCCTTGCACATATTTATTTCAACGTAAAGATGAGCGAAGCGAAGACGGCGCTTTGTCGGCATTGTACGGCGGGTTATCGAAAACGTCCCATTGAAATTGCACAAGGAGCAGTTGGGCTGCATCAGCGCTGAGATGACGGGCGTTGTCATGGATCAGAACACTTCCAGAGTGTTCATGTCTCTTCTTTTGTTTTGAATTGGAATAGATGTAATGTATCAAGCTGAGCAGTTGCATTTAAGTTAAAATTCTCTTTAATCGGCATAAAGGTCAAGAAAATGCAATGCTGAAGCCATTCGACGAGTTTTCTGGCTGTCGCTCGGCAGTGCACACTTGGCGGGAGAATCAATTGAGGTCGTGTAGTTTGCGAATATCCTAAAACTAACAACTTACGGTCAGAAATGACTTGAGCGTGTGGTGAAAAGGACGCGAAGTTGCCTAATCAGCGCAGTTTCAACCATTCGCTTGCATGGTGTTTTTGCTGAGCTATCGGAGGGTGAAAAAAAAACTGCCCTCGTACTTTGGAACAGAAGATGCATGAAAAGGAAACAAAATAAGGCATTTCGTTAATATACCATGACGTTGTATAATCTTAGGTTTTCCCGGCGTATCAGGTGCAGAGAAGTTTCTCGGGTTTTCCACCGGTTGATGTTGTCCATGTCTTCCGACGTTTCGAGCAGCGACTTGCTGATCATCCTCAGGGGATCCGATATTACCACGTTACCGTTATTATCACGTTATTCATTATCTCCGAATAGAGATCTACATCAGAAGTATAGTGAAAAAATGAACATCAAAATGAAGTCAGAGATGTCAGTGACGTCGAACAATTTCAACACCTATGGGCTTTAAGTAAACATTTCACTATTTTTGCATGCTTTGAATGGGATAGATACCATTCCCTTGTCATAAGAGGAAAAAGAAGTTCTATGTTCTTCTTGGGAGAAAAAATAAGTCAACCCATTGCGGCTAAATATTTTCTCGCATGTATTTCGTGACAGGCTTTAGTAGGCTTATACATATCTTTTATCACTGAAAAACTTTGACTTGAATTTTAACAGAAACGTATTCGTTCAATACAGAATTATGAAAATGATACCTGGCGCTCTAAATTCAGGCCATCGTTTCTGCCTGACCCGGTTACATAAAACGGTTCCGAGACGATATTTTCCATGTCATTCGAAAGGTCTGTTCTAAGTTGCAATCGAAAAATTAGTCATAGCTATGTAGGTCCATCAACGACAATATTTTTCACGATTATCCTATACATCAGTGGAGTAACTAGGATTGTGGTTTGTGCAAGTTCAGCAAGTCGCTGTGGGGGGATTAGTGGGCCAGGGGGTCGACCCCCCAGGCAACGTGGGGTCCGGGAACATTTTTGAAAAATGACATGCCTGGAAATACATTTTACATCATTTTGGCACTTAAAATTTGTGTTTCATTAAAAGGTTACATTAAAAATTTATTTTATTCCAGACCTAGGTTATAAATATTATTTTTTTTCTCTGAGACTTTGGGGGGGATCTATCTCCCTTATCCCCCCATAGTTACGCAAATGCTATCCATTGATCATTAATTTCTAAAAATTCGGATTCCCGATAAACAATTTACCGTATAATTTTATGCGCCAACTTCCACTCCACATGTCCCCATGTGTGTTCTATTTTCCTGTAATTTTATGCGCAATTTCACCCCCCACCCACTATCCCTGAGCCACTCCCCACAATCGGGCTGGCACAAACGCAGGCGTCGCGAGCTAAGGAGGCATCGGTGAGGGGTGTGGGGTAGGAGACCTATTTCACAAGCCCAGCGTCCTCCCCAGCGGAGTATAGATAATAAAACACGCTTCATTCGGCAGCCTCCCCTTCCTTGTTGATGGCCCTTTCGAAAAACGCAAAGCGTAGCAGTATCCTACCACGTGCGGGCCCAGCGCTAATCCCGATACGACAAATTGCAGCGACAAGCATCTGTTTTGCTGGTCGTATGGAACAGCAGTTTTCCAAGAAAAACCACATGCATCGTTCATTCCGTTCCACGTATATAAACACGGAAATATTATAACAATTTATCCTCTTATTCTTGCCCTGGGGCTCGGATTTACAAAATAAGTATTAAAAACAATGATGTAAGATCTTAGATTTTCCCGGCGTATCAAGTGCTATAAGGATTCTCGGGTTTTCCACCGGATAATTGGCAGCGTATCTCTCGACGTTTCGAAGAATTACTTGCTCTTCATCCGCAGGAGATCACTCAGGAGACCCCCTATGAATGAAGAGCAACTGTAATATAGTAATTTCAACCGCGATGAATAATTTTTCTTGACCTGAATCCTTCATATTTTTGCAAGATTCTCCAGCCAATCCTAGCTCAATTCTTAAGAAACTTCTCAATTTTTTATTCATCACAAGAAATAACGCTCTAATGCACCATTCATTGGTATTTGTAGTGCATTTTTTTGATTTTCAAACTTATAACATAAAATGTATGCTTTGCTATAATTCCCATTACCTCACCTTTCAATTATTTCACCTGTGAAAACACTTGTTCTGATTATGTTGTTAGAGTTGAATAAGTTACTTTTATAAAAGCAGATTTCAATGCATATTTAATTGGAATTACTCAAAAATCGTGTTAATTTTACAATAAGAACACTCATTAGCATATTTTTTTGGAAAATATAGCACTTAAGATCGAGAAGGTGATAAAACTGGAATCCATCGGACACAATGCCGGCGATGGATATTTAGAAGAATAAGAAGTTATGGTCAAGTTCATCAACAAATTTTAAACCATCCAAGTAACATATAAAATCGTTTCAGGCTTGATTTTATGGAATATTCTTATATCCATGATAAAAACACAAATGATAATTTCCACACTATTTAATTTTACACTTAACGACCGACCATGGTTTCGACACTTTGTGTCATTATCAAGGTAATCCAACCAACACTCTCTCGGTATTTATACCGGGGCCAAGGTAGGAGGTTGGGGCATATAGTGGGGGCATTTCCATATGCCCCCACCTCCTACCTTTGCCTGGGTATAAATACCGAGAGAGCGTTGGTTGGATTACCTTGAAAATGACACTAAGTGTCGAAACCATGGTCGATCGTTAAGTGTTAAGTAAAATAGTGTGGAAATTACCATTTGTGTTTTTATCATGGATACCATCCAAGTAACTTAAATCATAATAGTTGATAAAAGTTAAGATTCGTCAGTTAATCCCATCATATTTAACTCATTCGTACATAGGTCGCTGTTGGTGGTGCATGGTGTTTGGAGGAGGCGAACGACAGCTTAGGTCATTTGCGCCATGAGGGAAGGGTAGGTTAGGAAGGGTAGAGATAAACCCGACGTCGGCATTAGCCTGCTTTTAACGAATGGCGCCATGGATACCACAGCTTAGCGTCCCATCCGACGGACGGAGAATTGCGCTTGAAATGTCCTCCACACAACATTCAAACATGGCAGCCTCTGAAAATTCTTTGCCGCCGCCAGGATTTGAACCCGATCCCACTGGGTAGGAAGTCAACACTCTAGCCACAACGCCAACCCGATCCCCGATAGGTCACTGTTTGTGGAAATTTTAGGAAGTAAATACGTTGGAATGTGCTAAATGACTTAGTACAACCTTGAAATACTAAATTATAAAAGGGCAAGATTATAGTAATCCTCAGTTGGAAGATTTATTGAGGAAAACTCTAAAAGCGTGAAAAAGTCACTTTTTTCACGGACATTGAATCATCGTGTATTCGGGCCCAGGATTTGGCCGCGTGAGTTTACAGGTTTTCCATAACATTATCGCCAGTAAAGCAGTAAAGAATAAAGTATTTGAAACTGGAGCAAGAGAAGCACTTGTCTGATGAACGTTTAAACTCTTCATAAATTAAATATTCATGTTTTTGTCTTACTGAGTTAGTGCAAAAAAACTAGAGGTGTATTTTTATGGCGGAAAATCTCGTAAAAGAGAGAGATTCCTTGCAGAATTTCTAGCTCATTTTATACTCCCTGCGAGACTTCGTAGCGTAAATCGTATACTTTTTCATAACTCCCGGTACTAACAACTTTTATGGCAGTGTAGCATTCCAGGAAGCTAAGTACATTTTTTACTGCTGGAATCATCATTTAGCCAGCACCACAGCCGCCTCGTTGATCGGAACGTTTTTTTATATTATTTCTAGCGCCCTAAAAATGCGGACGTAACAGATTCAATGATCAATCAAAAGCTTGAACATATGTACATACAATTAATTATCAGTGTATAAACACATCGATGGCTATATTTTATAGATAATTTCATTACATCTTTAAATTAAAGTTATACTTTAGCTTCTCTCGCTCGTCATTGACGAATTGGTAACCTTGTGGGCGTATATTAACAAAGAAAATATGAATTACTCAACACTAAATTATCAAGTATGCACTGTGGGTCATCGCTCGGTAGGCATTAGACCTTACTCTTAAAGAATGTCCGGTTTGGTTGAAGAGCCGAGCGAGACGATTCGGTAGATTTGAAGATGTACGGGGATGTCTTTAATAAAATCGAGATAGGTATGGGCTGTTGATGACTTACCCGTACAGCCTCATTTTGAGGCAAATAGTGCATCGCCGCGGGATGCCTCAAATCTGTTATGAGGATCATGTGTAGATATATGTGAGGCAGAAATAGGTCATCCTACCTCAAATCAACAAACGTTTGTACCCCATGGTCTTAGCGTATATAGGTATATCGTAATCTCAAACTAAGTACCACCAGACCTTTTTGGAAAAAAAAACATTTGGGCACTTTAATTTGTCGCATTTTTGTCATAAAAACGTGCTTCGGATCAAGTAATTCCATATCTCTCCTCCAAATTGCCGTAGATCAATGATTTACAGCTGATTTTGTGAGGCATAGGTGTGCTATATATTGCTAAAATGCCTTTCCTTATTGATATATTTAAATATTTGGCAAAAATGCGAAACAATTAAAATTCTCATGGGCCGCATCTGTCAGTTTTTTTATTTTAAATTAAGATAAAATGGCGGGATGGAGGAGATTATTTGTCATAACGTATTTTATCTTCCCTTTCCATCCACCGATTTCCATTGATGAATTGCTTTTCTTTCGGGTCTCAGTGGACGATTCCATTTCGGCCAATGCAAGTTTGTCATCTCCGAGCTTCTAATTGCTTATCCCTTAACGTTGATAATTCAGGGATTGACGTAAAGAGATGACTCAATGTTTGCATCGCCCAAAGACAAACACTTGACCCTAAGTATCGGATTAACGGGTAACTGATGTCCCGCCAAACAATTTGGCGGAGAGCAAATGGGGTGATTAGCAAACCTGGCACAAAGGTCAAACAAAACAGGATTGGTTAGTGGATGAAGGAAGAGTTACACGCTTTCAGATTGCTTCACAGAAACGGCCAGGGGCTCTGGTCGAATTCTAATTATACTGTTGGACGAAATCTTCAAAATCAATCGAAATGTGACCAAAAATATTACTTAAAACTTAAATTGGTATCTAACAGACTAATTTTAAATCATAAGATATATTATGTCACATTATTCTATTAATAATACGATCACTCATTACTTCAACCAGAAGATGAGCAATCAAAGGATAGATGAGGGTAGAGGATACCTCATAATAAGCCACAGTTGTGTGATTATCAAAACTTAGGATAGGAGGGGCAAGATAATTTGATTCCCCGAGCCACAGAATCCACAGCAAAATGACAAATGGTCTTCCGTTGGACAGCTTAGTAACTAATTGTAAGTTATTTATAACGCATGCTTACCGGATAGTATGGCCGGTATTACTTATTAATCAATGCGCACGTATGATTCTTGCACGCCCTATTATTGTGACACACGTCCGTCTGGGCTAACGTACTGTCGCAGGTAGAGGAAATGATTAGACTTATTGAGAGCTAACCCATTCCACGCAATTGCTCATGCAATCGTTATAGCACCCTCATGTAGCTGAGCGCATTTGTGGGAAATATATAGTAGTATATGTAGCATACTCACCCGCTATCACACATTTTATTGTTAGAGATATCTCGCAAGGTATAGATTTAGATGAATCCTGGAAACTCTACCCACTAATAAATCACATTATATTATCTTAAAAATAGATATAGACATGAAAATTCAAAATCCAGGTCATGATAGTTCAGGGAAAAAGTGATTCACAGGTAGCAATGTTACATCAAGTCGTATAAATCTATGGAAATGTATTCATTAAAATAATTTTCACTAATTCTCCCTGAATACATGAACTCACGACTTGGGTATCTGGATTATACCCACGAGGTTACAAGTTTTCTAGTTCTTTCGTATCAAAAATCCATAAAGGATGGGGTGGGTTAATTTTCGGTTTCAGAGAGAGAATGTTTTGAGTGATAGGGGTCAAGGAGAGTGGGGTTGGGGACTGCAGTCGGGAAGGGTCGGGATGGTAAGTGCAAAAAGAACTTCTGAAGAGGAGATCGACAACAAATATGCATTTTGGAGATTTCGAATAATCCTATGTTGTCAATCAAATAAAAAGGAAGAGTAGCAGGAATTAGTTGATGTATTTCCAATATTTGGACGAGAAAATAAAATAAATATTAGGAAGATATGGTATTTTTTAAACCAACGCTGATTAATCGACGCCAGTTAGACTCACGGTTGAAGTTTAGTTTACATTTCTAAGTTGACTGCTTCAATAGTGGTTTAAAGACATCACCTTGCAATCATTATTACTGAAAGTCTCCCAAGAGCTTCAAAGTGCTACAAGAAGGCAGAAGTGGAAAAATAAAAAATACTATCGGAAGCGAACAAGAAATATTTCCATCCCCTCTTTTTAACGAAAAATATACTTTATTCGTTTAAATTTTAGCTTACGATTCCTCCCTCATAAGTAAGAAAGTTAAAAAATAGCAAGTTTTAGATACTTTCTTTGACTGCGAAAGTTGCCGCTGGTGATGTATCATTGATGATTACCTCGTCCTTAGTTGAGTATCTTCAACTTAGATCAAAGCAAACGACCACATCCACAATAGATACGTACACTCTTCGCAGTTACTGTCCACTCATTCGAGTCGAACGTTATAGTAGATCATAGTAGACTTCTATTGCAGTCAACTACAACGTCCTTCAGTCATCGCAAAAACCTATCTTAAGAGCGAGCGACTAAGAACCTTCATATTGACCATGAAAGGCCTCAACGAAAGATGAGAGGAACAGCTGCTGGCAGATATTAATCCCCGCTTCCTCTGAAGGACTGCACTCCTGGAAAATGTAATACTGCGTTCAACCGCCGTTGTAGTCGACCACTACGGATGGCGGACATGAGAAATTCTTGACGCGCGAGGAATTCGCGCAATCAGGCGAGATGAGCGAGCGAAGGAGGGCTAAGGGGTGGCGAGGGAAGGGGGCGGTCGAAGGAACGTGGAAAAGGGTGGATACTTACTGAAAAAACTATACCTGTACTGAAAAGTAAAAATTCCTCGGCATCAGCGACAAGTCATGAAAAGGTATTCTCTTGTAGATAGTGAAGTTTTCCGCCGAAGTAAACAAACCAGAGTAGATTTTTCCGAAAATTTTGAAAATTACCAAGCTAGGAAACATAATTGTCAGAACAATGCTTCTCCCTACCAGCTTTCTTAACCCTTAGCGGCCCAGCGTCTAGGCTGGCTCGACAGGTCTAGCGCTACGAGCACTAGGCTTGTCGTAGCATCAGGTCTAACTTCGAGTTGATAGCAAATAGGGTAATCTCTTGAAACATTACCCTTTAATAAATGGCTTCGCCTTGTGATGTCGAGCTCAACTCGAAGTTAGACCTGATGCTACGGCAAGCCTCGACGTTGGACCGCAAAGGGTTAAAAATAAATAAGTATTAAAGCGAAAAATAAAACTTAGTTTTTCAGTGCCATTACCATATGCCATTGCTTAAACTAGGAAGAATCTTTGTTTTGAACGAGGATAACATCAATTTAGGAATAATAGATAGGCAAATAAATTTATGTTTGATAACGGAAGGTTCAATTTGCAATAAATCATTATTTAGCAATGCGAGTCCTTTCACTTCTCACACACCTCCAACCGCTCCAAAATATTTGCTGGAGTGTCCTACCAGGGCAGCCAACAAAATGGGTTTATTGGCAGTGGTATGAGAGAAAGGGATGAGGGGAGGCGGCTCTTTGTGTCTCATCATCGGCGAAACGGACGGCCCCAAACACGGCGAAGCACGTTTTTTTATCGAGAGTCACCGACTGCGTCCTGGGATACCCGATATCCAATTAATTGAACCCGACCATCCTATCGCCGTAGAGGCAAGGGTAGTTTATAGGAACGCCAGCCTGTACACACACTGAGCAGGCGACACAAAAAAAAGGCTTTAATCACTCTCGGAGGGCCACAGGAATTTTCCATTTTGGCATTTTTGTCCGTCACCTGAAGGTATAAGTCACGGATCAATTCCGTTTTCAAAATTAAAAATTGTGAATTCCGCATTACAGCTATTAATTTCATGTTATT
The DNA here is from genome assembly GCF_921293095.1 of Ischnura elegans. Classification (NCBI taxonomy): domain Eukaryota; kingdom Metazoa; phylum Arthropoda; class Insecta; order Odonata; family Coenagrionidae; genus Ischnura; species Ischnura elegans. Next base: position 28,315,220 of record NC_060250.1, on the reverse strand, counting down.
TTGGTGAGTGGATAGTACGTGACGGGTTTTTAGGAAAATTGGTATCATAACCGAGTCGTATTAGTGGATCGGTACAAGAGTGATAATATCCGTTCACAAGCAGTTCTGTTTTATTACAAATACATTTTCACAGATGGTAAGCCTAGCACCATTATTGACCTTCCTAACTAAATTAAATTAGTTATGCCTCATATCATAAATTAGTTTTTACTCTCTTCTAACCCTTTTTAGTACTTAGTATCGGAGGCTTTCGGATCAGCTGGGTATTGCGGTATTTCAAGCGAGCTTTCGCGGCCATCGCAGGTCGAATTATTATCAGGCGATGAATGAAAATTGGAAATGTCACTAATAAATTTTCGTCAACCCTTCTCCCTCCACCGGAGTGGCGCCTTTTCACAACAGTAAGCTTTCTACAGCAAATAAAGACGACCTAAAAAAAATAAAGATAAGTTCTCTCTCTTCTGCGACGATTTTGTTGCTTTCAACCGTCTACCCGTTTTTTTTTTGTTTTGATAGCGTAAAAAGTGAAGAGCACCACGTCGAAATCATCAGCACAGTATGAAGCCCTCATTTCCTTCCAGTGAAAGTTTCTATGCATCTATAGAGGAGATTGAATGAAAAATATGATTTGGGGCCTTGGAACGTTACTGGAAGAATAAACGATGATACAGTAACTTACTCTTTATTCATTTCATGCATTCGATATGATTGAAGCTTCAGTTGCGATTCCATAGGACGGATTTTATGCAGAGCATGATGTATCGACGAAACCGTGGATTACTGCAGAGAAAAATTGTATGACTGGAAATCATCGTTCAATACCCGCAAAGGCTCAGTGATCCCGAAAATTCCCTATTTAGTAGGACCCCTTTGTTCGACCAAGAGCCGAAAAATCGGTTTCAATGTGCATAAAATGCAAAATTATTATCATGGAGCAATTATTTACATTTCATTAAAGGTCCCTGTTTAAAAAACGCAGATTATGTAGGGTAAGAGGGTTTGAATGTGAAGTGTTTTTGGGAAATGTGCAAATAAACAAGATTTATTGCATAATTTTCCTTTTATTAGGCAAATTTTACTGCATATTGTATCTCTATACGACCTGTAATAATCGATGACTATTTACTCAGTTCAAGACATTGAAACTTTGTCGTCATCGCTCACAGTGGCGTCACTAGGAATATGCTTTGGGGAGGGATGAAGAGGCATAGGGGGTGATCCACCCTCCAGGCAATGGGGGTTCCGGAATTTTTTTATAAATTACATGCCTGTAAATACAGTTTACATCATTTTGGCACTTAAAATTAACTTTAAGAAGGTGCAGTTATTATGCGCCAAAAAGACACAATAATTTTAAATATTTTTTTTAATTTCTCTGAGGCGTTGGGGGGGGGTCCCCCCCTCCATAGTTACGCCCCTGATCGCTCGAGAAACCTAAATGAGTCGCGGACTTCCAACGTCTGGCGCGTGTAGCACTGTAGCAGAGCCCCGACCTCGTGTTTAAAAAATTAGCATAGCTTTCAGCGTCTCTCGCGAGCGGATTTTTTTTATTTTTCTTCAGATATGTCTTTACAACACTTCAATAAATCCTTCAGATGAATATCTCGATACAAATATTTTTCGCACGCTAGTTTTTCTCCATTTCATGTCTTAAGTTGCGTAAAATTATCGTCCGCTTTTTTACAATGTAAAGGCATCTAAACTCAGTTCAAAAAGTCTCTAACTACACCTAAAGAAAGAAAAGGTATTAACATGTGATGCCTTTTCTCGTCCCATTGGATTATTCCAGCCGGTAGACTTCAAGACTTTCCACGAAAACTGTAAAAAAAAAGTTTCCATAGAATTTTTCGTCATGTTTAAATCCCTCCAGACATCGGCGAATTTTAATAACATCGCAATTCACATCCCATTCTTTGATTGCTAATCATTTATAAATATTGTTGCAAATTTTAATTTCTACTTCTAAAGAACGTCATTTTATAATTTGTCCACTTTTTTTCGATTCTAGCCCATTCTTTGGAGCCCTGGGGAAATAATTAAAGCGTTCGGCGGCGCGCCAAATCTACGCCGATGGTTCCTTCGACAGAAATTAGTCATTGGCGACTGAAAATTGGGTTCCGAAACTTAAAAAGAGCAAAACGAAGTACTCTTTAACTACTCATCCTAGTGATGGGTAAATGTTGGGGTGATCACTGATCACGCCTTTCTTTGCGCATCCAGGACGTCGGCGTCACGACGCGTTGCGACGTGGACTAGTTACAGAAAACGGCGGCGCAGCGACAGGGCTTAGCAGATTTTGAGGATTATGCAATTTATCGGAAGTGGGGTAGAGGGATGGGCGTAGTTACAGGGGTCTCTGCACCTCCATCCTCCCACCCCATAAAAATTTGATGAATTGAAAAATGTTAAATTTCATCAGAAATTAGGCTTATTGCTATTGTAAGTTTTGTGAATATTATTTTTTTAATCCATGGAAAGGCACCCCTATGACTCCTGCGGAGGATGGGTGGTTCTGAGGTGTTCCTATGTCCACGGGGCGCGGCTAAGAGGCTAGTGGGGATTTAAGGCCCAACCAATACATTGGGGTGTGGGGTATTGCATACCCGCCAGGGTAAATGGGAGTTGCAGGGGGCCTCCTCCAGAAAAATTTTAAGATTAATGGTTGAAAATGTCGAGTTTACGGCTTTCTGAGGGATATTTGATTAACCCTAACACCATTATATGAGTAATATTAATCCATTAAGTAAAATGGATTAAATTTAAAAATTTCTCTGAGCTCTTGGGGGGTTTATCCCCCAAAACTCCCCCCTCGCTGCGCCACTGCTATCTCCCCCCCTTTCCCTGGCCACGCCCATCGGGAAAGAAACAGACAAATGATGTGGTTGGCAACGATGGAAAAGGGAGAAAATGTTTTTCACTTATTCGGAAGCGGATTTGATATACGGGAGCATTCATCCAGCAATCTCAACCCTGGGAAAGAGTCGATCCCTTACCTTACATTCGTTTGCAGGGTCCCACGGCGAGAGAACTTTGCTTTCCATCGGTGATCCCTCGCGGGACACCCAACGCACTTATCACAACTAAAGAACATAATTGACGATGATGATCAAAAAACACGGACCACTTCACAAAATCATCGCAAATCCCAACTGGCAGCTAATTCCAATGTCACTTTGAGAGGAGTGAAGGTTCCTCTTCTTCACGGACCAGTGGCTGCCAATTTGTAATCTGAGCAGCACTGGTAGTCAGCAAGAGCCTGAGTTGCGGTCCTCTGAACAAAGAAAATCCTTGCCAATATGAATACTTAAGTTAGTGACATGAAACTCTAACGAGATTCTTCCACCATCTTCGCGACTCATTCGCATGTTCAACCGGCGTCAGCCAACTACACGACGGTGGAGTAGTAATCTAGTTTCACGTCTTCTCGTGCCCAAGCGTACTTGAGAAAGGTGGAGAGTGAGTTTCCGAGGGAGTGGAGTAAAAGATAAGGCGAGCGGAGGGCAAAAAAGAGGTGGGGAAGACTGAAGACAAACCGATCAACTTTTAGGAAGGTTAGGACTGAGTCAGATGGAGTACTGCACTATTAGATTACGAGAGAGGAGAGTTCTACGGTGTACGACACATACCTACGTCGAAGGCGTCCGGTTGGCGTTGGCTGTGATCCCCTTGGTGTCTTTATTTAACAGCAGGCTAATGCCCCTATAGTACAGCCAGCGAGAGTTGTCCCATGACAATTCTAAAGGCCGTTTTATACGGTACACGGAATTGCGCAATCTGACGTACGTGCGTAGGCGCAATCAAAATTGCGTCGTGTAAAGCGGTGAATTGCTAAAACACATGCGAGGATGCGTGGATGCGAGACGTCAAAATAGCTCGTTCTAATTTCGTTCATGCATTCGCGCAATTCCGCGCCATTTTAGAAATTAATGCAGCTCTAACCTGCGCAATTCCGTGCCCCGTGTAAAACCGCCTTAAAGGAGGGGCGGAGAACCCTGCGCGAGCACGGTTTGCAGCCAATCTTTGTCCCCAAAACGCACCTCACGCCCTCGCCTAGTCATACAACATTGTCACATGCATGTGAAGTACTGAAACAAGCCTGAGCCACCAAAACAAGACCTTTCTTCGAATCATTCGAAAACAAAGAATTCTTCATTGTGTCCTTAACGCTCGTCGTCTATTCTGACTCCTTTCTTCACGGAACCCTTTTGTTTACATGTGACGAGGGCGTTTCCCTTTCTTACCTGGCAACCTTGCCCCCTACCCCCTCTGCCTGTCATCGGACAACTCTCTGCGGCCGGACTGTAATAATGGAAGTTTCTATCCCTCCTAAAACGTAAATGACCTCAGCTTTCCGTCTCCTGCACCGAATAACAAACTAACAACACATACATTCTGTTATGCTGAGGGGCGGATTCAGCATCAAATTTAGGAGGGTTTCATGACCTGGGTCCGGGGAGTATGGAACCCCCCACTTCGCCCCTCGGGAGAGAGGGGTGTTCTCCAGAGTAAAAAGTTTTGAAGGAGTGCTACGCTCTACCACCGATACAACTCGAAACGTCTCTCACGTTTGGGACTTGTAGCCATGCATTCGCATATACACACCCTTTACTCCTTTAAAGGGATACTAAAACTAATAAAAATTCTAAAAATTGTGATAAAATTAGGTGGGGTTAATGACCACGCAGTGGCGCCAAATCCATGGGGCCTGAGGGGACCCGAGCCCCCTCAAAAATTCGTTATGGGGGGTGAGGTAAGATGTGTGTGGATTGTTGATTTTCTTCGGGGTGTCCAGTTATCAATCAAGAGTTGATTTTTCAGGGTTCTAATACTGACCATATAACTCTCCTAAAATACTTTAAAACTCACTATTTATAAAATTTACCGAGGCAAGACCTCCCCAATATTTTTTATAAGATGGCAGCCCTGTGACGATGGTACATTCCCCCTTTAATCCGACCCTGGTTAAGGAGATAAAAGCAATCATTTCATTACTCAAGCAGAACATCAGGGTTCACGGTTGAGCAAAGACAGATGTGATAGAATGGTAGATGCCAAAGCCACCGTCTTGATCCATCAAATATTGCACCATTGCTTCCAAAAATCATCTTGCACAGCCTCGTGCCCCACTCCTAAGATGAAGAAATGGAGGGGAAACCAAGAAAGCTCTCGAGGGTAGGAGTATAAGAACCAAAGCCCTCATCGATAAGCTAACGTTTCAGAGAGTCGACATGTAGAAGTGTACATGAGTGTCACGTAAATTTGTTGAGTAAAAGATAGAGCAAGAGCCTCAGAAGAAGGAATGCAAAGAGGGAACTAAAGTACGCACTTAGGCCCATCTCAGACCACAGTGGTGTATTTGGATCTTTCGAGATTGATTTTGTTTGGTGAGGTTAGGGCTCACGTCATACTAATCCAAGGGAGTAAGATTCTCACACCAGAAGTTAGGGAGGCTAGTTCCTTTCCACCTAGCACTTGTAGGATTTTGGCTCAGTAATTTCCCAAGACTTCACCCGAGATCCTCTGACGAGAGTAGCCAAATGCATAACACTTGAAGAACCAGGGTGGTATGCTACCTAGAAAGATCATTACCCGTAATTAAGGCAGATAGTAGTTATTTTAAATATTTCTTCATTTGTGTTAAAATTAATTTATAACTTCGTTAAATATAACATTTTTTCTTAATTTATCTATACAACTGAGTAATTTCTTTACCAATCATTTTGGAATAAAAAATTTAAAATGAACAGCATTCATGCTTGCTCCTGCTTCACCTGCCCTGGCCTACCATACTCCACTCACTATTGCATATATGCTGGTTATTTCCATTCAAAATGTAATAAAGAATTTGAAATGCAAAAATGTGCCAACTAAAAAATCAAAATGGCGAAATGTAGATTAGTGATTTCCTGAAGAAAACATGCGTTACCATTACAAATAAATTAGAAACGTGTAACCTCTCGTTTTGACAGGTGGAACAATTTGATTTCTTTGTAAAAAAAATATATATTCACAGAATACGTTTCAGAAAAAATTAACATCACAAAAAATTAAGATGACAGAAAAAAAAATTGTAGTCAAAATAATTAAGTGCGTAGAGGTTACCCGACAATATGAGGGGTCTGGTCCTTCTAGTGTTAACCTACTGACCCATCGCACTCCCTCCCGAACACTCACTGCTTAATTACTGGGCAAAAAACTTACCAAAATTAATCTCAAACAATTCAAATACACCCCTTCAGGACATGATCCAAGGAGAGCCATTGCCCCTCTTCACTCAGTAACAAAAAAGTGAGATATACCGAAATAAAAGAGGGAAAATATTCCATACCCTTATGTGGTATTATGGGATATTAGTTGATATTACTGGACTACATACTGCTAAGTGATACACATGCCACCCCTCCATCTCCACCGAATTGATCAGGGTGGCCCAAGATTTCTTTCCATGCCTTACCTTTCCCTTTGATCACTTAAAATAATTCGGACCAAAGACTCAACCTGAGATTTGAACTCATGACCCTTCTGTCAGCAGCCAAGCAACATTTACTGGACCACTATGCTCCCACCTTTCTTGACTTCTTTATTCAACCTTTCACCTCTCTCCTTAGACTCACATTTAAAATTGAGTAAAATACAATATTAGATTAAAAGTAAGTCACATACGGGTGTATGCCGCGTGTCGTGATGGAAATAGCCCCGACGTTTCGCGACCGACTGCTGGTCACTTTTTCAAAGGAGTAATGTTAGGATTGGGTTTGTGCTGCCTTTTTATATTTCAGGTGGGAGGGGTGGGCGGAGGGTGTGGGGAGTTAGGAGTGGAGGGGGAAGATAACGAAATGTTGCGGATGACTGGGTTCCAAGTATTGCTGATTCTTAATCCGGTATCTCTATTGTAGTTGTTCTTGTTTTTCTTTATTTCTATGGCCTCGCGGATGAGTCTGGTTTTAAAATGTTTAATCCTCGCGATGACTCTTGATTTTTCGAAGTCGATCGCATGTCCGGTGGCTTCGTGCTCCGCTACGGCTGACTTTGAAGGGTAACCCAGTCGAATGGCCCGCTTGTGTTCTTCTATCCGAGTTTTGACTGTTCGTCCGGTTTCCCCGATGTATTTCTTCTCACACGATCAGCAGGGGATTTCGTATACTCCTTCAATTTGAAGTGGCGTCCTATCCTTGGCATTTCCGAGGAGGTGTTGTACTTGGACGTGTGGTTTAAAAATGGCTTTAATGTCAAATTTCCAGAGGATGTTACCGATCTTATCCGTCGTTCCTTTCACGTAGGGGAGGAAGGCTTTCTTTTGGCTAATTATGTCTTCTGTGTCTTGGGAATTGTTCCTGTTGTCCTTGTTGATAATTTTTCTAAAATTTCAGGATATAGCTCCGTTGTCGTAACCATTAAGACGTAGTATGGATTTCAGCTTAATAAATTCTGAAGATAGATTCTTCGGGTCACTCAGCCGGATCGAGCGTTCAATTAGAGAGGTCATCACAGCGTTTAATTGAGCAGGGTGGTGATGAGAACTGGCATGGAGATACCGATTTGTTGATGTCGGTTTTCTATACACGGCATGGCCTAGGCTTCCATTGTCATTCTTCTTCACCAAGACGTCGAGAAATGGCAGTTTTCTAGATTCTTCTATCCCCATTGTGAATTTAATATTTCTGTTAAGAGTATTTAAATATTCAAAAAATTGTTCTAACTTCTGTCGGCCATGCGTCCAAATGATGAAAGTGTCGTCTATATACCGTAACCAAATTTTGGGTTCATGCGTTGCATTTTCGATTGCCACTGTTTCTAAGTGTTCCATGTAAATATTCGCCACTGCTGGAAAGATGGGAGATCCCATCGCCGCCCCTGAAACTTGTTCGTAGAAATTATTTTGCCATCAGAAGAAAGTGCTGTGCAGGCAAATAGATGTCAGAGAAGCGATGTCCTTGTCGAACCTTTCTTCTATTAGTTGGACTGCCTCTTCCCCCGGTATATTCGTGAAAAGTGACGTCACGTCAAAACTGACGAGAATGTCCTCCGGGTTCACTCGTACGTCCTTTTTACGTACGCACGCCTTCTGAGGGGAGGGTATAAGAGAGGAATTTTTATGATTGTGAACTCCTGCAGTGCTCTGGGAGCAAAGAGTTGAGGTGAATGACTCTTTTGAAAGAAGTGCATTCTTTGGTGTATAGACCTAAAGAGGAATCCTTTATGTATTGACTGCTGTCATAGATTTGACCGCATTACATATTAGGGGCCTAAGACAGGTTTGCAACAAAATTCACCATTATCCAGTTCCTTCCATCGATTCCACACGAGTATGAGAATATAGTTTCTGCTTTACAAACACCAGTCATGATATAAGTATCAATGCAGTTTGTGAGGGTATGAATTGTAACCTTTGAGGCTTGGCAAGTTACATGATTTAGTTTAAATGTTACCAAGGGAAGGAGAGCTGTATTTAATTGCCTTGTACTGTGTTTGACTGTGGGTGTGTAGTTAGGTATGAATGGAATAGTATATGGTGCATTTCCCCCCAATTCCCCCACAATTTCCCACCTCCCAATTTCAGGGTTTTTCCGATCGAGTGACTCTGCCTAGGTGCCGAGGAGCTTACCCCCTCCTCCCAACCACCCACCACGCAGTGACCAAAGAAACTAACTGTTCTACATCCCCTTCCCCCCAAATAGAGAGAACCTGCTTCAAACCCCCCCACTGAAGCTGAACAAATGAATCGAACACTTTTAGATAAAAGTAAATGAATGTTACTTGACAGTTTTTTTAATAACATCATGTGAATTAAGGCAATCATGTCTATTTTCAAGACTACCTGATACACTGGAGTCCATGGTATGAAAAAAACCCTGAACTTTCAAAATGAAGGGTATTTGGTTGTCTTTCCATGTTTATTTACATGTTCCTAAAGAATTGAGGAAAGGAAAATTTGATTCAATAAGTGCAACATGTGTTTTGCCTTTAGCCTGGAGATGTCTGGGAATGTTTCTCTGAACAGGATAAAAAAGGGAAGGTTTCCCTGAAAGTAACAATGAAATAACTAGGATGGTACTGAGTACAGAAGTGATGGAGCAATGTCCAGGAAGGGAAGCAAAGTAATTAGAGCCTTAAGTTTCAGGAGAAAACAGAGAACTGGTCAAAAGAGAGGAGCAAGTTGCACCCTTGAAGAAATCAACATAGCTCAGAGTAGCCCCCGAACACCTCCAAGATTATGTAGTGCTAGCCACAATGGCAAGGATTGTCAACATGTTAGATTATTCACAGCACGTTGACAGAAAAATAGGAAAATATGACAAATCACAAATTTTTCCATTTCAATGTCCATATAGCGTACATTAGCCTGTTTAATGTCCACAGACTTCATTTTCACTACCATCTCTTGAGAATTTCCCAGAAACTTCACTGAAAATCGTTGTGTGACAAGGTTTTAGTGTAGCAGTTTAAAAAAATAAGTTTCCCAAAAATCTAAACCCACTGTCTTCCACTATCCTACTCTGAAATAGTCATGGTGAGCACAAGAATGGGCAAGCATATAAGATGGGCCAAAATCACACCTCTGATTTGTGTAGAGATGAATGCTTGAATTACAAATCATCAGATCAGGGATGAACTTTTATTATGCTTCTCCTTGATGTTGTGTACATTTTACTTTGAAGCTTAAAAAATCACCCCTTCAGTTTTACATATTAAAATTGACGATGACAACAAAATATAAACAGGTAGCATTTTCAAGTGAGACACCATGGATAAATCAAGAAAGTTCACTACAACTTCACAGAATTAAATAAAATTACTGTGATGTGGAGAAAATCCACATGGTCCTTGAAATACCAGCCACAATGTCATATCACATTAATCCAGGGAATGATGCAGAAACAAGTTCAAATCACTGGCTATTTTGGCAACATGATCCTCTGGATATCACACAAGGTAGATACTGATTGAATAGAGAAATCTCACAACTATGCAGTAACCTTGTGTATAACTCCTTGGAATGCACTGATCAAAGAACTCAGCTGAACTTTCTCTGAAGTTCCCACAGACAATCGATGCTCCACTTCAGCCATTTTAATCAAGAGGTGGATCCTAATTTCAGCAGGAAATTCAACTGTAAAAAAGAAGATTCAATGAAGACGGAATTTCCTAGTAACCAAAATATTAACCATTGAATATAGACATAAATCACTTACTTCGGTGAACGTATGAGTGGATTTCTGTGAGTATGTCTTCCAAAGCAAGTCCTTTAATGGTTTTCAACTCCAGAATTTCTGAGTGAAGTTAAAGATTTATGTAAACATTAGTGACTAATGCAAACACCAACTACCATTCTAAATAAAATAGGAAATATCCTGATAGGAATTCCACATGAAATGTTGGAAGAAATCTTTCATATTGAAAGGGATTGGGACTTTGTCTCTATGATATTTACCAGCTTATGATCAAGACGAGAAATTTACCAAGGATTCCCAGTTCTTCTAGCAATTTCACAAAGGATTCTGCACAGCATAGTGGCAGGTACATTGGTCAAGTATCGCATATTTTGGAGGTGTGATTACAATCACTTGAACTTTTTCTCAAGGCAACCCAAATGAACTTGGTTGATCATTTTTTTATGAACCAGTATTCATAATATCACATAAACTGATCATTTATGCACTAAAAATAACTGATTATTATTCATTTGCCTCATATGGTTTCAAATATGCTAACAAGAAGTAGCTATTAAATCAACAGAATGAATAGAATACTTGTTAATTTTTCTCATCAGGATATATAGGGCATCAGGTCTGTTGTTATAAATGACCTCATAGGAGAAAAAGATTTACGTAAAAATGGCTCTTACTTCACTTGCGCAATACAAATGGGAAACTTATTTTCACTTCCTGTCAAAGGAATTCTGAAGAAAATGTTTTCACCCTCATAGTATGTTACACTGATCAGCTTAAAAATTGGACCCTAACAATTAGATTATGATTTAAATAAAGACGACAAAATGTCTCTGGTAAAATGTCTTAATTTCCACTTTTCTTTGAAGTCGTAAAATTGAAACACACATGAATGGTAGTAAAAAAAATCATATGTAGAGAAGAAATTTTTGACAAACAGCTCTGAATGAAAAGGAGCAATGTGTGTGTGATTAATGATGGATATGCTAAGTGGGAAAATTCAAAAGGGTCATTCCCCCATAATCGTACAAAATTATGCCCATGGACTACCATATAAAGCTAAAACTATTAATACAGAACTGAAGTGGCTTAATATATTATTTACCTTTTCACTACTTTTCACGACAAATTAATAAAGAAAATAAATTATACATATTCCCAAAATAATGACCGTAAATTGTGTCTGTAAACAGTACCACATATATTTTTGAAGAGGCATTTATTATATTAACAACCTTAACTAAATAATTTATTATAAAATCTATCATTAAACAAGCTACAACAATACAAACATTCCAAAATGGCCTTTTTTGGGCTGCTATTATTTCATTATGTTTATTATAAAATAAAAAACCTTTGTCCTACCCAAAAAAGTAATACCTGTGGACATACAGGGTATAGGGGGAATTATTCATAGGAGATGGTGGCAGCCCTGAACAACCAGTGTGTAGAGAAGGAGATTGTCATTGGGTTGTTTGAGTTTACACTTCATTCAGTAAATATTTTAATGCTGGAAGAAAAAGTTTAGTTCAGTTTGATGAAAGAGCCAAGCTCATAAGTGATGTCTGTGGACAAGTAAAAATAGGAAACTCTGCATGTTTTATTAATTATGAATGAGATTTTTTTACGGTTATTAAAAGCAAGTTCAATAAAGTAAGGTCAGTGTCCTAGCCTATCATGTGTCCCAACTACAACTTAATTTAGAGGAAATCGTCATGTCCGTGGACATGGTGTCCGCAAACTCTGCAGTCTACGGACATGATGATACACTATGACAAGTTACACAATGTCCAATGACAAATAAAATAGACTTTTTCTCATGAGTTAACATATAATATTCCTCTTCTGTCGTGTCTGTGGACATATGTACCATGTTTGTTCACAAATGAATCATGTCTGTAGATAAAATGAAAGTAAAATTTAAAATAAGTGTAAATATTACAAACGATCTTTGCCACTTAGTCATTAGATTGAAAGATTGACAGACTGTAATTACACAATTTTGGTTCTTAAATAAAGAAAAATTAAAAATTTCAAATTTTACCTGTAGAAAACGTACTTTTTTTTAGATTGACCCAAAAACAGACAGAATTGAACAAGCCATTAACACTGAAATTCAATCTATGAGGTGTATGGGGATCAAAAGTTGAACAGGGCACATAAAGATGAAGTCTTCTTGGGTTTTCAAACCGGTGAGTTCATCGTAGACCAACAAGATCACATTATAGGGTACATGCAATATTATTAACCCCTCAAGCGTGACTTTAAATGCCCGTGGCCGTTCTCTCAGCGTGTGCAACACAGCGTTTGTGTCATCCGATTGCCATGCCTCAAGCGTGTGCGACGCAGCCTATGCGTCTGAATGTTTCATTAGGTATTCCTATCTCTTAAGCTTCCATATATGTACTTTTAGTGAGTATATATGTGAGACACATCTGCCTGCTATCGTTCTGTGCCCCTGTGTGGTCTGTGTTTGCGTTCTCGTATTTTAGAATATTTTTTTCTAGCTGATGTCAGGAAAGAAACGCTTCCTCTAGGGTCAGCATCTGGTGGATGCTAATGAAAGATATCCTTCCTATCAAGCTCTGGTTATGAGCTTTCTTAGCGATTGTGTGTGACGTGTGGGGATGCTGAATGCTTTTGTCTCTGGTTCATTATCATCTGCTTCTCTGCCTCATCGTTTTCTTTCTCTTTCATCGAGTCAATGATAGTGAAGGCATGGTCCGTCCAGGCATTGTCACTCAACGCCTCACGGAGCCTCGAAGACCGGCCAGCATCCCCGCATCTTGGTATCTTATTTACGATGTTTGAGGCTAAGGGTTGGGGTGTTTTCATCCCTACGCTTGCTTTGGTGATTTTTTTTTTCGGCCTTGAATCCACTCCATAACTGTACCCCTCTTTAGTTGACCATGGCTTCTAGCTCGCGTGAGTTGTGCGATGAGCAAGTGCATGACGCTTTGGAAGAAGAGAGCGCAGGATGTTCAGATACTACTTCGGAAATTTCAATTGGATACTCTCTGGATTCCAATTCCGAAGAGAGCGAAGGACCTTCTCATTTTTCTGTGAATCTTCAAGAAAATAATTGGCAAGAGATCGACAGTGCTAACCCTCCTCAACCTTTTGCGTGTGAATTAGTGGGAAAACAAATATTGCCTGTTCCGTGTATAGATGATCCCTTGGCATATTTTGAGCTATTTTTTGATGATGAAATAATTTCAATTATAGTGACTGAGATAAGCCGCTACACAGCACAGTTTCTTGCTCGTGAGAAAGAGAAAATTACTATGCAAAAAAAATCGCGCTTCCAAAAGTGGGTCCCCACAACTCTGGGGGAAATAAGGGTGTATTTAGGTTTACTGATGTTGATGGGAATAATTCATAAACCAAGCCTCAGAATGTATTTTAGCAGAAAGCATTTATTAGAGACTCCATTTTTTCCCATTGTAATGAGTGAGCAAAGATTTTCATTGCTCACCAAATTTCTCCATTTTGTAGATAATACCGATGAGGAATTTGTAAAAAAGGATCCAAAACTGTATAAAATTTTACCAATTAGTGAATATTTGAAAAATAAGTTCCAAAAAGTGCATATACCCGGTAAGGAAATCAGTGTAGATGAGTCTTTGTTGTTGTGGAAAGGTAGACTGCCGTGAAAACAGTATATTCCCATGAAAGCTTCCCGGTTTGGGATAAAATTGTTTGAACTTTGTGACTCCGCAGGTATTTATGGAATTTTATTATTTACTGTGGCTCAGGGACAAAATTGGGCTGTGAAATCACAAAGGACACAGATCTTTTTTCAACTAAAGTTGTTCTAAGTTTGTGTGAGAAACTATTAGACTCTGGTAGATGTGTTTATATGGACAATTTTTACAGTAGTCCCGATCTTTTCCATAGGTTAGTTCAGAGGACAACAGATGCTGTTGGAACCGTGAAAATCACGCGTAAAGGTATGCCAGTAAACCTCAAAAAGAAACTAAAGAAAGGAGAAGTTGTTAGTGCAAAGTGTGGGAAATTGGTTGCTTTGAAGTGGAAGGATAAACGCGATGTTGCATTGCTGACTACAAAGCATTCAGACCAAATGCAACCCGTAAGTCGAAACGGCGGGCTAGAATGTGTAAACAAACCTATGCGTGTAACAGAATATAATAAATATATGGGCGGTGTAGATTTAAAAGATCAACTTTTAGAATCGTTCCTGCTGGAAATAAAAAGGACAAAAGTGTGGTACAAGAAATTATTCAATCACTTAGTTAATACGGCTGTGTTAAACGCGTACATTTTATACCGAAAGGCTGGTAATAAAAAAGATCACCTAGCATTCAGAATGAGCTTAGTGAACAAAATATTTGCTAAGTATCACGGACAGAATTTAGACAGCGCAAAGGACGACCCTCTGATATCGATACGGAATGTACGCGATTGACCGAGCAGCATTTTGTTCAACAAAACCCGAAAACTAAGACATTTAAGGTTGGAAGAAGAAAGTGTGTTGTGTGCACAAAAAATAGAAAGAGAAAAGAGACAAGACATAGATGCAAAAACTGCCCACTCTGCTTAGAACCCTGTTTTGAGCAGTATCTCACACAGGTCAACTATTAACCATCAGATAAGAGGAGCAGGAAAAAGTTAATGGGTCTGAAAATTGTAAATACGTATTCATAATTATAAAATTTAAACAATTGTTTATATAATATATTTTTTTGGATTTTTTCTGCACAGTGATAAGATTTAAAAAAATATTTTACTTCATGTCTGCAAAAAATCTGAAGTGCCTCTAAATTAAAGCACCCTGGGTGGTTTAAATGCCTACGATTAAAGCACCGTATAGGGACGGAATAGCAAGGACGCATATGCTGTGTCGCACACGCTTGAGGGGTTAACAAGATGTAGACAACTTGAAAATACATATTTAAAATATAAGGGGAACAAAATGAAGGATACGTGAGTAAGCAGATGCAAAATCCTCATTGAGCATCCAGTTTACGATGCGCACAATGTCTGACTTCAGAGGGTGACCAGTGCACAAGTACACATTCTCTTCATTTACTTCATCATATGCCATATGGGCACTCTGCAGGATGTTCAGGACTTTCCTCATATCACCTTTAGCGAGTGTCAACAGGGCCTGCTTACCATCTTCTGTGGCATTCACTCTGAAACAAGGACAAGCGTACATAAAATATAATGCCAACTGCAAAGAAGGCTATCTAGGAAAAAGGAAACATTCAAAGCATTCTGATCGCAAGAAAGAACCATGCCTTAACCACTTTCAACTCACTTCTCTTCCTGTATCACATAATTGAGTCTTGGAAGTATTTGCTCCTCGACCAAAGGAGCAAATCGAAACCTGGTGCACCTGGACTGCAAGGCAGGAATTATCTTGCTCAAGTAATTACAAATAATACAGAACCTCACATTGTCCGTATACTTCTCAATGACTGAAACAAAAAACAGACTACACTCACACATCAGGCAGAACAAAGACTCAAAAAACTCCCAAGCTTTTATGACAACAACAGTTAAAATAAATATAAGTCATTCTTAATGACTACAAGTGACTTCAAACCACACAGCATTAGTGCTTACAACCTTCCATTGCCATCCTGTTTTGCAGTGACTACCATCCTGTTGCCAAATGATGAGTCTTACCAGAACAATTGATTTAGATACTGGATAAAAATCTTGGAATTTCCACAAAAAATTCAATCAGGTATGACTCGGGCTAACAGGTGTAGTACATACATATAATCAGCACTTCTACTGCATTATGGACATAAATACTGGGGAGAAACATTCGTGTACATTTCAAGATCATACCATCAGCTTTCATAGTACTAAGCTGCCAGAAGATGATCAGCCCTCATCAAATCCCCAACAACAGTTTAAAATGCATTCAAATGAAAAAACTTCATTGACTATCATACTCTTACATTTCATAGTGGAGTTATGTGACTGTATATTCAGATAGGAAGGCCACCTACCCCAGCCACTTTTGAGATGACAAAATATGTTACTATATTTTATTAAATAACATTTGACAAAGAACATGTTGGCACCCACTGATAAAAAGATGGATGGCATTATTAACCACTGGTTATGAATGCATATTACCATCTTCCCACACCCTAACAATGAACATTGGATGAGAATCAGCATCATCTTCCACTTCACAAAATACTTACTACGTCGAAGGGCATTTTGAGCATCACTGGTCATGGCATCTGCTTCATCGAGAATGATTAACTTGAAACCCCCTTTGAATATTGTCCGAGTACTAGCAAAGTTGAGTATAACTCCTCTTACAATTCCAATTCCTCGGTCATCAGAGGCATTGAGCTCCAAAACCTTAACAGAGATACATAAGTATGCCATCAATAACAAAGACACAACTTTGATACATGGATATCAATTGATATCCATAAAAAAGTGAAGCCAAAAACAGCACCACAGTAAATGAATAAAGAAATGAGTTGCAGAGCATGATCAATGGTGCTATACCCATATCTAAATGAATGGAATGAGTAAAACCACAGCAATCATATTCATACCATAACAAACTTACAAGTAATCACAAGCTGCACCAACTGAAATTGAAGTTCAAAACTTAATTTTATTGCAAAAGGAGAGGGGAATCTGGAAATAGTACCAAAAGGAAGTTTGCTGGATAAGCAGGGAAGAGAAAATCAAAGCATAGATACTTCATACAACACATACTGGAAGCAGTGAATATATCGATTGTCACAGGGAAAAACTTGGTCAGTCATTGAAACCAAATTTTATAGGGAAGCAATTTTAAGCTTCAACGACTTATCCACGAACCTTTACCATAGAGTAAGCATACATATACTCACCATTAAATTAGCTCACCGTATAAAAATAAGCTCACCATTGAATTAAGTTGACTAGGAGTGTACATCTTTTTAGCACATGCCAGTATGGTAGAAGTCTTTCCAGTACCTGGTGGTCCATAGAAAAGTAAGTGAGGTAGTTGATCCTCTCGGATGAATTTGTCAACTGGAAAAAATAATGATCAAGTTAGAATTGCAATTCCATATACAGAAATGCATTCACTTAAATGAAATAATACATACGTGTTTTGATCACATCAACATGTGATATCAGCTCATCCAAACCTTTAGGACGGTATTTTTCCACCCTAAAGAGAAAATAAACCACTTCTTATTCAACATTGACAGCAGATTTTTATCTGGCACACAACTTAACGATGCAGACTTCTTTCCTTTCTCTCAGCATCTTAAAACGCCACGAGAGTTACAGAAAGTATCACATGCATATGATTATAATTAATATTACCAATAAAATCCAAAAGTTAAACATTTTCAACTAAAGTGAAGGGATGCATCAACCGATGTTCTTTTAATTGTTAAGAGAGAAAGAATTGCCTGTGATTTGCTAAACAGGTCCCTTTTTCTAAAAAAAGACAGTTGCAGCTACATTACCCAATACCAATTTTCTTTCAAAAAACCAATTATGAGAAGCACACCGGGGAAGCAGTTACAGAGCATAATCACTGTTGGATAAATACCAAGGGTATGCAATCAGTAATACACAAAAATAGGCTAGTTCTTCATGCACACGACCAACTACATAAAAAGGTTTAACTAGAGAATCAGATTGGTGACTTGCTAGTTTTTTTGGCTTCTAACCCCCTTGAAAATCAGTTCAAATTCCAATGATGGCAGAGAATTTTAAGACAAAACCTGCTCCAAACTTAGTTCAGTTCGAGTACAGCACTTTGTCCATCTGATATGAAACCATAGCCCAGTTGATGACATTTATTAAGAGAAGATTAATAGGAACGCAAGATTTCTCTCCAATCTTCCTTCCTTCCTCAATACCACAAAAGACTTAAGCTGTTGATTGCTTCCCGTTTGATTACTGTTTTTGATCAGGGACAGCAGTGCCCATTAGGCTATCACCATACCATTTCAATAAAATTAACTTAATCACAGATTATTCTATGTCAAATTATTAAGGAAAAAGAAAAAATAAACTTTACTAAGTTCACTAATATATTGAAAAAAAGCATGACACAGGTTTCATAACATAGTTATATCATCAGTTGACTATTTATGAAACCCGGGTCTTACTTTTTCAAATATACTGTATTAGTGAACCTAGGAAAGTTTTTTTTTTTTTTTCTCATTTTCCAACGATGGAAAGGTTTCAAACAGTTAAGCTTGAAATCATCAGTTATACCAATTTATTATGACATAATGAGAAAAATCACAAAACAACTGATGGGATTATGCATGAGACATAACACATCACCACCACAAGCCACCCTTTGCCATCGGTTCGTTTGTCATACATGGGGGAGCTCTGTTTGGACAAATAAAGTAGATATATGCTCGTTCCGCAAAAAGAATACATGGGGCTCATGAATCATTCCATTGTGTTAACTTCTTATTTGATATTGCAACAACTTAACCAACATAATAATAGCACAACAACTTTTTTAAGAATACTAATAACACATACTTTTACGGATACTCAAATGAAAGATAATTTTAGCAAATATAATATTGTTAATGCGTAAAGGTTTGCCAACAGTGGTGATTACTTCCTTAAATGTTGAACCAATGGGTGGATCTGAGTGATGAAGTTTATTTCAGAATCCATTTATTCCAATGCTTCAACTTAAACACACTGGACACTTCTCACAGAAAATAAAGAGCGATTTAGAGATTTATAAAAAACTGTACGCACATCCATGCACAAATTTAACGCTGTGGGTTTAAATAGCACTGTGGGTTGTGGGTATAGGTCATTGATACACAACTCATACAATAGTAGCAGAAAGTTTAGGCATATAGTATTTTCCTAATTAATGCAATGCCGCCTAATGATAAATATATATGACATACAGGCACACAAAAAGGCGGCTTACCGTCGATATTTCTCGGCTACTGACAGGAATGCTACACAATTCAATAGAGCCAACCCTGTGAGCAATGAACTCTGCTAAGCGTGAAGAAGAAAAAGGGTAAATACTGAGAAATTACAAAGCATTTTGCCTTCCCGGATACATTCAATTGACACACACACTGCTCGTTAAAACTGATACTTAACACGGGCAATTCATCGTCCTGGGTTTCCCATACTACGAAATACAATTCGTACGAAAGGCACGACTGAAAGAACCCGATAACCAACAGCCACCATTGGACTTCAAAGTCACACAGTTTTATAATGGGAAAATACAAAGCAAGGAATAGAAGCATTGTACACGGCCATAATATAAGGAAACTATATAAAGGGAGTGATAAAAGCAATATTTTCTTACCATGGTAAATTAGCCTTAGCTGCCTCGGGTTCCGGCATTTTCCGGCAAAGAATTGAAGAACCTAAAACCACACAACTTAATGCAAAAGTAGCAGGAACAACATAAACATCCACTTATTGAAAGCAACACACACCGCTCAGCTGGAGTTACCAGTGCCGCCAAAATGCCTTACAAATTCAAGCTTCAATTGTTTCTTATTTCTCTTTTCACCGCCACGGGGAGGACGGGGAGAGCTGGATATCGTGACGTCACAGGGCGCGTTCAAAATTTGAAGTTGTGTGAATGACTCAAAAATATCCCAGAAAGCTTTGCCAATTGATGGAATATTGCACTACATTGTGAAAAATATCTATTTATATAAATATTAAGATCATTATCTTCCCAAATAATAGAAAATACAAGCACAAATACACATACATAGGCACACACATACATGGCGAAATACCTAAAACGTCACCTCAAAATGAGCTAGAATGTCGAAACCATGGTCGGTAGTGGAGTTTTGTATTCAAGTGTGGAAATTACCATTTGTACTTTAAAATTTAGAATGGTTACATCGCATTCCCACCGAGTCAAGCCTTATTGATATCATAAAATAAGGTTACTTGAATGTATTTTTGATAGATAGATTTTTTTATAAAATGCGAGTCACAATTTTATAACTGCATACAACAAATTGAAGATTGTTATTTATTCACATGTCAGTCCGCCTTTTAGTTTTCGAATTTACTTTTTGTCTGTAGGAATTAATGATAAATGGATGAGACCAAAACGGCCAGACAGCGATAACAATTATTAAAATTTCTAGTAGCGAGAAAAGTTACTTATCTATTTTTAAAAAATGCCATAGCCAACTTGTGTTCAGTTCACGGGAAATTGTGCCATTAAACAATCATTTTTGCCATTATACTGCACGGTGTTGCCTTGTGTATACTTCGTTTAACCCCTTAGAAAGAGCCAAACCTAAACTACGTCACTTTTGTAGACTTTGATAGCGTGAGCAAATCATCCTGCAAGAAAAAAGGCTCAAGTTTATATTTCCCATTCTGCCGGTATAAATAATGGATATTTAAATGTTGAGCCAAACGTAATTCATAAATTTAAATAGGGATGACTCTCGTACAGGAATGATTATCGAGATCTCTTCATATTTCACCAAAATATGCGAAAAGAAAAAAAACAGGTCTACTACAGGAGATACAAAGGGATATTTTCACACAATGCGTTTTCGGCGCGATTAATATTCAATGTTATTTTTTCTGAAAGTTTTATTTCCCAATGCTGCGATGTACATACATGACAACTTACAGGTAATTTTTTGGAGGAGTTAATTCTTCTACAGATTAACAAAATGTGCAAGGATTAATTTTTTGGGAGCTTTTAGCAGCGATAGGAGAAACATTTAACGTTGCAGAACTCTTTTCCTCCGGGATGGCTTTGTGGCCTGGCATTTGCCCGAGACGTGAGGGAAACCGGCAAAACCCCACGCAGACCGCCGTGCATGCTAGGAGACACAAATAATACTCTTAGTATTAAATTGACTAGTACTGAGGATTAAATTCTTCTACAGATTAACAAAATGTGCAATGATTAATGGGAGCTTTTAGCAGCGATAGGAGAAACATTTAACGTTGTAGTACTCTCTTTCTCCGGGTTGATGGCTTCGTGGTCTGGCATTCGTCTGAGACGTGAGTAAAACCGGCAAAACCCCACCCAGGCCGCCACGTATCTAAGTACAATAGGTGAGATGATGTGTCCGTTGTGATGCCTTCCGCTGTAATCGTTTTTTATTTAGGAATCCTAGGAATTTCTATCACATGGTCACTCAGAGGTTCATTTTGCATAGAGCGATTATATTGGCGTGTGCATCTAAAGCCCGTATGACACTTCCCAATATATCGGCGCGCAATATTGGTTAAAATATTGGGCTTTACCATGGCCAACTTTAATACAGGCCAACTTTAATACAGGTCAGGGGTCCTACTGCCTGGGGTCCGGTGGATCGGCCTCTCAGTTAAGATAAAAACTACGGTAGGGTTGAGTTAATCGAGTGATTGTATTTCGTATTATAACAGCTATTTATTAAAAGTAATCGTGAGAACTAATAACAAGGCAAGGGATACGAGATATTATGCACGGAAATATATTTAAGTATTGCGATCGACGACCCAGAAATTCAGACCAAGAAGGAAATACCGTTTAATTTACTGCTTAACCCATTGGTTGTTTACATAGAAGAGCACCCTATAAAATTTATTGACTTAGAAATAAAGAACGGCTTTAAAATAAACATCATTTCACCTCCCTGAATAACCTAAAAAATTAACATGTTAAAAAGTAATGCATTATTTTCTAGTAGGCGTTATTTTAAGGAGAAGACTTACTACGGTAGTTATCCGAAGTAGGTGTTTCGAACCTCTCTGCAATTATTTTTTTGTTACATGGTATTGCAGTAACAATTTTTTAAATCCAATTTAACGCATATTAACTTAAATTATTCTGTCGTTATAAAATTTTTAATGAAAAAAATTCTCTTTATGCTTTCCGCAGATATCATTTCCTATCTTTGGATTCATATTTGGACTCAGTTTACCTCTTATCAATACGTGGCTCCGTAGTCATGTAATCGTAGCCGAGTGGGTCCATACTGTGCGCTGTATCTTCATGAGAATCCTGCGAGGGACCAAGTCCGAAGAAATCAATCTTTTTTCATTTTTTAAACATAATATACGAAGAGAATGCAACTTTTTTATCTACATAATAATGGTGGTGACTGAGAAAAATTCAATACTGAATTTTTTTAAGGAGTAAAATTTTCTAAATTTAGACTCCGAGGTGATCCACACATGCGTAAATCCTCACATCATCTGAATTAAATTTATGAGCAGTAATGCAGGGAAATAACAAATATCCAAAACGCTCACTCCAGGGAAAGCTATTATATCTGAATTGATTAGCACTTTCATATTGTTACACTCATCTTATACACAGCGAGGAAAAGAACCGACCGAAAGGTTATCTAAAAAATATGACATTAACTTTGTTGCAATTAATTTTCATAGCGTTATAAACAAGAGTGCTAAAATCGGGTGTAAATTTCAGGACGCAGACATGGTCATAGGAACAGAGAGTTGACTTATGAAGCATATAAGCGACAGCGAAGTTTTCCCTCCAGGATTCTACAAGTCCGATCCAGTGTCGATGAGATGCTGCAGTTCAGAGGTGGCGTCAGTGATAAAAAGGCGGCTGACTGCAGGGCGCTTGCCGCGTTTACCAACTACCCTACGTGTTTTCCGCGAAGTTACATGGGGACTCACAGCGATGCGCCTTCTCTGCAACCCTCGCGTGACACAAGCTTAGCCCGGCGTCGCTGGATGGGGGACGGGAGTTCAGACGGGAGCGGCTGCGGGAATTGTCTCGCCGCTCTCGCCGGCGATGTATTACACTTAGTGACCATGTGAAAATGCTCTTGCTGCACTCCAATATATACATATAATACTGGATTTTACTGCACCTGGTTTTTTGGGGTAGCTACTTTACCCTACCAAGAAGTGACAATATATAAATATAACTAATAACTTACCATCATAGATGGATGTAGAGGGGGCGACGGGGGCACGCGCCCCCTCAGATCCTTAAAAAAAATGCAATATTTTTAATACGGTCCCATTATCATTGCGTTCGCTTGCAATTACGAAGTATCCTTGTGCCCCCAAGAACTAAATCCTGGATACGGTCGCGCTTGTGCTCCCCCATGAAAACCATGAAAATTAGGCTCTAATTTTCATGGTTGAACTGACCTGGCAGATCGCTGCTGAGTTCTCAATCAATCACATAGCCAGAAAGGTATGAAGAGTTTGGGTGTTATGAAGTTTGCCTGCACTGATGCTCTTTTGTCGTCGCTTTGGAGGTATCAGACAACGATACACTCGTTACAAACTTTTCAGCTACTTAACGATGAAATAATCTTTCAGCATTATAACAATTAATTGATTACTGGAATACATAATGAAATGTAACAACATAATTTGAAAATTGGAGTGCTGGAGGGCTTGTGGTCTTCTCAGCAGATGCGTTGCAGGTAGT
Organism: Ischnura elegans; assembly: GCF_921293095.1. NCBI lineage: Eukaryota > Metazoa > Arthropoda > Insecta > Odonata > Coenagrionidae > Ischnura > Ischnura elegans. Next base: position 28,291,655 of record NC_060250.1, on the reverse strand, counting down.
CACCTCCAGGGGAGAAATATTGTGGTTGTTTATGCCCCCAAAACACCCCTATGGTTATAACAAATTAAAACATACATTATTATAAACAATTCATACTGATCAAGATCATAAAAAATTAAAATATAGTTATGCGCCCAATATATGCCCAATGTAATTGCACCTTGATGGATGCTCTCTGAATATGTTCACTTTATTTAGGTTAATTGTCAACTGATTAATGTAAAATTTTGTCAATATCTTAACGACACTCCATTTTACTGGATTTGTACCAGCACTTTAATTTTCACAAAAATTACATGTAAAATGTTTTATTTTATATCATCAATCACAAAGATATTAAAATATTTTATTTTTACACCTCCTTTGTAACATAGTCAAAGGTATATAGAAAATAGTTTTATTGCCTATACTTGTACAAAGTAGTAGGGAGAAATTACATGCACACCATTTAATAGCATTTAAAATTATTAAATTAATAATTTAAAATGCTATTAAAATAATATCATTAAAAAATCGAGAAAAAATATCAACAACAATAATACAAATCGACCTTAGCAATGGGTACAATTTATTCTGGTCAGGATGTTACTTAATTATATTTTCATGGTCGCAAATACGAAGACCTGCCTATTCTGAGTCATTTCTTATCAACTATCAGATGCAATATCAAATCCCTACTCTCCTGCCCCAAGTCTAAACTATAGCTGGCAAAAATACAAGCAATAGTTACAAAAATAAAAGAAAGCTCTGTACAATATTATCGAAAAACATCACAAAAACAGTAATGCAAATAGTACTTAGCATTGGAATAAAGAACATAGCAACATATAATATATTATATTCAAAGATTTCACATATTTAAATACAAATCACAAATGCACCAACTGTTTTAGCCAGGGATAAGTCATATTTGCATGTTATCAAATAACCTTTACAATTTGCAACTCATGCGGAAAAACCATAAACTTTGAAAGAAAAAATATTCCATCACATTCCCAATAAGGGTGCAATATTGTAAGCATTTGGCGTAAATTAATGACTTATCCCTGTTACACCCCCTCCCCACGATGAGGGAACAGTTTGGATTTGAGGGGGGCATGCACTACACTACCACCAAAATTAATAAGAATAAAAAAATACACAAAAAAGAATTAGCAATTCATAAAAATCAAGCACTACTACTACTAATATCATTCATTCATTCATAAACCACATTCCATTCACTCATTCATCAAATCACATTCCACCCTCTCATTCATAAAATCACATTCCATTCACTCATTCATAAAATCACATTCATCCATTCATACAGCCCTGCCTACTTAAATACTTCTTTATACGCCTGAATTAATTAAACGCCTAAATACGGAATCGTGGCCACGATAAACGAAGACCTGCCTAATCTGAGTTATTTCTACTCGACGGTAGGACGCAATATAAAATCCCTACTCTCCTGCCGCAAATCCTAACTATAGCTGGAAAAAATACATGCATAAATAAAAAATATACAAACACCCTGTACAATAATTGCAACAAAAAATGCAAAAAAACAACTATCTTCAGGCGTGGTGTCTTCTTTCTTCCTATTTTCATTCTTCCTTTCCTCACGATAAATCCTCAAGTCTCCAGTTGTCGGCGCAGTAACCTTCAGATGTCCATTTCATGGACCTCAACAGTTGTCTCCAAAAGCAATCGCTGTCGTTGTCCACAAGCATGACCTGTGGTAATATAACAAAAAATTCTCAAAATCCAACGAAGGGGAAACCTAAAAAGTTAACTTTCAGCTCAGAAATGTCATTTTGAGGAAGACGTTGAGAAAATATTAACTTTGTAATGGTCAAGAAATTTTTAAAATTAAAAAAATGCTAGAGCGGGTTATTCCAAATTATTTGGCGCTTATCTCATCGGCGATATTTCAATGTATTTTCATTGTTCTTTAAACATTTTAAAGATATGATCGGGCAATATTAAAAATTTTCCCGGAAATCATTACGGTGAGCTGAGTCTGTTATATATATACCTTTTTTTACGACTTACTTGGACTTCATGGGTATTACTAAACATTGATAGCAAATATATACCATTCTGCATTTAATATATGTACCATTATGTTAATTGGAAAACAATAATGAAATTATAAAAATCAATACGTTGAAATTATTTAAAAAGACGAAACCAGAAGTTACAAAGATGTCATCCATGTTCAGGACACCACACCCATCCAGGAGGATGTATTTTAATAATTTCTTGTAGAATGTAATTTTATAATTAAGTCTTCTGATACGAAAGAACTAATGTAAGTTAATTCTCAAGATCATGCAAAGAGCCAGAGGTCAAAGTATCACTTCAGAAAAAAAACAGCCGAAAAAAAATGAAAAATATATGCTGATTTTTCCTACACCATTGGATTAATAAATATTTAATAGCAAGGAAAAACGCGTCACCAGAAATTAAGTACCCAAAATTAAACACAAAAGAGTATCAATCATTGTGACATTATTGTTGCGACTTTTTTTTTTAAATAAGTCACTTATACTCATTCAATTCACGGAAAAATTCAGAAAGGTAGAAAATATTACCGGAATCTCGTTACCCTCAGGTAGGGTCTCCGAGGAAGTAAGTACTTGAGCGCGCATGACGGTTGCTGGGTTATCAAAAGCAAGGCTAATATGGAAACCTCGACCTCCACATTACAATGAGAAAATTAAGGAGAAAAGTAAATACTTATGATAGATTCACGAAAATCCCCATAACTGTCATTCATTGGAATTATTAAATTTGATGGAAATGAAGTAACAAACCGTAATATATGAAAGCAAACTCCATCGTCGTCGTCCACCAATCAATGCCTTGATATTCAGCGCGGGATTTAAGTATTGCGAGTGTTGCAAAAAAAGCGCGAGATCTTAATTTTTGGTGCGGTTTAATTAAATATTTTCACGTTGCAACAGTGAAAATATTTATTTTATCACACATTCATTACTTTCATCATCGAGGTTCCTGAATAGAAAAATTATAGTGTACCAATGTGATCACTAAATAATGGTTCTGAACTGAACTCAAAACTAGGAAGAGGAATGAATGAAATCTTACCGTCTGCCTGCGTCAACGAGCTGCGTTCTTTCGATCTTTTTGCACGTGCTTTCATCGAGACCTCGAGTAGTCAACTCACACAAGACGTTCCAACAAAGTCTGCAATGGAAAAAAAGAACACTCATGAAGAGACAAATCAATGTCCTAGAAAACCGGCTTCATGGCCGAATCAATCAATAAATTTTCTTATGGCGCATAGACGTTAGAGTGTGGATAGGCTCACCTTTTAATTAGATTAAAAAAACTTCGAGTGAAAAATAACATTTCCCGTATTGCAGGGAAAATTAAAATAATATTCAATTATCTAATAATACTTATTAAAATAAAAAATTAATTCCAATTAAATGGATATATATATTTCTTTAAATAGGAAAAATTAAGGATTGATTTTGAAGTGGGTAACCTTTCACAGGATAAAAATGGTTAAATAATTCTGATTCAGAATGAAAAAACAAAATAAAATTTGTAATAAATAAACAAATAATTAGAAACTAATAACAAATAAAAGTCATTCGCACTGCTTTAAAATGCGAAAATATTTTGCGGAAACAGTTAAGGGAGGTGATATTTTGACTTGAAAACACTTGTAAAGAAAATACGTTAATAGGTGATTGTGAGTCATCAAGAAAAATGTTGGCACAAAAAAATATTTTGCCCATTGCAATATATTTCATAAGTTTTCAATTCAATTCGAAGTTAATATGTCAATGAAATATCACTTCCAGTTACTAAGTACCAAGTACAATTTTCAAACTAAGTAGTCAATTACTAAATTGAGGAGGATATTAAGTTTATTTGTTTATTTTTGATTGCATTATGGGCAAATTAGAAGTTCAGTATAAGCATGAGCACAATTGAGTTCCGTTAAGGAATGCAAAATTGAACATTCTCAAGCAACTCCTTAATTTAAAAATTTGTATTGGAAAAATAAACCAAATTTGAATGAATATTATGAGATCATACCGCTCCTTATCTGCTGCAACTCATGTAGAGCCGCAAGAAGCCGGCTCGGTAATGTGCACCATCCAATCTTCTTCCAAGTGTCTTCTTTCTCCTTATCATCATGTCCAGCGATGAATCGCGCCTAAGGAGAGAGCGGGTTAGTGCATACACAAATAAATAACCCTTCCGAGGATTTGCACCACTCCAAAGCAGCAAACAAGAATGTGGCAATGGCATCGATAAGAAATCATAAATTTCCTACCTAGCCACAGCCACATTCCTGCATGACGCGATGGAATCCGTAATGCAAAACCACGGCACAAAAAACTACAACTAACGCGCGCAAATAAACGCCTAGCCTTACGCAAATTTATGTTCACTGGCCAGAAGGGCCCAAAGCTAAGATGTCGTCTTCTTCTGGTCCCGGGATGCCATCCTCTTCTGTCTTCTCTTCTTCCGATGAATCTTCATTCTTCCTTTCACATCCAGCGATGGCTTGCGGACCTAGGGAGAGAGCGGGTTAGTGCATACACAAATAAATAACCCTTCCGAGGATTTGCACCACTCCAAAGCAGCACACAAGAACGTCACAATGGCATCGATAGGAAACCACACATTTCCTACCTAGCCACAGCCACATTCCCGCATGATGCGATGGAATCCGTAATGCAAAACCACGGCACAAAAAAACTACAACTAACGCGCGCAAATAAACGCCTAGCCTTACGCAAATTTATGTTCACTGGCCAGAAGGGCCCAAAGCTAAGATGTCGTCTTCTTCTGGTCCCGGGATGCCATCCTCTTCTGTCTTCTCTTCTTCCGATGAATCTTCATTCTTCCTTTCACATCCAGCGATGGTTTGCGGACCTAGGGAGAGAGCGGATTAGTGCATACACAAATAAATAACCCTTCCGAGGATTTGCACCACTCCAAAGCAGCACACAAGAACGTGACAATGGCATCGATAGGAAATCATAAATTTCCTACCTAGCCACAGCCACATTCCTGCATGACGCAATGGAATCCGTAATGCAAAACCACGGCACAAAAAAACTAAAACTAACGCACGGAAAAAACGCCTAGCCTTACGCAAATTTTTATTCGTTGGCCAGAAGGGCCCAAAACTAAGCCGCAAATATCGCACACGTCTTCTTACGATGCTCCTCTTCTTTCTTCTGGAAATACTTGCGTCTTCAATCTTCTCTTCTTCGTGCAGTCTTCACTCTTCTTTCCTTGAAGTCCAGCGATGGCTTGAATCTGTGAAGAGGTAAGATTAGTGCATACACAAACAAATAAATAAATAACACTAACATGCAAGCCCTAACGCAACGCAACGGAAAAATACTCGCAGCACACGAAAATATAAATAATCACACGCAGAAAAATATCACACGAAATCACACGATAGATAATAAAACACACGCAATCGAATTCTTGCCGTTCTTCGAGCTCAATTTGGTGTCTCCAGTCTTCATGGCTGGAAGGGAAAGGGTTACAGACATGTTACAATTAAGTACAAAAACACTCAGTTCAGGCGAGGGATTTTCAATGTCCACTCATTCCCCAAACACACATACATTTTCTTCACTCTTCATTCTTCGAGGCCCCCAGCGATGTCTTCATTCTTCGGGGCCTCAGCTACGTCTTGTTTCTTCATTCTTCACTCCTACAATAAATGGTGTTAGTACAAAACCCACCCAAATACCTTAAAAAAACTACACACACAAAAATACCCACATTTAGTTCCTGCCTAAGAATGCATTCTTTGTCTACCAGGACCGGTCTCATTTGTAGTAAATAACTTTAAAGTGCACTTTCTGGTACCTTAGTTTCAGCGGTGTTTCGGAACCTTTTTGAACTTGCTCCTTCGAGCCGTTACCTTTCGTGTACTGTTGTTACCTAGAGGTCGTGCTTTGATAATAGAGTGTGAATTCACTTTCCACCAGGAGTCTCTCATAACTCCAGGTGTGTGGTTCAGGTCGGCCCTAATTTACCATTTCATGTTCAAGATAACCTGATGAAAAGCTGATACGACAATGACCAGCGTCCGAGGAAAACTGCACTCTTCCCAGCCTTCAACGTAAGTCGATGAATGGTGTTCTAATTCTTCAATATTCATTCTGAAATTGAAAAATCAAAAATGTGGATTAAAATTCGAGTAAAATCTCTCCGAATAACATAAAAGGAATTAGCATTGGATCCCGAGAGGCCATCGTCTTCTTTTCTTCATTCTTCCTGCTCCACCCTTCATTCTTGCCATCACGTCCGGGGATGGCTTGCACCTAAGGAGAGACCAAAAAATTTAATTAAATTCGGGGGTTAGATTATTAAATACGGGTCACTCCACCTAAATTCAACAAGCGTTTGTCCCTAAGAGTCTCAGATTTTGATATCTGTATGGGTCTACATCAACCTCAAACTGAATACCATGAGATCTTTTTTTAATGTGGTTTTAATACGTTATCGATTTTTTTCCCAAAAAAATTGCCTTAAGTCATATAAACCCCACAATTTATCTATCAAGTTGTCGTATAGCCATTATTTATTGCTTTTTTTACAGCTAAGTCCTTTCGGAAGTCACTCTATGTAAAATATTTATTAAGTGCACTTCCCTATTATTGTTATATTTAAATGTTTAAAACATTGTTAATCAACTTTTCTCAAAAAACCCATCTCAGAATTGGCCCAAGCATTTATTATTTAGAATGTAGGCTCATTCATTACCTTAGAATTACAAAAATTAAGTTTAAATCACCTCCTGAATGATATTTTTGAAAATATTTAAAAGTTTACTTTTTCTCCCGTGCGGCTTTCCGATTACTTTTAATAGCATTCTATGGACTTGTACACGTAGACTGGTAATCTATATCATAGTAGTATGACCTACAGCGTCAACTATAAAATACCAACCACAAAATCTGAGACCCTACGGGACAAGCTTTTTTTGGAATGAGGTGGAATGGCTCAAACTATTATACCCGTCTGTCTTTAAAAATTGTGGAAATGGATGCTAAAACAAAGGCTGTTTATTTAAAAAGAAGGACACCCAAAAAATTCTCTAGAAATTCACATATTTGTTCAATGGCTTTCGAACAACAGGCTATTTTTTAGGGAGCTTGCTATAATGATATTGAATAGGGTAGGTATATTAAAATCTCTCGTAAACAGATTAAATTATTGTACTTTAATGTGGAATTCTTTTATCCACTTGATTTTAGCAGTGAAAGATTTGTATAAATATGTAAAATGACTTAGAAATGTATAACTTAAATTTATTCTAATAGCAGCACTAGAGAATTCGTAGAATAAGCAGTACCAAAGAAATACATAGCAAACATACATTTTGGGAAATATTACATCGTAATAACTATTTTGTTTTTAAAAATACTCAGACAGCAAAAGTTAAATATATAACTCCAAACATTGAAGCTATTGACCGCACGATGTTAGCATATTACAAGTTGAGCAAGATTCTTTATCTATATTGGATTTGTACAAATCGGAATTCAAAGTTGCTTTGTTCCACCGAGATCACGACTTAACTATCTAGTTTATTTTGGATACGTTTATTTTGGATAAATGAGTACGGAAACTCATTTTTATTCACTGATCAGAGTCAATATTTATATAAAAATTTCCTTCTTTCTTCACCTAAATCGTTGGAATTGATACTGGAGACAAAGGAGGCAGTCAAGTGAACCTTATTTCTATATTTCGCGGATTATCTTGGTGGTAAAATGAAAAATCAATACCTTAAAACCATGGCCCATAACCATGCGTTGTTATCGCGGCAGAATTGAATGCGTATTTTCAGTGTAAACACGTTAATCTAACCTTCATTCGTTAGATTTATTAAAAAACAATGTTTTATCATTTTTTATGAAAAAAATTACGTGACAATTGCAAGGACCACCCTGTCCCCCACTTGAAATTGGGTGAGAATCGGCTTGACCCGCTCACCCATCCTAAACACCACATCTATCTAACCCTTTCGCTACTAACAAAGTAAATATTCGCCCGGACGGTTTTTGACACGGAAGACGAAAGCAGCAAATTTTCGTCTAACATTTTCCTACGCAGGCGAATAAATGCCGTAAATATCCCTTTCGTTGCCCTTTTATGCCGGTCGCAGCTATGCGAAGTCTTATCGGGACCCAACAAAGCGGGGACATAGGCCGTACCCTCGAAATTCGGGAGCAGGTACCCGGACACCTCTTCTTCTATTACCCCTTTTTGTGGTAAGGGATAGCGATCATTTAGTCAGTTTTTGAAATAAGCATTTGCTCCTTTCTCAAAAAATATAAACTAATAATTGAATTCTTTTTTTGTCTTTTAAGGAGCGTTCACAATTTTTAAATGAAATTTTACCATAATTATTAACTTATATCTCGGATTCGAAAAAAAAATCAACATAGAAATTGTTGGTGAATTAAATTCGTTAATTAGGACGGTATAGCTCCGTTCAAAAGTTGACAATACACAAAAAAAACCATGGAATTGAATTCGAAATCTGCAACATACGGGCAAACAACAATTATCCATGTAGCTAATTCACAAAAACTAACCATGAGTTGACCCGGAACCAATTCCGCTGCTTGGGCTATCAACCCGGAAAGGAGGAAGACCAACTATACTTCTTGGTGGTAAAATGAAAAATCAATAACTTAAAACCATGGCCCATAACCATGCGTTGTTATCGCGACAGAATTGAATGCGTATTTTCAGAGTATGCGTATAACGAGAGTCCGAGATAATGCGGAATCCCCGCTAGGAAAAGTCAAAAAAGGTTGGCGCTGAGATAGTGATTATCCGTGAGACCCTTCTTAACCAATGTCCTGCAAAAATGGTCCGTACAGAGGGGACTTAAGAGACCCTTGGGGCTCAGTCATGCTAAGGAAACAACAACACTGTGTCGAAAGGGTTAATGGATACCCCCAAAGATGTAATATTCTAAAGAATTGGCTTGTATGATACAGAGTAAATATATAGTTTACAGACGAAAGTGGTATATTTTGCTTGAATGCTGAAAAAAATAAGGAAATAAAATCCTTTCAGGAAATAAGGAAGGTGGAGTAGTAAATCAACGTAGCATTATTTGACATTAACGTCCGAAAAATATGGCTCTGTTGTGCCTACAAGTCAAGGGGAAAGTGGAGGATCTATCAATTTATAATGAGAGGAACTTTGAGAATAATATGATAATAATACTCGGTTTTCTTGTTTTTCACCTGTATAAAGGCTTTAGTATCGAGTACGGACACGTAAAAGATAAGCGTGAAAACTCCATCTGCGAAAAAATTATGAAATTGAAAGTATGAAATGCTAAATATTGAATAAATATATTATAATTTTTCAAACGTTTCAACTTCAGTGGTGAAGTATATGATTAAAAAATAATAAAAACACGGTCTTATCCTGTAACTCATGTCATAAATGATTAGCCTCATTCACTGAATCAAATCACGTACTAGCTTCCTGTACGCGAGAGACTATTTCTACACTTTTTCTCAGCTTCTTTGCTTATCTATGCTTCATGTGACATTTTTCCGATGCCCTTTGAAGGTTTAGTTAAATTAGCGCCAATGAGAGTGAGACGTGTATCCCGATGTCAAATGCTAACTCAGCATAATATTCAGCCAGCATTGTGCGAAAAATCCACGGAGAAAAAAATCATTCGCAAGGATTCGAACCCGGATTCCCCCCGAATGATTTTTTTTCTTAGTGGATTTTAGCACAATTTTTGCATTGTGGGTGACTCTCGTAAAGTTACCACCGTGGCTAGTCCCGGTATACTTATAAAAAAAGAAACACTCATCCAGCCAGCAAACTGAAAAGGTGTTTGGCAGGGTTGGCTTATCACAAGCATGTAAGCTACCTTCCATAAATGTTTACGAAACATAATAGTAATGGAAGGGGAGTTAGGTCCGAGATTTCTAATGAAACTATCGTTGAACATGTAATTTACTGCGTTCCTTGGGTCCTAACTTCCTTTCTTCGCATGATTTATCGCTCACGGACACTATAAAATTAATCTGAATTTATTAATTGGCGGTATGCAAAGAACTCGAATCAATTTTGTCATGTGGCAATGTTCCAACAAATATTCCAGTATTTATATTCCATTTATACACTACATTCCATTATATTCCATTATTAACTCGAAAGCACACAATATATTTGTGAGCGCATTTGTAAAAATTTATATAGGTACTAACGGATTTTATCAGCAATTAATCGTTACTCGTCATCTGGGCGTTATTTAGACGGTGTGTTAACCTTTTACAGAAGTAATCCACAAAATAATTTTAATTATTTAAAAATTGTCTTGATCGCCTAAATCTACATCTACAGACTAACCAGCAAGCCGCCTCAATAGGCGAGTGGCAGGGGGTGTTAGGTCACCTTCCGTTGACAAATACAAAGGATATGCTCTAACGAAATTACGCCCAGCATTTAGTAAAGTCCTTTATTGTCGACGGGGGAAAAACTAATTCCCATTGTGCATTTGGTTCATGCATTCATACGTGTTCCGTTCCGATCCACAAAAATCATTCATGGAAACAGACATTAACTCGCACGTGTTAATGTATCGTGTAAACAGGCCATTATATGCGTTCCCCAAGATAGGGTCGAGGTTATGGTAACTCCCAGATACCGTACTTCATCCGTCACCATAATGTTAAAAACATCCACAGAAAATACATGGAGATAGTTGGGCGACCCGAGCAAAAAATTCACCGTCAGAATGCATTTGATCAGATTAAGTTCGAATCCCCACTCTTGGCTCCACACATGGACGTTGTTTAAATTCGTTGATGGAATTTGAAAGCCTGAGTGATCCCTAATACGGTGGGATGGATGGCAACGTCGCGACGTTGCCATCTTCACTTCCTCTGTAGCCTTTATGTTAATACCATCCACAGAATTAGCATGGTTATAGTTGGACGAACACTGCAAAAATTGCACCGACATGAATTTGATCAAATTAATTTCGAGTCCCCACTCTTGGCTTCACAAATGAACGTTGTTTAAATTTGAATATAGAATTTCATTGTCAGAGTGACCACTAACTTCGCGATAGATGACGGCGTCGTTAGCAAATAAGCGTATTTTACTGCTAATGCTAGGGCAAAGGTCATTTATGTACATGCCTAATGAACAAAACGTAGTCTGGCTTGCTCAGATTCTAGTCTTAAAGAGCTTCCTGTCGCCTTCCAGGCAAACTGTTTTTAAGTTGTAAGCATCATTGACTGCCTCGAGGTGGAAAATAAGTTCACCATAAGACTCCCTGCCGGACTGCCAAGGGTATACACATTTCACATACGCTTTCGCCAATAATTCATGCAAGTCTCACGTTGTTGTTAAATATAAAACATTTCAGATGCTCATCAGCTACCTTTCCATTTCTCGGCATCGACATTCGGCGCTGACGAAGTCTACAGTTTCACTAAAATACCTTGATATCATGATGGAATCAGTAACAGGAAGCTTGCTAGGATCAGCCAAAGAATAACCATATTCCTTCATCTTCATGCAATCTATCGCTTTCAATGAAGGAGATATAGATCAAATAATAGCCCTGTAGTCACAATAAACAACTCCGATACGTCTACACTTCAATAAATGAATCATAACCACGCCGTCACTTGTATTCAAGTATGCAACCTCTACCATGGCCGCGCCTCCTCGTACTGAATAATGACGTCACTTTTCTACCAGCGAATCATCGGGCGTTTTCGATTCTCACTTGTATTTGAAAATTATCGTGAACTTTGATGCATTAAATATCGCAAACCACGTCATAAACCAATAAAAAAACTTTCACCGTGGTATGCAAACATATATTTTTATGTAATTTTGGGGCTCTTTATTATATCTGAAATATATGCAAGTTCCCTATTTTGAGGTACCGTGTCAAATGCTTTCTTAAAATCTAAGAATAAAGTGTAATCATGTCTTTTCGAGTCGACAGATTGAAGGACATCGTGATGAAAAAGCGCGAGCTGTGTTTCCGGAAGCCGTGTATATATAAAACATGTTCTCAGTAATAAGGTAAAAGGATAGATTAAATCGAAATCCCTCCGTGAAGGGATTTAGGGAAAATTTTTGGCAGGTGGCTCCTCAAGTTTATTGAAGCCTCCTTAATCATCTACTTACGACAATTATAATATTTCACACAAACATTTTATATTCGCTTCATATGTTTTCTTATTACGTATGCACCTGTCTGTCCTTCCCGTATTTCATTTATAGTTAAAGGGTTCCTAGAGCCCGTCCATATTACGGTAGTATTACTTACATTAAACTAAGTCATCAACAATGTATTCACAACAGCGTATCAGCATTCCACGCCCACTTGAATACCTTATATAAACTGTAACAACTGTCATATAAAGCCTAAATAAGGTTTTAAAAAGGAGTACTGATATCCGTATAAATAATCGGTTATAAACTAGGACTCAACAACAGCTGTCATCTCCGAGTTCTCAACGCGACTCTAGTTAACAGAAGAATAACCAGTCCGAAAACATTTTGCAGTACAAGACTTCTAAGCCTCTGATGAGCTCAGTTATAACCCCGGAACTTTTCCGTAACAACCGCGCACAGTATAGACGTACTCGGCGACGGAGCCACGTAGTAGTAAGAGACAAACGGTGAGTCCAAATTTGAATCTAAAGATAGGCAGAACCTCGCCAAGGAGCCCGAAAGAAAACACTACGACGGCCCAGCGTGAGTGTGGACGTGGGTTACCTCAGTACATTCCATCCGCTAATCTTAATTCTGGTTGGGCTCCGAACGCGTCCACCTCCGTCCTCGTCGGCTCTTGGTTGCTTACGAGTGAGGGATGAATGTGCCAACCTCTCAAGTTTTCACCGACCCGGCCCCATCAGTTAAGTAGGACTACTGGGTGTCTACATACTTTGGAAAACGATAGTACATACATTCTACGTAGGAAGAATGGAAAACTTTCCGAGAAGTAATCGCGCGATAACAAAATGAATCCTAATGTAAACCACCTATAACATATTCTGTGCAATGTATAGGGCCATCTTACGATTATTCGCGAGTGTATTGAAAATTTTGTGGCTTGGCTACTTATATGACGGCGTTGATAGAAATTCCTATTATCAATAAAAACCGTAAATTACTCGCACTGTAGCGTTCATTTTATTAAAAATATATTAATATGAGTCGTTAAATGTCGTGATATCTATTTTTCGAAATTGAATTCAAAATGGTGTAGCATATCTACACACATGACGACGTTGATGTAAATACCTATTCTATTTATCCATCGCTGATTGATAATAATCGTGAAATATTTATAATTCGTGGCGTTATGGCGTGTTGTGAGAATTGGACGTTGACAGCAGCAGGGTAGTCATGAGTGGAAGCATTCGAAATGTGGTGCTACCGGAGAATGATAAAGATAAAGTTGATGAAGCGAATAGGTGCTATAGACGAATGATGAATATGAAATGAATCGACTGAGTAAGTATAATGAGGAAGTGCCAAGAAAAGTGGGAGAAAAGAGAAATATTCTAAAATCCTTGGGAGGGACGGGAAAATTGAGTTGGCAATAATATGAGCCATGATAATCTGATGAAAATCTTATCTTAGAAGGACAGGTGGAAGGAAAGAAGGGCAAGGAAAGTCCCCGGATGTGACATTTCGGATAACGGAATAATGTTTTTACATAAATAATTATTTCCTTTTAAATAGAGAAAATTAAAATATCTTTATCGTTGAAAAAAAATCATTTTGTTATAGCCTGTCATGGAACTTTGTTAAAAAAGTGGATTTCTGAAAAAACAACTGCATTTCTAGGGATTGCATTTAATATTCTGTAAATATTTGTGGGCCCTTACGGATGAAGGCACAAGTATTCTTCTACTTGACTATTCGCAGTGTGAATGTCTCGTCCTCCGAAAAATCTTATCAGCCCGTTGCGTGCGAGAGGTGAGTATGTCGTGTGCGAATCTCCACGTCCGCCTTCAAAAATAATTCAGCATGATACCTCTGGCTTTAAGCTAATCTATTTAATGGTAACAGATTGCTTCGTTGTGTTTCACCGCTAGAATTTTGTGTATTGGAGTGCTTGGAACGGCAGAGCAAAACGTGTCTTATCTAATTTGATGCCTTATCTATGCAGTGAATAACCCAACATGGAATAATTACCATAAGTAAACCTCATTGGAGTTTTTTGTTGGTTATCGAGTAAAACTCATCGGATTTCTTGAAACGATTACTTTTGCAGTAATTTGTATTTGTAACAATCACTTTTACGAAATGCAAGTTTTATTTGTAATTTACTACTTACGTTGGAAGAGGAATTGGTACTATCGATGTAATCGTTAATTGCTCCTAATCGACGACAACATTATAGATTTTACTGATTGGCCTAGGCCTTCGTATAACTTCTAATCCTTGAGTGCCATAATTTCCTTGCTTAGGTTCAGCCACTTCTGTTGTAGCCAACAACACTAATGCGTACAATAGTTACAATTATATGTATCGCGAGTTAAAGTGCAACTTAAGCTATTTCTGACTCTGGTTTTCCATATTTTTACTCCAATATTCGACATTAATTTCCAAGTGGTATTTAGAGTGGACAATTTAGAAGAAGTTAATATAATTTAATTTATACCCGTAAATGATTACCTTTTAAAAAGTAACTGCAATATAGCCGAGTTTCTTTTTCTCAGCACTTTTACAAACACTGCTCATTGGATAAATATACGATAACCGGCAAGTGGTCGAGGGTTAATTTCAATGGCACCCGAGGAGGTGACATATTACCAAGGAGCAATATGAAATATTTGACATCTGGTGAGACCTGCCTTCATTTTCCATTTCGCTTGTTGCCATTTTGGTACCACTAGATTTGTGCAGCCGAGCTTCTTAACCAGGTGAGATTCTACAGCCTCGAATTAATATTGATATGACTCCCTTCATTCTGCGTAACGGAATTAATTACGTTCGACTGTTTTAGTTACTCCGATAATCAAAGGTTCATTTCCGTGTCTGAAAACTTCGCGGTGCCCCTTCGCTTGATTAAACTGTGGTATTGACATTAAGGCAACGGACAAAGTGAAGTACCTGGGAGTTATGATTACTTACAATCAATCGTGGGGAACACATAAGGAATATTTCTGGCAGAGCCCTAAAGAAGTTAAGATTCGTGAAGCGTATTGTGGGAAGATTTTCGGATAAAAACTGAAAGAGAGGTGCTGTTTTACGCTCTTCCTGTCCACACCTTGAATATGCAGCAAGCATATGGGATGCGGTGCAGAAAGACATAATTCGCGAGCTGAACAAAGTACAAATAAAAGCTGCGCGATTCGTAATAGAACTCCTACGGGCGTACAGACAGCGTTACCCAGCGAATTAGTCACCGGAGACTCGGTGGCTGCGCGCTAGGCTAAGATTGTTTGAACAATTGAGAATAGATATCTTTTAGAGTGACAATGAGAACATAATATTAGAGCCCCCCTATATTTCTAGATCCGATAGAAGCAATAAATTAAGAGAGATATTTTGCCGAACGGAGAGACAAGTGAATTCGTTTTTCCCCCAAACCATAAAGGACTTTAAAAAATGCTAGTCGTTATTTCGTTAGAGCATTTACTTTCATATGTAAACGGCTGGTGTTCTAACACCCACTGCCGCACGCCTTTTAGGCGGCAGGCGGGGCAGTATATAGATATAAACTAAAGGGCAGTGAGTACAACGAGGTCCGGTGCTAAGATTGGCTACATTCAGTTCGTGTTCCGCTCCCGTCGGGTATGGATGTGTTCTCACTCCGTGTGGTTGACTCAACGCTATGCGTCGCCGGTTGCGAGCCATTTAGTTTCCGGCTAAATGTGTGAAAATAGTTGCCTTCATTGAGTGGAAGCCTTATTTGTGTAAAGAAAAGTGGGCTAAATCGAGGTTTCAGGAGTTATATCCGCCAGGCCTACAACATCTTTCTGGCATTAGTTCGTGTGCAAAGTGTAACACATCTACACGGAATACAACTTCCATCAATAGCGATACCTGCCGTAAAACCTTCCATGGATTTTCATCTACAGGAGTCGCAGACATCGAAGGGATTGAATCAAGAGGACAATCCTGGAAATGTGTGTACTGCCAAAATTTACGAAAGACACCCCGTATGGACAGAAGTAAATCGGAAGGTAAATCCCTTCAGGAAATATTTTATTTGTTCATAGAGGTTATAAAATAACTAAATATAGCGGATCAAAAAAACTAGGGAACACTAGTCATAAGCCATACGATAAATTGGGAGACAGGTTAAAGTTAATTGAATCGCAGGGTAAAATATTAAAGAAATTTTTAGTTCAAATATCCAAATTGCAAAGTGAAAATGTGGTGCTTAAGACGCAACTTTCTGACGCACTAAACCGTTCTGATGGCAATGAGAAACGCATGTTAGGACGGAAATTCATGGCATCCCCAGCCAATGTGATGAAAATATGGAAGTAAAGGTGAATAAAGTTTGTGCTGCATTAGATGTAGAAATAAATGATAGCCAAATTGTCTACTACTACCCGGTTAAGACGAAATCTAGTTGGGAAACAAGAAAAATTCAACTCCGAATTCTGAATCAGCACGTAAATGATAAGCTGTTAGCTAAGTGCCAAGTAAAAATATTTTTTTCTATTCGACTCTTGACCTTGTATTCCTACCTCCTAGTGATGTACAATCGTTTCCATTAATACGTAGACATCCACGTGTCCCATTTTAGTGAGTTAAAATAATTTCCATACCCTAGGTTTATGAAATGATTTCAACTACGAACGTATCTGGTTAGTTATTGAGTATTATCGATACTAGAAGTTGGAATTTTACTCAACGGATATTTGACAGTAATTAGCCGCAAGGAAATTAAGATATAACCACTGCCACTTTCCCGACTTATTTTACCTCAGTGATTTAATCTGTTTAGAAAGAAATGTGTTAAGGTAGATAGAGGCATTATTTTTATAAATGTAGTATTGACTCTTGTATACTCTATTATTTTATAAAATGAAAAAGAGAATAATTAATTCGATTTTAAACATTTCACCGCAACAACCGCACATGTAATGAACCGACTAAGCTATGGAGCCACAACTTCGTAAGTCAGAAATGGTGAGTCACGTATGAATATGAAAAGAGGATATACCATGCCGCAAAGTCAACCTTTTTCCGGGGAGATATAGCGGAACAAAAGATCGAATTGATGCAAAGATATCGTACTGCCCACTAATTTCATTCCACTCCTCACAGCACGTGTTTCGATTCCTATACCGTCATAATCGAGTACAAACAAATTACTATTTCGGACAGAAATATATATCTTCAAAAGTAGCAGTGGCGAATACATATGCCCCCCCCCCTTACGGGACCGCCCGCATCGCCTAATATTTCAGAACCTAAATTGTAACTTTTTTATATCATGAGATAGCATTGTCTTGTATATGTGCATATAATCATTTTGAATAAAACTATCTTAATCTTTGCATGTGACTTGATTATTCTTCATTACGTTTATAGTATAGGTAGCTCAAAATATCTTTTGCGCTCCCCTCGAGTTTTTTCTATGTCCGTTACTGAAAAGTAATGAGAGGGAAGGATCAGAAGGAAGTAGGTGGAGGGGTTGTAGGAGGAGGCACAGACGGTAAGTCAAGAAGAGTTCATCATACAGACAACCTAAATTCCGGACTTACGGCATGTCACGAGGTAAAGGTTTTGGGGAAGGAAGTGGGGTTAGGTAGCAGTCAGGGGAGTACATATAAGATGGGGGAGTGACTAAAAAACTCATATCCGCTCAGTAAGTCAAATTTCTTCCTTTTCTTTTTCACCATTTCCCACTTTTCGGCCGCACCTAAAATTAGCCCTTTTTCTTGGAACCGAATAATTTTAATACTTATCGAAAATTTGATGTATGTTTTTGTGCCATTGTTCGCTTTGAAAAGTTGGGTAACGGTTCTCCAAGCACATATTGCGTTCGGACGCACGAGTAAAGAAGTTCCTCCCAGTGTGGCTGATATACACCCCCTCAAGTGAGTCACATCATAGTTTGTACTTGCCGCTGAGCCCGAAAGAAAAAACTCAGACGGCCCAACGTGTGCGTGAGTTTCCTCAGTGCATGTAACCGCTACGGTTTTTGCCCCGGGAGTTCTACTCCCATTTCGCTAACCAGGCTGCATCCGCGTCCGACCTCGTCGGCGACGTAAAGGCAAAGGAAGCAGCTTGCATTGAGTGAAAACCCTATAAGTGGTCACCGACACGGCCCCATCAATAAAATGGGGCTGGTGGGTGTCTGCATATTATTGAAAACGATAATACTTGTTTAATTTAACGAGACCCTTTGTGCTGGTAGAAAGGTGGGGTGGCGCAGAATGATAAGCACTGTAAGCATCTTTGGATTCGTGGAGGTAAAATTTATTTGAGAAAAGTAGATAAGGAGCCACAATGGGGAACATGCACAATTTTTTCTAAGTACTGGAATTAGAAGGTGCCTTCCTCAAATACACTCACCGAAAATTTCGCGGATGAATAATGTTTTTAGCTGAGTTATGAGTCTTTGAAAAGTAATCTTCATCGGCTGCTTGAAAACACGACGCCATCGGAGCGTGACGTCACGGCACGGTGTCCACTGATGACAGATTAAGGAAGTGGATAGAAAATCGGTATAAACTGGGGCTCAAATGCAAATATGGCGAAAATAATTGCTGTTTTAACGTCAAACAGCAGATTGTGAATATGTTGGGTTGCCAAGGCGTTATTGAAACAAATGAAGGGGATTGTTTGGTAAGATTTGGAAGCAATTAATATTTTTCATAAAATCAGCCGCCATAAGGGAGTCGACCAAAAGTAAACTGTCGTATTGTGCTTTATTAAATCCCTCTTAAGTCAACTTGTCCTTTGAGGAACTACCACAAAGCTCGTCGATGATTTTTACTTCGATGTATTGCAATCAAGAGTCTGCCTGTCTACTCTCTTAGCGAAGTGAATGGTGTACCGTGCGATGACGTCAGAAGGCGTTTCAGGTCACGTGACAGCCATATTCTATCCCTTTTAATAAGCGTTTAATGACGTTTGTGGAGTGCTAGGAGAGTTTTAGCTTATATATTTGGACTCGTGAGAAAATTGTCTATTCAATGAGCCCTTCTAGCATGATGAACAAATTCCATGCATGTTCCCCATTGTAGTTAGCACCATGGATGATGTAAAACATCTTTGATCATTGCTTTTGTGATTCATAATTCAATGATATAGAAGGTATTCCTAGACTATAAGCCAATTTTATGGATATGAATATTACTGTAAATGCCTTTAATGGAATGAATTCCCTATTGATCGTCCATCAAAATATCCAGATAATCCATATCAAAATAAAAAATAAGTGTTAGACGCAACTTTAATTTACTACTTTCGCATTTAAATACATTTATAGCTTTGAATGAAATATGAATACAATCTGATTAAATTAATGCATATACGATACAGTGAGTGGGTAGGTACTATTCTTATGGAAGTTGTAATACTTCTGAAAGAGCAAGAGGTGTGTTAGCTTTTATAAGACATGACATAACAACCGTACCGAGGCCTTGTCATATAAGCCCTACTGATTGCTTGTTGATCAATGTTTCATGCAAGTTTTGTATATTTGATCTCTTTGTCGTCTACAGGGACAAAAATTTCTATTGATCAATTTGTTTTAGACTTTGAACCCTAATCAAGGTGCATATCTCAAAAATTAGTAATGGTCAGTGATATGAATGTTCAGTTACCAATGCCCAGCTGCGATTCCAAGCAGTTTACAAATCTCATGAGTTCATGTGGCTTGACTACCTTAATCACTGAAGCAACCAGAATTACTATGCAATGAGCTACCTGTTCAGATCAGGTAATCACTCGGTTCTTCAACACATTTGATGTAGACCTCCAAGCCAAGGTTATGCCTTTAGGTATAACGCATCACTCTCGAGTCCAACCCATTCTCCTATCTTTCTGCTCGCGAATAAAACGAAAGTACACCATCTAATGTCACTTTGCTATAGCATTGCTGCCGTAAATCATTAAATGAAAATGTGCGACTGTATTTTAGGGAAGTATTGTATGGAGAACATGAAATTTCCTAAACTTTTACTACATTTTCAAACATATTGTTAACATTTTTAATGAGTCCTGAACTGATAAGCTGATAACAAATAAACTGTGTGTATGTGTCCGTAATGCGGCTAACTCCTATTACATGAAAAAATTGGACAAAGTAAATCGAAATAAAAAGACACAGTGGAGCATCTTCAAGGAATTAACGAGAGCGAAACAAACTTCGGATACAACTAATACATGGAAATCGGACCCTGAAATTACCCAGTTATTATTGATATTGACTTCAAGAAGGAGTTCATAAGCACGTTTGAGTCTCCTAAATTGTATCCATTTTGTAAAAAATAATTCAATGATTGATAATTCATTAAATAGTAAAAATCATCTAAGCCTAAACTCCTTTTTGGAACCAGTCGCTACGCCTGATGTATTAAAAATTGCCAATAGCCAATCTTTAAAAAAGCTGCCCGTCCGGATCAACTAAATGCTGGAATGATAAAATTATCATAGAAGACATTGCAGATGTACTCTGCCATTTCTTCAGTCAAAGCTTGCCAAATGTAAGGCTCCCTGCATCCTTAAAGCAAGAAATTATTGTTCCCGTTCACAAAATAGTCGAACTACGTGGTATTCACAATTACCGTCCGATTTCATTGCTCTAAACTTATGCTAACGTAGTACTTGAAAAACTTGTAAAAAGAATACTGGTAAATTTTCCGGAAAAAGAAAGTAGTTCTGTGACAGTCAATATAGTACGAGGGTCGTCCAATAAGTCTTTAGAAAAAGGTATAAGAACAAATTGTATTGGACCAATTATTATATATGTTTGATTTTAGTCTCCTTTCAGTCCTTTAAGTTTTTGTCAGCAAAAGTTGTTCTCTACAATCGGTAACAACAAAGAAACTATGGGATGGATACAGCTCTAACTTCAACTGCTGACGAGTCAAAAGTGCTTATTTCTGACTAACATTAATTTTTGAAATTAAGAGAGCAATTTTTTTTTAAATTTTAAGGACTTACAGAACGCACCTCGTATTAGGATAGGTAAAAGTACACTGGACGCTTGAAAAACTTAATCAGCCCGATTTTCCAGCCTATTAAATGTAATAAAATAACCGCTGCTATATGCATGGTTATAAAAAAGCCCTTGATACAATAAAATACAAGATATTTTTGGATAAACCGCATCTGGCAGAAATTCGTAGCATTTCTATGAAGTCATTTCGAAAGTTTCCTGACTGCGCGCTTAAAGTTTGTAAGGTACTACAACAACCATAGAAGTTCCGATAATATTTGTTCTGGAGTGGTTCAAGGATCAGCGTTAGGTCCAATATGATTTTTATCATAAATCAATCATCTGTGTAATCTAAATTTCAGTGGTAAACTAACCGCCTTTGCGGATAACCTAGTCCTGCCTTACAAAAGTGTGAACTGGATTGATGTACAGCAATGCATAAATTGTGATATAAACGATATCAACCAATGGCTTGCATCGTACAACCTTAAATTAAGCGAGAAAACACAAATTATGTTTAAATTTATACAACAGCTTCCCCATTGACTGATGTTGTGTAACGTTCTTCCAAGTGTACTAAAATGACATGCTGACAGTTTCACACTGGATCGAGTTGAGGAATACGAATACCATGTTTTAGCAATTGATGAGCATCTAAAATGGAAGCATTATACAAATAATATTGCAAATAGTTTGAAAAATTGTAGAATGAAACACTACTTGATTCGTAATAAGTGTCCTTTAACTGTAATTTACAATATTTATTATGCTTTCGTATATTCGAGGGTAAATTATGGTATGTTGAGCCTGGCTATTCCATATAAAAATTCGCTCAAGCTTCCACATACAGCTCTAAGAGCAATTACACTTGCCCCTGCAGCCGGAGCAGATGGCCTTTCACTCTCTTTTCCTATAATTTTTAAACTGCAGGTACTTACTACCCCAGAGACACTGATAAATCTATTAGATGCTAAGGTTTTCTACCTTCGTGGAGGTGGAGGTAGTCCAAAAGTCTTGGATAAGCCCCAATAATACTACATACGAACAAATACTTTATATTTATTGCCCAAACAAAATGTTATTTTTTAAAACGTAGCTTTCTTTTCTTGGGACCAAAAATTTGCACTACTTTGCGAAAAACAATCAATGAAAGTAACAACATGCATACGACTACGAGAGTAACAACATATATACCATCCTTAAGCAAGTGAACCTGGCTGTATACTAAAAAAATATTATAGGGGATATCTAATAGAAGTATTTTCAAACCATATTCCTTTTATTATTGTTAATTCCATTTTTTAGTTCATATTTATTGTGTGTTTCTAATGTATCAAAAGTTCATCTGGAAGGCATTTCTTGTTTAGCAGAAATATGCACAGAATTACGATTGTATTTCTGAAGGTGATCCCTCCAACAGACAATAGACTCTGAGGTCAACTATAGCTCCAAAATTATTTATGTATGTATGGTATTTAACTTTTTAAATTGTTTAAGGATAAATACACGTAACTATTATGGAGGACTGATGATAAAAATAAAAGGTAGGCATTTCACCATTGCAAGTCAAAGCCAATGGTTAAAATCAACGGGAAACTAAAAACGATAAACACGTTTTATTAAATTTGGGTTTTATACGCTTGCATTAATATGGCGACAGGTATGAATAAAACCGTAGGAGAAAAAGATGACTGAATAATCGACTCAGTATTGTACAATGGGCTTCAAAAGTAAATGTCTAGTTGCGACAGGCCTCAGATAGTAGGCATAATTCGCTCGACATTTTTCCGCTTTGGAAAACAGGCACGACAAGAAGAGGAAGACTCGAAGAAAATCGTATTAGAACAACACTATATTTCCAGGTCCCTCAGAAACGATATTAAGAGATATTTTTTTGAATGGATGAATAATTCAATTTGTTTTCCTCCCGCACGATAAAAGAATTTAATAAATTCTGGGTAGAACTTCGTACTAGCCTCTCCTTTTTATTCGTTGACGGCTGGTGTCCTAACACCCCCTGCCACACGCTTATTGACGCGGCTTGCTGCGTAGTATTCGGATGTAGGAG
This sequence comes from Ischnura elegans, assembly GCF_921293095.1. NCBI lineage: Eukaryota > Metazoa > Arthropoda > Insecta > Odonata > Coenagrionidae > Ischnura > Ischnura elegans. The sequence goes on along the minus strand of NC_060250.1, from coordinate 28,268,433 downwards.
AGTAAGTACTGAGAAGAAGTAAAAGGGGGAAGCTGCGTCTAACATATTGTGCATAAAAGTCTGCTCGTAGTCTAGACCCTATGTTGTAGGTCAATAAAAAAAATCGCCAAGTAACCAATCTACCACCACAAATGTTTTCACAGGAAAACTCCTGATTGGTTTCACAGGATCAAATCCAGACCTCTAAAGTCTCCCCTGTCATCACACCACCAACCCTCAGCTCACATTCCATATATCATCCTTTAAGTCATGGAACTTCCCCTTCAAGATTTTGAAACGACATTCATTTGATATGTCTTTCAAAACTAAAGTTATGCGAGCATTTATTGAAAGAACGAAATTTGAGTTGCGGTTGGCTCGGCATATTTATAATTTCAGACATTCGAGAGAAAAGAAATCAAAAGTTAATCAAATCATATTTTGTAACAAATGAAAATAACGAGTCATTATCATTAGTCAATGTTGACCTGTAATTGATTGAAACATGCTAATAATTAGTGGAAATCATTGTGCATCCTTGCATAAATGTGGAAGAAGTGTACTTGGTATTTTGTGACGTGTCCTAGATCAATGAATTTATATCAGTATCAAGAATTTATTTTCTTACAGATATCCTTATAGATTGCCTCATATTCCCTTACGAAGCAGAGATAAGAGATCTTTAGCATTTTCACGCCTACTTTGGGGGAAAGGAACACAACTCATGTGTATGATAACAAGGAAGTAAGTTTTAGCCATGATGAGAAATACGAGAACAGGCCGGGTCGTAGTGCGCAAGTCAGTCGAAGTAAGCTAAAATCATGCATTGGGCAATTAAAAATAAACGGCTCTTAAGACAGTTATTTGACTTTAATGCCTAACGATTGAGAAATTGAAAAAATATCACGAAGTGAAAGGAGAGCCTGGACTGCCCAACAGTGAACCAAGCACTAGAGACCCATGCAGCTAAGTATTTCGCTGCAGCCATTAGGAGGCAACATTTCACAATAGGGTCGATTACTCAGACAAGAAACTGCAATTCATTATGATAACTCGGTTGATGAAGTGGGAAGATTAGTTACGAGGAAAAATGATCTTCTTCATTCAGCCATTCTCTGTTTAAAATGAAAAGATACAAGGTACCGCCCACATATCATGAGTTGGTGATGCCATTACATCTCTGATAAATCAGAACCGATCAGAGAGGGAAAGCATTTCTAACTAGAGAACCGTCTATTTGCTCTCTTATAATAACAGTCTAATCTTCCTAGACTAATAATTGTTGTATTTATTTTGTAAGCAGTTATTTTTTAACTGTACGCACAGTGGCGAATCTATGGGGGGGGGCTATGGGAGCCATATCAATACTAATCCATTAATTATGATTATCCATTATTATTATTATTTAATGGTTATCCAATTCACACTAGATAGAATAGTAATTTTTTCGGACCCCCACTACTGCTGGTCGGCTAACCCCCACTTAGTCTCCCCCCTTTTCCCTATTCTGGATCCGCCACTGCTGATCCGCATCTTACTATATTTCTCCTGTATTCATTCTAGTAATAAAAGTGTTAACTAACAACGGAACGTCGGAACAAATAATTAAACCAAGCGGCAATTAACTTCGCTTGTTACGCGAGAGATGCTTGGGAGTACCTAGGGACGGTGACTCGCGCCGCATTAATTTGTGACGGTATCAAATTTTCTGCCGAAGTCTCGACACCTTCGATTTTTCGTCGAGAATTGCTCGATAAGTGGACGACGGGTTGTTTACGGAAAAATATGTCAGTGCTGTTATCAAAATTGACGATAAAAGGAAGCCCTGAACTGGTCTATTGTGTCAAAAACAAGTACAAGCTCAAATAAAGACGTATCACTCGAGCTGAGAAATAGATCGAAGTAAGAATGGTGCATAGGAGGCAAAGGAGACAAGTAAGCTGGGCAAATAGTAGTACGCAAGTCATTCAAATTAAGCTTTAATGATGATTATTCATGGTTATAGGTAAACCTATTTATCTGAATGAAGCTGAACGAAACTGTAAATCCTCGTAATGGATTAACATGACGACTATTAACTTATCACTGTGAAGCTGAAACATGCGTTTCATTCGTTGATGATTGAAACAAAATTCTAAAAAGGTTTCTTGAATGTTCTCATGATACATGACCCTACCTAATGCCACCTTACGGCATAATTTTCTTTGGTATATTTTGGATGTTTTTCCTGGGAGTCTCCCTCACGGAGGAACAAAGCAGACAGAGAAATCTACGCCGAGAAAAAGTTTACAATGCCCGTGAATCACCAAATGAATGGTCACTACGTCATTAAATAGTTCTACTTTGCGAGTGCATTGGGACAATGTGAAGTAAAACCAGAATATACATGAATCAAATGCTAAAGGAAGAGAATGAACCACCAAGGATATATAAAATAAAAATGAACGAAAATTTAACTAACTTACCATATCTTAATCAGCACACCTCTCCAATGAGACCTTGTAAGGATTTCCCGCTAAATCTGATTTCACTTCACGCAATCGACAGCGACAACGGTTTTGCATTGCTGTAAAGAAAGAAAAATAACAAATTAACTTTCGCCCCGACGTAGTGCTCGATTAAAACTATTACTATCCTTTGTAAACCTCTAGCCACACTATAAATATTATCACTGGAAAGAGAATCAAAATATGCGAGAATATCTGAGTGAGCCATACTGATACATTTCTCAAGTAGAAATAAACGGAATTAAAGAAAGTTATTGGAATTCGATCCCTACCGACTGAGAATTTTTTTAAATTTTGCGCCTAATAGTGAACCAAGCGCTACTATCTAGTAGTCACCCACGCTACCATGTATTTCGCTGCAGTGTTTAGGAGGCAAAATGCCACAGTAGGGTAGATTTTTCAGACCCGAAACCGCAATTCATTACACCCATTCGGTAGATGGAAGTGGGGACATTGTATTAGTTACGAGGAAAGTCCGAAGATTATTACGTTACGAGGAAAATAATCTTCATAACTCAGCGATTCTCAGTTTAAAATGAAAAACACGCGAAGGTAACGCCCACATTTCACGAGCTGATGACGTCATTACAGCTCCGGTAAATTTAACCGTTAAGGTGGAACCAATCATACAGGGAAAGAATATCTAACTTCTTGTTGTCTAATTTCTAATTCTTATTTCCAACTCCCTCAGAATTTTGGCCCAACCTTAGTTTCAAAGACGCGTTTCATATTATGTATCAATGTACTAATTTCCTGGACCAATCCGTGGAATAAATGGCTGCAAGGTGGAATATACCAATGAAGATTGCCAAAAGATATGATGTTACAGATTCTGATTCACATCACTACATAGTAATGGAATATACGAATACTTTGATTAACAATTTTTGACGCAACCAATATAACACACCGGTGAGAACTTGAAAAGACAACGTCTGTACCAACTGATTATGACGGTTTAGAGCGATGTACAGTCCCGAGAATCGCCGATTCAAAAGCTTACATTGAAAACCCGGTCAAAAAATTTCTGGAGCACGTCTTACGACCTTGGTTCACGCTTGCCGAGAAATAGTGAATTTAAAATTTGAGAGGCGAGAGAAATTCACCACACACAAAAATGGATATTTCATACGTTGTAAGAATTTTGCAAGTCCCAAAACATGAAAAAACGAGAACGGTTCATGTAAACGAACGATGGAAACTTCCCTCCGGAAAATATATTCACGATCATCACATCGATAACGATTACATTACGTAGCCTCAAACATCGAATAAAATAAGAGAATTACTTGATAAGCTTGAAGACTATACGGGGTCACTGGTTCTCAGCACTTCGTTGAACACGATTTTCCGCGAAATTAATTTACTTTACGGGTTCCATATTCACTCGCTACAATTATTTTCACATGCCTAAAGTCGAAATCACACACCATCAACACCGCAGAGGAATGCAGAATATGCAAGCTGTTGACTTTTTGGGAACACTCCCGTACTCACCTCTTAACTCAATGCAAGTTGCCGCCAGACTGATGAAAGATTTTCAGGAGAGGCATTGTGGGCCTCTTCGAGTGTCACGTGACAACTAGCCACCACAATAAATAGTTCCGATAAATTTAAAAAAACAGTAAAAAGCAAGCGACAGCATAACATAAATAACTTATAAAATATTTAAATCTATTAATTTTAATATTTGGTGTTGCTTATTAATTTAATAATACGTTTAGGTGCGATTAGAAAATGGATTCGTTACGCGGAAGAACGAATTTAATTTTAAGTCTTCGCGGAATAACTTTAGCGGAAAACAGTATCCTTACGCGAGGGTCACGATGCAATTTTTCCAACCTTTTTCGCGCATAGGCCTTCTAGAAAAATCATCCCATTGTGGGAGGGGGAAAATCTGCTTCAAAGGTCATTCAAAGACGTCATCCGCAAGATTATCATCATTTCACGAAAGTATTGCATTATTCCATTGCCACTCGTAACAGTCTGCTCCGCGACGTAAAATTGGGCAGTAGTCATGGCTATTTGATGTCGAGCCTGCCTTAATTCGACGGCCTCAGTAACTGCCCTACCCCGCCTCCTATCAAGTCTAACCCCACTCTAGTCTAATCGTCACGAACCTTGGTGTCATTTCAAGCAACTTATTTCTTGATTAGACAGCTGATAAACCAGCCAACCCTCTTCGTCAAGATCACCTTCTTCCTCAGCAGTTACGGAGTTGGTGTAAGAAGACTGTGCAAAGGAGACTACGAAAGAAACATAAAAACTCTTCGGATAGCCATTTACGTGAGTACGAAAATGTTTTACTGGCGGTAGAACAATTCATAGGATAAACTTACTTTGAAAAAGTCATGCGGGCTTTTTACGATAATGTTCGTAATTATTTTACTGGTTGTATCTGTAGGGTGGGAAGAATCGAAAAAAGTAATAGGCATTTGTAAAATCTCGCTATTTGAGATGTGATTTTTTCGTCAAAATAGCAGTGTAATTAAAGGACGCAAAAATCGATCGCTAACTGATCTCCATGACGCTGTTGAAACTTGAAAGCATTAAAATTATTATTATTTAAATGAAATTATTTGCTGCACGTTTAGGTGGGTGGTTGAGTTGTACGTTAAGATTCAATCGGATTTCTGTTTTTGTGTTGCTTATCACTTTCCATACATTTACGGTTTCGGAAGTTCCGCATAGTACATTAAGACCTTAATGATAAAGATCAACTCATCCGTATTTGCGAGCATGTGTTTTCGTAATGTTTTTTCAATGTAATAATGGTAATAGCTTGAGGCCATTGGTGTGGTAGCGGTGGGAAAGTCAGAGCGATCTCAATTCCTCTTCCTATCGAAATTCTAGCGAGAATGATCATGTGCGAAATCCCTCATAATGGACCCCTCCTAGGCAGGAGCAGTCGTTGTACATCGTTTTTTAGGGGGTTCATAAACTTCCATACCGCCTTGTTGTACAATACTTGTCAGTGATATTACGTATGAAGCCTAATATACGTTGACGAGTGACTTTGTGGTTTTCATAAATTATTTTTAAACATTGTTCATTAATCTGTTCAAAAAATGAAAATGTGCCAATGAAAATTTTCATTAGTAAGCCATCTAAAAGCAATTTCAATATTTTCAATTTTCCCAGAAATTACATGGGTAGTTCTATCCCCACTACGTTACGACTGCGGCCTTGATTTGAATAACGGTAAAGATAATAAAGTAACACTCTCACACATGGCTAACACTAATGCGATTCCTCTTCAAGTGTTTATTCAAGTGTCGAATTACTCTATTTTCCGTGCCAATTCACATACAATTCCAAAAATCATTCAAAATTATCTGTCCATCTTGATTATTTTCTGCCATTTGAGTGAATTTTTTCGAGACTGCAACGATTTCAACAAGTGGAGCTAAACGATGAAATTTATAGTGCCTGAGAAGTATTTTTTTCTGCTACTGCTTTCCCGTTGAGCTGCAGGGATCTGGATCAGGGATCTCTCTGGGTTTCTGTCTGGGTTAGGCTCTCCAATTTCTGCCGACGTTTCGATGGACGCGTCTCACTAACAGTATGTCGGAAGTCCGAGAAAAATTCATGGTATATTAATTGCTATTTCCGTAAATACTGAGGGGCGAAAATGTTTCTCTAGGGCATGAAATTAACTGCAGGGGAATGGTATGGCCAATTTTCTTCAATAAAAACCGTCGGTTTGCATAAATTTAACTTATTTCCTATTAACTTTCAGCTGTTGAGGCGTTAGACCTATTTACCACTCACAATCAGTCTCCAACTATTTTCCACACGTTGATATGACCGGTTAGGCCCAACTTTGCATTACCTCTTTTTGAGGCAAGTCAAGGCCTGTAGACTCAACTGGATCTGAACCTCTCTGCTCGAGTAAAGTGCCCATATAACAATACATACCATTCTACCTCCTAACCTTTAAGCTCCCGCCTCTTGTCCTTGCTTCGGCCTGCACAAACCAACCAGGACAAGGAATGAACTTCTCAGCCTAATCTAGAATCTTATCTTCGAATAACTCCTATATTTTGAGCTTTGGTTTTTATTTTGTCTCTATACAGGTTTGTTTTCATTGCCTGACTCTTGCAAAGCAGCTACGATCTTCTACAACTCCTTACACACCTCTTAGAACTCATTTTCAGTGACGTCGCCTTGCCACAGCTCCGTTGCTTATCAGTTGCCAGCCCAAGTTAACCGCTTCGATTTATTATGCGAAAAAAATGTGCTCATACTAAAACTATCACGTAGTGCCCAACATCAGCGCTGATATTTAGGGTTAGTTTTTAAGATACCTATACCTACCGCATACCTCGTGCTCGATCGGTCTTTTTTGTGACGGATTACTAGCTTAAAACTCATGTACCAACTTGGAATTTTCAGGGTGCATAAAAGAGATCTGCAAGGCAGCTGAGATGGGGAAACATCAGGCTGAGACCCTGCAAGGAACCAAACCCGTGGATGCAGTCAGCAGGAAAAGAACGAGAGCTGAAGCATTGAAGGATTCAGTGAGGCATACGGATAAGTACCTACCTGAGACAGTAGTGAATTTGTGTAAAACGTGCAATTATAAGCATAAAAAAGGAGAATGTCGAGCATTTGGTAAAATTTTCAATAATTGTGGAAAGCTAAATCATTTTGCAATTGCATGTCAAGTTAGAAAATTGTATAATAATACTAAAGTAAAATCAGTTGACTTATATGTCCAAAACGTAAGTGTTGAACACGATCTTAATGATTTTGTAACTGAAAGTGTTGTGAGCAGTTTAAGTATACAGATGATTCGAACGTCTGGTCTGAGATTATTAATGTTAATGGTGTAAAAGTCAAATTTAAACTAGATACCGGAGCTCTATTGAATGTTCTGCCTTACAGAATACTGACACATTGTAAAAGTGATAATTTGATGAAGGTGGAATTGAAACTAACGTCATTAATATCAGAATCATTTGATGGTCATAAAGTGAAGCCTCTTGGAGTGGCAAGTCAAAACACTACGCAGAGGAATTTTCAAATGTTCTGGATTCCGGATTTGAGGTCCTCAACTGTAATATGCTGGGAAGGTCCATCAAGAATTGCTCTTTTTACTGAAAAGGATGAAAATGAACAGTGAAATCTACCTCTTTATCTAAATGAATTAATGAACCAGAACTTAACAACATCACTAACTCATGAAAAATAGGTGGTAAATTTTGCATTTTTGCACTTAAAAGTTATGAGAAAATGACTGAATGAGAAATACCTTGTTATAACGTAGGTTTCCGCGGCGATGGTTTGATCTCTGCATTTCTCCAGGGTTTTCTTCCGCGTCAGATTGTTGGTTGACAAACAGTTTCGCTGACTATCCTGCCAGCGTGCTGAAGCTGGCAGGATAGCCAGCGAAACTGTTGTCCACAAACAAGATGACGCGGAAGGAAACCCTGAAGAAATGCAGAGATCGAGAAATACCTTTTTTGTCATAACTTATCTTTTCCATCCACTTACAGAATTACCTGGGAGAATTCAATCACAGCAATGGCTGATCCTGAGGAGATATTTATATGGATGGAGGCTAGCTAAATTAATTTCGGTTCCTCCGAGTGACTCCTCTTCCGAGGAAGATTATTCTCAAGAAGACCTACATGATGATAAAGATTTCCATGTTCTGGGTTGCCAATATCTCACAGAAAAATTTTGTGGACCTGTGAAATATTTTCTCTCTGCAAGAGGCTTTCTCTAAGATATTGTACCTGCTTTTTCCAGGCATTTTTTCAAGGAGAATTTTTGGTTGGTACGATCGAAACTTTTTCACGATTTTCCGTTGTTTTAACACTTCGTCACAAAAAATCATATTTTATTAGAATTTAAAATATTACTGGGAGAAATTAAAGAGCTGAATTAGCATAGTCAAAGTATAGACATTATGGCCATATTATGTTTTCCACTTTCAACAGAATTTATCCAAAAATGATGAGGTTTGTCTTATCTTTTATTGGACCAATAATTCAAAGAAAAGATGGCAAAGCTGTCAAATTGACCATTAGCCCTAGGAAAATCATGGTTATTGACTGATAACACTTTACGAACAATACCTACATATAAAAAGTAGATATTCGAACATTTTCATCATTCTAAGTAGATATCATGCTTAACAAACTTTCATCAGCTTTTCCACTTCTTCTGTAGTGCCAGTGATGAGGTAATCCTCACCCAATGCATTATTGCTCAGGTCACAATAAAGTTAAGAATAACAGAGGTAGTAAAAGTACATATTCATTGAGTTGTCAAAAGATCCTTTCTGTATTTTCTTTATGGCGATAAAATTTTAAATTTGGGATGAATTAATTTGTATTTACGAGCCCATTTTTCAGTTTCTTTGGTAAACTATTGACCTTTATTTCATTAAAACTTACTTTTGAAGCCATGGATGAAAAGGAACACCATGGTCAATGTACATATATCAAGCGACGGGACAGCCCTTAAGGACAGCTAAAGACAGGTGTACAGTAGGGCGGATCGCAAAAATCGATTTTTTTCAAATCCATCTGGCCCAATGAAAAAAAGTTGTGGGACCGATCAAAAATAAGGCCTGAAAAATTTGAGACCTGTACGTGAACCCCTGACCCTCGCTCAAATGCAATTTAGGGGGGGATGGTCAAAATTCGAAAAATATAATATTTTATGGTCATTCCCTGTAGATTTTGCCGAGTTACTGCCCTCAAGGACAAAAATGTCGTGCATTTTGACGTATCTGTCACCGTTTAGCCATAAAATGCCTAATTTGAGTCCGCGTCCGCGAAGGAAATATTCCAACGCCCACGCAGCGTCGCGGATACCAGAGCCGCAGGCCGATCCCTTCCCCTCCACGCTCGCTTCTCCCCCTCCCACGCCTTTAACACAGCAAAATTCATCCCGCGCATGCTGCTAGGAGGTCGTTTATCTTTGATAATATAAATCAGAAGATGGTAGAAGGTAAAAAACGATGCGTAGTGAGACGACTTGTCCCTTATTTGGCGCCTCGTCGGCGTTAAACAAATAGATGTTACCAACTTTTAGAGAAGTGATGAAATATTTTTAGACCTGCGCAGGAGACTACGATCTATGAAGACGCCTCTCGAGTGGCTATGAAGGTTTGGGAACTTAGGTTATGCACTTCTATTCCGGTATTGTCCGACAGCTGTGACTAAATGGATGAATAAGGGTGAAGGCCGCCGGCGTACCCTCCCCGCTCCCCTCTCGAACGCCCCAGTTGCAACAAAATTCACAACAAGTGTGTCTTTTTTCGTTAGTCTTACTAATATTTGATGTATTAGCATCGTCCAGTGAGGAACAATCACGAAGGAATTACTCAATTACCTGCTTTCCGGTCTGTATTTCTTATGTTAGTGTCATTCCTCGTCTTTTGCTGCTGTCAACAAAGTTTTGGTAAATTCTTTCGCGAATCTCTCGTCCGTATGTATAATTAAAGGGAATTTAAATTTGAACTTTCATCAATAGATTTTTAAATTCCACAGCGCTAAGCTCAGATATACCCGAAGGAACTGGAGTCTCTCTCCAATATATCATCAGCCTTTATGTCGATATTAAAATCCAGCAATTAAAAAAATCTCGGATTGGTCGCCAAACGCATCCTTGCAGAAACGCAAATTGGGTCCCTAGATTACCCTCCCAACGTTTATGTCGCAAATCCAAGTCAACATAGTGCAATTAGCAAATAGACCATTGTAAGGGATGAAATACGATTTTATGCTTTTCCGGCGAATGATGTGGGTAAACTCTTTTCGGGGTTCAACAAAATTTATCCCTTAGGATGAGCCCCCAGTCGGAGCTTGAAATGTCGGCCATTATGGAAAAATTAACCCGGTGGGAATTCCGAGAAGATCCTACCCACACTGCAAGGGATGTTGGAATTATACTTATAGCAAAGGGATGATGCCTCCTTTTTGGGCGGTATTCGCTTGGTACCATCATAATCAAATCCTTTTTAATTTTGTGTATCTACTTTTCACTCCGAAAGGAATCGATAATCGCAGATTTTATAACTTTGCTAATCCTCCGATGGGGGAGGCAAACCTCCAAAAGTGGGACCCTGTTTCTTCAACTAACACCACACATTCCCCTCTAAACTTGTATTGATAAGTCCTCTTCCCTTTTTTCATCAGACAAGAGTATAGTCTTTCATTCCAATAAAAAAAGGCCCTTTAATGACACCTCTCTTTTCTTATTCACATTAATTAGCATCTTTTTCTGTCTACATATGTAATTCTGGTACACTAGCTGATATATCTTACGAAGTTATGACTTTTGCGTCAGCTAAAGTTGCGGGAACGATCATTGCTGTTGCTTGGTTCTTGCATATACCTCTATCACAGTTGGCAGACCCATTTTCCCCGAAGAAGTTCCCATTTGAGGTTATAGTCCTTAATGTTTATATCATGAGGAAAGTCGAGATACAAATCGGCTAATTTATCGCCAGTTTAATTTTCTTCGGATGAATTGATGAAGAAAATTTTTGATACTATTTTCCCGTACAAGAATTGACGATGATGACTCAACGCTCTCCTACGATTCCCTTTTTTCCTCAGTTGTCGAGTTTCTTTAGGGTTCAATCCAGCAGCCATCATCTTTCTTTTCGTCAGATTGTCTCTCAAAATACTTCTCATTGGGGGAACCTTATGCTCCTCCATGCACTTACACGCAAAAATATCGCATGATTTAAAATGTTCCTTTAAAATTGTTTGAGTCTTGTACTTCAATAAAACCCTACTTTTGGCCTATTACGATTTTCTGTAAGTTTCAGTACTTCCTGTGGTACCGCTAAATCCATTTAGTCACATTCATAATGGAAGAGAAGCGCGTCACCATAGTTCGCACACCTTCATAGCCACTCGAGAGGCGTCTTCATAGATCGTAGTCTCCTGCGCAGGTCTAAAAATATTTCATCACTTCTCTAAAAGTTGGTAACATCTATTTGTTTAACGCCGACGAGGCGCCAAATAAGGGACAAGTCGTCTCACTACGCATCGTTTTTTACCTTCTACCATCTTCTGATTTATATTATCAAAGATAAACGACCTCCTAGCAGCATGCGCGGGATGAATTTTGCTGTGTTAAAGGCGTGGGAGGGGGAGAAGCGAGCGTGGAGGGGAAGGGATCGGCCTGCGGCTCTGGTATCCGCGACGCTGCGTGGGCGTTGGAATATTTCCTTCGCGGACGCGGACTCAAATTAGGCATTTTATGGCTAAACGGTGACAGATACGTCAAAATGCACGACATTTATGTCCTTGAGGACAGTAACTCGGCAAAATCTACAGGGAATGACCATAAAATATTATATTTTTCGAATTTTGACCATCCCCCCCTAAATTGCATTTGAGCGAGGGTCAGGGGTTCACGTACAGGTCTCAAATTTTTCAGGCCTTATTTTTGATCGGTCCCACAACTTTTTTTCATTGGGCCAGATGGATTTGAAAAAAATCGATTTTTGCGATCCGCCCTAGTGTACAGTAGGGCGGATCGGAAAAATCGATTTTTTTTCAAATCCATCTGGCCCAGTGAAAAAAAGTTGTGGGACCGATCAAAAATAAGGCCTGAAAATTTTGAGACCTCTAGGTGAACCCCTGACCCTCGCTCTAATGCGATTTAGGGGGGGAGGGTCAAAATTATAAAAATGTAATATTTTATGGTCATTCCCTATAGATTTTGCCGAGTTACTTTCCTTAAGGACCAAATTTCGTGCATTTTGACGTATCGGACACCGTTTAGCCACAAAATGCCTAATTTGAGTCCGCGTCCACGAAGAAAATATTCCAACGCCCACGCAGCGTCGCGGTTACTTCCCTTCCCCTCCCCGATCGCTTCTCCCCCTCCCACGCCTCCAATACAGCAAAATTCATCCCGTGTATGCTGCTAGGAGGTCGTTTATCTTTTATAATATAAATCGGAAGATGATAGAATGTAATTAAGGAAGCGTAGTGAGACGACTTGTCCCTTATTAGGCGCCTCGTCGGCGTTAAACAAATCGATGTTACCAACTTTTAGAAAAGTGATTAAATATTTTTAGATCCGAGAACGCAGGAAAGGAGCCTACGGTCTATGAAAAGTCCTCTCGAGTGGCAAGAAAGGTGTGCGAACTTTGGATATGTGCTTCAATTTCGGCATTGTCCGACAGATGTGACTAAAAGGATTTTGGGCGAAGTCCGCTCGCGTCCTCTCTCCGCATGCCTCTCCTACGCTCCAAATGCACCAAAATTCATACCAAGTGCGTCTTTCTTCGTAAGTCTAACTAATATTTAATGTTTCAGTATCCATCAGTGGAGGAACAATCACGACAGAATTGTATCTGCTTCAATTATTTGCTTTCCAATCAGTATTTCTTATGTCAGTGTCATTCCTCGTCTTTCGCTGTTGTCAACAAAGTTTTGGTGAACTTCTTCACGAATCTCTCGTCCGTATGTATAATAAAAAGAAATATTTAACTTCAAGTTTGAACGTTCATCAATAGATTTTTGAAATTCCACAACAGATATAGCCGGAGGTACTGTGGTCTCTCTCCAATATGTCATCAGCGGGTAGTCCTTAAAGTCGATATTAAAATCCAGCAGTTAAAAAAATCTCGGAATGGCCAAACGCATCCTTGCAACAACGCAAATTCGGTCCCTAAATTGCCCTCCCAATGTTTATGTCGCAAATCTAAGTCAACTTAGTGCAATTAGCAAATAGACCACTGTAAGGGATGAAATATGATTTGATGCTTTCCCGGCGAATGATATGGGTAAACTCTCCTCGGGATTCAACAAAATTTATCCCTGATGATGAGCCCCGAGTCGGAGCTTGAAATTTTGCCATAATGGAAAAATTAACCCGGTGGGAATCCCAAGAAGAGTTAACTCACACAGCAATGGATATTGGCATTATGCTTGTAGCATAGGGATGATGCCTCCTTTTTGAGCGATATTCACTTGGTACCATCGTATTCAAATCCTTTTTAACTTGGTGTATCTAATTTTCACTCGGAAAGGAATCGAGAAACGCAGATTTTATAACTTTTGCTTATCCTCCGACGGGGGAGGCAATTCCCCAAAAGTGGGACCCTGTTTCTTCAACTAACACCACACATTCCCCTCTAAACTGGAATTTATAAGTCCTAGGACTTATAAATTCCAGTTTAGAAGGACTATACTTTTGTCTGATGAAAAAAAGGCTAGAGCTCTAGCCTTTTTTTCATCAGACAAAAGTATAGTCCTTCATTCCATCAAAATTTACCCATATGATGCCTCTCTTATCGTATTCACAATAATTAGCATCTTTTTCTGTCTACGTAAGAAATTCCGGTACAGTACCTTGGATGTATCTTACGAAGTTATGATTTTTGTGTCAGCTAAAGTTGCGGGGACGATCATTGCCGTTTCTTGGTTCTTGCAGGCATCCCCCGAGTTACGTAAGAGATGCGTTCCGGTAGACTCTGCGTAAGTCGAAATTTACGTAAGTCGAACCTTTGCGTTAGTGCTTCAGAGATTTCGATCGGCGCGGTGAAATTCTCAGCAGAGAAATGCGCGGTAAATTCTCGGTGAAGTTGCATTCAATTCATTGCGATATATATGAACTCTACCGCGTATTCTTACGTTATTAGATACAAAATCGGTAAACATTAATATAGTCTGACAGTTGCGTCTCGAGCATTGCCAATCAAAATGCGTCATATTATTCCCAGAGTTGACTGATTGCGTGGATTCGGGAAAGTATGGTATCTCAACGCTACATTACTAAACTGAATACTTAAATTGATTCATTATGTTATACTGCGATCTAAGGGCCCAAAGAATGCATTGTCTACCTACCTTTAATCATTATATCTTCTGCCTTTTATGTATTACGTTGACCGATGAATCTGGTGGTTTCACTGTCACAGTTAATACACGTAGGAGGAAAGTCTAGGATTACGAGCAAATAACACACAAAAAAATACCAGTAAATTACTATATTCTTAGATACATTCACACGCACATACACTCAATCTTTCACGCACGGAAGCATACTTTCATTATCTCATATCTCAATAAAACAATGTGAAAATATCATCATTTGAATATTTACTGCGCTGGAAACATCGAACATCGAAGAGTATTTCCAAAGCACAAAGCTAATTAAAAGTGAGCTTTTATTCAGCCAACTCCGTCATTAATGTGCACCAAAGTTAGTGGGGAAAAGCTTTAAATGACGCAATATTCATTTACAGTTGCACACAATATGAGATAACGAGAAAATGCAGCTTTATAAAATTTTCCGCCAGAAACATGTAAAAAATTACGCAATTAATATCGTGTGTCAACTTTTCCTAAACTTTTTCGCGGCGTTCATTGCCAACACTCAAAATTTCAATGCCGTTACGTGGGTACTAAACAATTCTTTTCCGCAATAAAAATTTCTGCTTGAACTTCATTTTCTTTTAATTCCACAGATGGAAATGTCCAAACTTAAGGATACAATTTTTAAATAGTTGAAAGTCGGAGTTCGGGTGTGCATGCTGTATAACAAGTTGTATCGTACGGGAATGAGCGCAACCACATCCATCGCTAGAACTGCAAATTTTCAATTGATTGCTGACTTGGGATTTTTAAGCGATTTTTCTACAGAAATTAATGAAAATTCCTTCGAGGAATGACAAAAATAGGTCACTTTGTTATTTTTAGCACGTAAAAAACTCGATAACTAATCAATTTTTTTTCTACCATAGGTTGTACGAGCGAAAATCTACGTCTTCGCGCTCGCATTCGAAAATTAACGTAATCATTTGAAATATGGTTATCACTTACGTAAGTACGGATTTACGTAAGTCGAGACATACGTAACTCGGGGGATGCCTGTATACCTATATCACATTTGGCAGACGCATTTTCCCCGCAGAAGTTCCAGTTTAGTCCTGAATATTTATTTCATGAAGAACGTAGGGATAAAAATCGGATGATTTCTCTACAGTTTAATTTTCTTCGGATGAATTGATGATGAAAATTTTTGATACTATTTTCCCATAAAAAGAATTGACGATGTCGACTCAACGGTCTCCGACGATTCCCTTTTTTTCCTCATTGTCGATCGTTTTATTTGGTCTCAATCCAGCAGCCATCATCATTAGTTTCGTCCGCTGATCTCTCAATATACTTATTCATCATGGGGAACCTTATGCTCCTTCTTGCACTTACACGCAAAAGTATCGCATGATTTCAAATGCTCCTTCAAAAGTGCTTGAGTTTTGTACTTCAACAAAAACCCTTCTTTTGGCCAATTCGCATTTTCCGTAAGTTTTAGTACTTCCTGTGGTACCGCTTAATCCATTTAGTCACACATAATGGAAGGGGAGCGCATATCAAAAGTTCGCACACCTTTCTTGCCACTCGAGAGGACTTTTCATAGACCGTAGGCTCCTTTCCTGCGTTCTCGGATCTAAAAATATTTAATCACTTTTCTAAAAGTTGGTAACATCGATTTGTTTAACGCCTTCGAGGCGCCTAATAAGAGACAAGTCGTCTCACTACGCTTCCTTTATTACCTTCTATCATCTTCCGATTTATATTATAAAAGATAAACGACCTCCTAGCAGCATACACGGGATGAATTTTGCTGTATTGGAGGCGTGGGAGGGGGAGAAGCGAACGGGGAGGGGAAGGGATCGGCCTACGGCTCTAATATCCGCGACGCTGCGTGGGCGTTGGAATATTTTTCTTCGTGGACGCGGACTCAAATTAGGCATTTTGTGGCTAAACGGTGTCCGATACGTCAAAATGCACGAAATTTTCGCCCTAAAGGACAGTAACTCGGCAACATCTATAGGGAATGACCATAAAATACTATATTTTACGAATTTCGACCCTTCCACCCTAAATCGCATTTGAGCGAGGGTCAGGGGTTCACCTAGAGGTCTCAAATTTTTCAGGCCTTATTTTTGATCGGTCCCACAACTTTTTTTCATTGGGCCAGATGGATTTGAAAAAAAAATCAATTTTTCCGATCCGCCCTACTGTACAGTGATGAAAGCAAAAACTTATGTGTGAATCTTTTCTTCCTTTATATAAGTATTATGCTTCTTTTATCAAAAATACTATCTTCATTCCAATAGTATCAACCCAACTCAATTTAACAACTACAACTAATCAATAGCAAAATACTTACAAATGGTATATATTACTAGTCAGAATTTTTTCCTCAGAATATTGAAACTTTGACAAAAAATTAATTTAGCGGTAAATTTAAGAGATGGGAGAGTCACTTGATCGTACTTTAGCCAGTCCTGAAATTCCAATCAACATTAAATTTGCTGTAATGGATTTACCGATATTACCACCCAACCCACCCTTTTAAACCAATAGGTCTAAATCAGTGGCGGATCCAGAATAGGGACAAGAGGGGGCTAACAAAGGAGGTAACCTCCCTGAATTAGTGGGGGTCCGGACAAATTTACCATTACTATCTAGTGTAAATTGGATACCCATGGGGGTCTATAGAGCCCAGCCCCTCTCTAGATCTGCCATTCGATCGTAGCATACCAAAAGCGTGTTCACCAGAAATGGCAAGTGAAACGCAACGAAAATGTTTCGTTTCGACCCGTAGCAAAACGAAAATACAAGGCCTGGGTTTAGTTTCCTTCGAGTGATAGTAAATATTAAAAAATGTTTGGTGCCCTAATATCAACACTCATGCACTAGAAGTAACTAATGTTATTTGTTAGTTATCTGTGTAATGTGATGATTTTTTTAAAATTCTATCGAAAAAATTATCTATTTATATAATTATTAATTTACGTATTTATTCGCCCAAGATACAGGCCTGTTAACAGGCCAGGACCTAAGGTGGGACAGAGGGGGCACATGCCCTGGGCAGCAAAATTTAAAATGTTTATCTAAAAAAGTTATTTCATTTTTCTTATTAAATTGTTTAACAATAAGTATTAATTTATAAATTATTAAACAATACTATTAATAAAACTACTAAATAGCAAACATATGGTATGTAATTTCAATTACTGCACCTGAAAACAAATAGCTTAGGGATGGATTATTTGTTAGTGGTGGGGGAGGGAGGGAGCGAGGAGGGATAGGGGATGGGAGGAGGAGGACCGCAAACTGATCTTTGCCCCCCCTGGCAATACTCCTAGTTCCTGGCCTGTCTGTGACCAGGGCAGCCTTAAGGGCCGGGCAATACGGGTGACTGCCCAAGGCGACGTAGCTAGGGATGGGGCAGACCAAATTCCCCCACGTTAATTATTATTATTATTATTATATAGTACAAGTTACAAGTTGGCTATTTGCCAGGTGGTAACAGGTTATACAAAATAAAAAGAAAAACAAAAATATAGCAAATGAGAAATACATTACCAAAATGAAACTGGAAAGTATTAAAATTCAGTGATATTAATTTTCCAATATTAATCCTCTACACCTCTTTTTGAAAATCCTTACGTTGTTAGGGTAGGGCTTAAACAGTTCTGCAGGGAGTCTATTCCATTCCGTAATCGTCCTGTTAAGGTACGAGAATTTCTTTACATTAGTCCTTTGCGGCCGGCATTTCATCTTGAATTGGTGATCATGCCTACCAATATAGCTGGGGTATTCAATCTTCCTCCGAAGTTCCCCCCATGCCTTTTCCCCTTTCAGTGTGCGGAAGAGTGCGCAAAGCCTATTTATTTTTCTTCTCCGTTCTAGTGTGTCCCATCCCAGTTCTTTCAGCATTTTACCGACACTTTCGGTCTTTTTATGTTTCCCCATGACGTACCTTGCTGCCTTTCTTTGCACCTTCTCGATGGATTCTGTTTGTCCCTTTTCATACGGGTCCCACACTAGTGACGCGTACTCTAAAATCGGCCGGATTAATGTCTTATACGCCTTCTCCTTTGTAGTTCGATCACTTTCCTTAAGATTCCTCATCACCCAATGTAACGTTTTGAACGCCTTTTTTGTTATTTGTTCGACATTTGCCTCCCACCCTAAATCTTTCATTAAATACACCCCTAAGTATTTACATCGGTCACTTTTTGGAATAACCGTCCCTGAATATAAATATTCTCTCCTAGGTCCATTTAGTTTCCTACTAAAAGTTAGAAATTTACACTTTTTTACGTTTATGTCCATTCCATTTTTTGACACCCAAACTGTCATTTTATTTATGTCATTTTGAAGCACTTCTCGATCGCTTTCCCTTTCTATTCTCCTGTAAATGATGCAGTCATCTGCGAAAAGCCTAATATGGGAGTTAATGCTATTTGGGAGGTCATTTATATAAATTAAGAATAAAAGCGGTCCAAGGACGCTACCTTGTGGGACACCCGACGTTACTTGTGCTTCTTCGGAGCACATTTCACCCACTTTAACCTTTTGCGTTCGACCCTTCAGGAAATTTTCGACCCAAAAATACAGTCTACTGTCTGTTTGAGGTGGTAATTTTCTCATTTTTTCTAAAAGCCGATTGTGCTCTACTTTGTCGAATGCTTTTGACAGGTCGACAATTATTGCATCCACTTCTATCCCTTCATCCATAGTGTCTGCAATTTCTTGGCAAAAACCCAGTAGTTGCGTTTCGCAGGAGTGCCCCTTTCTATACCCATGTTGAAAATTGAACAACCAGTCGGTGCTCTCCCATAGTTCCCAAAGATAATCAGCAATTATCTTTTCTATTAATTTGCACACTGTTGACGTCAAACTAACCGGTCTGTAGTTTTCAACCAATCCCTTATCTCCTCCTTTAAAGATGGGTGTTACGTATGCTTTTTTCCAATCCTTGGGTAGAACTTTGTTATTTATCGTAGCATTGAATAAATGTTTCATATATTTTGAAATTTCACTGCCTCCCATTTTGAGTAAATCTATTGATATGCCATCTGGCCCAACTGATTTATTCTTCCTCATTTTACTAATTTTTTTACAGATCTCAGAATTCGAAGTTTTAATGCATTTTACATTTGCGTTACATACTACGTTTGTTTCTCTCTGAAAGTCTTGGAAGCTGAGTTCCAAGCCCAAAGTGTCTACTTGCTTTGCTGCATGTGTGAAAACACTTGCGTACCATTTGTTCAGAGCATTTGCCTTCTCCTTGTCGTTAGTGATTAAATTTCCGTCCCCATTTTTCAAAACCGGTATATTTTCTCTGTTGTCCTTTCTTCTTCTAAGATACTTATAAAACCTGTTTCCATTATCTTGTGAGATAATATTTTGTAAAAAAACTTCCTTGGCAATTTTCTTTTCCCTGTTCAATTCTCTGCATAGTTTTCTATAATTTACCATTGAATCACTACTCAAATTGCGTTTTTTGTGACTCGACCTTACCCTTTTTTTTAATGACCTAATTTTGTTGTTGTAGTACTCCGGATCGGTATTTTCTTTGAGAATTCTTATCGGAACAAAAGTACGCAACCCCTCTTCTAGTATATCCTTGAAAGAATCCCAAATTTCCTCAACGTTTTTACCTTTGCTTACCCACCCCAAATATCTACTTCTCAGAAAACTCTGAAATGCATTGGTATCGGCTCGGTTGTATTGCCATACTGTTTTTCTTATCCCTTTGCCACTTCACTTTTCCCAGTTTAGCTGAAGACATACAGCTGAGTGGTCACTTATTCCCGGAATAATGTCTACTTCCCTATTCAAGTTGTCTGGTCTCATCAGCATGACGTCTAGGGTGTTCGCCCCTCGGGTGGGTTTGTCTACAACCTGCACAAAGCCCTCTTCTTTTATGAGACGATTAGCAGTTTCCTGCGCCCTCCCTCCCCCGACCGTGGCCACGTCGTTTGACCATTCAATTCCCGGAAGGTTTAAATCCCCTGCTATCAGAGTATAATCCGATGGACTTTCCGAGCATACCTCCGCTAAAACGTCCATTGCATGCATTCCTTCGTTGGGACTTCTGTACAAGGCAATAATTTTAAAATTTTTCTTTTCGTTTCCACTCTTTAGTTTTACGCACATCATTTCACAATCATCCCTTACCCATTCCTGAGTGCTAATTAACTTTTTGTTTACACAAATAAATATCCCTCCTCCACGACTATTCCTGTCCCTTCTATATGTCGTAAAATCTCTTGGAAATATCTCGTTTGACATGATATGATCACCAAGCCAAGATTCCGTACCGACCACAATGTCGGGATTACATGCATCGACCAACGTTTCAAATTCCCTAACCTTATTTAGAATGCTTCGACAATTAACCTGCAAAATTGCTAAGCCCTTACCTGCATCTCCAAGACATTTTCCACCTCCTTCACACGTTAGAAGTTTGGAATCTTGGTGCTGTGAAGTATTGGGGATAGTGACATTTCTCGCCGATGTGCTGCACCTTAGCGTATTTACATCGCTGTAGAACTCTCCAATTTGTTCAACACCTCCTGATAACGTCTCTATTACGTCTGTATCACTTGCACTACTGCACCTTAGTGTATTTCCTTTCCCAGTATCCATATAGGGACCTTCACTCCCGTCTGAAACGGACTCACTCATTTCATTTGAGGGATTTTCCATACCAAACCTCCCAGTATTGGGACAACGCAATAGCAGTTTGTGAGTATTTTGCTTTGAGCTGGCCCTGCCTGTAATCACTTGTGTACATTTCATGTACAGTGTCGGGAACAATTAACGAAAGCTCATTGGCATCTAAATGCAGCCACCTAAGAAACTACTTGAAGACGATTGTCTTCCAAAATTGTACACTCAATCTTCTCGTTTAACCGGGACTTTTCAAACTACATTTCCCTTTTATCAAACAATTGCAATCACATGGGTCACAGTAAGACAGCACTCAAAGCCATAAATGAAGTTTTCCAACGGATTTCCGAAGTATGCTTTGGCCCACGTCACACCAAAAATGAGGTTCATTATCACCAGGATATCTAAACTATATTATTTGAAAAATGGAGTATTAAAAAGTACGTGCTCTAGGGTATTGGTCTCCTTATCATATGTATCACGGGAAGTAGAGGAAGGAGAAAAAGGTATATGTGTGCATTGCATTCGGTATTACATTTGGCCCTAATCCTGTTTCTATTTAATCCCATTGGTAATATTTCAAGAGAGTCATTTCCACAGTTGTAGACACATCTCTCTAGTTTATAAAAACATTTGTCAAGAGAATTATGAATGAAATTAATCTAAACCTTATTTTATTGCAGTTTTTTTATTAAGATTTTTATTTTGTTTGACTGACATCAAAAATACAAAATTATATAATTTTGTTCACAATACTGAATAAGTACATCAAAATATTATAGGGAATCAGCTGGTTAGACATTTTGCAATGTAAAACCTCCAAACAGGAACTTATCTACATAAGTAACACATCATATTGAGATAAAAAAACCTTAAATAAGAGGAGAATTGATGTGTCAGTTGTAACTATTACCAATTAATAGCAGTACAGAGCTGACCAAATACTTAAATAGGCACAAGACAATACATCTGTAGCTCAAAGACAATCTTCGAATAGATCTTTTGTCCTCCCCACATTATTGTTCGTATAGATAATAACTTGGCACCTTTATCAATTCTTAGTGAACTTGGTTACTTGTGTTAAAATTTTCATGGAAAGCATTATGCGAGTATGATTATTCCAGACTGTAAAGGAGAAATAAAACACAGGAAAAAATAGGTGAGTAATTATGGCTGTTTCACTTCCATGCCATCCACTAAGATCACATGTGAAACAATTGGCTAATGCTGTGTATCCTTAAATATAAGAATTCAAGGATCCTCATGATGTGTGAAAGATAAATCCACTATCATTTGATAGTAAGACATTAATTGTGTAATAACATTAAAACAATGGCCCAATTATCTATGGAACCCATTAAAAAGTCACTTCAGATAACCTCTAGTTCTCACAACTACCTGAAGTTGGTGCATATGTTACCTCTTTGTCACTTGAGATAGCAATGAAACGTTGCAGTAATAAAATGTTTAACGCCACAGGAGGACATTCTCTGGAAATCTGATGAGATCCTTTGCTCAAGCATATATCCAGTTCTCCTGCTAACTGAGATGAATTCACACCACAAGCAATTAATGGAGCCAAAATTCACTGGCTGCTCCCATCACTAATTATCTTCCGACATCTTTTGAAAGCACAGCAACAGGAGATCTTCACAGTTGGGAAAACCCAGGGTAAAAAAGATAAACAAGGGAAACTTGTGCTCCCCATGACCACAGCATGTTGCTTCTAAAAGTCTTGTTATTCATATTGGGCGTAATGGGAGGATCTTGAGGGGTAAGGTGAAGTTGCAAGAGAAACGTGAGTAAGCAAGAGTTTTCTCGCCATTAACCAAATATGGTCCCCATAAGACTTGTGAATCCATTCGAGAGTGTTGAGAATATGCTGCCCATTCCACTGCTTGGTGGAGCTTGTTGAGGTGGCTGGCGATGGTAGTAGGCCACCGAGTGCTGTGATGGTCGGTAGAAGTTGTCCGACCTCTGTAAAATGGTTGTAGAATTTTAATTTGATGCCATTTATAAAATATATTGATAATGATTTTGATTTGTTAATACGCATGTATTTTTTCAAGGTACAATGATTTTAATTTGGATTAGAGAGATGTTTTTGTCTCCATCGGAAAGCTATTTGAATGCATTGAAAGTGAAATCAAGTTCTCTGCGATAAACTTTCACGATACATATTACTTCTTAACAACAAACCTCATTCATGGAAAATACAAGAAATTCACTGTGAGAAAAATGCTGCCATGACAGCTAGTATGTTTATATTTTGAGTTGATTTTATGTACAAAAAAGTTAGCATAGAAAGGCTTCAGAACAGAGTTACAAGAGAGGATATGTCATTAGTATTAGGAGGAAGTAGAATAAATTTTATGCCAAAAAGATAAATTATCATTTGGCATTGGTAAAAGTACAAAATTGGAGGTTTACATAGTGTAGGTACTTACTACAGAAAACAGCCGTTAATTTTTCTAGTTATTTGGGAAGGTAATCGTTCCATCAACCCTTGGACTACTTTTTGTTACTCTCCCAGCATTCCTTTGCTGAAAGAACATGATTAATAATGTACAACAATGGAAAAGTAACTACAAACACACCATGAAAGGAAATGTTAAAACATGCTAAAAGACATGCATATGTACATAACATATCTACATCAAAATATATCTTTTTACAAATAGATTCAAATAATACAGTGAAGAGACACTTCAAGCAATACACTATCCACTTCAATCTTACAAATATACTTTTTATGTGTAAGTAGTTGCTCAGCTATTATATTTACTGTAGAAACTTCAAAAAGTAAAATGTATTGTAGGTAATGTAAAATGTACTGTATAATATTAGATATCCACACTTCAATTCACCGTAACTCAACCCACTCCACCAGATCCTGCATTATGCACTTTCAAAATTTATTGTAATTAACTGTTTGAGTTTAACCAAGAGAGTTACTAAAATTTTTGAAAATTCACTTAAAAACAGTACCTACTACCATTTAAAAGCAGTATTACTGCTCCACTTATTAACCTTTAAACTTCCCCTAATATTCTCATACTATCCATATGACTACAAAGGCTATACTATTCAGCATTTTTCTTCATACTACAAAATTAACATTCTATGGTACCTACATGAGCATGATCACTGCTTAAGCATTGAAAGAAAAGTAGGCAACCATAGTCATTGTTAAAAGCTCTTTCTTCAGCTAATTGATAACAAATGGAGTGATTTCATTACAGTAATATCACTGTTGTTAACACATCTTATATTATTTAATATTAATGGCTAACTAATCCTGTTTTGTTGGATTACTGTGAACTGAGGTATTCGATTAATGTATTCCTTCTTCAGATTATAGTCTTCGATTCAGATGTTTATCAAGTATATGGATTAGCTAACTGCTCCTAAATATGGTTTGGGTACCTTAAAATGAATTTCTATTTTTCAACCATATTTTTAAAATATTTTGGCCACACAACTGCAATAGTTGAATTAAAAAAAGGTTGCTTATATGTTACCACACGACATTTAAAATTTACACTGCAGCCAAGATGTGGATTCCTTTGTGTAACAAATGAAAGAGGAATATTTCTAAATTAGCATGTCATTTTATCTTATATAGTATCAGTCACTATAATGGGTGCTTTCCAATCATTGACACACGTCGACACAAGTCAACTTGCGTCACGGTTTTCGTGTTCCATTCTGTGTGTGTCGCCGACTGTTGTGACACAAGCCAACAAACGGTAACGCACACGAATAGGAGAGTTATAAACAGTTACCGCGAGTCGACACAAGTCGACGCGTGAGTCGCATGAATGGAAAGCACCCAATGTGACAATCCACATTGTTAAAGGAATAAATTAAGGAATGGAGACGTTTTGAGTTTTCAAAGCTACACTTGAAATTGCATCACTATATTGTATGTGCATATGTAGGGTCTTTCCCAGTAAATGCTAGATTACATCTCTCTAAAATTATATGATACATTTCATTAGAAAATGAGGAACTTGTGCTTTGTGTGCCTGAACCTATTTAAAAATAAAATATTGGAAGCTATTAATGGCTACAAACTTAAGGTAATTTCCACTGTTTTACACCAGGAGTGAAAATGCTAAAACATGCAAACAACACATGCACATGTACAGACATCATCAAGAGATATTTTTAACACCAATAGCTTATAAATAAATGCATTAAAACAAAACAAGGACATATCTACCACAAGCAATGCAGCACTTCAATCAGACATATATCGGTACATATGGTTGCAAAATGTTGGCAATTTCTGAAGCTAAAATAAAAATAGGAATAATAGAAGAATCTTATTAAAATGAAATGCTTTCAAACCTATGATTCTATATTCTACTTTACCATTATTCAAACCTGAATTTCACCAGAGCATAGTGTAAATGATTATTAAGATCAGGATTTGTAGTGAATAGAAGGGATTACACTGCCAAATATTATGCTTGATTTATAAAGTAATGGGTGTAAGAAAGCGTCTCACAAAATTTTATCACTAAGTGCTGAATAGTGTCGCCCCTAGAAGAGTTTGAAGTTTCAACTTGAATTCCGCGCCAAAAACGTATTTCTCGGACGACGCCATGTTGATGACGTGTGAACCTCATGATGTCTGCATTGCTTCCATAAGGAATGCATTATCGTAGGCGTTATTTCGAGTATAAATAAATGGTAGATGAAACGGAGAATTTTAAATGAGTGGGAGGAAACCTTACGTGCACTGTTGTGTGCCTAATGTGAATCTACCTCTCGTCAAACACATGAATAGTATTTTTTTCGTTGTGCTAAACGACCCAGACCGAGGTAGGCGGTGATAAGACGTTGCACGGAGACAGCATATTCCTTCAGAGATGGCCTATTATAGAAATTGTGAGGGCCATTTTAATTTAAGTCTCTTCTGCTTCTCAAAGGGATTTAGTTTCCATTACTCCTTTTGTTGTCGTTGGCCACACATCGCAAAAGTTCGTATGTGCTAAAATACATACGTGCTTAACGGGAAATTTTACTCTTTAATTGCAAATATATCATTATTTTTCAATTTATGCTGAATTTAATGATTATTTCATGTGCATTTACTACATATTTATCCCGGTTTTCACTCTTTGTTTCTATCTTGCGCATTAAAAGCCAGCTACTATATCGGAAAGGATCTTCGACGCTCATCTGGTGATGTGTCAAATAATACAAATTAATACATCATAATCACAAATGTGTACTCCAGGAAATACTACGATACCGTATTACTCACAACAAGCAGAAATAAACACATTTGAGTCACGGTGCCGCCAGGTTTATAAATAGAAGCACAAATAGTAAATATATTATTATAATAACTTATGTAAGTATATTATTATTACTTAAGTAAGTAAATATATTATTATAATAACTTTTCTATCTTTTTTAACTTTTATATTTTTACAGCAAAACAGAGAAACCAAAGGCGAATGCGTACTGAATGAATAC
Source organism: Ischnura elegans (assembly GCF_921293095.1). Classification (NCBI taxonomy): domain Eukaryota; kingdom Metazoa; phylum Arthropoda; class Insecta; order Odonata; family Coenagrionidae; genus Ischnura; species Ischnura elegans. Next base: position 28,241,996 of record NC_060250.1, on the reverse strand, counting down.
TAGCAAATAGTTTGAACTATCATCAATCGAAAAAGAATAAGTGTCAAGTTATACAATGTAATGTGTGACTCCTCTCGCTAGACTTCAAACTGTACGTTAATGCCGACGTCATGGTTGTATCCACCATTTTTTTCTTAATTAAAAAAAAATTTCATTAACTTCAATGAAAACGAATTAGCAATGACAGCGAAATTACAAATACAAAAATACCTGTAAATAAGAAAGAAAACGAGAGAAAAATCGGAAAAAATTATGAAAGACAGTCCCGATGCCTCAACCTTAACTAACACAGTTCAAATCGATGGCCACTTGGCCGCCTCGGTAACATAACATTACTCAAAAAATAAGTATTATAAAAAGTAAGGGTGAAAACCGGTTCAAGTATACAGTAATTGCATAGGAAATAATAATTACATCCTGTATAAATAGAAGCGGAGTGATAAATTTTCAGTATAAAATCATTTATCCCTTTGAGTGCATATATATATTTACTCACAAGCGGAATGTTAGTGGAGCAAGCCAGAAGATTACGAAAGTAGTACAGGATACTAGCTTTCCTTTAGAAGCATAAGTGGTGCCACAAACTTTGTTCTAAAACTTTTAAAAGTGACTGTACGTGTAACTCAGATGTAAATATAAAGGAACTAACGGATGTTTTCACGTAAAAATCCCCATCTCTGAGTTTCTCTATCATATTGATGACAACTGCTTACCATTTTTTATAGTACGAAACTGACTTGAAGAATTATCAGGAGCACAGTTGACCAAAGCGAGGCCTCTGATGCTGTTCCAATGAAATTTGAATGCTAATCCTAAAAGAAACGGAGAGAACCCCGTACTTCCTCACTTCAGAGAGCATGAAAAGAGCTATAACATATATATGTATAAAGAGCAAATTTTTATTTCATAATTTACATCCGGAAACTAAAAACCATTAATAAGTAAAGGATTTTACGATAGTATGTCCACAAATTAAAGCATTCACTACAATTGCCGTGATTACTGTCTCTATCAAAACTTGAAACATTTCATCTTAAGAAGTTTCATTTCAATGAAATGATTCATTTTAAGACAAAAAAATTGTTCATTGTGCCTGGTTGATAATTTCAGTACATTTCGATAACCAGCGAGAACAAAATTAACGTTTTTTTTTCACCGTAGCGATAAAATTTTGGCCACTTTTTCCACGAACCCAATGTGTTTACGGCTTCTTCAAGCGTTACTCCCGCGGCATTCATGAGGTTCACACGTCACACGGCGTCAGCCAATAGAAATACGTTTCGCGTCGTGGGCGTGGCCAAAGCTCCTAGCGGACTTTTAAAGCTACTTATCTCGGTTAAAAATCGAATTTGAGCTCTGAAATTTGGCGTTTGTGTTTTTCATTCATATCTTTTTGGTTTAAAATAACGAAATCCAATTTCTAATTTTGAGTGTTCCCTCCTATTTTGCACAGTAGAATTTTACATTCAAAAATACGACAAAGCATCATAAAAATTATGGTATAAATTCATTCCATTTTTCTGTTAAAACCATCAATTTATAGGTGGTGAAAAAACAAGATAACTTCAGATTCATAAAATGTCAAAACTACAAAGAATTTCTAGCCAAATAAAGAAAAAGCAAAATTTACAGTGAAATGAGACATTTAAAAAAAAAACAGCTACGTTACTTAATCATTGGCAGTGACTTTAACCACTTGCATGATGAATTTGATAAAGAAATACATGCTGCCAACTGTTTGATAAAAAATGAATTTCAAAACTCACTTTCACAATGGAATCCATGGAAATGAAAAAGGAAAAATTCTCTGCCCAACGACTTTCCCCAATGCGGTAGGATGAGGGAGGAGGTACTTCAACATTCAAGCTGCACTTCAAAGTGCTTATATTGATTTTGGATCATGAGGATGAGAACCAAGATAGATTTTTTGTTGTGCGCCTTTAAATACTCATTACTAATATGATTGAGGGGACATCTGAAAGTGGTGCTCAAAGAAGCAGATCATTTCCCCATTACCAACTTACATTTGATTTTCATTCCCGTACTATGCTTTCATAATATCTTTTATTCCCATTCCTTTGAAATACTTATTTTTAAAAATGAAGAGGGTAAAAGGGGGATTATAGGATGGTACCCTGATAAAAATAAACTCTATGGTGGGTAGGATTAACCTCCATTGAGGGTAGTTGGATGGTAGTGCTACCTTCGGCATACCCTTCGGAAAGGGCAGAAGAAGTGTATTTTAAAATATTGAAGGGTAGGCCCCACCATCTGTGTTGGGTAGATGAGGGGTAGATTAGGCTACCCTTAACATAGAGTAGACAGAGGGTACGGTAACCCTCAATGGAAGGTAGAAAAAGCATAGACTACGCTCACCAGGAGTATTTTGTATAGGAAATCAAGAGTAGAGGTTGTATCGGGGATTAGGTATAAGGAAATGAAAGATGTACTTAATACTGCAAACTATTCTTGGAATGATAGATAACTAGTGTGTTACTTTCTTTAGTGTAAGTGATTCCACTCAACAAGTATATTAACAGAACTCCAAAATGTATCAAACACTGTATCATGTATTTGGTATGATTTGTGTAGAGAGTGGAGTGGTGAGTTTATTTAGGACAAGTTCTCAGGCAATTTCATAGGACAGAGATAGAGGTAGAGGGCCTTAGGGTTCCTTGTTTTGCCTCTCCTTCTTAGAGCAAATTGTAAAACCTGGCAAAATATATATCCCAAGTTAATATCAAAGTGTATTTGTCTATAAGAAGTTGATATCTAGTTAGATTTTTACCTCAAAGTGTTAAAAAGTTATACAGATAGAGAGTTAAAAGTTAAAGAGATAAAAGTCATAAAAAAGATTGGCATTGTTAAACCCCATCATATTAACTCTGTAGTTACTCATATTTAATCATTTAGATGACTGATAAGGCAACCATTGAGATTAGCTGAGAGAGATTCGGGTTGGGAGATTAGCTAAGGAACTGAAATCCAGATGATAATACAATGAATGTTTGATTGAACGATGGATTAGAATTTTCTACTGTAAACTGAAAATGTTCTTTCTTGTAACTGTACTCCACAAGTTCATTGACAAAAATCCATAAGGCATGAAATACCACATAATTTAGACCAGTGGCGAGGGCTAAGGGAGCTATAGGGCCCCCGTCCCTATGGGTCAAAACACACACTAAATAAAATCAAAATTTTTAGGGGTTGCCACTTTGTACAAAAGTATTTAGTTATATTTTCCGATATATTTTCCCAATTTAACGAATTGAAATACCAATTAACTCTAAACTTAGGGCATATTTTACTCCAGGGATGGCAAGTGAAACAAAACAAAAGTCAAAACCAGTAAAATTTCAATAGTTTTGTTTCTTGGAACAAAATGTGGAAACGAAACGAAAAAGAATTAAACCCGGGGAGCTAAACTCAGGATCGAAATGAAATCGGAGTCTAAACTAGTTCACGTCAAAACAAAACTAAAACGCTGGGATGAAATGAAACACAGATAACATTTTGCTCTGCAGGGACCTCGTGCTTCACCTTCAAACAGTTTAGTTTCGACCCAGCCACCGAGTACGAAGTGTGTTTGAATGAAGTAGAGGTTCAGCCTAGCACAATTAGATGCATAGGAAACTCTTATTTTTACCACTAACAGGAGAACGGTGAATGCAAACTGGCCATTCGATATTTAAGCCCGATGTTTTAACCGCTCTTTACGCATGTCAAATGTAATGGGTCGAAAATATTCCCTCTTTTCCCCCTCCACTCAACTTCTGGGATCGAAACTTAACTATGAGCAGCAGAGTTTCGATTAATTTGTGTCATTCCCAGGAGTAAAGTTTCACCCCGGTACGAAAATAAACTCCTTGATGATTTTAATTTCGTGCAGGAAGGAGACTAAACCCAGGCCTTGTACCACGGTATCCAATAGGGTGGTTTCCTTTTATTTTTTTATTGCCTAAATCGAAAGATTATTACTCCTGGAATACGTATTTCACGCTTTTAGATTTTTAAATGACGATATCTATTTTTCGCGATTAAATAAAAAGTGAAAATTTTCAAGCGCGCGAAAACGCGACGCGTAAGTAGGAATGATGGGAAAAAGTACGTGTGACGCATTTCAGGTTCCCCCTCCCGCCTTGTGAGGTGACCTTGAGAGAGGCTCTGAGCGCTGATACGACACAGGATGCTAGCGGGTAGCTGAGCACCATGCTATCTGGTAGCGCTTGGCTTAAAAAAGGGTTATTAATACCTTATCAAACGAAGAAAACTTTCCGACCTTAGCCAGTTTTAATAGGTTATTATTAAGACATGTTTCCCTGAGCTCTGTGCCTCTTGCATGCATTGGTAACCTCAGACGATGTATAACTCCTATCCTCTCGTGTAGAAACTAGGTCCCTGTGACGTCACGTGGAGTGGCATCGCATGGGCGCCAATCTGACCTTTTTCAAATGAGGATAAAATTTGGCCCTTGCCATTCGTCTAAACCGGCATTTCTAAAACCAAATAATTTGTATATTATGAATACAGTAATGTTGGAATCGCAATCAATGCCTTTCGTTTTCTTTGATGAAGGAAACTACCCTATTTACACTAGTTAGAATGGTAAATTTGTCCAGACCCCCACTACTGCAAGAAGGTTACCCCCACTTAGCCCCCTGTTGTCCCTATTCTGGATTCGCCACTGATTTAGACCCATTGGTTTAAAAGGGTGGGTTGGGTGGTAATAGCTGTAAATCCATTAGAGCAAATTCAATGTTGATTGGAATTCCAGGACTGGTTAAAGTATGATCAAGTGACTTTCCCATCTCTTTAATTTACCGCTAAATTAATTTTTTGTCAAAGTTTCAATATTTGGAGGAAAAAATTCTGACTAGTAATATAAACCATTTGTAAGTAATTCACACCTGTTTATCCAACATTGATTTGGATTGGCGAATTCTGCCAGACATTACAATTTGCTCTGTTTGAGAGTGGAGCTCCTTAAAAGGCTTGCTTTTAGCCTAGTCACAAAAGTTGTATTTACGTTAGACACAAAAACATCAAGTGGTACCCCATGTTGGACTAGTGATAAAAACCAAAACTTTCAACTCTCATCTACATTAAAACAATTTTATGTTGGGTGATATTTAAGACTTTTATTTCTGCTGATCACATAAAATAGACTATGCACTATCTTTTACTAAGTCGATAAAAAATTCCTCAAAGGCAGACCTGAACAAACAAAGCTGCCATAACACAGATGAGACAATTGGCCATCCTGTAGAAGTGATGAGTAGGATAATGCAAAAATTACATATTATCAAAATAACTACACTAAATTTTACGTCCAAAATTATCATTTACCACAAAAAATAAGATAAATATCTCAAATACACCTAAACTAAAGGGTACAGGGATAAGGTACATTGAGGTACAGGTAGAGATTGATTTATTTTAAGCACAATATAAGAATCAATTAGCATAAAGCCAGCCCTGTTTTTATTACTTAGTAGCCTTTCGAAAAGGACCCTTAATTGCAGAGACCATGGTCCAGTTAACTCTCACTTATGTGCTTTCTCAAACGAAGAGAAAACTTCACTAGGAATATTTGAGAAAATCGATTTCTGATGCGTGCACAATTGCAACAAATATGTTCTAAAATTCTACATCAATATTTTAATAAAACAAGCTACTCCTTGAAAGTCATTGAATACCTCAAATGGATTTCTTGCTTGGAATTATCACAATATAATCATGGATCACATTGATGTCCATTCTTCTTCTCCATTAAAACGTTTGTTATGATCAATTTATTCCAATACATAGAGCACTGATTCAATGGAACAGACACAGTTCATGAGCATACTACCAAGCTTTCACAGCAACTATGCAAACAACCTTTTAACAGGTTGAAAAATGGATAAATGAATAGAAGGAAAACAGAAGTTGGTCACAGAAGAGTAAAAATGCGTTCAACTTTCAATCTAAAAAATTTTTTCTCATGAATGAAGCTCAAACAATATATTTTTTTCAGTTTGGAGGCAAAATAAGGAGGTTAAAACATTTTGAAGAATGAGGTACACACGAGTCTGATTCTATCCATGTATCACCTCCCTCCAGATAACTTTACACAGCAATCATCACAACTTTAAGAGGTTTCCCTATTTTTAGACTGAATAACAACGGATTTATTCCCCTTTTCCTAACATATTATCATACCACTTTTGATACATTATAATTATAACATACGATTTCAAATTGAGTTTGGTGGCATCCATCAGCAGATGGCCCTTGGTCAAGAAGGGACAATGAACTACGAGAACCTTAATTTCTCCTGATTACAATAAAGTCTCAATTATCCTGTTTGCATATTATCCACGGTAATTTCTCCTCCAATAAAAGCTTGTAAAAGTTTCAGTGGCTGAATTTAATAAAAAATAATTATTTAAAAAAACCCACATTGCATCAATGAAGTGCCTCAGAGACACCTCACGAGACCTGATCACATCCGGATGTAGACGTCCATGTAATGACCATGAATGTAACCAGAATCTCTAAGATATTTTATGTAAAGAGGGGAAGGGCAGAAATTTCGTACACAATGAATGCCATTGTTCACCTATTTAACTACCACAGTCACAAAATTATGAAATAGACAGTGATGAAGAGTTAACTATAACTTCAGTCTCATGATGATCTGAATTGTCTGAAATGGTATGCAAATGAAAAATGCAAAATGGAATTAGTAATTCTATCCATTTTACTCTTGGGATTATGTTCAGATTATATTTAGCATGTCCTATATATGGGAGGATAGGTCCATTGATGCTCTGAAAGCTCCTTTTCATGGAAGATAGTGATCAGTATGTTTAATTTCACCATGAGATATAAGGCATTGAAAATGCAGACGAGAAATTTATTTTTTCATTTTCAACTGCCTAATGAAAAAGTTACCAGAAACTTAAATTATTAATAAATAATTTTCATCTGGATTTTAAAAAACTAATCGTGGTGAAAGGACTTGCTTGAGCCAACATTTCAAAGTTTACATACACAAATTGTGAATGCATTCCTTTACCAAAGATAATGAAGAATTTTCTCCGAAAATTCAAATTTTAAGTCAACGTCGTAATAACAGCTGATAACTTCCATGCTGTATATATACCACTGTTTTGCATTATTTAACCATTCAGCTACACATCTGTATGCATTTAAAAATATAAACTTTAAAAATAGGTTTTAAATAAAATAACTGAAAATGTACCCATTTGAGTAGGATACATTTGGGCAGTGAGTAAAAATACAAGCACGGATTGATATAAACATGATATTCACAGATGCTTCTGGGTCCAATTGCATGTGAGCTTAAAAAAATGAAAGAATGATTCCCTGAAACTTATGAAATCTACATTCCCATAGTTCTGATGTGCAACAGACTACATATAAGAAATCTTTTCTCCATTTCATTAGTGATTGATATGTTACTATTTTTTTACCAAGGTGCCAATGAACTAACATGACTGTGAAATTAGTCCAGAAAACTGGATGACAATCTCCTAAATGTCTTGAGTTTGAAAAATCACTATGAGTGTGTAGGTACCTTCCAAAACAAAATATGTGCCTTCCAACAGCCCATTTAAGATGATTGCAAAACACTTGAACTTGAACTGTGCTGGTTATCCTTCCTCACTTAAGTGAAAATGCAGAAAAAATCCCATTTCTATCATAAGATTATGATATCATATAGCAGACTCTGTTATAATATATCAAACAAACTAATTAAATTTCTGATTGAAAGCAGTTTCAAAAGGTCCCATACTCTACTCTTCTAATCCATCCACTCAGGGCGCGCAGCTAGGAATAAAGGCTAGGGGGGGTTTCTGGTGCATTTAATAACGGGGGGGGGCCTGGGGGTGTGGCATACCCACCAGGGTAAGCGGGAGGTGCGGGGGCCCTGCACCATAAAAAATAAAGATAAATGGTGTGTTTTACGGCATTCTGAGAGATATTTTATTAATCCTTACACTACTCTATAAGTAATCCTAATCCAATTAAGTAAAATAGATTAAACTTAAAAATTTCTCTGAGCCCTGGAGGGGGTTTTATCCCCCAAAACCCTCCCTTGCTGCGCCACTGCATCCACTAACCCAGCGGTTCCCAAACTTTTTCTTTCCGCGACCCATTTTAGCTCATTCTTCCTAGCCGCGACCCCCTAAAAATGGTCGTCCAAGTTTAAGTACGTTGTTCACCATATTATTAGTATCTCGCGACCCCTTTCCGAACGGCCTACGACCCCCTTGGGGGTCGCGACCCCCACTTTGGGAACCGCTGCACTAACCCATACTATATCCTCATATCAAATCGAATTGTAATAATATTTGGCTGCATAAAAGAAAACTTGTTTAATTTCGTGATTTTCAAACCTATACATACATAGCACCTAATTTGGGAATTGTAGTGACTCATCTCTGATTGACTCGTAGCACACCTTCCAAAACTAGAAGTGCCAGTTCGGCAAGCAATGTTAGTAGACTACAACTAAAGGTATATATGTATTTGCATTTATAACGTATAAGGCATTGATGGCAATAAAGATGATGAGAATAGCTACCTCAGTAAAACACCACTTCGATTCAGAGTAGACACTATACGTGCACACATGCAGCCATTTTGCGCCTCTATTTAAGAATATTGTGATGAATTTTATGGTAAGTTTTATTTTTGAGTCTTTCCTTACATCTCTAATCTTGCATCCTTTTACTATGCAGTGCAATTTTCCTGCAAAACCTTACAATAAGAATTTTTTTCATTTTTCCCAGCTCTTCATCCCTGAATGATTTCTACCAGTGCACCCATGCCACACAGGAGCAGACAATGTGATATGGGAATATGATAACAAATACCAACTAATACAAGACATTACTAAAATGATTTTTGAGTTCCACATACTTGAAGATATTTAGTAAGTACAATTTTAGTTTGACTTACATCCATATAATATTTATTTAATTACAATGAATCTTGATAATTGAATGCAATACTTGAAATGTGAGCTAGTTAGAAATCGCTAGTTAGAAGTCACATCAGAATCCTGATTTTTTCCCTTGGATTCCTAATTCTTATCTCAATTATTCTGAGAATGATTCCATTAATTTACGGTGCCTCTTCGTGAATCAAGATCCTTAGTTTAGGCAAGCTAACATCTCTGGTGCAGTAAGACAACAGCAGTAAAAGACAGAATTATTCTGGGCTTTAGGGGCAGGAGCAAGTTTTTGGAAATGTGCTGTTGGTATAACCTATTTGATAGTAGTCAATACAGACACTCACTCAGTGCTTAAACCTGAAGATTGCTTTGGATAGGTGAGGGTAGAGTCTAACTCACACTAAGGCACAGGCCTGGGACTTACACACATTCAGGGTAGTAGGTTCAGTTACTTTGCCAAGGCCACCTTGAACTTCCAGTATTTTTGTAAGGGGGTGTCCAAATACTTCACCCAAGATTTGAACATAGGGCCCTTCATTGAGCAGCCAAGCACTATCCCAACATGGTCATCCAAAAACGCATGACACATATTAGGTCTCTGATAGTGAACTAAACATTAAGGACTTCAGAAAAATATTATACATGGATTATAAGAAATATGGTGAGGAAGCTGCGATTCTTAGATAGAAGCTTATTGAGGCCCTTAATGAAAATCATTATGATAATTTCTCTGTCAACCTCAATGCTTCAGAAGTCAATCCCCTCTATACATGGATTATAAGAAATATGGTGAGGAAGCTGCGATTCTTAGATAGAAGCTTATTGAGGCCCTTAATGAAAATCATTATGATAATTTCTCTGTCAACCTCAATGCTTCAGAAGTCAATCCCCTCTATACATGGATTATAAGAAATATGGTGAGGAAGCTGCGATTCTTAGATAGAAGCTTATTGAGGCCCTTAATGAAAATCATTATGATAATTTCTCTGTCAACCTCAATGCTTCAGAAGTCAATCCCCTCTATACATGGATTATAAGAAATATGGTGAGGAGGCTGCGATTCTTAGATAAAAGCTTATTGAGGCCCTTAATGAAAATCATTATGATAATTTCTCTGTCAACCTCAATGCTTCAGAAGTCAATCCCCTCTTCTCTAACTTTTGGACCTAAAGTTTTGTTCTGGTTTATGGCTAGCAATCCTTCCAAACTATAACTCTCTATAATGACACAGCGACATTGTTTTCTCATACTCAGTGTACCTACTGAAAGGCTCAAAACCCATTTTGGGAAAATTTTACATCAATGGTTTGGCACCATCTACATTAGTCTTTTACACTAAAATATAATAAATGCCCTGAATTTTAAATAAGTATTAGGCTTTTATCAATGCAAGAATGCAATAAATACCTATGAACATGCAAAGGCCCTTCATCCAACTTGAATTATACTTCATACTGAACTTTCATTAACATACTATCTGATGCCTCATTTGCTGAAGTCTTTAAGTAGAAAACTAACTTCTATCAAGGCTAACAATTCATCAGCCAGAAAATAGCTCTATCAGCAAATTAAAAAACATAGGTATGACAAGGAAGGAAGAACTGGTCCCAGTTGCCCATATCTGTGAGAAAAGATGCCATCAAACCCTTTCAAACATGATGCTTAAGCTATGAAGAGGATGCATGGCTTTGCCCTTTAATCATACTCAAAACTTAGCTAATTAAATTGTGATAAAAATTCAACATTCCTTCCCTTTACCTTTAATGAAATTGGAGAGGAGTAGCAAGCTCTCACTATTAAAAACTGAAGGCTTTCCTCCATACATAATTACTGCATTTTAGTCTGGCAGTAAAATTCCAACACTACCAGTTGTAGCTTTCTGATTAGAGCTGCTTGATTGAAGTATTATTTATTGGATAAAAGACAAATCTAACAACAGCATGAAAGCCCAACTTTAAAAGTTTTAACAGCACATTGAGCCACTCATATAAGGGCTATTAATTTTTTTATTTCTTCCAGTGATTATTGCTTGTAATAAATGGAACTGATGTTCCTAAACATTATAATTTTACATCTAATTGGTGTTATACTTATGTTATTAACAGTAAACCTATGAAATATTCAATTGGCACAGGTAACATGGCAATGGAAGAAAGCTGAATGGCAAGCCATCTTTTTAAAATGTGAACACTCACCCACTCTTACACATCAGGTAACATGATAACTACATTATATATGGAGAGAGAGATAATTTTAAGAGATTAAACAACCACCAAAAATGGAAATTCACCCTTTTATGAATCGATCAGCTACTCAAGGCACGGTGCCAGTAAGAAAAGAAAATGTTTCATAATAATACAGCCTTTTTGGAACAAGTTACAGAGAGGAAGGGAAACAATTTTCCCATCTGGAGTGAGAGAGACATGCAATAATGCTATGGAGCCCTTTTCAAAAGCACAAATTTGAATGTGTCAGAAGAATGTGAACCTTTTGCATTGCCCCATAAAAGGAGAGGGGATACTCACAAAAATAGCAAGTACCCTGCCCAACACGAGCAGATCTGAGGAAACGATTAATAGATGGAGCAATTGATAACTCAATGGCTGCATTGAAACCACCATCCACTTCAGTTGAACACAGAAACCCACACAAAAGCATAAAAGACTTGCTGCTGACTGAGAAAAAGGAAGAGAACAGATAAAGGGAGAGGATTACATTATGTTGATGCAATCCTCATTTCAGTTTCCAAAAAAAATTAGAGGAATCACTTAAGGCCAGAAATATTCAGTGGGACATAAGTATGGGGTGATTTTGAAAGTAACCTGTTCGCATTTACCATAAACCATTAAATCACAGAACCAGGGAAATGATAAACGAGATAGCTCAGTGAAAAGATAGCTCCCTAAATGGCTCTAATGTAATATTGGCACTCTAAATAAAGCTTACTTTTTCATTTTAAGCTTACTTTTAGCACAAAAGAAATACACAATATGGAATGCGTAATAGTTGCAGCATGAATTTAAAAAGGGTACCTTTTTAATAAGAATCTTGATGCGCTCTTATCTCCTTAGAATACCACTTAAAGTTGATGGGGCACATGTGTTGACTCAAAAGTCGTTTATGTACATGACAAAAGGGCACTCCATATAGCAGTGTGGCATGCCTAGAAGCTCTGATGTCCTACAAGTGTCAAATCGGACTGACTTATGAACCTATGAGGCAGTGAATTATTTTGGTGAAAGGCTGTAAAAACTTGATAAATAGAAATCAATTTTGAGATGAGCAAGTTGTAATCATGAAGATATTGATTGCGAGATATTACCAAATTTGCCTCTCAGCACTCACTTCAGAATGATAACAGCATAACTTCCGTGAGCAGCCACATGATATCAATTGCTCATCATTAAAAAGTGGCAGGTCTAATGTCTAACAGGTACAGTGTAAAGTCAATTTTACAAAGGGGTTTGATAAACCTCAATTCTTTCAACAGTAATCTCAACTACTCTAATACATGTCATAAAGGCTTTTTAAGACTTATAAAATAAATTGGTCAGCAACATTAGTCAATTATAATATTTATATCTCATTGAATATTTATGGAAGGCTTCCATTTTAGAATTTTTGTACTTCAAAGGGATGCTGCTCATTGCTACGGTGCATTATGAAAAGGGTTATGCATCTAAACAAATGTGAAACAATGATAGCAATGTCACATTGGTCCCTTTTTCCTCTTCAAAAACATCACCACTGCTATTGCCTAAGAAAGCAATTCCATCACCAGATGATGACCCAACCAACCAGAGTATAAACTCTAAATACAGTACCTATGCAATGATCAGGGCCGACACAGTCTTCTGCAAACCTATCAATGAGAGTGTCCCAACGTGCCAACATTATTAACGGCAAGACAATTAAGTCACTCACCCGAAGCACAGAGTGGGTTGTACGTATCACAATATAAAGAGAGACCTCCGCTGGATGTATATCTTCCCACGGAGGGCATCAACATTTACCACCATGCCCTAACACGCCTCTCACAAAAGAGATCATATCCTCAAAAACTGGAGCCACTATAAGCTCTGGAAGCAGAAAGTCAAAACCCTCCTCCACCACCACCACCAAATGGGGCAGAGGCTCAAGAGGATGGTTGGAGAGTTTTAACGAGAGATGACCAACCCCACCACCGCCAGGTGGCTCCTCAAGAGGGGGAGGAGGAGGAAGGATGCCGGAAGCAGGGGGAGCGTTACGTGCCGGTGCTCGGCACACCCCACCCCTCCCCCTCTGCGGTTGCCCCGGTTGCCCGGGGTGAAGGAAGCCACGCGGATGCGAAACTCTTCCTCTTCCTCCCGACGTACGCCCCAGACACCCACCTCGAACGTCGGGACGAACGTCGAGTCATCTGGGCCGGGGCTGTAGAAGGCGTACGGCTCCATTCCACCCCCACCACCAACCCCCTCTCCCCCTTCCCCTTCCTCGCCTCCCCCTCCACCGTCATCCTCGATCCCGTTCCCCCCACTGCGAGTGTGTTGCTCGCCACCACCACCACCACCACCGTCACCGACACCACCCGTCATTGCATGCTTCCGAGAACTCTTGCGCCTCGTACCGTGGTGAACAGGTGGGTGCACACGTACCTTGGATGGGTGTAACGTCACATTGAGGAGAGTTGGGTGCGCCTCCACCACACCAAATTCCATCTCACGGGGAATGTAGCCCTCTGCATAGACCTAGAATATGGAAAGAAAGCAATTATGTATAAAAAGCGATGAAACTTATGCAATCAAATATGATTAGATATATATATTTTTTAAATCAATGCATAGCGCCAGCCATATGCATAAAAATAAATTCATTCCACAAAAAGAATATTGCAGTTCATACTTATGTTTAACTCGAGATTCAGATTCATACGCATACTTAAAGCATTTCTTTTTTGATATATTATTTCCTATACTTCCTCATCATAAATGATATCTAAGTATAATGTTTATTGAACAATCTTTAGATGTGCAGTGAGATGCTAAGGCAGAAGGAAAGGGTTCAGTTACAAAAAATTGCTCTTACCTCAAGTTTGTACATGCCAGGCAAGAGAATCCTCCAGAATTCTCCGTATTTGGTGGTTTGAAATCCTACATCCCTGCCCTTGACCTTAAGGGAAGCCTTCTCCACTGGGTTGCCGTTCTCATCCATAACAAATCCATGCACACCTCGATGAACCTCAGCCAGGAATTTGACCAGGGACTGTGAAAGAATGAGATCTTATAAACACCTAGGAACTTTTACAACTCCAAATACATCCTTATAAAGAGCCATTGACGAAAGCAGTTCATATTGGGCAATAATAATATGTAGGTCTGTTCTTTTTTCATTTCCACTCATTCATCATTAGATACATAATTGTCATTGGTAAAAATCAGTTTTTAGGGAATATAGATGGTAACATTATAATTTTAGTTTCACTGAAAAGGCTTTTCTAGCAGAATATTTATGGGAAGCAACTCATATAATTGAAGGATCAGGAATTCATGAAATTTTTAAGATTTTGAAACCCTTCCATTTTTATAAATTCAAATTTTGGAGCAATTTTCAATAATGCAATGCATAGAAAGAGGTATGCAATAAAGATTATGAGACAGTACTCAAGTGCGCACTCAAATAAAAGCACAAGATCCATATAATAATTACATATCCACTCTCTGACTCCAATTTATTTTCCCAATCTACCTTTAAGCTTCCCTTCTTGACAGGCAAAAATCAGCAAGGATCACAATAAAGAAGTCCATTCTTACCTCTTATCCAACTCAACACATCTATAAATTCAATTCACTACTTTACATGCCTATGTCACTTATAGGCAAATCCACATAAAACTCACCACACGATTTTCTTCCCAAAATTGAGGTAGTTCTGATGCAGGTGGGTATTTACAACAGGACATCTCTATCGTGACTTCCATGCATCCGTACCACACATAGTTGAAGTCTTGCATTCCTCCTAAAGAAGAGAAATGAATAAAGCAAAATTTAGAGAGAGAAATGTAGATATCAAAACTGAGTTAAACTAGGATTGGAAGATTATGACAGAAAGTATGATATGAGATAGAGGCCTGCACAAGCTATCTGATGAAAAATAAATCAAACTCATGTAAATTGAAGGGGAGAAAATCACGGACCACATTAAACAACATACCATTAAAATAGAATGCAAATGGAATTTATATAGCATACATAAATCATGATAAGTGTGGCAAGTGAAACAACTTTGTACTTTTGACACAGCTTTATAAGAACCACAATCAATGTCAAAACTAAGTATGAATAAGTATACAAAAGGAGAGCCAACTGGTTCAGTTAGTTGTTGAAATCGATCGCGGGTGCTTATAAAGCAGTGTGGGAAGTAGTACTAAGTTGTTTCACCTACCATTTTTAAAGTCCTGAATTTCCATTAAGTATCATCTTCTGCCATTAATATAATATGTAGATGTTATGAGTTATAAACAGCGCAGCAATAGTTTTAACTTGTTAAAATTGCTCCATTTTGGAAATCAAGAAAAAACTCAACAAATCCTACAGAGTAAATTTAAATCCTGGCCTAAGTTCCAAAATTTAAAAAACTGTCAAATACCAGGTCTCGAATAAAATTCTGCCAATAAAACCAAAAAATTTGGGGCCTTTATCAATAATATCATATTTTTTATAATTAGATACATATTATTATTTACATATTTATTATTTATATCATTATATATTTTTCAGATCAAACCTATATATGCTTTTAAATAGAAAGCTCTCTTGAAATTCAGAGTTCATGACATCCAAAAGCAAAACCATATTTTCTCAACAGGCTAGTGCAGGGGTAAGGGTATATTCATTGCCACAGGAATTTCGTAAGTATGTAAATACGTATATCATACCTGTCAGAGGATACCATGATGCTCCATTTGTGATTCCATTCTCAAAAGAGGGTGAGTTTGCATGGCATGCTATCCCTCGGTGCATGGAAGGATGGTTGCCAGCATAAGTGAGCGCCAAGTGCTTGAAAACATCATCATCAGGAGTCAGAGACGGAGAGGATGACGAGTAGCTCTGGAATACTGGGCCCACAATGGAGATAGGACAACAAAAAGAGATCATCAGACGCCTCACTTCCTATTGTCTCATCCAATAGAAAAATATTCTGCAGGAAGTGACTAATGAACTAAAATAGTCCAAACGAATGCTGAGAAATATGGTTTAACAAAATATGAATAATCTCTAAGTTATACATAGGAATTCATAGAATGAGATCGGGAAATTTTTCAAAGTACACAACATATGGTTCCTGAAATAAGTTCACGAACATCTCATTTCAGAAGCACCGGGAAAGTGACAGGAAAAACTCTTCCATTAAAAGGACCAGATAAATGATGCACTTTTTTTACCAAAGCAATTACTAAAATAACAACTAAACATCACACATGAAACAAGATGATGTTAAACTCCTGTTATCATTAAAATCTGATCTATATGACACCTTGCCTACAAAGAGGAAACACTGCTACTTCAAGAATACCTTACCTGCACACAATGGTGATGATCTGCAAATTCCTTCCATTATGAAGGCCACAAAGAGAAAAATAATTGCTTAGCGATCATTTCATTCTTTTAAATACCAGATAATTTCTCAGGAATAAATTTTGAAAATGTAAATGGCGAAATTCTTTTTGGAAAGTACAAAGCAGAAGAAATGTTCCCCTTTATTATTTTCCGGGGAGTCACCAGTTTTCACATACTTACTGGAGTTGGGTGTGTTGTCAAATGGGTACGATGCAACCAAAGCGCCTCCATGGAGACCTCCTGAGAGAGCAAATTGAATCTTGGAGACCCACTCCTTGACGGCATCAGTCTCGGGTTGTGCCCTCTTGTTATTTTGCTTAAAGTAGTCAGGGAAGTTGCGGTTGAGGTCAAAGCCCCTTGCGTTATACCTTAGGGGAAGAAGACATGCCTCAGTCAATCATTTATGGTCACCAAAGAGAAGAGCACGGTAGCCTGGTGGGTAGAGTGCTCAGTTGCTGATGAAATGGTAGTGTGATCATAAACTGGACGAAGCCTTCTGACGACCCTAATCAAAAATCCACAAATTTCAAGGCGGCACAGGGATAGTAAAGGAACACAAGGAAGACATACCGTACACACTGGGGCAGGTACAGTCACTTTTCCAATTTTGGATGCCCTGTCCAGTAGTAATGGATATTGAGTCGAGAAACTAATACAAAAAAATTCCCAGGATTTTGAAAAGTGATCACTACTCTGGCTACCACATCAGAATCAGATGAAATTTCATGCAATGAAAAGGCAACTCATACGATGCAAAGAATTTTCAAACCCCGATTTTGATTTTGTTGACCTTTGCAGGTGATTATCCACTTCATGTCACTAAAATATTTAAGTATATGTGGTACTAAATTGTTACATGAGAGTATAAATTGAAGCCATGAATTGCAAAACAGTACAAGTAAATTCAGCTAAGTCCAGGCACAAATCACTTTTGTTGCACATTTTCTACGCTATGAAAGAAATCACTTTGACCATTCCCAATGATTAGATGTGCTACTACCTGTGTGTAAGTATTAGTATCTGTAATAGAGAAAAAATCTGGAACAACATCGTACATAGCCCCAAAAGTATCCATAAAAACTGTTCATCCCCTATTTCTGTCCAGCAGAATTGTGTTCTTTTGAAAATTATGGCTTCAATTGCTTCTGGATCATTATAAATCTATCCAAAACTTTATATTCATGAATCGTATAATAAGGAGTTCCAAATATATTACCTATCATGAGATGGACTTCTAGATATCTGAAAATTACAAATTCTTTTATGAATTCTATTTCGCTAAATGAGCAAATTTCACTCTGCATACCGTTTCCATGGCTAATAAGATTAATAATTTTGAAAAAAATCACAAAACCTTTCTACAGCTTTGGAATTTTATTCCAAAATCAGCAGTTCTCAGGATTTTTAGCACATTGTACTTTTTTCATGGATTACTGTTTCCCTGTTGTTGCAGCAGGCAACCTCATGTCCTTGAGGCACTCTGGCAAGTGTTAGATATTTGTTGTATCTGCTCACCTTCCTTGTCCACCACCACAGTTGCCCTCTCGTGCCACCTCAAAGCCATCAGGGTTCATAGAGGGCAGGATGTGAATACGAGTGTTGTCCATCAGCCACGTGATGTACTGGTCACTACCATAGCTGCTTACCAGGTACTGCAAGGGGAGGAGAGTGGCATAAATATTTGGCAAGAGGAAGGGAGAGAATAATACATATGTTTAATACCTTGCAAGCCACCTCAAGATTAGCTTGTATGGGTTCGTTTTCTTCTTCCTACATTATGTTTACGTGAACTTAATTTTAGATGATATTACATTCACAAAAGTGTTAGTTAGAATAGATTCAACTTTCATCAAGCATACTCTTGTCTTTTCTTTACTGACAAAATTTTCAAATCAAAATGGTACAGGTAATAATGAACACAGATGATAATTTAAAACCTTCGGGGGACATATTCTCTCTCTTGCCTTTCAATGATTGGTGATCAACAATTCCTCAATAATATTCCCACTCCAACTCACAGAGTGATTTTCATTTAATACCTGGATGTCTGAGCCGCATATTAGATTTTGTTTCATAACTATAATAACTGCTATGATATAAACCTGGCTTAATAAGTGCTCTGAGGGTATATAAAATGTTCTGTTGCATTAGTTCTGCCACAAACTAATAAAGAGAGAAGTGAAAATTTGGTAAAACAAATGAAAGACAAAACTCCCTCATGGAGGGTAGCAATATTCAACAGAGGCATACATAAAATAGCTGAAAACCTAGTAACAATTATAACGATATTTCTTTTTCAGGAGATACATTAATTTTTCAACCAGAACTCTTCTTCATAAAAACCTTTATGAGGTCAAAATAAGCAAAAACAACACCTGATGGCAAAACTAGCATATTTAAAGAATACACAACCAATTTTTTCAGCTACCTTGCAACTGTTAATCAATCCTACCGTGCACCCTCAGCCTATTCTATTCATGACAATCGGAATATCCAATGCATACATTTGGCACCCCAGGCTCTATTGGCGAGGACCAATCCAACACTCCCTTCACCACCTGGGTCTCCTGGATCATGCATAAACAGTCACTCTCCCAGCTGTGCTCCAATTTCCTCAATGCAGTGAATACAAGCACATTCCCTTCCCTGCTCTTACACCCATCAACAATTTAAGTCCCGAAAGACAAACCTTGAGTCCTTTAATTCTTACCACTCAGGAATAACCACATTACTGTCCTCCCAAAAAAATGGTTTTCCATGGCAATTGAAATGCCTGAATGAAACTTCAAACTTCATCCAAAACTCACTGACTATTTAGATTCACATTTACCCTTCAAATCTCTGACTGAAACAACTCCATCCCTGCAAAAATATACCTTTGAAATTAATTAATTATTTTTTCCCCTACACCTGACAAACCAACTAAAAAATCTTTTAGCCAGTATTATATTCCCACAGATTGGCAAATAATTTTTTGTGTATATCACAGGATGAATTTAAGTGAACTGGGACTAGCCACGGTGATAACTTTATGGAGTCACCAGCAATGCACACACTGTGCAAAAAATCCACAGAGAAAAAAATCATTCACCAGTCCATACCCACTTGTCCTGCATAGTCTTTAAATTTCCACAGGGGAGAATGACGCCTCAATAGCTTAACTGGCTAAGCACCTGACTGGAAATCAGAGGATCTGGGTTAAAATCCTGGACAAGGCAAATGGTTTTTTCTCAGTGGATTATTTGCACCATAGGATGAATAGCTGTGTAAAAAACCATACTTTACCGGCATTTGACCCTATATCTCACAATTTCCAATAAGGTATGCTACCACGCCAGTCAGTCAGTGCTTATTTAAATCAGTCAGAAATTTTGTTCAGGGAGAAACATTTTTGGAAAACAGGTTATTAATTAGAGGGATTTTAAACTAATTTTTAAACTTTCAAAAATCGAAAAAATTTCATTTTTTAAAGAAATCTTTCGTAAATTCATGATTTTTCAATATTTTGTTCATTTATGAAGCAAAGTAATTACGTATGTTTTTATATTTTGAGGGGGCCCAGACCCCGCTCACTACGCCACTGCAGTCAGAACCTCTAGATAACCAAGATGTAGAAATTAAATGTTTAACAGCAAAGTAGAACTTGGGGATAATGTCCCGGAACAAAAAAATATATTTGACTCACAAGGGTAAGAGTTCCCTCTACCCTAACATTCTCAAGACCCATAGGAAACTGCTTTGCCATGCAGCACTGAGCTGTTTTACAATAAAATCAGTCCACCAATCACTGCCATGCATTAAATTGTATCCTGAACGTACTGCAACCGCCAATACTATTACCTAATTTCATTTCACTCTTCATTTTATTCAGTTTTCCTTCTCACCAGTGGCGTAACTAGGAATATGCTTTGGGAGCGGATGGGGTGGCAACCCCTCCAGGCAACACCTGGGAAAAGTTTTGTAAAATTACATTCCAGGAAATGCATTTTACATCATTTTGGCACTAAAAATTTAACTTGAAGCAGATGCAGTGATTACATTTCAAAATTAGACAATAATTTTAAATAACTTTTTTATTTCTCTGAGGCATTGTCAGGGATCTATCCCCTCATCCCCTCCATAGCTACTACGCCACTGCTTCTCACCATTCAAAATTTGGTACCTTAAGGCTGCATTGACTGCCATTCTAATAATTGGTTGGCCTCGCATTTGTTTCCCTAACAAAGAAATCGAAGGTAAAGCATATTTCAATGAATAATTATTGTCTGCAATAGTAATCCTAAATGTATGATTTCATAAAAAATCATAGTAGTTTTCTAGCTCCAGGGTATGTTCATTTGAAAACCAATCATCCATCTTTGAAAGCATTCACTCCACTTTTTAGCACTGCCATTCTCTTCAAACGTCGTTTTTATGCTTCCATTGATAAATAGGTGAGCATTCAGTTACATTCCACCCTTTCAGAATATGCTGATAAACCTTCCACCCATTTTTTCATATAGGCGCCTTTTCTATTTCTTACTTTTTTATTAGATAATCATATTTGTTATTCATATGTGTAAATCTAATGCTGCCATCAGGCAAATTGTAGCAATATGTAATAATAGCAATAATAACTAACTTGCCGGCACGTATATGCCCAGGTATGTATCCTAAAAATACTGCAACCATCATTACTTACCTCGCAATAAGCCCTTTCGTCTCAAATAACTCTTCAGTCACATTTTTTTACGACTGGTACAAATAAAACATAACCTTGTGTACTCTATTTCAAAACTCATGGTGGCTAGACTTCACTGAGTGAGTAGCCAAAACAATATTTTAGCTCTGTGCCATCAAAAAGTGTCGTAAGATAAAGAAAATATATTTGTAATGAACTGAGGAGTAGTAGAAGAGAATAGAAGCCTCATGAAAACCTTGACAAGCAGACGGAACAACCTTGTAGACCTTATCTTGAGACATGATGGTCTGATGAAGACAATCGTTGCGGGACATGTATATGGCAAGAACGGAAAACGAAGACCCTGAATAAAATATATGGAGCAGGTAAAGAAGGATGCGAAAGAGAAGAAATACGTAGGTGTGAAAATATTAGCTGATGGGGCAGTTAGGCGGAGAGCTTCGTCAAACCAATCTTAGGATTGCTGTCAAAACAATCTTAGGATTGCTGATGATAACGTACATTATGCACGTATGCGGGCTGAATTTGTGGACTGCCGTGGAGAAGATAAGTACAATAATAATCTTGGCAGGAAAGCGACGATCAGCCGCCATACATTTTGAAAAGGGGTCATTCCTCAACACATACTGCCAGCATCCAGCAAGAACGGATAACCGCAAGAGATAAAATAATTAACCAGCACATGAGGGTAAACATTTGTGGTTCGCTGTATGAGAAATACACAACAGAGAAAAGGTCAGTTACTACGCTCATCACCACATTCGCAAGTGGGTCAATGACGTCACCTAGGTACTCCCTCCCGTTCCACAGTGGCGTCTTACAATGAACCAAAGTCGAGATTCTATGGTCATAATTTTGCTATTTTTCAAGAACTGTCAATTAGGGAACAATTCCGTGCATACCATTTGCGAAGGACTTATCAAATTATTGAATACGCGATTATCTACGGGAGCTGAAAGATGCTGTTCTCACGGAAGAATTCACGGTGTTCGCTGCAAGTTTTCTATCTCGAAATAGATGAATGTATACTTTGAAGGCGTATTGACCGATTTCGACGTTTTGCCACGGAAATTTTCACCGAAGCTAAGTAATTTTTTCGCGTAGGTTATAATTTAAAAATATTTTACAATTAATCACTCGTAAACTTACTTAATAAATGGTGGTACAATTCACATTAAAGCTATATTTACGGCCGAATATCGTATACAAGTAACAAGAATCGCGTCGAACCGTGCTGATTCTTGCGTGAAAGCGGTTGTTAAGGCCTGGTTACACGATGCATTAAAACGCACGGGTTAATGCCTAAATGTATGAACGCGAGAATGAACGCCAAAATGCACCGTGTAGCCACCAAACTTGTGCGAATGCATGCACAGAAAATAGAAACTGTTCTAATTTGGTTCATGCATTCGCGCATGTTCCGTTCCGATCCACCAAAATCATTCAGGCAAATTACATTAACTTGTACGTGTTAATGTACCGTGTAACCAGGCCTTTAGAGTATAATGCTAAATATGAGATATAGGTACCTTCCACTCAACCGGTCTTCTTCGGTAACGCATTACTCGCAGGGCAGGGCAGTCCTGGGCAGTATTTGACTGTATCTCATATTCAAAAATTGTATCTCAATATTTTCTCAGAATATTTTTTTAATACAGGAAAGTGGCTGAAAAATATCAACTCCATTTTCCCTGACAATTTCAATTAGATTAAACTAATACGTCCACAAAAAACAGCATGCGACCGATTGAGAGGGATGTCCTCTTTAGAGTTAAAAGGAGTCGTAGGCCCGAAATTTCCCAAATAATGCAATAGCGGCAGTCTGGAAGCGAGCGGAGCTCCAACTCACTATCACAACATGTTAAGTTAGCCATTGATGATGCTGAGATCGTTGCATTTATGAAGCTAAATTTGTTCATTGTCCATCGATTTAGAAAGATTAAATGGCTCTTCAGTTGGAGATGGAAACAAAACAAAACTTAAAAAAAGGTTTAACTCTTCAATCTCTCGCGCATACCCAGGCTTCTAGTGCACACCAACGAGTAACACTAAAGACAATTATATGCACCTGATTAATACAAAAAACCTACGTACACCCTCAGAGTAAATATTTTTATAAGAGCTATCAAGGTGGCTGTGAAGTAACCAAAATTTGTGTCCAGCATAGATGCTTCTTCAATGATACCTAGAATACGTTAACAAAATGCTAATGAATAGATTTTATTAAAATCTTGACATTTATCCTTTTTCTTGGATATCAAATGCAATGAATATATCATTTCTTTAAAAAAAAAACCTTAAACGCTACCTTCATGATTAAAAATTAGACCCATCAGAAACACCATGTAATCTGGTATTTTTCCGTTTCAATCTTGCGATAATTTCCCCCGGGTCTCATATTGGGTCAGTAAATCCGCTTCCGACCGAATCGGTAATCGAAACGTCGACGGAGAGGGAGTTATTCAACCGGAGGGAAACCCGAGAAAAGTCCACTCAATAGATCCGCCAGAAAATCACAAGGTGTTTCAATCTTACTAACACGACTAAAAGCCGAAAATCAGTATATACCCTCAGTGCGCACCAAGATAAAGATTGTAAAACGCACTGTTGGCGTTTGATTCCTTAAATAATAATAATAATAAAATAATTGTTTATTTTTCCGTCAAATAATGTAAACAACTTCATTAACATCGAATCAGTAGCGGATACAGAAAAAAAACTCCGGGGGGGGGGGGGGGCGCAAAAGATACCTTGAGTTACCTTTACTTTTATCGTAATGACATTTAATCAAGTCAAATGCGAAGTTTAAGAAGTTTTTAATTAAAGTTATTACGTAAAAATACAAGACAATTCCATATTATGATATAAAAAAGTTAAAAAATTGTGGTTCAGCAATGTTTGACAATACGGGCGGCCCCACAAGGGGGGTGGGCGCCCCCCATCTGTATCCGCCACTGCATTGAATAAGATTGAGGTAGTCTTTAAGATTATTCCTGAGATAAGACTACCTTCAAAAACAAAAACATGCGTTACCCAGACAAAAAAACTGAACAAAACACTATGCGTAAATGACTTGATAGAATACAGTATTTAATGGACAGCAACGTGAGATAAAAATACCACTATGCGCAATCATACCATTCGGCCCTCTTGAGGGCATCGGACTGAGGGAGGGACGGAGTTGGAGGGGACCAACGCCTTGTTTGTGCAATTAAACTGCACAGAGAGCGTTTAAGCAAACAGGGGGAGGGGAATTTCGCTGTGTACTCACGTGGATGAGGTGCAGCATCATCTCGCGGCCGACGGCTTCGTTGCCGTGCATGTTAGCCACGTACTTCACGTCGGGTTTGCCCACCATGTGCTCGTACGGCGACGACGACACCACCATGACCCAGAGGTCGCGACCTGCGTTCGGAAAGGTAAAGAGACCGTATTAGGGGCAGAAACAGATTTTTTTGATGATACACACTAAATTTTTCAGCAATCATTGTCCCTACGTCTCCGTATCCACTTCTGTGTTCATCTTGTAGCGATTTGTAATTGTAATTTCAGAGTAAATTTAATGGCAATACCTTTTGTTAAATTGTGCCTATTGGAGTGATGTTTGAAATGCAAAATGGTTAATGATCGTGTTTTTTAATCATGATTACTGGAGGAATTTGGTAGAGAGAAATAGTTAATTTTCTAGTGTTCTTTCATTTCAGATTTGATGCCAGGATATTGAAGGAAACGAGGCCAACGTATACAATTTTGCGTTGTCACCTGACTTTCAATACGTATCAATTACTTAATAATTTCAATCATACATTAACAGGATAGATAATTACAAATACTTCACTTTTTAACAATAAAACCGAGGCATTTTCGTGCACCATTGCCTATGGCGATGGCCATTTTGACGTTTCATTATTGTTCGCATTTTATCACTTTTAGCGAATTTCTGGCTTAAAAATTTAGGCGATGTTTGATTAAGGCTAGAAGCTGCCATTTTCCTGTTACGATACACATGGTCATGTAAGTAATCCGCATTACTCAAAAGTACAAAAAATTTCACTGTTTAGTTTGGACTTTATTCTTTTGTTGATTACTGTTACTGACTTCTTTTGTAAAGAACCGAAATATGTTAATGAGCTGAAAATATCAATAATTGCCTCTATGAAATAAAAAATAGGGGTTAAAAGGAAAAAGCTTGCTATAAAAGGATGAAAATTAATTTTAAAAAGACTTCAATTTTGAAGGCTCAAACAAAAATTGTGGCCAGATATAGAAGTTCCTATTCTTAACTATGTTAACCTTTGTGCTATCCTTTTCCACAGAATATCACCACATATCTTGAGAAATGACTTTGATCCATATCACACCTGTCTTTCACGGAGTAAAATTATTTATACTTTCACAATTTTATAAAGTGAAACAAAAAATTAAAAGCACAAATATCAGGCCTGAGTTTTATGTCTCCCATCTACTCCAATTAGGGGTACATACTGGGTTGTCTCCCCCAAAATCGGAAAACTCTTAATACTAAAGCTATCCAGAGCTTATGTCTATTAACGCTATCATATTACGTCCTATTCATCTACTAGTACTAAAGCGCTGGCTTATCATTTATTACATACATATTTTAAATATATGATATCACGGGGCTCCTTAATTGCAATTACCTCACCTATCCTTGCAATGATCTAGGCTTCGAAACCACGCACATAATATATATTCGCTGATGTATCATACTTTCTTGATAGCATTTCTTCGACACTCTCCAACAATTTCTCGCATTTTTCGCGATTAACCCATCAAATAGAATACCGAAATCTGCAACAAGATGTTTACTCGTCCAGAAAGCCTTCAAAATACACTTCAATGACGTTCCTAAGATTACGGTATTTATCATTCTCAGTATAACCTCCAATGAATTTAAAATGGTTATATTTTCATCGCTTTTGTTTACGGAAATCTTATTATATTTTGCGATTATAGCTTACTTACTAATATCTATATTTTGATTGATGTGTACGAGATTCTCTTTTTATATTTTGAGGCCTTGTATTTCTGCCCTAAGATTGGTGTTCGATGCCGTGATTTTTTGTCCTTTCACTCGGTCAGAAGACCTTCTAATGTTTTTCAGATTTATTCAAATCACGTCATTCAAATAATCTGGAACATTTTGGCAATTATATTTGCGCATTGCCCTTAATATTTTGGTATCGCTTAACCTTTTCTCCGCCTGATAGCATTTAACCGTGACCTATATAGTGCCCTCACTCCTCCATCCTCTTGTAGTGGCTCCATTACGTCTTTGAATTTCTTCTATCCTCTGCCCCAATTCATGTTTAGCATTTAAACTTACATCTTACTTTTATTTCATTTTACTAAACATTAACTCCTAGAGAATAATTTAGGTGACCAACAAAGGAAGTTAGTTCGCGACTTTCGAGACTGTTCAAAATAAATAATTTTCGCGTTCGTTATTTTAAATAGTTTTGCTATCAAGGAGAAAATATAACGGGGATTAGAATCATTATTAAATAAAAGATTAGAATCAAAATTATGGTAGACAAAATGCGAAGGATTCAATCCTTACATTTGTAGTCGATACTTTTTCTAGCTTTTTTAGCCAAACGCAGCGCCATTTTCATGTAACCAACGTGGTTTCACTTCAATTACGACATTCATTAGGTAATAAAACAAAAACGGAGAAAGGATATGATTTTATCACGATTGTAAAGATACAGCGAGCTTTAACGGCATATTTTGGGACAAATCAATATTTTCCGTAGACTTAGAAGAGTTTCGTCTAAGAAACCTGTATAAAATTTCTGTTACTCAAACGCACTATCCAGAAAACAAAGCAATGAAAGTCAAATTCTTGGGGCCGGAAGTCTATAAAGTCAAATAAGAAGAGAATATTTGGAAAAGTTCACAAAAATGGCAAATACTCCGTTTCTCGGTCCAATTTCATAAGTATATTGCTTCCTTTCCCTTATGACTCAGTAGATCCCCCGATTGCATAGATTCCTTATTATATTCCTATTTTGCGCACTCTCATCTTCCAAATATTGCTCTATTTCCTTATTTTCGACGCACTTTTATCTACTAGCAACTAGCAACTCCTTTCATTTCCCCGTGTATATTTTCCACATTCCAATTCTTCACTCTTTATTCATTTTCGGCGCGGCGTAGGGCCGATGTAATGTAGAAGCTCGCCACCAACACGAGGCTTGCCTTTAGACACCACGGGAGCCACGGCTTAATACCTCAAAGCCTCCATCTGACGCCATGGATACTGGGTAATCTCAAGGGCTTACGAGGCGCAAACAGGAGGGAAGGAGTCAAGGGTGTTTGAACCTGCTCCCAACCCCAGGAGCTAACATAAAGTAAAAATAAGAAAATAAGGAATAATCTGCATGAAATATCTTCATTATTCAAAGTCCTCCTAGTCATATTTAATTCGCCATCAAAATCATGCGATATTGTTATCCAAAATTCTTTGAGAGGAAAATCATATAAGCCCTAAACTTAAGCTTTGGTAATTTATCACTAATAAAAGAATTAAAATGATTATATCGCCGAGGGTCAAATGTATGACAAGAACGGAAAAGAAAGGCCTCGAATAAATTGTACGGAACAGGTAAATGAGGATTTGGGAAAGAAGAAATACGCAGAGGCGAAAAGATTAGCTGGCAAGAGAATTGAGTTGAGAGCTGCGGCAAACCTATCTTAGGATTTTTGACCAGCCATAACGATAAAAAATACTAAATTGTTTTCCATCGTTGAATTATTAGAATTATTGAGTTTAGTCAATTTTATTCACTTTTTTCGACTGTTAACAGCCAGGCTGCTATGGCCCCCGAGTAGAAGCGCTCAACACCTGACCGAGTAGTTAGTTGTGCTCTGATGTCTCATCGATACATTCATGTCCAAGTGGATAACTAACGTTAAATTCGCATCCAGTAACCACACCGCTCATCTTGCAGCCACGTGAAAGCAGCTCTACCACCGCCCCTGCTGAGAGGCACTGTCCGGCAGCCCCAACGAGAATCTACGGAAAAATGCTTCAGGTTTCTCCTTTGCTGTATTGTGAAATTACCCTCTATTTAATGTGGGATTATGACGTACTTCATACAGTCCACCTAATTCTTTTAACCCCACAATGGTAATTAAAAAAAGCTTTGGTAAATCATCACTTCGTCCACCGCGCTGATATGCCACACGCAATACTCCTTCCCCGTAATCCATATTTCTGGAGTAAGCCATGTTTTAACCATAAAAATGTATACATGTTTCGCCTAGGCAGTCATCACTTGAATGAGACCGCTTCGATCACACTCGCTCACCTTGCACGGACTTTCCGATGGAGTAGAGCGCCGTGAGGTGCGGGAAGCGTGAGCTGGTGGCGCGAAGGAACCTCGTGAGGGCGTCGTAGTTGTGGTAGGTGAAGTCCAGGTCGAAGCCGGAACCGCCGCCAAGGGAGGCATCGTCCGCCTGCGGCCGACCTGCGTCCCCAGAGAACGGCCGGTACCTGCGGAAAAAAACAAAAGCCTCTCTGCAATCGATGCCAGTCGACAATCAAATGCAGTACACCGGGGGCGTAGCCAGGACGTGTTGGGGGGCATGACCCGGGAGTTGAATGGGGCGGAAACCCCCTCTTGAGAAAATGTGAACGTTTTATCTTTATAAATCACAATTTATACTATTTTTGCCCTTAAAATTATACAGTTGATTGGTCGTCGGGAAGTTGTTTTGCTAAAACAAATTGGTGGAGTAGAATACATTTGTGTTAAATAAATTATTTGGTTTGGAGGGGGTAAGTGCCCCCTGTTCCCCCAGGCTACGCCACTGCAGTAGACCCTCGCTTTATAATAATAATCCTTCCCGGGGGACCCATCTCCAAGAAAATTCTAACGTATGTCGAATCTGTATTCTTCCCCATCGAGGTAGAAGCTGTCAGAGTACCATAACATATCAGTGTTGCCATATCAAAAATATGATACGTAAAAAAATAAGGCATATAATCACATTACTGACGATATGCTTTGCGAGTGGAAAAAAATCGGAGAAATGTGAAATTTTAAAAGGAGCGAGTGAAATCAGATCAGAACGTGCGCCAAATACATCGCATGCCGAACTCATCCTAAAGTGGGGGTCTACTTAATATGGAAAACACCGTTCCTCACGGCGAAATATTTGAACCACTAAGTCCAGCCTCAATGCGTGTGCTAGAAACAAATGTAAAAAAAGACGAACTCCTAGCCTCACGCATACATACGACTTTAAAGTAATAAACATCAATATTAGGGTAATCTAACCTGATAATGATGCTCCTCATGCATGGAATCGATTTCTGACGTCACATGGGTTTCTAATCGATACACCACGCAGTTTAAATGCGCTGTTTAGAGTATTTTACATTAACATCCAATTCATTTTTAAATGCAGACTACAAAAGATATTAGCGAAATGTGTAGTTTCAGCCTAAAATATATTTTTTTTAATCTGGCGCAATGAGATTCTGAGAAACAAACTTGAGCAACCTCCAGTAGTGAAGTTCGGAGTCAAAACAAGCGGGAGAGCTAAATAAAACAAATCAAAATAAACTGCTACGAAGAAAGGCGTGTTAATTCACCGCTTGACTACCCAGAAAAAAAAACTCGCACAATGCCTTTCAGATCAGTAGCGCCGGACGTAAGATTGAGAAATCACTCCTAATTGCAATAAAAATTACAGAAGTTCATTCATTATCCATAGTGTATTTTTTGCACTCCGCAAATGATTAGACTAAGAAAAATCTGCCAACAAAGCACGATGTTTAAGACGGAGGTAGCCTACCTTTTCGTACCCATGAACCGCATGTTCACATTGATATTTTCGCATAAATTAATAATAATTCATGAAATAAGTATGAGTAATAACATGTCATATATAATATTGTTTAATATACATAATTTATAATAAATATTCACAATAAAATAAATTAGTAATAATCTAAAGAGTTTAAATTATAATCACTCTCTCTCCAATCTTTTTTTTCGTTTCCAGTAAAAACATAAATTGCTTGTACTTTTGAGAGCCGGAAAACATAGTTCTCATTCAAGGAAATAATCGACCAACTAACAAATAAATAACCAACGGCGTACCTTCACGAAGTCACCGCAAGAGCAATTACAGTGCGAACATTCAACACTTATTCGGCTGGGGAAAAATATGCCGTGGGTTTT
Source organism: Ischnura elegans (assembly GCF_921293095.1). Classification (NCBI taxonomy): domain Eukaryota; kingdom Metazoa; phylum Arthropoda; class Insecta; order Odonata; family Coenagrionidae; genus Ischnura; species Ischnura elegans. The sequence continues at coordinate 28,211,537 of NC_060250.1, read as the reverse complement.
CATGTGATGGAGATTCGGAAGATAGAGGTTCGAATCCCAGCTAAAGGAAATAATTTTTCGTCCGTGGAATTTCCGCGAAACATAGGTTCAGATGCCGAATACGAAACTCTGACCGCGATTTTCATACCCCTGGTTTGTGGGATTGTTACTCCCCGCCTAGGGCTCATCCACAGAACGAACGTATAAAATCAAAACGACTCTATCAAAGACTTGAAAGGTATCTGACACGTGGTTGTGACTCGGATCAGTGGCGTAGCCAGGGGGGGGGGTCCGAGTGATCCGGACCCACCCCCAGAAATGTAAAAACACAATTATTTTCTTTCATAAAATAAAACAAAATGATAAAATATCTTGAATTTAAAAAAAATTCTTTTACAAATTAAGTTTTTTCGATTATTAAAAGTGTTAAAATTAGTTTAAAACCCATTACTTAGTACTCTGTTTTTCAAAAAAATTTCCCCCCTGGTTTTGGACCTCCCTCAAACGAATTTCCTGGCTAAGACACTGACTCGGATACATTTTCTCATGCCCACTGCAATTAGTTACCTCACTCTTCCTGTCAGAAGTACTTTATCATGCAGCTCAAGGACTACGCGAACGATACAAACATGGGCTACCAAAACAAGTACAAGAATTAATAGCTCTGCGTCTAAAAAGAGATACTCTCTCCTGCACTCTTCCATATTCCACGGCAGAGGAAGATATAATTATGTCGTTCGATCGCAACCCAATTTCAGCTTCTTAGAGTGAAATAATTATTTCTATTAAATTATTTAAACTAAAATGGTTTAGGGTATTGTTTTCAAGGAAACTATCAGTTATATGTCAACTATCCCCATGCTAGAATTATTAAATAAAACCCGTACAGAGTAAAATATTACCAACTCGAGACTGATGGGAGTGAAATTAGGGCACGAGTTATAAGAAAGACAGAGAATAATTTACACTCATTACGTCATAAGGAAAAGGCCTAGTTACATCCCACTGAGCTTCGTGATTACTGAGTACTCAATTTGCCACGAGAAAGACGTAATTAAAGAACTATCGCGGGTTTTTCCGGCTACGCTATCATAGGAAGGTGAGATTACACATTCACTCATACGACACCACCCATTGTCAACTAATATTCATTCTGGTCTCTTCATGCACTCTCCAGTTTCCGGGTGGGAAAATATTTACGATTAACTGTTTAATTAATTAATAAGATTAACTGTTGGTGATGTTTTTTTCGGGTACAACTGAATCTGTTTGTTGCCCAATCTTTCGTGGCCGTAACTGGTCACTTTTTCTTAGAGAAATAAAAAGTGATGATGATTAAAAACTTTTGGGCTATTTAGCCGCGTCAATTCTTGGGTGGCCTCAACGTTTCCCGACCGATGCTGGTCGCATTATAAAGGGATTATGTCATCCCTTGAAAAGGTGACCAGCATCGGTCGGGAAACGTTGGAGCCACCCAAGAATTGACACGGCGACATAGCCCAAAAGTTTTTAATCATAATGACGAGCACCCGCGAAAGTTTTAACGAAAAAATAAAAAGTGATCAGCAATACCAAGGGGGAGGATTCGGGGGCTCCTGTCCTCCCTCGAATTTTTACCCACGTGGCGACTACCCGCTATACATTTGCTGAAGAGATCAAAACCTCAGAGGCACCTACCCTCTGACACCCTTCTGCATAGTTAATTTTCATAATGACTGCCAATAATGAACGATGAATTTTAACTTTATCAGAAATATTCAAATGAAATACTCAGCTGATTTAATGAAATGTACAGTTTCCCAACTCGTGCGAATTGACATCAAAATACCAGTATAGGTATCCCGCATGCCATCCTAGCTTTCCCCCACCCTAAAGCAGAGTTTTGACTGCGTACTTGAAACATGTTAAATGGCTCGGGGTGAGAGTAAAATATACTCCACTGTACATATAAAATCCATGGTTTGCGAGTTTTATATGATAAATTAAAAAATAAACTTTGTTATATTCCACACAGTATTTGTTAAAAAAAAACTCTACCAGTTTCGATCTCTTTAGGTGATTGTCAAGAGGTAAAAAAAGCTTTTATCTCATGATGTTACCTGAAAAGATCGAAGCCGGTAGAGTTTTCTTTTAAATAAATACTATGAGGAATATAACAGTTCAACAATGCTTCAGTTCTGCGAATAATAACAATATCATAAAATATACAACACTTTTACAAAATAACAAATACAAATTCGTGGAGCTGCTTAGGCTAGCGCCTATTCAGCATTACTGGGTTTGAACACTAATACGGTAGTGGTTTTGGCCCGGCATTCACCCAAGGGAGGGCGAAAAATCCGTAAAAGTAGGTACCGTCAGAAGTTTTTTTTTGAATTTATCATACTCTCCTGGCCCTTCGATCTCCTTACCCACATCATCAAGGCTAATATTATCAAAAAATGAGCTCGCCTAAGTACAACAAACATTAATTCGTTCATTCGCCCACAAATATGAACCCAATATATATTGGGTAATGGTTCTCATGCTGGTGGGTATATATGCCACCTCTTTAGCGGTTTTGATCGTGCGCTTTTACTTTTAAGGGGAGAAATGGCACAAGTTTAAGGGACCAGTATTTGGTACATTTCCAGTGCAAGTGAAGGAACGGCGTACAAAGAGGGAGCACTCACCCGCCGATGGTGGCGTGGGGCGGGGGTCGGCCGCCGGCCCTGTCCTCGCCGACATCCTGAGCGGCAGCGCTCGAGGAGGTCATGACCCGGCCGGCGGGGGCCTCGCGGTCCTCCTCGAACACGACGGCGTCATCCTCTTCGGGTGCATCCGGCTGCGGGAGGGCGCTGGAGGACGCTAACGCAACGGCCAGGCCGAGCGCCAGCCACCACGTGACCGCTCTCCTCATCGTACCTGCTGGAGAAAAGACGATCGGTCAGAAAAGAAAATAGGGAGACGCCAACTATTACTCACACGTATTAATGAAATAAATGCCATCAGTTTACAGAAGGATATCCCAAATGTAGGAATACATGTCGCAAGTTGCAACATTGATAAAAACTGTGGGGATTTTGTTATGATCCAAAGATAGAGGAGAAGGTCCAAATTCAGGCTAGGGTCTAAATACGGGCTAGTCTCTGTTGTGAAGCCGCAGGGTGTCGCACCTTGTCGGGAATGGCATGACCTAGGTCCCCTAGGTCCCACTGAACAGCAACGAAGAGTTGGCGGCCATTAGTCAACGTGCTCAGAAGCTGTGCGTAAAAAATCGTCGATTGTCGTGTTTTTCTACCATCAAACTTTTAGCAGGTATGTACAATATATTTTTTTACCATTAGCCAGTAAGCTATAAATGATGTTTGGCAGCAGGGTTGTGTTTACGTTGAGTTGGTGAACGGTTTCAATGCTTCGTTCATCCTTCTACGTCATACCGGTAATGGCCGCCGTGATTATTTTGTAAAATGTGGTTTGGTCTAAAAACGGGCTACCTCTCCGGAGTAGCCCATATTTGGACCAGACATCGTTTCAATTAACCTAAAAAATATGTGCCTAATTACAATGTAGCTACTATTTATTTAAGTAATTGTTATTATGCCATTTAATGAACTAAAGGAACAGCATTGCTAAAGTTTTATTGGCTTTCAATCATTAACTCAGCATTTATATACCTAGTTGAATGTTCTGGAAATAAATTTTTCCCCTTTCTGATGCACAAAGGTTAAGAAAAGACTTCGCTGTTTCACAAAATAAAATATATTTGCGACCGGTTTCGATACAACGTATCATCATCTGGCAATTACAAGTATCAGTACATAGAATTTATACCCTTGAAGGCGTTAGAGGGGCGGTAGAGTGGAGGTAGAGAAAGGGGGGAACTTCGGAGTACCTACTATTGGATGCAATTAGTTTGATTCTGTTTAGCTCCTTCATCCTGTTGTAATTCTACAATGGAATCAATCATAGTTGGTGAAGATTACAATGTATTGCAGATAGTTTGTGAGAGAAGTGGCGACACCACAGTGGCTCTCACAAACTATCAGCAATACATTGTAATCTTCACAGACTATGATTGATTCCATTGTCGAATTACAACAGGATGAAGGAGCTAAACACAATCAAACTAATTGCATCCAATAGTAGGTACTCCGATGTTCCCCCCTTCCTCCACCTCCACTCTACCGCCCCTCTAACGCCTTCAAGGGTATTAATTCTATGTACTGATACTTGTAATTGCCAGATGATGATACGCTGTATCGAAACCGGTCGCAAATATGTTTTATTTTGTGAAACAGCGAAGTCTTTTCTTAACCTTTGTGCATCATGAAGGAGTTTCACCAAGTTACGCCAACCACCATCGCATTTTTCCCCTTTCCTTTTTGTAGCATGCCAAGAAAGAAACCCAAGTATGTGCCCAAAGGTATAAGGAAGTCATGGGACAAGGATAAAATGGAACAGGCTATTGTGGCAGTGCGAGAGAAGAAGATGGGAACCCTCAAAGCTGCTAAAGTATTCGGTGTACCACGAACAACTTTGCAATCCTTGAGTAAAAGAACTGACTTGACTCCCGTAAGTGCCTGTAACATTAAACTAGGTCGACCCAGTTATTTAGGGCCTGAGTTAGAAGAAGAGCTCGTTTCATACCTGATAGTGATGGAAAAGTCATTTTTTGGTTGTACTCTGAAAGATTTAAAGCGCATTGCGTTTTCCTTGGCTGAGCGGAATGGAATTGAAAGTCCGTTCAAAAACGAGGAAGCAGGAAGGAGCTGGGTGGATCTTTTTCTTAACCGTCACAGTGATAGACTATCTCTTCGTAAACCATGCGGTACATCTTATGCTCGCGCTTTGGGATTCAATAAGGAGAATGTTGACCATTTTTTCAACTTGCTAGATGAGGCTTATGAAAAATATGGTTTCACAGGCGACCGCGTTTTCAATGTGGATGAAACCGGTCTTTCTATCGTCCAAAGCAAGAATCCCTATGTAATTTCAAGAAAAGGGAAAAAACAGATTGCTGCTCTAACATCTGCTGAAAGGGGAGCGACAATTACGATCATAAGCTGCATGAGCGCATCAGGAAATTTTGTCCCTCCCATGGTTATATTCCCCAGGACCAACATGACACAAACTCTAATGAAGAATGCCCCAATTGGAACAATAGGTCGAGCCCATCCTTCAGGATGGGTTCAAAGTAACCTTTTTGAAGAATGGATGAATCATTTCATTGACAGCGTAAAGCCAACTTCTACTTCCCCGGTTCTCCTTATTTTAGATGGCCACTACAGCCATGTTCGCAATCCGGGTGCCATTGATCTTGCCAAAGCAAATAATGTCGTAATGATCTCACTCCCTCCTCACTCGACACACAAGCTCCAACCCCTCGACAAAACGTTCATGGGGCCCCTTAAAACATATTACAGTGAAGAAGCGAGACTTTACATGAAACGTACAGGACTTCCTGTCTCCCCGTACGAAGTTATGGAGCTTTTTAAAAATGCCTATCTTCGTGTTCAGACTGGTGCCATTGCTGCTAGTGGTTTCCGAGAATCCGGCATCTTTCCTATGAACAAAAGTATTTTCACCGATGCAGATTATCTTGAGGCTCAGCAAGATGCAGAAAAATCTTGCAGTTCAGAGCCATCAACTCTACCACAGAGGTTTACTCTCCATATTTGAGATGCAGAACACATGATGAAGTAGCTGTAGTTCCCTCCTCTCCTAATGCAGACAAGGAAGGAGTTCCATCCTCCTCTGATGGAAACCAGGCAGTTGCATCATCCACTCCTCATAGAGACCAGATAGCTCTCCCATCAACCTCTCACAAGAACCAAACATTCTCAACTACTTCGAAGCGTGTTTCCCCATTTGATATTGCTCCTATCAGCACTCTTAAAAAGAAAAAATCAAACCGAGGTCGAAAGTCAGCTAAAGCATCACTGGTTACTGGAACACCTTACCGTGAGGAGCTACAACGGTGCTTGGACCACTGCAAAGTGACGAAAAGAAAGCTTGTGTTTACTGCTGATGGGGTGGGAAAAAGGAAGAAAGAGCAAAAAAGTCAAATTTCAAAGAGCAAGAAGAAAAAAAAATGTTCTCCTTCGCCGAGTTCCTCCGACTCAGAGGACAAGAAACATCCACCCCTGGATGACTCCGATTCGGAATTGGAGATACCACAACCCACCAAAACTACTCAACCAGATGATGCTTCCTGTCTGTTTTGCCAAGGATTGTTTTCCGAAGACAAAAATGGTGAAGAATGGGTACAATGTGTTACATGCCATGGGTGGGCTCACAATGAATGTGCTGGTTGCGAGAGATGTGTAAATGTGATTTTTGTAAGTGAATTTACATTTTATGCTCATATTGTACTGTTTTTATGTGAATTTTACTGTCATTACTGTTTCTTATTAAGATTTTCGAAAAAATTAGGGGTAGCCCATATTTAGACCTCATTTTCAAAATGCAAGTTTTTGCAATTTTTTTTAAATATTGTAAGGTTCAGTATATCGATAGCATCAGGGAAAGGCAGGATTAGTTTAAAGGAAAAACTCCATTACTCAAGCAGGTTTATTGGGCACATCCGCACTCTACAGCCGCCAAACACACTCTCCGCTCTTCGTGGACGCAACTCCGATGGCCGTTCTCATAGCACGCCTCTCCGCGTGATATCTCCTCTATCTTCTCACTCGCGACCACCCAAGAGGCTGCCTTCTGCTGACGCTGCACGGTTCTCACGCATAAGGCGATGGGGAGTGGGGTACGTGACAGGAAGGGTGATAAGACGAGACGCAAACCGCCAATGCAGCGGCCCGTGGGCGGTGGGTGGCGAGAGGTGGAAAAAGGAGGTCACGTCCCATCTTCGTGATACTTACATCACCCTCCCTCCAAACAACATTTAATCCCCCGATTAAATGGGGATGGCCGGAAACTGGAAAAATGCTTAATAAGTGACAATATATACCAAAGAACCAAAAACATCCAAGCAATTGGGATTACCCACACGATACAAAAGAAAAAAAAAAATTAACACTCAGTAATGGTAAATCATGTCCCCAAAATAAAAGAAAAAACATAGCATTCAAGGAATAATGTTTACACAAAAATAAATTCTGAGAGACAATAAAAAATAAACGTGTACAAAACCATCGTGGAATAATAATTACACTTCTACCATTACACAAATCAACAAATTCAGTACATCAACAATAAAAGCACAAACCAAACTATGAAAGTACACTTCAAACGCCACCGTGAAAGAAAGAATTGGGAAGAAAACAAATCATTCAAATATTTCACGCGCCTTTCTCTTTCTCACTTCACTTCTCCTCACTTTCATTTACTTTACGCGATACACAATAAAAATTTCTTCACTTTTCTCAGGATCTCTGACAGCCACGAAAAAGCTCTTCGGGGCAAGGGGGTTGGGAAGGGCAAACAGTTTTATTTTAAATCAGTCACACACTCTGAACATTTCACGCTACAATCACTGGCCTTTGAATTACTTTTCTCGTCTCGGCCGTAAGTCGTAGACACGGGGACCACTCACACCCACTGGGACCTCGTCGGGGGGGGCAGGGGAGGGTAAGGGCGTCTTCTCGTCAATGACGTCTTCTCCAGCTGGCGGCGAGACGTCCTGCCGTCGCGGTCGAGGGCGGAGATGATATGGGGGTCTCCGCGGAAGTGCCGGCGTGTCGACCTTCGCAGGAATGCAGCCTATCTCACGCTCACCGCCCAGATGATGCCGCACTGTTTGTTGACACTCTTCTTCGCCGGCCGCCGAGTTAACACTCGATTCTTCGTTACACTCCGTATTCAAGTCTGGGCTTGATGCTTCCTCTCGAGAGACAGTGGACTCAGGGGGGGAAACTTGAGGGATTTCACCAACACTAGGGGTGGGGGAGGGCTCACTTTGGGAAGGGGGGGCTTCAATTCGCGTATTCGGCGATTCTTGAGGAGGACATGTGGAATTAGTCATATAAGGTAAATTTTTCCTTGGTCTTCCCCTCCCCCTTCTAAACACCTCAGGGTGGAAAATACAGTCAGCTTCTCGCTTTTGTTTTTTGCACGCTCGATCAGCACACGCAAACGGAATTTCGCCAATGCATTCCTCCCATTCACTATCGGATACGGCCTTTCTCGGTCTGCCACGCCGTCTTTCTCCGTGGGGTGGGGGAGGAATCGAAAGATGACTAGGGTGGGGTTTCACTCGATCCTTATGTACGATCACAGTCCTATGCTGAAGCTGCAATTTTAAATTGGAGGGGGAAAGTACTTCTATCACCCTATACGGTCCTTTCCAGGGGCTGTGAAACTTTCGCACTTTGCCCGGTTTAAGAACTGGGTCCGTCAAGTACACATACTCACCCGCGACATAATTTCTCCCCCTTTTAGTGTTTTTTAATCCTTTAGCTTGTTCCTCATGGGCTCTGCGATTATTCCGTTTACAATCTTTCCAAATCACTTGCAGTCTATTTTGTAGCTGGGACACAAAATCGTCCACGGAAACAGGGGCGTTTTTCACGCACTCAAAGGGGGTCTTTAGCCTTTCCCCGAATATCACTTCATGAGGGGAACGACGTACGCTTCTATGCCAGCTTGAATTGTATGCACAGACTGCATAACCTACCCATAAATCCCAGTCATTGTTTTTGCAATTAACATAGTGGGAGATGATCTGAGCTATTGTACGGTGTACTCTCTCGACCCTGCCGTTACATTGGGGGTGGAATGGGGAGGTTTGTAACTTCTCTATGCCCAACAACCGACACACATTCTGGAAGAGTTCCGAGGTAAAATTACTACCCTGATCGGAAAGTATTTTTTCCGGGACACCGAACTTAAGTATCCAATCGCGCACCAGAGTAACGGACACAGATTCCGCGGTTTGATCCCCCAAGGGCGCCATCACCAAATACCGTGAAAAATGATCTATGATGGATAATACGTAACGATTTCCGCGTTCCGTTTTTGGGAGCGGCCCCACGATGTCTAGTGCAATGAATTGGAATGGTCGGTCCGCCTCCGGCAGCGACTGCAATGGCGCCTTTGTCTTCCCATATGGCGACCTACGTAGACATGACACGCACCCCCTGACGTAATCAGTACAGTCTTTCTTCCATCCCGGCCACCAATACTGACCGCCCACGCGATACTTCGTGGAATTTACACCCATGTGCCCAGCGAGCCTATGGTCATGACACTGCGTTAGTATTTGCCTCCTCAAACCAGCAGGAACAACTACTTTGTGCACCCCTTCCTCAATTCGACACAGCAAGCCATCCGCAAATTCAAACTTATTCTTCCCGATCCATCCGATGCACTCTGCGTTTGCTTCTTGCGCCTCCTTTAGATTCAGTTCCTCCTCTGCAGCGACTTTTCTTACCTTGCGGCTCAACCCATCGGCATTCCCATGCAATTTCCCCGGCTTATGACACACCTCGTAATCGTATTCCGACAATTTTAATGTCCAACGAATCAACCGGCTATTAGGATCCTTCAGACTAAATAACCATTTAAGAGCCGCATGATCAGTGATAATGTTAAATTTTCGCCCATATAAGTAACACCTGAAATACCCTACGGCCCAAACGACGGCGAGTAATTCTCGTTCAGTGGCAGAATAATTTTGCTCCGCTTGATTAAGCCTACGAGATGCAAAGGCGACGGGATGTTCTTCTCCACCAATCTCTTGTGATAACACGGCGCCGAGGGCGTGATTACTAGCATCGGTAGACAACGTGAACGGTTTCCGAAAATCAGGATATGCCAGCACAGGGGTGGAAGTTAGAGAGTATTTCAATTGACTCAAAGCAGCCTCGCATTCAGCGTCCCACTCGAATGCCCTCCCCTTTTTAAGAAGATTTGTGAGCGGCTTTGCAATCGACGCGAATCCCTTTACAAATCGCCGATAGTAGTTAGCCAGGCCGAGAAATGACTGCAGCTCTCGGACGTTCGTAGGTGTTGGAAAATCTCGCACCGCTTGAATTTTTTCTGATTCCGGTCGCACCCCTTCACCACTTATCACATGACCCAAATACTTCACGCTGCTTTCCGCAAAATTGCATTTCTCCATTTTTAACGACAACCCAGCGTCACTTAGCCGCTGGAAAACAGAGCGTAACCGGACAACATGATCATCCACCGTGTCACTGAATACGATAATATCGTCTAAATAGACGAGGCAACGTTCCGGCTTAAGGCCTCTAAGTACGCCGTCCATCATCCGCTGAAAACTTCCCGGCGCGTTCCTAAGGCCGAAGGGCATGCGTTTATACTCATACAGGCCACTATCGACAATAAACGCGGTTTTCTCCTGCGAGTCTTTAGCCATGGGTATCTGGTGATAACCACTCGTCATATCCAAAGTAGTGAAATAGCGACACCCCCCTAAATAATCCAAAGTTTCTACTATGTTAGGTAGCGGGTACACGTCAGGAATTGTGACAGCATTAAGTGCCCTAAAGTCTACACAAAAACGGTACGCCGGCTTTCCATCGGTAGACTTTTTTGGAACAATAACAATTGGGCTCGCCTAAGGACTGGAACTAGGGGATATTACCCCAGTTTTTAACTGCTCTTGGACGAATTGTTCAACCAAGGGCTTCTGGTGAAAAGGAATCCGATACGGACGTCGGTATATTGGACGAGCGTCACCAGTAGGAATATGATGTTCGACGAGATTAGTAACAGGGATGGATTCCTTTTCACTAAATAGTCCCCGAAAACTTTCTATTAGTTCCTGAAGAGGTTTCCTTTCCGACTCTGAAAGGTGTGCAAGTTTTTCCGTGAGATCCCACCCCGACTTGTCCTTCTCCGCGCGTCTAATTGCTCTTTCCGGAACTTCACTAATTTCCACACCGTTTGCCGCGGCAATCGTCGTACCTCGACGTATTCTAATTCCCTCGTCACTCCAATTAGACATCATTACTATTACCCGGTTTTCCTCATCCACCCTACTCAGAGTCCGGGCAACGGCACATCCTTCCACTTCAATCAATTTGGGTTCTATCACAACCATTTCTGCGCCCCCTACCGCCGCGCGTGGTACAGTCACTCGAAACCTTTTTTCAGACCGCGGCGGTATGTACTCCTCATCTGAAAGAATTACCATATGGTCCTGGTCCGTAGTGATCCGGAACGCACTAAATGTCTTTTCCGAATGAACATTCTCTACCCCATCAGCCCCGTGCAGCGGAATAACACGCCCGTCTAGTTTCATTGCCCTTTCTGGAAGGTTGATTACACATCCGTATTTACATAGAAAATCTAACCCCAAAATCCCTTCAAAACCGCCCAATGTTTCAACTACTTGCACATTGATTGGATAAACATAACCGCCTATTTCTAAAGACACCGACTTCTCACCATAACTTTTCAGCACCCGCCCCGCGACGCCTCGGATGCGATATTGTGACGGCTTCATCCCGCTCCCTCTACACGATCCCCGCACTAATAATGACACTTGGGCCCCAGTGTCTAACAGAAACGAGCACATTTTCCCTTCAACCACCGCTCGCACGACTAAGTCCTTCACTCCCGCACTCACCTGGATGGCTGGAATCAGCACTTCCTTTACCAGGGGTCGGCGCCGGCGGGACGGTCGACCCCTTTGCCGTTTAAATTGGCCGCCCGGCTCGATGACCCCTTCCTGCACTCACGAGCAAAATGGCCCTCCACGCCGCAGCTGTAGCACTTCCCACGGCGTTGGCTGCGACACTCACGGGCGAAATGGCCAGTGCGCCCGCAATTGTAGCACTCACGAGCCGTCACCTGGAACGCTCGACGACTGGGCGATGGATTACGCGGCGTCCTCTCAGCCTCCCGAATTCTCACTGCCGTCGCGACGGCGGCGTCGAAACTCTCGGGCATAGCGAGTCGGCATAGCCTGCCCAATTCGCCCGAAAGGCCTCTCAAGAAGGCATCCAAGGCTCGCTGATCAGCCTCGTATCTCATTGCCTCCATCCGCTCCGGAGTTCCGCCGATTTCCGCCGTCCGCGCGTTGATCCGCCTGACTCGATCCGCGAACTCTTCGATGTCCTCCTTCGGCTCCATGTGAATGACTGCTAGGAGCTCTCGGTAGAAACGAGCGGTCTTCTTCGAGCGATAGCGGTCGAGAATGATATTCTTCCACGCCGAGTAAGTGGCCGCCGTCTTACATTCTGATCTCGTGCGCTCGTACACCGCGGCTTCCCCACCCAGACGTAGCCGCGCGGCGGCGAGCGTTTCCCCATCGCTCCATCCGCTCAGGGACGCCACCTGCTGGACTCGCTCGAGGTAGGCATCGACGTCATCGCCGGGGCGACCATGGAAGGGTTCTATGGAATTTAGGAGGGTGAATTTTGCCCTCGCGGGTGAAGCGACCTCCTGCCCTTCTCCCCTGGCGACGACGGCTCTCAAACGCTCGTTCTCAGCACCCAGCTGCTCAAGTTTGTCTGCGAAGTCGTCGATCACCCGTTGGAGGTCCACCTCTTGCCCGCCGAAACTAACCCGACTCGCCATCTCGCCTTAGGTCGTCTCGTGTACTGCCCCCTGATACATATCGATCCCCACTTCGGACACCAGATGTAAGGTTCAGTATATCGATAGCATCAGGGAAAGGCAGGATTAGTTTAAAGGAAAAACTCCATTACTCAAGCAGGTTTATTGGGCACATCCGCACTCTACAGCCGCCAAACACACTCTCCGCTCTTCGTGGACGCAACTCCGATGGCCGTTCTCATAGCACGCCTCTCCGCGTGATATCTCCTCTATCTTCTCACTCGCGACCACCCAAGAGGCTGCCTTCTGCTGACGCTGCACGGTTCTCACGCATAAGGCGATGGGGAGTGGGGTACGTGACAGGAAGGGTGATAAGACGAGACGCAAACCGCCAATGCAGCGGCCCGTGGGCGGTGGGTGGCGAGAGGTGGAAAAAGGAGGTCACGTCCCATCTTCGTGATACTTACACTGAGATAATTCTGCTCACAGGAATAAAATTTAAGCGACCGTCAAATTCCAATACACATTCCCTCTTCTACTACTTTCAATTTTAAGATGGCGCTTCAAACAGTTCTCTTCAGTTGTATTACTCTCGCAGTGTTATTTCTTTGCTCTTTATTTTCAAGAATCATCGTAGATCGACTTTAAATAATAAAAATAAATATATATTTTTATAAAAAAACAACGTTTTTATCGCGACCTAAAAGGAATATAATAAAGTTCCTATGAGCCTGAAAGTCTCTAAATTGTTTGCTTCATATACAACTATATACTTTGGGATGGTTCTGCATTATCATGAAAGTTCAGCTAGATAGCCAATTGTAGAGCGGGTTAAATTAAGTTGCAAGACAACCTGGACAAGATAGCAAACAACAAAGCGAGTGTTTAAAAACGTTATAAGAAAGGAAGAGACATCGCCGCGTTAGAGAGTCCGACGACGCCTCAGGGATAGGATAGCATTAGAAAGAATATGGATGGAAGAATTTCCCGCCTTCATTTAGACGACGCCATATAAACCAGCGAAACCAGATTTAATGTCCCTACAGATATATGGAAGACCTTTTTTTGGCTTTGTAAATACTTGAAAACTACGCTAATGAGTTAAAACTGGCAGAGGCCAATGTAACCGTGTCAAATGTGCATAGTTTTTTCATTCACAAACATGGCAAATCGTCCACACAGTAATTTCGTCGATTTTATGAGTGTTTCTTAATTAATTTTGGTGTAAGGGTGAATTTTATTATTTAATTAATTAATTTCGATTGAGCGATCAATTTTATTTGAGGGTAGACCAACGTATTTTTCTAAGAGCTAAGCGGCCACCTCCATAACAAACAAATCCCTAAATCATCTTATTTGACTGGCAATGTGCTGTATATGAAGTTGTCCCACAAAAGTATCCCATCAGGGATTGGAATTCCTCCAAGGATACTTCCTCTGAAAAATCGCCGCCTGGATAATAGAACATAATATTATATATACGCTGGGTTTTGAATCCGTGACTCTGAATCGGAAGCCCATACGTTAGGCACTGAATCAGGATGATCCTCTTATTCATTTGCTCATCAAAATAATCTCAAGGTTCAACCAAATTTTATGTGCAATTTTATGTTTATTTTATTTATTTTCGTCGCCCCGAAAACAGCTCATTTAAGGCCAATTACATCGGAGAAAATAACATGAAACAACGACTACCACACACAACCATTCCCAGGGTTGGGGCAACCTACCCAGGCGGGACTCGAACCCGCGACATTCGATTTGGCAGGCGAGGACTTAGCCCCGCCGCCACCGAGGCCGGCATTTGAAAATAAAACGAAGCATAATATTGGAAACAAATCTACGTATTAACTTCTATGGCAAATTAGATGCGTCCAGAGACTGCGAGAAAGGGAAAAGTGTAATCCCCTTCCCGTTATTAAAATCAAGTGATCCCTTTATTGATGGCCACGTAGGGATGATAACCCACTATTTTGAAATTTATTCCTCTAAGCTATTTCAGTGATTGTTTATTATGAAAGTTCTTTACTGTTTATAGGCATTTTCTCTAAATTAATTTCTGTAATTTCGTTTGCTCTTCAACTTAGCACACTAGTGTCTGGCCTTTAAGAATCGAATGCAAAGAATCATTAGAACAGTAATAAATATCGAAGAATTAATTATTAAGCAATTATTTTCACATTAAAATGCATTAAAATATAACCATGATGTCTTCATTATTAATACATACTTAAATTAAAATTCATAATAATAGAAGAATATGAAAGCATCAATCTAAAAACTTATAGCGTCTTACATACCTCGAAGAGTAAAATGCACTCCTCCTTAGAGGATTGCAAAGTATATTGAAATATTATGGGGGATTAATAAGTATCGGCAAGGATAATAATGGTCGCCAAAAGTAAGAATCGAAATGTAAAACACAAGCTAGTGAGTAAGAGAGTGGTACTATGCCCCTCCCCCCTACGTGCTCTTCTGTCGCATTCCAATTGTGGTGGAGGGAGTGCCAGCATAAGAAACAGGGAGGAAATACTCGCACCCCCGTAACCCCCCGTCCTTTCGTTACGAGCGCTTCCCTTTCGCGTCAAGCATTCACTTTCCTGTACTTACTCGGTGCAATGGAATGGAAGGGGGTGATCGCACAAGAAAGGGAATGAGACAACGGTTCAAGGGAGGTGGCATCAGAGTGAAATCTCACTCCACACTTTCCACTACAGTCACCAATCGCAGAAGGGAACTTAATAAAAAAAAAGACCCTTAAAAAAAAGGTACACTTCATCAGTTATTACCGGCGAACACTTCTTGAGCCTTAGTCCTTTTGTTTGATAAGCCCACATGATTAGGTGCTAAGCCAAAGATTAGATGGATAGGGAGTGACTAATAAGACGACAAACTAAACTAAAATATCAATAATTTCTGATGTATCATAACACAAGCGACCATTAAAAAATATCATAATTATTTATGAATTTTTTTCGTGCATCACACCAGATGGACTTACCAATGCCTCCTGGGAATTCATTATCCACCAAAGAAATATAAAATCATATGTATAAATATCTATAAATAGATGGTCTCGAAATAGTCCATTTCGCATCCAAAGTCATGTATAAAAGAATGAGCCACCAGAGTTAGTAATAGGGCCCACAAACAAGTGAGGGTGACGTTAGCAAATATGTTATTATGATCGGAGTAAAATGAATATGATATTCCAACAATCCACCAAGTATTTGGAAAACCTTAATTTGTCAAAGATCCCAATCGTGCAATGCCAGGCTAAACAATGGCTAATAGCAATTGACATTTCAGAGGTATGCACAAATAATTCAATGAGGTAAATGAAGTAAAATCATTGCTGTACCCGACACGGCTTCCATGACTTATTTTGCTTCTCATTGGAGAGAAAATTAACGAAAGAGAAACCCCATAAGGGAAGCAAAACACAATAGTTGCATGATACGGCGCATCGCTACAAGCCAAGAAAAATAGCTAAATCGAGAGAAAATTAGCCGAGGAAATTGGAGGGCCGAGTCAACAAACCCCAATGAGTGTATGAGTAAGTCTCACAAAGAAACATGGCTCAAACAGACCGAGGCAGTTCCTAGCGAAAGCGCCGGCTCGCTTAAATGCGTTTCTCGAAAAGGACGCGCTGTCGAAAAAAGTGAATAAGGTAGAGGCAATCGTCGTGGAACGGGGTCGCATCCTCTTCGCATTGTCTGTCCACCTCTAAGGCAACGTCAAAAGACCCTGGAAGACACTGCTGTCACAACGCAAATGCGTACACCATGAGACAGACGCACGACATCCGTTGGCGCCACAATCGGCACTGTTCCCGCGCTCTGATTGCGGTCGCGGCCGCCAGGGCGAGGCGCCGCCGCCGCCGCGAAGGGGACAAACAAGTGACTGCGCACGCAAACAGAGCGCGGTGGTCCGTTCCGCGCCATCGGTCAGGGAATCCTCGTACGCGTTCCGTCGCGGCATCTCCCCCGTCAATCACGCGAATCGAGAGAAATACTGACTGAGGTCGCGATGTGGCCTATTCTCCCTCGAGCACGACCCACTTAAAGATGTCAAGTGAGCGAAAAACCATTTCTATCAGCTGGTCCAAACTGCTGATCCACTCTGAGCTATGTCGCACCTTCCATAATCCAATGCCACAAGATTCCCTTAAGAGTACAAGGACCAGATACTTCATTTCGACGGGTAATTTCAACTTACTTCATCAATTTGCTTGTAATTTTTTTCTGTCGTCTTCATTTTTTCTGACTTTTGTTTATTTTTTATGGAACTTATTCCTTTAAAATAAAACTTATTTTTTTCACATAGAAATGGTCGCGACGCGTCGCTGATTCGTGGGAGCTCAAGTATTCGTTCTAGGTGGCCATCAATGTGTAGCTATATGATTCAAAAGCTC
This sequence comes from Ischnura elegans, assembly GCF_921293095.1. Classification (NCBI taxonomy): domain Eukaryota; kingdom Metazoa; phylum Arthropoda; class Insecta; order Odonata; family Coenagrionidae; genus Ischnura; species Ischnura elegans. Next base: position 28,194,682 of record NC_060250.1, on the reverse strand, counting down.
CTGCGAAGCGGACACACTACTTTTTCCATTCAGGGGCCGTATTCTGTAACTCCAAACCGATCGGTGCGGCACCGATTCGTCGGGTGCGACGTCACACCGACTCCAGGTAAGAAGTCGTGCGATTCTGTACGAACCCGATCGGTGCGGCACCGACGTGAGGGCGAGAGATCGTCGGTAGCCTTGCCGACAGCAAAAAGGTGTCGGTACGGCCACCGACTAGTGGGTTTCATCAACTCCCCGGTGCGCATTGTACGTTTTATTTTGTTTTTATCTCATCACCGAGTAAATAATGAGGTTTGCTGCAATGTTATCTTTTTCTGCCCCTTCGAATAGGCCACTATTATTCACTGTGTCATCATCTATATTGATTACCTTGACATAAATATAAGATATTGGTTAATAAACATGAGGTTTGCCACTATATAATGACTTTCTCTCATTTATGTTACCACTTTCACTCGCTTGTAATAGGATTTCTTTCACTCTATCATCATTTATTTGCTCCTTTGACATAAAAAAGATATTTTTGATTAAATATGAGTTTTGCCGCAATGTTATCACTTTATCTCACTCTGAATAGGCAACTATTATTTCACTCAATCATCATTTGGCGTTTCTCTCGGCATAGAAATCACATCTCATCGGTTGGGTCTGTCCAAACTGATTTACGCTGGTAGTACTGGTCACACGCCTTTCATCGAGCCTTGACACGCCATCATCTCCTGCCATCGCTCCGCAGCAAGAGAACGCCGATTGCGGCAAGAAGAAAGCGCTATTCCCATACTGCCATCGGCAGTAGGTCCTTAAAAGGACCATTTTTGAAGACGTCAAAAATTTTCCACATTCTACGCCAAAACCTTCCAGACACCAAGGGAAGTCGAGCGCCCTCACGGACGCAGGCCTCCGAGGCCATTAAGAGGACCTTTTTCAACAAACAAGAAGAAAACGCCATTCCCTAGTCGCAAAGAGGGCGCCCGAGGGGCTGCGGTTGGCTGCGTCTGTACCTACCATCAGGCGTAGTCACTGCGGTTCTCACCTTCGGGTGGCGCCATACTTTACAAGCGACATTTCCCTTGGTCTTCTCGGCCGTTAGTACCCGGGCTTCTGGGCCGTTAGCATCGCCCATAGCACCCCCGGAGAAAGCGGCCGGGTCCACTTCTTAGGGACCCCAAACTGCCCTCCCTGCCCTCCACCACTTGAAATTGGCCGCCATGGACTCCATGGCGGCCTCTGCCGCCAACGATGGAAATGAAGAATCCGTCAGCAGAGAAGATGAAGACATGACGTATACTGATGAAGAGGTTGACTACTTATTCTCAGAAGCAGCGCAAAAGCCTCATACGAACCAACTAGAAAACGGAAAAAGCCGCCAATCAAGCCCTACTCCACAAACCTCAACTAACATTTCAACTCCCGCACCACCATCTTCAGCCACTTCTGCACCACATAGAAAGCTTATAACCATAACAGTTCCTGAAAAACTCACCCACGATCCCCGTTTTCGCAATTTTCTCAACCTACCTGCAGAGGCAATGCCTGAATTTACCTCAGATCCTGAACGGCCCCCTTTAGGGCCTTTTACAACTCCGTCTAAGCGTAGGCGGGTTAGAAACACGCCTTCGCCACCGTCTCCGGCTCCCATTTTGCTACAGAACCAGTTCGCACCTCTGTCAGCAGACGATACTGCAGCCCCTGCAAAAGAATCAACGCCACCCGCGCAACCAAGACTTCAGAAAACAATCCCACAAAAGAAATCATCAGTCCCGCCCATCTTTTTGAAGGAGCCCACGGGCTGGTCCGACAAATACCGAGCCATTAAAGCCGCCTGCGCATACCCACCAGTGTGCCACTCCACCGGCTCCTCGGTAAAGATACAAACATCTTCATCAACAGACTTCCGCGCTCTCGTGCGCCTTTTTACTGAAAAACAATGGGCGTATTTTACCTACCAACTACCGGAAGACAAAAAAACATTCCTGGTCATTCGCGGACTCCGCATAGACACGCAAATCAGCGAAATCAAAGATTCCCTATCAGAAAGGAACATCCAAGTTCAGGAAATCCGCCAGCTAAAAACCACCCGGCCCACTCAAAAACAACAGAAAGAACTGGAAGCCACTCCAACCGACGATCCTGCTTACCGACAGCAACAATACCCACCACGGAACCTTCCGCTGTTTCAGATTAAACTAATCCACCCAAACGACGTAGAACGCATAAAAAACGTCTCTTATCTCTGTGGCCTTTCGGTAACTATAGAAGATTACAAATCATCACCAGGACCGCCCCAGTGCAAGAAATGCCAGCGAATTGGGCACACAGCTAATTCCTGCGGCCTTCAAACTAGATGCGTACGCTGTGGCGGCCCACATTCCCACAGAGAATGTACAGTCGCAAAACCGGAACCGGCTAAATGTGCCAACTGCGGAGGGGAGCATCCTGCAAATTACCGGCAATGTCCAGCGTACAAGTCGTATGCCGAAAGACTGCAATCAGCCAAAAAGCAATCCTCTACCCCAGAAACGCCTGACGTCAACTCCACAACAACCTTCCCTTCTCTTCCGTCACCTGCTCCTGCTCCCATTCAGCCACAACCACAACCCCCTGCTCCACCACAACCGACCTCTCAACCTTCTCTTCAAGAAACAATTGCCTCCTTCTTCACTCCTTCTATCAAATCGAAACTGTTCTCCTGGCTAACTAACCTTGTCAAAAAATTAATAACTCCATCGGAAAAATCCAAGACAGACATACTACTCGAAGAAATCATCCAGGCAGCGCTGTTATTCATCAATGATGGATAAACGCAAGGCCATTCAACTAAGAGCACTGCAATGGAATATGAATGGAATTGGATCAAAAACAGAGGAACTTATGAACATTCTACATGAACATGTAATTGATATTGCAATCATCCAAGAAACATGGCTAAATAACAAGAAAAGAATCTACACCCCCGGGTATCACCAACTTCGTCGCGACCGCGAAGAAAAACAAGGCGGTGGCGTATTAATTTTAATCAAAACCTGCCTTATCTTCAGCCAAATTCCATTCCCAGAATTGGAATCCTTAGAAGCAGTCGGCGTAACCGTCGGAACCAACATTGGTAGCATAAACTTTTGGAGCTTCTACTATCCCCCCAAAAAGATCAATATGAATGACCTCAAATTTATAACAGAAACATTAACAGGAAGAACCTTCGCCGGTGGCGACTTAAACGCGAAGCATACCAGCTGGGGAGCTTCAACCACCAACGCCGCTGGTAGAAAAATTCATTTCATTGCCGAAGAAAGAAATGCCAAAGTTCTCACCCCATCTACCTTCACCCACTATTCCGTCCATGGCACCGCTGACATCCTCGACCTAGCCCTCACAACCAACCTCCCTGCAATAGAAAACCCCATCACTCTGGACTCATCTGCCTCCGATCACCTTCCACTCCTCTACTGTATAAACTGCTCCGCATCCGCCCGTATTCCAATCCCGAGAACTGGCATCAACCTTAATAAATTCAACCGTCTGGTTGCTGATAATATCTACAAGCTCGAAAAACTTCCGCTCTCCACCCGCACTGATGCCGACGCCTGCGTTGAACAGCTCACGGCAACAATCCGCGACTGCGCCGACGCTTCCAAATTTTCCATCCCAGAAGACAAAAATCCGGATGCTCTTCCACTAGAAATCCTCCAAGCCATTAAAAACAGAAACAAAGCCAGGAAACTGTGGCAAGCAATCAGAACAAAGGAAAACCACGACCACTTCAAGATACAGCGAAACAAAGTCAATCGCCTCCTGAAAAACCACCGCCAAAACCGTTGGGATAAAAAAGTCGCCTCCCTTTCCACGGAGGACAACTCAATCTGGAAGATGGCCAGAGCCTTAAAAAACCCCCTCAACCAGACTCCACCTCTTAAATCCGGAGACACAACTGCCTCAACAGACTACGAAAAAGCAAATCTCTTCTCGGACATGCTCGAGGCGCGATTCACAAACACCCTAGAATCCGAGCTTGAAGAAGAAGCAGAAGCACATTGGATGAGCCTAAGCTACTGTCCAAACGACCAGCCAGCTCTCACCTGCGACCACGAGATCATCGAAGTAGTCAAAGGACTCAAAAGGAAATCTGCGCCTGGCCCTGATGCTATATCGAATAAGCTACTAAAAAACCTTCCAGCCTCTGCCTTTTCCTTTCTTGCCACATTCTACAACTTCCTTTTTCACATCTCCTATTTCCCAACAGCATGGAAGCGCGCTAAAGTTATCATGCTGCCCAAACCTCAAAAACCTGCAACGAATCCTTCCTCCTACAGACCTATTTCTCTCCTCTGCACTCTTTCCAAACTGTTTGAAACTCTAATCCACAACCGCCTCAAACACCACCTATCCCTAGAACATAGCATCAGGCCAGAGCAAACAGGCTTCCAACCAAAAACATCCACAACACACCAGATCCTGCGACTAACTGAGAAAATTGCAAATGGTTTCAACGCCCGACTCATCACTCAGGCAGTCTTTCTTGATCTAGAAGCTGCGTTCGACCGGGTTTGGACCTTGGGCCTCATCTTAAAAATCTCATCCTTCCCCATCCCAATGTACCTGCAAAAAATAATCAAATCCTTCACCACAGACAGAACCTTCTACGTTAAATTCAATACAGCCTCTTCTATTACCCTTCCTATTACCTCCGGCGTCCCGCAAGGCGCCATCCTATCCCCCACCCTATTCAACATGTATGTAAATGACCTTCCCTTAATTCCCGGCAACGAGGCTTTTCTTTACGCAGACGACACCACCTTCATAGCTCAAGGTTCAAACCCGAGAACAACATCTGACTTGCTTCAAAGACAAATAGACGAATACGAAGACTGGGCAGACTCGTGGAAGCTGACGGCTAATCCTACCAAATGTATTCACATGACCTTTAGCAGGCGCCCAAAAGCGGGCACTGGAAATCCCATATATTACGGGACCAAAGAAATCAGACGGCAAGAAACATCTAAATTCCTAGGTGTAACCCTCGACAGAAAGCTGATCTGGAACCACCACATCAACAACACCATCGGAAAAACCAAAGCCGCTGCAGCAGCGCTTGGGCCACTGCTCCAGAAAAGGTCGAAATTATCGCTAAAAACTAAATGCCTTCTGTACAAAACCATGCTAAAACCACTCCTATCTTATGCTTCCCCAGTCTGGCTAATGGCTTCAAAAACCCACCTATCAAGACTACAAAAAACAGAAAATGTACTACTACGGAAGATCGTGGGTGCCCCATGGTACATACGAAACAAAGATCTGAGGAAAGACCTCAAAATAACTCCGCTATTAACTGAATTGAAAGCAAACCTTCCCATATTCAAAAGGTCTCTCATACGCACAGGAAACGAAAAAATAATTGATCTCTGGGAATATACCCCAGATCTTCACTTTAGACATCGCACGCCTCTCTTTGCCCTAATCCCTGACCACATCCCCTCCCCATGAACAAAAATAAGTAGAAACACTGAAATATCAATGAAAATATAAACAGTAGACGTGAACCCTGAAGAAACCCACTGGAGACAGCCAAAAGGCTGGGGCTAGTGACTCATAAATAAACAGAAATTCCGGCGAGGCGAGGCGAGGCGGCATAGAAATAAGATCTTTTTATTTAAGTATGAAGTTTGCCACAACGGTATCAGTTTCTTTCATTTGTAACAGGCAACTATATTTCATTTTATCGTCAGTCATTGATTCCCTTGACGATAAAAGAAGATATTTGTTAATAAGTATGAGGTTTACCGCAATGTTATCATTTTCTCTCACTTGGAATGCGCAACTTAAACATATGTATTTCACACAATCACAATTTCTTTACTTCCTCGGCATTACACTTCTTTTAATTACACCCAGTTTCATATTTTTATAACAATTTCCTAACTTGTTCCTCTAATATGACATTTACATTTGCTTTTGAATCCTACGTTCACGTTCCATGGTATGTTATTTTCGTCTGCTACGGTGCCAATGGCATAACCTTCCGTTGATAACATTTAGACGGAACTTACTTAATGACAACTATATTACCAAATCATGAATAAATAGCAATATACGGAACCAATATTTAAAAAAAGAAACTACGATCTCAAGGATAGTTTCAATAATTCATTGCAGCAACAACAATCTCCATCACATACAAACTTTATTGTGATGTTGTAATATTGTTTCCTTCGATTCTGTAGGTACAGCATTACTACCACACATTATATAAGCATTGTTAACAACTTATCCAATACCGTTTATCTTAATCTAGCAATAAGTCGTAATTTCCGCAAATAAAAAGATTGAGAATGACGACAACAAACTGTGGCAATGAGTCTTCACTTGTTTTTACCCTTCTTTCATTGGTGGAGACACTTTTAACTTCGGATATATTCGGATTTTCCCTGTTTGGGAAGGAGAGGGAACCGTACCGACTGGATTGATACCGACGACCATACTGAATCGCTGAATTTGCCGTCGTCGGTATGGAAACCGTCGTCGGTACAGAATGATGTGCTGTCGGTGGGCTGGGAAGGGAAACCGACCGGTGCGGTACCGACGAAATACAGAATACGGCCCCAGGAAGGCTGAGAATATGTTAAGCAGGGGTCAGTTCCTGTTGTGAGCAGGAGCTCTGAGCGCTTACTCCCCCTGAATGCGCCCAGTGATTAACACTAGAGGGACCAGACGCGTCATTTTGACGGGAAACCTCTACTTAATCATATTGCCTAGAATTTTTTTCTTTTATCTTAATATTTTCTGAATTATTTTCATGGTACGTATTCCATTAAAATATAACTTGTTTTTGTCACATTGAAATGGAGTTAAACCACCTGTCTACCTTAAAATACAAACACCGTCAAAATGACTCGTTAAGCGTTTCTATTTTATTTGTATCGACAACGCGCGTTTTATTCAGGAAATTACTACACCAGTCTAGGTTTGGCCATTTTGATGTTTTAAGTAGCACATTTATGCATTTAAAATTTTTATTACATTTTGAATGGAAATGAGCAGCATATGTGCCATACCGTAAGGCGTGTGGTAGGCCAGGGCAGGGGAAGCAGGTGGTTGTGACCGCTGTTAATTTTAAACTTTTATTGTAACATGATTTGTAAACAATTACGCTATTGTGTTGATAAATAAAGAAAAAGGTTACATTTAGTGGAGTTATCACTTAATTTTGACATGAACGATGAAATATTTTAAATAATTATTACCCGTCGAAATGAATGGTCCTTCTAGGTACCCGTACGACTCCGGTCCTTCCAGTGTTAATGAGTGCGATCTCGGTAAACCGACATATTTGTAGCCGTGGCGTAGCCGGATTACCTAAAACGCTTGATTATTGGAAATGTACCGGAAACAAACGCAATGCACAAAAACCTTTTTAAGATATAATTTAGCTATTGAATACATATGGTGGCGCCATCTCTCCCAACTTTTTTAAACCGAAGAATGGCTTGGATACGTTAAGGACCCACCCCTGGTTAATTCCGAGGGATGTGGTGTACACAGGAGTGTGAATAATACCAATTCACTATCCTGGGCGAGACCACCGATATATATATATCTCAGTGGTCATGTCTCACAGCGGGCTGAAATCGAAAAAAGCTCGCCAAAAATCAAAACATCGACCTTTTCGTTTCGCATTGGGAATAGTACGTACATCATCATCATTTTAGAAATTTCTAGAGCATACAAAACTGAGGTTATGTTTTTTTCAAAATAAATTGTTTAATTTTTATAGCCCGTCAAACATCAATAAAAATCCACGAAATCTCGAGCGCGCGATTTTTACGAAAAAGTTCACTTCTTGTTCCCAAAGAAATGGATTACAATAATTTATTCTGAATTTTCGAGGATATTTATTGATATTACTATGCTTTTCATTAATTAAGAGCGAACTTTCGCTATCGTAAATTGTTTTTAATTAACTTTAATATTTGTTTAATATACTACCGTATTTTTGGTAATTTTTTTACCAATGCTCGGATGAAAGTAGTAACCGCCGCTTGCCGCTCCTGAAATATTTACCCTAGGAGTTAGACTGAAGTCTATATTATCAGACGGAAGTGAAAAATATTGCTTCAACTTGCATCCCTCCGATTTCTTCGTCCGGGTCTTGGGAGGCCAGTTGAATTCCTCAGACCGACTTGCCAATTCAGGATCTCTACGTGGGGGTGTCCGAGGGCCTTCACCTTGGTTTTGAATCCGGGATCAGTATCCGAGCGCTCTAACACAAGGGCACCATGGTAAGCCTCCATTTACGTCTCTCGGAAACACGTTGACAGCTTCATGAGACAACACATGAGACGTCACGTACGGGATCGGATTGGAGAATGGTTTGCTTCCGATCTCGGGGATTTGAATTCAATATCCGGCCGCGAAGGAGATTTTTTAATGTGTGTTCATTGACTGTTCAACCATACATACCCTTCCTTCATGGTAAAAAAGCTAGGTGTAGGTTGTCACCTCCAATAGGGTAGTTTCCTTCATCAAAGAAAACGAAAGGCATTGATTGCGATTCGTTACCCACCATTGCTGTATTCATAATATACAAATTATTTCCTTTTAGAAATACCGGTTTAGACGAATGGAAATGGTCCATTTTTATCCTCATTTGAAAAGGGCCAGATTGGCGCCCATGCGATGCCATCCACGTGACGTCACATGGACCTAGTTTCTATACGAGAAGATAGGAGTTATACGTCGTCTGAGGTTACCAATGCATGCATGAGGCGCAAAGCTCATGGAAACATGTCTTAATAATCACTTATTAAAACTGGCTAAGGTCGGAAAGTTTTCTTCATTTGATAAGGTATTAATAATCCTTATTTAAGCCAAGCGCTACCAGCCAGCAGGGTACTCAGCTACCCACTAGCAGCCTGCGTCGTATCAGCGCTCAAGCCTCCCTCAAGGTCACCTCACAAGGCGGCAGCGGGAACCAGAAATACGTCACACGGAGATATTTCCCGACATTCATCTTACTTACGCGTCGCGTTTTCGCGCGCTTGAAAATTTTCACTTTTCATTTAATCGCGAAAAATATATATCGTCATTTAAAAATCTAAAAGCGTGAAATACGTACTCCAGGAGTAATAATCTTTCGATTCAGGCAATAAAAAAATAATAGGAAACCACCCTATTATAAATATCACTCTAATACAAAGTTACGTCACACTTCATTTGCGTGGATTACGAAGAACGTATATCGGAATTGCTTTAATGAATCGACGTATGAAGTAATGGTGTCAGAATAAACAAAAAGATACATTTCTCAAGAACCTAACGTTAAAAAACGATGGAATAAAAAGAAATAACAAAAACTGACCTATAAAGCTAGGGAATTTTGGAAGGCCGCATAATTTTGTGCACGGGAATATGTACAAAACAGCATAATCAAAAAATATTTACACATTCACTCGTAACTACGCACATCGATAAGGAGCTGAATCATGTTGATATCAGTGGCGCATTTTCTTGATTGTGAGGTTGTAACTCACCAAATTAAGATGAAACCTCTCGTTGAAATATTCCTCACTTGAGTGTTACCACGAATTTGTAAAGTTATTTTAGAGAACAATATTTCTCAATCACTCACCAAGGTAGGAAACACTTTCACTTTCAAACAATGGACCTGGGTCACTGCATAGCTGGAGCAACTAACCACCTGTCCGATAGGTCGTCAAACGCGCCGAACATTATGGGCCGCTGCACGCATGACAAGCACTGGTTGAATGGCGCGACAAACACGCTAGGATGCCCGCAACTATATCTATAGCGGAGCCCACTTTCGCCATTCTTACTCCCCTATATTGTTCCCCGCAAACCACGGCAATACCCCTTCCACTTAGCGCCATGGTTTCCCTCCCCAAACATCCCCCGCCCCTTCTCTCCCTCCCTCCACTTCCTCACCGCCACTTCCGACCACCGCCCGCAAATTCAGCGTACTCCCTTATTCTCAACTCCACGTCGCTTCACCGCGGCCGGGAGCACTTTCCACAACAAGATCTTCGCTCCTTCACGAATCCTTACTCTTCCTTGCGGCCATGGGCGCACCTAGCGAGGGGCAGGGGGGGAGGGGCAGCTGCCCCCCCTTGAAGCAAAAATGGCAAAAGTCTTTAAGCAAAATAAGTACTGAATTGAAACGAAAGCATTCAACACATTTTATTTGAACCCACGAAAAATGATATGCATTAGTATAAGATATGTAACTAAAATAAAAATATTTTTTCGAGGAAATAATCTCATAAACTAATATCACCACCAGGTTTGCCTACCCCCCCCCCCCCCCTCCACCTAGACCATGGCTTGCCCCCCCTAGTTATGATCCTGGGTACGTCCTTGCTTGCTGCATATGCAGAACATGTTTCTCCCATAAAATCCGAAGATCCAAGCTTGATGCCGTGGAATTTTGTCCATATTGAAATAAACTCTTGCAATTCCCCACGATTATAAAATTTATTCCGACCCAGGTTTCGATGTAACTGCAACCTAAATTACTCGAAACGTAGGTTGGAAAAAATTTGATAAACGTGGAAGATTTCAAGCGTTAATTTTAAAATGATTTTTTTTTACTTACGAAGGATTAGCTGAGCACCCCTAAGAACTTATTATTGAAACTATAACTTTTCCTAGAATACCTACCATCACTTTTTAGTAGATTTTGTAATCAATATCTGTTTTATGATACCAACTTTACCTATTTTGTTTACATATCTCTGACAAGACCCTCCCTGGAAGAAGAGAAATATGTTTTTAAAAGGCTTTAAAAAATCTCCTTCCTTCGACTAAAACCTGATAATATCACTCGCTTTACGCATATCCAAAGCTTTTTCTCCCTCGTCTTGAGCACCATATGCACATTGATAAAATGATGTTTAACAACTGGAGAATTAGGTATATTTCCGCATTCTATAATCTTACGGGAGCTCTGCTTATTATACCAAAACCTTATTTTTATCTTGATGGATGTTACGAGAACCCACGAAAAGCAATATACCTGATTACGAGGAACGGGTAATTTTTTTTTCAACGCTGGCAAAATCCAGGCTGGTTAGTTCTAAAAAGGATAAGCGAAGGCAGTGGCGTAACTATGGGGGGATGAGGGGATCAATCTCTCTCCGAAGCCTAAGATAGATTTAAAAAAATATTTAAAACAATTATCTATTGTTGATATACAGTAACTGCATCTGCTTAAAGTTAAATTGTAAGTAAATTAATGATGTAAAAAGGTATTTCCAGGCATGTCAATTTTCAAAAATTTTCCGGGAATCCCCGTTGTCTGAGAGGGGGGGGGTCGCCCCCACCCCCTTCCAAAGCATGTTCCTATATATTATAGTTACGCCACAGCGCGAAGGAATTTCGAGAATAATAAAACCTTAGCAAGATTATAATTTTAAGCTAGAGTATAAAGACCATTTTGTAGATGCTATTACGGAAAACTTTGCACATACGCAATCATCATTTTATTTCCATGCCATACCGAGGTTTTTCATACAAGGAGTCTCTAACTCTGGACCACGATATGGATAGTTTCCGTAAATGCGCTCTCGCCCAAGATTCACCACGAATTGCCGTGCAGGCCACAAAATAGTTAGCGCACTCAAAAAATCTGGCGGAATTTACATCAAGTTCATTCACTCACTTCATGGTTGAGAAGACAAATAGAAGTCTCCGGGAGAGATAGGATGCTTAGCTTTCACATCGAAACCCTTCAGCGTGGACAAATTCGTGATGCAGAGATGAGCAGCGGATCGGTATTCACCGCTTCAAAACAACGGAACTGTCGCCCTATTTAAGATGGCCCACCTGTCCAACGGACACCTAGTCCCGTCCTTCGCAAACTTCCTGATCTCTCGCAAAGGAATTGAATTTCAAAACACCATTAATTGGTGTTAACTTTTGCATCACCGAGATAAGTGCTTGGAATTTAAACCGTATATCTTTATCAGATTTGTAGATTTTGACAGGGATTTTACAAGAATGATCGAAAACATTTGGAAAGTTTCCTAAGTAAATGAAATGGTGGGATAATCTCTAAGTAAAGCATAAAGCCAGATGATACAAAGCTTCACTGATAATTAACGAATAAAATACGAATATTCAAGTGAGGTGAAGAAGTATTTGTCCATTTTGAAATAATTATGCGCAATATTTCACAAAATAACTTATGACCTCACCCAGATTCCAATGCGACAACTATCCTGAAGATTATGAGAAAATACTGACATGCGGGATGGATTGAAATTTATTATATGCTAAATTATACACGTATATTTCAATCATAAGTAATTACTTTTCCTGCGATAAATTTTCAAACTCGAGTGACGAAACTTCTCCAATAACATATAGTGTGGAGACAAATAAGAGGCTCGAGCAGTTATAATGGGGGAAGCTGAAATTCCACGGTGGAGGGAAGGGTGCTCGACACGTGGTGGAAGGGGAAAGATGAGAACAGGATCCACGGAATGGGATGACGAGAGGCATCGACCTGGAGAATGATGAAACCGCGCTCCAAGGAGACTGGTTGAGAATATGATCGACATTCCAGCTTCAATATCAAGATACAGGAGGAGCCAAGATAGAAGAAGAGCCTACACTAACGAGAGTACATGTTCATGATGCGTGCACCGTACTCTGATGCAAGACGAATTTGCGAAGAGCATAGCAGAAGGAAAATATCCACGAGGAACGCCAAAGTTAAAATCGACGGTAGGATAAAACGAGGCAAGAGACAAAACATTGCTCATTCTGGTTGTGCTTTTTTGATTATAGATTTGTCTTCCAAGAGAAGTCGCACCATAATTTCTGGCGCTTTTCCAATAAAGTGACAAGTTGAATATTTATAAACCAAGTAATGGCAAGAAATAAATATGGCAAGAGACATGGCAATAACTATGGCAAGAAAATGAGACAGAGAGGATGATAGAGTACGTCATCCCAAAAATATTTAAGAAGTACAAAATTGTCTGATTCAGAATGATGTTGTCAGATACTAATACATACAGATTGAATACAAAAATACATTGAGATACTTGAGGGATAGATGAAATATTTTGCGAACAATATGACGTTAGATGAGTTCTCCGAAAATAAATACTATGATAAATTTACTTTGGATTTTTTTGTTAATAGCATGTATATTTTGTCTAGAAGCCTGAACTACATGAACTAAATATAAACACCAAATTTATCGCGAGGCTATATTGACAGGTTTCACGCCTATAGGTATTGCGTAAGGTAATTGTAATGTAAAAAATATTTTATATTAAATTCTGTTAAGTTTAATACGTGGGAAAAATTAAATCACTTCTCCACTTCTCTTCGCAGTGTTCCATAAAACAGTTACAGTTGTCGATGCGTATAAGAGGACAGGATACAAATGTGTGGTGCTGCCTGCAAACCACCTGCCAACTTTATGATTGCCGGATTAAGATCCGCATCAGACGCCGACAGAACCGGTAGATCACCTCTGCCTCGTATTGAATGCACACATGTCGAATGAGGTGGTGGCGTGGCCGGAAGGCGTCTGCCGGGATGGCGCGACGATCGCCCTCCACCAGTGGGCAGGGAGGCGCTTGGGTGGAACGCGGAAATGATAAACAAAAAAGAAACGGCACTCGCGGTAGAAGCCGTTTTGAGGTGGCTGGATCGCGCCTCGTGGCGCCTCCACCAACATACATGTCATCATCCCTATCTCTCTCTCTCTCTCTCTCTCTCTATCCCTCCAAACAAGGCCAAACAATCTCAACAGAAGTCGTTCGCCTTCATTTCGATATCAAAATCGGAATAAAATTGTAAATTATAGCGAGCATGAAGTCTTGCCCCTGATAACATCCAACGTCAAAGGTTCAACTTTGTGAAAGGTCATTTTAATAATAAAATGAAAAATAAAACTGTTTTATTCCACCATTTTTTGATTGTACGACTCTTATCTACTCAGCGGCGGAATGGTACCTGATGATAATAATAATAGTAATGATTTATTTACTCCTACATTTTGTTTTTAAATCTGAATACAAAATTAACAAAGAGAAGGAGCTTTAGGTGGTCTCCAAGGTCACAGCACCGGAATGAAGCCACCATCAAATAACAAAATGTGTGCCAATAACAAAATAATAATGCAGTAAATGATACATGAGTGTTTTAACTAAATAACATCAAAATAAATTTTAAATTACTTCTTGCGAGAAAAGCCAGTCTATAGCAATTCTTAACATTACATTAGAGGATTTATTTTTTTTATTCTAGCTGGCAGTAAATTAAATAACTTTAGCCCCATGAAAAGAAAACAGCGCTTATATAATGTTAACTTACAATTAGGTCTGTTTGCTGCTAAAAATGACTCACACATGATGACGCCGTTGCTTCAGTTTTTTTCATTTCACTATCCATCCCCGATTATAAAAAATATTAAAGGATAACCATTTGAGGATTAGTTTCCGGATTTTTACCGCTTCGATTCATTTTTTGGCGGACGACAGTTTCGGGCGCACTCCAACTCCCGTCTTCGGGTCCAAAACGCTGGAACGCGCCCGAAACTGTCGTCCGCCAAAATTGAATCGACGCGGAATAAACCCGGAAACTAATCCTCAATTTAATCACCGCGGAAGCCTCTGTAATAATAACCGTTTGATATACATAGAGATATAAATTTATACAATCAAAAACCCAAATAAAGATCGAAATTAAATAAATAAAGTTAAATGAAACAAATAAAAGGACGTTACACCATCTACTCGTTCTAAAACTGGTCTGAAGTAGAGACGGCAGCTCTGGGATCACAGCTATTCGAACGAACCTCGCCTTCTCCCATCAGCGGAGATAAAGGCTGTCCCATGTGAGTTGGGTGAGCGAGTAAAACTTTTTTTCTTGAGCAATATCAAGGACAGATTCTCCACCACACCTGACGTCGACGAACTGAGGGCTAGGATACAAGCTTCCGTTGGTGCTGTGACAGAACAAATGTTACAAAACATCCGGCGGGAACTGGAATACAGATTCGACATTCTCCGAGCTATCAAGGGGGCACACGTTTTAATTTACTAACGTAAGTGGTCTTTAAAATAAACTAGTACCTAACACTGACCTATGTAACAGCATCAAATTTAAATAATTATGCTGTCTAACGGTTATTCTGTAATGCATGTTTATTATCAGGGCAAGACTTTATGCTAGACCTTTATATTATACGTCGAATGAAAATTAAAATTGTTGGACTGGTGGGAGGGAAGAATGGCAAAGGTAGACCAAGGAAGAGATTTAAAGAGAAAATGATGCAGCATGTAGATGCAGAAGAATAAAGTCGGTGATAAAAGATTGGCCGATGGCAGAAGTAAGTGGAGAGCAGCGACAAGCCAATCTCAGGATTGGTGGCAGTTGATTTTGATGAAAAAATGATAAAATTTCATGCATCTGCAACCTCATGTATACAAGCAAATTATTTCATTTTGTGTAATTTTAATGCATCATTTCCATACTTTAATGTGCACAATATTTGCAAACGGTTTTGGTATAATTATTGTGTCTGAAAAATCATTTTCAACATATTCTTCCCCTCACGGAAATTTCACTAAGAACTGACCACTCCAGAAATGAATAAGGCCTTAAAAAGACAAATTGCCAAGTAAAAAATCTAACATTGCAGAAGGGCAAAGATCCACAAAAATACCAATGAATAACATCATCATTATAGCATAAGAAATTAATGGTATTAAAGAACTACCCTGGTCCAATTGAAAACTTATAAGAGCATTGCATATGTGATTGGAAATCTCTTGGGACTTTCCAAAACCCGTAGCAGTTCAAGTGAAAATATAAATTATCTATATGACTTTCAATGAGGAGCCAGGATGAATTTCAAACAGGGATGATGTGATTTTATAGAGGGCAGAATAAAGAGTGAATGGGTGAGGAGGACTGCATTTGCTCGCATGAGGATCATCCTCACAAAAATTAGATTTTTATCCTCCTTAAATTAGGGTGCCGATTAATTTGTATGACATTATATTTAATAGCTTATAAATCACTTTAAAATTGTTTCCAGTAGGGTACCGACATAAAATATCCACCCCAGCTTCGTGCATAGACTTTCAAATATTATTCTTTACTATTTTATAATACTAATTGCAAATTTCGAGCCGTCACAATGACTAGCAACACAGCCCGAAGTAATATGTATTCTCTTATCACTTTATGCCCTGCTTTAATCTACGAGGCAACACTTCAAGATCGAGATGGTAGTACCGTTCCATATATTTAAAGACTTGGGATATGGAATGGGGACGAAAGGAAAACATACTAGATTTACAAATACCCTTTATTATTTGTACAAATTCAAGTAAAGTCGAAAAAGTTTCCATAAAAATTTTAATATTTTACTGAATCGAGGTGGAGGCAGAAGAGAGTGATGTAATTTAAATAAAGATAATACACATGAAACAATTTATCGCAACCAAGGCCAGGAATACACAGACGGCAAACAGTTCCCAATTGAATGGGAATAATTAGCATTTATTAAAGCTCAGAATTTGGCGAGTTGAAAGCTTTCGCCTGACGACGACCTTGTTGTGACGAATAAGGTTTTGGGGGAAATATTTACGGTTGAATGTTTTCCAGATTATTGTTTCCAAAAGTTTGGAGAATGAGGACAAGAGGATGATGTGTCAGTGGCTATTGAGATCGTATCTCACTCCGGCCCGTTGTATTTACCGCGTGGCCGGTCACGACATTCTCCGCAAACGAATTCACGTTTACCATTGAGGCGTGTCTGACTTCGACTTTGGTTCCGCACACGAAAACTCTTACGGGTGATAGTAAAAGGGTCATGCCAATTCACAAAAGAGGTAAATAAAAATTGTACTCGAATAATTTTGGTAGAGCTCCATTCATTATATTATTTTTCTTTCTTGGAGAAGTAAAAATTTCTTGTTCCAACCATCATGCTTGTCGTATCTCCGTAATAATAAAGTTTTCCAGATTTTTCCCATGTGCATGATTTTTTGCCGAAGATTGCGCCCATATATTCAGGTTAGAATTATTACTTCTGGCCTGAGGACATTGACGAAAACATCGGCAAACTGTGAACATAAATACTCTCTCTTACGGTTCTATTTAAATCATCATATTCATTATTAGTAGTATTATCATAGTATTCACCCCCTGCGAATCAACCTAGAAGTGACTCGTAGGATATAATAACAATGTTTATTGTTCCACACAAATATAAATTTTAAGTAATACATGGCTGCAGGAACATAGGTATCCCTTTGGAGTTAATACTCCTTTTTGGGGTTACTGACACGTTCTTCAGTTAGTGTGCTTTGGTGCATATTACACAAAAAATGTTACCGTGCTGGAAGTACGTATAAAATATGAAATCACTAACTAAGACAATCATTGCATATCATTAAATTCATCGCCATACCTCATTCATCTAACAATAAGCAACTGTGAAACATCATTATGATCAAACGACCACATCTTTACCCTTTTTCAATATCTGTATTCATTCTTTTCGTCAGTTATGCATTTTGGTAACTCACAGTAAATTTTCGGTCCCAAGAATAGAAAACTTTGCTTAAATAATCCTGTTCTTGGTCTGGGTATGTGAACAGTATTACAATGACGGATATTATGTATTCTTGGTAAGTTCTGTTCACCCTCTCCAATATAAAATACCCTAAGGACCTTATAAACAAATAAATGCATCAAAGGTAAGATGTTTATTTTTTGAGTATGTATCAACAAGTGATCGGGTGTAACTATTTCCCTTGTTCTGTTCCCCCTCGTGAACATAGTTTCCGGAATGGCGAATAATTCGTCGGCTGGCAACTTCCCATCAAGTTTTGTCTTTAAGAGGACATACGCTATGTCACTGAAATTGTCTTAGAAGGTGGAGTAGACCTTATCACCTTTATCCTGTATCACTAATATCTACGGAAATAAAGAAGTAAAATTTTCAAATTTGAGATACAGACGAATTCAAATATAAAAGTGTTCAACCCAACTGGAATTTTTAAGATGAAAGCACGAGTCATACACACTTCACTAAAAAAGATCGGACGAGATGGAATGATGCGCCCTCTTACGGTCCGAATAAAAGCTGCATGGAGATGTCACCCCCTGCGAATCCCCCTAGAAGTGGCTCGTGGGATATTATGTAGACGTAGAAGGTCCTGGGTTGGGAGAGGGAGAAAGAACCAAAGAGCTGCTGCCTACCAACCTTAAGATTGCAGAATGTAAGAGCCTACTAAGAATGAATAAATCCTGTATTGATGTAGCATCCTTGCGATTTTTATGACTAAGAACCGCTAAGAACACACAAAACTTTAAATACTTTAAAAATACCAATTCCTTTGACGACACATATTGGTATGAAATGCAGACGTTTCTCAAGATGTAGCTATGGCCTTCCTTTCCAGGCCAATGCGAGGACAGTTGGGTGCCGCGCGAATCCATTCAAGAGATCATCTCGACGCACCAGCGGTCACGCGCCCACACCACGGTGGGCGATGAAGAGTATCACGGCCGTGCGGCTGCCCGCACGCCAGCCACCCTGCTCGTCACGGCTTTACCGTTAGGGGGAGGGGTGGGCGACGCCAATTATTCACCACGGGGCTTGCTCATCCGCGTGAGTCGTGCACACGTATTCCACCACTCTCCCCCCTCCCAAATCAGGGGCGTGACAACGGGGGACATCGACCCCGCGGCGCGGAAAGGGCCAGTCGTGCCGAAGAGGTGGATGTAGGTACTCTAGGGATAAATCCTACCACGGTTCATAGCACAACTTCGGTCGCGAATTCTTGGAATTCAGTCAGTTAAATATACTGGGGCCCAGCAGAGACTCGTGCTAGGCTAAGAATTTTTCTCTCTGAAATTTCTTCGTATCTCGGAACTTCGTTAAGTTCCTACGGAAACGATAAAATAAGAGAGATAAAAATCCGAGCGTACATGCAGAGGAATTCGTTTTTCGTGGAACAATAAAAGACTTACAATGATATATCGAAGTCGGGCAGTGAAATCTCTCATCTTTTTTGTTCAGCTATTTTTTTTTGTATTCTCTTATATTAACGTCAAAACTTCGTGGAATATACATATAATAAGTACACTCATTCAACTCACTACGGATATTTGAGACTCATGTAATACCAGTTCTTTACAGCCATTCTTAGCCTAAGAGCATGAAAACTCACGGCGCGTTATAGAGGAAATAGAGATAATAATGTAAATTACCTTGGGACGCATTTATATCATAAATATCCGACGATTCTATAACTCGGACATTCGCTTGCCATGGACCATTGGTAACCGGTAGGGTTTTAAGATTCAAACCCAGCCGCAATGAAAGAGATTTTTAAATCCTGCAGTACATTTCACTACGGGAAGATAGGTATTCGGAAAACAGTTGGATACTGGGTGTAGATGACAATTCAGGATGGCATTCTTTCGTTCGCGGCTTCACGCTACTCCTGAGTTATACTGGTATTCAGCCTATCATACTCATCCGTTCCAATCCGTTAAACGTTAACACCTAATTTTCCACGCTGATGACTAGTTATAGGTTCACGGATGACCTGAATTCTCCGATAATCTGCTGAATATAGCCTCCATCAGAACTCGTTTCCTTTCAATGCAGAATGAAAATAAATAAACTCTCCCCGACAAGAACACAAATATATTATATAATTACTATGAAAAAGTGAGATAGGTTTTGGTACAAGCAGCGCAAAAAGTCATCAAGTACCTCTCGTGGGGATAAAAATGATGTAAATGAAAACGTCAGCACGATTCCCTTTCGTTGAAATGCGTCCTATAGCGCCCAGCTCCGCTAGCCTTCGAGTAAACACGTAGTAACACAATAGCCTCCAGTTCGCCGGCACCGCCGATGCATAAAATTGCACGGCTATGCATGGATAATCCATCGCCTGAATAGCGAGCGCATGCACAGTCAGGAGTAGATCGCGCGAGTGAAACAATACCATAACCCACCAACTAAGGTCGTGAATCCAACCGTGGTGTGCACCTTCAATCTCTGGATAGACAAAATGCAACAAGCGTCCGGTCTAATCAGCACGGCGTTTAAGATGCGGATTACACAGAAGGCATAGGTGGCGTGGAAAGCTAAATGGTTGAGTAATCGGGGCAAGGGAGAAAAGTAGCGAAGGGTGCTCGCTCAGCACTGCTAGTCTAGGACAGCCGACAAGGTCGTCCACGGAGGAGAGGTCGCAAGATGTATGAGGTGCGCCTACCATGGGGGTGATGGTCGCTGGGAGCGTTGGTGTCTGCCGGGAAACGTGACGTGGCAGGAGGTATCTGCCATGTTGGAACATCCCGAGCCTGGATTATTATCAATATTGTCCTACATCAGGATATATGGAAATTGACTCTATAAAGCCTCACCATCAACGAAACCCCAGTTTTTTATTTACTTTCTGAGGTTAATGCGAATGCAGAAGAGTCTCGGCTTCCCTCTTTACCATGGATTTAGCATTTTTTATATTTTTATACGATTTTTAAAATTTCATTATTTCACCGATTTTCTCCCCCGCACAATACGTCATCAATTATATATTTCTAAGACTGATTTGTCTGTAAAACACATTGTTTACGTAGCACTTTTATATTCGCACATGCTCTTACATTATAACCAAACTGCGGAAAAAATGCCGATCTAGCATACAATGGAATTCTCTTTACGATTGGTCCACGGAAACGTATAAATATCGTAAAGCGAGGGCCTACTGTACTAAAAATCGATAATTAATATTTTGAATTTTATAACTACGAAGTGTAGGAGAGATCTCTCTCTTTCTCCCGGTAAATCTATATATTCACATTTTTTCATTATAGTGAGCGAAATATCGAGCAATATACACATCGAACCATGATTTATTACAATCAGGGACAATGGACGTGCCATGTTTTTCCAACGGTTTGTGACATTATTTCTCGGTTCAACCTGTACTAATTACATGTATTTTTAACAATTAAATTACATTTTCTGCGGCTGAACAAGCGTCGCTCAAATGATAAAACCTCGAGATTAGAGTCTTAACTAGTCTTAAATGAAATTAATTAATCAAATTATATTTTAATAGATCCAACGCAATGAAGCATAGATTAACGTATTTACACTGAAAATACGCAATTTGACCAATTTCACACGAGATTATAGGGAGAATATCGAGCCAAATCTCACGATATCAAACTATAAATCACCCCACGTAATTAATGGACGTCCCCTAATATCATCAATTTCGAATTGTTCGTAAAGAGTTTACAGTCCCCAGTTGATCCTTTAAAATTCGGGTTTCGGACACGACCCCTCGAGACAAAAGGGATTCAACATTATGGTCACTTTTTTGTAGTGTTATGACGTAACGACCTCCCTCTGCCTCCAACTCTACCCTGATTCCCCTCCCCTGCAACCACAGCAGGGGGGCCGTTTCGAACGCAGCCGCGAGGAGAGGCACGGCCGTCGGCGCCGGCCAATCAGCGAGCGCTCCGCTTGCGCCGACGACGCAACAGTGGTGACGTCATCCATGCCGTCATTAAATACCCTCCCGCAATGCTCCGAAAAGGGGTTACGCTGAGGAAGGGGAAACCATCCTCACGGAACCGATACAATCAAAGATATAAGGCGATTTATTCGCACACCTCACTCAATTACGTAATTATTCTCATCTTTAATCACTCAAAAATGTGGACAAGTTTCTCATTTCATGGTAAAAATATCGACGGATTTAGATGATTTTCTTCCGTCGTCCATTTATTTTTTGTAATAGTTTTATCTGTTTTTATAAATATACATAAGACTTGAACTAAGAAGAGTCATGCTTCGGCTATTCTTTCGCCTCTTCTAGGAATTATTTTACCAAAGGAATTTTCAACTTTTGTTCGTGCTTATTTAACGTATTATCCAATTTCACACATTAATATACACATGGCATTATGTGCAAATAAAAAGTACTGCCTTTATAATTCTCAACCAGTTAAATGCCAGAAATTTTATCCTACTTTCCACGCATTTGTGATTGGGATCGCAATCACTTCCTCTGCGTCTGAGATGATTAAGTATAATCACTTAATGTTGTACCAAGTAATAAAAAAATATATTAATATGGTTGATGTTTTTTTGGATGCTCTTGGTCGCGGAACGAATTTATTTTTAGAGCTAGGATCCCAGCTAGGTCAAACTATTTTGGAAGTGAATTAATCGTGAATCCTTGGCCAATCGTGTTTGAACCAAAAACGACAAAACCTTCAGTTGTTCAGTGCATTTCGACTAAAAATGCCCCTAAAGTTGTCTTTTGGGATTCTATGTAGACAGACATATATGTAGAAGTCAGTCTTTACAAGCGATGTTTAGGGCAGGTAGAACAGCTATTTCTTCAAACGGGTTTTAGACATTTACACGTAGAATTCAGAGGATCTTTAATAAGCGTTCTTTTCAGCTATCCTCAAAGAGCCATCGCTTCAAAAGGGACGGCGAAAACGATCGTGTGATTCAGGCTCCTTCAAGTAGCACTTGACAAAACAGAGACACGAGGCGGTGTTGCTAATGTCGCGCGCGTCCCGTGGAAGGCGCCGGCGCTACAGAAGTGGAAGAGAGGGGAGGGTGCACTTTTGAGGGAGAGGAGGGGAAGGGCTCCAGCGGATCGATACAGCTTCCTCCTACCACTGAACGCAATACAGTGGTATCGACGACACCAATGCTCCAGAGTTAAGCCGAAAAATTGCGCATTCGGCCATCTTGAGAAGGACTTCCGCCCATTTAAGGAGTTTGGTCCAGGAAAGTACGTCCGCACTTCATATGTCTTTCTCGTGGAAATTTCAAAACGTGAACTTCAGCTTGTGATTCATTTATTGAATGCCTAAAAAAACGCTTTCCTCGTCAAAATTTCTGATAAGAATTCCATTTGAAAATGAAACTTTTAACACAGCCTCTTGTGGCTAAACTTATCCTAGCATGGTAAAAATAATCCTAAAACAACGTTCATTTCATTTCGTTACATCATAAGTTTGGAATGAAAATAAAACTTGCGGTCGTCAGCGGACTGACGTATAATTGAGATATTATCTCGTAAGTACCGATAATGGTTCCATTGCTCAATATTTCGAAAAATTATGAACTTAACTCATTTAGAGCTAAAAAAGATACATTTTAAATTATCCACACTCAATCTACCTTTTTTTTCTTTTCGTCATTTATGAATGTTGTCTAAGGGTGCTTCATTTCTTCATAACAACGCAAAAAATATTTATTTTGAATCGCGTGTTGGCAGTTCTGAAATACATACGAAAAGAGTGTAAATTGGAAAACATTTCCCACCCCATGCATTACGTATTGAGCTTTGATTTGCATTATAACATTCAATAAAATTCAAATGCGATATATTCGGCTATTAAAGAACTTACAAAAGGACTAACAAAGTGTACAAATTATGCGCTTCTAACATTGCAAAATATAAATCGTCAACATCCGTGTTGGGTGGGTGGCCTTAGTCTGGCTTCAGCCGATTTCTTGCGCGGGGG